>NC_133658.1:736750946-738202091 GCF_037893015.1 Macrotis lagotis
AACTCAGATCTTCTTGACTCCAAGTGCAGTGCTCAATCCACTGCACTACTTAGCTGCTCATAGTGTTGATTGATTGATAAATGACAACCAATAGGACTGTGTGATTTACCACTATTCATAGAATGAACCTCTGACAAAATTAGTACCAGATTTAGGTTTAGGCTGCTTCCTCTCCATAGAGTTATCCAGAATATTAGATAATCTTTTTTCATGATCTTTACTCACTCTATCATTCTTCAAGTATACCACAGACATATATCTTGCACTAAGCTGCTTCTAGCTTTCCAGGCAGCAACTGGATCCTTTGGAGACATGGAAAGAAAAAAAAAAACCACCTGCAAAAATGGAGTTCTCATAGTGCTAATGATCCTGCAAGGTAGAAGAGATGGCAAGATACTCTCTAGACCAAAGAACACTGTCCTTGGAACATTTGTGAACATTTTACCTTCTGTAAACTAGGGAATTAGGATTATATTATTGTTGTTGTCTAGTTGTTTCAATTGTGTCTGACTTGCTATGAATCCATTTGGGGTTTTCTTGGATAAGATTTGGATTGATTTGCCATTTCCTTCCTCAAGTCATTTTACAGATGAGGAAACTGAGGTAAACAGGGTTAAGTGATTTGACCAGGGTCACAAGACTAGTAAAACTCTGAGGTCAAATTTGAACCCACAAAAACGAGTCTTCTGACTCCAGACTAAAGGCTCTATCTAGCTGCTCTGGATTATGACTGTTTATTTGAAGAAAAGGGTCTACTTAGTATATAAGAACAAAAGGTATTAATGTGGAAATATTTCTGTGTCTAGGTAGTCTGTATATTTTCCATCTAAATTTGAAATCCCCATCTGAAAATTCTCCCATCATGTCTGAAGTAAAATGAAATGTATATTTTAAAAAATCATATAGTGAAAGGTTTGAATTCCTGGAGCCTACTCCAAGGAGCATACTTGAAGATGAACTTTTGTGGGATAAGGGAACCATAGCATAGAGTGTGTACAATGCTGAACTGTGATCTGACTGCTTCTGGTGAAACAGGTACTTTGGTCTTTCATACAATCAGACATCTGATTGATCTTTGTGTGTCACTTCTACCCTTTGAGAGGGGTCTGTGTCAAAGAGGATAGGCTAACTCAGGAAACTTTAAAAAATATATTATTTATTAATTAAATATTTCCTAATTACACACAACAATTTTAAATATTCATTTTAAAAATGTTGATTTCCAAATTCTCTCCCTTCTTCCAGGTCCTCTCCTTACTCCTTGATAGGGCAAGCAATATGATATCAATTAAACATATGAAATTGTGCAAAACATATTCTCTGGAATCTTTAAAGGGAGAGTAAACTACTTCTTTCATTCTCCTTCCACCTATATGGTCCTTGGGAATTCAGATTTCACTTCTTTGAAGTTCCTATGTGGGGAGGAGAGGGTAAACCTTTAACTTTGGAAGTTGCTTGTACACGGGAGCTAGAACAGGTGATCATTTAGAGATTGGCTTCTCCAACTGTCTTATGTTTCTTTCTCCTAAGCACAGGTAACCAAACAGTAATCCTGAGATAGCTATTTCCAGTATTGATGGTTATCTTTGGAATTCAGGAATTTAAGAGTTCCTGAATTCCTCACTTGGAACTAACTGGCATCACCATTTTATTTTGCAACCACATTCTTCCTGGAAAGCTGACTGCTCAAAGTAGGATGATTCCAAGCTTTTCCCTGACTTGCAAAAGACATAGACCTTGAGATAATTTGGACATATAGAACTGAGATGAAGGTAGAATGCTTATTTAACAATTCCCAAAGTATCTCATGTTTTAAAGTTTTAAATATCAATATGTTAATAGAGTATAAGATGAATTTTGGATAGCTGGTTTATATTTCAATTATTTGTTGATGTGTGATTATGGGTATTTGTGTTTTAAACATTTTTATTGTAGTAGATGAAATAAATAGCTGTTAATCTGATTTCTGGACATTGAACACTATTCTCATAGAGATTTTTATAATTTTCTTTGGAGAGATTCTATCCATGAAACATATTTTGCAAGTTTCCCTAAGGTTCCGAGGGCAGGGCAGAAAGAGGTTGCAAAAACTCTAGAGGAAAGAAAACAAAGCAAAACCTGACTCCTTTTGTTAGAAGCCTGACTCTTCTGATACTGAAATTGGTCTGTGTGAATACAGAAGTGGAATATCAAAGCAGGAGAGCATATTCCCAGCCCTCTTTGGCCATTGGGTGGCAGTTACATTATAAATGTAAATGCAAGTGCAACAACAACAATAACAATAATAATAATGGTAATATCATGTTATGAAGTATAGGAGAGCTGGACTGTCCATAAGAGAAAGATGAATATCTATAATAATAAGATTTCAGAGTCTGTGAAGTATTGAAGAAGTAACAGTAATACCAACAATGTCAATAACGACATTAGATCACATTTACAAAGCATTCTGTGGCTTACAAATTGTTTTCCTCATAATAACCCTGTCAGGTAGGCAGTACAGTGAGAGATGTTAATGCAATTTTACTAAATTATTCACCAGTAATCACTCCTGCTCCGGTCTTCTCTAGGTCAGTCAAATAACATGACGCCAGCAGATTTGTCTGAGTCCTTCATGATTGGCTATTACTACTCAATAGTAATTATTGACTGAGCAACATTAGGCTTTCAAATATATTCATTTGTTCAGCTTTTTGTTTTATCCAAGTATTACTAACTTCAGCTCTCTGTGCAAATGACAGGGTAATGTTTTAACCTGCTAATCAGAAGCATTGACTTCATGAAATTACTCTAGGCATTTCTTTTCAAAATTATAGAAATAACACAGGGGAAGGAATGATTAAGTCATTATTCCCCTGCGGGGGGCGGGGGACAAATGGGAAAATATGCTTTCATGTTTTTTTTCAAACTTAACTTTGAGTATCTGGACAATAAACACATTGAGGTAGAGTGAATATGAGCATCTTACACATTTGCTATAAGTTCCTTCCCTCATTTCCCATTCCTACCATTGCTATTTCTAGATGTCTGTATTCTCTACTGTTTCCAGAACATATATGTGTATACACATATGTGTGTATGTATATGAATAGATACACATAAATAAACATATATGTAAACTCTCGTATATTCCTGTAATAATGATCAAGATTAATGAGCAGATGGCAATGGGAGCCACAACTATCTTCAATACCTCAAATATTCTTCCTTGAACCTATTTGCTAATCTAGGATTAATGAACTCTCTACTCCCATAAAGCTATGGCAGGGGAAGAGAAGTATTTTCCATAGGGGTAATTTGAGCCCATTGAAACAATGGAGAAGGGCACATGGAAAAAATAGGTGTCAATTCCCCTGATTTTACATTTGAAATATTTGTCTAAAAGGGCTTGGCCCCAATATAGTTGTATTCTTAGCTTGTTCTTTCACATTTAGAAAAACTGTAAGAATTATGTGTCTACTTGGCAACATAGAACTATTAATATTAATTATTATTATTATTGCCATTAATGATAGCACTTCCTTTTTTATGGGCAATCTATGTCCAAAAGCCTCTAGCCACCTAACAAAACAAAATTGAAAACAACTCACAACCCACACAATCATTAGCAACCTTCTACTAGGATATGTTGATTACTAAATCAACAAATCTTATTGTATTCATGTGGTTTTATTTTCTAATAAACCACAATGTTACTGGAAATCCCTAAAGTTTTTTTTCCTCCAATCATAGGCAATAGTCCTTCTTCTGGTGCCATTTTGGATACTCCCATATCTTTGCCCTGTCTCTTCAAGAAAGCTGTGTCATAAGGCTTAAAATAATAGCATATAGATAGTTATTTTGGCAGTGGTCTTATATAAACAGATGGATACAGCTGATAACATTAACGACTTTACATGTCATCTCATTTTTCCAGTACTCTTGCTTCCCTGAAAATTATATCTGTTTGATATCTCTTAACCCATGGCAACCACTTACACAGCTGTACTCAATGTTGTTTGTGAAATTGTCAGTTGCTTTTTGTACATCACCCTGTTCTATTTTGGTTGTGGTATGGACTTTGAGCTATGCTTGATTGAGCTGCTATATCCAACAAGCCAGGAATGGAAGCTTGTAAAAAAAGGGAGCCACTTGGAAGATAGAACCTTAACGTGTGTGGGCAGGAAAGGAAATCTGCTGACTTGTTCAGTTACATGGCCATTACAAGAAGGACAAAGTTAGACAATCTTATATATATAAGGAATTATTTTTTTGGTATCAATGAGTTTGAATTTTAAATACTTGAATTATTTTCTTAAAAACACATACCCAGGGGCAGCTAGGTGGCACAATGGATAAAGCACCGGCCCTGGAGTCAGGAGTACCTGGGTTCAAATCCAGTCTCAGACACTTAATAATTACCTAGCTGTGTGGCCTTGGGCAAGCAACTTTAACCCCATTTGCCTTTCAAAAAAAAACACATACCCAAAGTCAATATAAATCAGAAAATACTAGATCTAGAATAGAGCTTAGAGACTATAGCTTCAAATTATTATTTAGTAGTTGAGGAAACTGAGGTTTAGCAAAGTATAACATAATATAGATAAAATACAGAAAGCCCAGATTTTACAGTGACAGTGAATTAGAACCTTCAGAATGACAGTGAATTGCAATAACTTTCCAAATAATTCTCTTAAAAACAAACTAATTTTTAAAAATCACAATTATTGGATATATCAGATAAAATATTATTTTGGCCTCAATATCTAGCAAAATAACTTAGTCTAAATCACTTTTCATGTGTTGACATGGTCATGTCATATCATTAACACCAATTTACTATAGACCATATGTGGAAATCAGACTTTCTACATCTGCACAGGAACATAGACCAATTTGCAAAAAGACTTTTCTAAGTTCAAACATGCATCATGGGTCTTTCTAAAACCAACTGAAATATTAAAATGTTTATCAGAGAACTCAGCTTGGAATATATGGCTACCTAAAATCATGCGTATAGTAAACAAAAGTCTCACCTTGTATAGGAAATGTTTCTTAATCTCTCTTGATTCTAGTGTCATCTTTCTGTTGATTATTTTGTTCTTATTCTTTATTCTGTACATAATTTGCTATTAGCATGTTTTTTACCCATTAGGCTATGAGCTCTTTGAGGACAAGGTCTATCTTTTATCTTTCTTTGTATCTCAGGTGCTTAGCATAGTCCTTAGTATAAAGTAGGTATTTATAAATGCTTGTTGAATTACTGACCATTAGAAGACCTCTGTGAAGAATTTAAGATTTGAAAATTTGTCTTTAGAAACAAATAGCAGAACTGGAGCCTATTCTCTAAAGTGTTTTTTAAAAATCCTTTTTATCTTAAAGCAGATGCAACAATACTAATGATTCTGAATGACTTTAAATACAGCATGTCCCCCAAATCTTAGTACAATTTCAAGCTTTAGTAGTATGAAAGTTTAATAGTAGTTTAAAGATGAATAAGATTTTTGGTACATTCTTCATTTACCCATGTTTAGTGAGGGCTAGTTTCAAAATATACACAAGAATATAAGTTTCTTAAGGGTTGCAATTGTTTAATTTTTGTCCTCATATTTCAATATTAGAACAGAGTCTGGCACATAAGTAGGCATTTTGTACCTATTTGTTGACTTGTTGAAACAAATTCCTCTTTGCTTCTGATTTCTCATTTTTAAAACTGGATTACATGTACTAGAAATTACTTTTCAACTAAACAATTCTCTGATGCTATTTCATATAGTTCAAGCTGTAGTATGGTTAACTTCTTGCTTCTCCACAAATGGGCAAGTAGCATTTATATATAGCTTCTATTATGTACCATTCACTGTGCTAAGCACTTTACAAATATTATTAATATTACTTCCTTTGATCCTCATAACAACCCTGAGAGGTAGTTACTATTATTATCTCAATTTTACAGTTGAGGAAACTGGGGCAAACAGGAGTTAAGTGACTTGTCCATAAAATTGGGAACTCAGGTTTTCCTGACTTTATGTTCAGCAGTTTCATCAGTATGTCATTTATCTATCCATGTGTCAGAGATCTACTGAACTCAGGTCTTCCTGACTTTCTCTAAAATAGGTCAACATTTATCCTTAACCCTCTACTTACTTTGCCAATGTTAAGAGATACTTACAAAAATCAAACCTATTTTCATTTCCATGTCTACAGATGGATTTGAATTCAGATCTTCCTAACTCTAGGGCCAGTATGTTATCTGGTATGTCACCTAGGTATATTAAATATTTTACATAATAAAAATGTTTCCATGGATCAATAATCTCATGGATATGAGTATTCTCTCCTTTGGTTCAGATCACATCTATGCCTTTTCATCCAATGTGAGTCTTGTCTAATTTGTAGAGTCCTTGTAAAGGATGGAGCCAAAGGGAGAAAAGGACTATGTCAAAATAAATTTGTATTCCATTGGTACCAAGGACTTTGCCTTTCTCTATTATCCTTCATTATTATACTGAAATATAAAAAGAATGACTTTTAGTCTTTTGTAGCTTTATTGTGTGAGCATGGTGGTAAAAAAGAGGAATAGAGTTCAAATACTGCCTCAGACACTACTTGTGTGACCCTAGATAAGTCACTTTCTCTATTTTCTCTATAACATTTTCTCCTTCTATAAAATGGGGTGTTGTGAAGATCAAATGAGATAACATAAGTAAAGTTATTAATAAATCTTAGTGTGCTCTATGCATTCTAGCTATATAGTATAGTATAGTATATTATCTTATAGGACAGTATAGTATAGTATAGTATAGTATAGTATAGTATAGTATAGTATAGTATCGTATCGTATCGTATCGTATCGTATCGTATAGTATAGTGTAGTGTAGTGTAGTGTAATATAGTATAGTATAGTATAGTATAGTATAGTATAGTATAGCATAATAGTATTAATGCTTAATAATAAATCTCTGATGACTAACTTTGGTTTTCTAGGCCACTCTCACACTGATCACCTCATTTTATTCTTAAAACCTAGTGGTAAGGGGCAGCTAGGTTGCACAGTGGACAGAGCACTGGCCTTGGAGTCAGGAGTGCCTGATTTCAAATCCAACCTCAGACACTTAATAGTTACCTAGCCATGTGGCCTTGGGCAAGCCACTTAACCCTATTGCCTTGAAAAGTCTAAAAAAAAACCCCAAAAACAAAATAAAAAAAACCAACCCAGTGCTAAAGAGCAGAGATTATAGCTGTTTGAGAAGTGACAAGATTACAGTATATCAAAATTAAATTGTTCTTTAGTTGTTTTTCAGCTGTGTCTGACTCTTCATGATCCCATTTGGGGTTTTCTTGGCATAGATACTGGAATGGTTTGCCATTTCCTTCTCCAGCTCATTTTACAGATGAAGAAAAGTAGGGTTAAGTAACTTGCCCAAGGACACATAGCTAGTAAATGTCTGAGGTTAGATTTGAACTCAGGAAAATGAGTCTTCCTGACTTTAGACATGATACTATGTCCATCTAGTTGCCCCATACATTAATTTTTAAAAGACAAAAAATTTAGAGCTGGAAGGGACTTTAGAACTCACCTGATCTTAACCCCTTGATTTATAAACAAGAAAATGGAGGGTCAAAGAAATCCCAAGATCACACACACACATTCATGACTTCAATTCCACTCTTTCCCAAAAAAACATACTAATAAGTTTGACATTGAACTTATGGGTTTCATGGATAAAGAAAACTGAGGATGCAGGTTCCCATCTTCTCCACCATTTACAATATTAGAGACTTGCCTAGTGTACAATAAACTATACTGGCTCTGTGAAAACACATGAATTCTTATGAAGAAATCAGTTTTATCAGGGCTTTGGTTTTTGGCTACTCTGCCATTTTCTGTCAGAGTGGCAAAGCATTCTGACTCCTGGGCTGCAGTCTTTCCACTGAATCGTGTTCAGTCTGAAGAACAAAGAAATAAAGAAAAGATAGCACATTAATTAGGGACTGATTATGAAGGGCAGTCATGAATTAGCTAAAGTAAACCCTTCTTCCTTGATTATAACTGTTTGTGTATAAAAATACTAATGTGGCTGGGATCTCACTACTAATACATGGAACATTTAAAGATAAGGTTAGGGATAGATCTGTGATTACATTAGTATAGGATACTTTAAGGTAAGAAAATTCCCTCTACCAATGCAGGTTTCAACCTTCTTTTGTTTATGATAGTCTTAGAGAGTTACCCAGAGCCCAGAATCATCCAGCCATAATAATAAGGACAGCAACAACAACCATCTTTAAGGCTGACAAAGTGCTTTACAAATATCTCATTTTATTTTCACAACAACCCTGGAAGATGCTTATTCTCATTTTGCAGATGAGGAAAGTGAGTCAGGTTAAATGACTTGTCCAGGATTATACACCTAGTTATTGTTTGAGGATGGACTTGAACTCAGGTTTTCCTGACTTTAGGTCCACTGATCTCATCAGTGCACCACCTGTCTCCCAATGTGTCAGAGGTCATACTTGAACTCAGGTCTTCTTGGCTTCCTCTTGAACAGATCAACATTTATCTTAAACTCTCTACCCACTTTGTAAATATTTAGATTTACTTATGAAAAATCAAACCCAGTTTAACTTTTCTCAAGTACTAATGATTTGAGTGCTCTCATGGGTTGTGATCTATGTCCATATACTCTCAAAGTTTTTGGAATTGCCAGTGAGCTGAGGAGCTGGGTTAGCTAGAAGTCAACTAGTAGGTGTGTTATATTGTCTGTATTCCCACTTCTACCATCACCAAGTGGTAAGTAGAGCCTGAACAAAAGTCATGGGTGGTTCTTCATTAAGCAAAGATGCTTGATCCTTGCTTCAGTTAGTCATCAGAATCTTGGCAAAGTCAGAGCTTTCATAACAAAAGTGTAAACAGAACCATCATAACAACTGTATCAATTGTTCTTTCTCACTGCCAATTCTTAGTTGTTTGTGATGTTAGATATGTGAAAATAGAATTACAATCACAGTTTTTGTGACATGAAGCTTTATAGTTAATGAACATTATTGTGAATCTGGGGAAGGGTGAACACAAAGGCAATTGTGAATGTTTGGGCTGTGATTCCAGGTGCAGCAGATCTCACTTCATTAAGCGTGCAGCTCATCCTTTTCTGTGTGTACTCAGTGTTGCATACCCATCTGAAAAAGGGATTGTCACTGATGAGAAACCTGCCTGGTTCTCTGCTCAAAAGATTATGCCTGTATGGAAGGCTGCCAAATGGGGATTACAATCAGAGTCAAGTTGAGGAAGTTCTCAGGAATCCATTAGAGAGATGGAAGGTTCCTGAGTGGAGATTTGCTCTGTTTGGTATCTTTTTGTTCATACAAAAGTATTGCTCATTCATTAACCTTTAAATAAAGATGAGAAGAGACAAAGAGACAGAGAAAGAGAGGAAGGGAGGAAGAAGAGAAGGAGGAGGAAGAGGAGAGCTTAGGATTTAGAGGAAGAAAAACCTAAGGGATCATCTAGTCTTTGCTTATTTTACAACTGGAGAAATGGAGGCACAGGGACATTAAATTACCTGCCCCAGATCAGCAGGTCTCAAAGCTAGGCCCTGTGACTTCAGATCCACTAGGCAGCACTGTCTGGATATTCATGGGTGTCCTGGCACTAACTTGAGCAGCTACTGAGAGTTGGTTGTTAAAATTTTCAGTGAGTGCATTTATATCATGGGAATCACAAATACTCTAATAGATCAAGACTTGAAGAATTGTTCTGTTGATTGTCTAGACCTACGAAATTACTAGAAAAAAAAGTGCAGATTAAATTTGAGTGAATTGTGAGTACATTTCCCCATCTAGAAAATCAATTGTTAAAACATTTACCAACATATCCCTCTGGACTGGAAAGAATAGAGGGAAAATGGAAAAATAGATAAAACTGGAGTTAAATAATAGTTCATTTTCTGTCATCCATTATCACTGGCTCATCTCCCTCTAATTTGAGTCACCTCTCCTTTCTCTGAACTTTCAAATCTATTCTCACCAAAACAAGGGCACACATGTCAGATTTTCTCTGGCTTTTGTCTCTTTATTGAAATCTCCAAGATGGAAAGATTACTTCCATTTAATGTTTCAAACCTTTCTACCCAGCAACTAGTGCCTCCTTCTTGTTGAGACTCAGATCAAATATTTCCTACCAAAAGATTGCTGTTGTTGTTTGTACTTTGTTGTCAAAGAGTAAAAATGACATCAGAAGGGTGTCTTGACTTGCCAGTGAATTGGATTTAGTTGAGGTAGAGATGTACAAAGTCATCAGCCTCATTTTCTCCTCTAGAATTATCAGAATTCAATGGCAGGATGGTCTAGGATGCAATGGGAGAGCTTGACTTTTTTAAGCTAAGGCCTTTCCCAGGTCTATTTGTCAGAGACAATGCCTGTTTAAAGGAATTAAAGGCTAGGCAAGAATTGTGGCAAAATATGACCAGAAAGGAAAATGATCATTGTTGGAAGGGTTGTGGGAAATCTGGGATGCTATTACATTGTTGGTGGAGCTGTGAACTCATCCAACCTTTCTGGAGAGAAATTTGGAACTACGCCCAAAGGGCAATAAAAATGTGCATACCCTTTGATCCAGCAATACCACTACAGGGTCTATACCCTGAAGAGATGATGAAAAAGGGTAAAAACATCACTTGTACAAAAATATTCATAGCAGCCCTGTTTCTGGTGGCAAAGAATTGGAAATTAAGTAAATGTCCTTCAATTGGGGAATGGCTTAGCAAACTGTGGTATATGTATGTCATGGAACACTATTGTTCTATTAGAAACCAGGAGGGATGGGAATTTAGGGAAGCCTGGAGGGGAATTTAGGGAAGCCTGGAGGGATTTGCATGAACTGATGCTGAATGAGATGAGCAGAACCAGAAAAAATGCAATACACCCTAACAACAACATGGGGGCAATGATCCACCTTGATGGACTTGCTCATTCTATCAGTGCAACAATCAGGGACAATTTGGGGCTCTCTGCAATGGATAATACCATCTGTATCCAGAGAAACAACTGTGGAGTTTGAACAAAGACCAACTATTACCTTAAATTTAGGAAAAAAAATTGATGTTATTGTCTGATCTTGCTATCTTTTATACTTTATGTTTCTTCCTTAAGGATATGATTTCTCTCTCATCACACTCAATTTGGATCAATGTATACCATAGAAACAATGTAAAGACTGACAAATTGCCTTCTGTGAGGGGGTGGGGGAGGGAAGTAAGATTAGGGGAAAAATTGTAAAGCTCAAAAATAAATAAAATCTTTAATAAAAAAAAGAATTGTGGCAAAAGATGGTCTGGTTTGCCTTCACATAAGAACCAATCTGGGAGGAAAAGACCCTCAAATTTTTCTGGTCAGAAGAGAAAAAATTGCTATTTGATTTACTCTGAGCCAGCAAAACTTGAAAAAAGGAGGGAGGAAGATAACCCCTTTATTAAGTACTTATTATATGGTAGACACTGTGCTAAATGCTTTACAAGCATCGTTTTATTTGAAGGATGAAATTATCCTCAAAGCAACTTGGTTAATAATTAGGAGGCAGCTAAGTGAAACAGTGAAGAGAGTTCTAGGTTTAGAGTCAAAAGCACCTGAGTTCAAATACAAACTTACTAGCTGTGCAAACCTAGGCATATACTTATTAGCTGTACAAAACTAGGCAAATCACTTAATTCTTTTTGCCTTTGTTTTGTATTTGTAAAATGGTGATAATATTAGCATCTACCTCCTAGAGCTTTTGTAAAGACCAAATGAAATAATACTGGTAAGGTACTTTCAAATATTAAAGTTCTATATAAATTCTAGAAGGTATTATAGCTATTATTATGAGCTGCTTTGCTGTTGGCAGAGAGAGAACCAACAGACTTTCCCCATCTAATTCAAGATTTCCTCATATAAGCTTAGCTTTTAAATATCTAATATGCTCTCCTTTGAATCTCCTTATATGCTATTCTTTTTGAAGTACAAAACCACATTTCAGATACATATATTATCCCAACAAACCTTATTGTGAGCTATAGGCTCCAAGTTAATAATAGCTAATATTTATTTAGCACTTACTGTGTCCCACACAGCATTTTACAATTTTATCTTATTTGGGATAACAACCCTTGGTAATAAGTGCTAATATTATCATCATTTTACAGATGAGAAAACTGAGGCAAACAGGTTAATAGCTAGTAAGAATCTGAGGTTAAATTTAAGTCTTCTAGTACTATGTCCACTGCCTTGTTGCCTTTCAACAAGCATTCTAGTAGACTTTTATGTGTTTTCGGTGCTTTATATACCAGGTGTCTTAAAAAGCTTAGGGCACTTCTAAGCTTTAATAACATCAGAAGTCTAATTGTTACAAACTTCCAAAAAATTTGAAAGGTTAATTAATTTTTTAAAACTGATGTTTCTTTGAATTCAATATACTCAATTTCTCTCCATCAATTTTTGAATAATTTTTCTTCATCTTTTTGCTCAGTGTTATTTTAGTTTTAATATCATCTCAAAGTTGACATTTTGATGAGAACATGACAGTTTTGACTTGACTCCATAAGAAAAAGTCTTATATAGATATATCTGGTGCCTGAGGTGGCCAAGAAAGAGAACCTCCTCTTCCCATCAACTGGTGTCCCATCTCATTAAAATTTAAGTGAAAAATATATTATTCAAAATTCACAGATAAATGAGTATAAAGGAAATTAAAATAATTAAGCTTTCAAATAATTCTTTTTAAAGATCAGTTACATTTATACTTGTAAAGCTATTAAATCTTAAAACTGCATTAAGACTTTCAGGATACTGTATTTGTTTATAAAAAGACACCTTAAGGTCATGGCTCAATTGCTGACTCTTTTTCTTGGATTTGTCTACCATGAATTTCTGGACCATTTGATTGCTATTCCACTTTCTAAATAGCAACCACTATCTATACTGCAGAGATATTGCAGGTTTGGTTCTGGACCACAGCAATAAAGCAAATTTTGTAATAAATCAAGTCAAATGAACTTTTTTATCTCATAGTGCATATAAGTTATGATTATACCATATTGTAATCTATTAAGTGTGCAACTGTATTATGTCTAAAAGTGTATACACCTAAATCAAAAAATACTTTATTGTTAAAGAATGTTAACCATCATCTGAATTTTCAATGAAGTCCTTATCTTTTTGCTGGTGAATGGTCTTGCCCTAATGTTGAAGGTTGCTGACTGATTGGGTGATGATTGCTGAAGGTTGAGATGGATAAGGCAATAATGAAGTTTGCTGCAATGATTGACTTTTCCTTTCCCTTGGACACTTGGAGTTCATTGTAGGGTTATTACTTGTCTTGATTTCCATGTTGCTCAGGCAAAGGAAAACTTGAGGAGAGTGATGGAGAGATGCAGTCAGGACACACAACATTTATCAATTAAGTTCATAGTCTTACAATTACCATGGTTCAGGATGCCCCAGAACAATGAAAATAGTTACATCAAAGAATATGGATCACAGATCACTGTAACAGATGTAATAATAATGAAAAAGTTTGAAATATTGTGAGAATCACCAAATCGTGACATATGCAAGATTATGAGCACGTGCTTTGGAAAAATGGCACTGACAGGTTTACTCAATGCAGGGTTGCCACAAACTTTCAGGTTTTAAAAAGATACAATATTTGTAAAGTACATTAAAGTAAAACATGATAAAATAAGGTATGCCTTTAGTATCTATCTCATTGGAAATGAATAATTTTCGGACCCCTGTGGTGAGAAATTTTTTAGTGAACTAATAATGGAATATTTTCCTAAATGTTTATTGTTCATTGAAGGAATGAAAAATCATATTTTTTAGGTTTTTGCAAGGAAAATGGGGTTAAATAGTTTGCCCAAGGCCACATAGGTAATTATTAAATGTCTGAGGCAGGATTTGAACTCAGATACTCCTGACTCCAGGGCCAGTGTTCTATCCACTGTGCCACCTAGCTGCCCTGAAAAATTAATTTTTAAGCAAATTTTAATTATATGTTGTGGGACAAGTAAAAATTTAATTCTGTTTATATATGATATCAGAAAGCTAAATATCTTTGGTGAAAAATAACAGACCTTGAAGGCAGAGAATGTTATACAAATTTTTAAAGAAGTCTATCTATATAATCAGGTCATGTTCTCTTCCTAAAGAGTTATTTTATAAAATCCCACTTCATTCTGGTAATGTCAAAGTCTGTTATGTTCAAGTCAATCAAATGTGCCCCTTCCATATCCTTTACTCAACTTTTTAGGAAAGGAACAATTTTAGCAGAACATAAACACTTGCATAAAACCTTTGGAAATGGAAAGTTATGTGCATTTAGAGGTGGCTGAGTTTCTTTGGATTTTTTTGATCTGTTTCATAACTTCATACTTGGTATAGAGCATCAGGAATATTGGAAATTTTTTATCTGAAAGTAGTTGAGTGATTCTATCAGATGATTTTAGTATCTACCCAAATGGAGTATAATAGCTTTACCATCATCATGCCTGCTTTTGTTACATTATTAATTCAACCTGCAGACAAGGGCGTTGCTTAAAATATAAAATATTATAGAAAAAAAGAAAATGGATAATTTTCTCCTTTGAATTTCTTTTTCACTTTAAAGTCATTCCAGGGAAAACTTTCTTACCTGTCCTGTGAGGTATTCCTAACTAGCAGCTCATTGTCCCTATGTTTTAATATATAATCTACATATTAAAAGGGTGAGGTTGGAAATTTTGCCACTCCCTGTAAGGTTTTTCAAACACCCCTGAGGGTTGTACCTCCCACAGGAGGACCTTAACCCTCCACTTTGGAGACCACTGACTTCAAGGAAAAGCAGCTATTTCCTTAACTGAAGGTCTAGATCCCCCACTTCCAGAAAAAGGCCTCATCTATCACTTAGTTCTAAGGGTGAAGTTGCCTTTCTTCCCTCTCTCCCTCTTTTTTTTTTTTTTAAGGTTTTTGCTAGGCAATGGGGTTAAGTGGCTTGCCCAAGGTCACACAGCTAGGTAATTATTAAGTGTCTGAGGCCGGATTTGAACTCAGGTACTCTTGACTCTGGTGCTCTAATTGCCCCTTCCCTCCCTCTTTTGAACCACCTCCTTTCACCATCTGGCTACCTGCTACTCTGCATCTTCAGAAGTCTTTTCTTCATTGTTTCATTCCCCCCCCCCCCTTTCTCTCTTTGTTTTAAAGTGATACTTTATTCTCCCTATAACCTGAAGAGTGGAAAGTCTGCTTTATCTTCCCTTCTGGGGAAAAGCTCAGCTGATGCTTTGATTATAGATAATAGTTACTTTACTGCGGCAGAAAGACAAACATCACACATTCTATGTAGGCCACCACAAAATGTTTTCATTTACTCTAAATGAGATTCTCAGCCCTTTCTTGTTCTTGCTGGTATATTGACTTGGAGGTATTCAATAAATGTTTATTGGTTGATTGGTGGACACCATCTCTAATCCTTTTTACCCTTGCAGAAAAAGGGGGCAAAAAGAACCATTGTGAAACAGATTATATAGCATTCTCCCTTTAAGTCACTGGGAGGGATATTTGCATTTTTTAGTTTTGATTTGAGTTGAGCCATATAAACAAACTATTTGGAAGAGGCAGGATAATAAAACTTGAAGCCAAACTGATGGAAATGGTTCCTTTAATTGCTAATTTTACTTCTGAACCAACACATTTCTCATTGCTTTATGACTTTAGATTGAATGCAGTATACAGCTGTTCAAAATTCAGTCCAGGGGAGAGACTATGAAATAAGACTGGGAGACACATGCATGAAGTCCATCTTCTGCATTCATGAAACAAGGGTGCCAGATGTTGTTCTCTAACAAGCTCCATCTTTGTGGATGAGAAACCAAAGGGCAGTATAAACTGCCTGTGAAAATCAATTCATCACTTCCAATCAGAGATGATGAATTCTCCAACAGGCTCCTGTTTAGAAAAGTAAGATTTGAGTTTGCATTCCAATGACTACTTCTCTAGCCATCAGGGCCATCTATAAGCAAAGTTTTTAAGCCAGTGAAGCTTGTCTTTGAAGCTGATTCTTCTCTTGTTGTTATTTTGTTTTTCCTATCTCCTTTCCCCAGGTGCTTGGAGCCTTCATGCTGATATTTTAGTGACAATTTATCATCTTCCATCCTCCCCCCCCCCCAAGAAGTTTTCCATTTTTAATTTAGGATGGGCAGTTCATTACTCAAAGGAATGAATCACTGTAGTAACTGGATAGAGGAGATAATTTGGATGGGGTATCTAGAGTCAGATGGGAATTTTGAAGTCATCTAGTTCTCCCCTCCCTCCTTATTTTTATAGATGAAGATGTTGAAGTTCAGAGAAGTAAAGAAATTTGCCTAAGTTCACAGAGATATTAAGTGACAGAACTGAGATTCAAAGTCCCCTGGTACTTTTCAAAATTCTGTGCTCCAAATTCAATACACTTTCCACCTCCTAATGCTTGGTCTTCTCAGTCTATCAAGTCATGTTATGTAGATTGTTGCCTATCTTGTCTACCCACAAGGTTAGCACTGCTAATGATTCTTACCCTGGCTCTTTGTCCACTTGATTAGTGAAAGCTCACCAACTTTAAGTGTCTAGATCCCTACCACAATGTATCTTCCTGAATGATTTATGTTCCAACTCTTGGCTCTAATTTGCACATTCTGCCTCCTCCCTGAGGTCCTATACTCTCAAATGGTGAGAGTTCACCATAACAAAGCATCTGGAGACTAAAGCACGATAGAGTCATTTTCTTCCAGGCATGGATTATACCCTTCAGTGGTGTAAACAACTCCAATTGTTTCCCATCCCCCACTTTCCACTTCTCGCTCAAATCAACACTATCATTCTTGGAAAGACTATGAATCAATCATCCTTTGTCTCTACTCATCATCCTTGCAACTTTCCAAACTATAATAACCATCCCTGCCCTGTAGATGCCTCTATGTGTTGTCTTCTTCTATTAGAATGTGAGGTCTTTTGCACTTTTGCCCCCAATATTTAGCATAGTACACTGTAAGCCTCCATAAAAACATATGCATTCATTCACTCAATGAGTGATTCAAAGCTGCAGGAATGGACTTCCAGGGCAGGGCCAAGATGGTGGTGCAAAGCTAACATGCTCCTGGAGCTTTTTTCTACCTCTACTCTGACATCACTACAGATCCCACCGAGAAAAAGAGAAGATTCAAAGAAGTATTCAATGGTAGGCTTCATGGAGGATCTTCAGTGAAGGTCTGTCTCTTTGGGGGAAAAAGGAAAGACCTCTGTCCAGGAGGCAGGAGAGCAGGGAAAGCCAGCAAGAAGCTTTTAGTCACAGTGCAATCCAGGTCCTGACAGTTAATAATAACAGAAAGCCTGACAGCTAGATAGTAAGTCAGCAGGGAGGATCCCAACCCCAGACAAAGTCTGAACCCTGAAAACACTGGTGTAAAAGACAGGACTATATCAGGAACAATCTACTGTTAAGTCAAAACCTGGACATAAAGGAGGGGGAAAAGAAAACCTCTGCAAAGGCAAGGCCATACTACATAAGTAACATCTTGGCCAACAACAAGCCAGACTCCAGCAAAATTAAAGCTTGGATCTATACTACATTATACCCAAGGAGAAGAACTAAAACAAAAAAGATGAACAAAAAAGCTAAAAGAGTGCTCACTTTATAAAACTACTTTACAGACAAAGATGACAGCAATACCATGTCTGAGGAATAAGGCAGTGATATTTCCTCACTCACAGAGAAAGTATCAAAACAGTCTATAAATCGGACTCAAATACAAAAGCTCATAGAAGATTTTAAAAAAGAATTTAAAAAACAAAGAAGAGAGGAAGAAGAAAAATAGAAAAAAGAAATGAAAATCATGTAGGGAAATTGAGAAAAGTTGACCAAAGAAGTCAACTATGTTAAAAGTCAAAATAATCAACTGGAAAAGGAAGCACAAAAGCTAATTGAAGAGAATTAGAATTAAACCAATGGAAACCAATGGATCTACAAGACTACAAGATTCCATCAAATAAAAACAAAAGGCTGAAAAAAATTGAAGCAAATGTAAAGTATCTTTAGGGAAAATGAATGACCTGGAAAACAGATCCAAGAGAGACAATTTATGAGTCATTGGACTACTAGGAAAACCCGGACCAACAAAAGAACCTGGAAAATAATCATACAGGAAATTATAAGGGAAAACTGTCCAAATCTACTAGAACAAGATAACAATTTAACCATTCAAAGAATCCACAGAACCCTTCCAGAAACAGACCTGAGGATAAAAACTTCAAGGGTTGTAATAGCCAAATTCTCAAACCCTCAGATAAAGGAGAGAATAGTGCAAGCAATGAAAAGAAAAAAATTCTAATACAAATGGAACACAATCAGACTCACGCAGGATCTATCAGCCTCAACATTGAAGGATCAGAATAACTAGAATTGCATATTTCAGAGAGCCAAGGATGTGGGATTACAACTCAGAATATACTACCCTGCAAAATTCAGCATATACTGTCAGGGAAAAAGATGGCTGTTCAATGAAATAGTGGACTTCCAGAATTTCCTGACCCAAAGGCCAGAACTGAACAGAGAATTCAATCACTAAGTATATGATTGAAGAGGTGCTTAAAAAAGGTAAATGAAAAGGGGACAGAAAAACAAAACTGTTTTAAACAAATGTTGGTCGACTATCAAATTGCCTAAAATCGAAGATATGACACTTATAATTCTTTAGAACTTTACTTCTCTAAGGATAATTAGAATGTAGAATATAATTGAAGAAAATGAACCTAAAGGATATGGGTATAATTGGATCTTGTCTCTCAATTGAAGAAGTCCAAGATGATATCACTATGTTTAGGACAAAAAGCCCTGGAAAAAAAAGCAGGAGTGTTAACTTTAATTTGAGTTTCAGTGTTTCTGTAACTTACAATCATTTGGAAACTTCTCAGGTGAGACCTCCAGGACATCCCAGTACTTAGAGATCTTCAAGATTCTTACAGTTAATTAGATCAGGGCTTGATTTAACCTGTGCTTCACTTTTTTTTTGTGCTTCACTTTTCAAAGAGAGTTAAGTACCCTTGGTGGGGGTGGGGGTAAAATGGAAGAGACAATAGGCTTGAGCGGGTCACAAATAGTTCAACAAATGATATGGCTTTGGATAATACTTTGACTCCTGAGCAGTACTGTGTGTGCTTGAAAGATACTTGAAAAAAGGTTAAGGTAAAATATGATTATAATTATAATTTGATGCAATTTGAGTCAATGCTGCTTATCAAGCAATCAAATAAACAATCTGCAATGATATCTTAATACAGCGAGTTTACTAGCAATCAAGTAAACAATCTTCAATGATATCTTGATAACAATGAGCTTATCTAGCAATCAAATAATCAAACTGTGATTGATGATACCTGATTAAAAATATTAGAACAATAAATAACACCAAGGGAAGAGGCACAAAAATTTATAATTTAAGAGGGGAAAAGGGTAGAATGTAAATATTGAGTAAATTCTATTCAAAAGATTTAGTCCAGTGAGGAAATAAGATACATTCCCACTTGGTCTTAAAAATCTAACTTAATCTACAGGGAAGGGAGGAACTGGGAAAGGTAAAGATAAGAGACTGATAAAAGAAAAGGGAAGGTATAAGTGAAAATAAACTGAAAGTTAAATTTTTAAAAGAAAAGTCAAAGGTGAAAGGTAGTAAAATTTTGGTGAGGAGGCATAAGAGAAAAGGAAAGAGAGATAAATATAAATGGAGAAAGATAGCATAGAGGGAAATACAAAATGATTATCTTAACTGAAAATGTGAATGAGCTGAACTGTCCCCTAAAACAAAAGTGGATCGCAGAATGGAATAAAAACCAGAATCCTACAATATGTTGTTTACAAGAAACACATTTGAAGCAGAGAGATACATATAGGGTAAGGGTAAAAGTGGAACAAAATATATTATGCCTCAGTGGAAGTAAAAAAATCTGGAGTAGTGACCCAAATCTCGGACAAAGAAAAAGCAAAAATCAATCTCTTTAAAAAGGGGATAAGGAAGGAAACTATATCTTCTTACAAGCCACCATTGGAAATGAAGTTATATCATTACTAAACATGCATGCACCTAGTGGTATAGCATCAAGATTCCTAGAGGAAAAGTTGAGTGAATTACAAGGAGAAATAGACAGCAAAACTTTAATAATGGGAGACCTCAATCCCTCCCCTCTGAGAACTAGATAAATCTAACCACAAAATAGATAAGAAAGAAATTAAGAAGGTGAATGAAATCTTAGAAAACTTAGATATGATAGACCTCTGGAGAAAACTTAATAGGGATAGAAAAGAATTTTTCTCAACTATACATGGCACCTTCATCAAAACTGGCCTTGTACTAGGGCACAAAAACCTTAAAATCAAATGCAGAAAGCAGAAATAATAAATACATACTTCTCAGACCATGATGTAATAAAAATTACATGTAATTAAGGGTCAGGGAAAGATAAACCAAGTACTAATTAGAAATTAAATAACTTTATCTTAAATAATGGGTGGATCAAACAGCAAATAATAGAAATAATCAATAATTATATCCAAGAAAATGATAATAGTGAGACATCACACCAAAATTTATGGGATGCAGCCAAGGCAATTTTTAGGAGAGACTTTCTATTTCTAAATGCTTATATGAATAAAATAGAGAAAGAGGAGATCAATAAATTGTGTATGCAACTAAAAAAGCTAGAAAAGGAATACATTAAACAGCCCCAATTAAATTAGAAATTCTGAAAATCAGGGGAGAGATTAATAAAATAAAAAGCAAGAAAACAATTGATCTCATAAATAAAACTAAGAGTTGATTTTATGAAAAGGCCAATAAAATAGACAAACCTCTGGTTAATCTGATTTAAAAAAAAGAAGATAACCAAATTACCAGTATAAAAAATGAAAAGGGTGAACCAACCACCAATGAGGAGGAAAATAAAGAGATAATTTGGAGCTACTTTGCTGAACTGTAGGCCCATAAATTGAGTGAAATGGATGAATATTTACAAAACTACAAACTCCAGATTAACAGAAGAGGAAATAAATTGCTAAATAACCACATTTTAGAAGAAGAAATTGAAGAAACCATCTATATACTCTCTAAGAAAAAGTCTCCAGGTCCAGATAGATTTACAAGTGAATTCTACCAACAGCTAAGGAACAATTAATTCCTATTTTACATAAACTATTAACAAAAATTGGAGAGGAAGGAATGCTGCCAAACTCCTTTTATGACACCAACATGGTGCTGATACCTAACTAAAACATATAAAGAAAATTATAGACCAATCTTCCTAATGAATATTGATGCAAAAACCTTAAATAAAATTTTAGCAATGAGACTACAGCAAATTATTACCACGATAATACACATGATCAAGTTGGATTTATAAAAGGCAGGCAAGGATTGTTCAACATTAGGAACACACTCAACATAATTAAACCTATCATATGATTATCTCAATAGATGCTGAAAAAGCCTTTGATAAAATACATCCATTCCTGTTAAAAATACTAGAAAGTTTAGGAATAAGTGTAGTTTTCCTTAAAATAATAAATAATATCTATCTAAAAACTATCAACAAATATTATATTTAATGAGAATTAACTCAGAACATTTCCAATAAATTCAGGGCTGAAAAAAAAGATGCCTGTTATCATTACTATTCAATATATTATTAGCAATGCTAGCAGTAGGGTAGTTAGGTGGCATAGCAGTTAGAGCACTGGCCCCAGAGTCAAGAGTGCCTGAGTTCAAATCTGGTCTCAGACACTTAATAAATTACCTAGCTGTGTGGCCTTGGGCAAACAACTTAACCCCAGTGGAAGTAAAAAGAAATGCTAGCAGTAGCAATAAGAGAAAAAAAAGAAATGGAAGGAATCAGAATTGACATTGAGGAAGCAAAATTTTCATTCTTTGCAGATGATATGATGGTATACCTAGAGAACCTGAGAAATTCATCTAAAAATTCCTTGAAACAATAAACAAATTCAATAAAATAGCAGGATATAACATAAACCCACACAAATCATCAGCATTTCTATATATGAATAACAAAGTCCAAGAGCAAGATATAGAAGAAAGAAATTCCATTTAAAATAATGTAGACAACATTAAATATTAGGAATCTGTCTCCTAAGACAAACCCAGAAATAGTATGTACACAATTATAAAGCACTCCTCACCCAAATAAAGTCAGATCTAAATAATTGAAAAAAATGTTATATGCTCATAGTTAGGTCAAGCTAATATAATAAAAATGACAATTCTACCCAAATTAAATTATTTATTCAGTGCCATACCAATCAAACTACCAAATAGCTACTTTACCAAGCTAGAAAAAATAATAACACAATTCATCTAGAGCAACAAAAGGTCAAGAATATCAAGGGAACTGATGAAAAAAATGTAAAGGAAGGTGGCCTAGCTCTACCAGATCTAACATTATACTACAAAGCAGTAGTCACCAAAACTGCCTGTTACTGGTTAAGAAATAGAGTAATGGAATGGTAGATTAGGATGCGTTCAAAAGAAACTACAGTAAATGACTACAGCAATCTACCATTTGGCAAATCCAAAGACATCAGCCTCTGGGATGACGATTCACAATTTGACAAAAATCACTGGGAAAACTGGAAAATAATATGGCTAAAAACTAGGCATAGATTCATATTTCACATCCTATAACAAAACAAGGTGAAAATGGGTATAGGATTTAGGATATAAAGAGCAATACCATATATAAATTAGTAGACCAAAAAAGTACTCTTTCTGATCTATGGAAAAGATATAAATTTATGACCAAACAAGAATTAGAACTTATTATTAAACTGTAAAATGAATGATTTTGACTCTATTAAATTAAAAAGTTTCTGCAGTAATAAAATCAATGCTGCCAAAATGAGAAGAAAAGCAGAAAACTGGGAAATAATCTTCATACCCAGGAATTCTGATAAAGGTCTAATTTCTAAAATATATAGAGAATTGTATCAAATTTATAAAATCACAATTCATTTCCCAATTTATAAATGATCAAAGGATATGAGTAGACAATTTTTGAATGAAGAAATTAAAGCTATTTATAATCATATGAAAAAATTCTCCAAATCACTATTGATCAGAGAAATGCAAATTAAAACAACAATGAGGTATCATCTCATACCTCAAGATGATAAAAAGGGAATTTGATCAATGTTAGAGAGGTTATGGCAGGATTGGGACATTGATGCATTGTTGGTAGAGTTGTGAATGGATCCAACCTTTCTGGAGAGCAATATAGAATTATGCCCAAAGAGCAATGAAACTGTTCATACCCTTTGACCCAACAATTCCAATTCAAGGATTCCAGAAGATGCAATCTAGAAGAAATTGTAAAAAATGGGGAAAATTATACATGTTCCAAAATATTCATAGTGGTTCTTTTTATAAGTAAGTCATTCCATGCTTCTCTAGAGTCCGACCATTTATGATTTCTTATAGAACAATAAAATTTCATAATATTAATGTATCATAACTTGTTTAGCCATTCCCCAATTGATGGGCATCCCCTCAGTTTCCAGTTCTTTGCCAATATAAAAAGCTAGGTAATTATTAAGTGTCTGAGGCCAGATTTGAACTCAAGTACTCCTGACTCCAGGGCCCATACTCTATCCACTGTGCCACTTAACCGCCCCCAAGAAAATTTTTAACTTGGAATATATATAAATATATATATATATATATATATATATATATATATATATATATATATATAAATGGATGAAAATAAATAACTTTTAAATTTTGAAAAAAGTTACTAGAACTTAGAGAATTGATTTGTTTATGCAGAATGTTTGCCTTTCACTTGATCTACTACCAAATATTAATCACTTGTTAGTAGGTTCATTTTATGATGGCCTTCAGAAATGAACTGAGCAAAACAGATGGAATAGATAGTTGGATAATTTGATAGATAAAAGAAATACTGAAGTTAAAAGTACGAAACGACTCATGAAAATAGTAAATCCTTCAATTAGTATTGTCCATAAGAGGGACCAAGAAATGAAATCTTTTATATAAACTAATTTTTGAGTCATTTACTTATTTTCTTAAATTAAGACATCCTTCATATTAACTTAAACAGAGAACTGTATCTGAGACTCTCAAGTACAGAATTCTATGTTGGTAGCTGTTTGTATCTGGACTAAAAGGTGTGCGTATGATGACAAAGTCCCTAAGACACTGGACAGAGACATGACCAAAAATTTTTGCAGTTAAAGCAAGCAGTACACAATATGCTGCACAAGTAGCATAAGATAAACCCTGCGAAGCAGCAAGAAATGTGCCCTGGCAGACTTGGGGGAGGGGGGGGGTGGGAAGTTGGCACAGTACATTGGGTCATTAGGCTAGGAAAGCTCTCAGCTTCAGTGATATGTTCACATGCCATCTGGTAGCTGCCCTTTTTAATGAGTTACTCTTGCTAACTTGATCCAGAGCTTATCTGTTTCCAAACTGCCGCAGGCTGCAGTTCTGTAAGTGCTACAAGTAGCCCCTCACTAAGTTGGGAGGGACCTTGGGGGTCAGCTAGACCAGCTCTCTCATTTTGTAGGTAAGGAAATGAGGGCTCAGGAGGTAATATAACTTGCTTAGAGTCACACAGAGAGAAGATAGTATTTAAATCCAGGTTCTCTGCCTTCTAAATTAGTTATATGGGGGTCTTTTTCCTGACATCTTCTGATTTACTTGGTGTCACAGAATCATAGGATTTTCTAATATCATCCTACCCACCTACCATTTATTTTGGAAATATTAAGGAACACATTTTTTTTTAAAATTACTACTAAGCTATTTCAGGAAGCTCAGCCAGTTATTCCATGGTACTGTGAGGCCCTCTGGTGTCTGAAAACCAAGGAAAGGATCACTTATGAAAAACTGTATCTCTCTGAAAGTCCCTGTAATTAAAACTGCAACAAGATGAGTACTATTGGAATTTCAGAGGAGAAAAAATTACAGAAAAATTCCAACTTACCTAGAAAGTCCCTAATAATATTCATATGGCTTTTTTGATTTTCTGAAAGTTTTTTTCTTTTAAGATAGTTTTCCCTAAACTTTGGAGTCTATTAAAATAACTATCATTTAAAAAATACATTAAATTTGCAAAGTGCTTTAAAAATATTTTATTTGATCCTTACAATAACCCTTGGAGATAAATGTTCTTATTATCATCTACATTTTAAGATGAGGAAACTGAGGTTGTTGAGTGACTTATGCAGGGTCACATAGCTAATAAGTATCTGAAGCTAGATTTGAACTCTTCCTGATTGAAGTCCAACACTACATCCACTGCACTACCTAGCTGCTTCTGAGCTATGAGACCTTCTTGAAGAGGTCATCTTGGAGTGTCAATCATTCAATGTATTTCTTAAGTTCCCACTGCTTTACACAAATAAAAGCTGTTATCTTCTGATCTCTTCCCTGTGTGTACATCTATACTTTTTAAGGTTTGTGTCTCTTTATATCATCCAGATTGGGAATCTAGGGAAGCCAGGGGGCAGAAGTGAGGAGGGGATAGACAGTGTAGATGAAAGGAGAGGGGGAGATTAAATATTAGTGGTGAAGGGCAAAATGAAGACCGGAGATGCTAAACCCTAGCATTTGTGGAAGAAAGTAGAAAGTAAGACTAGAAAAGTTACAAGGGACCAGGTTGTGAAGGGAATTTAAAATGCAGAGATTTCATATTAATTCTGGGGTCATAGGAGTCAATTGAGTTGGGGACAATATGATCAGACCTAGGCTATAGAAAAATCACCTTGTCAGCTGAGTTCAAGATACACTGCAGTGGAGAAAGACTTGAGGCAGTGAGAACAATCACCTATTATGCAGTAGATCAAGAATGTGCCTAATGAGGGCCTGGACCAGGGTGATAGCAGCTGTGTGAGTAGAGAGAAGAGGAAAAAGTCATTATGAAGGTAGAAATAGCAAGGTTTGGCAATAAACTGGGTGAATGTGATGAATGTGAATGAGGAGTGAAGGTTGACTCTGAAGTTGGAAGAAAGGAAGGATGACAGTAATAATGAAATTCAGAAGAGGGGAAAATTGTGAGTTCTATTTTAGATGTGTTAAGTTTGAGATGTTTATGGAACATTCAGTTTGAGTTATTTAAGAGGCAGTTGGTGATGTCAGTCTGTAGCTCAGGAGAAAGACTAGAGTTGACTATCTCAGTCTGGGGATCATCTGCATAAAAAATCATAATTGAACTCTTGGGAAGCAAATACTAATTATTATACCTCTGAAGTGCCTTATCCAAGCAGAAGCACTCTGAATGTTGGCAGCTAATCCTGACGAAGAATAGAAGAATCTCACAAAATTCTGAAACTTTACAGGAAAATTCTGAAACTATACAGGAAGAAAGGAAAGGGACAGTGGGTGATGAGTCCAGAGTTTTTTTTCTCCTTGTAAGTAGCCACATTCTTTCACTTTTAGAGTACTTCTGATAAATGTAAAAAAGAAAAGTGTCACATAAGCAAATAAGACTTGTCATTTTTCAGTCTATTAACAGTTTCTGACTCATTTGGATACCAGAACCTCACTCATTCATTTTATATCTACTTCCATCATTGATTTCAACAAAGAAGACAGAACTTCCCCTAATCTTTCTATCCCTAAACTATTTTTGTTTGTCATTAACACTTCTTTATTAAGCCCTGTTATATCTCAGGCATAAATCAGGTGCTGGGGATACAAGTTCAAAGAATGAAACAAACCCTTTACACTCTTTCCCCTTCCTCCAAAATAATAAAAGGAATACATAACTGAAAAAAATCTTCAAAAGTGTGACAAAATCTTCTAATTCTGGATAGAAGATCATTTAAAGATTATCAGTGCAAAAGTTTTAAACAAAGGTAATATACAATGAATTCAGATTTTTAAAATGGATGATTTTTAAAAACCAGATTTTAGAAACCTCTTAGATCTAGGGAAAAATTTCTAGAATACTTCTGAATCAGTAGCTCTGGGTACAGCTTGTCAAGGACAGTTTCCTGTGCTCTCCCAAGTGTCTAGCTGAGGTTCCTGGCTGAGAAGCCAAATTACTGTTTTCCAGATGACACAGCACACCTACAATCATATCAGAAATGTTGGAGGTTGGTGCAATTTGTAGAATCTAAAACTTACAAGAAAGAGATCCTGCCCACCTCATGCTAATACTAATATGACAACTGGAAAAGAGAAGAAAATCTGTAGGGAGTTGGATAATAAATGAAATGTGGCAGCTAGATAGTGCAGTGGATAGAGCACTGACCATGGAGTCAGGAGGACAGGAATTCAAATCTGATCTCAGGCACTCTGGACACTTAGTAACTGTGTGACCTTGGGCAAGTTACTTAATCTGATTTCCTTACATCCAGGTTTATCTCCGGATTCATGTCTGGTCACTGGACCTAGATGGCTTTGGAGAAAAAAGTGAGGCTGATGACTTAACACAGCCCCCCTCACTCAAATCCAGTTCACATGCTTGTCATGGCATCATGACATGAAGGACATATAGAGAAAGAAGCACAATATCATCACTAAATGAAATTAAATAAAACTACAGGGCACATATCTATATTCTTCATTTAGGTATTAGGACAACCTGAACTGTCTCTTCAATAAGATGTCAGGAGTAGACTTATGGCTGCCCAACTTCTCTTAAATCTCTCAAAACATACCTGAAGCCCCATCCTAACCAGAGTCCTCTAGAACTTTCAGCTCTGCTGAAATCTAAGGGTTAAATACATAGTGAGGACCAGAGCAGCTTCAAAATACCTTAAGAAAAATTATTCTAAGGAAAGATTCTTATTTCTAGGTCAATTGAGTGGAAACTCTAAACCCTAAGAAGAAGGGAGCAGAGAAGTCTGTCAGCCCTATTACATGGCCATCCTTGTCCAGAAGCAGAACTTAGTGAAGAAGGTCAGCCACAAATGACCTGCCTAGCCACTATAGCAGTGCATTGATCCAAGCAAGATCCACTAAGGTACAGAGCCATGAAGATACTGTATTCTATAAAGAGTGGGACCCTCTAGAGATAGATCATTGGGGTCCTGAAATTCTGGAGTTGTGATTTGATTTGGTGATGAATATTTTCTGCATGTATTCCTCATCCTTTCCCAATCCTGGATTCTGTTTGTGGGAGAGTGTGCTTTTGGTGTGGGAGGAATGTTGTGTTCTTGCTATACACAGTCCCTTATACATAGCATGGACTTAATAAATGTTTATTGATTGATTTGAGTAATTATATTTAACCTTTGCTAAAGAACTGAAACTAATAGCTGATGCTTAAAGGGAAGCATGCTGGTAGGGGATCATGAGCTAGGATTTAGGATAGCCATTTAAAGCATTATCCCTAAAATCTGGGAATGGTGACAGCAATCTTTCTGGGGCCCCAACTTACCAGCAGCAAGATGAGCTGTCAGTCCCAAGAAGTAATTGATAGCAAAACTACTATATATTTTTTGTGTCTATTGTCTTTTTTGTTTTTGTTACTAGAGATGCTATTGCATTCTGATTCCCAGTTTTCTCTAAAGTCACAGAAGCATGGTAATAACATCACTGTTTTCTTTTTTCTTGATATTATTTATATCAGGGCTATCTTCTCAGACCAAGCAATGAATCCTTAATTCCACATTATGGAGAAATTCTTGTTTGATGTTTTATTTCCTGGGTAGTCATTAAAATGAACTTTATAAGAGTACTGTTGTGAAGTGATAAATTTTCAATTCTGATAAACATTTTATAATTCTTGCTTTTAAAAAGTAATTTAATCTCATGTCCTTCTCTTCCACCCTTTTCTATCCCTTTTATTTTTTCAAAGTTAGCTCAGAGCAGTGTGGCTTTTTTCATATTTTGTGGTTAGAGTATCTTTTCCATACACTATCATTAGATGGATTTTCAAATGGGAATGTTAATCCTTCCGAAATGTTGTGATTTTTATTAGCAGTGAGAAAATTATAGGCTATAAGCTATATGAAGATAAGAGCTATGATAATCCATTTTCTTTGATGGTACCAAGTAGATATAAATAGGGACTCAAGAAATATTTTTTGATTGTGGGAGTGTTTTTTTTTTTAAGGTCAGTGGTCTGGAAAATGTGATGAAGAGCAAGGAGGTATTGCTTATTGCATAAATGATGGGTACTTTTCTCTTTGTGCTCCTGTAGTCATCTCCTTCAAGAATCAGTAAGGATGGGGTGGCTAGGTGGTGCAGTGGATAGATCACTGACCTTGGAGTCAGGGGGACCTGAGTTCAAATGTGACCTCAGACATTTAATGATTACCTAGTTGTGTGGTCTTGGGCAAGTCCTTAACCCCAAGTCACTTAAGCCTTGCAAAAACCTAAAAAAAACCAGAATCAGTAATGACCATGACTTCCAAAGGAGGACAATGATCCTCCTGTAGAATAGCTTGGACCAAAAAAATATGGAAAGTTTATCATATCCTGGATTTTCTCCTCTCTTAAATGACCCAGTCAGGACCCAGAGGGTATTGAGCATTTGAATAGTTGAGGTGACCTAAATCATTATCCTGTAAGTCCAGGGGCAGTATTAACTGGAGGTTGTAGTGTAAGAGTCTGCCATTTTGTAAACTGCAATGTCACAATGCCAGCCTGGGCTGAGTAAGACAGGACATAGAGGTAACATCTCATCTCATAAAGAATTAGAGACAAGAAGTTATAATTTGTTTTAAAGGAAAAAAAGGAATTATTTATCAGAATGAGTACTGGTTACCAAACAAAATCATGACCTGAGACAGAAGGAATGCTTTGATTCTGAGAGAATGAGTTAGCAATGTAGCAATGATGGAAACTAGAGGACACATAAAAAATGGAACGAGGTGAAGAAGGAATTCAAGGCACCAGATATCCACCTGGGCTTGAGCTTTTACAAGTTGTTTGCTTCCAATGTTATTTGTACATACTGGAGGACCGCATGGGTATCCTTTTAAGAACTCATTTTTCTTTGTTGTTCTGAACAAGTTTCAACTAGGAATGGTTTCTGGCTCCTGTTAGTATTTCCCCACATGGGAAACAAGTGTGCATGAGGGGTATTCTGATATAATCTGTATGTTTTAACATGTTTCCAGAGGTCAGGGAACATTATTGGCTGGTTATTGAATTTCATCTTTTTTTTCTGATACCACTTCAATCCCCTATTTATGCAATAGAAAATGGTACATTTCTAAGAAGTCCACATAATGGCAAGATATGAGAATTTTCTAGATTTTATGGATAAAGACATTCTGAGTTGACATAGGAAAGGATAGAGTTCAAATTTGCTGAATTTTGCAAAAAATGTGAGGATTATGATCACAAAATTTTAGAGATTCAAGAAACCTTAGACATTATATAGTATAATTTACATAATTAATAGATGAGAAAACTGAGGGTCAGAGAAGTTAAGAGACTTACTGATAGTCACAAAGCTTAATCGGTGACAGAGCTGAAAGTAGAAAGCTCTGTTCAGTTTTTTTTAACTACACCATGCTTTTTGCTCTTCAAGTAAAAATATTAAAATATTTTTGTCACACAGATTTATATGACTACATTTCCTTATTTTTTCCTCTCTGGAACTGTGATTTCATTAGAGCATTTATTAAGTGTTGATTATTCACCAGAATTATGCCATACAACTGAGATGCAAAAACAATTAAGCAAGATAGTCCATGTCCTTGAGAATCTTATATTCTAAATGGGGGTGGGGTGGGGCTCAGTACATAAAGGGGACCTGGGAAGTGAGAACATTGAAGGCACTTACTCAGAGACATGGTGCAAAGATGCATGGGAAGTGATGTGCAGGTCTGGTTCCAGGCAAGATAACTGAAGCTTCCATCTCAAAGCCAGGATTCCCAGGAAGTGGTGTCTGTATCAATTCCCCTACAGTGAAGACAGCACCAGACTTAGGGTCCATAAGACCCAAGTTTAGATCTTATCTCATCCACTTACTAGCTGTGTGACCCTTTGCAAGCCATTTAATCCTGTTTGCCTCAGTTTCCTCATCTGTAAAATGAGCTAGAGTAGGAAATGGCAAAGCTCTCTAATATCTTTGCCAAGAAAATTTCAAACAGGGTAACAAAGAGACAGTTTCTACTGAACAACAACAACAATTTAGATTATATTCTTATAGCTTGTATTGGGTGCTGAGAATGCCCAAAGTCACAATGCTAGGATCAGAATCTGGATTCAAACCCAGGTTTTTCTTACTCATCTTGTCTTCCCTATATTATTCTGCATCTTGGGGTGCTCAAGTGTTTATATTGTTTGCTTTAAAATGAAGTTTAATTTTTTTCTACAGATTAAGCACAATACTTGAAGAACATTATTCTCATTCCTATAATGTTCAGGAGGAAAACTGGGACACTTGTATGGGGTATGGGGGTAGTGTGGGGTAATGTACATATAGACACATAAATATACCCATTTATACACACACACACACACACACACACACACACAGTGGAAATGCAGCTGCTTAGAATTTTATTAGTCCAAAATAAAATATAACTCAGCTAAAAAGTTTAGAGGTCACTTCTAAATGTAGAGTCTCAAATGCTTGGGTAGTTTCTAAAATTGGAAAATGAACTTTCCATCTCCTGTTAGGAATAACATTCTTCTCTTTAGACATTTTTTCCAGTCCCTTTCTTTTGTTTTTTTCTATATTCCAGTCCTCTTGAACGTGTTCCAATCAGCTGACTCCAGAGGAGGAGAACCTACAAGATTGTGATGATTTCAATATTTCAGAAAGAGGTTTGGCAAGGCCACAGGTCAAGTGACATATTTCTAAAGCAAAAGAATCATCTTCATAAAAGCACCATTTAAGGAGTCAAAAGGGTAGCAGAGTCATCACAGATCTGAAGCTGATCATGGGGGAGCAATCTTTGGATTGAAAGGGGAATTCTAGTCACAGCTATGAACATAATCCTGGGTTGGGTACTGTGGTATCATTAGTGAGATATGACTTCATCTACATGATGATATTATAGAGGGGACCCCAGCTTTAAAAAACTAAGTGTCCCAGGAAATAGAGCTCTGTGCTTGGAATCAGAAAGACTTGAGTTCAAATACAACCTCTGACACTTACTAGCTGTATAACCCTGAGAAAGTCACTTAATCTCTGTTTGCCACAGTTTCCTCAACTATAAAATAGGGATAATAATCACACCTACCTTACAGGATTGTCGTGAGGATCAAATGAGACAATATTTGCAAAGGGCTTACACAATGACCGGCCCATAGTGGGCATCCAATAATTGTTAGTTTATTGTTATACTTTAGAAAGGGATTAGACCAAATTCCCTCTAAGATACTTTCCAACTCAGTAAATTCATCATTCTAGTATTCTGACTCTGAAGCCAATCTTACCAGTTAGGTAGAGAGAATCATCAAAATAATGTGAAGACTCCAATTTAGATCCTCCATTAGTCTGTAACAGAACTTGAAATTTCACCAGATGATTGATTTCTGTTGGTTAAGGTACTGTATGTCAGCTACAAATACCCTTGGGAAGGATGTGTTTTCTAAATCTTAAGGCATTTCATATATGTGATTTACTGTTGTTAATATACTAGCTTATATCACAAATTTGATAGTAGTAATTGGCTAATGGATTCTCTCCAAGAGTGATGGGAAAAATTTAATAAGATGTATATGGATGCAGATAAATGTTAAGTCTGACACTGAGGTTCAAAAACTTAACTGCATAAATATAAGGTTTGCCTAAAAATACTTCCCATATGTTGGGTAAAGTCAAAAATCTGAAAGCTTACTATGATCTTAAATTATTTTAATAGACACATATGGAACTAAATGAGGGAAATACTATTGTTCTCTGTTCCAATTAGGTCATATTTGGAGTATAGTATTCAGCTTGGGGAGGCACTATTTAAAGGGGCATCATCAAACTTTCCAGTATGTCCAGAGAGTGTGACTAAGGTGATAAAAACATAAATACCTTAAGAGTTATAGGAGGATGGATTTGGTATATTTAAGCTGGGGAAGGAAAAATTTTCAGGGGTAGTCAGATTGCCTCTCTTCAAGTTTTGGAAGGGATGTCATATGGAAGATGGATTAAATTTGTTTTGAATGGCCTCAGAGAGCAGATTGGATGAAAGCTGATGAGGGAAAGATTTTGATGAGATAAAAGAAGAAACTTCCTCAATCAGAGCTGTCCCAAGGAGCAATGTGATAGATTATAGCGGTCTGTCCAGTACTCTAGGACTTCAGATAGTCTCTGGATGATTCCCTGTTGAGGATGTCATAGAGAGGATTCCTGTTCAGACAAGGATGGGTTTGGAATAAATGATCTCTGCAGTTCTTGCCATCTTTGAAATTCTGTAAATACTACATATTCCTCTGCACAGCCATAAATCATAGCAAGGATGGGTTTTTTGTTATGTTTTTAATTTTCTCATCTCATTGCTGACTTGCATTAGGTTTAAGAACACTAAACCCCCTTTTCACTTGACGTATTTTTATTTTTTTAAAATTTTACTTTTTCTAATTACATATAAAACAAATTTTAATATTCACTTTTAAAAATCTTACATTCCAAGTTCTCCTCTCTCCCTCTCTCCCTCCCCTTCCTCCTCATTGAGAAGGCAAGCAATTCAATATAGATCATACATGAGCAATCATGCAAAACATATTTCCATATTAGTCTGAGAGTTCTGGAAGTCCTGGAGTGCAGCCTGTACTGGACTGTTCCACTCTCACCTTAATGAGATAGATCTTTCTAATTAACATTCTAAGTTATCTTTGGCAGAAAAATTGTTTCACTTTGTCCTTTTGTTGGTTCTGCCTCTTCAGAATTAATTTTGAGGCATCATTTTAAAGTTGTCTTGAGGGGAATTTGGGAAAGTTCAGGTGAGTCCCTGCCTTTACTCTGCCATTTTGGCTAGGTCCCTGTGTAATTAATTTTTAAACTCTATTAATAATGTCACATTGATTAAATTTCATATTATTAGCTTCAGTCCAATATTTCAGACTTAAATTTTTTTGCTTTGTTCTGCACAAGAAAAGGTTCTTATTTTAGAGAAAGGGGAGGTGGGGAGAAAAAGGGAAATTATGATTATGTACCAAATAAAAGAAGAAAAAAACATCAATGAAACATTTTACAAATACAGAAAGAAAGAAGGATCATAGATTTAGAGTTAAGGATACTCTTAAAGTTATTTAATCAAACTTCTTCATTTTACAGATGAGGAAACTGAGGAATTAAGAGCTTAAGTGATTTTCCCAGGGTCTCAGAACCATCTAGTAAGTCAGGTAGAATCTGAGCCTAAGTCTTTGTGATTCTAAGTTCAGCAATATAACTACTATATCAAATTGACTCTCCAGAATTTGAGAAGAGAACATTGAAAAATTGTGGGATATAGATCTCAATAACAGAACTATAGTGATAACATGTAATATATAATTTAAAAATCAACTAAGAAACTTTGTCTCTTATTGTCATAATAATCTGCTTTATGTTCTTTGGATATGGAAATGCTCATGTTTGTTGAACATTTTATTTGGCAGATATTCACAATTAAAAAGAAAATTTTAAAACATTAATTTTGAGAAAATAATTTATTAGATCTTGACTCTTCTGTCCAATTTATTATCTAGTTTCTTTTATTCTTCACATCCAGCAAGCATGCCCACTATTCCTTCATTCATACCATTGATTAAAGTGTTCAAACAGGTCACTATTGACTTTTATCCAAATTGATTCTTTAATCAATGTTATATCTTATCATGCAACTATTTTGGAAACCCCTTAACTGTTGTATTAGTCAACATCCTTCTAATTTATTATAGAATCACAAGATTTAGAACTAGAAGGGACCTTAACTGTTTCATCCAACTCCTTCATTGTACTTAGGAAGTAATCCACTAAAATTAACAACTGACATTTATAGAGTTCTTTATTTATATAGACATTTATATATGTTATCTCATTTGAGTCTCATAATAACCATTTGGTAATAGATATATCTCTACTTTACATATGAAAAGACTAAGATTCAGAGTTAAAGTAATTTGCAATGGTCACTCAGTTGATAATGATAGAGGTCAAATTTGATTCCAAGGTCTTTCAGACTATCATTCTACTCCTTTCATTAGTGATTCTTAAACAATTATCAGGAGCCTAAAGGGTTTTAAAAATAATCTTTGTTACATCTATTGATAATGTATCTACTGTATTATTGCATTTATATTAATAGATATTGTATTATATCTATTATATTTATCGTTCTTTTGTCTCAGTTCTGTCTAACTCTTTGTGACACTATTTAGGGTTTTCTTAGCAAAAATCCTGGAGTGGTTTGCCATTTCCTTCTCCAGCTTATTTCACAGATGAGGAAACTGAGGCCAACAAGGTTAAGTGATTTGGCTTAGGTCACAGCATCTGAGGCAGAATTTGAACTCAGGTTTTCCTAACTCTAGGTCTGACTCATAGGTGCTCTAGTGACCCCATCTATTGTATTAGGTCACATTTATTCTATTAGAAATCAAAATGTCTTAGTTTGATTACATTAGTTATGAAATTATATTATAATAGATACAATATACTGACATTCTTTAATCTGATCATATTTTTTCTATCTTTTCTTATGCCTTGTGACTTCTAATGTTCATCACAATGACCCCCAATTTTTCTGCCTCTCAGCAATTTCTCAAGCTGTCCTTTGGACACTATTATTATGAAAATAATTTTGACCTCATAGCTCCCCTGAATGGATTTCAGAGTCACTCAAGAAATCTTGGACCTTCCTTTGAAAACCACTGATTACATCATGGTACTTTTCATTAGGTTATATCAAATGCCTGGCTAAAATCCAAGTACTAAAATCTGACATTATCTTTATCTAACAGACTAGAAACTTTTGTTAAAAATGAAGATAAGGCTAGTTTGGCAACATTTGATCTCAGTGATCCCAAACTGTTTTATAACAAGCACTATGAGAACTAATTTTCATTTCAATGAGTAGTATGATATAGAAAAGTTGCTTGGTTGTTTTTTTTTAATTTAATAGGAAAAAATCCCTGGGCTTGTTGAATCTTGTTTATTATACTTAATAAATGCACTCCATGGAGAAATCAATTTACTTTTCTGAACTTAAGATTCTTTACCAGTAAAACAGAAACAAATATGAACATAATCTATTTTTTCCAAAAATTGTCATCAGACACCTAAGATCTGAAATATTCAGCTTCTTTCCCTTTATGATAAATTGTGACAATAGCTGTCTATTTTCTGTTCTGTAATTTCTCTCTTCTCAATAACAGCAATAATTTGTAACTCCTTTTTTTTTAATCACAGATCCTCTTTCTTTCTCACTCCTTTAATCTTCTGGCTCTCCTGAAGACAGTGATTCCTTCTTACACTTTCTGGTACTAGCTGCATTTTCTCACTACCCTCCTAATACACTAGTACCACAGTAAAGAAATTAGAATACTCCTCATTGCCACGTCCATGCTCTGCTATCTTTCTATACTCTTTCATATTCAATTTGTCTAAATAATCTCTCCTGCTTTAAAGTTTATACTATTCAAAAGTATTAAGCCGTTTACCCCCATACCCACACCACCTCCCAGGTCATTTTCTTTCCCTATTCCATGAGTTCAGTGCTTGGTTCATATTTCTTCTCCATCTTCTGCCCCTTCAGGGTACATATTCATACCCTCTCAACTACCCTAACTTCCCAGTTCCTCTATCTAAACAATTACTAAGATCCACTCTTCTAGTCCATCCCAGGTAGACTCAAAGATGGTCATAAGCTTGTTTGCCATCACTCACAAATATTCCACGTACTCTTAATTCTCTAATATGAGAATTTTTTTAACTATTCCATCTTTCCTTATGCTTTGTGACCCTTAATGCCCTCCACAATGACCCTCAATTTCTCGATCAGTAATTACTCAAGCCATCATCCTTGCACTGGTTATAATCTCTTTTCTTCCCTATCTCAACACCTTATTGAATTAACTCATACCTATATTAGCTTCTACTTTTACCACCTTGTCCTATAACCATTTTTACCTTTGCCAAACACTAATCCTGTATTATTGCTGATACCACCTTTCTTTTCTACTTTCTTATTTCAGTCAATCAATCAATCAATCAATCAATTAATTAATGTTTTAGCAAGAAATAATATGGGGGGCATGAATGTGGGAAAACATAGGGACCACAGAAATTTGGATCTAAAAGGTACCTTAAGGGTCAACTAGTTCAACCTTCTTTTATAGATAAATAATCTCTATGTTCTTTTTCCTTTCAAAGGGAATCCAAGTTCTTATGATAGTACTATAGGCAGGAGGTCTTTAAGAACAAAGTACAAACTCCAGGTCCCTAGGCAAGGACTGGGACCATTGTAGAAGAATTGTATTGAATGCCTATGGGATGCCATAGATCTTTCTTGTTTTTATGCATCTTCTGTGAGGTAAACATCATGCATTATTATCCTAAGTGCTTGTACAGGAACTAGGAACCCTTTGTCTCTCATTTGATAGTTTTGTATGTTTCCTGAACTTGAAATGTGTTGAAACAAAGTTCAGTGTCCTTCCCTCCCCCAAAACCTACCCCTCTTGCTAATACTTTTGTTTTTGTTGAGAGTCACACAAGTTTTCAACTTGTCATCCTTAACTTCACTTTCCCTTCCTTTAATATTCAATTGGTTGTCTTACTTCCCAACATCTTACTTCCCCAACATCTGCTGCAAAAAACTTTTCTGTACTCACATGATCTCCATCCCTCTTAAAGTCCCCAACTTTCTCATCTAGATTATTGCAATCTCATCCTAATTGTTCATCTTGCCCCAAATGTCTCCCCTCTTCCCTACATTCTGCACACCACTATGAAAGTGATATTTCTAAAGCATAGTATTGCAAGATAACTGTCTTGCTTAAGAGAAATATCCAATGGTTCCCTGCTGTCCATTGGACAAAATAAAACTTCTTGGTTTGGTGATTAAAACCCTTCTGATTCTGTCTTCAGGATACATTTTCAGTCTAATTAAACATTACCCCACTTCCTGCATTGTTTTGTCCAGTTAAATTGGCCTTTTTCGCTCTTCTTCAAATTCAGCATTTACCTTTGCAAGGGCATTGAATTGGTGGAGTGAACAGAGCACTGGCCCAGGAGTCAGAAGGACCTAAATCCAAATCCAACCTCAGATACTTGACATCTACTAGCTGTGTAACTGTGGGCAAGTCATTTAACCTTGATTGCCTTGCATCCAGGGCTGTCTATCTCCAATTACCCTGATTCTTATCTGGCCATTGGATCCAGATGGCTCTGGAGAAGAAAGTGAGTCTGGTGACACAACACCACCTCATGCATGGCATTACCTCCCTGATGCTATGGTATTCTTTGAGAATGAAGGACAAATATCATTATCATCATCATTACAGAGGCTGCTGTCATGCCTGAATTGCACTTTTTTCCTTTTAAAATCCACATCTCTCCTCAGAGCTCAACTTGTGCTGCTTCATCCATGAGCCCCTGCCATGAGTTGCTGCCAGTGCCTTCCTAAAATTACGTTACACATATGTTGTCTTTACTTAGGATACTAGATTTAGAATTGGAAGGCATTTTAGAGTCATTTGGTTGAACTTCCTCAAGTTACCGATGAGAAAGTAATGACTTGACCAAGGTCATAGTTTGAGAGACAGAGGTAGGCCTGTAGCTCTGGTTCTTTGACTCCCAAGCTAATGCTTTATACTACAATACCCTACATGTAGATGAATTTTTTATTTATAGAAAATAATCTCCTTGAGGACAGTGGAAAATTTCATTTTTCTTTGTATTTCAGTAGTAGCATAGTATCTGGCATATAATAGATACTTTAAAAAGGCTTGTTGACTGACTGATCTGTGAAGAATTAGATAGGAACTATATTTGCATTATATTTTAAGATTTCTCAGGAGCAATTCAGTATAAGGTCAAGGGATATAATTTTTGTAATTGGTCCTATGATTTATTTAATCATTCAAAAATATTTATTAAATAACTACTGTATTCTAGGTATCACACCTGAAAATATTCAGCTTAATTCATGTGAATCCAGACTCTAGGACTGGACTATATTTCTTTTTAAATCAACATACTTTAGAAAAGTAAGACATAAATCAATTCACCAAGTACTTATCAAGTACCTACTATGTGGCAGGCACTGTTCTGGATGCTGGTGTTATATGACAAAAATAAAACAGGTCCTACTCTCTAGAAGTTTGCATTTTATTTAAGGAGACACTAGATACATTTTAAAGAATATGTAACATATGTAAAGAAGTCAATACTAGATAATGGAACAATAGCAGTAGACATCTAGAGAATAATAAGACAGAGATGAAACTGCAAACTGTCTTTTCAGATGACTAAATCCACTCCCTTCCCTTGAATATTTGCTTTACAGATGAGGAAACTGAGGGTAAGCTATGGTAAATGACTTGCACAGAGAATAACAGGAAGATGATGTTTAGAACTACATCATAGTCCCTCAATTTCTTGATACATAGAAATAAATAGTAAATGCACCACACCAATTCTAGTTTGTGAACTAGTAAAAAATCCTCTAAGTTGTTTTGCTAGAATGGGCACTATGGGAAATGTGAATATGTTGTTCTAAAATGAGCATAAACTGATGATCTGCTACTGCGATTTAAATAGATACATGCCATTTTCATGACTTCAGGAAAAATATTATCTGTGAATGAATGGACCAAAAGGCATTCCAGAATTCAAAGGGACACTTTTGTCTCCAGATGTCATTCCTGATTAATGGGAAGCAGGTGGCATAATAAGAATGGATAGACACTCATCTGTCTTGGATGTTTTAGATTTTAAACTTCCCTAAAGGGGTGGGGGAAGGGATGGCTTTGATGACCCCTCAAGATCCCCTAGGGTTTATGAGAATCTTTTCTATCTTAAGTCTCCCAAGGCTGCATATTTTCCCCCTTTACTTCATACAAGGAGTTGGCAATTAGGTTATGTAAGGTAAATTCTATGTTCCTTTTAAAAGAAATTGTCACATGGCATTGATTATAATTAATTCACCATTTGCCTTTCTATTTCCATTTTTTAAAAAGTCTTTCACTTAGTTTGAAAAAATGCTTTAAATAGCAACCTGGAAAATTTTAGAACATAAAAAAGTTTTAAATTTTTTCTTGGGAAAAGTCATATTGTTTCCAATTTTTTTCCGTATGAGAATAATAGTAATTTATTGACATTAATTTTTTTTCTTTCATCTTAGGAGAAAAGGCAGTCATGGTATTGACTTGAAGTCAAAAGACCTAGATTTGAATTCTATCCTTCCATTCATAAATTTTGTGACCTTGACCTTTTCATTTGTTCTATTTGGATTAAATTAGGGGCTCTTAACCTACAATCCATTGACCCCAAGAAAAAAATTGCATCTTTATTTTTTATTAACCCTTGGTTTCCTTTGCAATCTTGTGAATTTAAAAAAATTATTCATGACACTTATAAAACTCATGGCACCCTAGATCAGATGATCTTTGTGTAGCAGATAGATAGAACAGTGATTAGAGTCTTTGTTCTGGGGTCAGGAAGGCCTAACTATATGATTCTGGACAAAATGCCTAGCTTCTGTCTGCCTCAATTTCCTCACTTTTTAAAAGATAATAATACCTACACCCAGCATTGTTGAATGATAAAATGATGTAATATTTTAAAACCTTATTATTATTCTTTGGAAACTTTTCTAATCTTTACATTATGTAATATATATGGCAAAATAAAGTTAACATAGTACTCATTTCCTCATTTTAGTATAATAATTTTTGTTATCAGAAATAATAGGAATGTTGAACTAGAAATTCCTTGTGCAGTTTGGAGTTTTTTTAAGTAGATAAAATTAGTATAGGAAGTACCCTGTGATGACTTTCTATTGAGGCAGATTAGTATCTTTTTCTGCATTTTATCTTGGGGAGATTCCTAGTGTGTTGGGAGTATACACACACACACACACACACACACACACACACACACACACACACAAACACACACACAAATATACCTCATTGCCAAAATTGTTAAATTCATATTCAAAATTTAAGAGCTCCTATTATAGCAGCTAACATAATTGTACCACATTGCCTTTTTTTAAGAATATAATTTTGATACATGAAGTACTATGAAAACAGGAATTTACATCAGAACTATAATCTCAAATTTTCTTACATGCATTTATATATATATATATATATATATATATATATATATATATTTTTTTTTTTTTTTTTAGGTTTTTGCAAGGCAAATGGGGTTAAGTGGCTTGCCCAAGGCCACACAGCCAGGTAATTATTAAGTGTTTGAGACCAGATTTAAACCCAGGTACTTCTGACTCCAGGGCCGGTGCTTTATCCACTGTGCCACCTAGCTGCCCTATGTATATTTTCATGTTGTCTCCCCAATTAAAATTTTAGCTTCTTCAGGGTAGGGGTAATGTTTGTATTTTTGCTTTTCTTTGTTATTACAGTACCTAGCACAATGTCTGCTTCCCAGTAAGCACTTAATGCTTTTGATTGATTGGTTGAGAGTTTAAATGATTTGCCCAGAGTCATACAAGCAGTATGAGTCAGAGGCAGTATTTGAACTCAGATCTTCTTGATTCTGAGGTGAGGTTTCTACCCACTATATTATACTGATAGTCATGGTTTGTAATTAAGAGTCAGTATTTGGGATTTTTAGCTCAAACTCCATAAAATTCAAAGTAATGCTTCATAATGGAGTGTACAGATCTTTGAGTATAGAAAGTTCTGTCAGTGGAATGAATACTGTGGAAGATTCTATCATCTTAGAAAAGTTCTTAATATAGTCCAGGTTGTAGACTATTTCCAATGGCCAGATTAAACAAAAATGGGCAGCCTCTTCACCAGTAGGGTTGGTTTCTTGGAGATGAATTCCTTGGCAACCCATGAGAGATTGTGATGCAATGGGAAAAGGGATGAACTTGATTTGTAATATTTACCAATATCCATTGGTACTTGAAAGAAGTGGATGCAATTGCTAAAACACTGTCTGTGGTGTTTGAAAGATCATGAAAATTGGGAGAACTCTAAGTCTGAAAAAAAGAACAAATATTTCAGTTTTCAAAGATGTTAAAAGAACTGTCTGTATCCTGTGACCAATAAGTTTGACTTCAATTTTGGGGAAAATTCTCAAAAGGATTACTTAAAAGATAATTATTGAACATTTAAGAAGGGAAGCAATGATTATAAAGAATCAATATAACTTTATCAAACACATATCATACCTTATAAGGAAATCTATGTATTGGTTAATGTTCATCAAATGCATGAGAATAAAAAAACAAAGAATGAACATACATATAAGAGAATAGGATGTAACAGACTAACTTTTGTTACCATTTTGATAGAGTTATTAAACTGGTTTTATAGGTAATGCTATATGTTCAGTTTATGTAGATTTTAGCAAGGCATTTTATAAAGCATTTCATACTATTCTGATAAAAATATTGAGCAGTGTGGACTAAATGATAATGCAATTAAATTTGAAATAGTTCAGTCTCAATCAGATAGTCTCCAATGAAGTGTCCCAGGGATCTGAGTTTGGCCTCATGCTATTTAATATTTTATCAGGGATTTGGTTGAAGGCACAGATGCCTTGTACATTTGACTGAAAGCTAGAAAACTGGGAGGTCTAGTTAACATACTAACAGCTTTTAGTTTTAAAATATCTTAAGAGACTTGAGCATTGAGCTGAATCTAAATTAGATGAAAATCAATAAGGGATAATTGGATATTCCTTCAAATTTTTCTCAACCTTTTCAAGTATAAGAGTGGGGAGGCATGTTAGACAGCAGTTAGTATGAAAAAGAATTGAGGGGTTTAGTGGACTGCTAGATCAATATGTCAACAGCTTGATGAAAGAGCCCATAAAGCTAATGTAGTCTCAGGCTGCATTCAGAAAGGCATAGTTTCCAGGAATCAAAGGGGAGGGGTAATTTCTCTCTGTACTTTATCCTGGTTATACTACAGGCAGTGTTCAGTTCCAGAAACAGTTTAGAAGGTCAATGATGAGTTGGAGAATATCCAGAGAAGAGCAAATAGAATGGTGAAGAGTTTTTAATTCCATATCACATGAACTTCAGTTGAAGGAATTGGATTATTAACTCTCTGCAATGTTGTGAGGTTCCAGTGAGACAATGGATATAAATCACTACATAAATGCCAGTTATTCTTATTAGCTTATACTCACCAGACCTCCAGTCTAGCGATGACTTCATCCCCTTAGGCTTCCACTATACATCTACTGAGCTCAAGCAATGTTTATAAAGCTATACAGGATTGTACTGGTAACAACTGGATACTCAAAGAAAAAATGAACACACACACTTTTAAAAATATTCATTTTTTCACATTACTGCAATAGTTTTGTTGTAAAAATAAACATAATCTCCACCTCCCCCCAACAAAGATAGAGAAATCTCAAGAAAAAATAAAGTGAGAGTAAAAAAAGAAGTGTTCTGTCTATATTAAGGTACCATCAGCTCTCTCTTTGATTGCATTCTTTATCATAAGTCCATCATAGAAGTTGTTTCAATATTTTTTCCCATGGTTGCTATTACTAGCTGTATTTCCTTCCATGCTATTCTTCCCTACTCTCATTTATTCTATTCTCTCTCTCCTTTTACTCTGTCCCTCCTCAAAAGTGTGATGTATCTGACTACCCTCTCCCATGATCTTTCCTCTCTTCATTACCTACACTCCCCTTCCCCTTCCTCTGTCCCCTTTCTTTCATCCCTTTCCTCTCCTTTTTCCCTCTAGGGTAAGATAGATTTCTATACCCTATTGATTGTGCATATTATTTTTCTCTGAGCCACATCTGATGAGAATGAAGGCTCATTTATTCCCCCTCACCTCCTCTCTTCCACTCCATTGCAAAAGTTTTTCCTACCTCTTTTACATGAAATAGCACATTCTACCTCTCCTTTCTCTTTTCCTCAGAACATTACTTAATTGCCCATAAACTCATCTTTATAATATATTATACTTTCATATTCGGCACCATCCTGTGCCTTGTCTATATATACTCCTTCTAAATTCCCTACTAAATAAGAAGGTTCATATAAGTTATCAGTATGATCTTCCCATGCAGGAATACAAATAGTTCAATATTATTAAATCCCTTATAATTTGCTCTTCCCATTTACCCTCTCTATGCTTCATCTGAGTCCTTATACTTGAGGATCAAAATTTTGTTCAGCTCTATTCATTTCAACAGGGAAGTTTGAAAGTCTCCTATTTCATTAAATGTCCATTTTTCCCCCCTTAAAGAGTATATATTTAGTTTTTCTGGGTAGTTGATTTTCAGTTGTAATCCAAGTTCTTTTGCCTTTTGTTATATCATATTCCAAGCCCTGTGAGTCCTTAAGGTAGGTGTTGCTACATCCTGTGTAATCCTGACTGTAGCTTTATGATATTTGACTTACTTCTTTCTGGCTACTTTTAATATTTTCTCCTTGACTTGGGAGTTCTGGAATTTGGCTATAATATTCCTGGGAGTTTTTATTTTGGGATCTTTCAGGAAGTGATTGGTGAATTCCCTTAATTTCTATTTTTATTCTCTGCTTCTAGGATGTCAGAGTAATTTTCCTGGAGAAATTCTTCAAAATTAAAGTCTAAGCTCTTTTCCTAGACATGACTTTCAAATAGCACAATAATTTTTAAATTATCTCTCTTGGGGGATGAGAATTCAGAGAAGCCTGGAAAGATTTGCACAAACTGATGCTGAGTGAGATCATCAGAACTAGAACATTGTATACCATAACAGCAACATGGGGGTGAAGACCAATCTTAGTGAACTTGCTGATTTCATCAGTGCAACAATCAGGGTCAATTTTAGGGTATCTGCAATGGAGAATGCCATCTGTATCCAAAGAAAGAATTGTGGAGTTTAAGCAAAGGTCAAAGACTATTACTTTTAATTTTTTTAAAAAAGGATATCTTATTATGTAATTTTCCTATCTTTTATTTTTTTCCTTAAAGGTATGATTTTTCTCTCAACATGTTTAATTTTGATCAACGTATAGCATAGAAACAATGTAAAGACTTTCAGACTGTCTTCTGTGGGGGCTGAGGGGAGGGAAGTGAGATTAGGGGAAAAATTGTGAAATTCAAAAAAATTAAAATAAAAAATTATCTCTCCTAGATCAGTTTTCCAGACCAGTTGTGGTTCCAATGAGATAGTTCACATTTTCTTTTAGTTTTTCTTTCTTTTGGTTTTATTTTATTGTTTCTTGATTTCTCACAAAGTCATCAGTTTCCCTTAACTCCATTCTACATTTGATGGAATTGTTTTCTTTTTTTTTAATCTCCTCTTCCATCTAACCAATTCTCCTTTTCAAAGAATTCTTCTCCTCATTGATCTTGTGAATTGCTTTTTCCATTTGACCTAAGCTGATTTTTTTAAGATGTTATTTCTTCAATATTTTTTTTTTGTATTTCCTTCACCAAGCTGCTGACTTGGTTTTCATGATATTCCTGCATTGCTCTCATTTCTCTTCCCAATTTTTCCTCTACTTACCTTACTTGATTTTCAAAATCTTTTTTGAGTTCTTCCATAGCCTTTTTTGAGTTCTTCCATATTCTTCTTGGAGGTTTTGGATACAGAAGCTTTGATTTTGTCATCTTCTGAGTGAATATTTTGATCCTTCATGGGACCAAAGTAATTGTCAATGGTCAGATTCTTTTTCCTTCTGTTTGCTCATTTCCCCTGTCTATGACTTGATTTTAACTCTTTATTAAGGTGGAGTTCTTCTTCCATGGTGGAGGATGCACTTTCCCAAAATTTTGTGGGTTTTTGCAGCTGCTTTCAGGGCCCCCCATTCCCCAGGGACCTCAATTCCTTCAAGGTCTTGTGAGAGACTGACTGCTCACTTCACCTTTGCACTAGTCTCTGGATGACCACAAACACTCCCCTCTGCCTTGGAACTGTGAGGAGGGTCTCCACTCCACTGCAGCAGTATGGGACCCCCAGACTGCCATCTAGAGCTGATTATGGGCAAAGCAACAGTATTCTGCCCCAGGCATAGCCAAGAGACCTCTGCAGTCTTTCCTTAACACCCCCTCCCCCCCCTTACTGTCTGTAGACTGAGTGTTCGGGAAGCAACCACTGGATGATTATGTAGGTCTGTCTTTGGTTCCTGGGACCTTGGCTGTGCTGAGGCCTGCACTGACATGGGTTCCACACTCAGTCTGATATAGTAGAGTTTTGCTGCTGACCTTCCAAATTGTTCTTGTTAATCCCTGGGCTGAGAGGTCTGGAAACTTCCTGCTGCCATGGACCCAGTCCCTCCCCCTCCCACCTAGATGCCCCCAGGGACCTACAAATCCCACAGCCTGTTCCTTGATGACTGGAGCTGGTTTGCTCCAACATGGTCCAGGCTATGCTGTGGCCCTTTCCAACCCCAGTGGAACAAACCCTTCTCATGAGCCTTCCAAGTTGTTTTGGGCTGGAAAATTGTTTCACTCAGTCTTTCTGTGGGTCCTGCCACTCTAGAATTTGGTTGGAATCATAATTTAAAGGCATTTGAAATTGTCTGGGGGAGAGCTTCTGGAATTTCCTGCTTTTACTCCACCATCTTGGCTCCACCTGGAACACACACACACACACACACACACACACACAAACTTTTAAGTCTTATCTGCATTATTCATACTTTCTTAAGTCTAGAAAATAAAGCAAATCCTGATTTCTAGTGATTGCCAATTTCTGAGGTACAAAGGCTCTCACTGAAAATTTAACAATTGACTTTCACAGTCAGTTCTGATTGGTGATCAAGTTTATCAATCAAATCTTTATTTTCTTAATGTCATCAGGAAATATTTATCAGTTATTTACCAGATTTGAGTAACTCTTTTCAAAGTCTAGAGGACATACACATTATTAGCTTACCAGATTTGTGGGGCCTACAGATTATTGCCAGGCTATAACCATCAAATCCTTATCTTATTACAGAAAAACAATTTATGTAAGTACTTAATCACAAAGAGAGGCAAAAACCAGTTTGCTCTCAAGAAGTTTAGTCTAATGGAATTGAATCAAAGTCTACTTTTCATATTTTTCTTTAACAGTCTTTGACATGCTTAATATAATGGAAAGATTCAGTAATGATGCTCCATCCCCAGCTAGGTGATGTAGTGGATAGAGCACCACCCTACAGTCAAGAGGATCTGAATTCAAATCCACCTCAGGAACTTGACTATTACTAGATGTGTGATCTTGGGAAAGTCACTTAGTCCTGATTGCCTTGCACCCAGTCATCCTGATTCAAATCTGGTCACAGGACTCAGATGATTCTGGAAGAGACTGGTGACTGAGCACAGCTCCCCCCTCAAATCCAAATCACTTACTTGTCATGACATCACCACCCTGATATCATGGTCTTCTTTGAGCAAAAAGGACAAATATCATCATCATAGTCTTCAAGTTTGATAGTGCCTCATGGCTTACCAAATATACCACATATAATATATTTTTGAGACTTGCAATAATCAGTAACAATACATTACACTTTATTATTCTTCTTTAGGTAGGTTCAAAGAATTGCCCATGAATTCACAGCTTGTGTTAGAACTAGGATTCAAATCGAGTCTTCCTGCCTCCAAGTTTAGCACTCTCTATCAGGGTATCTGTGGTTGACTCCTTAACAAATGCACCATCTCAAAAATATTATAGTGGTTCATAGAAAGTAGTTTATAGAAACAGTCTTTAGGAAAATGGGTTTTGAGGAAGTCGATTATGCTATGGAATTTTACTATCCTCAGTTATTGGTAAGATCCCAGAATCTTTGACACTGGCTATTAGAGTTTGATGTAATGAATCCATCTATTCCTGGAATATATCTTCACCCCTTCATAGCCATTTTAAACATTCCATATCATCAGAAAGTCCAAATTCTGAAAATCCCTAAATAAGATTGTTTGATTCGGGATCTTCAAAACCTCAGATTTCTCCACTTTGCCATGACAGAATATACTCTGGAGTTAGCATTGAGTTACTGACATTTTCTATCAATATATGCATGGTGAAGGCTATTAGAAAGTACATTGTATTTTGTCTATTTGATATATCTGTGTTTAGGAATAAAACAATAGCAAAACCCCCTAGGAATTGGTAGAATATAATTCCATTTTGCAGGAAAACTATGGAAACATTGTAGATGGGCAAGATGGATTGGAAGGATGGAAAAGGAATACATAAAAAACCCCACCAGACCTCAATCTAGATTCTACCAGTTTCTAGAATCTAGAAATGCCAATAGAAAAGTGATATTATCCTTGACCTTAAGAAACTTATATTCTCAATAGGGTGAGAGAATGATAGGAAGAACACCTAGGTGGAGTAGCACTGTGGTAGTAAGAGGGAAGGTTTTGAGAGACATTGCAAAATTAGTATCAGATAACTTTGCATAGGAAGTGACATGGCTAAATTGGTGTTTCAAACATTAATATGGCAAAGGTATGCAGGGTAGAGTGGACTGGGGAAGAGACTAGAAAAAAAGTAAATCAATTGGAATGTTTTTGGATTGAACTTGGTATGACAGTGGGAAGAAAAAGGAAGACTGAGATGTAAAAGACACTGTGAAAGAAGACTTAAAGAGGGATAAATTAGATAGACAAGGATGGGGATGAAGGAGACAGGGAACTCTGAGGGACAAGCTTGAGTGATTAGGAAAAAGATGACTATGAGTGTAAATTTTCTAGTCCAACAGATAACAAGTGATATCCAAAGTTGCTTATTCAATTATTCAGGAGATGCAGCTTGTAGATGGCTGAGTGGAAAGAGATGGACCCTGGAAACTGGAATTTTGGGTTCAAGTCCCAGTTCTGCCACTTAATAGCTAGTGACTACAAAACTGATGCAAAATGTCCCTTTCATTCATTTATGCCTCCATTCATTGAACCCAACCTCTATATCTTTTGAACTCCAATTTCACACTTCCAAACCAAGATTCATATGCATTGATTATAATGTTTTGTCACCTATTCAGAAAAGGAAAGAAAAGAAAGCCAGGTCCATGAAGGAACAACAGTGGAGTGATAGGGGAGGGTGAAGGCAGGAAATGCATAACCCATTTTTTTCTACTTCCCTTAAGGGAAATCTAGAGACAAAGACTATTACTTATATCACAGAAGAATGGAAAGAAGAGATTGAACTAAAAGCTGAGTTTTAACTATAGCACCCTGACCCCTTGCCACTATCACTGGGCAACAGGAGGACCAAGAGACCATTCTGGGTTAATCATACAAAATTCTAAGTCCTTTTAGTACTGGTTTATCATGTTGTAGGACTTAATCAGAGGTCATCATCTCCATTGATATCAAATGCTGAATCATACATGTAGTTAACTAGAAGTAGATAAGGAATAATCTGCCTTTGCTCTGTACAACTAGTCCTCTAGCATTAAATTCAATATTTTTTCTATTCAATTCTACATATGATTTCAGTGTAAAAAAGAAAACAAGTCTTACTTGAACTTTTGTAGCTTGACTTCTCTAATAAAGATATAAAAACATTAGCAGCTTTATCACCCTTGAATATGAAAGAGAAATTGTATGGGTTGGCCCAAAACAAAGAGTTCTTTCACTTTTTCTTTTCCAAATGTGATATGAAACTGTTCTAAAGCAATGAGTAATGACTAGAAATTCGTCAGAATGAATTGACAAAAATGCTTCCCTAGTTATCTGGTCACAGAAAAACTTTTGTGCCTGAAATATATTGACAAGAGTATCCAAATGCTGAGCTGGGGTTACTTTTTAGTTTTTTCAAGGCAATGGGGAACTTAATGAAGCTCACACAGCTAGGTAATTATGAAGTGTCAGAGGTCGGATTTGAATTTAGGTCCTCCTGACTCCAGGGCTGCCCCCCTATAAAATAGTCTTGAAATAAGAGGAGGTTAGAGAAATTTTGGCATGAAACAAACAAACAAAAAAAGGAAATTAGGCCTATTTTCATACTGGAAAAAATTGCTTTTCTTAATGTTTTAAATATATATATATATATATAAAATTTCATTTTGAATTTATTTTGAAAGGAAAACTGTTAGTACCAGAACTTTTATCACAAAACCACAGTTCATATCCCACTTTTGATTCTTTCATAAATTAGATTTAAGTAAAGTAGAGTTGCACAAAGTCATCTGTCTCACTCTTTCTTTTAGAAACATCTAAGACCAATGGTAAGACAGCTGACAATGACTCAGGATGCCTTAGATAACCTTAGTTTCTTCAATGTCTAGTCAAGCTCTAGGCACTCTATATTGCCTGTTTCAGCTGCCATTATGGCCCATTTGAATAGATTGTTCACATCCACCTATTCTGCTGGGGAAATCTCCACATGCTTGGAGAGACACTCCCCTATCTCCCATATGGGTTTGAAGATCCTCTGTTACTCTCAACCTGGTTTAGCCCATCTACTGAAATGATTTACCAGGGTATAGCCACTGTGCATTCTAAAGCTTCTTGGAACAATAGGTAAAAGTTCTGATATTGGTCTGATTAGTCACAGTCACTGTACTGTGAACCCCACTTAGTGATGTTGACAGCAACTAATCATTTCACACAGGACATAGCCTGTCAGAAGTCCTTGTTTAGTTATTTCATGATCTAGCTTTCATTTTGTAAATATGGCATGTAGTAAGAATTAGCTTCCTTCTAAAAACCAAGTTGGACTAAAGTTCAACAATATGTCTCCTAGAAGCTGCTGTCTCCTTAGTTTCTCTTTTATAGAGAGTTCAGAAAACCAGCATCTAGAGAGAAAAGAGAACCCTCAGCATTGGGCAGCTATTGTAAGGGAATGAATCCTAAGACTTTTGTGTCTTAATCTTGCAGAATCCAGGGCAATGCAAAGAGGTAGAAGAGGTTATTTCCTTGCCATTCCCTATGTCAGTGACATTGCTTTAAGCACTATTTAGCATTTATGCTTAGTATGTACCAGACACTAGATGCTAGGCAAGCAAACATTAAGACAACATTAAATAGTTCCTACCCTCAAGGAGTTTTCCAACTGTGAGTAACTCAGACTTCCTTTATATAGAAAACTGATAGTGGCATATGCTATATCTTACTGGGTGGAGAATCAAGTGACTTATTTTTAGACCAGAAAGGGGCAATTTGGTAAATTATTTACTGGCACATACTCCCTGGAACACTTGTAAGTGTGACTACAACACATTAATTAAAAACATTCTTCAAAAGATAACTTTTGTAGTCACAAGTGAACTGAATTCAAAGTTAAGAAATGAAATCTGATCATGGATTTTCCACTCACTAGTTGTGTAACCTTGGGCAAATGCATTTATCCTAGGCCCCTGTTAACCTTTCTGTAACATGAGATTGTTGGTCTAGGTTAGTCTAAGTTGGCTTAGGTTGGTCTAGGTTGGTTTAAGGTTGATCTTAGGTCCCTGTAGCTCTGATATTCCTATGGATTCTAAGCTATGAGTCCAAAAAGCTAAAAGGGTCCAAAAGAATAACATGTAAATATAATTTATCCTATAGTCATAATGTAGATAAGCTACAATGTTAAGAAAAGACACAATTTTGACTGATATTTCATTTTGTTTTTCCAAATACATATTATGAAAATTTTTCAACATTCATGCACTTGCATATTTGTTACATATTTTTCTATCATCCTCCCTTACTACCCCCCTACCCTCAGCAGTGAACTTCCTAGTAAAATTGTCCATGTACATTTTTGTTTAACATGTTTTCATATTAATAATTTTCTGTAGGAGGAATGAAGACTAAGGGAAAAAAGAAAACCATGGGATAGGAAGGAAAAACACTTATAAAAAAGTGAGCATATCTATTCATCTTTTATGGTTTGTTTGTTTTTTTTCCCCCCTCTGGATGTGAATAGTATTATCCATAACAGTTCTCCTCGGGTTGTCCTATTCCATCATAGTTGATTGGCTCACAATGTTGTTGTTAATGCTCAGTGTTCTCTTGACTCTACTCTCTTTGGTCAGCATCAGTTTGTATAATTCTTTCCATGCTTCTCTAAAGTCCAACCACTCATGATTTCTTTTTTTTTTAATTTTTGCAAGGCTATGGGATTATGTGACTTGCCTATTTTCACACAGCTAGGTAATTATTAAGTGTCTTGGGCTGGATTTGAAATCAGGTCTTCCTGATTACAGGGCCAGTGCTCTCTATCCACTGTGCCAGGCCCTCACGATTTCTTAAAGAGCAATAATACTCCATAATGTTCATATACCATGACTTATTCAGCTATTCCCCAAGTACTAGGCATCTCCTCACTTTCTAATTTTTTCTACTACAAAAAGAGCTGCTATAAATATTTTTGAACATGTGAGACATTTCCAATTTTTTAAGATTTCTTTTGGATATAGGCCTAGTATTAGTATTGCTGTGTCAAAGTGTATGATCAGTTTTACTGTTCTTTGGGCATCGTTCCATATTACTTTCCCAGAATGGTTGGATTAGTTCACAACTCCACCAACAGTTGATTAATGGCCCCAAAAGACACAATTTTTGACATAAAGTAGCTTATAGTTTAACAGGGAATTATGATACAAATACAGATAATTCTAATACAAACATACTAGGTATGTTAGAGTATTCACTATAGCCCCATTCTCTCACAGACAGGCCTGCTATCTTGGCCCATCAGGATTTTAGGGTACCCTGACATTTGCAGAAATATCTTCTCTCTGGTTCAAGCCCCCATTGGCTTGTTTTGACTTTTCCATTTTTAGGAGTCCAGTGAAAGATGCCCTGGTCCTACTTAACTATTTAGTATGGTTTTATATAGTATAGTATTTTATTATATTATATTATATATTATATACATTATATATGTAGACATGTAAATATGTTCTATTATATATAGTATTATATTATACAGCATCATATTTTATAGTATAGCTTTTAGAAAGACATACTGCATTTATTTCACAGATATGGTAAGAACAAATGTGCAAATATTTCCTACCCCATCCTGTACCACCCCCCAATCCCCATCATTTGGAATAGACTCTTCCTCAATCTCCCAGTCTCTATGGAGAGAAGGTTCCTTTTAGCCCAGTTCCTATATAATATTGATTCTACTAAATTTGTGTCCAAGATTCAGGATGAATGTTTCTTCTGGATTGGAGGCAGATACGTTGCTTTTCTTATTCTCCAGGGCATCAATGTTGCACCATCTGAGAAACCTTGTTTTGACATTTAGTCCCAAATTTCTGTGACTTCTTCTGAACTTTTGAAATTCCCAATGCCTGAGATTCCCTTCCCTTCACCAGATGCTATGAATAAAAGAGTAAATGAGATCCTCCAGAAGTGAATGAGGAAGAGATGGTACCTGAAGCTGTCAGACCTTTGTGAAGGTCTCTTAAAGAATTTTCTCCTCAGCATGTAGTTAGCTGACTAGAACCAGTTACAGAATGTCTGTGCATGCTCCATCCTTTCCAAGGTAAGTCCCTTATGTGTCATCTTTATTCTCCTGGAAACACCTCCCTAGTGTCTTTCACATAGAAAGATGCCTTCTTAGGTAGTCTGAAAATAAATCAGTCTCATTACATGTGCATTATGGAATTACCAAACCAAATGCTGCATCAGGTCCAAGGGAGAAAAGGACTTTACTGTCTTGGGAGATAAGAGAAAGCTTCCTGGAGAAAGGGCGATGTGAGTATTTATTGGGGTTTTAAATGTATATATATATATATATATATAATATATATATATATATATATAAAATATATATATAATATATATTATATAAATTATAAAATTATATAACATAATACAGGATTATTATATAAGTATACTATTTTGTAATATATCATAATCATATGTTATATATGATTGGGTAGGACCTTTATAGATAAGGAAGAAGGAGAGAAGGAAAGAAGGAAAATATAGACAGGATGACATTCAATAATCCATTTTATTAATGACAAAACAAGCATCTCTCCAGCTAAGAGGGACATTGTGCTTTTTGGGGTTTAAAAGTATCTGGGAGGTAGTCATGTTTAATGCTTACTGAATGAATGAATGCCTATAATTATCATTAAAGAAGAAATAGGAGAGAACTAGTAAATGACAAAAATTGATATGTGACAAAATTTTTAAAAATCAGTTGGAATTAGGGGCAGCTAAGTTGCACAATGGATGAAATGTCCTGGAGTCAGGAGGACCTAAATTCAAATCCAAACTCAAATACTTGACACTTAGTAAATGTGTGACCTTGGGTCAATCATTTAACCCAACTGCCCCTCAAAAACAAACAAAAATCAATTAGAACTTTGCTTAAACAGCATAAGCTATTACAGTTTAGAGTTCATTAACTAAGTTTTGAAAAGTATAAAGTTCATTATTATAATGAGAGGTAATTATGGCTTCAGGCAGAAAAGTACTTCCTGGTCCAGCAGAATGGTGATGGCCTTTGTTGGTATGATCTGGTTGGCCCTGTTAAAGCATCTCATTTAGTTGGGTGCACCTCAGTGCTAGAATAATGTCCTGGGCTCAAACAGAAAGGATGAAAAAGATCTTGAAGATTGAAAATTGAAATAGGAAATTTCAAAATATCCCAAAAGAGATGAGTAAAGGTTTGCTGCACATTGAAACATGAGAACTAAGTTAACTTTATGATCCAGAGAGACCCTTGTACTGATTCAAATCAACTGGACAACAATTCTTTCAATATGTACTAAGATTAGCACTGTGCTGACTATGGAGAGCATCACCCAAAGTTTGAAGTTATTGAGAAATGAATACTGACTTAACAAACATTTTTATCAGGTAAATAACACTGATTTTCTTTCTTTCTTTCTCTTTCCCCCCTAGTTTAAGCCATCCGAGGTCATTATAGTCTTGGATTTCTTTGGTTCAGCCCATATTAGCACAGCACTCGGATATTAGGACATAGCTATACTGCTTTCTGGAATTTCTACTGTATTTACTTTGTATACATTATGAATCTACTTGTTTGTATATATTTTTATCCAGGAGAATGGAAATTATATCCATTTTATCTTATGTCTCCCCATACCCAGTAAAATATGTGATACATATTCCAATAATGCCAGCTATTCCTGAGCACTCTTGTTCATGGCATTCCAGATATTCTCTATAGGGATTCACACAATGTTCTGGGGGGGCCTTCCTCACTTATTTCTTACTTATTTTCATGGAACTCATGGGTTTTCCAGATATCTTTTCCTTTTGCCCCATTATTAGATAATCTTCTCTGATAATTTGTAGAGAAGTTTGAATTGGCCTCTAAGAACCACTCTGAACTTCCCTGAAAGTTTCTAGTGGTCTCCAAGGACCCAGTGTCTCAACATTCCAGTAAATCAGCTCTTATAAGAAGTTTAAAATTGATGACCTGATCTCCAAATTGTTTGCTGAACCAGAAAAATAGATGACTTAGTTGAACTTTTCAAAGAAGAGATTGCTTTGTCACTTTGTTTTCATTTTCCCAAGTGACAAATAGTGAGTTATACTTCTAATAATGATTATTGTTCTTCATTCTCAAAGAAGATCATGACATCAGGGAAGGTGATGTCATAACAAACACAAGAATTGGATTTGAGTGAGGGGGTGCTGTGTGAAGTCACTCAGTCTCACTTTTTTCTTCAGAGTCATCTGAGTCCAAGGACCAGATATGAATCAGTATGACTGGAGATGTGAGGCGATCAGGCTTAAGTGACTTACCCAAGACCACAGAGTACTAAATATCAAATGTCTGGGACTGGATTCTAACTCTAGGTTCTCCTGACTCCAATGCCAGTGCTCTATCAACTGACCATGAGCGTGGATGGGGAATGGGCTGAGCTCAATCCCCTAACCCCATGGATGCTCCCACATGGAGATGGATTCAACTAGCAGAGAGTCACTCTGGATGCTTTTTCTGTTTTTGTGTTTCCTTTCCTGAGTAGGTGATCAAACTTCTTTCTCAAGGTAGATGTAGGCAAGAGGGTCAATTCTTTGATTTTAAAGAAAATTACAATTAATAAGAGGATTGGCCCTACTTTTTACTAGAAGAGGACAAGGAATTGTTTGGAAAAGCCAGAGCTGAGATAAAAGTTAAAATGCATAATCAGCAGTTCCTCATATTTGCCTTATGTTTAAGTATCAAGTTCTCAGAATATTTTAACAATAGCTTTTTTTGTCAATGATAGCTGTACATCTTTTATATTTATCACATCTTTTCTGAAATAAAAAATATTTAAAAATAAAATATTTTCCCCTTACTTGCTATATTATTTATTAAATACCTTTCTCTACCCTCTTTGAGTTACCTAGGCATGAGCTTAAAACTTAAGCTTTAAATAATTTATTTTCCAGGTCTGGGAGCCTTTCTATTATTAAAGGTTAGGATTCCCTAAAATTGTACAGGGTCTTTAGGAAAAGGTAATGATTAAAGTTTTCTTGGTCCCTTGAACTGAGTAGCACTTCTCTGGTTCAAATTAACATTACATATTTTTTTGATGACATCCTTTTCTTTGGTTCTTTTTCATAGTTCCTTATTTGTTTTGGATTCTGGACTGATCACAATTTTCATTTCATTTCATTGTTTGTTGATATATTCAAAGAATACTGCAATTAGCAGTAATATTATAATAGCTAACATTTATATAGTTCCTATAATTGAGAAACTGGAGGCAGACAGGGGTCAACATCTCTGAGGCCAAATCTGATTACAAGTCTTCCCAACTACAGGTCCAGTGTCTATCTGCTACATCGATTAGCTTTCTGAACTGATTTCAGAATAATAGAAAGACCTATAAGAATTTCTATTCCTCTCCAGGCTATATCCATAGACTTCCTTCATCATGCCCCAGAAATCTCTTCTTCCCCAAAACTCATTCCATCTCCAGAATTCACACACTGGAAGAATCCTCCACCCTGGTGGCTTCTCCCTCTGACTGAACTCCCAAAAACCTCTATTTTAAGGGGCTTGGGTCAATCCTATCTTCATTTCCAACCAGACTGAACTTCTGTACTTTCATTATCAGGTAGCACTCTCAATCCTAATCACATTGATCTATGATGGGGACATGATCCTAGAAAGATGGACTGAACACTTTCATAGTGTTCTTAACAAACTATCATCAATCAATAAAGAAGCCATTGACCATTTAATCTCAAGTTGAAGTCACATATCCCTAGCTGAAGTTCCAACTGAAGAAGAAGTTTTGAATGCCATTAAACTCCTTTGAAGTGGCAAAGCACCTACTGCTGATTCTATTCCAGTTGAGATTTCATCCAAAAGCTGACTGAAATTTTACAAGTTATGTGGCATGAAGACGTTATTCCCCCAAAATCCAAGGATACCACCATTGTCCATCTCTATAAAAGTAAAGGGAAGAGATGACAACCATAGGGGTATTTGTCTTTTAGTCACTGCTGGTAAGATTCTTGCCAGAGTCCTTCTCAATAGGCTGATCCTTCATTTGAAAGATGGTCACTTCCCTGAGAGCCAGTGTGACTTCAGAAAGACTTCAGTCAATATGATGTTTGCTGCTTGACAACTCCAGGAAAAATGCTAAAAAGAGGGATCTGTATACAACATTTACAGATCTGACCTAGGCCTTTGATATCATCAGTAGCAAGGTTTTATGGAAAATTATATCAAAATTTGTTTGTCTGGAGAAGTTCATCAGCCTCATGATGGCATGCTTGCCCAGGTTCTGTATAGTAAATGATGCTCTTGAGATTTCTCAGTCACTGATAGAGTGAAAACAGTATGTGTCCTTGCTCCCATACTTTTTAGTATGATGTTTTCAGCCATGTTATCAATTTCCTTCACTGAGGATGAACATGATCTCAAGGTCATGTTCATCCTCAGTGAAGGAGATTGACTGATGGCAAATTCTTCAGCAAGCCAAGACCAAAGTGAAGGGAATGTTGATGCATTATCTTTTGCTTGCAGATGACCAAACTCAATGCAGCCTCTGAAGCTGAGATGCAACAAAGTATGGATTGATTCTTTGCTGCTTGTGCTAATTTTAGTCTAACAATTAACACCAAAAAAATAAAAGTTTTTGAGCTAGCACCTTACCATCCATATGTGGAACCATGGATTACAGCAAATGGAGAAGTTTTAATACTGTGGACAAGTTCACTTACATTGGCAATGTACTGTCCATGGCGGTACATGATGATAATGAGTTTGGCACACACATTGCCAGAGTTAACTCAGTATTTGTGAGGCTCTGAAAGTGTCAAAGAGAAGAGGTATTAGACTGACTATCAAACTGAAGGTCTACAGAGCCATTGTGCTGACTTCAATACTATATGCCTGTGAATGCTAGACAGTCTACTAGCGCCATGTCAGGAAACTTAATCACTTCTATTTTAATTGTCTTAAGAGGATTCTGAAGATCACCTGGTAGAAGATACCAGACACTGAGGTCCTTTCTCTAGCTAAACTGCCTAGCACTCCAACATTACTATGGAGAGTGCAACTATGATGGGCTGGGCATGATGTTAGAATGCCAGACATATGCTTGCCCCCAAAAAACTATTTTATGGAGAACTTACACAGGGCAAAGTGCTCACAAAGGGTCAGAAGAAAGGATACCAGGACACCCTGAATGTACAACATGGGAGACACTGGTAAAAGTTCACCCAGCAGCGCATGTCCTCATTAGAGAGGGTGCTGTGTTCTGTGAGGAAGAATGGAAGGAGTTCAAAGGAAACATGATTTACATAAACTTAGATTACCCAGCCCAGGGGTTCATATGAACTATTTGTGCCCTATTTGTGGTAGAGTATTCTGAATTCATATTGAGTTGTTCAGTCAGAATTGGACACACTGTTTCTCAAATACAATGAAGTCACTTTGTCTCTCTCCTCTCTTCCCCATCCACTTTCATAAAAGGAAGCTTTTATGTTTTGTCCTTTCTCCATTAGAAGGCAAGCTCCTTGAGGGTAGGGATTATCTTTCTTTTTGCTTGCATTTGTATTTCTGCTGCTTAGTTCAGTTCCCTAACACAGTAAATGTTTAACAAATGCCTATCTATATTTATCCCAAAGGTAATCCTTCCTGATCTCCATAGCATTCTTTACCCACTTGTGTTTCCTGTATGAATGATTAGGATAAACTCTTTTGATTAATTATATATCTTATGTAGAAATCTCTACTACAAGGCACTTAGAATACTAATTTTGCCTGTCATTTCAACAAGGTGAAAACTTCTGGGCAAGGAAATTCCTTAAACCATTGTAGATTGACGACTTATCTACAGTCTTAAATATATATAAATATATATATATATATATATATATATATATACACACATATATATATATATATATATATATATATATATATATATATATAAACTAAATACCATGTATCAGAGGCAGAATTGGAATTCATGTTTTCCTGAATCTAAACCTGATTATTTGTTCCTTAATGTTATAGATTATGCTTCTTTATTTTGTTGGTTTTCTGAACTGGGGCTATGATTAAGAGGAATGGTCTGGGGCATTTGTACTGTGCCACTAGAGGTAAAATTCCTGGACCAGAAGAAGCCAAACCAGAGTGAAAGCATTTGCCTAGAATGTTTTCATTAATCAAGGATTAAAGTCAGAGGTTCAAAGATGATCAGATACTATAATAGTTTCAACCATAAATGGTGTTCACTTTCAATCCAACAATTTTGACCCACAGGGCAGCTTCTGGGAAACTAAAGTCTTTGGATTCTGGGGTAGTATTCTTGTAGAGCTGAGTAGAACAATTCAATCATCTTACTGAAAATTAGAGCATTGAGAAACAAGTTTCCTATACTGCTTGGTCAAAAAATTGCAAATGTGCCATATTGATAATTAAACCATCAAGAGACAGGTTAGTTGTACTATATTGTCATGGGTTGTTGCCTATATATATAAATATATATATATATATACATATATATGCATGTGTATATATTCATACATATATGAATATATCACATGTAAATATGTGTGTGTATACATTTTGCATGGATATATGGTTAGGAGAGTAGATATATTGTTGCTAGTTTCCTCTTTTATTTCAGAATTAATACGGTTCTAACTTTTCTACATTGTTCTTCAGATACCTTCTAAATCATTTCCTTGGTACTTGTAGTACGGATCTCCTTTATGTACATATATGGGTATTTTTTTGCCATTGTTTTCTCTTATTTTATTTCTCTATGAGGATATCAGGTCTCTAAATTGACAAAATATTACTGTGAAACAATCATATTAATTATCAAAAAACAAGCAAAAACAGTCAGAGAACCTGGAATTTAGAGAGATTTATTGATTCCTCTATATTGTAGTATTATTAGCTTAGAATAGTAAGAAGACAATGTTAGAACAGTAAGAAGACAATTTTAATAGATATTTTATTTATTTTTTGAACTACATATGATGGTAGTTTTTACCATTTTTTGGCAGGGTTTTGAGTTTTACAATTTTTCTCCCTCCTTCCCTTCCCTCTCCCTTGCCCTTGACAGAAAGCAATGATATAGGCTTTACATTTGTAACTTTGCTAAACATAGATCAAAAATTGAACATGTTGTGAGAGAAGAATCAGATCCAAATGGGAGAAAGAAAACATTAGAGATAACAAAATTATATAATACATTATACATAAGACAACTTTTAAAAATTAAAGATAATAAATTTTGTTCTTCATTTAAACTCCACAGTTCTTTCTCTTGTTATGGATGGTATTTTTCTATCACACATCTTTTAAAATTGTCTTTGATTATTGTACTGCTGTAATGAACAAGTCTATCACAGGTGATCATCACTCCATGTTATTATTAGTTTGTATGATGTTCTTCTGGGTCAACTCATTTCTCTCAGCATCAGTTCTTGAGAGTCTTTCTGGGCTGATTTCTTAAAGCACAATAGTGTTCCATCACATACATATACCACAATTTGTTCAGCCATTCCCCAATTGATGGACATCCCCTCAATTTCCAATTCTTTGCCACTACAAAAAGAACTGCTATGAATATTTTTGTACATGTATGATTTTTACTTCTTTTCATGATCTCTTCAGGACCAGTAGTAGATCAAAGGGTAGGCACATTTTTATTGTCCTTTGGGCATAATTCCAAATTGCTCTCCAGAAAGATTGGATCAAGTCACAACTCCACTAACAATGCATTAGGGTCCTAGTTTTCTCACATTCCCTCCAACATTGATCATTTTCCTTTCTAGTCATATTGGCCAATCTGAGAGGTGTGAAGTGGTTCCTCAGAGATGTTTTAATTTGCATTTCTCTAATCAATAATGATTTAGAGTGATTTTTCATATGGCTGGATAGCTTTGATTTCTTTATCTGGGAATTGCCTTTCCATATACTGCAAGTGTTGGTCATGTTCCTCACTCTGAAATTAATTAAACTTCTGTTTGTATCCTATCTCCTGTCTCCTGTCTCTAGCCTATTTTGTCCAGCTCTAGCCACCTATAGTTGGCAAGATGAAGAAAAAAACAATTGCTATGGGAAAGATAACACAAAAATTATATTGTGGAAAACAAACAACAAGAATAGTGACTACAGTGTACCAAACATTGTTCAGTGTTTTTAGTTTTGTTCTTCCCAACAGCTCTGTGAGATAGGTATATTTATTATTTATATTTGCAGTTGAGCAAACTGAGAAAAAAGGAGAGTAAGTGATTTGCCTGCTCACATAACTAGTGTCTTCCTGATTCCAAATCCTGAGCTTCATGTGTTAGGTATTTGTTTTTTTACTTGCAGTAGGAATAGAAGTCTTGCCTCCATTGAAAGAATGATGAAAACTGATGATTTAATTGATATGTTGAGAAAGAAAATTGTTCCAGAATTGCAGAAATTCCCAAATGGAGATAGAATGTAGCAACACATCTTTACATAATGCCACATGTTACTAATGATTAAGGAATTTATTTAAGAGATGGAGAGAAATATGTAAAAATGGTCTAGAACTTATATGATTTAATTTAATACCCATTGAAATGCTATAGATTATAATCAAAGTTAGACATGAAAAAATAAATTGTTTTTCAATAATATCCAATATGTACCCCAAAGGATAGTTTCATGGTAAGATTTCTGTGTAGTCTATATCTTTGGTCTCTCTCATTCCTTCTTTCAGATTCATGTTGTCAATGTACTTTGCACCATTAGTATCTATTTATACCTTTGCACTGATGTTGCTAAGTATTTTGGTATTTTTAGGTTCTTAAAGGATTCTTCAAATAATTTCTCTATCTCTTCATTCTCTACAATAGATCTTAGGGTATAAGCTAAAATTATTTTCATAGTGGACTCTTACAAAATGATTATCATAAACAATGAGATACCAGATGACGAAATATGCCATGGAATGTTTATATTTTGTTGCCTTTGGATACATAATGAAGCAAATCTACCAATTTCTTTATTTTAACTCTGGGGAAAACTGGATTCATTTTTTTTCATTAAAGTGCAATTTCTTCTTCTGGTTTGAAGAGTATCAAGTATTTTATGATTCAGATCCTCCAGAAGCATGTATAATTGTTACATAAGGAACTCAAGTTTAGAGTACCAATACCAATTTCTTTATTTTAACTCTAGGGAAAAACTGGATTCATTTTTTTTCATTAAAGTGCAATTTCTTCTTCTGGTTTGAAGAGTATCAAGTATTTTATGATTCAGATCCTCCAGAAGCATGTATAATTGTTACATACGGAACTCAAGTTTAGAGTACCAATAGCTTACCTTAGGAAGATTTAAGAGATGTGTGATTCTTTACTCCCTTTTCCACCACTGTGCTATGCTCACTGAAAAAATGGGAATAGGCCATATGGGCTTGAAGGTCATATTATATTTTTATTTTCTTACATTGAGGATCAACAGCTGGGTTGGGTGTTTTTGAGGTGCTTGTATTATTCCCTTTTCCATGAAATAGATTCTCTCCTCTTAACTCAGGTATTTTGTTACATTGCATTTAGTTCTGGGTTGCCTGTCTTCTAACAACAGGGACTAGACTCCCTGTTTTCACATGTTTTACTTCAGTAAGACATCACCTTGAAAACTAGGGAAAATTTTATTTAAAGGGTTTCATTAAAAGGAGGATGTAAAAATATATAAGATAAATGGAGTATAGGACAGGTAATATACTTCTACACACAAAAGAAATGTTAAACATAGAAGACTATTAGCACAAAATAATACAACAGTTTAAATAGGACTTAAAAAAAACTATTAGGTAACAAGCAATCTGCTGGGAGCCTGAAACTTAAATGTCATTAGAAGATAAAGCAATTTCCAAAAACTGCTAATTAGGCATTTTGCAATTCATCTTGGTTCTACTACTTGTCAAACTCCTAGTTCGTATTTCTTGACAATACTTGCCAAATATGAGATATTTCCTGGACTTGAAAAGAGACAGCCCTTCCCCACACTTCACTAGAAATCTTTTAGCTACATTGTTTACCACTTTGAAGTTCAAGGAAGATAGGCCAAGCCAAAAAAATTAGGTCAATTTTACTGTTAAAGAGTGGGCAAGGTCCAAGGCCACATGGATAGTTGACCAGGTCAAATGCAAAATACTACATGAAGAAGCAGGTCTCCAAATTCTCATGTGATTGATAAAAACAGGAAGGGTAACTGAACATGTTCCAGAGGATGACTTCTATAGGACAATTCAATCTTGTTCCATTTTGTTTCATAGATTTCAGTGACCTAAGAATTTATTACCAAGGACCTGACCTACTGGTGATGAGTTGCTCTTCCTAGATTTGTCCTTATAGAGCATGATTTAGGCCTTTTCAACACAGGAGAACCTTTCAGAGCTTATTTTCTTCTGGCACTGTCTTTGGGAAGCCAGGGTCATTTCTAAGTCACAATGAGTCACTGGAGGAGGGTTCTGCCTGCCACATGGTAAATACATGCTTATAGATTTATTTAACAGAAATCAGAATATTGTCATCCCTTTGTAGGCTGGATCTAAGAATAGAACAATATTGGTTGAAGAAACAGGGCATGTTTAGTGTGGAGAAGAGAACACTCAGTGATCTTCAATGTTCAAAAATTTGTTCTGTTTGGTCCCTGAGAGTAGAACAAGAAGCAAGATATATTGTTTGTTGGGGGTGGAGCAGAGAGGGTGGTGATAGGTTGCAAAAAGACCAAGTTAGGTTCGATGTTAGACAAAGCTTCCTAATGAATAGGGTTATCTAGAAGTGATGACCTTATGATGTGGTAGGTTTATACTCCTTACATTTATCTTGGTTCTGCATTACTTGTCAAACTACTGCTTCATATTTCAAATGGAAGCTGAAAGACCACTTTCAGATATGGTAGAGTGGTTAGGATTTTTATGTATGGGAAGGACCAGATGGCTTCTGAGTTTCCTTCTAACTTTCACAGTTTTAGGATTCTGAACATGGCATGAACCTTGAAGTCCAAATTTACCCTTCCTGTACTTCTAAAATGATAACCCTCCTCCAAAATGGACAAGGTAATCAGGGAGCCTTTTTGAATTAAAGAAACTCACCCCCTAAGTTTCTGATGGAAAATATTTTAAGTTCCATTGTTAAACAGTTAAATCAATTTAAAACTTCAAGACCTAACTCATAAGCCTTATAACTATGTAGATAAATTAATGGAAATTATCATACGCAATATTAAAACTGAGCAACTATGATCCACCATTCAAATCACAAGCGGCTCTGCAGAAAAATGTAGGCATTATGCTAAGAGTGAACGAAGCTTTTTCTCAACTGAGAAAATCTGACACATATATTCATACATACATACACATATATACATACTAAATATATTCTACGCATATCTAAATGTATCAGGTTTTCTAAGTTATTTGTATATACATATACATATAAAGAGAGATGAATATGTATATATGCACATACATATATAAAAATTCATGTGTATATGTTTGTATGTATGTTTAAAACTGAGATATCTATATATGCATACATCCATATATGTATATTCATATGTATGTTTCTATGTATGTTTAAAACTTTGTAAACATATAGTTTATCAAGAGGAAAAAGGAAGCCAACCTGATGTTTTCAGGTGGCTAGCTCAAGAAACAGCAGCCAGATGAATGTGAAATTAGAAAGAAAATAGAATCATAACCCTCAATCCCTAAAAGCAAAACAGGAAGGAGAGCAAATATTAGTGCTCAAAAAATCCTCAATAGAGGCTGACTCAATTTTTCTCAGTCAACCTTTGATGGGCTTCAGGGAGGGCAGCCCTAATTAATACTTTGCCACATCCTTAAAAGAAGACAATAAAGGAAAGACAATAGAAATTCCTTGAACTCTTAGAAATTCTACCTTAGACCAGGAAAAAGTAGATTCCTTCCTTGCGGTTTTAATTCATCACCCAGAAAGTTGTAGCTTCCTGGAATTCTTAATTAAAATGTCAACTCTCTAGGAACTATCTTTCCAACACCCACTTTTGAACTAATATTCTATTATGTATTGCAATTTATTAGGAGGAATAAGATACATTCAAAGAGAAGCATAATAATACAAGATGGGTAAAATAATAATAATAATAACAACAATAATAATAAGTATAATAATACAAGGTAGGGGCTAAAATCAGGGAAGATTTTACCATGTAAGGAAATTGAAATTGAGCCTTGAACAAAGAAAGTCTGAAAGATAGAGCACAGAGAATTCATTCTTGGCATAAAGATAAAGGAATTAATCAACCAATAAAAATAAAATAAATACTTACTATGTCCTAGGCACTATGCAAAGTGCTGAGGATATATATATACACCCCAACAAATTAGTCCCTGTCTTTAATGAGCTTACTTTCCAGTGGGAGGGGCAATGTATATAAATCAGAATTTACAAGTTAAATAAGAATAGATGGAAGGTGTCTCTGGAGGGAGTGGTTCTGGCAGCTATCAAGGGGGGTGGGGGGAACCAAGAAAGACTTCCTGAAGAAGGTGGCTTTTGAGTAGGGAAACCCAAGATGCAAAGAAGTAAAAGATGGGAGAGTATTCTAGTCAAAGGAATAGAGAGTAAAGGCAAAAAGATGGAAAATAGAGTGCTGTGTGAGGATCAGCAAGAAGACTAGTTCAGTTAGATTATAGGCTACATGGACAGGAATGTCATATAAGGAAACTGGAAAGGTAAGAAGACATAATATTGATAAATGTTTGAATAGCAAATAAAGGACTTTATATTTGATTCTGGAAAAAATAGGGAACTACCAGAGCTTATAGGGGGTGGGGTGTGTGACTAGGTAGGATCTACACTTTAGGAAAACTTTGGCATCTGAGAGGAATTAGGGGAATCTTGAGACAGGGAGATCAAATGGATAACTATTGCAACAGACCAGGCAAGAGATGAGAAAGGCCTGAACTTGTGTGAATAAAGATAAGGGACTAAAGATAAAAGATGGGAAAGTTAGAAACAAGATTTGGTAAAAGATTGGCTGTATAAGGTAAGTGTGAGGAAGGAAGTGAGAGGACATTGAGGTTGGGAGTTATTGCCTGGAAGGATGGTAATGCCCTCAACTGTAATAGAAAAGGTCAAAAGAGAAGAGACTTTTTGGGGGGGAAGAGGAGATAATAAATTATGTTTTGAACTTGTTGAGCTTGAGATACATATGAGACATCTGGTCTGGAATGTCCAGTAGCAATTAGAGTTCACAAGAAAGGTTAAAGCTGGGTAAATATATCTGGGAATCATCTGTCTACAGATGATAATTGAACCCAGAGGAACTGATGAGATGGTCCAGTGAAAGTATAGAGAGAAAAGAGAATTCTATGATAACTTTGAAGAGAGCAGCTTCATTTGAATTATTAGATGAGAGAGCTGAAAGTCAGGAAAAAAAGAAGCATTTTAATCATTATTTTACTGAATGGGAAGAAATTTTATGAGGAAAGTGCTGAGTTGTTATTTTCAAACAAGTCATTTTTAACAAGAGTCTGACCCTTAACCTGCCTCTCCTCAACACTGAGTCAACTTCCAAGTGTCATTGATTCTACCTCTAAAATTGTCCACTTTTCTTTATATACACATCACAAAGTCTTCATGAATATGATCACTCAGTCAGTTAATCAACAAGTATTTATCAGGTGCTTTCTATGCCTGATTCATATCTGATTATGGACCCAGATTACTCCAGAGAAGAAAGTGAGGCTGGTGACTTAGCATAGTTCCCTTCACTCAAATCCAATTCACATGCCTGTCATGGTATCACCTTCTTGATGTCATGGTCTTCTTTGAGAACGATGGACAAACATCATCATCATCACAATCTAATAAATTTAATTAAATCTACTGGACTCATAGAATTAGAGTCAGTAGCGACTTTCCATAACAACTTGTGTAATCTTGTCATTGTACAGAGGGGGAATCAAAAGTAAAGAACAGAACTAGACTTTGAGCCCAGCTTTTTTGATTATAGATTTGATAGTCATTGGCCTCCCATCCTTGGCTTCCCAACAGCTTGGTTTAAACTCAGTTGGCTATTTTACCTAGGACTGGGACATTGTTGGAGACTCTCCTAATCCAACTAGTCAATTTGTAGTTTCAGGTTAGACTGATTGTCCCTGATTTTGGATCCCTATTTCTTGAAAGATTGAAATTGATAAGGGGAGTTTGGTTTGGGAGGGTGCAGTAAGGATTCTGCCACTGACATTCAATGTCAACATTGTTGCTCACATCCCCAACTGTAGGAAATATATGTAACACCTTAAAAAAAAGGTTGTCTACTATTGGGATGATTCATTGGGATGTCTTGAAAAACTGTAATATCTTGTAGAAATATCTTGTAGTTATTATTTTGTTTATCAATAGCTGAAGGCTCTATCTAGCTATATACTGAGGACTTGGGTGGGGGGAGGGAAAGGATCTTAGGGAACATCAGGACTGGAAAAAAATCTCTTTTCCCTTACAAATAAGAAGCCTGATGTCCCAGGTAACTAGTGGCATAATTGGGACAATATTTTTTAAGTTTCTCTGCCCAGAAAGCACTGCTGCCTTCTAAATATTTTTATCATGTACATGCCAGTTTTTAAATAACAAGGAGTCTAACTTTTCTTGTTTATATTAATACTCCTGTAAATTAAGCCTGTAATAGGTGCTAGCTATTTTTTAAAATGCTAAATTTATAAATCTACTGAAGTCCTCTTCCAGAGTTTAACTATGGTATGCAGTTCTCTGGGGTTGTTGGACCAGAGGAGAACCAACTCTGACAAGTCCTGGTAAAGTAGAAGGGTTGTGAATCTGGGGTTCAGTGATGGATGAGATGTAAGACCAGTCCACAGAAATTTGGAAAGGCTCAGCAACAGCAGACTGACTACCAAATTGGGAAGTTTATGACTACCACTGCTCATTTAGACTATCTTCAGAGTTAAAAAAAGATCTCATAATGTGATTTGTAATGAGTCAATAGTCATGAAATATTCAAACATTTAAGTAAAAAAAACTAGGAAAAAAGTAAAAAATTAGCAAATCTGAAAAGGAATAAATGACTTATGGAAACAAAGTTTAGCCCTTGGAGCAGGGCTTCTTAACCTGGGGCTTGTAAACTTGTTTAAAAATATTTTATCAAAATATTTATCAAAATATAATTATAAATTATATTTCAATAGAATTAGTTTCTTTTGTAATTTTTTTGTAAATTATTATAGGCATTCACAAACATTAATGAGAAGTCCATAGGCTTCCCCAGACTGGGCAAGGGGTCCACCACACAAAAAATGGTTAAGATTTTTTACGGGTTATTGCCTGTAATTTGAGGTAACCTACAAATTTCAGATAAAAAAGAGAATTGAGGTCAAGTGAATTGCTCAAAGTCACGACATCAACAGAGGGAATATTCTTTCTCTTTATTGAAAACACGATACTTGTAAAAGCTATTTCCCATAATGCTTAAGAATACAAAACAATATTAGGCTGGCACACAGCGATAACAATGAGAAATCAAAAGTGAAAGCCCCTAAACCAGTTTCTTTTATGACCAGTAAAATAGGAAAAGTAAACTAACTGCAGAAAGTGAAGAAATCAAAGGATGGGAGGTGCTGCTGCTGGAAAAGAGAAGCTCATTAGAATTTTGAAGTACTTTTTGTAAATTCAGTCATATATTTTTAAACAAAGCTGACTTATTAATGATTTTTGGTTTTGAGTTCACATCTATAGTGTGAAGTTTACAAATGTACCTAATATTTCATTGACTAATGTTCTCTTCTCTAAGCCCCAGGACTGCATTTTGCAGCATTCTTTAAACCTAAGGCTGACGCTAGTAGTCGTATCTCTTTAAAAAAAAAATCCGGGGAGAGGGAGCTAATTCCTCTGCTGCATTGAACTTGGTTAGATGCACAGAGCTGCAGCAGTAACCTCGCATCTCACTCAGAAATCTGCTGATGGTACATCCTCATGCGTCAATGATCAGTGCTTGTTTGCAGGTCCAACTGGATTAAAAAGAAAACCAGGAAAGGCGCAGCGTAAAGCAACTAATGGAGAAAGGATTGAATCTCTCCGGGCGATCGGTCATCTTATTCTCTGAGGGTTTGTCGGAAAACAGGTCAGTAGCCACTGCAGTTCTCTGTGGGAGCTGCTGTTAGAAGTTATCTTAATTATGACAGTGGATCTCGTCTGATGGAAAAATCATCTTGTCTCTGACATGTCGTAAAAACTGTCAATAGTGTTTCAATTAAGCAAGGTCCTTGGGCACCGTGCCTTTCAAGGTTGGGGGTGAGGGGAGAGTTGGCAGCTGCAGTATCACTAGACAGATTAATGGGGTAAAGATGTCCGTGCTAGTTGGCTTGGGAGTCTGGGATTCTTTGTTACAGTGTTCCATTAAAACGCTCGGGGCACTGCTGCAGCATAATGCATTTGGAAAGATATGTTTCGGGATTCCATAAAACAGTCCTTAATTTGTGATTCCTATTTGGCTTTATAGTAACTGACAGTTTTAAAAGCGCTTATGTCAACTTAGATGTCATTAGCTAAAGATCCGAGATTCGTGTGTGTAGATAAAATTAGTTCCTTGATTTTAATTTTAATCTCTTGTTTTCAAAAACTGAGAAAAACCTAAATTATATATTTATATACATATATGTATGTGTGTATACACATATGTGAATATACATGTATATATGAAACTGTGTTTTTATGAACAGAGCTGCATTAGCATATGATAAATAGGAAATGGATCTATACTTTCATTGGAAGGGAAAACTCCCAAGTCGAAGAAATTCCCTCAGCCAACAATGCAGGTCCTTACCTTTTTTACAACTTAGTAGTTTTTAAGTCACTTGTCTATAGCCGTGGTGTCAAACTCAGATAGGAATAGGGGACCCCATACTCAAGGCTACATATTGACTCAGAAAGGTAAATATTAACGTTTCTATGTTTTTTCATATTTTAAATTTTATTTTGTTAAATTTTTCCCAATTATATTTTAATCAGATTAGAAATATACTTAAGAATTTCAGGAATACATGTAATTCATGATCAACAGGCCATATGCAGTTACATTTCTTGTCTGAAACCTTAAGTGATTTGTCCGTGATCACAAAGTCAGTTTGTATCATAGATGGACAGCTCATACTGGCACAAGGTCAGCTTTCTATCTATTATGACCCACAGCCTCTCATACTATAAAATTTAAATATAACTGAAATTTATTTTCCCTGGAAGTGTAAAGATTGACAAACACTATGCAGGAAGACCTGCATTTAAATTCTGCCTTTGACACATACCTTACCTAGCTGTGGGACCCTGGGCAAATCACCCCACCTTCAAGGTTTTAAGAAATTCTCTAAAATAACAGTTTACAGAGGTTACATATTTGAATCTGTGTGAGACATTTCCACACTAATGAAATCAGAAACCTAGACCTCTTAAACTTCTCCTTGCATAAAAGTTCACCATGTTATATCATAAATTAAAACTAAACTTTCCATTATCATCATTGTTTGGCATAAAATTGTAATTTGTGTCTTTCATTCTGGTAATACCCTCCATTTTTATATTACTTTTTCTGGTTTGGGGGTTCATTTCTTTTCCTGCTTAATCTAGGGGCCCTCATTTTTCTTTACCTTTTTAAATTGAGTCAATTAAAAATATTTTATTTGAGCAACTACATGTGCTAGCAACTTACACTACACTTTAAAGGGGATTCAAATATAGTCTCTGTCTTCAAGGTTTTTTACAGTAGAAGACAGATGACATAGAAAGACAACCACCTACAAAATTGAATCTAAACAATGAAAATTAAAGGCATAAGATATTATGAAAATTTTGAATAGAAACACATAATTTTATTTAGGATATCAGGGAAAGTTTCATGAAGGAGGTGACATCTAAGTTATACTTTGAAAGATAGTATTTCAGGGCAGCTAGGTGGTACAGTGGATAGAGCACCAGCCCTGGAGTCAGAAGGACCTGAGTTCAAATCTAACCTCAGACACTTAATAATTGCCTAGTTGTGTGACCTTGGGGAAGTCACCTAACTCCATTGCTTTGCCAAAAAAACAACAAAAAAGAAAGATAGTATTTCAACTGGTAAAACTATAGAGGAAAGAATTTCCAGAATTTCCAGATGTGGCGGACAGATGACCAACACAGAATATGTTTGAGGAAAAGTAGTACTATTTGGGTAGGTAACATGTAGTGGGCTAGAAGGATAAATCAGGGCCACATTATGGAGGACTTGTAATATCAGGCAAAGAGTGTTATATTTCCCATTGCGGGTAATAAGGAAGAATTTTTGAGCAATAAATAAAGTAATGGGTGCTTTAGATAGATGATTATGACTACATTCGAAAGATTTGAGTAGGGAAACTAGTTAGCATATTATTACTGTAGTCCAAGTAAAAGATAATCAGAATATGAAAGAGGGTGGTAATAATGGGAATGAGAAAGGAAGAGATGGATGTCCATAGATATTTTAGAGGAGAAACTAAGAGAATTGATCACTTTTGGACAGTGGGAGAAATGGTTAAAAATGTTTTCAAACCTTCAGAAATTGGTTGAGGCAGAAAATATTCTAAAACATTGCTTTAGGATTAAGATGAATATGTTGAGTGTGCAGGAAGAACATTCTAAATGATATAATAGAAGGAATATTGGAATTAGTAAAAACTGTGTGTGTGTGTGTGTGTGTGTGTGTGTGTGTGTGAGCATAGAGAGAGAGAGAGAGAGAGAGAGAGAGAGAGAGAGAGAGAGAGAGAGAGAGAATAAAGGTTAAGATCCTTGTTCATAGTCACTCATCTAGTAGGTGTTAATTTTTGAGACTGGATTTGAACTAAGTCCTCTGGAATCCAGGGCTAGTTCTTTATCTACTACACTACCAATTGGAGAATCTTGATTTGAATCCTTTATCTTATAATTATTGATTATGGGGGAACAATTTGGTCTCTTTGTGTCTGTATCTTCGTCTATAAAATGTAAGTTTGTTACTCCCATATCATAGATGAGGAAAATAAGGTTCAGAGAAGTCAAATGATTCAGATGCCATTTTAGAGGAACATACAAAGAAAAAAGAAAAAAGTCAAGGTCAGAATTTTGTGGAACACCTGCATTTTAGGGGATGCAGGGAAGAAAAGACAATTGACAGAGGAATGATCAGCGAGGTAGAAAGGAGAAAATTTCAAGAAACACAAGGTTAAACTATATCAGAAGATTTAGAGAGAAGGACAACTGAGAAAAGGTCTTTGAATTTCAATAGAATTACCCTTAAGGGAACAGTTTCAGTTGATTGGTTGAGGCAGAAAATAAACACAAGGGATTGCAAAGGGTGAGGAAGAAGCAGAAGCTGTAACTGCAGACTACTCTTTCAAAAAGTACATTAAGGAAAGAAAGGGGAAGAGCACAATGATAGCAGGTTGCCTCAGACATTTACTAACTGAGTGACCTTGGGCAAATCACTTAACTGCTGTCTGTGTTGTGAGGAACAAATGGTATAGTCAGTGCCTTCTATATAGTTGGTTCTATATAAATGTTAACTATCATTATTATAACTATTATTATTATAATCAGAGAAGAGTTTTTTTTTTTTCAGGAGGTAGAGACATAAGTGTATTTGTGAGAAAGGAGCCAGTTGAGATGGAGAGATTAAGGGTTTTCAGAGGAAGGGAAATTATAGATGTAAGAACTGGAGGGATCCCAGACCGTGTCAAATTCAACCTTTTCATTTTATAGATGAAGAAGCCAAGGTGCTGAAACAGGAAAAAAGTTGGAAGGATAGGATATTGTGGTCAAAGAGTGGGATTTCAGGGTTCACATTCTGAGAGGTAAATTATTCTATTGATATCAGAAGTTGATGGAAGAGCCAGGTCATTGAAGCTGAGGTGTGTAAGGCAGTGTTAATATGGGCAAGAAGTTGCTAAAATGGGGGCAGGGGCAAAGTAGAGAAGATTTATGAACCAAGCACTGAAGTAATTAAAGGTAGACAGTAGGAGAATATCCTGGAGGTTAGTAATACCTGCTAATATTTTTGTAGATAAATATGATATGGCTGAGAAGAATACACACACACAAATTTTAAAATGAAGAAATACAAAGTAATTTCAAGAGGAAAAGAGCTCTGATAACTGGGGAAATCAGGAAAAGCGTCAAGAAAGACATGGTCCTTGAACTATGCTTGAAAGGTAGCTAGAAGGTAGAATTCCATAAGCAGCAAGTGAACATGTTTCAGTCATATAGAGATCATCTTTGCACATAGGGGTGACAATAGATGGTATTGTTGGACCAGTAGATTTCTAAGGATCTTTCCAACTCTGAATCCATGAGACTGATGCTTCAGTGTTGTCAGGAGAATTTTGATGCAGTGATAAAGGGAGACTCTCTGAACATGCCTAATGTAATACCTTATACAATTTGGTTAGCCGAATAATTTATGATGATAGTAGATTCATGAGATTTCCTAAACCTATGAAGGATCAAGTTGAAGATCAAAAAGCTTCTTCCATGGTTATTCTGATCTTAGAAATCAGAGGATTTCTTATTATACTAGTTATATTTCCATTGTGTTGCCTTTCATTTCCTAATGAACTAGGTGATTAATAGTAAATCATTTTTAATGACTTTGGGCCTCTGTTTCCTCATCTATAAAATGATGGGATCGGATAAACTAAATCTGGTTTTTCCATATTTTTTGGTAATGGTCTTGATGAGAGGATCTAAATTATGAGCTCCCTTTAGATCTGCTCTGAGTATCCTTTCTGGATCCTTGCTAGACTATTTCTATTCTAGTTATGACTTAATTACTGACTCTGCTGTTCCTGCTTCTGCCGAAAGTCCCTCTGCTGCCCCTAATTTTGCCCAGGGTTTTTTGTCTTCTGGTATCCCCTTATCAGTGCCCTCTGCCCAACTTGCTTAGCCTTCTTGTCCTTTTATTTTATGTGAGGATCAGGATCTACATAGAGACTTGGTTACTTATTTTCAGCACCTTTGGTCTTCTTTGATGTCCCCAAAAAAGCTTCCTTTACAGGTATTTATAATTTAATTATACATTCTGTCCCTCCTGTCCTCCACCCTCGAACTCTTCATGCTCTTAATGGTTTGTCTTAATCTTCCTGTCCTGGCTTACCCATTTCCCTGCCATTTATTCTCCTAGACGTGTTGTCTCATTTAAACTTCTTGATTGGAAAAACCATTTTTGCTTTTGTAGTTATATCCTCAGCATAGTGTTTGGCATATAGCAAGTGTTCAATAAAGCTTTTGATTCATTCATCCTTAATTGCTTGTTCAGTGGAAATGAACTCTCTCTATTAAAATCATTTGTATGTGTCAGAGAGAACTGAATTTCATATGTATGGATTATATACTTTCTAAAAAGAGTTCATCCTCTGGTAGTATCTTTTTAAATTGTGATAGAGTTTCTGTAGGTGCAGGGTTTAATATTTTATATGCTCTAATAAGGAATAGTCTTCGCAACATAACTAAGGATGGTAATTAGTGGATGTTTTTGAATAGTTGTCTCCAGTTTAGGGTCATGAATTTGCTTTTGTCCTTTAGCCCTAATGTATATAATATAAAAATCAAAATGAATTGATTTTCCTCTGTTTTTCATTAATCAGCTGAACTCAAGTCCTTCATTCTGGCTGTAGCCCAGCAGGCTTTCTTGCTATTCCTCGAACTTGGCATTCTATCTCTTACCACCATGTCTTTGTGTTCATATTATTCTGCATAGAATCTCTCCTCACTCATTCCTCTAAGAATTCTCATTTTTCTTCAAAATTTTTATTTGCTTATTTTAAAATGTTCATTTTATTTTTTTTAATTCTGAACAAAATAAGCAATCCCATATATACTGTAGAATAGGAAAGGATTATAAACAAAATTACAGATTTCAGTTACACAGAGTTTGCTTTTCTTTTTAAGTATGTATATAATAACTTCAGCATGTAACTTTCAAAACTGTCCTGCTGTTCTGTGATTCCTATTGACCTTATTTCTCTTCTTATTTTTTGAGGATAGAAAAATTTTACTTCAGACATCCCTCATTTGATAGGTATCAGCTTTCTTCAACATTCAACTCTGTTGCCAACTCATAAGAGAAGTTTTAGTTACCAAGGCTCTCTCTTTCTTCCCACTGTTTCTCACTTAGTAAACATTTTTTTATAGATAAATAATTATAAGCACTTATTGTGAGCATGATCCCATGTTATGATATGAATATATAAAGACAAAAATAAAACAAGGACCTTAAATTCTATGGAGGGTAGACGCATAAATACACAACGATTTTCAAGAAGAAAAGAGTACTAACTGGATGGAAAGAATCAGAAGATACTTCATGTAAATTTAGGTGATGAAGCATGTGTTATTCCTTGAAGGAAGCTAGGGATGCTTTTTAAAGAAGAGATTAGGTTCCAGAGGGGACTGTCACCTGTGCATAGGAAAAAAAGAGACAAAATGTTGTTCACAAGGAATTTCTAGCAGACCAGTATGACTGGTAATGAAAGTTTGAGAAGGTGAGTAATATAAAAGTCCAAGACTGGACAGACAGGTAGGATCTACATATACTATTAAGGGTTTTAAAAGACAGGTTTATACTCTAGAGGCATTATGAGTCAGTGATGATTTTTGAGTAGGAAAACAACCAAAACACTAGTTTTGAAGGCTCCATGTATAGGTTTGGGGGGAAATATTGTGAATTAAAAGAAGACCAAGTAGGAAGATAAAGCAAGGCTATATAAGGGAAATAGATATGAGAGATGTGGAAGGACAGATGATTATATGTGACAATTTACTACATATGGAAGAAGAGGGAAGAGCCAGAGATGACTCTGATTGCAAATTTATTGACTGGAAGGATGGGTTATAGTTTCAATAGAAATAGGGACTTTTGAAAGAAGGATGGAAATATGAGTTCCATTTTGGATATTTGAGTTTGAGATATCCTTGAATAAGGGCACCTAGATAGTGCAGTACATAGAGCACTGACCTTAGAGTCAGGAGGATGGGAGTTCGAATCCTGTCTCTTACACTTACTAGTTGTGTGACCTTGGACAAGTTACTAACCTGATTGCCTCACATTCAGGGCCATCTTCAGTCATTCTGATTCATATCTGACCACTTGGACTCAGATAACTCTGAAGTAGAAAGTGAGGCTGGTGACTTAGCATAGCCCCTTCTCACTCCAATTCAATTCATGTACTTGTCATGGCATCACCTCCCTGATGTTGTGGTCTTCTTCAGAACATTGTTATCCTTGAATAAACTGGATATATAGAGATAACTTGGAAATATAGAGATGTATTAGAACTAGATATACAGATTTAGGATACATTTGCACAAAAGTAATAATTGAACCCATGACAACTGATGAGATCAATTAGGGAGTAGAGAGTAAAGAGCAGAGTAAAGAGAGTAGTAAAGAGATAGAGCCTTTGAGGATATTCCCCAATGAGTGGACAGAAGAAGGACAATTAGGTAAAGAAGATTGAAAAGGAATGGCTAGAGAGAGAAGAACCAAGAAAGAGCAGTGTTACAAAGCCCAACTGAGGAGAGAATATACAGGGGAAAAAAAGAGATGTTATTCCTAAAACTCAGATCAAATCATGTTGTCCTCCTACTCATCCAACTCCCATCACTCCCTACCACTTTTAGGATCAAATATAAAATTCTGAGTGAGTTTGTTTGACATCCAATGCTAATAATAATAACCTAGTCACTCCCCCTTCCCTTTCCAGTAATGATATACCATATAATCTTTGAGCCAGTAATACTACTGGTCGTCTCTTCTCTGGCTTCCCTGGCTTCCACTAAAATGAAGCTACAGTCCCATCTTCAACTAGAAGCCTTTCCATATACCTTCTAATTCTAGTGCATTCTCTCTCTCTCTCTCTCTCTCTCTCTCTCTCTCTCTCTCTCTCTCTCTCTCTCTCTCTCTCTCTCGATTATTTTCAAGTTTTCCTGTATATAGATTGTTTGCACATAGATGCTTGCATTTTGTTTCTTCCATTAGTTTGTGAGCTCCTTGAGGACAGGAACTGTATTTTTGTTTGTTTGCTTGTTTGGTTTTTTTTGGTTGGGGGGCAATCCCCAGCACTTAGCATAGTGACTGCATCATGGTAGGTGCTAAAATGTGCTTATTGACAGACTGGTTGATGATGTCAAAAACTGCAGAAGTTAATATAGTATAAGGACTAAGAAAAGGCCATTGGATTTAGCATGGCCATTACTTGTAACACTGAAGCGAATATCTATTGTATCCTTTGGTAGGAGGATTGTTTTTTGTTTCATCTTTGTATTCCCAGTGATTGTACTTTGCAGAAACTAGTTGTTTACTAAGCATACCTATTTCATGTTTAGCTTGATGTCACTAAAAGGAGAACTGTTGCACAAAGTTATCTGTGTGGTTGCATCTATCAAAGAATTTTGTATGTTTTTAAAATATGTATGGGTGACACTTTACTGGAGAAGAGTTTTTTAAGGTTTGATTTTTCTCTAGAGAAGCAAAGAGTTTTTTTTATGATTGGCAAACAATAAACAGTGACATATTTTCACTTTTTCTTCAGTTGTGCAATGAATTTGGATACTAATTAAATTACAGTGACTTGGTTCTTTTGGGATCATTTCAAACTAATTTTTCCTATTTAATTTTAAATGAATATTATCTTACTCTATTCAAAATCAAACTTTTCATTTTACATAAGCATAGACAACGATTGCTTGTTGATAGTCAATAATTATATTGCTATTTAGTTTACATGCTCATATACACTTAGCTATAGAATAGATGTCAAATAGTGGTCAAGTTGGCAGTCACCTTGTCACTTCAAATAAAATAATTTATTCTTCGACCTATATAGATGTTGTTACAGTATTTGCCATGTTTGCTACTTTTTTTGTTTATTGATTGATAAGAATTTGACTTTTAACCTTCTTTGCAAAGTTTCCTTTTTTAACCAAATTATTTTTTTTGCTGACTCATTTTATTGACATTGAGAAGGACATGATGAATATAAAGTAAATAAACAGTCCTTTCTTTTGCAATGTAAAGTTTCAATGATACATTCTCACTCTGCTGCAGTAGATTTAGCCATGGAAAGATATATTTGGTAAATTGGAGCTATATTATGAAGTTATTTTGCTGAAAATGCTGGTGCTTTATATTTAACATTGTTCAATAAAGATATGTAGAAAGTGTGCTCCATCATCATGGCATTTCTAAAATGAAATTATCCTTCTCCTCTGAATAATAATTGCTTTCCACTTTTCTTTCTATATTCTTAACTGCAGCAAATTATTTTGTGCACCATATATTGTTTTACATGAAAGTTACATTTTTTAGCTTTTAGATTTTTGCTGCAAAACACTTTTACTTCAAGAAAAGGACATCTGAAAAAAAAATAAAAATATGTTATTTGAAAGTCAAGTATAGGACCAAGAACATTAAACTAGACATCAGGAGATTCAAGTTCTTGTACAGTTGTTCTGCTTAGTAATCACATAGTCTTGGAAAAGTCATTTGACATTGATTTATCTCAGACCCTTAATTTTCTCATTTGTAGAGTGGAAATAATATCTGCCTACCCTACTCATAGGATTGTTGTAAAAATTAAATGTTATATAATGTATATAAGATACTTTGAAAAGGCAAAGTGCTTTAGTAATATATAATATATTATTATTGTTATACATTGCTACTTTTTAAAAACCCATTCACACAACCTCATACATTTATTCCTGTTATTTTAATCCCTGAAAATAATTGGCACCATTCACAAATTTCAAGATATCACTACCTCAGGTCCTTTATAGTTTCTCAACTTGTTAACCTCTTCAGTAAACTTAGGTTCAAAGGTTATCTCATTACAAATGATTCTCAAATTTCATTTCTAGTACTAGTCTACCTCCTGAGCTGCATCATTGATCTATTGGACATTTCAGTTTGGATTTTTCTATAGGCATTTCAAACTCTTTATGTCTAAAACAGAATTCATTATCTTTTTCCCCAGATCAGCTTTTCCTAAACTTCACTCTTTATGTAAAATTATGTATATGGGCCTTCTTACTAGCTGGTAATAGTTCAACATGTATGAATTGGAAATATCCTATTAACAGTTGATGGATGCCTAACTGGGAAAAACATACAAAGAGAAAAGCCTAGTAGTATAGTTCAGTCTTGGATTTGGAGTCAAAGGAGCAAGACTTCAATTTCAGTACCGTGAACTTGGGCTAGTCATTTCTTGTCTTGGTTTCTTCATTTGTCAACACCACTAAAATGACTTAACAACAAAAAAAGAGGACGTTGAACAAAATGATCCTAAGCTTCCTTCCATATGTAAATAGCTACATGCTTTTCTAAGAAACATGCAGATGGTAAGAATATGAAGTAGGACTTTGAAGGGTGGTAGTAGATATGTTTTTCTTTTAAAAAAGAGGTTGATAGGGTTAGATGAGTACTTGTAGACTGAGATATGAGAAATCCATGTTGCTTGGCAGCCCTGCAATGCATCAGGCAGTTTATAATTAGAAAGTCCCTGGAGCTGAGGGGTAATACTGTATATTGAGGGGGAATGACTTTTCATTGCCCTTCTGTTCACTTCTCTCTCTTGCTTTCTTGTTTCTCTTCCAGGATTACAGAACTTGTATAACAATGCAGAAATAATGATACTCATTTGTACTCTACCTTTGCTGAGATGAGAGGAAGTCAGAATAGAACAAATTTAAAATCATCTTTTTTTCCACCTTGTAAAAGGAACCTAGAAGAATGCAGAATATGAACAAATATTTGGTGGGAGGAAATTCAAGAACTCCTAAATACTGAGTGATATTTTATCTTAATGACTGCTGAGAGGGGTGGAAGGAGAAAGACATAATTCAAGAAAGTGATCATCATATCAGATATATGATGTAAGAATAAGCACAACCATGTTTTCTCACATGAGATAATGATTGAGCCCTAACAAACGAGTTTTCACTGGTCAAGAAAGTTGGAATTTTGATGTGAACAAATCATCATAGAAGAAAAGAGAAAATAAACTGTGTTTTGGTAGAAAAATATTTCATGAGAAGAAATAATGGAGACCAAGGATAATATCAGGTACGTGATCTATTATGAATATATATATATAGATATTACACTTCAATATACTTCAATAATAGTGAAATTTCATAGTTTAATGATTATAAATAACATATGGTATGTAATTACTCTTAAATTATATGGCTATATATTATGTAGGCTATGTTATATGGATTATATATAGCTATATATAATGACAAATCAAAACACTTTAAAGGGGAAAGTGAAACCAAAGTTTAGCAACAGAATCTCTACATGGATATTAGCTTAAAATCTAGAGAGTTAATTTTTTCTTTTATAAGCTTTTTTATAATAATTCTTGACTTTGTGTTGGCTCTTTTAATTTGCTAAATTGGCATTACTACTAAGTCTACACATTGAAGAGGGAAATATGATGGTCAGGAAACAACATATTTATGGTTATATTTTATTATGTTATATTATTTGTATGATTTATTTCAGGAAACTTGGTCATTGTAAATCCTTATTTTTTTACTAACTGCCCCTAAAGTTTTTCCTATATAAAGTTAATATGCTGCCAATATATTTTACCTATTCACTTCTACAAGGGAATATGAGGGGAAAATAAAAGATTACCATTTAAATGCTTAGAACCATATAAAATATAAGATGAATAACTGGTATACAGGAAATAATCTTCCTCATGCACCACCTTTTACAGTATGTGTTGATCTCATTTGGACATTTCCTAGGTGATGATCTTGCTTTTCAACAGATAAATTTATTTACAGTGCCTGTGGCATTCTGTCCAAACAGAAGATTTTATGTTTATATGTTGGACTTTAAGAAATTGATTTTATTCATAACTTGTTAATTAATGTAATGTCTTTAAGAAAAAATAGAGTAAAATTTCCTTTAGAAGATTGTTTTGTTGTATATTAGTCCCTGAATATACCAAAAAAGAAAACAGTGAGTTCTCTGTTTACCATTTAAGTGCTGTGGAAGGTTCTCAGAGATATTAATAACACTATTTAGGAGTCACAGAAACTGTCCTACAGAAAATAACAAAATAGGTTGAAAAGTTTTTTTTTTTTTAGGTTTTTCAAGGCAAATGGGGTTAAGTGGCTTGCCCAAGGCCACACAGCCAGGTAATTAGCAAGTGTCTGATGTCAGATTTGAACTCAGGTACTCATGACTCCAAGGCCAGTGCTCTATCCACTGTGCCACCTAGTGGCCCCGTTGAAAAGATTTTTGCTAATTTTAAAAATATCAAAGAAATCACTTCCATTTTTCCTTTCACTACCTAAAGAATAGGAAGTCAATGGAGATATTATTATTAGGCATCCTTACTTGTAGATTTTTTCCATCTGGAAAACTATAACTCATCCATCAGGTAAAGTATATGAAGATATCAGCATTATCATCTTCATCATCATGATCAACCCCCCTGAGCAGTAGCTTACAGCAAAAGAGTAATAGCAGGTCAGAAACACTGGGGTTGCTTCTATCTGAACTCCTTTGAACAAGTTAAGAATAATGAAATAATAATAATAATAAAAATTTATATAACCATTTTAAAAGCTTGTAATCTGTGAAGTAAGTGCTATATTATTTTTCCTATTTTACAGATGAGGAAACTGAGGTTGAGATATTTTAAATGACTTGTGCAGAATAAAATAAGTGCCTGGGGGAAGGATTTAAACTCAAGGCTTTCTGAGTCCAAGTCCAATACCTTTATCCACCATCAAACTACTTCTCCATAATAAGGAAAAATGGCATTAGTGTTTCTTTATCTATGGGTCGAAATTATGATTTTTTTCATGGTGTAATACACAGAATGCTGGTCTTAGAGTCAGGAAACTTTATAATTATTAGCTATGTGACCCTAGGCAAGTCATTTAACCTCTCTTTTCCTCAGCTATAAAATGGGGTAGGTATAATTATACCTACCTCCCAGGATTGTTATTAAGATAGCAAAAATAAGGCATTTTTATAAACTTTAAAGTGTTTCTATTTTTTAGTGCTTCTTACTTCTGTTAATGATTTATAATAAACAACTAGCACATAGCTTTTGGAGGGTTATATTATCTCATTTTATCCTTACCACCCTGGGAAGTTGCTGCAATTAGCATCCCTCATTTTATAGATGAGGAAGCTGAGCCAGAGGTTGAGTTACTTGCCCTACATCACACAGATAATATATATCTGATATGGAATTTAACTCATCTTCTATCCACTCTGCACCACTTTGCAGAGGTTAAGTGGAATGGCAATATGATGTAATGGAAAGAGTTGTCATGGGAATCAATTTCCTTGGTCCTAGTATTTATCCTATACTAACTAATTAGCTAACGTTGGCCTTTAAATAATTAAATATAAGCCAAGAGGTTTGAAACTAAATGACTTATTAGTTGGAAATTCTTAAATTGTTTTGGGTGCCATTGATGTACTTTTAAATGTTTAACAATCTTTACTTTAAAAACTAAAGGATATTTACAACATACTTTTAAATTAAATTCTCATTATAAACATTTTCTCCATTGATTACATTAATCACTTTCTTAAGTCTATATAATTCACAAAACAATATATCAGGTCCTGATTTGTAGTATCTGCTGAATTCTGAGGAGGTAAATGCCTACACTGAAATTTTGCCAATAACTTCTTCCAGTCATGAGTAAGCTGGAACTAGTACCCCTTGTACACCTTTGACAGACTAATGAATCTTGCTAACTTCATCTCTGAATAAAAATTTTAAATGCATAAAATAGGATTACAAAAGAAAACTCATAATATTAAAATAGCTATTAAAATATTTTTTAAAAAATAGGGACAGCAATTGTTGAAAACTATCTTTGCATATAATTGGAAAAATAAATAAACAAAATATTAAAAATTTTTTTAAAAATTAAAAAAACAAACAAAAAATGGGCTGCTAGGTGGCACAATGCACAGAGCACAAGTCCTAGAGTCAGGAGGACTTGACTTCAAATCTAGTCTCAGACAGTTGACACTAGCTGCCTGACTCTGGACCAGTCACTTAACTCTTAACTCCATTTGCCTCAAAACAAAACAAAACAAAAAAATAAGTTCATGGACCCCAGGTTAAGAGTCCTTTAACATCAAGATAATGTTCTTTCCTAACTCGAGGTCCCTATGACATCAAATATTCATGATGCCTTTTAAAAATTGCTGTTCAAGGCCATAGAGCAGTCCTTTCCTTAAAAAAATTCAGTAATTATTTCCCAGTTCATAATAGACAATTTTTTTCCTTTCTTTTCAAGGTCAGTACCTTATACTTGCCTCTAATGAATTTCATTGTGTTTATTTTTGAAGGCTTCCCTAATACATCAAGATTATTTTGAATTTTCATCCTGACTTGCAAAGTGTTAGTTAGCTGCTTCTTCCAAATTGTAGTCACTTCTAAATTTAGAATTGTGGAAGCCTGCTTAATGAACACAATCTCTTTTCCATTAGTCAGTGATAAGGACATTTAAGTCGATTAGTTTTACCAATCGTCCTTTGAATTTAAAAAAGGATCTGGAGTCCAAAAAATGAACTTGTATCAACATTTGGAGATATATCAGAAGATAGTTTAAATGGAAAATTTCTGAAAGCTTTCTCACCATCTTGACTTTGATTAATCAGTGGAGTCTTACTTGTAAGCAATTTATAGCTTAAGCAACAAGTGCTTAGTTTAAAGTCATTGGTTCATTCATGCCTGTGAAAAAAATATAAGCAGTACGGGGGAGGCTAGGTGGCGCAGTGGATAAAGCACCAGCCCTGGAGTCAGGAGTACCTGGGTTCAAATCCAATCTCAGACACTTAATAATTACCTAGCTGTGTGGCCTTGGGCAAGCCACTTAACTCCATTTGCCTTGCAAAAACCTAAAAAAAAATATAATCGGTGGGGAAATATGATATCACTGAATACAAAAGCTGTGAATATAAGATGATGTGAAATCTGCTATGGTCAAGGTTGACACACCAGCTACTTGTACTTGAAGATATGTATATGTATACATGTGCAAAGAGAGAGTATTTCCCAAGTTGATGGTATTGACTTCATCTAGTGTGCAAGGTGAATGATTTATTCTATACATTCAGAAATAGATATCTGCTGTGGTAACATGAAATTGTGACATCTGCAAGATGCCATCAATTCAGAAGAATATTATATCTCTATATATGAAATATTCAATATATGACATATAAACACATAAATGTAAATATGTGCATATAAAGATATAAAATATATTAAACACATTATATGTACATTACATACATACATATATGTGTGTGTGTATATATGTGTGTATATAAAATTAAAATGTTCTGATAAAAGCCAGTCAACTGAATTTTTGCCCAAAGTGGGTCTTTACATTCAATTTTAGCATGCATGGCATTTAAAGGCATGCTCTGTTTAAAGAACACATGCCTTAGTCCGGAGGGTTCTGTTGAAGGCAAAGCCCATTCAACACTGCTCAGAAATAGTCTTGGACTGAAATGAACTTTCTGAACTCAACCTGGACCTGATCCCAGAGCCTATAAAGTGGAAGTACTAAAAGAGCACGATATCTGGGATAGTGCACTTTAAGCCTGAATAAATTATGGAGGATCTGGCCATTTATATACCATAGTTATATAGCTATAGTTAAACACCATATGGGGATAGTCCTTCCTAATTAAAAAAAAAATTCAAAGTCTATGATGCTAGACTTACAGCTAACTTGGGAGGTGCTTTAATGACCAGATAAGTGAGACCTATATTTAAAATTCAAAGGGACCTTAAATATCATCAACCCAATTAATGGAGAAATTGAGACACTTCTTGGTAATGATGTGTCTAAATTCATTCAATAAATAGTTAGTGTAAGAGACAGTGGTACAAAAATCTGATTAATTTTTTTAAACTTCAAAGGAATGTGAAGAAAGTCATACTGTGTGTGTGAGGTAAAATGTTTTAGTAAAATAAATGGAGAAATTCTATTGCTTTTCTTTCAGATATTGAAATTGGCATAATGCATGCTCTTGATCTTTAAATCATAGCTCATATTTACTTAGCACTTTGTGGCTTTCAGAAACCTTTTTTCACAGTAACCCATGAAGGAGATAGTTTAAGTATTGTAATCTCCATTATACAGATAAGTAAAATCAACTGTGATTTGCCTTTATTCACAAAGCTAATGAATACTAGAGATAGGCATTTTCAAGTCTGCTGCTTCTCTCCCTCCTTTGATAGGTCAATTTTTTTCTTTAGCTGGCTGCTTAGGCTTACATTATAAGAAAGTAAGAAGTTATTTGTGTTAAAGTTTTGACAAATACTTTTTAAAAAGGTAATTATATTATTATTGTCTTGTATCTGGCATCATGACAAAGAAAAGCTCAATTTTTTTTTTATTTCTTAGGAGGATTTTGATTTTACTTATCCATGCCAGACCCAAATGCTTTTTATATAGTATTAATTGAGCAAACATTCACTAACTTTAATAATACAGCTCATGTGCATAGTAATTACAAAAATGAATATGACATAATTTCTACCCTCAGGAAGCATATACTTTGTCAGGAATGTATCATTTTGCTGTTTCACAGGATTGCATTGTTTTCCAAATTAATTCTACATTAGTATACTTTTTTCGGTCTAATTTGCAAATATTTCCTTTCCCAAGTTAGTAGTATCAATTTTATCTAGTAAAGTAAGGTAAGTGATTTATTCTATATACCTTAACAACAAATATCTTTGTTATGATGAGATAAAATTGCTACATCTAGGAGTTGCTATAAATTCAGAACAACTAATAGAATAAATAATGGAAAACTATGAATTTTCAAAGTGGCTCTGAGGGATCTAATGGCACATGAGAAATGGCAGTGAAAAAATGATATTTATGATATATGTATTTTTGATGCTTCACTAGACATTGACTTGAGGTATTTTGAAATTCTCTCTGGACAGTGAATCTTGATTCAAAGCTAAGATCTCAGAGCTAGGAGGTAGCACACATACACAAATATGAGGGTGTTTGGATAAATCTGCTTGTTTAAATAGCTGATGGATTCTTAAATTGTTTAAATGAACAGATATACTTAATTATTCAATTAAAAAGTTAAAGAATTCATCATATTTAACAAAGTTAAGCATTTTCTATGTACAAGATATTACAGTTAAAGCAACCTCAGGTCACTGAGCTAGAAAGGACGTCCAAGTTCGCAGAATACAAAAACCTAGGGTTTGCCCAAGGACAACCTGGTAGTGTCAGAAGTAGAATTTGAACCTAAGTCCTTTGACATGAGAGCCAGTATCCTATGCTGCTAAAAGTAAAGATTAGTGTTACACTATTTTAATAAGTCATCTGCTATGATAGACTGCTTTAAGTCAAATACCTACCTTTCATTCATTCATTCACCAATCATTTATTAAACATCTGCTATGTTCAAGGCACCATGCTAGTCTCTTAGGACACTAAGAGAGACAAAAACAAAACAGACTGTCTCTAAGGAGATCTCATTCTACTGGGAACACAGAAGATAAATAAATACAAACAAAAACAGATGCAATATTGTTTTGGGGGTGTAGACTACTAACAACTGGTGTGGGGGGAGGAGGGAGGGAGGGAGAGAGAGAGAGAGAGCTCTTTTCTAGGAGAGAGCAGCTAAGCTTTGATGGTAGTGGTAGAAAATGAAATGTCAAGAATAGGCAACAACAAGTAGCCCAGTTTAATTAGAATATGAATGAAAAGGACTAATGTGATATAAATTTGGAAAAAGGAGATCAGAGATAGATTGTGATGGGTTTTAAATTCAAACAACGAAATCCGTATTTTATATTAGAACAATAGGAAACCACTGAAGATTCTCAACTAGTTAGGCTTTGTGTTAACATTCAAAAAAGCAAACCTTTTCATCTCTTCTTAAAACTACCATTGCTCCTTCTCTCCCCTGTACTGCCTCCACATATTCTCAGCTGAAATCCTTGCTTCATATTTAACTGAAAACTTGAGACCAATCACAATGAACTCCCTCTTCTCCCTTCTTCCTAATTTACTATCACTCACCTGCCTTCTGCCATTATCTCTTTTACCTTATTTCACATGAAGAGGCGGCCCTACTTTTATATATTTTATTTTTTTCCAATTACATATAAAGATAGTTTTCAACATTTATTTTTTGTAAGATTTGAGTTCCACATTTTCTCCCTCCCTTTCTATCCTCCTTCTCCCCAAGACAGCAATTAATCTGATACAAATTATGCTAAAATATTTCCATATTGATCAAGTTATGAAAGAAGACTCAAAACAAAAGAGAAAAAGCATGAAAAAGAAAAACAAAACAAATTTATATAAATGAAAATAGTATGCTTTGGTCTGCATTCAGACTCCTTAGTTTCCATCACAATCTTTTGAAATTGTCTTTGATCATTGTATTATTGAGAAGAGTTAAATATATCATAGTTGATCATCATACAGTATTGCTGTTACTGTGTATAATGTTCTGGTTTTGTTCACTTCACTTAGCATCAGTTCATGTAACTCCAGGCTTTTCTGAAATATGCTTGCTCATGATTTCTTACAAAACAATAATATTTCACCACAGCTTGTTCAGTTATTCCCTAATTGATGAACATTCCCTCATTTTTCAATGCTTTGGGTGACCCTATTCTTTACCTAGTCTAACCCCTTTACTTACACAGTTTCCCTGATTCCACCACATAGTCTTCAACAGATTTCTCTTCTGTCATCCCTACTCTCTTACTTTATCTCTACTTGTCTACTGGCTTCTTTCTTACTGCTTACAAACATACCCAGCTTTCCTTATCCTCAAAAAATTCTCACTTTATTTTTTCTGCTATTACCTTATATCTCTTTGCCCTTTGTGACTATGTGAAAGCTGTTTAACATAGGTACCTCTACTTTATCTCTTTTTACTCTCTTCTTTAATCCCAGGTCAGCTTCTGATTTTACCATGGTATCAAAAATTTTTCTCCAAAAATACCAATGATCTCCTAATTGCCAAATCCATTGACCTTTTCTCAATCTTCCTTCTAGATCTCTCTGCAGTCTTTGACACTATTGATCATACTCTTCTCCTTGACACTCTATTCTCTAGGTTTTTGGGACACCAGTATCTCCTGGTTCTCAGTCTCCTTTGTTAGAACATCATTCAAATCATTCTCACAAATTGCAATTGTCCCAAAGATTTCTGTCTAGGACCCTCTTCTCTCCTCCCTTTATAAACATAATTTGGTGATCTCATCAGCTCCCATTGATATAATCATCATCTCTATTCCAGTAATTCTCAAATCTATCTTGTCAGCTCTAACCTTTTTGCTTACTTCCAGTCTCCTACTGCCTTTCAGATACCTTGAACTAGAGGTCCAATAGATATCTTAAATTCAACATGTCCAAAACTGAGCTTATCTTTTCCTTATATCTTCCCACTTCCAAACTTTTGAGGATACCATCATCTTCCTTGGCTCATCCTTGACTTCTCTCTCTCTACCATCCCCCTCCCCATTGGATCAGCAACCTTCTGGTTTGTCAGCCTGATCATCTCTTCCCTCTCTAATCCCTCCTCCATTTAACTGCCCAAGTGATTTTCCTAAAATACTGGTCTGACCACATCAATCCCAAATTCTGTAGATGGCAGTGGCTCCCTGTCATCTTCAGGATCAAATAGATAATCCTCTGTTTTACATTGAAAGCTATTTTCATAACCTACTCCACTCTCAGTTTTCTAGTCTTCTTATACCCCTCCTCCTTCCCCTCTTCCTTTTATGACAATGACATTGACTTTCTTGGTGGTTCTCAAAATGACACTCCTCCTGTCTCCGGGCATTTTCTCTGACTTTTCCCAAAGACTGCAATGCTCTCCCTCCTCACCTTCACCTACTGACCTTCCAGTATTCTTTCAAGTCCTATTCAAACTCCTCCCTTCCTCAGGAAGTCTTTCTCAGAGCCTCTTAATTCTAGGACCTTCTCTATTATTTCTTATTTATCCTGTACATTTTTCCATACTACATATTTGTACTTGAGTATTGTGAACTTCTTGAAGGCAGGAACTATCTTTCAACTTTCTCTGTATCCCTATTTCTTAGTATGGTGGTTGGTGGCACTTAAATCCTCATTGACTTAACTGACAGGTAATTTTTCTGGTTTAGTTTATATCCTACTTTTTTACCGAATTCTTTAAATAAGTAAAATTATAATCTATAAAAGTAATAATTTTGTTTAAAGTCTTTGTCTATTCTTATTCTCTTAATTTTGAATTTCTTTTCTCAATTTTCTTCTCAGCCTTGCCTCAACCAGTTTTAGTTATCAAGATCATTTTTATTTCATAGAGAGTTTAGTAGGCAGTCTTTCCTTATTTTTGAGAAAAAAAGTAACAGGAATTAGTTGTAATTTGATGTTAGGTAGAATTCAGTTGTATATTCATCATTTAGGGCTATTTTTTTTCCTTTGGGGATTCCTTTATGACTTATTCAATTTCTTTTTCTGACATTGGGCAATCTAAAATCTTTTTTAAAATTCTGTTAATGTAGGTATTTTTTAATTTTTCTACATATTCATCCATTTCATTTATCAGTATTTTTTGGCAAATAATCAGGAAATAGTTTCTAATAGTTTCTCCTTCATCTGTTTTTATTACTCCTTTTTTCATTTTTTTTTTATTATGTCAATTTAGTTTTCCTCTTTTTGGATCAATTTAGCTATTGGTTTGTTTACTTTGGTGTTTTTTTTTAAACAACTGGGTTAAAGATTTTTCTATTTAGGAATATTCCTTCCCTAACTCTACCTCTTCTTTTAAATCCTCTTCCCATCTATTGACCTCCAGGTACCAATCTATTAAGTTTTATTATTGCTATATTAAACTTTATGTATATTGCATATAATCAACTCTCTTTTGTTCAATTTAGAAAAGAGTTAGGTTCATGAGATTCCCTTTCCCACATTCTTTATACCATGTTTATATATTTTTCACAATTTTACAATTAAGAGAAGTAATAAGTTCCTCACTTTTCTTCCTCATTTCTTTCCTAGTATAGTCTTCCCCTACTCCCATTACTTTCTTTTTTTAAAACTTAGAAAACCAAACACAACTACACCCAAGCCATATGTTTGTTTTTTTAACTACCTTTGTGAACTTTTGAGTTCTTCACCCTCCTTCTATTAGCTAGCCAGCAAGTCTGAGCATTTATTAAGTATTTACCGTGTTCCAGTTGCTGAGCTAAGTTTTGGGAATACAAATACAGGCAAGAAAAAGTCACTGTCCTCCAGGAGCTTATATTCTCATTAGAAAAGATAATGTAGGGGACAGCTAGGTGGCACAGTGGATAAATTCCTGGAGTCAGGAGTACCTGGGTTCAAATCCAATCTCAGACACTTAATAAGTACCTAGCTGTGTGACCTTGGGCAAGCCACTTAACCCTATTTGCCCTGCAAAAACCTAAAAAAAATAGTTAACCTAAACTGGGTCTGTAAAAGGGGACAGGGTGTGAACTCCTTGAGAGGGATTTCTTTTTTATGCCTTTGCTTGTTGATTGACTGGTAGATATGAGGATATCTCACATAGAAATGACCAGAATATGTGGTGGAAGCCTGGATCTGGATAAGATAAAGTCAAATGGACCTATCAGAGGCTAGGTGGTTCCAACATTTAGTCTATGCTTCCTATGAAGAGAAGCTGGAGATGAGGTTTGAGTGGAGACAACATAATGTAGAGATGGTTGAAAAGTATTTCACTGTTCAACACCTTCTAATTGCTCAAATGTGTTTACCTTAATATGTTTCTCACATCTTGTCCCCTAGTAGTCTGATGAATAATAGATAGATTAGTAATTTATTTATCAAGGATCTTCAAGGTAAATTTGAAAATCTTCTATTAAAGTTCAATTTTTTTGCCTTTGTAGGATTAATTCAGCATTGCAAGGTAAATTATTGATATTATTTTTAGTTGTAAGCCTTGATTTTTTGTCTTTTGAAATGCTATATTCTAAGATTTTATATTTGGTTGTAGTTGTTGCTTCTAAGTCTTATGTGATCCTGATATGATTTCTTTGTATTTGAATTCCGTCTTTTCAGGTGCCTGTTGTATGTTTTCTATGACAATGAAAGGTTTAGATTTAACAATATTATTCCTGGCTGTTTTCATTTTGGGGGTTTCTTTTAGGAAGTAATTGATGAATTCTATTTTTACTTTGACCTTTTGATAGATTTGGGCAGTTTTCTTTTATGATTTATTGAGATGTAGTGTTTAGGCTTTTTATTTGATCATGGTTTTCAGAGTATGGGTAGTCTTAAAAATCTCTCCTCAACCCATTTTCAAGGTCAGTTGTTTTGCTTTTTTTTTTTTGTTTTTGCTTTTCTAAATTTCCAATCGGTTAACATTTTATATTGTCATTGACATCACTGTTTGGTTAGTTCTATTTTGTTTTGTTTTGTTTTCTGTTTTTTTTTTTTTTTTGCAAGGCAATGGGATGAAGTGGCTTGCTCAAGGTCACATAGCTAAGTAAATATTAAGTGTCTGAGGTCGAATTTGATCAGTCATCCATTGCACCACTATTTTATGCACTGCACCAGATAATTTTATATTTTTAAGGAGTCTACCATTTAGGTAGATTTTTTTCCACCTTTTGTTCTTATTCTACTTTTTTTATATCCTAGTTTTACTTATATTTTTTGTTTTTTCCTAAGTCCTTAGGGAGAAGTCATTCTTTTCTTTGAGTTTCTGCTTGTATTTGTTTTGCAGTTAAGCTCTTTTTCTTGGGTTAATTTTTTATATTTTTCTTAGTTCATAGGATTTCTTAACTTTAATGTTTTCTTCTTGTTTATATATTAAACTTGAATTTGGGTTTCTAGGGAAAGATAATGAATTTTATTTTGTTCATGTTAAGTTTTTGATACTTATGAAGAGGACTAGATATACAGATTTAGGAGTCATCTACAAAGAGGAAATAATGAAGAGAGAATAGAAAAGAGTTCAGTACAGAGCCTTTGGGGTTACCTGCATTTAAAGTGTGAGTCATGGTTGTGACTATAAGAGAATAGTCGAGCAGATAGGAAGAAAACCACATTAGCAGTGCTGTGATAAGGATAGAATGATCAGTCATTTCAAAACTGTAGAGAAGTCAAGAAGAATAAGGACCAAAAAAAAAAAACCCTTTGAATTTAAAAATTGATAGGTCTTTGGTAACTCTGAAGAGAGTTACCTTCTTATCTATCCTTCTTATCACAACACTGCTAATGTGGTTTTCTTCCTATCTGCTCGACTATTCTCTTGTAGTCACATCCATGACTCACACTTTAAATGTAGGTTATCCCCAAAGGCTCTGTACTGAACTCTTTTCTATTCTCTCTTCGTTATTTCCTCTTTGTAGATGACTCCTAAATCTGTATATTTATTTCCAATAAAGTGATCAGAAGTCAAACTGTAAGGGGATGAGAAGAAAGAAAAGAGAAGTAGAAACAATGAGTGCAAATGACCTTTTTAAGAATGCATTTAGTTATGAAAAAGAAACCCAATCCATCATCTCCAATATCCATTAAATAGACTTCATTTGAAGACTTCTAATTAGGAAAATTTCCTTCTTCTTGACCATTCCAGGTTAGGTTAGTGATAGTTAATTGTTAATACATGTTTCCTTATGAAATATGATCACATACTTTGCAATTTTCACTCATTGCTCCTAGTTTTGCCCTATAGACCATATAGAACAAATTAAATCCCTCTTCCTCAAGAAAACCCTTTAAATACTTGAAGAAAGCTATCATAATCCTCTGTAAATTTTCTCCAGGCTAAACACCCTTATTTCCTTCACCCAATGCCCATATGTTATGATGTTAAGAACCTTCCTCATCCTGGTCAAATTTCTCTGGATTCTATCCTACTTAGAAATGTTCTTCCTAAACTATGGTGCCCATTCCAGATAATTTGTAGATTAGACTGGCCATCTCTTCATTGATTTTGGATACTTTGCTTCTCTTAATCCATTTCAAGATCATATTAGCTTTTTGATTCCATTGTTAGTTCCTAAAGCTCCCACATTGTCTTCCAAGAAATTATCTTGAGATGACTCTACCATCTTGTACTTGTGATGTAGATTTTTTTAACCATGGGTACAAATACATATCAATATCAAATTTTAATCTATTAGATTCAACTGAACATTTTAACATGTCAAAATAGTTTTGGAAAATGACTGTTATCTAACTTTTGTCATTTCTAAATTATAGAAGGCTATTCTTACCCAAATCATCTATAAATTTGATAGTACTTTGATCCAGGTAATTGATTTAAAAAGGTTAAATGGCATGGGACCAAGGACAGGTCCTCTGGCTTAGAAACTACCCTTCAAGTTGTCTCTGAAGCATTAATAACTAATTACTTTTTGGATCTGGTCATTAAAGTTCTAAATCTACCTAACTGAGCTAATGTCTTGCCACCATCTCTAAACAGCCACAATATATGACCTTAACTTAGTCTCATTAAATTGTTCATGAGTATCAGCAAATTATCTTGCTCTTTCAAAGGTGTGTCACCTAGAAGGCCATCACTCCCTATCTTAAAGAATGGATACAGCATTTTATATGCATGGACATGGAAAATAACCCTTGAGGAACTCCTGCCTTAAATTTCCCTTCTTGTGATGTCTAGAATCAGTACCTAGAAAACTAGGGTTGAAATGGACCTAGTAGATCAGCTTATTTAATCAACCTTTCATTACTTTTAGGAAAACCTTTTTTTTCCAGTGATGGAGAAATCATTCCCCTCTCTTCCACACATAGGTACCTATATAAGTAACTCTTATTTTCAGGAAATCTGTCATTAGTTCTACCTGGCATCTGGTTTGCCTAAACTTCTACTCATTTCTTCTATTTCTACCCTCAAGTGTCAAGTAAGACAAAGTCTTATATAAATACATATACAATAAATAATAAATAAATAAATAAATAAATAAATAAATCTTATAAAGACTACATTTCCTTTTATTTCAAGGGTTCCTTAAATGGCATTGTTTCAGTTCAATTTTCTTGTCAATTTTAGTGATTCTCTAATAGATTGTACTCCAGGTTGTTGATGTCCTTACTAAAATAATGCTCTCAGAACTGACCACACTAAACTACCAACTTTCCTCATTCTGTTCTCTTTTTCTTTTAAGATTGCCATAACACATTCTTAGTTTCTGCTTGAACTGGGGTCTCAATTCATGACTTTTAAATTCAATTTATGAAATATTTCTAAATAATACACACACACACACACACACACACACACACACACACACACAGCACAAGCCACTTAGCATCAGTGAAAAAAGTTACAGACACAAGTTCATAGAACTTAAGAGTTTGCTTAAACACTACAGAAAAACCATAGGTAGGCAACTTCCTTAGAAATTTTGGTTCTTCATTTCCCATGAAAGGCAATAAATTCCAGGTCATTGTTGTCAAGCAGCACAAGAATTCATCAGACTGTAAGGTAATTATCCAATTAAAGATTGGATAATCATTTTCTGAGCTGCGTGCATCCAGGCTTTCTTGAATCTAGGCATTCAGGCCATTTCGAATTCATCAAATTTTTATGATTTAGTCACATTTCTCCATATTTTTGGTAAAGGGAAATAACTTTCTGATAAAATAACACATAATATTTAAAGTTTTTAATCAATGGTTACAGGGACTCTATAAGTATATGTCTTTCCTTCACCTCCCTTTTAGAAGGGAATTCATATTCCTATATCAACATTTTACTCTAGAATCTCCCAGAAGCTTAGGAGATAGATGATGAAGAAACTCTCCAAGAATCTAACTGCTTTGGAAAGCCCAATTTCTAATCCCAGGAACAAAATGGAACCTCAAAAGAGAAGGTAAGAGTTCCAATAATTATGCAAAGACATATAAATTGATATAGAATAAAGGTTGCAGAAATAGAAGAACCATATACAACTATTGCAACGTAACTGAAAAAATAGAAATCATAAATGGAATGCTATTGTATAACAAAGAAACTTGTATTTGATGAAGAGCTAAGAAAACCTACCTTTCTCACTCCTTTGCTGTGGTGAGAGATTGTGACTTGATGTGTTGGTTTTGCAGAACTGATTGCTTTCTTTCTTTTTATATTCTTTGCTATGAAGGATGGCTCATTGGATAGGAGACAGGCAGGGATATATTCAGAAATGAAAGTGATTTAAAATTATATTTATTTAACTCTGACTACTATTAGACTGGGGGAAGCTATGTGGTAGTGGATAGAGCATCAGCTCTGGGGTTGGGAGAACCTGAGTTCAGATCTAGCCTCAGACACTAGACACTTACTAGCAGTGTTATCTTGGGCAAGTGACTTAACCCTGATTGTCTTGCATCAAGGCCATCTCCAGTCATCGTGATACATATCTGGTCACAGATGACTCACATGATTTAGCACAGTCCCTCCTCTCTCAAAATCCAATTCATGTAAATGCCATGGCATCACCTCCCTGATATCATGGTCTTCTTTGAGAACAAAGGACAAGCATCATCATCATCATCATCATCACTAGACTACCTCAGGATTAGAACTTTGGCACATATGAGAAAGTTTCTAATTCTTCTCTTGAGAAGTATCATGCAGGACCAAAACTAGATTTGGAGCCAGAGGACTGAAGTTTGAATCCCAGCCCTGCCACTTGTCACCTTTACTACTTTGGTGAAATCATTTACCCACTTTGGGACTCAATTTCTTCATTATATTGTATCTCTTCTGGTCTGCCTCTCTAACTTAGTATTCATAGACTTGATGGTTGGATCAAGGGGCATCTCTTCCCAAGTTCAAACAGTATTCTGTGGATATGTGCTTCTTAAATTATAGCTTATAAGTCTTGGCAAGTAGCCATTGCCAGGGCAAATGGAAATAAGGTTAGGGGTGGGGAGAGAATATTCTCTACTAACCCCACCCCCCAAAAGTGCAGAATTCATATTCTACAAAACTACTATCTGACCTCAATTTACTCCAATCTTTAGTAAGTTACCTTTTAAAAACTACAATGAATGTGGTCAATCTTTTGCCAGCCAATAGCAAACTGCTTCTCTAATTCCTTCAGTGAGAAAGTTACATTAAAAGGGTTCTAGAATGTTAATATTTTAATCTGTTACTTGGTTCTTTACTTTCTGTGAATTAATCTAATATTTTATCAGTAGATTTACCAGGAATTACTTTCCTAGGATAGGGGAAATTAGTTGGTCAGGTACCAACTCCCTCCCTTACAATCTCAATTATGATCAAATACTGTCTCTCCTGCCTACTCTAGACATAGAAAATGAGATGGTTGGACTCGACGCCCACTACGTTGCCTTGGTGCTCTAAATATATGATTTTATGAAAAACGAGAATTTCTCTCCCCTTTTCCAGTAAAGCATGGAGACAAGCTTTTTTTTTTCTTTTGAAAGGCTGCAGTACCAAGATGTTTAGGTGAATCATACATACTTGAATCACTATTACTTATAGGACAACTGAAAAATCTATTAGTCATACTGTCAAGCCATTAAAAAAAATGTTTTGTCCCTTATTGATCCATTATTTTCTTAAAAAACAACAAACAAAAAACTTCCTCTGTTTATTTCTACACAGTAATATCCCCTGTCTGTTAAAGAAAGTATTCATGTTTTCCAGAATGGTGGATGTCTGGCAAACTTCCCAATTGTTCCACAAGCCTGAAAATATGTGCAGTAATTTTTAAACCTTCTGTTATTCAAGACAACTCTGCAGAATGCTTCACTTTGCTATATAGTTACCAACAACTTAGGACTATATTTCATATTCATAACTTTGTGATTTTGTGTAAACTCTATGATTCTAAGTTTCTATAACATCAGCTCTATAGAATTTCTCTGTATTGTAAAAACAAACAAAAAATGAAGGACAAATAGCAACAAAAGAAAATATTTTAAAAAGATAATACTTTTATTTTAAAATTCTAATAGTAGTTATTTGGGGAAATCTAATAACACATATGATGTATAACATGTTATATAACATATAGCATATGACGTATAACATAATACATTATATATAATGTATGGAATATATATATAATTGTACATTTATGTATAATTACATGTAGGGAAGTTTTATGAAAGTAAGTCTATCTTTTAACTTGATAATACTTTTCTTTCATATTAGGAAAAATGTATATTAAGCAACTATATTCTCATATGGCTTCTGGTGATAATATTCATTAGACACTAATTTATCTACTATATGTCTATAGAGTTTATCTAAGATTCTCCTTTAAAAAATAAACAAAACCTAAACAACAAATAAACTCCACATTAAATAGCAGAAAATTAATTTTTAGTTAATTACTTAGAAAAATCATTTTATTGGTATTCTTCAAACAATTTCTCTGTATTTATATACTGCCAACTTTAATAATTTGCACATACTGAACTAATTTGTATACTTTTTTACATTTTCTTTAATTAGCATATAAATATTGTCTATTTTTTCATGTAGGCATACCAAAGTGCTGCTTTTCCATAGTTCATAGTTTATATTGTGTGTTTCATTATATTACCTATGTGGTTTTTGAGCCTATATTAAATTTAGCTGTTTCCACACTACATATTGGGATTAGACTAGCAATTAAAAAGTAAATCTGTAAAGAAGGATGTCTTTAAGGCCTGCCTTATAAGTTCCCTCTACTCAGTTATCCCATTCAAATTCAATATAATCCATATATTAAGTACCTATCTTATGGGAGGTACTGTGAATCCAAAGATTCAGGGATCTAAAAAACTCAGGGCCTCTTCTCAAGGAGTTCACTGTATGATGATGAGGAAGCATAAGTAATACAAATAGTTCTAAGGGAGAGACAGTGCATGTCTCTGACATATTTATCATGTATTTTTTTGTATTTTAGCTATTTGTATAATGAGAAGATAGGGTTTATTAGAAAAGACTCTGATGATGGTAAGTGAAGGCAAAAGGAGAAGGGGACAGCAGAGAATGATGGATAGAGTGTGACATGGAAGCAATGAGAACATGAGTTTGGACAGTCTTTGGGATATAGAGGAGAAGGGCCTGGCATGTTACGGTCCATGGAGTCATGAACAGCAATTAAATGGTCACAATTAAATGAACATCATCATCAGCAGCAGCAGGAACATATCCTTTATTTAGAGAGTACACTTCACATGATCAGGTAGCAATCGCTTTCTAAATTTTACAACTTATCTAGAAGGTTGTAGAATGTTCCACATGCAGTAGGTACCAAACATTTGTTTGAGTTTGTTGGGTAGGTGGTATGATTTCACAGAATATCAATATGTGCTAGGGACAGTGCTTGAATCTATCAATCAGTCAATCAGCAAGCATTTATTAAGCCACTGCTATGATCCAGATACTATGCTATCCACTTCAATTATCTTCTATGTTCCAGTTTTAAATTAGGAATACAAAGACAAAAGTTAGAGCTTCCTGATTCAGAGGCTCTTTATTAAGCCATACTACTTTACTCCTAAAAGCTGATTCTGCAAATTTGCCCTGTTTATACATGTGACATCCTCCCTTTCTCTAGTCATCTCTCTCCCCCTTCCTCTCCACATCCCCTCACTTCCAGTAGAATGCCAATGGGAAGGTAGGAATTACTTCAAGATTTGTCTTTGTAGCCACAGCCTAGCCTAAACATTTACTTCTTTTAGAATCTTGCCTGGGACTGGGCCCTGGATGGCTGGATAGCATCAAGGGACAGGAAACAAGGGAAAAGGTTATGAGGAAGAAGGTAAAAATGTTCAGTGAAGTGTTTTTATAATAGAAGAAAGACATGAGATAAGAAAGGAACTGGTCCAGACTAAAAAACCTTAAACGGGAACCAAGGGTAGAAAAATGAAAATAAGTTAATTATTTTTAAAGGAAATAAATATATTCTTCTGGTTTATTTTTTTGATTCATTTCCCTCTATGTTGAATCATCAATAAGCATTTATTTTTTAAGCACATAATATATGATAGGTATTGTATTAAAAGCTAGGGTTTCAAAGAAAAGTGAAAAGAAACCCAACAACCAATCAGCCAACCAGCCCCTGTATTCAATATGCACACAGTAGGATGAGGGAGACAATATATGCAAACAGCATACATATATTCATACAAACATACATATAACTTTATACACACACACATGTACACATAGTGAAGATAATCTCAGAGGGAAGATACTAAGATTTGGGAGGACTGGGAAAACCTTAGAAAAGATGGGAGTTTGGGGTGGTTAGGTGGCGCAGTGGATAGAGCACCAGCCCTGGAGTCAGGAGTACTTGAGTTCAAATCCGGCCTCAGATACTTAATAATTACCTAGCTGTGGGGCCTTGGGCAAGGCACTTAACTCCATTTCCCTTGCAAAAGCCTAAAAAAAAAAAAAGATGGGAGTTTAGCTGAGAAAAGAGAGGAAAATAGGGAAACTAGGAGGGAGCAATGAGAAGGTGAAAGTGCCAGGCATGAGGGTCAGCCAGTAAAAATGCATAGTATGGAGATGGGAATGTCACGTGTTCAAGTTTTAGCAAGAATGACAGGGTCACTATATCAGAGTTTATGGTAGTGGGGGGTAGTTTAGAAAGGAGTATAGGGTGTAAAAAGTCTGGAAAAGAAGGAATAGGTTAAGGTTATGGGGAGAAGGAAGTTTTAAAAGCCAAACAGCAGATTTTATACACAAGGGATGTTATGAAGATAGAAACAAAAGGAAATAACAATTGATTGAATGTGGAGGATGAGAGAGAGTGAGGAGACAAAGGTGAAACCTAGGGTAGGCGCTTGGAGGATTGGGAGGATGGTAACTGAGATAAATATTCCTGATGAAGTCTTTGGGTGCCATTGTCATGGTTTTCCTTACTGATGTGGATGGTAATTCTGCTCCTCTAATTTGAATGTTCCTATTCTTTTTTTTTTGAATGTTCCTATTCTTTAAAAAAAATAAGGAATGTACTACTGTCAGCAAATTAGTTTTTATACACACACACACTCTGTTAACACTTTTAACACTTTCAAAAATATATTATCATTTTATAAAAATGTAAAGGATATTTTATATATATACATATAGGAATCATGTGTAGTACTAATATTCCTATAACACGTCTAATATGTATAAAATTGGCACTAGAGATATGAAGATATAAGTTCTGCTTTTCTTAAGCAAGAATACTTAATCAGGAGCAATACATCCTGGAAATACTAAATGACTAGATTCAAGGGCAGCCATTTAGTGAATTTTGCAAAAACGATTTAGATTAGAATTTTTGGCAACTGAATAATCATTTTTCATTAAAAGGAACAATATATTAAAAATGATATACAGTTTATCCAATAGCTTTTTTTTTGTCATTTTATAGCACTTTGGGGAATTCACATTGCCCCCATTAAAAGTAGGAAAAGCAGGGTGTGCTAATTCAGTAACATTACATCATCTCCTCAGCTATATTCAATATATCTAAAAATAAAACACATACTACCACCAACTGAGTTGCTTGAAGGGAGATTTGTCAGTTACTTGGTTTTTTGGGTCTGAATAAAAAAGCAAAAGAAATTCAGACCAGAACCACTTCTGTGGCACCTTCACTGCTACCTAGAAAAAAAGTTCAGATTTCCCTAACTATAAAAAAATCTTAACTTAAAAAATTCTTTATACTGTTGTTTTTTTGGAGGCAATAGGGGTTTAGTGCCCAGAGTCACATAACAAATAACAGTATATTTCTCTGTGTCTCTGTTTCTCTCTTTCCTTCCTTCCCCCATTTTCCTCCCTCTCCTCTCTCCTTTTCCCCATCTCTGTCTCTGTCTGTCTGTCTGTCTGTCTGTCTGTCTCTCTCTCTCTCTCTCTTTCTCTCTCTCTCTCTCTCTCTCTCTCTCTCTCTCTCTCTCTCTCTCTCTCTCTCTCTCTCTCTCTCTCCCCTCTCTCTCCGTCACTGCCACCTACCTATCTCTGTTCTATTGCATTATTTCTAGTTTTCTCTTTACAAACTCTCAGAAAAAAAGACATATACATTCACTATTAATTCTCCAAGTCATTTGACTATCAATCCTGCCACTTGACCAACATTATTTTCTGGGAGGTTACCATCCAAATCTTAGTTGCTACATAAGGTAGTCTTGTCAGTACTCGTTCGTTTTGACTCTGGCATCATTTGACAATGTTGTCCATTTCTTTGGATACTCTTTCTGCTTCAGTGACAGTTTTTTTTCTTGATTCTTCTTTCACCTGGCTGTTTGCTTTGCTAAATCTTCATCCATGGTTTCCCTGGCCTCCACTCCCCACTTATTTGTAGATATCCCCTCCAAGATTCCCTTTTGGATAATCTTCTGTCTTAACTACTCATGAGATCAATCATCATCTCTATGCTGCTGACTATCAAATCTCTATATTTAGGCCTCATTTTTTCCCTTGAACTTTAGCTGAGCCCACATCATCAGCTGCTAGATAGAGATCTTCCCTTGATATCCTCTGGGCATCTTAAGCTCAATATATCCAAAAGAGAATGCATTATCTTTCTCCCTAAACCTGTTTTCTTCAAAACTTAACTATTTCTTTTAAGGAAACTGCTGTTTTTCCAGTTACCCAGATTTGTAGTTTCAGTCATCTTCAATTCTTCTCTTCTTTACTCTCTCATAAGGAATCGAGCATCAAATCCTGATTCTATCTTTTTCAATATCTCTTGTATCTGTCTCTTTCCATTAAGACAGTAACCATTCTAATTCAAGCTCTTATCATTTCTCACCTAAATTACTGCTATGGCCTCCTAGTTTCAAGTCTCTCTCTAATTTATGTTTCACACCAGCTGTCAAATCAATCATCCTAAGCCTGATCAGGTTTCTTCCTAATACTTACAGAATAAAATTGCTTTACTAGAATCTAAATAAAATATATCTACAGCATTTCCTTGATCTATTTGATGATAACCATGTTAAGCCAAACTAAACCAAACCAAACAGTCTGCTGTATACCAAACAGAACTTATTATTTTTCACCCCAGCCCTCCCTTCCCTTCCTTCCCAATTTTGGTCAAGGGTATCATGATTTTTTTTTTTTAGATTTTGCAAGGCAATGGGGTTAAGTGGCTTACCCAAGGCCACATGGCTAGGTAATTATTAAATGTCTGAGGCTGGATTTGAACTCAGGTACTCCTGACTCCAAGGCCAGTGCTCTATCCACTGTGCCACCTAGCTGCCCCAGGTACCATCATTCCTCCTGAATTGTTATTTTTATTATATTAGCTCGACCTATCGAACAATAGACATTTTGTCAGTTATTAGATCTGATATTATTTGTGTGAAAAGTGTTTTATAGTTGTTTTCATAAAGTTTCTGAATCTGCCTTGACAGGTAGACTCCTAAATATTTTATGTTGTCTGATGTTTTAAATGGGATTTACCTTTCTGTCTCTTGCTGTTACTGTATCTTGTTAGTTTGCAACCTGAGATTCATCTTCAATTCTTCACTCTTCCTTTCTTATATTCTCTACCCCTGTTCCATATCAAATTTTGTTGATTGCATCTCTTATATCTCCCACTCATCCACCTTTCTTTGCCCTACAATCATTCCAACTAAGACCCTCATCATCTCTCATCTGAATAACTGCAATAGCCTCTTTTTTGCTATCTGCTCCACGATCCAGTTTCTCTGCTCTCTTATACATCTTCCACAAGCTTTCCAAGTATATAGGTAGTGAGAATTTATGAATGGTTGGATTAGATGACCCTTGAGGTTGCTTACAGATCCCAAATTTAGTAATACTTCTGTGATCTGAGGAGGTTGAAAAATTTCCCTGGGAAATTCAGATTTCTGAAATTGACAAATGGGTCTAGAATGCTCTACTAATCTAGCAGCATGATTCTGAATGCCCTCTCAGTAACACACTTTTGCAATTAATGCATTTATATGAACTATACTCCCTCTGCTAAGGTCTTATTTTTATTTCTCTTATGGCATGGAGATGATCCTTGTTCTTCAAAGATCATGGCAAAAAAATCACAGACTTTGGCAGTTTAAGACCAAGGTAGAAAAGCTTTGAATATGTGCCTGGCAAAGACTATGTGTTTGTTGTTGGAGGACCAACCTAGCTAATTTTGGAAAGTCTTATTACCAGAAATTTGGCCACCAGGAGACAATTTTTTTTTTTGGCCAGAACAAGACAGAAGTATTTTCTATTAAGATATAGAGGAATTTCATCACATTGATGAGTTAAACTTTTTATTATTAAATTTGTTAATTATTTCTCCACTATCAGATGTCAGCTCTTTGAAGAACAATATCTTAATTGTCTGCTCTAAAAGGTAGGTGAATGTGTATGCATAATGATAACTTTACGGGTACAGCAAGTCTCTGAGTCAAAAGATAAAAATAGGCAGAAAAGTTAAGTTTGAAGCAACATGATAGTTTCTGGTTAGTATCTCAGTCCTTTTTAAATTTTTCTAGTACTCTCTTCTCCCCTCCTTGTTCTTCTCTTTTCTTTCATTTCCTTCCCTTCTTTTCCCTTCTCTTCTTTCTTCCCTGCTCTCTCACCCCCTCCCCCCTTTTATTTTTTTGCAACAGGAGATCTTAACTTTTTTATATGTCCTAAGGGGTCCTTTTGGCAGTCCAGTGAAGCCTATTGGCTCTACAATAAATCACATATCATTAAAAAGGATAGCAATTGGGGGCAGGTAGGTGGTGCAATGGATATAACCCTGGCCGTGGAGTCAGGAGGATCTGGGTTAAAATCTGATTTAAAACTCTTAATAATTGCCTAGCTGTGTGACCTTGGGCAAGTCACTTAACCCCATTGCCTTATATTTTTTTAAAAAAAGGATAGCAATTATATTGAAAATTCATTTATTAAAAAAAAGACCCTAGGTTAAGAACCTCTGGACCTTCCCTTTAACTTGAACTCCCATGACATTATCATCTCCATGTAGAAGTTTCCTATATCTCTATATATCCAGTTCTAGCCTCTCTCCTGAACTCCAGTCCTAGATCAACAACTGGATGATTGGACAACTGAAATTGTATGTTCCAGAGGTATCCTTCACACTGTCAGATGAAAATTCACCAAAACGCAAAGGCCCTGGTCACTGCTGAGTCAAGCTGTTCTGGCTAGATAGGTCATAGAAAAAACAAAACAACACAAAAAAAACCTCTCCCAAACACATGGTAGACGCATGAAGGAGGTCACACATGGAGGACTCCAGTCCTCCAGACTCTAAGAGGCAGTCCCCGGGTATCTTCTTTGTGTGTGTCACTATCTTAAGTAAATCTAACATGCACCAACCCCCCAATACAACTTCAAAAGTAACTGAATTCAACATTTATTTAAGTGCCTATGTGCAAGCCATTGTGATATGATACTTAAAGATGAAAACAAAGAAATCTCTACATTCAGACAACATACATTTAATGGAGCTATACAGACAGAAATGCACTATGTACAAAAATAAGTATAAAAAATGAGGAATGGGACAGTACTTAGTGATGGGGATATCAAGGAAGGCAAAACAGATCTTTCATCTATTTAATAATCTGATTTAATAATCACTGAAACTCTTTAGTCTTTGTTAGATACATATAAGTTCTACTTTTTTTGTTTTTTATCTTTGAAGGCTACAAAGATTGAGAAGGATGAAAGAGACAAAATGTTATAAAGTTAAGATGAGAGACGGAATTCAGTAAACTAATTTGAATATAGAATGCAAGAAGGGGAATAGTTTGAAAAGAATTGAAAGGTAACCTGGAACCAGGTTGTGGAAGGCTTTAAATATCAAAGCTGAGAAATTCATGTTTTGCTTGCATTTTATTTTTCCTATCTAGATACTTTCCCAGATTTCTGTTGTGGCTTTGTTTTGTTAGTATTAGGGAACCACTAAAATTTTTTTCAAACAGGGAAGTGACATGATTAAAACTGCCTTATGATGAACGTAGGGAAATAAATGAGCTTTATTAATATTTTAAAAATTATATTAAAATTCCCATTCCAAATTCTCTCTTCCTTTCTTCTCTCATTTGTTGTTTGAGTCATTTCAGTCATGAAACTATTTGGGAAGCAAGAAAAATAAAATCCTTTGCAAATATACTTGTGTATGCAAAATAAAATCCCTCATTAGCCCCCAAATAAAAATAAATATGTATCAACTATCTGGATGTGGATAGTGACTTTCATCATGGGTCTTTTGGAACTGTAGTTTTTTTGTGCTCAATAGGAATAGGATTGCTAAGTCATTCAAAGTTGCATTTATGATATTGTTGTATAAATTTTTCTCCCGATTTTGCTTAGTTCACTTTGCATCAGTTCATAAATCTGATTCCTTTCATCATTTCTTATATCACAACAGTATTCCATAACAATGAATGCTCTTGTTTAAAAAAAAGTCTCCCTATATTTCCCATCTCTGTCTTGAGATGAGAAGCAGAGAGGGGGGAAAAAAGAGAAAAAAAAGAAGGGAAGGGAGATGTTAGGATTAGAGTAGAAAGGGGAAAGAGAAGGACCGGAGAGGGTAGCAAAGAAGATAAATAAGGTAAAGTAAAAGTAAATAGCCAGAAAAAAAGAGTCATGAAACAGGAAGAGGGAGCAGCTGATGTTAAAATGTTGAAAATATATTATAATATTAAGATGCTGAAAACAACAGCTTATATGAAGCATTTTTTTTAAACAAAAATGTCCTTTAGAATAAGACTGGTGATTAAAGCTTTCAGATTAAAAAAATGGTTCAGATTGAGTGGAAGTGAGTAGCAGCCAAACTCGGTCCGAAGAGAATCACAGAAAACGAGACCCGGAAGGAGCCTTGTCCCAGCGTCCTCATTTCTAAGCTGAACCGGAGAGGGAAATAAAGAAAGAAAATCCCAAATGAGTCCTGCAGAGTCAGAACCCGGGCAAACACTTCAGATTTCGAGGCGGGGTCGCCCAGAGCAGGGGCTTTTTTTCCATTCTTGGTCTCCCCAGGGCTTAGCTCGCAGCCGGGCATACAGCTGGCGCTTAACAAAGGCTCCTCGCCTGTCCGGCGGCTACAAGAGGGCGGCGCGGAGCCAGGGCGTCCGGGCAGAGCAGTAGCTTGGCGCGGCAAGCGGTGGGGGCGGGGCGGGGCTCCCGGACTAACGGTTTCGGGCCCGGCGCGCGCGCTCCCGCCTCCCCGGGGCGGGCGCGCTCCCGCCGGCGCCGGCTCCTCCCCTCCCTCGCTACCTCCGCGGCAGGGGCGGGGGCCCACGTGAGGCGGCGCGCGGGCGGGATGCGGCTGCAGGCGCCGGCTCCGGCCCCTCCCCCCGCCGCCCCCTCCCCGCGGGGCTCCCTCCCCGCCCTCCGGCTCGGGGCCGCCGGCCATGGGGGACAGGTAAGGCCGGCCCCGCGCCCGAGCTCGGGGGGGGGGGGGGGGGGCGCGCCGGGCCCACGTGGGCCCGCCCCGCGGCTCAGTGGTCCTCTTTGTGTTCCGCCCAGGTTGGCGCGAGTGACCGTCCTCCACGGCTGCGTGGGCTGCAGGACCTACGAGGTGCCGCCCCCCGCCGCCGCCCGCCGAGTCAAGGAGCTGATTGAGCAGGACACCGGCTTCCCCGCGTCCGAGCAGCAGCTGTGGCACCGCGGCCGGGAGGTAAGGGCGCCCGCCGCGCCGCCGCGCCCGCCCCCGGCCTCTGCCCGGGCTCTTAGGGGCGGCCGCGGGCGACCCGTCCTGGGAACAGGCGCGTCACCCCGCAGCCCTCCCGAGCTTCCCCGGCTTTGCTTGTTTGTTGTGGGGCGCCCAATCCAACCCCCAGCCGCCCTCCCTCCGGCAGCAGCGGTGGCCCCGTTACTCCCAACTTTCACTTCCTGTGATTAAGACTTCAGAATACTTTTTAATTTCAGTGAAGTTACAGGGCCTTTTTTTTTTCTGGTTGAAGGGACGGGCATCAAAGTGACAATTTTTGCTCATATTATTTGAACGTTGCTGTCTTAATCATCAAATATATCTTTCCCTTTTTTATTCATAAGGGAAGAATTTTTCCCCCAATATTTTCAGTCAGGAGAGGTAGACTTTTCAGAATACTTTTTAATTTCAGTGAAGTTACAGGCCTTTTTTTTTTTCTGGTTGAAGGGACGGGCATCAAAGTGACAATTTTTGCTCATATTATTTGAACGTTGCTGTCTTAATCATCAAATATATCTTTCCCTTTTTTTTCATAAGGGAAGAATTTTTTCCCCCAATATTTTCAGTCAGGAGAGGCAGACTTTTCAGAATACTTTTCAATTTCACTGAAGTCAGAGCACTTTTTTTCCCTTATTTTTTTTCTTATTTTGTTTTAATGTTGCTTTCTGAATCATCAAATATATCTTTTTTTTGGGGGGGGGTAAGAGAAGGATTTTTTTCCCTAATATTTTCAGTCAGGAGAGGCAGCAGAAGGGCTAATCTCAAATACTGCATCCAGCATTTTAGCATTACAGTGAACAAATTACTTCATCTCTCAGTGCCCCAGGAAACTCCTCTCAGATCATGTATGTTATAGACTAGTTGCAGAAATCAGAACTTTGATCTAAGATTTCTGACACCCAGGGAATGCAGAAAATTTAAGTGTTTTCAATTTAACTTTTTTCCAAGACAAATTCATTTTAGAATGGTGGAGACCTTGGGTAGAGATCTTGAACCTCCAAACAAAAAACTATTTTTGGGGGAGGGTTTCCATGCTTTGGTTATGGCTCTGTCTTTGCTTTTGGGGGGGGGGTAAAATGGGAATTTACAGCTTCATTTTTGAGAAACACAAGCTAATTTATTGCAATAGAAAATTAATATTTTGAATATATTTTTATATGTCCACAATAACTAACTTACATGAGTGGTTTTAACATTAACAAATTATATAAAAATTATTTAAAGGAACATAGATTTAGAAGTAGAAGGACCTGGAAACCTATGTCTAGTCCTCCCATTTTTTGAATCAAGAAGTGATTTTCTAAAGGTTGCAAAAGTGTAAGAATCAAGAATACTTAAGCATACACCCTCCAATTCTAGAGCCAATGTCCTTCCCACTGAACTCATTCTACCATGCTGTGAAGTCAGTTCTATAGACATTATCTCCATTTCAGCAGATGTGAAAAGTATGGGTGAAAGAGATTCAGTAATTGCTTTTACCCTCTTGGAAGAGTTAGGAGCAATAGGTGCATGTTGCAAGGAAGAAAATTTTACTTTGATATAAGGAAAAAACAAACAAATCAAAACTCTTCTCCAACAATTAGAGCTATTTAAGAGAAGAATGGGTTGACTTGAAGTAATGGGGTCTCCTTTCCTGGAGGTCTTGAGTCAGACTGGAGGCCAACTTTTCCAGAGTGTTGATTCTTTTTTTGGATATGTGAGATATCTTCCATTCTTGTAAATTTTGTGATTTTATTGCCTGCCATAGTAACATTACTACATACTTAAACATCATAAATAAATTTGAAACGAAGTTAAGACTCCTGGCTTCATCCAGGTTCTTTTCATTACTACATGGCATTTTAAATGAAAAGTACTTGGACATTTTTTCAAAATGAGATTTCTGTTAACATTGAAGGGCTTATACTGGAAAATAACCCTGTAATAAATGTTATTTCCTTAAATAATATAATCATATTATTTGAACAAATGATTGCTTTAATAATTTTTAAAAGTTCCTTAAATGGATGTGATCTCAATAATGTAGATACTCCTTCTATCTGTGCAGATTGCATCTATCCATCATGTATGATTCTTGCCATCATCTTTCTGTATATCTTTCATTAAGGGCCTACCCTTTACCAATGGAGCCTTTTGGTGGTTCTTTTAATATTTTATGAGTATCAGTGGATACTTGGCTTACCTGTATGTTCTTCACTTCTTTTCCTGGGCACACATGCCCTCGATATCATGTTTTCAACTACTTTAGTACAGTAGCATTGTTGATATTTTTCAGCCACCAAGTCTGATTGCCCTTTGGATTAATTGAAATTTTGAAACCATTACAAAAGGGGGAAAACCCCAAAATACAAGTATTTGTTGTAAAATAGGAATTTGTTTATATAAAATGTCAAATGTGTGAACCATATGGGGAAAAATTTTTGAGGTCCAGCATCAATGCCAAAATTACAGGGGTCAGATACTTGATATGTCTGTCATTTCTCATCCATTTCCATCAACTGCCAGCTGTTACTTATAATGCAGGCAGTCCAGGCTAGCTGGATCATCAAGGGGTTCCCAAGGGAAAGCCAGGAGATGGCCTGTGTCTGAAATCACTTCCACTTTGAACAGTCTTTACCTACTCATAGACCTCAGGAGAGATAGCTCTGCCCCTGCAGCCTATTTTTTTTTTTTTTTTTTTTTTAGGTTTTTGCAAGGCAAATGGGGTTAAGTGGCTTGCCAAAGGCCACACAGCTAGGTAATTAGTAAGTGTCTGAGTCTGGATTTGAACTCAGGTACTCCTGACTCCAAGGCCAGTGTTCTATCCACTGCACCACCTAGCCACTCTTCCTGCAGCCTATTTCAGAGAAATCATCCCATTTAGAAAAAGAATCCCATCATTATTGCCATCATCAACACCAATTATCCCCTCTCCCCCCATCCAATGACCAGTTCTGATTTGCCTTTGCAACTTCTTTCAAATATGCTTCCTTTTCTCCTCAAAGACTCTCATCTCCTCACTCCTGTACTTTTGTAGTAGCCTACTGGTTGATCTCCCTGGTTCAAGTCTCCCCATTCCCATATGATTTTGACTCAACTACCAAAACTTAATTTTCCTAAAGAGCAGATCTCAATATGCTATATCCTATATCCTATATCCTATATATCTTGCCCCTTCTCCCCTTCCTTTCCTCATATAGTAAACTCCAGTGACTCCCTTACCCTGAAGATCAAAATATAAAGCCTTCTGATTGGTTTTGGAATAACCTTATTACCTTTCTATTCTTTTTATACTATACTTTGTGCCTTGTACTCTACAATTCCATGACATTGACCTCCTTATTTCTTGAATATTCCAACTTTTTGCATTTTTATTGTCCCCCCCCCATTCTTGGAATAATTTCAATCCTCACTTATATTTTTTGGTTTCTCAGGCTTCCTTCAATTGCCAACTAATGTCCTGCCTTCTATCAGAAGCCTTTCTTGGTTCTCCTAATGCTAGTACCTTCTATATGGAATTATCTTTAATTTATCCTGTATACATCTTGTTTCTGTGTGTAGTTGTTTGCTGGTTTTCTGCCCCATTAGAATATTAACTCCTTGAGTGTAGGGTTTGTTTTTTTCCTTTCTTTTTGTCTCTAGTGCTTTGTACAGTGCCTGGTTTATAGTAATCAATAGGATTTGATATATTGTTGATAAACTTCTCTGCAAACTTTTCATATCTTTTGATTACTTATCAATTGGGGGAATGACTTATTTTTATAAATTTTACTCATTTGTTTATGTTTAAGAATCGAGGCCTTTATTAAGAGAAATTTGCTTCAAATTTTTTTTCACAGTTATATTGCTTACTGTATTCCACTCCATCTTCATTTATTCTATTCTCTCTCTCCTTCTACACTGCCTCTTCTCAAAAATGTTTTGCTTCTGACTCTCCCCTCCTTGAATCTGTCTCTATTCTATCATTCCCCTCTCCTTCCCTCCTACATTCTTCTAGTGTTAAATAAATTTTATACTCAAATGAGTGGCTATGTTTATTCCCTCTTTGAGTTAGTTCTTAAGAGAGTAAGATTTACTCACTCTTCTCATCTCTCCCCCCCCTTGTTTTTGACTGCTTGTAATTATTTTCTTCTTTACTTGCTTGGGTGCTCTAGAATTTGGCTATTCCTGGGAATTTTCATTTTGGGGTCGCTTTCAGGAGGTGATTGGTGGATTCTTTCAATTTCTATATTTTTGCTGTCTGGTTCTAGAATATCAGAGCAGTCTTCCATCATTTCTTTTTTTCTTACTTTTTTTTTTTTGCAAGGCAAATGGAGTTAATTGACTTGCCTAAGGCCACCCAGCTAGGTAATTAAGTGTCTGAGGCTGGATTTGAACTCAGGTGCTCCTGACTCCAGAGCCAGTGCTCTATCCACTGTGCCACCTAGCCACTCCCCCCAGTCTAGTTTTTAAGGTGTTATTTTCTTCAGTATTCTTTTTTGTTTCTCCTTTACTAAGCTGATGACTCATTTTTCTTTTCTTTTTTAAATTTGTTTATTTAAGGCAATGGGGATAAGTGACTTGAGGTAATTATTAAGTGTAATTTATACTAGGTAATTATGAAGTGACTGAAGCCAAGTTTGAACTCAGTTCCTCCTGACTCTAGGACTGGTGCCCTATCTGAGCAATTGTTCTACTTTCTTACCATCCGTGGACTGAGAACTGGAAGCAACTGCTGCCAATTCAGTGACTCTCAAGACCTGCTCCTGGTGTTTTGGGACAGGACTGCCTTTTTGTTATACTGTGCTCTACTCTCACCCTAGTGTGACAGACCTTTCCTGCTGACCTACTAACCTGTCTTTGGCATCCATGGACTGAGAGATCTGAAAACTTCCACTGCTATCAATGATTCAGTAGCCCTACTGCCTGTTCCTGATTCACTGGGACCAGCTTGGGCTGGTGTGATCTGTGCTGAACTGAGCTCCTCTCTCCCTTGGTGCAATAGAACTTTCCTGCCAACTTTCTAAGTTGTCTTGGGCTAGAAAATTGTTTCACTCTTTCTTTTTGTGAGTTCTAGAATTTGTTTAGAGTCATTATTCAAAGGCATTTGGAGGGGTTTGGGTAAGGAGCTCATGTGCTAGTGGGGAAATCAATGTATATGAAAGATTTGAGCTGCTAGTCAGTTGGAAAAGCTTCATGGTCCTTGGGGTGCAGTTGTGAAGCAGATAGTAATGCTTTTTTTTTGTCTTCCAACAGTTTTTTAAAAAATTTATTTATTTATTTATTTATTGATTGATTGATGTTTAACCATATGGATGTGTATATTTTTAAGTAACGAAATTTCCTTCCACCCTCCCTTCCCACCCTCCTCCCCTCAGTGGCAAACAGTCAGGTTAGCATTTTACATACATATTTCTGATAAAACATGTTTACAGATTCATTATTATCAGTATGAGCAATTAGGATTAAGGGAAAGAGATATTTATGAAGTGCTCATCAGATTCTGAAAGGTTGTATGTGTGTGTGTGTGTGTGTGTGTGTGTCTGGTTTGTTTTGTTTTTCTTCCTCTGGATGGGGATAACATTGTCCATAGCTGGTCTAATATAGTTCTGCTCTCTGAACTGCTTGAGAGGAGCTGCTTCCATCAAGGTTATTCATCTCACAATGTTGTTGTTAATGTGAACATTGTTCTTGTTTTACTCTCTTTACTCAGCATCAGATCTCATAAGTCATTACATGCTTCTCTATATTCTGACCATTTATGGTTTCTTATAGAACAATGGTATGCCAAATAACTTGTTTAGCCATTTCTCTAATTGATGGGCATCCCCTCAATTTCCAATTCTTTGTCACTGCAAAAAAAGCTGCTATGAATATTTTGGAACATGTAGGACTTTTCCCATTTTTTACAATTTCTTCTGTATATAGTCCTTGGATTGGAATTGCTGGGTCAAAGGGTATGAACAACTTCATTGCTCTTTGGGCATAGTTCTATATTGCTCCCCAGAAAGGTTGGATCCATTCACAACTCTACCAACAATGCATCAGTGTCCCAGTCCTCCCACAACCTCTCCAACATTGATCAGATTCCCTTTTTATGGTATGAGATGATACCTCAGTGTTGTTTTAATTTGCATTTTTCTGATCAAAAGTGATTTGAAGCATTTTTTCATGTGATTATATGTAGTTTTAATTTTTTCATTTGGAAACTTTCATATCCTTTGACCATTTATCAGTTGGGGAGGTAATGCTTCTTTAATGTCATTTTCTCTTGTAAAATATCTGACATTGATTCATTTGACAGTGCCAAAGACCTTGGTGGCAACAGCTTTCTTTTTTGTGTTGTCAGTAGTGTGACTCTATCTATAGGAGCAGTCACCATTTCTACATTTCTGCTAGGGTTGGTTCCCTTGGACCTATGGGCAAGGGTTGAAAACATTGTCATACCAAAAGCAGTTTGGTTCAGCATCTTGGCTTTCTTCATTGGATTCTGATGGCGGATAGTGGTCAAAGTAGTTGTGATGGTTTGACTTGCAGGCACAAGCTGACTCCTGTTTCTCTCATGGGGTCCCAGCTAGACTGGCTTGCTTGCCCTTTGTGAATAGTTGGTGGGAATGTCTTACCCCTTATGCACAGGATTTGCTTTAATGGTGATGATTATGAGGACTAGCCTAGAAGAAGCATGGCCAGTCATCTTTGGGTGTTGCTTCTCCCAGGGCTTTTGCTGTCATTTACCTTTTGGCAATTGGTCAGCAGTTACTACCTAAGTAATAAGGAAGTTATGAGTCCCTTTCTGGTTTACTTGATAATCTTTCAATTTAGGTGTGCATATAAATATATATATATATATATAATACCAAACCTTATCTGAAAGATTTGCTAGAAAGAATTTTTCCCATTTGACTACTTCTCTATTTGACAAAATCTCTTGATTTTGCACATATATTTTGTATTAACCTTTATTCATTATTGGTAGAAATTTACTCTAATAATTTTTATAGTATTTTTAATTTTAAGACCATATATCCATTTTGATTTTATGGTGGAATATGGTCTAAATGTTGGTCTAAACATAATTTCTGTCAGATTATAATTCTGGTTTTCCCAGCAATTTTTGTAGAAAAGGGAATTCTTTTCTATTAGAAAACACTGGCAAGTTATTTTCTTTAGACCATACATTTAGTCACAAAATTAACTGAAAGCCTTTAAGAATTGTCTTTGTCAGGGGTGGCTAGGTGGCGCAGTGGATAAAGCACCAGCCCTGGAGTCAGGAGTACCTGGGTTCAAATCTGGTCTCAGACACTTAATAATTACCTAGCTGTGTGGCCTTGGGGAAGCCACTTAACCCCATTTGCCTTGCAAAAAAAAAAAAAACCTAAATAAAAAAAGAATTGTCTTTGTCATTTTGTTGATTGTGGAAAAAAGATTCAATGGAGCAAGACATACTGTTGAAGGTTCCTCTTGAACAAGTTTCTAATATGGTTATATTTAGATAATATAAGATTTCTTGCTTATATTCAGAAAACCTTGATATTATCATATTGACATCAACTGAGCCATAAAACATGAAGATACATACTTTGCAAAGATGTTTAGTACTATTGTTGAGGATGTCCATTGTAGAATCCAAATGAGAGACATTCACATAGTGAAGTCCTTTAGATGTTCAGCTTTGTAGATGATATAGAGTTATCTCTTCCTCTTTGTGGGGATTTAGGGGTACAGTGTCCCCTTAATTTTTTGAAAATCTGAATAAAATGTTTTATTCCTTCCTTATTATGAGATAAGTCTGAATTTTTCTTTTATGGGATGTGTACTGAACGTTATTGTGTCATTTTTCTGTGTCATTTGTTGGCCATTGAGTGTCATCTGTGGCTTACACAAAACTCCTCCAAAGTCCCATCTTCAGAATGCTATGCATTTCTATGACTCATATATATATATATATATTATATATATATATATATATATATATATATATATATATATATATATATATATATATATATATATATTCCATGAATGCCTATTCATGACCACTTAAAACCCATAGAAGAGAAACTAAATTGACTAGGGAAGTCTATTTAAACTGAAATCCCCTGGATAGATAGCCTTTTGAGTTATCTTATTATTATATATTACTTGGTATTACAGATGGACAGTGAATAGAGGAAGCAGAATAGACTGAATTATTTTTGGGCTTCATATAGCAGTTTCACAGACCCAAAGTTCTCATCAGTTATAAAAATTTTATCTTAATATCCTTCTACAATGCCATGTGGCTGTAAATTCATAGAAACAGCATAGTCTCTGAAAAACTAAAATTCCATGGAAGTCAAAGGACATTGGAGAGTTATATATGATGAGTGTAAAGTAATGGCATATTTGCAAATGATTTTGTTTTCTGGAAGTGGAGATCAGGAAATACATGATCTGGAAAAGATCAAAAGGCCAGTTATGGAATTAGTGTGACAGGTAACAGAATGGTTTGGATGCAGTTCTAGTACCTATAAAATTTTAAATGCTAGAGAGGAATGCCTTCAGCATGTTAGATAAATCCTTTATCAATGAGACTTTTACAAAAACATATGGGAGGATATAAAGAAAAACAGCTTGAGGAGATTTCTAGTTGTGATTTATACAGTTAGAAGGAGAACCTATATTAATGATATCATGGATCAATCCTTTGAAATATACTCTGTGGGAGGGAGAACATTTTAGAAAGTTTTCCTAAACATTTAAAAAAATCTTAATGCTTTGAAATGTCAGTGTTCTGAATAGTTTACTTCCTTGGATTTCTTATTTACTGTGTGATATTGGATTATTCAAACATTATTTTTTCTTGAAAACTTGATTAACAAAATGTATTACATGTATTTTTTTCCTTTTTTCAGTTATCTGACTGGATCAAGCTTGAAGACCTTATGACTTATAAAAATTGTGATCTTTTTTTAAATCTTCAATCAAAAGGCTTAAAAGGAGGAGGTATATTGTTGATTCTTAGAAGGGTTATTGCAAAATGACTTCATATTATAGATAGAATACAAGAGAATATTATGAAATGGTGATTGAGAGTACATTAGGATAAAGAAGTTAACAAGGGTGAATGAGTTAATTTAAAGTAAGCAATTGTACAGATGAAGACTCAAGGGGCTCCCCTCAAATAATAATGGACAGAAAGATTGTAGAGAGATTGATGGATGGCAAATCATTGTAAAATTAAAAAGTATATTGAAAATTAGCAGTGTGCTTTTCTTTTTTAAAGAACAAGACTTCCTTGTTTTATCTGTCTGCCCCGTGCAGCTCAGAAGATGCCCGTCTCTTAACCCAAGGGTCTGATTGAATGTCTCCATTAGGCAAACCTAGTTAGAAATTTTTGCTTGAGCAGGCAGAATGCTAGGTTTGATAGCTGTCACAGTGAGACAACAAATGCAGTTGGAATAAATAAGTAATTAAAAATAATTGGACTAGAGTTACCTCTAAGAATAAAAGCGAACTAATAATTAATTTCCCTAGCTTATGGTTAATAAAGTAATTCATGTTTTTTTTTTGTTTTTTTTTTTTGCAAGGCAAATGGGGTTAAGTGGCTTGCCCAAGGCCACACAGCTAGGTAATTATTAAGTGTCTGAGACCAGACTTGAACCCAGGTACTCCTGACTCCAGGGCCGGTGCTCTATCCACTGCGCCACCTAGCCACCCCAGTAATTCATATTTTCAGAGGAAACAGATTTTTATTTTTGAACTAAATACTTTTGTATTCTGCTTCTTAATGGAATCATGGAGCTTTGTTTAAAAGTAAAAATAGGGGCAGCTAGGTGGCGCAGTGGATAGAGCACCGGCCCTGGAGTCAGGAGTACCTGGGTTCAAGTCTGGTCTCAGACACTTAATAATTACCTAGCTGTGTGGCCTTGGGCAAGCCACTTAACCCCATTTGCCTTGCAAAAAACTAAAAAAAAAACCCAAATAAAAGTAAAAATAAACTTATTTCATAAAATCCTTTTGAACTTCAAGTATTTGATGGAGTTAAATTTTTTAAAGGGTTTGATATAGTTCAGTTATCATATAAAGAATACTTTAAAATGTTTAAATTTTGTAGATGCATCAATTTTTGGAAAAAATCTATATCATAGGGAATAAATGAGTAGGTATGAAGATGGGGAAAAAAGTAACTTTTGATTTGTGCTTTTAGGCCGATTTGGTCAAACAACTCCACCTCTTGTTGATTTTCTTAAGGACATTTTAAGAAGGTATCCCGAAGGAGGACAGATTCTTAAGGTACAGAGTACACTATTGTTTTGTGTTAGATTAACTGGGTTTATGAGAGTATTTTGATCATTATTTAACTTGGAATCTCACTTTTGAAAGGGATGTCAGAAATCATCCAGTCAGTGAACATCTGGCTTGAGGACTTCTAGTAATACCCTTTGTTGAGCATCTCTAATTGGTAAAAAACTTACCATGCACTGAACTTAAATATGCCTCTTTGAAATCCATTTCCCCCAGTTCTGTTTCTTTTGGCATACATAGGACAAGTTTAAATCCTTTTCTGGTTTGATTATACTTTCACATACATGAGGGGAGTTATTAGATCTCTACTCTTTCTCCCCATACTCAATTTCTCTTTTGCAGGTTAAATATCCCTTTAGTTTTCTCACCTATTTTGGGCTGACTTCTGGACCAGCTACTGTTTGTCAGTGTCCTTAATAAAATGTCAAGACCAAAAATGAGTTTAGTACTTTATTGTTCCTTGGTGATCATATTCAGAGGCACTGAAATCTCCTCAGTTGTAAACAGTCTGCTTCTGTTACTGTACTCGTGGAGGCAGCAGGGTGGCATGGTAGAGAGAGAGAGTTGGGACTGCCTGTAGAAACTGGCTAATGCAGAGATCTGGGCAAATCACCTCACCTCTGTTTAAATACTCTGTGTAAAAATACAGCGACAACTCAGAGTTGTGGGGAGGGTTGAATGAGGCATTATTGATTTAAAAAAAAGGCATGGTACATTTCCCAGCATGGAGCAGGTGCTGTAAAAATTCATATGGCTCTTTTTGTTTACTATTATACTCTTGACTCACTTCTAGGACCTAATATCCAGACCTTTTTTTATGATACTGTTACTTAGCTATGATCAGGTTCTTTAAAAAATCCAAGTGCAGGACTTCACATTTCTCTATTAAATTTTCTCATTTCACTTTACTCATCTTTCTAACCTGTTGAGATTTTTCTGAACTCGTTGACAAATGTATTAATTCTCCTTTCCACCTTTATGTAATGTTTAGATTTCATAAGCATTTTTCTCTTTGCTTTTAAAATTCAAGTGACTGTCAAAAACATTGAACAACATATGGATAAGGACAGCTCTCTGGGACACTTGAGCTATAAATCTCCCAGATTAGTTTAGATTCACTGATTCACACTTTTGTGTGGGGTCCTTTCAAGCTGTTATAAAGTAACTGTTCTCTCACTAACTTGCTTCTTTCCGTCTTGTCTATAAGGATAGCATGAGGGACTCTGTCAAATGCTTTGTAGTCTAGTCACACCACAACTATAGGATTCTCTTGATTTAATAACCATGTCAAATAAGAAATTGTTAATCTGGCTTGAAATGTTTAGGATGAAGCCAGGTTGTCTTTTGCCCTTCTAATTTAATAATATCTTCTATTTTTTCAGGAATTTAAATCACAATCACAGGTCTATAGTTTGAAGATTTTTCCTTTCCTTCTTGGGAAAATGGAAAAAATTTGCCCATTTTTATACTTAACAGCTTTTCTTGTTCAGTTTTCAAAATTTGTTGCTAGTGTTTCCACCATTGGCGTCTTCCACTTTCCCCCCAGTAACTTTGGGATGTAGTTTATTTGGCCTATTAACTTGAAATTACTTAGGTTAGCAAGGATGTGTCTCTTTCTAGACTTTACAGGATGATAGAATTATAGGTCTAGAACTGAAAGGCATCTTGGAGGCTTCTCAGAGGTAGGTAGCATTTAGTCTCAGTGTATGGAACAGGACAGTACCTAAATAGATGATCAATAATTAATTGTATATTGACTTTGAAAATGCAGTAAGTTGCAAGATGGGTATCAAATGTCTATTTGTGAAATAGTTATTTTGGGTATATTTTTATGGTTAGGAATTAATTCAGAATGCAGAAGATGCTGGGGCCACAGAAGTTAAATTTTTATATGATGAAACTCAATATGGAAAGGAGACTCTCTGGTCAAAAGATATGGAGCAATATCAGGGTGAGTATGGTGGGTAAGAGCCAAATTTTTTTCTTTTATAATTAAAAATCTCAGCTTTATTCAATGCTCTTATAAATACAACTTATAAATAAAACTTCAAAAAAGGTAAAGGTAAAGGAAGGTGATTGTACTTGCTCCTCAAGTCCATACATATGTTTCTGACTCCCTTTTAAGGTAATTATTAAGTGTCTGAGACCGAATTTGAACCCAGGTACTCCTGACTCCAAGGCCGGTGCTTTATCCACTACGCCACCTAACCGCCCCATTGATACATTTTATAGTACATTATGGCCCTTGGTATGATCATTATATATCTAGGTAGGTGGCACAAAGGGTAAAGTGCTGGACTTGGGGTTAAGGAAGATCTGAATTTAACTTCTGCCTCAGATACTTAATAATGTGGCTTTGGATAAGTCACTTAACCTCTCTCAGTTTATATTTCCCTAATATGCAAAATTGGGAGGTGGGGATTGAACTGAGTACCCTGTATGGTTTCTTTCTGTTCTAAATCTATGATCCTATGTTATTCTCCCCTCTCCCTTTTTGCTATTTTATAAGACTTGAATCATAATTATATTACTATAAATCTTTATTTGAGAGGCAATGTAGTATGGCTGACTTCACTCAGTGAGCTGGGGTCACATGCCTTTGATGTGTTTAGCTCCAAACTATCTAGTTTTCACCTGTGCCACTGAAATATTCTAGAAATAGAAGAAATGAAATGACAAATGATAGAGAATTAAACAAACATAATTCACAAAAGATGGAAAATCATAGACTGAAGAAACATTTTCATAACTTAGAAAAGAAAGTCTATAATATTACTAATTTATTATATATCTTTTAACTGGGTGTTACAGATGTCTTTATGTGTTTTGTTCAGTGCACCATGGTCACTATGCTTTTTGAACTATCTCTCATAAAATTATAATTTCCTTGAGGATTGGGGGCCTCATTTCCCCTATCTCTTTGTACCTCCCACTGACCCAGCACAATGTATTATACAGATTATGGGCTTAATAAAGATTAATTGAATGAAAGTTTTTTATTGGCCTGCAGAGTCTCTTAAGCAAAAGAGTAATTTCTTTTATTTGGGTGGGGAGCTTGTTAGTATTGCTTGTTGAAATAACTAAATGACAATTTCAACTTTCAAAGGAAGCAAAATAAACCAGATTACTAGATGCTTATTTAATTTAGTAGAATTAAGCATAATTTCCCTAGTACCTGGTTGTACATGCAGTGGTGAATAGAGGCAATGGTCTTACAACAAAAGAGAATGAGATTAGAGAATGCTTTTAGAATGGAGTTATAAATTGAAGTTGGAAACCCTCAGTTTCTTAATATGTAAAGATAAGGGAATGGCAATGTAAACACTAACAGAATGCCTTCTGTGGGGGGTGAGGGGAGGGAAGCAAGAATGGGGGAAAATTGTAAAACTCAAAATAAATAAAATCTTTCTTTAAAAAAATAGAAAAAAAAGATAAGGGGTTGGACTAGAAGATCTCTTTAAATTCCTCATGAGCTCTGGTTATTATTAAAAACAACTTATGAATACTTGTTCAGGTATGTCATTTAAGCTTATAATACTTCTTTGAACAAATCTAATCCTTTTCCAAAGGGGTTTTTATAACTATATTTATGGAGAAAATGAGAGACTGCCTGCAGTTTGGGCTTCCTTTGAATCCCATGATATCAGGTGATAAGGAAAATTAACAGCTGCAATGCATATACCTTGTTTATATTGATTATAAAAGCCATTGATTCCACCAACTGTAGTCACTGACAAATAGTTTATGCTATGCAAGGTATGTCAGGTATATAGAACCTGCAGCCATATTCTTAGGAAAATATTGTTTGTCCTTGACCCTTTCCTCATCTCACCTCTTTTAATGTTCTGAAATAGGATTAGTTAGCCAGTTTTATGCTTGCATTCAGGTCCATTTACTATTCAAAATCCTGTGTTTCAATGACAACTTTTTATAATCTTTATAATTATAGTAATTTTTTATCTTCATAATGTAAAGACAAAAAGAAATGGTGAGTTCCACATCGGATTTTCACATTAATCTCTTTGATTTATAGAACCCTGATGCAGAAAGAATTTTATAAACTTTAAAGCATTCTATAATCAAGGATTATTATTATTATTATCTAATTTTGTATTTTATACTTGAGTTATGAGGATAAGAAATATTTTATAAAACTGATATGTGGTTTGTCAGATAAATTTTTTAATAGAAAAGCTTTTAGACTTAAATTTGAACTATACTCCATTTTGCCATTTCTACTAGAAGCTGTGTAGCTAATATTTAATATTATTCATTCTTTTTTTGCTAATTAATATTCTTCAATAATAATTGATTCCTTAAATTTCTACTTTATAGACTCTTAGATTGGAAGGGAAATTAGGAGTCTTTTAGTTGAAATCTCTTGAGTGATATATATATATATATATATATATTTATTAAATATATATATTTATTTATTTATTATTTTTCTCCTTGTATGATTTTTTTAGATTTGGAGCTGGAGGGAAATGTCACTTTGCCTTTCTAAAACTAATTATAGATGTGAGGTAATTTTAAAATTGGACAAACTGCTGATTTTCTTAAGACTGATTTACTTTTTTTTTCACCAAGGATTGAATATAGTTACGTAATTAGTTATTCGGTAAACTCAGTCAAGTTGATAGAAGATTGCCTAAATTACTATTGGCATTAATTGAGCAAACTTTTTCTATTATGTTTTAATCATTTTTTTCTTTATTTTTTAAATTTATTTTTGGGTCTTTTTTTTTTATTTTTGGACAAGGTAACAGGGTTAAATGATTTTCCCAAGGTCACACAGCTAGGTAATTATTAAGTGTCTGAGGTTGGATTTGAACTCAAATTCTCCTGACTCCAGGACTGGTGCTCTAGCCGCTGTGTCACCTAATTGCCCCTTAATTACTTTTTTCTAAAAAAAGAAATTAGTTTCTAAAGTATCACCTGCCTAGATATCACCTGCCTAGAGCAGTCATGTGTCTGCTGAAAAAATATTAGGCATTAAAACTCAGTTACCTAATTGAGAAGTGATTCTGTCATTGGATTAGTATAGCAATGAGGTTATTTTGAAAAGTACTTTTGAGAGATGTAACATGGTTCAATAGGCAGGCCTGGAGCTTGTTTCAGTTTGTACTGAGGTCTTAACATATAGTGTGGTTTTGGTAAATCATCCCAATAAAAAGCTTGGTTCCTTATTTCTGAAATGGCGAGACTGGTTCAGATGACCTCTAAGGTTTCTTTTAGCTATAATTTTATTTGTCTAGAAACATGTTGATATTTTCTTATTGCTTTTCAGTTGTTGACTTTTTAAAAAGTACTGTTAAAAATTGTCACAGAAGAATATTACTACCTCTTTCTCGAAAATACCATTTTTTCTGCATCTCTTATTTAAGGAGATAAAAAGGAAATATGGCATCAAATTTGAGCTCAGTGATGTGACTATAGATTGAAATTATTAAAAAACAAAAATTTTCTGAGATTTGTCAGTGATTTTGTCTGTCCTTTTTCAGAGTTGTTATCCTTAGAGATTATATATTTGTTTTAATGATGTTTCTGTTCTGTAATTCAAAAATAGTTTTGGAATTTTTTTGCATTCATCTTTAGAGCCTGTTTCCAAACTGTGATAAGAGTAATATTTCCCATATAGCCTGGGTTAATTTTTCTTTAAAACAAGTTGAAACTCATTAAGACTTAAATGGCTTAGGAGACTAAGGCTCTGACTGTTTACTTAGGCAGCTTTTGGTGGCCTAAATGCAAAACAACAACAAACTGTGTAATTAAGCAGCCATACCTCTCTCAGGTTTCTGACTGGTAGACCAACAATATCACCACAATGGAAAGGAAGTTATACCTAATTGAACCAAAGTTATATCCTTGCTAAATATCCTTTCCTTTGGTTTACGTAGCCAAATTTAACTTTTGTTAACTGATAGGTGTTTTGTGAGTATCTCATTTCATTCCAGTTTTTAACCTGTACAATCAAGTCAGCTTTATTCATCTTGGCTTGCAACATTAGCTAAGTTTTTACCACTAAAATTGATTAAATTTCACTCTCATTTGTATTTTTAAGACAAATAATTTGTCTTCAAAATCCAAAATTTGTCACTGAGCATATTTAAAAAATGTGGAAAACTGAAAGCAATTCCAAAGATGTTCTAATTAAAAAATCGGACAGTCATTAGGTACTTTGTTAAAGGAATGAACTGCTTTTAGGTACTTCTTATATTTAGATAAAAAACAAAACAGTCCTTTCTTTTAGGGATTGTAATACAATGGGGATAGAACCACATGCATTTATTAAGTTGGATATAATAAAAGAATAAGTCTTACAGATAGAGGGAATATCCAAAAAAGTTTCGAGCAATCAAAAAATTTTGGAGCTATAATACTTTCTTCGGTGACTGTTTTGAATGAAATTGCCTTCATTATGAGGTACAAGTTCTATTATGTTTTAAAAATACTAATCTTATTATTTATTATTACATGTGATATAAAAATCAAGGTACATTAGGGTCTGATTATACACAATGCCAAAGGATTCATTTTAAGGCTCTTATCAAGTAGTGAGCTCCTCTAATGTATTTAAAATAGCCAGTTTATAAAAAAGTAATTTTAATTTTATAATTTATATATTAAATATATAATGTTTATATATTATATACAATTTATATTTTGAAATTATAATTTCATAAATCAAGATATGCTTTTAATTAATTTTTAGTTAATTTCTTCACATCTAAATACTTTTTTCATTCTTTTCTTATTTTCTATTATTGTTGACTTTCTATGATAGAAGCAATAATTTTCAATTTTATCAGAAAAGCAATCAAAGTTTTAATGAAACCTCTTTTATATCTCTTCACCATAAGAACAGTTATGGGCAGACAAGTGTCTCAATTTCTTTCAGGCTTATAGAAGCAAAGTTTTTGAATTTTTTTTATCTTTGAATATTCTCTTCATTATATGTCCCTTTGATTTATAGGTTCTGCCCTTTATGTATACAACAATGCAGTTTTTACTCCTGAGGATTGGCATGGCATTCAGGAAATAGCAAGGAGCAGGAAAAAGGATGATCCACTAAAAGTTGGAAGATTTGGAATTGGGTTTAATTCAGTCTATCATATAACAGGTATGAATGTGACTTATTATCTCTCACTAAAAGTTGTCTTTAGCCTGAATGACAAACTTTATATTCTGACTTTTTTTTTTTTTGTCATTTAGGTCATAACTATCACCTTTTGACACTAAAAAAGTTTATCATCCACTTGATGTTTTATATACTAACTTTCATGAAGTTGGTAAAGTTTTTCACTCATATTTGTTAATTAGGTTGGGTGGTTGAGGGTGCCATTAGATATCAAACTTGGTCACCTGGAACCAGATTACCAAACTAGATTTAAATACAGTGGGGAAATGTTTAATAAAATAAATAAAAATATAATACAACGTAGAGAATTAATTTGTGGTTTTCTAAGTCAGTCAGCTGTCTGTAGAGATCCATTTCTGTTTGTTTGATACTAGTGTAATGCATCAATGTTGAATGTAGATATTCATCTTTTATTATTATAATTGCTTGTGACAAATGTTATAAATATGAATAAAAGTCTTGGAAAGAATAACTTAAGCCTCTTTTGAATCAAAGAAAAGATCATTGTAGTATGAGTCTATGAAAAGATTCTAGAAAATATGAGCTTCTAAGGATTTGTACTGGAGTAGAGGGAACCCAAGAAGGCAAAGAGGACCATTTAAAAAAGGAAAATGAACGTACTGTGGTACAATAAGGCGTGTATATGTGTAAAAAATAGTTTAGTTTCTATTTTGGAGAGAGAGAGAGATAAGGACAAAATCAATCTGAAAAGTGGACTAAGGAATTTAGACATGTTCTGAAAGAAGCCATTGGCTGTTCATTTCTATATATAGTAATTTAATTATTTCTCAGTTTTCATAGATAACATTTGTAGCATTCATCTTTTTTTTTTTTTTTTTTTTGTAAGGCAAATGGGGTTAAGTGGCTTGCCCAAGGCCACACAGCTAGGTAATTAAGATTTGAACTCAGGTACTCCTGACTCCAGGGCCGGTGTTCTATCCACTGTGCCACCTAGCCGCCCTGTAGCATTCATCTTGATTATTATATCTCCAGGTGGTTTGCCTGTGTCCTTGAGGAAATCTGTGAGCATGTATGAGATTATAATATATTCTGTCTAATGAAGTATATTGCTTTCATTTTATCAAGGCTTTTTTTTTTTACTATTTACTTATATAAGCAGTGATTACCAGTGTTTCAGATTTTTCAGGGATAGGGCTCATTCATTCATTCATTTATTTATTGTCCTTAGAAACTGTTAAAATGTCTTCAGAATTAGTGAGGAAAGAAAGAAAAAGAGGGAAGGAAAGGAGAGAGAGAGAATGCTAATTCTGAAAATTGTTTTATAATTGCTTTCTTATAATTAATAAATTTCTTATAATTAATAAATCGATATTAATTTCAGTTACTTTATACACAAAAATTTCAGAATTATTCATATCTTTTTGTATTTTTCTTTATAGATGTTCCTTGTATCTTTAGTGGTGACCAGATTGGAATGTTAGATCCCCATCAAACACTTTTTGGCCCTCATGAATCAGGACAGTGTTGGAATCTGAAAGATGACAGTAAAGAAATTAGTGAATTTTCAGACCAGTTTGCACCATTCATTGGTGTTTTTGGAAGCACCAAGGAAACATTCATAAATGGCAACTTTCCTGGAACTTTTTTTCGTTTTCCTCTTCGCCTTCAGCCTTCACAACTGAGTAGTAATTTGTACAATAAGCAAAAGGTTCTTGAGTTGTTCGACTCCTTCAGGGCAGATGCGGATACCGTGCTTCTCTTTCTGAAAAGTGTGCAGGATGTCTCTTTACATGTTCGAGAAGCTGATGGAACAGAGAAACTGGTATTTAGGGTAACAGCTAGTGAGAATAAAGCCCTGAAACATGAACGACCTAATTCCATCAAAATATTAGGAACAGCTATAAGTAATTATTGTAAAAAGGTTCCAAGCAATAGTATTACGTGTGTAACATATCATATAAATATAGTTTTAGAGGATGAAAGTACTAAGGATGCACAAAAAACGTCTTGGCTGGTGTGTAACAGTGTAGGTGGTCGAGGAATTTGCAATGAACTTGATTGTTTGGCTGATGACTTGAAATTTATCCCAACCATTGGCATAGCTATGTCTTTATCCAGCAGTGAAGAAGAAACAGGAGCAATATCTGATTTCTCAGGAAAAGCATTTTGTTTTCTTCCTTTACCACCTGGTGAGGAAAGTAAAACAGGTCTCCCAGTTCACATTAGTGGGTTCTTTGGTCTCACTGACAACCGTAGAAGTATAAAGTGGAGAGAGTTGGATCAGTGGCGAGATCCAGCAGCTTTATGGAATGAACTTCTTATTATGAATGTTGTCCCGAAAGCATATGCCACTCTGGTCTTGGATTCTGTAAAACGACTGGAGACTGAAAAAAACTCAGATTTCCCCTTGTCTGTTAAGATTATCTATAAGCTTTGGCCTGAAATGAACAAGGTTAAAGTACACTGGCAATCAATTATAGAACCTCTTTTCAAAGAGTTGTTTCAGAATGCAGTTATTTATTCACTCAGTAATCACTGGATAAAGTTGGAGCAGGCATATTTCTCAGAATTAGATGAAAGCTTGGAATACACAAAAGCTGTGCTCAACTACCTCCAGAGCTCAGGGAAACAGATTGTCAAGGTACCAGCAAATATTTCTAATGCAGTTCAATTTACAGCGTCTAGTGCTAAACCTGTGAAGAAAGTGACTCCTGCTTTAGTACGGCAGGTGTTGAAGAAATTTGGACACTCGGGCACTGCTGCTGAGAAGTTGCATCTTTTAGAATTTGTGCTCTCAGATGCAGCTTATAATGAACTGCTTGGGTTGGATCTTCTACCTTTACAAAATGGAAATTTTATTCCTTTTTCTTCATCTGTATCAGATCAAGATATAATTTATATTACCTCAGAAGATTATCCAAGGTATAATTTATGCTATCATAATAATTTTGTCTTTGGTTTTCCAGACTGATTTCCCCTTTTATTAAGAATAATTTATAAGATAATGTGTAAGAATAAAGAAACCTATACTCTTATGTTTTAAAATTATAGATATCATTTCTCTTTTTGAGACTAGCTTTTAATACAGAAGAATTAGAATTATTTGTATGAAGTTTTGTCATAACTTAAGAGTTTTGATCTTTTGAATTTAAATTGATATTAAAAAAATAACTTTTTTGATCATTTGAATAGGAAAATGTTAATAATCTTACTTTTAGGGGATCAAAATGCTTCTTAAATTGGACATGGTTCATACTGTTTACACATTTTTAAAATAGGTCTTTTTTTAACCAATATGATTAAATCTTTATATATAAATTTTCTAAAATACTTGGTAGCCATAATGAACTTTTTTGCATGAAATTATGAAATTGAATTTATTTATCCTGTAAACTTTTGAAAATTAGAATAATTTATTTTTTCCCCTTTGATTTATTTTAGGTCCCTTTTTCCAGGTCTTGAAGGAAGAATTATTTTAGATGACTTGAAACCCCAAATTCTAGCTTCTTTAAAGGAAGCTGCTCAAACTCGAGGTATGCTAGTATTCTTCTATTTTAAAATAAACTTCATTGTAATGGAATATATGTCATTTTTCTAGTTTCCATAATTACTTTATTTCAAGAGAAGTTTGCAGATGTAGCTAAACATTCCATACAAAGAATTGGGCAAAGTTTTCTCAATTCTGGAGGTATTTTTCCACAGATAATTTGTGAATGTTAATTCTGAAGTAGAAAACTATATTCAGGTTACCAAAAAATTTTGTACTTTTAAATATTAAGAATGTAAATTTGTATATTGTACATAGTTGCCTAATAAATGCTTGCTATTTGATCACGTTTAGTATATCTCAATTTAATATTTTACTCTCTAACTGTGTAATAGTTGGGACAAGAGTTACACTAGAGTTTTTGTTTATAATATATATGGAAAAAATTTGCTAAAGAAATTTGCAATACAAAGAGCATTAGAAAAGGAAATATTTGTTTGCTTATAAGAACAAATAATTTTGAATGTTATATATTAATGGTTATAGGCCAACTGTGAATTATTACTTATTGATTAAAGCAGGTCCTTTTCTTGGTTGTTGTTAGACTGCAATTCTTGTGAAATATTTCATAATTCTGACTTCTACTAATTCAAAATTTTCCCTTAAATGGTCTAGATAATTGATGTTTTACCGTATATTTTGAAATATGTATTAAGAGAATTGGATTTGGGATCAGAATTTGCTTTTTATATCCTGACTCTGTGATTCGTTACCTATGCAACCTTTATCATCTCTAAGTGAGTTTTCTTCTCTAAAAGAGGAGGTAGAACTAGAGGATGTCAGTGGACACTTTACACTTCAAATATATGGATCATAGGATCTCTAAGACCTTTTCTGACTTTAAATTCTGTGTTCCTAAATTGAAACTTCTTTTATGTATGTTTTATTCTTATTATGTTATAAAGTAGCATAGTCATTGTTAGATAAAAGATAGTATTAAGTTCGGCAATTTATAACATTTAGTCATTCTGACAAAAAAACAAGAAAAATAATTTTTGGTATCTCATGATTGAGATATTAGAGTTTCTCTGTAATGAATTTTATGGTAATCTATGGTATTTCAATGTTTAATAATAATGATGATGATGATGATGAGAATTCTTCCATAATATTTTATATTCATTATCTCATTCTTATCATAACTTTAAAAAGGAGGCAGAATGTGTTATTCTCATTTTTTAGATGAGGGAGATAGTCATAAGAAAGGTAAATTCTGGAGTCAAGAAAAGAACCACATCATTCTGATTCTTAGACTTTTATAGTCATTGTATTACATTTTCTTCCATAGAATTACTATTTTATGCTGTGACTTTGGAATTTTATTTGATTAACTCTATGAAAATGCAAACATAGAAAAGCAGCTTTCTGGAGTGTCAGGGAAATAATTTTTTCAGAGTTGTAGGAGAGTATTTGGTCCTTTGAACAATGTATACTTAGTTTTCTCTTGTTTTTAGGATCAGTCTGTTTAGCTGCTTTTGAAAATGATAAAAATTAGTGCAGTTGTATTGGATTGATTGCTATCTGTTTCTCCCCATCAGCTTAATTTGAAAGTATCTTAAATAAAGTTCTTAATTTATTTAAATTTAGAGTTTGTATATACTTTAATCCTACAGAATATGGTTATTTTTCAAAAATATGTTAGCAATGCTCCTGCCATCTTCAGGACAGGACAGACAATGCCGCTTGGTGGCCCAACATTTATAGAGTGCTAGCTCTGGATCAGGACAATTTAAGTTCAAATCTGGCCTTGGATACCAAATGGGTGTGATCCTGGGCAAGTGACTTAACCTTTGTTTGCCATAGTTTCCCCATCTGCAGAACAGGGATAATACTAACACCTCCCTTACAGGAATGTGATGAGAATCAAATGAGATCATATTTATAAAGTACTTAGCGCAGTGCATGACACACATTAAATGCTTATTAAATGCTTTTTCCCCCCTTCCTCCCTTATATAAATCATGATGGTAAAGTCATGTCAACTAACATTTATTATATTATCATTTATTATGTTCACTTGCTGTGTGCCAGGTGCTGTATTAAGCACTGATAGAAAGTTTAGCAGTTCATTTTTTTATGGAGCTCAAATCTATTGGACAAGACAATGTGCAAACCAGCCATGTATAAATAAGAACTGTAAAGGTTCCAAAGGGAAGGCAGTATGATTAAGGAAGCCTGGGGAAAGTCTTTTTGCAGACAGTGAGACTTTAGCTGTTACTTAAGAAAGCCAGAGAAGCTAGGAGTGGAGATGAGGAGAAAATTCCATGTATAAGAAAAACCCAGTGAAAATGTACAAAGTCACGAGATGGTGAACAACAAGGTGACCAGTGTCTGGTTCACAGTCTGGAGGAGAATTAATATACAAGAAAACTGGAATTGTAGGAAGGAATCAGTTGAAAGTTTTAAAAGCTGAATGAGGGATTTGTATTTGATCTTTAAGGTAATGAACCACTGGAGTTTACTGGTCACATCTGTGGTTTAGGAAAATTAATTTGATAGCTTCATAAAGGATGAATTGGAGTGGGTGCTTTTGGTACAAGGCAGATTTAAGGCAAAGAGATCATCCAACAGGCTATTGCAGTAGTCCAGGTGTAAAATGAAGAAATGCTCACATTACTGTTGTATACCTATACTATTGGTGTTACGAAAGTAGAAATAACTTGATTTGGCAACAGATTGGATAATGGAGAGTGAGAGAGAGGAATCAAGGATGACATTTAAGTTGAAAAACTAGGTAGATTATTAGAATGGTGGCACTATTGACAATAGTAGGGAAACTGAGAAGCAATGGTTTGGTGGAAAGCTACTGTTGTTCTGTTTTGGATTTTTGAGTTTAGATGTCTCTGGGATTTTTAGTTCAAGATGTGAGACAGTTGGAATCTATGAAAGAGATGAGGGCTGTTCAAATAGATCAGAGTCATAGCATAATCATATAGAGTTGATAATTACAATCATGGAAGCTGATGATAGAACTAAGAAAAATAGTATAATAGAGAAAAGTACAAGATTGGGTGTTGTGGAATTCTAATGCTTTTCCATTGTTACCTGAAAAAAGATCCAGTAGAGTATTCATACAGGTGAACCCAGGAGAAAGTAGTCATGAAAACCTAGATGGAAGAGAATATGATAATCTGATGGTGAGTGACTGTGACAGACCAGAGAGGTCAAGAAGGATGAGGATTGAGAAAAAGGTCATTAGATTTGCCAATTAAGAGTTAAATAATTTCTTAGAACAGTTTCGGTTGAATGATGAGTTTAAGAAGCCAGATTACAGAGTTAAGAAGAGCGTGAGAGAATTGGTTGGGGAGGGAACCTGTTATAGACAGATGGCTTTCTCAAGGAGTTTAGTCATTAATAGGAAGAGAAATATGATAGCTGGTGGGGATGGAGAGATTGGGAGAATGAGGGATTGTGGGTATATTTTAAGTAAATATAGGGAATTAATTAGACAGGTAATGATTAAAGATTAGTGAGATAGGGAGGACAGAGGAGGAAATTTGGAGGACAAGACAGAATGGAATGGGTTCACTTGTACATATAGAAAGGTTATCTTTGGCACAGAGAAGAACCATTAAATGTCAAAAGCAGTAAAGGAGAAGATTAGTCTAAGGAGACATCTGAGGAATATGAGATGAGGAAGAAAGGAGGAGAGGGAGATTTTGATAAATAGGCTCATTTTTTTTTCAGTGAAATATGAGGCAGGCTTCTCAGTTGAGAAGATGGAGTAAAGTGAACTTTGAGAGGTTTGGCAAGTGATGAAGAGTTGGAAAAGCTACTTTTGATGAGGAGGATTGTGAATAGATTAGGAGAATGTAAAAGGATTACCTTGAGATTATGTAGTATAAACTTGTAATGGTGTCATAATTTTATCCAGCTTTGTTCAACAGTGAATACAAAGGCAATGAGTGATGGAAGTAATACAGAGCTGGAATTTTAAAGGATAAAGAGTAGGATTTTTGATAGTATAAAAGGGCAAGGAAATTGAAAGAAGACAGTATAGAGTTGAACTGCCTTACCAAAAAGAGGTCAAAATGGGGAAGGGAGAGGAGTATAAGAGGAAGATTTTTAAATTTAGTTTATAATGTATTGTACTACAAACTTTTGAAGATTGCTTATGTGAGGAGAAGTGTACTTAGCTGATGTTTATACATGGTGTAATCTCTAATAATTATAATCTTGTTGGCAGCTCATCCAGATAAATAGAATACAATAAATATCTTTATTTGGTTTATAGAATTGAATTTAAAATAGTTCTATTTCTATCCTTTTTATTTTCCTCATAAATAAAATGAGATCATTGGATAAGTTGCTTTTTGAGGTGTTTCAGCTTAAAGATTCTGTGATTTACAAAAAAGCATAACTGTTTTTCATACAGTAGATATTTTTGTTTTTATTATATTTTTATGAAATTAATCCTTTTTCTAAGAATGAATTTGATTATATTCTAGCTCAACAACTTCTCTGGGGATATTCAGGTAGGCTTATTGATTGAACATTGTGTAATTTGAAGCCTGGTGTTTGTTTGCTTTTGGATATATCCTCATTCTTGAAACTGTCAGAAATTAAATTTATTGCCAGATTATTGGTGATAAATATTAAAATTTAAAACAGACATGAATGTATAGTAATTTAAGTATTCTTTATTCTGAATATTAGCATAAAAATTCAATTTGCTTATTTGGATATGTATAATGGAACTAATTCATTGGCCTTAAATTTAAAAGATACTTAGCCTGATATAAATCATGTGCTAAATTGTAACACCTAATGCAATTATAGTCTACTTCTAATAGAAATTATAATTATCCAGAGCAAAGAAAAAAACGACCTGGAATAATGAATAATATATATGATATAGGGAATGCCATGGGGAAATTTTTATGCTATGGGCCGGGGTAGTATAAATCATAGAAGAAAGATGTTAAATCTTTGAAATACTGCTGCATAGGAAGCAGAATGACACCCTTCACCCATGTGTTCATGTGAACTTTTCCCTTACATGAACACATTGCCACTTTTTGAACAAGAAAAGCACTACAATTTAATGCTTTATAGAAACTGACTGTGTTCAGTTGTATGCAATCCTCAACATAGGAAATACTAATATGAGGACTAGCTTAGAAATTAGCATGTTTTAAATTCTCTTAGACTAATATATTTAAATGCAACATAATTAAAATTTTTTTCGAACTTTTACTGAAAGTAAAAATAGAGTACTGTAGTTATATAAATCATAGCCAGAGACTTTGAAAATGCATTTGATAGTTCAATTATGGCAGTAGTTTGTCTAGGAGCTATGGACTCAAGCAGTTATGCACAAGTCATTAAACAGAATTACAGACCAATAACAATAGTGACAGTTCTACCTTAGTGAAAACCGCAACATCTACACTGAGTTTATTATTTTGTTGCTCACTGTCCTTGATTAAGGGATTTGCTAAAATGTTAGCATTTGTACTTTTGAGCTTTCCTTGAAGCCAATGACATTGTTGAATATTAGTTTTCTTTTTTGGGAAGACAAGGCTTAACCTAGAACTTAATGAGATGCTTTGTTAAGCTTTTCTATATTTGTGTGGGAACAAATGAAATACTTTTTTCTTTATGAAATATTGTAGTGAACTGCTATAAAACATTAAATTAAAACTGTCATTGTTAATCACCTCTTGAAGAATTTTCTCAATTTAGATTCTATCTCTCATAGTATAGATGGTAACTTTTAATTTTAGTGAAGTGTCTTTAGGATACCAGGAAAAAACTCCCTAACAATGATTGCCAAACAAAAAAATGGATTGGAATCCCTCAGAACACAGAGTGCAAAGAGGTCTGCCTTTGGAGACAGAAAATATGAATTCATATTCTACCTTTAGCACTTATTTCTTAAGTAATCTTAGATTCTCTCTGGGCCTCATTTTCCTCATTTGTGAAACAAAAGGGTTGGAATAGGTAATCTCTGAAGTCCTTTCTCAACTTTAGGTCTATAATCTTATGAGCCTGTGAAAGAGGTCTTCTGTCATTAGTTGAATTGACCATGTGATTCCAGTGTTTCTATGGTCAAATAATTCATCCTTCTAGACTGTTCCTTGGAATGTCATTCATATGTAGAGTCAATCACTGGGGCCCAGTGTCTCTCTAGCTTAAAAAAAGTTATTTTAGAAATTTTCAAAACTTGCTTCTCCTGGAATATGTTTTGAAAACCTAAGGTTACTAATATGCTGTGATTAGATATTCACTTTAGGGACTTTTAGTTGTTTTTTGAAGTATACAAGCAGAAAATTAGGATATTATTGAAATATGATTCTTATGATCTTAGGTATTTGTTATAGAGCTGCTAATTAGGCTGACCCCACAAAACCTAAATTTATTGGAATTATCGGGAATTGTGGGTTTGTGAATTTTTAACTGAAATTTTTTGTTTTAAACAAATTTGTATTAATATACTTTTTTTTTTAAACTTGGTAAAATAAATGCTATGGATAGGTCCTGGACTTGTGATTTCATTGTCTCTTGGGTAAGAAAAACTATCATATCAATGTATCTCAGCACCTTCTCTGTAGTTTATACCCTTTAAGACTTGTCCAGAACATGGACAAGTTTAGTAATTTGCCTAGAATCACACAACTAATATGTCTTGCAGATGGGATTTTAATCCTGCCTTCAGGACTAGTCTATCAACCAGATCACACTGTCTCATACAAATAAAAAGCAAACATAATTTAATCTTTGACTGGTGCTTAGAATCTTGCAGTAGTTCAAGGTTGTTATTATAATGGTCTATGTAAGAGATTGTATTGATCTGTACTGACACCATAATTTACCAGGAAATGTTTTTTTCAAAGAAAGAAAACCTCTGGTTTGAGCTGGTTTTCTTACACCTTTTTTATTTTTCTTAAAAATAAAGGGTACTGAAGCAGTTAGGTGGTGCAGTGGATTGAGCACTAGCCCTGGAGTCAGGAGTTCTTGAGTTCAAATCTGGCCTCAGACACTTAATAATTACCTAGCTCTGTGAGCTTGGGCAAATCACTCAACTCCATTGCCTTTAATTAAATAAATAAATGAATAAATAAATAAATGATACTAAACAAAGTGCAACAACAAAAGCTACCAAGTAATTGAACTTATTTGTTCTAATTCCTGGGTCTGAGTTGAAGTTTTATTGTTCTATATGCAAGAATCTTTTTAGACCAAGGCTTTTTAAACCTTTTTTATTTTATCAGTCCCTATAACTGGTAGTGAAACCTACCTTCATAATTTTAAATAATCCACTAAGTTTCAATTCAAGGTTAGTAAAAATAGAACTTTTTTGCCATCTAAATTCATGCATTCCCTAAAACCTACCCATTGGAGTATATCTTTGGAGCCTGTGTAAGACCCCCTATCTTAGACACATAAATATCATTGAATTTTTTGATACTTGAGAAAACTTTACCTTATTTCTAAATTTTGGATAAACATTTTTCCAGGGGAATTTTGTTGCTTTTGTAAATCTTTAGCAGTCATTACTGGAAATTAGTGATTAGTTAAGTTTAAGGCCATGGAAAACATTAATGATTTATAAAAATTCTATAAATTCTGTGCTGATAATATTGCATAAATTGAGTAATTTCTGAGGAAAAATATTTCTTGTATATTAAATGCTTACTAATCCAGAGTATGAAAATGTTTTCTTTTGTATTAACAGTTTTGTTTGTTATAACTTAAAATTGGTGAGGATTCAAAGCAATAAAACAAAAGGAGAAATCAGAACTTCAAATTTGCCTAAGGTCAATGCTTAGGTTTAAGCCTCAACGATTTCCTTTTTTTCCCCTCTAGTGTGGTTTTACACGAGCATGGTTGGTGTGTTAGCTAACTGCATGCTTTTTGTGTTTGTGTTGTAAATGGACATTTTATTCATGTCAGTATCTGACAATTTGCCTATAATTGTATATTTTTATATGAAACTATTAGGTAAGATTGTTTGCTAGATGAACATTACACCTAACCATTATAAATATAGGACATTAGTAACCTACATATAAGAATCATGTTTTTTTGATATCAGTCAAATAAACATTAATGTTTAATTTTCTCATCTGTAAAATAAAGCAAAACAAAAACTTCACAAATCTGAAGTTTTTATTTTTCATTAAAAGCATCATTATGGTTTTGATGTATATAATAAGATTTTTTTGTAATAGTCTAGACTTCAGAGTTTATTTCAATGATTTTGTTATAAAAATTATTTAAATTACAAGTAACATAATAGAATAATACTGTTTTATCTTATAAAAATGCATTATCTTCCTTTTCCCAAATTAAATTTTAAAAAAGAAAATTGTATTGATGTTTTGATTTAGAAGTAAACATGTAAAAATACTATAATTTTTGAATCTAATTTACATTAATTTCTGGATGCCCATTTTTAATATTTAAAAAACTAAGAAAAGATTTAAATAATAGAAAATTATTAGTGTTTGTATCATAATAATCCCTTTAATTTTGTGCCATAATCATCATAGTTATAGGTCAGATCATTTTGAATTTTCAACATTAATGAATAGTCTGGATTTCTATTTCAAACTAAATCTTTTTATTCTGGTTTTGCCTTATTTTTGTTCGAATATTAGAAACAAACTTACTGTCACTAAGAAAGACTATTTTAAAGTAAATACACTATTAAAGTACTATTTTTGCTTGAGAATGAGATGTGGATCCACCACACCCTTCCAGATTTTTTGTAAGAATTTATAATTTTATTCTGATTTTGAATTTAAAATTAAATGCTATGATGTTGAATATGAAAATATTTGGAATATGGTTGACAGTGCCATCATATAGGAGCCAAAATATTAACATATCCCCTACAGCCAGGATGATACTACTTGAAAAATAACTTGTGTTAAAATTTAGTTGTGTCTCCCTTTCTTTAAGACTCTATAAAACTTCCCCCTCCCCTGAGTTGGAAGTAATGGAAATGTATTTCTCAAACATCCTATGTTCTCTAGCTTATTTTATAATAATATCTTTTCAAAACTTATTCAGAATTTAATTATAGGCTTGAAATTTCTCAGAACAATATTACTAAATTCCTTTGCTTCGCAATGCCTTTGTAAGCATTGATGCTTAATTTTCCCATCTGTAAAACAAAACAGAAACTTCACAGATATGAAGTTTGTAATTTCATTAAAGGGATCATGTTTTTGCAGTTTAGTATATCACTTTATATTTTAAAATTTTTTGATACATCTTTAACCCACAGTATAAAAATCAACAGATAAAAGAACCACATCCAAAATATGCAAAATTTTATACACTTAGTCCTTAAGAGATCCCTATTCCCCTGGGATGAAATATAGTTTTATCACATAATCTCCAGGGTCAAGATTTTAAAAGTATTTTTTATTGGCATCTTTTGTTTTTTATGTCAATTTCATTTCCCATTATAGCTCTGGAACCAAGATTGTTGAAGCAATAGTACTTTTTTTGAAAAAAGGAGATTTCTAGAGATAAATGGTATTCCTTAATACTTATAAGTTATCTTAATAATGTAGTGGTGAAATATTTTAGCTTAATTTTTTCTCTGTTTTAGTTCTTCTGATTAAGAATATATTAAAAATACCAAAATGTTTTGTGTTGGGAATTCTAAGCTAGAAACTTGATATCTGGACCTGAGAACTTATTGAAGTTACTGTAATCTAGAGGGATTATGGTACAGTTAAAGGAACAGTGACTAGGAGTGAAGAAACTCAAATTTTGGTTTTGTTCTTCTACTCTGTGACTGTGGTTGGTGAAGTTTTTTAACATTTTGAAATTTTTTTGGCTGTTTCCCATTTTGTAAAAATGAGGGACTTCAGTTATCTTCACTGTTCCTTATGGTTCAGTGGTGTCATATATTTGAGGGACAAATGAAACCAATTCTTCTGATATGAATGAAATATTGTATATGTTTTCAATTATTGCTTAAGATATTTTTATTCAAAGATTTGCCATTTGATGAAAAAATCATTTGTAGGCACAAATGGTTCAAATATCTTTGCAGTTTTCAATCAATTCAACTGAATATATATAGAAATACAAAATACATTCACACAGACCTTAAATATAAATTGATTTAAAATGCATTGAAATTGTTTTGAATTGGTAGTAAAATGTCATATAATTAGAGGCTTTGATAGATATGCCCTTATCAGAAAATATGCAACTTAATTATTTAGGGAGTATGTATATTTTAAATGTAAATGTGCCCATAAAGATACTATCTACATTTTTTTCTGATGCTTTTAAAAGAAATTTAATATTTTAAAGAATTGCAATACGTTAAATACATGTATTGTTAAAAAGATTATTCAACTGAATGGCAAAAACTATGATAATATGCTTTTGGAAATATGGTCTTTGTAGTATAATTTAGAAAGCATCATTATATATACATATGTAGTGTTTTATTTTTTAAAGCATCAAAGACAGAAACTTTTATTCAAAGGCTATATGTATACACACATTTAAAAATACATATATGCATTCACACAAATATGCATGTATATATGTATATATACACATATAGGTACATACATTTGATCTAATTGTTACTCAAAATTTTGTTTTAGGTAGACTAGTTATTCACACATACACATATATATATATATATATTTGTGTTTGTAAACATACATAAACACGTGTGTGTATATATATATATATATATATATATATATATATGAATTAAAATATAAAACCAAAACCATTAGAGTTTTATATCTATTAACTAGTAACATTATTATTCAATATAATTTACAGGAAGACCCTGCACTCAACTGCACCTTTTGAATCCAGAACGATTTGCACGTCTTATTAAAGAAGTAATGAATACATTTTGGCCTGGCAGAGAATTGATAGTTCAGTGGCATCCATTTGCTGAAGACAGTGATCATCCATCTGTTGCATGGCTTAAGATGGTCTGGAAGAATCTTTATATACATTTTTCAGAAGATCTGACTCTCTTTGATGAAATGCCACTTATCCCTAAGACTACATTGGAGAAAAGTCAGACCTTTGTGGAACTAATTAGACTCAGGATCCCATCACCAATTATTTTAGATGATGAATCTGAAACACAGCTTCCAGAATTTTTAGCAGACATTGTACAAAAGCTTGGAGGCATTGTCCTTAAAAAACTAGACTGTTCTATACAGCATCCTCTTATTAAAAAATATGTACATTCCCCATTACCTAGTGCTCTTTTACAGATAATGGAGAAGATGTCATTGCAGAAACTGTGTAATCAAATAGCTTCATTGCTTCCAACACATAAAGATGCTTTGAGGAAATTCTTAGCTAGTTTAACTGATATAAATGAAAAGGAAAAAAGAATCATTCAGGAATTGACAATATTTAAAAGAATTAATCATTCATCCAGTCAAGGGATTTCCTCTTTTACAAAACTGAAAGGTTGTAAAGTGTTACATCATACTGCCAAACTTCCACCAGATCTGAGACTCTCCATTCCAGTAATTGACAACAGTGATGAAGCTACCATGCGTTTGGCAAATATGTTAAAAGTAGAGCAGTTAAAAAGCACTGGCTGCCTAAAGTTTATTTTAAAAGATATTGAAAATGGATTTTATTCTCAAGAAGAAGCAACACAGCTTATGCTATGGATTCTTGAACATCTGTCCTCTCTGAAAAATGAAAATCCACGTGTAATTGATTGGGTGATGCCATTAAGATTTATTAACATTTCACATGGACATATTGTTTCAGCCAGTGAACTCTTTGATTCTGCTATTAGTATACTGCAGGATTTGTTTTATGCTGAAGAAGAAATCTCCTTTCCACCTAGTATTTTTACTTCCTCTTCAGATGTTCTTCATTCTTTGAGACAAATTGGATTAAAAAATGAAACTGGTCTCAAAGAAAAAGATATCATACAAGTGGCAAAAAAAATTGAAGAATTACAAGTTAGTTCTAACTCAAATTTGGATGCCCTTTTAAAGAAAGCTAAAACTCTTTTAATGTTGTTGAATAACAATCATTCACTATTACAGTCACCTGAAGCAAAAGCAACACTGAAGAAGATAAAGTGGGTTCCAACATGCAAGGAAAGACCTCCAAATTATCCAGGATCTTTAATCTGGAAAGGAGACTTTTGTAATCTTTGTTCACCACCAGAAATGTGTGATATATCTCATGCTACTTTAGTTGGTTCATCAGTTCCTCTTGTTGAAAGTGTCCATGCAAATTTGGAAAAAGCTCTTGGTATATTCACAAAACCTAGTATAAATGCAGTCTTAAAACACTTTAAGATTGTTGTTGATTGGCATAGTTCAAAAACCTTTAGTGATGAAGACTATTACCAATTTCAACATATTTTGCTGGAAATTTATGGTTTCATGCATGATCATTTAGATGAAGGCAAAGAAGCTTTCAAAGCTTTGAAGTTTCCATGGGTCTGGACAGGTAAAAAATTTTGTCCCCTGGCTCAAGCAGTAATAAAACCAATTCATGATCTTGAACTTCAGCCATATTTGCATAGTGTGCCTAAAACTATGGCAAAATTTCACCAGCTGTTTAAGGCCTGTGGTTCAATAGAAGAGTTGACATCAGACCATATTTCCATGGTCATTCAGAAGATATATCTTAAAAGTGATCAAGAACTCAGTGAAGAAGAAAGCAAACAAAATCTTCATCTAATGCTGAATATTATACGATGGCTATATAGCAATCAGATTCCAGCAAGTCTCAATACACCAGTTCCAATTTACTTTAGCAAGAATCCTTCAAAACTTATTATGAAACCAATTCATGAATGCTGTTACTGTGATATTAAAGTTGATGACCTTAATGATTTACTGGAAGATTCTGTGGAACCAATAATTTTGGTGCATGAGGATATACCCATGAAAACTGCAGAATGGTTAAAAGTTCCATGCCTTAGTACAAGATTGATCAATCCTGAGAATATGGGATTTGAACAATCAGGACAGAGAGAACCACTTACTGTAAGAATTAAAAACATCCTGGAAGAATATCCTTCAGTTTCAGATATTTTTAAGGAGTTACTTCAAAATGCTGATGATGCAAATGCAACAGAATGCAATTTCATGATTGATATGAGAAGGAATATGGACATAAGGGAGAATCTTCTAGATCCAGGAATGGCAGCTTGTCATGGGCCTTCTCTGTGGTCATACAATAATTCTGAATTCTCTGATTCAGACTTTATAAACATAACTAGATTAGGAGAATCTTTAAAAAGAGGAGAAGTTGATAAAGTTGGAAAATTTGGTCTTGGATTTAATTCTGTGTATCATATCACTGACATTCCCATCATTATGAGTCGAGAGTTCATGATAATGTTTGATCCAAATATAAACCATCTGAGTAAACATATTAAAGATAAATCTAATCCTGGCATCAAAATTAATTGGAGTAAACAACAAAAAAGGCTGAGGAAATTTCCTAATCAATTCAAACCATTTATAGATGTGTTTGGCTGTCAGTTACCACTAACTGTAGAAGCACCTTACAGTTATAAAGGAACTCTTTTCCGACTTTCATTTAGAACCCAACAAGAAGCTAAACTGAGTGAAATCAGTAGTACTTGCTATAATACAGCAGACATTTACTCCCTTGTGGATGAATTTAGCCTCTGTGGACATAGACTTATCCTCTTCACTCAAAATGTTAGTACCATGTTTTTGAAATACTTGAAAATTGAAGAAACCAATCCTAGTTTAGCACAAGATATAATTATCATTAAAAAGACCATTTGTTCCTCCAAAGCATTAAATGTACCTATTTTAAGTGTTTTAAAAGAGGCTGCTAAGCTCATGAAGACTTGCAGTAGCAGTAATAAAAAACCTGTGGATATACCAAAATCATCTTGTATATTACAAATCACAGTTGAAGAATTTCGCCATGTGTTCAGAAGAATTGCTGATTTACAGTCACCACTTTTTAGGGGTCCTGATGATGATCCAGCAACCTTATTTGAAATGGCAAAATCAGGACAGGCTAAAAGGCCATCTGAAGAGCTACCACAGAAAACAGTGGATTCTACAACATGGCTAATATGCACCTGCATGGATACTGGGGAGGCTTTAAAATTTTCTCTGAATGAAAGTGGAAAAAGACTTGGGCTTGTCCCCTGTGGAGCAGTGGGAGTCTTATTTTCTGAAGCTCAAGATCAGAAATGGACTGTGAAGCAACATATTGGTGAAGTTTTCTGTTATTTACCTCTGCGAATAAAAACAGGGTTGCCAGTTCACATCAATGGCTGTTTTGCAGTTACTTCAAATAGGAAAGAAATATGGAAGACAGATACAAAAGGAAGGTGGAACAATATATTCATGAGACATGTTATTGTTAAAGCGTATCTAGAAGCACTCAGTGTTTTACGAGAGTTAGCTATAAGTGGAGAACTAATTGATTATACATATTATGCAGTTTGGCCTGATCCTGATTTAGTTCATGATGATTTTTCTGTGATATGCCAAGGTTTTTATGAAGATATAGCTCATGGTAAAGGTAAAGAAGTATCTAGAGTCTTCTCTGATGGATCTATGTGGGTTTCTATGAAGAATGTGAGATTTTTAGATGATTGTATACTGAAAAGATCAGACATTGGTCCTGCTGCTTTCAAGATATTTTTAAAATACCTTAAGAAAACTGGATCAAAGAATCTCTGTGCTGTTGAACTTCCTTCTTCAGTAAAATTGGGATTTGAAGAAGCAGGTTGCAAACAGATACTCCTTGAAAACACATTTTCTGAGAGACAGTTTTTTTCAGAAGTATTTTTCCCAAACATACAAGAAATTGAAGCAGAACTTCGGGATCCTTTGATGTATTTTGTTTTAAATGAAAAGATTGAGGAATTCTCTGGAATTCTTCGTGTAACTCCATGTGTTCCTTGCTCTTTGGAGGGCCATCCTTTAGTCTTGCCCTCAAGATTGATACATCCTGAAGGACGAGTTGCAAAGTTATTTGAAACTAAAGATGGAAGATTTCCTTATGGCTCCACTCAGGATTATCTTAATCCCATTATTTTGATTAAACTTGTTCAATTAGGAATGGCAAAGGATGATATATTATGGGATGATATGTTAGAACGTGCAGAGTCAGTAGCTGTAATTAATAAAAGAGACCATGCTGCTGCTTGCCTAAGAAGTAGCATTTTATTAAATCTTATTGATGAAAAACTGAAAATCAGGGATCCTAGAGCAAAAGAATTTTCGGCAAGATATCAAACAATCCCTTTCCTCCCATTTCTAACAAAACCGGCAGGTTTCTCCCTGGAATGGAAAGGTAGCAGTTTTAAACCTGAAACTATGTTTGCAGCAAATGATCTTTTTACAGCTGAGTACCAAGATATAGTTTGTCTTTTAGAACCAATTCTCAATGAAAATTCTCATTCTTTTAAAGGTTGTGGTTCGATCTCATTGGCTGTCAAAGAGTTTTTGGGGTTACTTAAGAAACCAACAGTTAATTTGGTTATAAACCAGTTAAAAGAGGTTGCAAAATCACCTGATGGAATTACATTGTATCAGGAGAATATCACGAATGCTTGCTACAAATATCTACATGAGGCAATGCTACAAAATGAAACTGCAAAGATAGCAATTATTGAACAGCTTAAAACTTATAGTTTCATTTTGATTGAGAATGTTTATGTTGAACCAGAAAAAGTATCACTTCATTTGAACTTTGATGCTGCACCATATCTCTATCAGTTGCCAAATAAATATAAAAATAATTTCCGTGAACTTTTTGAAATTATAGGTGTGAGACCTTCTTTTAGAGTTGAAGATTTTGCCCTTGTGTTGGAATCAATAAATCAAGAGAGAGGGACAAAACAAATAACTGAAGCAAACTTTCAGCTTTGTAGACGAATTATTAGTGAAGGAATATGGAGTCTTATTAGAGAAAAGAATCAAGAATTTTGTGAGAAAATGTATGGCAAAATACTGTTACCAGACACTAATCTGGCTCTTTTGCCTGCTGAATCGTTATGTTATAATGATTGTCCCTGGATAAAAGTCAAAGATACCACTGTAAAATACTGTCATGCTGATATTCCTAGGGAAGTAGCTGTAAAACTTGGAGCAGTACCAAAGCGACATAAGGCTTTAGAAAGATATGCATCCAATATCTGTTTTACAACACTTGGAACTGAATTCGGACAGAAAGAAAAACTCACCAGTAGGATTAAAAGTATCCTTAATGCTTATCCTTCAGAAAAAGAAATGTTGAAAGAGCTCCTTCAAAATGCTGATGATGCTAAAGCTACAGAAATTTGTTTTGTTTTTGACCCAAGGCAACATCCAGTTGATAGAATATTTGATGATAAATGGGCACCACTTCAAGGGCCAGCACTGTGTGTTTATAATAACCAACCATTTACTGAAGATGATGTTAGAGGAATTCAAAACCTTGGCAAAGGTACAAAAGAAGGAAATCCTTGTAAAACTGGACAATATGGCATAGGATTCAATTCTGTATATCACATTACTGACTGCCCTTCTTTTATTTCTGGTAATGATATACTTTGTATTTTTGATCCTCATGCAAGATATGCACCAGGAGCTACATCGGTTAGCCCTGGACGCATGTTTAGGGATTTAGATTCAGATTTCAGAACACAGTTCTCAGATGTTCTAGATCTCTATTTAGGTGATCATTTTAAACTGGATAATTGCACAATGTTTAGATTTCCCCTTCGTAATGGAGAAATGGCCAAAGTTTCAGAAATTTCTTCTGTTCCATCATCAGACAGAATGGTTCAGAACCTTTTGGATAAATTGCGTTCAGATGGGGCAGAACTTCTTATGTTTCTTAATCATATGGAAAAGATTTCTATTTGTGAAATAGAAAAGGCAACAGGTGCCCTAAATGTACTATATTCAGTAAAAGGGAAAATAACTGATGGAGACAGATTAAAAAGGAAACAATTTCATGCATCTGTGATTGACAGTGTTACCAAAAAGAAGCAGCTGAAAGACATACCAGTGCAACAAATTACATATACTATGGATACTGAAGACTCTGAAGGTAACCTTACAACCTGGTTAATTTGTAACAGATCAGGATTTTCAAGCATAGACAAAGTTTCTAAGAGTGTTATTTCAGCTCATAAGAATCAGGATATTACTCTTTTTCCACGTGGTGGAGTAGCAGCTTGCATTACTCATAATTACAAGAAACCTCATAGAGCCTTTTGCTTTTTGCCACTCTCTTTAGAAACAGGGTTACCTTTTCATGTAAATGGACACTTTGCATTAGATTCAGCAAGAAGAAATCTGTGGCGGGATGATAATGGAGTTGGTGTTCGAAGTGACTGGAATAATAGTTTGATGACTGCCTTAATAGCACCAGCATATGTTGAACTTCTGATTCAGTTAAAAAAACGCTATTTCCCAGGTACTGATCCCACTATGTCAATTTTACAAAATACAGCTATTCATGTTGTGAAAGACACTTTAAAAAAGTTTTTGTCATTTTTCCCAGTCAACAGGCTTGACCTGCAACCAGACTTATATTGTTTGGTGAAAGCACTTTACAGTTGTATTCATGAAGATCAGAAACGTTTATTGCCTGTAGTAAGGGCTCCAAACATTGATGGCTCAGATTTACATTCTGCAGTTATTATCACTTGGGTTAATATGTCTACTTCAAACAAAACCAAACCATTTTTTGACAACTTGCTTCAGGATGAATTACAACACCTTAAAAACGTAGAGTATAATATAACAACACGCAAAACTATAGCAGAAAATGTTTATAGACTAAAGCACTTACTTTTAGAAATTGGTTTCAACTTGATATATAACTGTGATGAAACTGCTAATCTTTACCACTGTCTCATAGATGCAGAAATTCCCGCTAGCTATGTAACTCCTGCAGATGTCCGGTCATTTTTGATGACATTTGCTTCTCCTGACACTAATTGTCACATTGGGAAATTGCCTTGCCGTCTTCAGCAGACAAATTTGAAACTGTTTCACAGTTTAAAGCTTTTGGTAGACTATTGCTTTAAGGATGCAGAAGAAAATGAGATGGTAGTAGAGGGACTGCCACTTCTTATTACAGTTGATAGTGTTTTACAGATTTTTGATGCAAAACGTCCCAAATTTCTTACAACATATCATGAATTGATACCTTCTCGCAAGGAGTTGTTTATGAATACACTGTATTTGAGATACAACAGTATTTTATTGACTAGCAAAGTTGCAAAAGTTTTTGACATTACTAGTTTTGCTGATTTATTATCCTCTGTGTTACCACGTGAATATAAAACTAAAAGTTGTACAAAGTGGAAAGAAAATTTTGCAAGTGAATCATGGCTTAAAAATGCATGGAATTTTATCAGTGAATCTGTGAATGTGAAAGAAGATCAAGAAGAAATAAAACCAACTTTTGACATTGTTGTAGATACACTAAAGGATTGGGCCCTGCTTCCAGGAACTAAATTTACAGTTTCAGCCAGTCAGCTTGTTGTTCCAGAGGGTGATGTCCTACTTCCTCTAAGCCTTATGCATATAGCTGTATTTCCAAATGCCCAGAGTGATAAAGTTTTCCATGCTTTAATGAAAGCTGGTTGTATTCAGCTTGCCTTAAACAAAATTTGTTCTAAAGACAATGTGATTGTTCCCTTATTGTCAGCGCACACAGCAAACATAGATAATCCTACAAGCATTTTGAAAGCCATACATTATATGGTCCAGACATCAACATTTAGAACTGAAAAATTAGCAGAACATGATTTTGAAGCTCTCTTAATGTATTTCAATTGTAACTTAAGTCACTTGATGTCTCAGGATGACATTAAAATTTTAAAATCACTTCCATGCTATAAGTCTATTAGTGGTCGATACATGAGCATTGCAAAATTTTCAGCATGTTATGTACTTACAAAAACCATCCCTTCAACAGAAGTGGAAAAATGGACACTATCCTCATCATCAGCATTTCTCGAAGAAAAAATACATTTAAAGGAGTTATATGAAGTTCTTAGTTGTGTGCCTGTTGATGATCTTGAAGTCTATTTGAAACACCTTTTACCAAAGATTGAAAATCTCTCTTATGATGCAAAATTAGAACATCTAATTTACCTGAAGAATAGATTATCTAGCATTGAAGAATCATCAGAGATAAAGGAACAGCTTTTTGAAAAGTTGGAAAGTCTACTGATAATTCATGATGCAAGTAATCGTTTAAAATCTGCAAAACATTTTTATGATAGAACTGTGAAAGTTTTTGAGGTTATGCTTCCAGAAAAATTATTCATTCCTAAGGATTTCTTTAAAAAATTGGAGCACCTCACTAAACCCAAGAACCAAGCTTCATTTTTGACATCATGGGTAATGTTCTTAAGAAATATTGGACTCAAATATATTCTTTCTCAACAACAATTACTACAGTTTGCTAAGGAAGTAAGTATGAGAGCGAATACAGAAAACTGGTCTAAAGAAACACTGCAAAACACAGTTGATGTCCTTCTTTATCACATATTTCAAGAGCGAATGGATTTATTATCTGGAAATTTTTTGAAAGAATTATCTCTAGTACCTTTCTTATGTCCTGAACGTGCTCCTGCTGAATTTATTAGATTTCATCCCCAATATCAAGAGGTAAATGGAACCCTTCCTCTTATACGGTTCAATGGGGCCCAGGTAAATCCTAAATTCAAACAGTCAGATGTCTTGCAGCTGTTGTGGACCTCTTGTCCTATTCTTCCTGAAAAAGCAACACCTTTGAGTATTAAGGAACAAGAAGGTAGTACTCTTGGGCCACAGGAACAACTTGAGCAAGTTTTGACTATGCTCAATGTTAATTTAGATCCTCCTCTCGATAAAGTCATTCATAATTGCAGAAATATATGCAACATAACAACTTTGGATGAAGAGATGGTCAAAACTAGAGCTAAGGTCTTACGGAGTATTTATGAATTTCTCAGTGGAGAAAAAAAAGAGTTCCGCTTTCAGCTTCGAGGAGTTGCTTTTGTTATGGTAGAAGATGGTTGGAAGCTTCTAAAACCTGAAGAAGTAGTGATAAATCTAGAGTATGAATCTGATTTTAAACCTTACTTATATAAATTGCCTTTAGAACTTGGCACCTTTCATCAGTTATTCAAACATTTAGGTACTGAAGATGTTATTTCAACTAAACAATATGTCGAAGTGCTTAGCCGTATATTCAAGAATTCTGAAGGAAAACAGTTAGATCCTAATGAAATGCGTACAGTTAAGAGAGTTGTTTCTGGATTATTCAAGAGTCTTCAAAATGATTCGATCAAGGTTCGGAGTGATCTTGAGAATATACGAGATCTTGTACTTTATCTTCCAAGTCAAGATGGTAGACTGGTAAAGTCAAGCATCTTAGTTTTTGATGATGCACCACATTATAAAAGCAGAATACAGGGACACATTGGAGTTCAAATGCTTGTTGATCTGAGCCAGTGTTACTTGGGAAAAGACCATGGTTTTCATACCAAGTTGATAATGCTCTTTCCTCAGAAGCTTAGGCCTCGTCTATTGAGTAGCATTCTTGAAGAACAGTTAGATGAAGAAACACCCAAAATTTGTCAGTTTGGAGCATTATGTTCTCTTCAAGGAAGATTACAATTACTTTTATCTTCAGAACAGTTCATTACTGGACTCATTAGAATTATGAAACATGAAAATGACAATGCTTTCCTGGCCAATGAAGAGAAGGCCATTAGGCTTTGCAAAGCCCTTCGAGAAGGCCTAAAGGTTTCATGTTTTGAGAAACTACAAACAACATTAAGAGTAAAAGGATTTAATCCTATTCCCCATAGCAAGAGTGAAACATTTGCTTTTTTAAAACGTTATGGCAATGCAGTAATTTTACTCTATATTCAACATTCAGACAGCAAAGATATAAATTTCCTATTAGCATTAGCAATGACACTTAAATCAGCAACTGATAATTTGATTTCAGACACCTCCTATTTAATTGCCATGTTAGGCTGTAATGACATTTATAGGATTAGTGAGAAACTTGACAGTTTGGGAGTGAAATATGATTCATCAGAACCATCAAAACTTGAACTTCCCATGCCTGGCACTCCAATACCTGCTGAAATCCACTATACTCTACTTATGGATCCAATGAATGTTTTTTATCCAGGAGAATATGTTGGATATCTTGTTGATGCAGAAGGTGGCGATATCTATGGTTCTTACCAGCCAACATATACATATGCAATTATTGTACAAGAAGTTGAAAGAGAAGATGCAGACAATTCTAGCTTTCTAGGAAAGATTTATCAGATTGATATTGGATACAGTGAATATAAAATAGTAAGCTCTCTTGATTTGTATAAATTTTCCAGACCTGATGAAAGTTCCCAAAGTAGAGACAGTGCACCCTCTACCCCAACTAGCCCTACTGAATTTCCAGTTCCTGGACTTCGCAGTATACCTCCCATTTTTGCTGGAAAAGAAAGCCATAAGACATCATCTTCAAAACACCACTCACCCAAAAAGATAAAGGCAAATTCTTTGCCAGAAATATTGAGGGAAGTGACATCAGTAGTAGAACAAGCATGGAAACTTCCAGAATCTGAAAGGAAAAAGATTATTAGACGGTTATATCTGAAATGGCATCCAGACAAAAATCCTGAGAATCATGATATGGCTAATGAAGTTTTTAAACATTTACAGAATGAAATTAGTAGACTAGAGAAACAGGCTTTTATAGATCAAAATACAGATAGAACATCAAGGAGAACATTTTCAACAGCTTCTCGATTTCAGTCAGACAAATATTCATTTCAGCGGTTTTATACTTCATGGAACCAAGAAGCAACAAGTCATAAATCAGAAAGGCAACAGCAAAACAAAGAAAAGGGTCCATCTTCTGCAGGGCAATCTTATTCTCAACGGTTCTTTGTTCCACCCACTTTTAAGACTGTAGGTAATCCAGTTGAGGCACGGAGGTGGTTAAGGCAAGCTCGAGCAAATTTTTCTGCTGCCAGAAATGACCTTCATAAAAATGCTAATGAATGGGTATGCTTTAAATGCTACTTATCCACTAAATTAGCTTTGATTGCTGCTGATTATGCAGTAAGGGGAAAATCAGATAAAGATGTGAAGCCAACTGCACTTGCACAAAAAATAGAGGAATATAGTGAACAGCTTGAAGGACTTACAAATGATGTTCATACATTGGAAGCTTATGGTGTGGATAGTTTAAAGACCAGGTATCCTGATTTACTTCCTTTCCCTCAAATCCCAAATGATAGATTCACTTCAGAAGTTGCTATGAGAGTGATGGAATGCACTGCTTGTATCATAATAAAACTTGAAAACTTTATACAACAGAAGGTATGAAGTGATGAAAGGGAACAATTTTTAGGTAGAGGTGAATATTGAACATGATGAATGCAAGCCTACATTCATTTGGCCATCATACTTCCGTGGACTGAATTAACCTCTTATCTAGGAGTTTTTGAAGTATAAGACACAAAATTGATACTAACTTTGGAAGACCATTATCATGAATTCTAACAAAAACACTTGAGCATAAAAGAAAAAATTATTTTTACAAAGTTATAGGAAAATGAGTCCCATAATTGTTAAATGTATGTATGAGTGGTTAAAATAACATGTTACTGAACTGCACTTTATATAGCCAAAGGTTTGCAGTGTCTCAGATAATGTCTTTATATGTTTCTTGCTAGGGTGAATTTGTTTGCAACAGGGTATAATTGTTTAAGGAATTAATGTAACACTGGACATATCACTAATCTAAACAAATAAGGGGAAGTTGCCTCTGGAGTTAAGATTTCTTTCCCACATTTTTATTTGAGTGGATTTTTTTGACCCGTTGTCTCTCATCAGCTGGCTCTGATTATGAATTTGTTTTCATTTTATATGTTAATAATATTCAGTACATCTGAATTGGTACAGTATTTTAATTATGGATCTTCCTTTATTATACATTCATAGTACTTATAAAAGTGTACCAAGTGTACTTTATGCTTTAATTTTAAAAGTTTTTAAAATGTTTTTTGTTTACAAGCTTCCTATTTAAAGATTTCATGTTAATAGTCCAAATTGATCATTGCGGTTTATTACCAGATGTTATTAATGTTTTTGAAAACTGCTTACCAAAATAGCTTTTTGAAGACTTATTATGTTTGTGTACATATTCTTTTCATAAACATAATTTATATAGTGTGGGTGTACAACTTTTCAGTGTTTTTTTGTTTCATATGTCTAATGGTGCTTCAATATAATGTTCCATTTTTTTGTCTTTCACTATGTCACTTCGTGATCTTTGGGACTTAGCATTTCAGATATTGCAAATTGTAATATCCGTGATAATGTCATGTAATTAATTTAGAACTTTTTTAAAAATAGGAATTATAATTTGAAAATTTTCCTCTCCAGGATTTGTCCATATCTGAAGTTCAGTATTTATCATGTCTAAATGTAATATATTTATTTGCCTGTTAGCACAGTGAAAGTGTAATTTTTTTTTCAGAATGTAAGAAAGAGTTCAGTAATAGTGAGTTTACACAAGTGCAGTAACTAAAACTAACTCTTGCAATCCAAAAGAAAACTATGCTGGTATAGACTTTTATGCAGTTAAGGGCTTAAAGAATGTGTTGAATCATTTTCCCTATTATTTGTAACAAAAAGAATGTTTGCTTCTTGAAAAATGTATTGCTTCTGAATGTGAAGCCATGTAATTATTTCTGCTGTTATATTAAGTGCCATAATTTTAATAAAGCAAACATATACATTACAAAGAAAAAGTTAATTGTTTTTTTAAAGTATGATTTTGGTTTATTTTATATTATTACAATAATTTTGTTATAAGAGTAAACATAAACCCTCCTTCCCCTCCAAGAAGATGAGAGACCTCAAGAATAGTGAGAGAGAGAAAAAAAATGTACTTCAGTCTGTGTTCAGATTCCAATGGCTCTGTCTCTGGGTTGAGTTGCCTTCTTTATCATGAGTCCACCAGAGACGTTGCTTCAATATTTTTCCCACAATTGCTATTACTAGCTGTATTTCCCTCTATTCTATTCCTCCCCACTCTCATTTATTCTTTTCTCTCTCCTTTCATCCTGGCCCTGTCCAAAAGTTTGTTGTATCTGAGTACCCTCTCCCACAATCTTCTCTTTCTTCTATCACCTATTCCCCCTTCCCCCCTTCCCTCCCCCCATTCCCCCTTATCCCATCCCTTCTCATTTTTCTCTAGGTTAAGATAGATATCTATACCCTATTAAGTGTGTATGTTATTTCCTCTCAGCCATTTCTGATGAGAATGAAGGCTCATTCATTTCCCCCTTGCCTTCCCTCATTCTATTCCATTAAAAAAGCTTTTTCTTGACTCTTATGTGAAATTTCTTAGCTCCTTCTTCCTCTCCTTTCCCTTCCAGTACTTTAATTTATCACCCATTGACTCCATCTTTTTACCATATTATACCATTATATTCTGCTCCTTCCTCTGCCCTGTCTATATATGCTCCTTCTAACAGCTCTTATGAATGAGAAAGTTCATATGAATTATCAATATCTTCTTCCCATGCAGGAATACAAACAGTTCCATATCATTAAGTTCCTCATAGTCCTTCTCGTCTACCCCCTCTATAGTTCACCAAAGTCCTGTACTTGGAGATCAAACTTTCTGTTCAGCTCTGGTTGTTTCAATGGGAAAGTTTGAAAGTCCCCTGTTTCACTGAAAGTCCATCTTTTCCCCTGGAAGAGGATGTTCAGTTTTGTTGGGTAATTGGTTCTCGGTTGTAAACCAAGATCTTTTGCCTTCCAGAATATCATATTCCAGTCCCTACAAGCTCTTATTGTAGATGCTGCCAGATCCTGTGTAATCCTGACTAGAACCTTGGTAGTTGAATTGTTTGTTTCTGGCAGCTTTTAGAATTTTCTCTTTGACTTGAGAGTTTGGGAATTTGGCTATAATATTCCTGGAAGATTTTCTTTTGGGATCTCTTTCAGGAGGTGGCTGGTGAATTCCTTCAATTTCTTTTTTACCCTCTGTTTCTAGGATCTCAGGGCAATTTTGCTGTATTATTTCTTGAAAAATGAAGTCAAGTCTCTTTTCCTGAGCATGACTTTCAGGTAGTACAATAATTTTTAAATTATTTCTTCTGGATCTGTTTTCAGGGTTGGTTGATTTTACAGTGAGATATTTCACATTTTCTTCTAATTTTTGGCTTTTTGGGAAGAGTTTTATTTCTTCCTGATTTCTTGCAAAGTCGTCATCTTTCTTTAGTTCCATTCTGCATTTGAAAGAGTTATTTTCTTGAGAGAGCTTTTTTAATCTCCTTTTCCAGCTGGCCAGTTCTGCTTTTTAAGGCATTCTTCTCATTTGCCTTTTGTTTTGCTTTTTCCATTAGGCCTAAATTGGTTTTTAACATATTATTTTCTTCAGTACTTTTTTTTTGTATTTCTTTCACCAAGGTGATGATTTGGTTTTCATGATTTTCACTCATTTTTCATCCCATTTTTTCCTCCACCTCCCTTAATTCTTTTTGAAGTCTTTTTTGAGCTCATCCATAGTCTGAGCCCATTTTCTATTTCTCTTGGAGGTTTGGATATGGAAGCTTTGATTTTGTCATCATCTGAGTATGTTTTGATCTTCCATGGGACTAAAGTAATTTTCTATGGTCAGATTCTTCTTTTTCTGTTCTTCACTCATTTCCTCAGACCAAGACTAATTTATAGCATTTCCAAGGCTTTGTGGGTTTTTTGGGACACCCCACTGGGACCTTTATTCCTCCAAGATCTTATGCTTTCTTGCCTGTGCTTTGATATGTAGATGACAACAGCACTCCCCTCTGCCCTGGAGCTGTGATGAGGGTCTCTACTATGTTAGTATGGAAGGCCGAACTGCAACCTGGATCTGAGTGTGGGTAAACAGCGGAGTCCTGCCCCAGGGAGAGCAGAGAGATTTCTGCAGTCTCCCCCAACCCCTTTACCTTCTATGGGCAATGCTCTGGGGGTGCAGGCTGGTTTCTCCCAATCCTTGTTGCAGGTTCTGTGGCCACACTCATTCTGGTGTAGCAGAGTTCTTTCACTGCCCCTTCAAGCTGTGCCTAATGATCCCTAATGATCCCTGGGCTGTGCTGGGCTGTGCTGGGCTGCAGCTGGGCTTTTTTCCAACTCCTGGGCCTGGTGAAATACACTTTTCCCATGGAACTTCAAAGTTTTCTTGGACTGGGAAAATCTATCACTCAGGCTTTCTGTGGGTTCTGCCCCTCTAAATTTTGGCTAGAGTCATAGTTTGATGACTTTTGGGGGGGAAGAATTCCCGGGAAATGCTGCCTTCACACCATCATCTTGGCTCCACTCCCTGTAATTTTTGTTTTTGAGGAGATTCTTTATAGTTTTAAAATGAAACTTTACTTATGTACTTTTTTCAACTTAGTATGGTTAACTACAAATGGAGGTTTTCCTAAAATTTGAAAGCAGGGATTTTGTTTGGACCTGGAATTAACAAAAAAAAAAATGGGTTTGGAGAATAATTCTAGTCTAGATGTAATCATGTTTTAAATATATTAAAAATGTTTACTGAAATATTTTGATACTTATTTTGAGACTTTTTTGTTGATCAGGTTTCTGGAGATGAGACTTTTCACATTTAATTAATTCTTTCTTAGACAATAAATAGCTGGTACCATGTTCAGAGCCTAGATAGAATAGATATAGAAAGAATACTGAACTTCTTATTTTAATAAGTGTTCATAGAATAAAGACACAATATATCTGAAACTTGTAGTGTTATCTTTTACCTTCTGCTTCATTGTTCTGTGAATAATGTGTTTTGTGAACCTTCAAATGCTCTATATTTCTTTTTGGTATTAGTATAAAGAGGAGTAGTATAGTTCATTGGGTAGAATCAGCCTCAAAGCCATGTTGGCCTGGATTCAAGTTCTGACAGACTGTAAAAGCCTGGGCATGCCATTTTACCTCTCATTATAAAGGGCTTTAAGACTATCAGTTGCAGACAGTGCCGAATTGCTTTGTTAGAAAGAATATTTTCCACTCAGTGTCATAGGGTTAAATTCTTATTTATTGGAAGGATCAGCCAAAGTTTGATCTCTGAGACCAGCTTCTTACTTTAATTGGAGTTTTGTGGTTGAGGAAATTAAAATTCTTCACCTCTTCAGTTAATGAGATAAGATTCTTCATTACCAAATTTGTATCAAATGTGTTAAATATATAGGGCTTTTAAATTTGTTTTATATAGTTTATTGACAAATGAAAAAGAGCAGATGGTTAGGAAAATATTTGAGAAAAGTAAGTGTCCTTTAGATGAAAGGATTTTGAAGCAGGAGAAATTCATCATTACCACTGTTACTAGAATTCTTTTTCTTTCACCACATGTTTTAGCATAATGTGAGAAAAGAAAATCTTTAGGCCAAGTATTGGTAGAAGTCACAAAGGGTGATGATAAGCTATGCTTGGTTTAATAGAAAGCATCTGTCTTGAAGTAAGGAAATCTGTGTTGTAGTCCTTGGGCTGAGGAGCTTCTCTTCACCTGTTTTCATATCTGCAAGTAATACAGCAACTGTAAACATGTTTTAAAAATAATTCTGTACATATTATCTTATCTACAGCAATTATTTCCTTCTTTACAGACAAAATAGTGAAGACTCAGACAGGCAAGGGATTTACCCATGGTCAGACACCTATTAAGTTTCAAAAATATCATTTCAACTCCAATCTTCCCAAATCCAAGTCTAGCATTCTATCCATTATTCACTAACACTTTTAAGATTTACCAAGGGGCAACTAGGTGGTGCAGTGGATAGAGCACCAGCCTTTGAGTCAGGAGGACCCTAATTCAAATTGGCCTCAGACACTTTATAATTACCTAATTGTGTGACCTTGGGCAAGTCACTTAACCCCACTGCCTTGCAAAAACCAAAAAAAATTATCATGTTCCCTCCCTTGAACTTTTTAGTAAATTGTGAATTAAGAGACCATTGTTACCACTTTATAAATGAAACAAAATCATTTATTGATACCCATAATCATATAGCTAGTGTTAGAGGCAGAATTTGAATACTAATCTGTGTACTTGAAATCGTCAGCATTTATTAAGCACCTTCTTTGTGACAGGCACTGTTAGGTAGTTGAGATACAAAAACAAAAATGAAAATTGATTTTCAAGTACCCTATATTCCATGATGAGGGTGGCAAGGGAGAGTGGAGGGATAACACATGCATATTGTGGATACAAATTATGGAAAGGTATTTTTTTTTGCTGGGGGAGTGATGCACTAGTATCTGGGTTTGATTAGGAAGGTTTTTCATGTAGGAAGTGTCATTTGAAAGAACTGATGGAGGGTGGCTAGGTGGTGCAGTGGATAGAGCACCGACCCTGGAGTCAGGAGTACCGGAGTTCAAATCCAGCCTCAAATTCTTAATAATTACCTAGCTGTGTGGCCTTGGGCAAGTCACTTAACCCTATTTGCCTTGCAAAAAACCCCCCCCTAAAAATAAATTGATGATTCTAAGAAGTGAAGGTGAACAGAGAATTCAATCCAGGCATGGAGTTAATTTTCAAAAGCATGGAAAGTAAATGGAATATTATATTTGAAAGGATAGCAAGTAGGTTAGTTTGGATAGTAGAGTGTATGATGAAAGCTAATGGAAAAAAAGTAGGTGGGAACTTGTGAAAGAAGGACTTTGGCAAATGAGTGCATTTTATTGTTAAGACAATGACGAATGTTGAACAGGAGTAATGTTGGATTGGTCTTAGAAATGTTTCTTTGATATCTATATGGAAGATAACTGGAAAATCTCTTCTATTTAAGGCAAGGAGACTAAAAAAACTATTGTAGTAAAGTAGGTGATCAAGTAAAAGAAGTCTTGAACTATGTTGGTAGTTATGTGAGGAAACAAATGGATGAGTGTGAAAGAAATAGAATCAGCTAGACTTGGTAACTTGCTGAAGAGGGAGGGAGATAGTGAATTATATTTTTGATAGGCTCTATTTGAGATGCCTGCAGGATATCCATTTGGAAAAAGTTAATATGAAGTTGGTGATAAGGACTGGAACTCCAGAAGGAGAAAGTCTAGATACATAAGTCTGGGAACATTTTCAAAGATGAAAATTGAAGTCATCAGAGGTAATGGGATCTTCAAAAGAAAGAACATGGTGAGAAGACAAAGCCAACTTTGAGATGTAGAAAGAATGATGAATCAGCAAGAGACTGAAGAAATGTCAGACAGTAGGAGAATTTCTGTAAGATCAATGTCAAGAAAACCTAGAGAAAACCGAATATCTATGTAAAGTTGTTGGTCAATAGTGTTAAATACTACAAAGAAGTCAAGGATGAGATGAGGTAAGGCATTTGGGTTTTCTGTCTACTATTTTTATGGTAGGATTTGAGAGCCAAAAATGTTTTTTACATCTTTAAATAAAGTTTTGTGAGTGTTTAAAAATGTAAAAACCATTCTTGGCTCATGATCTATATATAAGAACAAATCTGAGGCCAAATTTGACTCTCAAGCTGAAGTTTACCACTCCCAACTCTAAACTATACTGACTCACAAAATGAGGAGTTACCTGCCTCAGATATCAATATGTGTTAAGGGACGAAAGAAAATTATTTGTGGAGTCTTATCTCATCCTTGTTGCTACTTACCTCCACTATTCCTTCTATAACCTGTCCAATTATAGATTTCATTGGAATACAGGTGAAGCTAGATATAGAAGAAATTGATAGACTCTAATGATAAGCCATGCCTAAATAAATGAAATTTAGTAGAGATAAATAAAAGTTTTTAAAAATCAGCTATATACAATTTGGAAAAAATAAGTTTGTATAAAAATAGCTTGGGGGACTTAGTGGTCTGTGAGTTTAATAAAAAATCAACAGTGTGATGTAAGAATCAAGAGAGCAAAGTTAATTACGACACTTGAATGTCTCTTGTATGAAGTGAATCCTGCTATGTACCACTCTAGTGAGATTGCATCTGTAATGTGTTTGGTTCTAGATCTCATCTTGTCAGAAGGGCATTAACAAGCTTAACCATGTTCAGAGGAGGCCTACTAATATCACAGGTCTTGAATCCTTGCCATACAATAAGGATTTGTAGAACGAACTATATTATATCTGGAGAAGAGAAGACTTTGGATAAGAACTCTATCTTAGGTGATTTAAGATTTAAAGTGTTATGTGGAAGAGGGATTATATTTATTCTTTTTGGTTCTAGAGGATTTGACTAAGATCAATATGTTCCAGAGGACTAAATTTCAACATGATTGAGAGAATAAGCTTTTGGCCAAGGAGAACTGTTGAAAAATGAAATGACCTAGGAAGTAATAGTTTTTAATTACTGAAGTTCTTTAAGAAGAGCCAAATAACCACTTGTAGTGTAGATTTGTTCAAATGACCAATGAAATCCTTCCTAACTTGAGAGAGCCAAACAGGATCTTGAAAATGGGATTTGTGGGGTGTGGATCATGAAAGAGAAACAAAAAATCCAACTTGAATTCTTCTACTGTAAAGGTTTGAAACTGATACTAAATTTTATTCTACACTATCATGTTCCCTCTTTGAATTTATTCCCACTTCATTTCTCAATCACAAATTTTTGGATATGAAACACCAAAACAAAAGTAGATAGAGTATTGGGTAATCTACATATGTCAAGTAGAAATTTATAGGTAGTTTATCAGTGTTTCAGCATTAAGTGCTATTAAGATTGATATATTTTAGTTTATAATCCTATTTGACAAGTTATTCATAGATCTTTATATCTTTATATATTGGTCTCCTGATTACAGTTCAGCATTACCAATTGCCTTTTGGGCATCTTAAATTTGATGTCCCATAAACAGCCCATAAATCAGTTCCTCTTTTCATATCCCTTATGTGCACCACTGTTCTAGTCACACAGGCTATTAAATTCAGTGTCATCCTCTCCTCATAATTCTTACCCCAATTATCCAATCTGTTGCCAAATTTTGTCATTTCTACTTTCAAAACATCTCTAGCATATCCCTTTCTCTCCACTCATAGCCTTTGTTCATTACTTCTTGCCTTGTCTATAACAATAACTTTCTAATTGGTTTCCCTGCCTCAAGTCTCTTCATTAATTGGTCCCTCCAATAATTGGTCCCTCCTTTCCTTTTTCAGTCTACTTACATTCTTCTCCCCTCCATATAATCTATAATATAATTATGACTTCCTTCAAGACTCAGCTCAAAAACAGTTTTCTGTGGAAGTCTTTTCCCAATCCCATAACCAGTGCTCGTGCCTTCTCTTCTGAGATTATTTTCATTCACTTTGTATTTATATATTGCCATCCTTTTTTCCCCTCCAGATGCTTAACATTATTTAGCATATAGTCAATGCTAAATAAATGCTTGTTGATTGTTATTCCCCCCCCAACCCCCCCCCCCCCAACAACAAAGCAACCTTATCAAATTTAGTTAACTCAACTAATAATAGCTGCTTAGCTTCTCAGGGCCATTATCAATTTATGGTCTTGGGGAACTTCTCTAAGAGAAACCCAAATACTTAGTCCCATAGAAACAGTTCTTAGTATTGACTTGCTTTGGGGGCACATATTAATGTTTCTATTATATTTATCAGCATTTCAATAAATGTTACTTCTTTTTGTGGATAGTTCCTCCATCAAGGCAGATCACAGGCTCCTCTATACCATACTCTCTCATTAGACGACAGCCTTTTAGTGTTGAGTCTCTTGATTTAGGTTAGTTTTGAAAAATTTGATTCATAGTTGCTCCACTTTAGAAAGGAACATTGAAACTGGGATTAATGATCTGGTTTAAAATTCCAGCTCTATTATTTCTTACTTACCTGTGTGCCATGACTTTATCATATAACCTCTATGAACCTTAGGTTCCCTATTTAAAAACTCAGTCAGGACTAGATAACCCCTATGGTCCATTCTAACCCTGTTATTAAGTGATGAATGTTAATGGAAACTTTCCAGAAGTGTTGTAGAGCACTTATCCTGGTCAGACATCAATGATGACAAGGTCATCCATTGTATTCTTTGCACTGGCTAGCCATTGTGACTTTTGTTCTGCCACTGGACTCTGATGACTCTGGAAAAGAAAATGAGGTTGCTGACTGCACTACTCTGCTTCACGTAAATCCAATTCATGAGCAAATCAAGAAATCACCCTGTGATGCTATTACTGCTCTGAAAATGAAGGATGAAAAACAACAGCAGCCTTCAAGGATCTAAGTCACTTCCATATCATGAAACATCAGAATACTGTTTCAATAAACTAGAAAATTCCCATGTCAGGTCAGTGTTTCAGGTGTCCTAGAATTTCAAATGAGCTACCCATTTTAAAATGCAACTAAAAAGGCAGAGAACTCTAACACTCTTCTACTTTCTTTTACTGATGCTTTTTTTGTTAAACCTGGGCTTAAACATATTGACTGATTGAATATAATGAGAAACTGGAATATTTTCAAAGATGTTAGTGCCATTGCATTGTCCCAACTGTAGGGAATTGTACGATCTGGAAACAAAGAGTTTATTCTTTTTTTAAACTTGAGGAAAGAAAATGTCTCTTTAAAGGCTACATATAAACAATCTTTTTGGAAGTCTAATATAAAAGATTTCAGTTGCTTTGTAATTAACATGAATTAGTTTTCATAGGTTCACTGTGTACCTGGGAAAGTATAGGTTCAGTGTACAACACCACAGCTCTGCTGAGTTTGTGCCTAAAACATGTCTCATTCTTGCTCTCCCATCATTGGTTTCAGAGACGTTTTAAAAAATATGACTTCAGAGTCAAAAAAACCTTCTTGCTATAATTAAATGTTCCCACTGTAGGCACAGAAGACAGTATTACTAATAGTAGAAATTTTGTGTAATCTATTTGGCCATGTACATCAAAAAACTCAATCTGAATATATTAAAAATCTCCAGAAAACAGGATTCCCAGTGAACTCTGATTCACGTATTTTTGGATATGATTCAGAGATAGCCCAAAACATGTTTATAGGACATTTTCTAATCCTATTTGTAGTAGCCCCCAACACTTTCTTTTTTAGAACCTAAATTTCCCCAGGCACCAAACTTAGAATATAGTGCCAGGATCTAAAAATGCTCCTCTGATGAAATGAGGATGATTAGTGATTTAGGAAAGTTTGGAACAAAATAAGGGCACCACAATGTGAAGGAAAGATAAAGGATGTGAAGGGGTGGACTGTGTCAAATATGCAGTGCATCTATGTGAGAGACATTGTGTGTGACAAGGCATAGACTGTAGTATATGTATGTGATGTATATGTATGTATGTGATACATGTGTGTATATGCATATCCTAAGGGTATGAATGGAGAAGATGGAGAGTATATGTATGTCAGAATCTATGTATGTGTACATGCATGCTTGTGTGTTTTATGAGCAAGGGAGATAAGGTGAGGATGAAGGAGAGGGCGGAGACTGGGACTAAAGTGGGGAGAGAGAGAGAGGGTTGGCAGGGTGGAAGGTAAGGAGTGGTAGTGGTAGGGATGGAATAAGTGGTATGAGATAGATGGAGATCTTTGTATGGAGGGTGCATTCCATTCCTGACAAGATAATAAAATTTGAGTGTTTTTCTTGATCAGTGTTAGTCCCCTGTTAAGCTCTGATTTGGTGCCCCAGTGATTTCTTCCTTTCTCTTCTTGCTCCCTGCCTTAGTCCAGCCTCTTATCTCCTCACCCTATCTCCCCTCCAGCTTTCTTCCATCTCTTACCCTGACCAGTCAAAGAAAGTCCTATTTATATCTTACGGAACACTTGCTTCAGCAAATACAGAATGCAAAATGCTGGATTAGATATATGTATCACAAAGATTATTAGAAATGAATTCGACACAGTGATATAATATTTCATTGTGTATTTACATGTATTTAGAGAAGGGGAGAAACAAGGAAATAGTCACAATTTATTCTTCATTCTGGTGGAAATTAAACAGCTCAGTGTTGCAAACAAATTCTGTTCGTTTTCCTCAAATCCATCCTAAGGCTCAAGTCTTGATGCCACTTCCAGAACATAGTCTCATCCAAATATTTTTCACTGGCAATTTTTCTGAGTTCAGTTTAAAAATCTCTCTCTCTCTCTCTCTCTCTCTCTCTCTCTCTCTCTCTCTCTCTCTCTCTCTCTCTCCTTCATCCAATCCCAGAGGCAAGATATACTTTCCAGCTCCGAAACCTCATATTCCAGAATAATTATTTACTGAGAATTGTCAAGCTCACGGAGATGTGCCTTGACAATTTGGTGGCATCTTCAGGTGCTTTTTTGACAGACACTACTATTTTCTTGGCAAGTGGAGCCCACTCCAGCCACTGACAGGTAAAGCTTTCCATCTGGGCACACACAGATTTCATAGAGTCTCTGAGAACTGCCAGAGTGGCCCTGAGTCCCCTGAACCAGTTTAGGCAGACACACGGTGGCAGCATCCAACACAAGCTGTATGAGAGAAAACAATAGATGTGGAAGTTAGAGTAATAATGAAACAGGAAGAGTCCTAGTAAAATGAGTGAGTAAAGAAGGAGATTGTAAGCGCTGATGAATTTTTGAACATTAAGGGGCTACTATGTGTAAGGCCCCTCTAAGTTCAAAGAAGACCTTAGCAGCATCTCCTCCAAGAAATACTAGTAGGTACTTGACCTGAAATTAGTCAGACAGTTATCCTGATTTCTACTCAGCAATTATCTTCTGTCCCTTTCATATATAGGAGGGAATTAAAGCTTCTGTCATTCCTTCTCAGTCTTCTTCTGTTGAATAGAACTTTCCCTTGCCTATTGAGCTCAGTCAGTTTTGAGAATTATCCTTCAGGCTCCATCTGGCAATACCTGATGTTAGCATTACAATAAATAAGGCACTGCTTTGTGTCCAAGCTTCAGTTAGTCTGAAGGAGATGAAAAGCTGTAGGAAAAGCAGCTGTTCCTTCATGGAGGACTCTCTGCCTCTGCTCACAGGGGTTTCTTGAGTAGGCAAGAAAATGCATATTTGGAGCAGAGGTATTTGACACACCACCCTTATGGTGTATATGGCAGACAGCATTGCCATGGGCAGCTGAACTAAATTAAAATGTAATTGGGAAATACTTAACAAAATGAAGAATACAATGAAACATATTTTAATATGTTATTTTTTAAGTCAATATGCAAACTGCAGTGATCCTTAGCCCTTATTTCTATTTGAGTTGGACTATGCCGATGTAGAAAGAAGTTCCTAATGCCCCCCTCTACATCCAAACACACTGATCTAAGCAGGGCTCTGAGAAGGCTTTTGAAGTACAGTTCTCAATTCAGAAAACTTTCCTGCTAACAACAGAATGTCTTTGTGGTACCATTCTACAAGTACAAAGAAATGCTTCTAGTGGAATAAAATTATTTTTTAGTAAAATACATTTAAAATGTATTTGTCAGGAACATTGGCATCATTAAGACTCATTGGCTTGCATTTCTTTGAATTAAGGTCATATATAAGTAGGAAGCCTATTCAAGGCATTGATTAGTAATTGTACCTTTCTAGCACACATAGGAGCCTAATGAACAACAATGATGAGAATAAAGAAAATGTAATTTTCTCAACATAATCTTTGAATTGCCTTATATCTAAGTATAATAAAAACACTTCTAGTTTTGTTTTTAATTTTTTCCCACTGGCAAAATGGAGAAACATTGTACTGGGATTCAGGAAACCTAAATTTCCCTGTTGTCATAGCCTTTGTTTTTCTTTTTGTAAAGTAGGAAAAATAATACTTGTATCAACTCTGTCAAAGCATGGTTGTGAGGAAAGTGCTTTGTAAACTATATGTCAGAAATGTAAACTTATTATTATTACATAGGATGATGAAACTAGAAAGGAATTCAAAACATCTTATTGGACAGAGTGAATATTAAAAGCGATGATGATGATGATGATGATGATGATATCTAGCATTTATATAATGATTCAAGGTTTCCAAAATATTTTACAAATATTTCATTTTATGCTCACAACAGTCCTGGGAGATAGATGCTATTCATTGCATTCTACAGCTCAGGAAACTGCAGCAGACAGAGTTAAATGAATTTCCTAATTGCTGTGTTTTATATTTTCTTGCCATTTTTTAAACTTCCCATACTGTAATCTCATAAGGGTAAGGATGCTGCTTTATAGAAATAGTGCTAAAGCTGGGAGTAATTCCAGATTCTTTTTTATTTATCAGGTATCTAACCTTTCTAACTTTGAATTCTCTTATCTATAAAACGGGGATCATGATAATTGCACTACTTATCTCAGGGAGTTTTGAGAAAAGTACTAATTAGATGTCAAAGTACTCTAGAAATGTATATTATTAAAACCTTTTAGCTCCACCAGGACCTAACATAGAGGATTCAAGATACAAGCTACAGTTTGACTCACTATTCTCCAGAATAACGCGGGGGAAAATAATGAATAGTATTCAGACAAATCAGAAGGAGAGTCTTCTTGTTAATGTCTATTCTTTCATCTCCCATAATAAAAGAGAATGTTATTGAGTTAATTGTAATGAGAGGTTGGTTCCATCCCATTCTTTTCTCTGATTTGCTATTTCTTCGCAAATTTAATATCTTAATGATTTACTTTGCAAAATGTGACAGATTGGATTGTTATGGAAACTGAAAAATTGAGTGATTTTTTTTTCAAATTTTATCCACAGATTGTGGGATAGATAAGTGGTACAAGGTATAGAATGTCAGGAAGACTCATCTGCTTGGGTTCAAATCTGACCAAAAACACTTGGTAGCTGTATAATCCTGGGCAAATCACTGATTCCTTTTTGCTTAGTTCCCTCATCTGTAAAATGAGCTGCAGAAGGAAAGTGCAAATCATTCTGATATCTTTGCCAAGAAAACCTCAATTGAATCATGAAGAATTAATTAGACATATTTGAAAAACAAATGGGCAACAAGAAAACCACATATTAATGGCAAAGAGAGGGAGCATGTCACAGTCAATAGAGTTAGTCCAAAAGTGAGAAAGGCCTGGGTTTAACAGAGGGAGCATATCACAGTCAATAGAGTTAGTTCAAAAGTGAGGAAGGCCTGGGTTTAAGTCTCATCTCTGACACAGACTAACTATATGATTCTGAGCAAGTCACTAAGACCTCACCTAGTAGCCTGAGGAAGTTCTTCACTGTGAATATCCTATTTTAAAGAAGCCACAGATTTAAATAAAAAATATGCACTAATATGCAGGACATATGTGTGAATTTATATACGCACATGCCATTTTTCTCTTTATGCAAGTCATTGATTAAAATGTTGACCATCACAGGTCCAAGTAACAATTCCTTAAACACTCCAATAGATACACTAATTCATATGACTACTTTTGGGGCTCAGTCATTCAAAAAGTTTCAGTGACACGGTTTATTAAAATTTCTTGAAGGCATTAAATTCAAAACTATGGTTAAGAAATTCAAGAAAATTGGTTCAGAAAGAAGACTCAACTCAAATAAGATGGAATTAAAAAGGGATAAATGTAAAGTTCTATACTTAAATTCAAAAAGTCAGCTTATAAATACAGAATGGTAGGAGTAGGACGTCATTAAAAACATTTCCTTTGCAAAAGATCTGGCTATTTTAGTGTCCTTTAAAGTCAGAATGAGTCAACAATTAGACCCAGCATCCAAAGAGGACAATGTAAAGCTTCCTGAGGATTGGGACACTTTCATTTTTGTCTTTGTATGTCTAGTACCAGTGTTGTGTCTGGGTGACTTGATCAGTTGTTTCACTGAAACAAGCTAATATTATCTTAGGCTGTACTAAGAATTATAATGATCAGAATGAGGGAAAAACAATTTTTACTATATTCTATCTTGATGAGAAGCTACCTAGTATATCATTTGAGTGAAAAGACATAGATTATGTAGTATGTCCACAAAAGCTGCTGGGATAATTGTAGGGAGGGAGAACACACCAACAGGGAGTAATGGAAAGAAATTGAACTGTTTAAGCTTAGAGAAAATGTTAGAGAAGAAATGATGTATCCTAAAGTATTTAAATGGCTTAACCTTTTTCAGTTTGGCCCCATAAAGCAACATTTTAAGCAGTGGTTTGATTCTTTGCATGGTTGACTCCTAGATAGAGAGACCTAATATATCCAGTCCTAGCCTCTCTTCTGAGTTCCAATTCTGCATTATTAACTGTATAATAAATTCTCCCCCTGCTTGTCCTCCATATTAGAATATTTTATCTCCTTAATATCCATAGTAGTAAAAACTAGGTGGTGCAGTGGAAAGAGCACTGACCCTGAAGGTAGGAGGCCTGAGTTCAAATGTGGCCTTACTAGCTATGCAACATTGGGTAAGTCACTTAACCCTGACTGCCTCACATCCAGGGCTATCTCTAGTCATCCTGATTCACATCTGGCCACTGGACTGAGAAGGAAAAAGGCACCACCTTCCAGATATGATGGTCATCTTTGAGAACAAAACATTATCAGTATTCTTTGGATATATCCCCTCCTTTTCAATTGCATATGTACATAACACTCTAATTCAGATACTCATCAATACTTACTGGGACTACTACCATATCCTCCTAGCTGTTCCCCCTGCCTCAAATCTTTCCCTTCTCCAGACAGTTGTCAAAGTTGATCTTTCTAGTTGTTCATATCACTCTCTTGCTCAATCAATCCATGGGTTTAGGCTCACTCTGTCATTTGACTTTTTATGCCCCTCCCTCACAAGCTGGTCCAATTTTTATCTCTAGCCTTATCCTATTTTCCTTTATGAACTGAACTTCTTGCTGTTATTTGCACACAAAATTATACCCCAAGAATGCATAATTCACAAAATCCCCAGTGTCTTCCACTGCTCAGCTTAAAACATCATCTTCTACATGAAACTCCTTTTTTTTAATTCTCTTACTTCTAGCTGTTGATGTCTCTCCCTCCCCAAATTCCCAAAGCTTATTCTGTATTTTGCAATTGTACATATAGTCTTCCCTGCTAGAATAGAAGTTCTTCAGGAGTGGGAACTCTTTTTCCTTTGACAGATCAACTGAAATTGTAAATCACCTCTGTAGACTTCCTTATGATGAGAATTGTCCATCTAAGAAGGGAGTGGATTGGAATTCTCTAAGTAGTGACTAGATGATCCTTTGTTGATATTCTTTTTTAAGGTTGATATTTTTTTAAGGAATTCTCCTTCACGATTCTGGGGTCCTTTCCAACTCTTGGACTCTCTACAATGTTTTCATTTGTTGACTGTCATTATGAGATTGAAACATCTACTGTGTTTTTTCTTAAACAAAATGAATAGGTATTATTAACAACAGCTGAAAAAAACATCATTCTCCAAAGAAAGTGCATTATCTTTGCACTTCTTAAAATGCTAAGCTGTCAGTTTAAATCCATAAATGGCTTATTAAGGGCCTGTTTCATGCACTGAATTGTGCTCAGCACTGAGTATAAAGATAGATATATCACTGCTTCCCTTAAGGAGATTTCAGTCTAGCAGAGGGAGAAAACAAATACACAGAAAAATATAACACAAGTTTTTTTATAGAATAAGCTCATAAGACAGGTTATGAATGATTCATGGAAGGAGTGATCACATAACTGAGAAGACAAAAGAACACTTTTTTGTAAGGGCTACCTCTTTAATTAAATTTTGGTAGGTAGGGATGTGGGAGGAGATCCTTTCATGGGTGTGGGATGGTGTATACAAAGGCAGAGAGATGGGAAAGGGCAAGATAGAATTAAGGAACAAGAAATAATTACATTTGGGCCAAAATTTGTAGCTCTTGAAGAGTACTATATAATGAGAATAGAAAAGCCAACTATCAAATTGTTGCATTAAAAATATTATTCTGTTATATCTACTTTCAATATTATTTATTCTATATAATTTTAGTCATTTTTCCTTATGATACAACATACAATGTTAATATGTTAACCCAAGAAGGTTGTTTCCTGCTTTGACTGCAACCTGAAGGGAAATGGTCCACATATATAATAGAAGACTGCTTTATTTAGCTTACCATTCCATCACTACTGTGCAATTTGATGTCCATTTGAGAAAGAGCTTCAATTTTCCCAGAATTTGCTTTAATATGGACCCCTCTTGGTGCATCCATACTTAGGCTCCTCGTGGGGGATTCTAGCCTGAAAGAAGAAAAAAGGATATTGAGCCAAAGACTAGTAAAACAAAATAAAATAACATTCCAACAGTATTTATTTTAGTAGAAAATCAATACAACTCAGCCTGGAAGCCACAATTTAAAAGGTAGCAGGCACCTGGAAAATAGATAAAAGGACATATTCACAGGTAGCACTATGATTTAGGTGTTATATTTTTCTTTTTCATCATGGAGACATGAAGTAGCAATTAGATTAACAGAAGTTTTTTAAAGGCCATGCTCAATTTAAACACTTAGCATTGAAAGAATGCAATTCTCCTATAAACATCATTTATTATATTTTGTTTGGCGGGAGAAACCATATCACTCTGAGATTGATCAAAAGACTCACTTATGTTTCCTATTTAAGGTTTCATATGCCTTAAGGTTACTATTTCATATCCTTTAAAGTTATTATTAGCACCACTGACATTGGGGAGGTCACAATATTTCCAGCCCCTCTGGCTTGCTCTGGTGCCCTGGTCTATCTCTTCTGAATTCTGTACCATTACCCTACTTCCAAAGCAGAACAAGGAACTGGCAGCCTTTATAACTTGACCCATTCTCTGTGGTTATATTCATCCCTGATGGACAAATTGTTCAGGTCATTACTACTATTGCTGCCTTGCTCTCTCAATTTATGGTAAGAATAGTACTTAATAACCTGAAGGGGGTTCTGCAGAGCAAGGCCAGCTACAGATAGGATTAAATGACAATGGCATTGTGTGAGTCAGGAGTGAACTTCCTGATACAATGTACAAACAAGATGCTGAATATAGAAAGATTCTCATATCCCTCTCACTTCCACTGTTTACAGCAAAAGTTCTTACTTTGGGGATTCATGAACTCGGTGTTTTTCTTCAATATTTTGATATTTGAATTTCAATACAATTGCTTTCTTTTGCAAACCTCTATATTTTATGTATTTAAAAACTTTATTCTTTTTTTTTTTTTTAGGTTTTTGCAAGGCAAATGGGGTTAAGTGGCTTGGCCAAGGCCACACAGCTAGGTAATTATTAAGTGTCTGAGACCGGATTTGAACCCAGGTACTCCTGACTCCAAGGCCGGTGCTTTATCCACTACGCCACCTAGCTGCCCCTTAAAAACTTTATTCTGAGAAAGGGTCCATAACCTACCTCACACTCCCCAAGGGGTCCAAATTAAAAAGAATAAGAACTCCCACACTATAGTAACTGAAAATCAGGTTCATTGATTTCTTATTCAATAGTTTGGAAAAGGATAATCATTTGCTTCTGACTTAGATTCAGACAAAATCTGATCTGGATCCAGTAGCAGGAGAAATTAGTCCCCAGAACAGATGGTAGTTCTCTTAATACTGATATTCTTCAGAGGTGGCTAGGTGGCACAGTGGATGAAGCACCGGCCCTGGAGTCAGGAGTACCTGAGTTCAAATCCGGTCTCAGACACTTAATAATTACCTAGCTGTGTGGTCTTGGGCAAGCCACTTAACCCCATTGCCTAGCAAAAACCTAAAAAAATACTGATATTCTTCACAAAATCTTATGTACATATGTGTGAACCCCCCAAGAGATTTACAAGCAATTTAATATCACAATTAAATTCCTGAAACAACATTTCTAAGATAGATTTAAAGGGCATTAAAATAAAATAAGGTTTTTTTTCCCTACAGAACAATAATATTTCAAGATAAATTTCACATTGGTTGTTCTTGCATATATACAACATAAAACATCATTTCTAGTAATGATGCATAAATAAATGACCTGTAAGGTACAGAGAAAGATTGAACTATGTAAACACAGGCTGCCCAAGGAAAACTTTCAAAATTAGTATCTACCAAGCAGTGAAAACACATGGTACAGTCTTGTTTTATTATTGCATAATGACACATTATTCCATTCCTTTGGCACATAAAACTAGATTAAAAAAAGGTCATCTGGGAACACTCTTACAAAAATGTTCTTAGTTAAAATGCAAAACCATGTTTGGAAAGAAAGACAGATCTTTAAGAAAACCAGGGAACATATCAGATGTTCATTTCATTATAAGAGTTGCAGCCTCTCAGTTTTAGATAATTCTCTGTTTGGATAGTTTTTAGCTGGCAGGAATTACAGAGCCAGATGTACAGGCCAGATCACTTTGGAAGAATACATAGCCAGATGCAGACATCGTAAATTTATTTGACTTGGTTTTAGATTTTTAATGAGATAGTGTTTACTTTGAAATTGTGCTCTTAATTTATCCAAAATCCTTGCACTCCTCTGGGACTGAAATAAAAATGGATATGTTAGAGATGCAGCAAAGGCAAACATTAGTCCGAGACCAATCACACATGGGTATTACTGCATCGCATAGCCACAAGATGGCATGATATAACCAGCTGAAAGCTGTTGAAGCTCCCAGACTGTTATCTCAGGGATTTGAGAAAAAGAAACTTTCATAATTTAGCTACAGTGTTGTCACTTTCATAATAAGGAAGGAAATGGGAAAGGGGAGGGAAAGGTAAGGAAAAGAGTGAAAAACTGAGAAATTGAAAAAAATAATATGTAAAGATGCTTGCTGTAGTTCAGTTGTGTCTAACTTTTTGTGACCTCATTTAAAGTTTTCTGGGAAAAGATACTGGAGTGGTTTGTGATTTCCTTCTCCAGTTCATTGTACAGATAAGGAAACTGAGGCAAACAGGATCTTGTCCCAGGTCACAAGCCTGGAAATACCTGAGGCCAGATTTGAATTCACAAAGAAGAGTTGTCCTGACTCCAGACCCTGTGCTATATCCGCTGGGCCACTTACCTGAACCAGTAAATAATTTATTTAAATACTTTTAACACTTAAAAAACTATCATATGCTCTTTGATCCTGTTTCCTCATTGGTATAATGAGAAGCCTAGAAAAAAGTATCTCTGAGGTTCTTTGAACTCTAGATCTAGATTTTGATCCTTATAAAATGATTCAGTCCCTGATATTCTGAAAATAATTAATTTTAATGATAATCGACATTTGTTTAATGCTTTAAGGTTTACACAGTGCTTTATGATAACTTATTTGATACTTACAAGACTCTAAGTGAGGTAGATGTAATTATTATTCCCATTTTACAGATGAGTAAACAGGCTATCCACAATTAAATGCCTTCCTTGGCTAGTCAAGACACAGAGTCTTAGGCAGGATTCAAACTTGGGTCTGTGAACTCTACTACCTAGCTGGCCCAAAATAAACATTTGTGCTATTTGGTTGTTTTTCACAGTCAAATAAAAATACTTATAAAGTCAAAGCAAATGAAATATTCCCTTCCTCCACTCAAAATTCTCAAGCTTTTCTCTGAGAAGTAAAGTCACAACTAAAGCAGTTGTTGTGTTAGAGATGGATTAAAGCTGTTCTGTGAGAACACCTACTTATTTTTAATGTAATACATATGTAATCTATGTAATAGTTTTATAGGTTCAAAAACAGGTGTGCACATATGTGCATTTATGTATATATATGCCTATGACTATGCATATTAGAAAAATACCCTGCCTTAGGAAGGATAAATTAAGAAAGAGGCCATACAATTTGGTCAATTTGCTGATATTCTCAGGAAACCTTGACCACAAATCAAAAAGAACAAAAACATTCCAAAGAAAACACCATGTTATAGTAAAAGACTTCAATATAGGCCAACATTTATTAAACATCCACTGTATTCTGCTAGGTAATGAAGGAGATAGTGCCAAGTATTTAATAAATAGGTATTTATTATGTGTGCCAGCTACACTGCTAGGTGTTGGGGATGTAGAGAAATGAAATACTGACTGCCTTCAAGGAGCTTACATTCAATCAAGAATTGAATTAAAATATTCAATTAAGAGAAATGTTACATTCACAGATTCTTGGAGGAGACAGGAAAGGTCTGGTGTAGGAGGTAGCATTTAAGTGGCATCTGGAGGGAAGTAGGGGATACCAAAGGCAGAGATGAGGCATTCATTTATCTCATGCATGTGTACAATCTGTGCAAAGATAAGGCTTCTGGGGATGGAATGACAGTTGGGAGGAACAGCCTGTTTGGTGGAATGATAGAGCATATGAAGGAAAGTAATGGATACTAAAGCCTTGAAAAGTAAGTTGAAACCAAGAAAGAAAAATAACTGCCTGGAAAGGTAGTTTGGACCCAGATTATATAGGGTCCAAAAAAAGGATAGAGATATTAAAGAAGGGCTGGTACTTGGGTTCCCCTTGATTAGGTTGAATGAGATAGTCACTGAACTTCTAGGAACAAAAAAGCTTTCTTATTTGATGATGATAATTATAGTACTGTACTCTCTAACAACATTTCTATGCTCTGTTAATATTTTCAAACTACATTTTTCACAATTCTTTGAGTTAGTAACAGCATATGTATTATTATCTCCCTTTTAAAGATGAGACAGTTGGGAACTTGGCAAAGTAATCATTTTGTCAAAGAGACCTGGGTAAGAAGTATAAGATTTGGCATACAAATGCTGGCCTCCTAATCCAAGTTTACAGTTTTTTTCTAAATAAACTTTACTAGGGGTGGCTAGGTGGTGCAGTGGATAAAGTACCGGCCCTGGAGTCAGAGTACCTGAGTTCAAATCTGACCTCAGACACTTAATAATTACCTAGCTGTGTGGCCTTGGGCAAGCCACTTAACCTCATTGCCTTGCAAAGAAAAAAACCCTAACCCCCCCCCCCAAAAGAATGCATGCTCACCCCATGCTTTTTGCTGTTTGTGAAGCTATATTATTCATGCTTACTTTAAAATATACTCAGTTCTTTCCTTTAGTATTACCTTGTGAAAATTTCACCCTCTGTCTAGTGGAAAAGATGAGATGTTGTTTTCTCTAAGGCTCTATATTTCACAGGGATGCTCAATTTTCTGCTTCATCCATGAAACCAATGCTAAAAGACAATAAAGCTCCCCAGCAGGTGGTAGCCCACATTCTCAGGCTCTCATTCCTTCAATTCATCCCAAAGAGCTATATTTGGCTCTTACTGATCCATGTTAAGAGTGAAGCTGGGTTTGCAAATAACTTTTGCGTGCAGTCAACCACTCAACAAACATTTTGTGAGTGCCTGTGATGTAAAAAAGTCTGATATTTTGCCTGATAATAGTCCAGGCACAGGAGGAAGAAGTCAAGGAGGAGTGATGGGAGTGGAATAGGAAGAAGTGACAGTGGTGAAAGAAATAGTCTAGATATGGCAGGCATCAGAGAATAAGGAAAACAACAGAATCCTCAGTTTTTGAACCTCAGAATTTTGTTTTGTTTTGAGTTTCATCGTTTTTAGAAACATAGCTGTAAAAGGTCATTTAAACAGGGGTTCCCTAAGGGGGATCCCTAGTGTGCCATGCATACACAGACTCTTGGCAACAACAATCCTTCTCTCTCTCTCTCTCTCTCTCTCTCTCTCTCTCTCTCTCTCTCTCTCTCTCTCCCTCTGTCTCTCTGTCTCTGTTTCCATCTCTCTCTCTCTGTCTCTGTCTCTATCTCTCTCTTGCCTCCCTGGGGTCACAGAAATAGGAAAAGTAGAGAGGAAGTCAGTTTTAGATAGAAAGAACATATATCAGACATTTAGAACTGTAGGATTGTATCTGCAGGGCTGGAGGTTGAGATTTGGAAGCAATCTTCATAGAAGTAATCAACTAAAACTATGGCAGCAGATGAAATATTTGTATACAATAGGTGTTTAATAGATGCTTATTGAATTGAATTTCAGAATTAGAGTATGTTCAGAAATGGAACAAATAAAATGGGAGATAGGCTCAAAGAGAGACCAGATATAGTGAAGAACAGGCAACAGAGAAAATACTCATCATCAAATAATAGAAAGAATAGGCAAGGAGTCAGTCAGCATCAGGGGATCCTGGTAGTCAGCAGAGCTTCTAATTAGTAGGCAAAATAGTGTGGGGGTGGGTAGGGGGGAAAGGAAGGAGAAGTATCATCTGAAACACATCTAGTAGTAGATAATATGAATGGAATTCAACTACTAAGTGCTAGAATGGGAAAAATCTAGTACCTGGAAAGTTTAGGAAGGAGAGGAAAATGGGAAGAGAACCAAGGCAAGGCAAGAAGGGTCATTACTTACTGGAACTCATTCTTAAGGTTAGGACTACCTTAACAAATGACTGGTTCATGAGTCACAGATCTAGGGCTCTATATATTCCCCTTTTCTAGTAGCAGAATTAGTCACAGAGTAAGGTATATGGGAAAAAACCCGACAGTTAGACATTATGTGGTTTTGGTGTGAAAAGTTAGAGGAATTAGGGGAGGGAAAAGGATAGAGAAGGAATAGGGTTTTAGAAACTTGGAATTTTGTAGTTGGAAGGGATGTGAAGGGTAATCTACCTCAACTGGTTCTTGAAAAGGAATCCATTTCCTTAGGAAACTGAAATCTGTATTGTCCATTTTCTATCACCACTATTATATAAGAAGCTCTATGAGGGTAGGCATTATTTCTTATTTATCTTTTTTTCAGAATCTAACACAGTGCCTTGCAGAGATCAGACAGACATTAAAGAGGGAATCAATACAAATGACTAATGAAGTTGGAGAAGAAAGAGAATAGTGAAGTTTTGTGTTTACTAATGACAGTTTCCTTCTTTCTTTCCTTCTTTCCAATTTTCCTTCTTTCCTTCCTCCCTCCCTTCCTCCTTCTCCTCCCTTTCTTTTATTTTCTTTTGTCAATGACAGTTTCAAGGAAAGATTGCCTGATATTGTAGAAAAGGGTAAGGACTAAGAAATTACACCATATTATAAGGTCATTAGTGACTTTGGAAAGAACAGTTTAACTAATTAGTGGATTCAAAAATTTCAGATATCAGAGGAAAAAATATTCAGAGTGCATTTAGTTCTATCTAGCTGATAGTGGACAGGTGATAAACTAATTTTTGCCTAAAGACCTCTAGTGAGGGAGGGCTGGATAAGAAGTTACCCCCCTAAAAGAAGCCTTAATTGGATTTTTTTCAACTATTATTCATTTCTCCTATTTTGCCTTCTGGGACAAAGCAGAATAAGTCTTATCCAACTCACATGTGGAAGCTCCTCAAATATTTGAAAAGAACAATAATGGGTCCTCCAAGTCTTCCCCATTCCAAGGTAAATATAGCAATTTTTTTCCCATTGATCTCCATCTGGTATGAGCTAAACACTCTAATCTCTGAGCCTGGCTCTGGAGTGAACAGCTGTGTGAACTGTAGATAGTTCATCACTGATCCAGAGCCCTCTTGTGAAGCTGATTTTGTCCGAGGCTTGCCCAGTGTCTTTGAAATGGAAACTTACACCCTGCACCTGTTTTCACCCCACCTCTCTAAAGAATATTCCACATGTCTTAGCGGAGTTAAGCATCAAAGCTTTAAACTCCACTAAGATATATAGTACATTATAATTTTATGTATTTACATATATAATCAAAATATGTATACACATTTACATGTTTTATATATGTATATGTGTCTATTAACCTCTTTTCACTTGAACTATTCTAGCCTTCAATAAAAGAAATTTGAATTAACTGTAGAATATTTAAAGTCAAACAACTAAAATCAGATAATAGAAGAGCTTCAATTTTTTTTACATTTCCCACCAGCACACTAAGAATGTCTAATATTTTTGCAGGTCTTTTTTGTATTCTGTCATATTTTTTAGTTTTTATCATTAAATGCTTAATCCACCTTAAATAGTTCATTCTCAACTAGTGGAAACGAAAGATTCTTTGAACAATGTCACATTTAGCCACATAGCTACAAAGTGATGGATCATTTTTATATTACATATCTAGATCACATAATGCTAGTCTTTTTTTCCCTATAAAATATTGCTTTTTAGCTTTCTTGAGTATTATTACCTTTTAAATTAAAGCTATTTGCAAAAGAATCAGACATTGGCAAAGAAAAATTGATAAGCAAATTTGAATATTGATGTCTTCAAATTTTATGTTCCTGTTAAAATAAAAAATAAAGAGAATTCAATAATTTCCAAAAGCTTGCTCATGTTCACTTTTAAATTAAGTTCATAAACTATAATTAATCAATTACTTAAATAGATATGCTTTTTCTGTTAATTTCTCATAGCACTTAGGAATCATTAAAAAAAATAAAATTAAATGTCAGAAAAACAAATTTGGTTCAAAATTCATTTCAAATTTAGGAGAATAGCAACTCTAAGAAGTCTTACATAAGACTGAGAAATACATATAGTTTTGTAATCCATGATTCCATAATCCCAATTCTTGTTTCATATAGATCATAAAAAGATTACAGATTATATCAATTTTAGGGACTTTACACAAATCATTCTCTCTTTGTTTGAAGTCTAATCAGGGTCTTTCCTTGAGAAAGTCAGAATTTGGATACTTAGGCCTTCCTCTGAGAACATTATAATATAGCTTGTGATAAGAAAAGCCCTTGAGTTTCTATGAGCCCAATCTACCAATAGATTGTAAATATAGGACAAGATTTATTTCAACTATTGGAAAGCATCAAGAATTGTATTCAAGTTGATAATCAGTCATCAATTCATTTTCCTTCTTTCAATGAGTTCAACTTTCCTCAAAGGTGGATGCAATCCTTTAGATTTAAAATGCCACCCTAAGATTATGCATAGTTCCTTCAAAAAGAGAAAAAATTGGGGATTCTTTGGAGAGTTGATTCTCTTTTAATTTACAGTACCAATAGGTCCACTTGATTCTTCCTCTTGCCTTAGTTCAAGAACTAAGAGCTACCTTGGCAATTCCTCTTTTTTGCAGTTACTCAGCATTATCCAAGAACCTTTCTTTACATATCCAGGAGGCTTAATCTAGAAGTTCCCCCCACCCCCCAAATGCCTTAGTCAGTCTGTCATTGCCTTTCCATGACTGCCACTTTTAGAGTCCAGAGATTACTCAACCTTTCTCCCACCTACACCTCTCAGTTTTTGACTTTTGGTCATTGTCTCTACAGCTGTGTGTCTCTCTTTTAAAATCTCCGTCTAAGAATTACCATTGGATCTTCACATGGGGTCAATGTGACAACAGTATTTACAACAAAGTTACTCAGTCACAGATTCAACTTGAAGAATCACTGAAGTCTCAAAGGTAACATTTGTGTTTATTCCTTATATTGGAATAATTTTCAACAAAAGCCTCATCATTTTACCTTAACAATGCTGACATTTCTGGGCATAATTTCTCAAAGACAGAAGAACCTTATTTTTAGGTTGAAAGGAAATTTTTACTTCTTTGTAAAGATAATAAAGTAAATATTATGACAATTCCAGTTTTGGGAAAAACCTAGATATTTATCATATGTAAATTTCTCTATTTGAAAGAATTATTAGGTAATTCAATACATTTATCACTAAAACTATTTTGCATGTCTTTGATCCTGAAATTCATGGGAACTTTATGTACAATATAGGAATAATTAGTTTTTGGAAATTCCTCAGTTATATAAGTCAATAATTCAGGATTTTATCAATCTTCATGAGGGAGAAATGACACACTAGACAATAAAAATTAATAAACTCTATCATAAGTTATTATACAAAATAGAATATTTATTTTAAGTACAGTCATTTAAAAAAAAAATTTGCAAGGCAATGGAGTTAAGGGATTTGCCCAAGGTCACACAGCTAAATAAGTATTAAGTGTCTGAGTCCAAATTTGATCTCAGGACCTGACTCCAGGCTGGTGCACTATCCACTGCACCACTTAGCTGCCCCTTCACAGTCATTCTTTATATTCCATCTTTTCCTGGTTTTCAACTGATAAGAAACTCCTTTGATTTCCTAATCTGAAAATGAAGTAGTGAAGGAGTAATTATTTTTAATCTCTAGGGTTTTTCCTTTTAGGAAACATTGTATCAATTTGTGGGCTTTGATGATATTTATAAGAAGACTACTTTTATCAAGTTAGATTTTTGCAACCATAGACAAAAATGAATTGAACAGAGATGTCAGCTCCTAGAAAATTCCTGTTACTAGGACACCAGATAACGTATTTACACTAAGTGCAGATGCCTGATTAGAATTATATGTTAAGTGTTTTGCAAGCCTTAAAATGCTGAATGAATGACTGCTATGCTGTTATTTTTGTCATTATTATCTCATTCTTGTCTTTTTCAATAAGGTTTGGATAGAAATGATCCTGAGACAAATTGCCATCCTGCTGTAAATTTTCTATCTTGATTGTTTTGTGGATTAGTTCACAAGTCGATGAAATAACTGATTTTTGTAGTTGACTGAGCATTAGGATATAAACTCATATCCTATAGGCTAGCTTTTCATATTTTAAATCACCATGTAGCTTGGAGATTTTAAGTATTTGAGATGATTAAAGCATTATTCTCAATAATTTACAAATATATATCATTTGTAGGTGTTGTAGGTAATGGTTTGTTCTGTGATAATGATGCAGTATTACTATAGTTCATTGACTGAGTTCTCCAGGATGTTTTGGGAGGGTTGCATTTATAGTGTGGAATGTGATTATCAATCCCTGAAAGATAGCAAACCTCTAAAGTATAATTCTAGCCAACAGGTCAAGTACTGCTAGGTATTCTAAAGGTGCTAAATTTGGACAACTCTCTCCACCTTTTCTTTCCATAATCTAAACTGATCACTAAATTCGTCCTCCTTAAGGATAACTTTTTTCTAGTTTTTTGGGCAATGGCTTCATACTGAATTATGATCTTAAATGGGTCAATTTACATAAATAAATTGGCACCACTCAGTCATTTATTCTAAGCTTCTTTGTCATTACATTGTTGGCTGAATTCACACAGTTTTCACCTATAAAGGGTATTTTGATTCCAGTCTTTAAAAGTTGTTTCACAGGTTCATCTGAAGGTGACTTTTATTTACATTTGACAAGACTAATCAGCCTTTCCTTTGATTTGCTGAAATTACTTCTGTTCTGTTCTGTAGATTTTTCTGTTCCTGTTTATCATGTGCTCTAAGAATGCTTTTGACCATTTCCCCTATTTATGGGTGCCTTAGAGTAATGGGATTTTGAAATGGTACTTTCCAAACCTATTTTTGTTCATATTGATGAGGAGTGAATATTAATACTCATGTAATCTCATAGGATGATGATGATGCTGGGTTTCACTTCTGATGAGGAGGTTCTTAGGGGCATGATAGAGTTTAGTCCAAAGGAGTTCAGCCAGATGGGAAATGAAACTGGAGCACAAATCCCCCAAGAGTTGGTAAGCTCTTTGAGAATAGGTCGTTTGTCATTTATTTATTTTGTATCTATCATTTATAACATCTAGTATAGAGCTATGCATTGAATAGAACCTTTATGCATCAGGCATTTATTTAGCCAGAATTCATTCATTCAATTAGAATTTATTACCATGTTTTGAACACTGTGAAAGGTGCTAAGAAAGAAATAAAGATAAATTAGACAAAGTGTCTACCTTCAAGTAGCTTATAATTTACTAAGATTTAAACAGCTTAAAATGTGCATAGGGTTATCTTAGACTTGAAAGCAAGTCATAAATTTCATTGAGGAATGAACAAAATTGCCATAACAAAACTAGCATGTTAATATTAGAAGATAAATTAAGAGGTCATCTGGTGATAACTAGGAGAAATGTATGGCTGTAACAAGATAGGTAAATTTAGGGTTAATACATAGAAAATTTCTGAAAAAATATGTCTTCAATGGGGATGGACAGAAGTATGATCCATTCCCAGGTCTTAGACATATACTCCTCTCAATGAAGCCACATTGCCTTAGACATGGTGTTCAGCTGACACATATTAACTGTGGAATCTCTTAAATCTCTAGATCTTTTTCATACAAACTTATGATCTATGTTCCTCTTATTCCATATTCAAGCATTTTAAACCTACGTGTAGGAATTCATACTTATCCTCATTTACTTTCATCTTCTTTGATTCATTATATTGTTTTAGCCTGTTGGGATCTGTCATCCTATATATTATTTATTTCTCCAAGTTTTGTGTCATCTTTAAATTTGATAAATATGCCACCTATACTTTGAGGCACATTACTAATGCACTAGAGCCTTCAATTTCATGCACATTACTAATAAACATGCTAAAATGGTACAAGGAGAGAAACCTAAAATGCTTTAACAGAGAATGTCTTCTAAATTGTCATCAGTTCTTTAATGATTTCTCTTTATGTCTGATAATTTAACTAATTCAAACTTCACTTAACTACACTATTCTATAATATCTAGATCTTGGCCACAAATATAATAGAAAAGACTGTTGAATTCTTTGTTGAATTTCTAGTAAATTATGTCTAAGGCATTTTCCTTATCTGTTAGCCTAGAAATGCTAGAAATAAAAAAAAATGATGGTTTCAAATGACAGGTTGAACTATGAACTATGCTACTGGTTTTGTGATCATAGCTTTACTTTCAAGTTGATCATAAGCTTTAATTTTAGATTGTAGAATTCTGCCAGGATTAGAAGGCATGGACTATAGTTTGTAGACTTTCCTCATCTTATTCTTTTTTTTTTTTTGTAAGGCAAACGGAGTTAAGTGGCTTGCCCAAGGCCTCACAGCTAGGTAATTATTAAGTGTCTGAGACCGGATTTGAACCCAGGTACTCCTGACTCCAGGGCTGGTGCTTTATCCATTATGCCACCTAGGTGCCCCTCCTCATCTTATTCTTCTGAGAATCATGATATTTCCCTTTTTTAGGTTTGTGGTACATTTCTTATTCTCCACATTTTTTTCCCAAGACCACTGACACAGAAACCACAATTGTTATTTGTTTCAGTTTTCTGTGATTTAGTTCACCTAGACTAAGTGGAATCATCAATATATTCTTTTTTTTTTTTAGTTTTTTTCAAGGCAAACGAGGTTAAGTGGCTTGCCCAAGGCCACACAGCTAGGTAATTATTAAGTGTCTGAGGCCGGATTTGAACTCAGGTACTCCTGACTCTAGGGCCGGTGCTCTATTCATTGCGCCACCTAGCTGCCCCCATCATATATTCTTAATATCTTCTTTCTCATCTCACATTTCGATTTTTAAAATATATCTTTGTTCAGATCTTTTTGATCCAATAATCATTTTAGATGAGAGAAAAATCACTCAAAATATTTAAAAGCAACTAGTTTTATGGACAATAAAAGCTGTAGTACTAGCTGGTGATTTCATAGATGTGGTATTCCTTCTTATGTGGGTGTAAAGGTGCTCAGGAATGACTAGCTTCTGTGGTGTGAGGGCTTGTTGAGCCCTTTCCAGGATTGTTCATTCACCTCAGGAGACACTTTTCACCCAACTTGCACCTGTGGCTCTAAGAAGCTTTAGCATGTGCAATGTCTACACCCTGGTAAAACTATGGGCTAAATCAGATTGAGGGTATGTGAAAACATCTCCCTGGAGGAATGAGCAAATGAGAATAATTTGTTCCAATGGCTGTGAAGGCAGATGAAGTAGACCCTAGAGAGTTCAGAGCTTGGTCCATTGAATACTCAGGACATCACCAATCATCCTGGTTTATTGTCACTGGGTTTCAGTGACTCTGGAAAAGCTAGTGAGTTTGATGATTTTGTGCAATTTTTTCCTCACTTAAATGCAATTCATGAAACTTAAATCCAATTCCTGCACAAGTAAAACCATCATCTGTGATATTGTTGGGGTTTTTTTTGAAAATGGAGGATGAAAAATATTCCTTCTAATTATGAAGTCTATAACTCATTCTCTGTGCCTGCTCATTCTCTTCTATTCTTTTCCATGTCTTTTGAAAGACTCACTGAGAGACTCTCACTGACATGCTGGAAGCATGCAATGACAGTGGAATGTATTGGGTATTCATTTTGACTTCGGGGTCATGTGGATCAACATTTTCTCCAGTCTCTATTAATTCTAAATCTTGAGAAAGTGGGTTTATGAGTTGATAAATACTTTTCTCTTCATCAATTTTTTGGGTATTAATTGTATCACAAATTTTTTTCCCATGAATTTAAACTTTTATTTTTCCCTTAAATATTTTACTCCAGCTACTTTGAAAATCTATTCCTATGTCTTCTTCATTGTTTCACCTTCATCATGGACCTTCACTGTGGAAATTTGCTCAAGTTAACTGCTTTTCCTATTTCTGTCTTCTTCAGTTCTATTTCTTTCTTCTCTTTAAATGGTTCTTTATAGTCCTTGGAGAAAAGATTTTGTTACAAAAATCTTTATTTATGTTTTCTATATTTTCTTTTGTCCTGCCTTTATACCACTGTAATGATTTTGTTTAATTGAAACTTCTTTTTTTAGTTTTTGCAAGGAAATGGGATTAAGTGACTGATTTGCCCAAGATCAAACAGCTAAGTTATTATTATTATTAAGGCCAGATTCACTGCTCCTAGTTGCCCTTTAATTGGAACTTTAAGTTTTTTTAAACTCCACCCCCACCCCACTGATTCTTAATTATAATACTTATACTCTTTCATCAAATTTGGACAAAAAAGTTTTATAAAATCTACAGTTAAACTGGTGTTGACTTTGGCTTCCTTGTGATTTCACCTGGGAAGTTGGAATTCAAGTATTTTTGTGGACTAAATTGGGCAGTTTTCTAATCCTTTGTGTCTCTTAATAATCTAGGCATGAAATATTTATACCAGTTTCTTTATTTTATTATTAAACCATTTCTTCTATCCTTTTACCACTTTTGACATCTAATCAATAGCCTGCTTAAATGGGTCAAGTTGTATTATTTCACCTAAATATATTTTTCACTTTTTTATTTATTCTTTTAACATTATTAATTTTGACATTTGCTCTTATAAATTGATACTCTCATTGTATACATAAAGCTGATTCAGGAATAACATTCATATCAGTAATGAATATTTTCTCTTAAAATCTAATAAATTTTACTTCTCATGATCTTATTTAGTGCAACCATTTCTAGAACTTTTCAATTCTTCTATCAAATAAATTAATCATGATGTATAGTCATGGGTCCTCTGTGTCTGCAAGTCTGTTGATTCTTTCATTCTTCATTCCTGTAATCATATTGTCTAACACTTTTTTCTGTCCTCTCGCATTTCTACTTTTGGATTTAAGTCATCAAGCATCAGAATATGAGCTGATTTAATTTGGTAGGTTTTATTGAGTTTTTCATAGAATTTTTCTTTTTCTTTGTCTCCTATAACAGATGTTGGTACATAAGTCACACTTATTTTCACAATGGCTCTTTTTGCAAATTCTTCCCATAAACATTGAAGCACAAGATGAATAAACATTTGAAAAACAAGGTTTCTTATTTTTCCATTGATGTGGAATAAAACCAACTTCTTCAATTCCTTTATTGCTTGAAAAAATTTAAGGAGGACCTTTGAGCTATTCTAGCATTTAACTTTAACTTTCTTCTTTCTCTTATTTTCATGTATAGCAAAAATGTCAAGATTTACATGATTTGGGTCCTTTAATGACTTATTGATCATTAAATAAGCATCTCACATAAAGAATTTTAACCTTTAAAGGATCTTAAAAAACCTGTAGTCATTAGATTTTTTTCCCCTCCTTTTTCTACCACCATCATTGTCACTGCAGAAGTGGAAGAGTCTAAAAGATATTTGGTATTTTCCTTGTTTGTTTCAAGGTGTGAAATAACCAGATCATTTATTATCAAGTAGCTAGCCCTCTGGTTCTAAAACTCCATAGTTAACTATGATTGTCCATGAAAATAGATATAGTATATTTCTAGGACCATGCTTAAAGCCTTTCCAGAATGGTAGAACCATCAGGACTTGTAGTCCATTGATACAGCTTTTGAGAATCCTGAGTCACTTCTATTCTTTGTTGAGAACTTTAAGTAGGATTTGAAAGAGAAAGGCTAAACAAAATAAAAGTTGAGTAATTTTATTCTGTTTTCTTTTCCTATCTGCCACAAGATGTGATTCTATCATCTCTCCTTATAGAGTTAAAAATAGCTCTTTTTGTTGTCCTTACAAAAATAAGTACTAATTCTGAGCTATAGTACTGCTAACATTTTTCATATAGGTTCATGCTATATATACTTTTGTCTTCTTCATTTATAGTTTTTTTCTTATTTCTATCTCCTAAACATTTCTTTTAAAAAATCCAAATTGTTGAGGCTCATTCATTTGTCTCTTTAAATAGCTCTGCCTTCTTTGTGTTGGAATTGTTTGTATTTGCTCTTCTCACAGAAGAGGACTTAATTCTTGAGGACTTTCCATTCCTCTTGGTCACATTTCCTTTACAGAATTTTAAGTTATGGTTTCATATTTATTCTTTAAATCTGTTCACATATCAGACTATATCTAACTATCTTTTCTTTTAATGACATGTTCTAAAATAATCACTTTGCCCTAAGGTTTTTTTTTTTTGTCATTTCTACATAAGCAACTGGTTCTTCCTTGTTGGCCAAAATTAGAATAGCCATTCATTTAATCTCTTCCTCAGATATTTGAAAAATGAATTAACCATTAAGATAAATTAATAATTTATTAAATTGATGGACAGAGATTTTCAGCTAATATCTAGATACATAAAGTGTGTTATACTGCCAAAGACAGTATACTTCCAGGTAGCTGAATCACATGTAGATGCCTATATATGGGCAGAATTCAGATATTAACAATTTAAGAAAGTAATTGTCTTTTTAAACTTTATTCCAAAAGTTGGGTTCTAAATATGTTAAATGTACATTTATATGCTAGAAATAAAAATGGAAAGTCATTTATATTTACAGAAACACACTTTTCTTATTGAAGTGAGTATCTAAGCTCTTTGGAACCTGTTCCTCCAATTTACTATCTCCTTTTCCTGGAAGGATAGAGGAATTGCTTACAGTAATTCAAACCCTTAACTGACATCCCTTAGTTTGTGTCATTTTGTAAGCCTTGGTATTGCATCAATTTTTATGGATCAAAAGTTTTCATTCATTCCTTATTTATTAGGAACAACTCTTTCTTTAGGGAATGAAAACAGCAAAACTTTAATTTTTGCAGAATAAAATGAACCAGAATATCTTTTCTTTAGTAATTGAATTTAGCAGTAATAGTAAAACATAAATCAAATGTAGAAGTAATCTGAATTAAACAGGTAATTTACAAGTTCCATTTTTATTTAGTAAAATAACTTTTTTTAGGTGTTTTTTTTTTTTTTTGGCAAGGCAAATGGGGTTAAGTGGCTTGCCCAAGGCCACACAGCTAGGCAATTATTAAGTGTCTGAGACCGGATTTGAACCCAGGTACTCCTGACTCCAAGACCGGTGCTTTATCCACTACGCCACCTAGCCGCTCCCATAGTAAAATAATTTTAACATTAACCAATCGTTTTGTAGTTTCCAATAATTGACATTAAAAATTTTATTAGACAAAACACCAAGTAACATACTTAAGGAGTTAGCAAGCAACTGAACATTAGCAACCTTTATCCTTAGTTGATTATTTAAGATAGTATGAAAAAATTTCCTCCCTTAATTTCTTTATATTCAATAATCTTTTAATATAATGTGAAGAAATAGTTTAGGTTACATTAGGCAAAGGCAATATGGACCTTGAATTGTTCTAAGAAAAACTGAGTGTAATATCTTCAGCATAGTCTTACTTGACTTTTAGAAATTAAGTCAGCTATATCTTGAATGACAGTTATTATTTATGTTTCTGGCTACTCCAAATAACTCATGAAGTATTGCTATTTAGTTGTACCCAATTCTTTTTTTTTAGGTTTTTTTGCAAGGCAAATGGGGTTAAGTGGCTTGCCCAAGGCCACACAGCTAGGTAATTATTAAGTGTCTGAGACCAGACTTGAACCCAGGTACTCTTAACTCCAGGGTTGGTGCTTTATCCACTGTGCCACCTAGCCTCTCCTGTACCCAATTCTTTATGATTTTTGTGATCCATAATATGTGAGATTACTCTGTCTTCCACTACCTCCCAAAATCTGTCTAAGCTCATGTTCATTGCTTCCATGATACCATCTATTTTATCTTCTACCATCCCCTTTTCCTTTTGCCTTCAGTCTTTCCCATTATGGGGTCTTTTTCCATTGAGTCCTGTATTCTCATTAGATGTTTAAGTATTTAAGCCTCAGCTTTTTTAATTTCTTCTCCAAATGAAGAATCATAGTTAAAGCATTGAATTGGTTTTATCTCCTTCCTGTCCAAGGAACTCTCAAAATTCTTCTCTAGTGCCACAATTTGGAAGCATTGATTTTGTAGTACTTAGTTTTCCTTATAGTACAACTCTCACAATCAGGTGAGAAAACTATGGGAAAAAACTATTGGAAAAAAACTCACTAAATGAACAACTACCATTCACTGTATGATCCTTTGTTGGCAAGGTAGTTTCTCTGATATGCAAATAAACTGGAAAAATAATTAAATCTATTGACATACACTAAAAAATACAAATTTGAACATTTAAAAAATACTATGTAAGCTATTTTCCTTTTTCTAGAGTTTCTTATTTTTGCACAATTTGGCTCTGAATAAATAAGGTTTTGACACATATTCTTTAATTTTTTCATTGTGAAACTAACCATTATTTTGGCTATTAAGTGTATCTTTGACAAACAGTTCATTTTTTCCAAGTCTAACTATTCATTCCATGTTTTAACCTATGACTTTTCAATGGTGTTTAAATCAGGCAAATTTCCAAGCCATTGAAACATGTTTATCTCCATGTCTTAGATCTATTTGCTAACTTTTTTGTGTGATTCAAGGTCATGTTGCAATAGTTCATCTTTATTCATTTGGGAATTTTTTACCTTCAGAACAATTTTCCTTCTCAACATATTAATGTATTTATCAGAATTTATCATTGCCTCAATAGATACAAGACTTCTAGGCCTATTGGAAGAAATAAAACCTTAACACATTTTTTGGAGGGATGTTTTATATAGTATGTTGAAAATGGCCAGTACTTACTAGGTTTCCCAACAAGAAAAGTGAAAGCTTTGGTACAACTTTGAATGAAAAAAATGAGTTTCTTTAGTAAAAATCGTTTTTTTCCCCTTAATATTCAATACTCTAGTGTTTGTATTATCTTGCCTATGTCAAGGATGTTTTATTCATAACAATGGGTAGCAACTACCTTTTAAAAAAAATCAATCTTTTCACTATTCTTCCAAATTCAAGAAAAACCATGCTATACACTAGAGGAATCAATAACAATCTCTCCAGCTGCCATGTCCCCTTGAAGGACTTGGCTTGTTTTCAGAGAATTAATTAAGCTGTTTTGTAGCAATTGCTTATCATTTTTGCTTTGTTTTTTTGTTTGAGCCACACTTTCCTTTGTACTTTTGTGTGGCTACTCCTGTTTTATTGTTGACTTGAATGATCCTTGAAATAACTGATTTCTTTATAACAGCCAGGGTAATATCTCTACCAGTAACTGAAGAATTTTCTTAGAGTTATAAGTTGTGTATATTTCCTTGGAGTAAGAGCCTTTCTTACAAATCAAAGAATTAAAAACAATAAAAAAGAACAACAAACCATGTGCACATCCTATGAAATCTAATCAAGGATTTTTTGGTGGAGAGAAAATAGCTCAATTTGGTTTCATCTGATTAAGCACAGGTGTCCTGAATCATCAGAAGCATGCCATACATGACCATTGCTAGCATAAAATGAAAATCATTCTAAATTTATTGCTTTACTTGAGTAGTTTTCATATTACTCCAGTATGTCTGGGAATTAACTATTTTCCTCATCATCATTGGTTGACTTTCATGGTTTCCATATGAAACCAAAATGATGTCAGAATTTGTAGACAATAAGTATTTTGAGGGGTCTTGAATTCATGGTTATGTAACAATTCAGGCCCCAATCTTTTCATATTCATAGGATCACAGATTTAGAAGTGGGAGGAACATTGGAGATCATTTAATCTAAAGCCCTCATTTTATGGGTGAGAAAAGAGGAGGGAGTTTAAGCCCCTTGACCAAGACTGAATAGCTGGCAAATGTTTGTTTTCATTCTTGGTGAGTTTTGCCAATATTTTCCATAAATTCCTGAATAATGTTCTACCCAACATTCCTTCTGGAAGTCTTCTTCTGATTGTTTTAAAATGTTGTTATCATATACTGTCACTAAATGATCAGTCTACCTTTTTTCCCTGATTAAATATATCCTCCATGATGTTGTTTCCACCACTTATATGAAAGTCAACATTGGCAGTTTAACAACCTACATCCAGAATATATCTTTGTAGCTTTTGCTTTGGGCTACATGAAAATTTGATTTTTTCAGAGATTATAATCTACAGCCAAATAGCCTCACCAGGAGGAAATCTGTGTTAAAAAGGTCTTTTAAAATCTGGTACCAGTACATGGTCTTTGAAAGTGCTACACAGTTCTTCAAATGCCATTTTCTCATATTCATATTTGAGTCCAACGTCTTTTCGATTTACCACAATTGTGCTCACTGAGGGAACAACTTAACACATTGCCTACATACTTGTATGCCATAAAGTGATTCATATCCTCATATAGTACATTCTTTTCACTTTTTTTACAGACTGTATGAATAAACTATTTTCCTGTTGGAGATCTTAGATTTCATTTAGGATCTCTCTCTCTCTCTCTCTCTCTCTCTCTCTCTCTCTCTCTCTCTCTCTCTCTGTCTCTATCTAATCATCTATAGCCCTATAGTTCTATAGCTATAGATCTAGATGGATAGTTATAGCTATCTTTATGCAATACTCTTTTGTATTGTATTAAATTTGTAATATTTTTTGTACTTAACAGTCTGTCAATTAATTACTTACTATATAATAGGTACTGTGTTTAGCATTGTGGATACAAAGAAAGACAAAAGCTTCTGCTCTCAAGGAGCTCATAGTCTAATGATATGATATGTAAATTGTGGTAGTCTCAGCAGGAATGCACTAAGACTGAGAAGGACTAGGAAAGGCTTCTTGCAGAACTTGGGATTTTAGCTGAGACTTGAAAGAAGCCAGGGAGTCTGGGAACCAGAGGAAGGAAAGCATTCCAGGCATGGAGGACAGCCAGTGAAAACACCAAGAGGTGAGGGATGGAGTGTCCTGAGTGAGGAACAATAAGGAGGCTGGTATCTCTAGATCACAGTGTACATGGAGGATAAGTATAAGAAGACTATATTTTCAGCACATTACAGTTTCTGGTATATATAATAGATGCTTAATAAATACTTTTTGGTTACCTATTATTATAATTTTTTTCAGAAGAGAAAATTAAAGCTCAGAAAGATTAATTGTACCTGCCTGTGGTCATAGATCTGAGAAATGTAACTGTAATTTGAATTTATGTCTTCTTATTTTCCAATCTCTTTCCACTATGATGATGCCTCTCATGCCAACACATGCTGAAATCTCTAAGAATCTGCTTCTTTATTTCTATGACCCCAAACTTATCCTCTTAAGTACTGTAATGAGTTAAGTTGATGTCTGGATAGTAGATTTGGTCTTTACCTGGAGTCATAACTAGAAGCATTGTTAGCATTAGAGAATCTGCCAGAGCCTATGTAGCATTGGCATAGTTGCTGACAGCCTAGAATTGCCTGTTATTACACAAAAATGTATCAGTGTAGAGCACTAGCCATGAAGTCAAGGGAACTTGAGTTCAAATCCAGCTTCAGACACTTAATAACTGTGTGACCTCGGACAAGTCATTTAACCCTGATTGCCTTGCATCCAGGGCCATCTTCGGTTATCCTGATCCTTATCTGGCCACTGGACCTGAATGGCTCCAGAGGAAAAAGTGAGGCTGGTAACTTAGCACAGCACTTCCCTCAGTCAAATTCAATTTGTGTGCATGCCATGGCACCTCTAAAGGACAAAAATCATCATTGGGTAGAGTTTTGTGGAGGGCAGAATCCTAGAATTAGAATTAATCCCTGATGCAACATTTTCTTTGTACTTCTTTCATATGTTATTTTGTACTGTAGTCATTGTCATACCTCCCAGTTCCTCTACTAGCCAGTAAGGACTTTCAGGTTCCAGATTAATTTTAGTTTATTTTAATATCAACCCTGGATACTATCACAAAGCCTCATACATGACAGGCATTTAATTAATGTTTGGCTTTGGACATCTTTTACACCCTACTGTCCAGTCACAGATCTTTTCTAAATCATTGTTTACAAATGATCAACTTGCCCCTGCCTGAACACTTCCTGAACTAATTATCCTATGGGCATAGCTCATTCTACTTTTGGATCAGATCATTTGAAATTACAATATCTCTTAGTCTCTGTCTCACTCTTTCTCTGTCTCTGACTCTCTGTCTCTTTCATTCTGTCTGTCTGCTGTCTCTCTCTCTGTCTCTGACTTTGTTTCTCCCTCTTACTCTTTGTCTCTGCCTCTCTGCCTCTCTCTATCTTTCTCTCTGACTCTTTCTCTCTGTCCCTGTCTCTATCTCTCTCTGTCTGTCTCTTTCTCTGTCTCTCTGTCTCTCTGTCTCTCTGTCTCTCTCTCACACACACACACACACACAGACACACAGACAGAGACAACTTGAATTCTCTCTCTGGTCTCTTAGTTAAGAACAATGTCATTATTAACAAATGACCAGGGGATTATAATGTATAAAACTTGGAACCTATTGTTCATCATAGCCTTGCTCCATTCCAATGCCCTATATTCATTCCCTCACTCATACAAAATGAACTATAAGATTGGTACAGAATGCAAGGTGTATTATTTTGTCATGCTCTATATTTTGACAAAACTAGAGGGGAAAGACATTATTAACATATATAGCCTGACTGGAAAACCTTAAAAAAGGTTTAAATATTATGTACAAACCATTCCATCTTTTTAAGCCCTGATGTTTTAATCTTAGTGATGCACCTGTTTCAATATTTATTTTTATCCTCCCTTTTGTGTTTAACATCCTACAGAGTAGCTTTCTTCTTAGTGTCTCATAAATATGAAATAGTCACCCCAGATGTGACATAATAAAGATAGTGACTAAAAATGGATCGTTATACTTAGCATTTCTGAAGGGGGAAGTATAGAATATAACCTTGAAAATAAAAATTAGCACCCTAAATTTATCATATCAACTTCATTTCTACTCATCTCCAGTTACAATTGCCTGGGACAAGGCACATACATGGCTACCTCTATGACTATCTGATGGTCTGTCTGATATTCAACTACATTACCGGATATCAGTTTGTGGGCTGATTATATCTAGTGGTGATTCTAGCTTAACTGCAATTTTTAGTTGCTACTAAATGGAAGCAGGTAAAACTAGTAAAATAATAAAGAAATAAAAAATTATAGAGTAGCTATGGCAAAAAGTTAGAAAAGTAGCTCTGTAAAAATAAACAGCCTTTACAAACTTAAGTCCTAAATAGAACCAATTAATATATGTAAGAGATTTACATAGTAAAAACAAATGAACCTAATTTTGATGTATTTCATTGTCATTTACTATTTCAAAAAAGATTGTCAGTGATTTCTTGAATTTTAAAAACTTCACAATATTTATAAGATTTATAAGATTTTCCTCTTAGAATGTGCCCTGTATTGTGGATATGGAATAGTCTCATATTCTTCAAATGTCCTTTCCTTTGTATTTGAAGATGTTTCTCCTAATGATTTGCAAAACTTGTTTCTGAAATGAATTGTTAAATTTAACTACTATGCATCTTGGAGATTGACTTTTAGTCCTTGCCCTGGCATTTGGCTCTCAGTATGCTACAACTTGTCTACATTTAGAAAGAAGTTTCTTACTGGTCTCTCTGTTATTATTCTTTGTTGCTGTCCTTGGTGGTTGCATTTATACATTTCTCCCACATTGCTGTTATTTGAGGTGAGCACTCCTGTTTTTTTTTCTGAAAAAGTTTAGAATTCGTCTTTATTAGTGAATATTAATCTTTTGTCCTTAAGTTTGGATTTGAAAGAAAGAACAATCCAAGACTGCACCCTGAGCTATATTATTCTTTGCAACACATGATTTCATCCCTTCCTCCCTTTTCTGTGGATATAGAATAGTCTCATATTCTTCAAATGTCCTTTCCTTTGTATTTGAAGATGCTTCTCCTAATGATTTGCAGAACTTGTTTCTGAAATGAATTGTTAAATTTAACTACTATGCATCTTGGAGATTGCAGCCTTGGATTTTTGTTTTCTTCTGGATGTTTTTTGTGATTTTTTTCAAGTAGAACTTAATTTTCTATATTCAGAAGTTCTGGGCAGTTTTCCCCCTATCATTTCCTATCTTTTTTATTGTTATTATTTTTTTGTAAAACTTCTGTTACCTAAAAAACAAAACAAAACAAAAAAATGTGGTGCGGCTAAGTGGCACAGTAGATAAAGCACTGGCCCTGGAGTCAGGAGTACCTGGGTTCAAATCTGGTCTCAGATGCTTAATAATTACCTAGCTGTGTGGCCTTGGGCAAGTCACTTAACCCCATTTGCCTTGCAAAAACCTAAAAACAAAACAAAATAAACTTCTGTTGTCTTCTACTAGGTTACCTGGTCCTTAGTTTGCACATTCTATCTTTGAGATCAGTCTGTTTTTCTGGCATAGTAAGCATATTTTCTCTGAATGTTATTGTTTTTTGCTTTTCTTCTAATTGGCCTCCACTTCTGTGTTCTCTACATTCTTAAATCTATTATGTTCTGTTTTGGTTCTTTGGAGAGGCTTACTATTGCAGATTCAAGTTTTTTGGTTGTTTATTTTTTGTTGTTGTTGTTCAGGACATAAAATCTGATCTCATAATTCTTACTTTGCCCACAGTATTGTGTTTCCATATTCTCCTCAAATTCCATACAGTCCTCTATCCCTTCAAGTGTTGCATCATTTTTTCTTTATTTTGCAGTATTTATTCATGGCTGCCTGAAATAGATCTGGAGATCATATTCCACTTTTTCCTGTTGAATTATCTATTTACCCTGAAGATCTTTGAGTTTTTTTCCCTTCCAGAAATCTTTGGTAATTTCAATCTTCCCTTCTTATTTTCCTTATCATTCACTTCCTGGCTCCCTCTCTTCTGATTATGATTTCCCTCTGGATCACTCCTTATATTCTAAGTGATCATAATTCACCAACTTAGTTATCTGCCCCAATGAACTTTTGGGTAGTCAGAACTGACCCCAGCTGAATGCTACACTCTTGGTGGAATTGGTGGAATATTGTACTCAGAATGATCTGTCCTGGTAACTTGTTCCAATTCCTCTGGCCTCCACTTCTCTGGTGCAGAACCATAAGTTTGGAGTTTTTCAATTCTGTTTTCCCTGACAATAGCAGTTCAGAGATTTGCAGTATTGGTGCTTTTGGGTTGCTGTCCCTGGTAGGCTTTTGCTTCTTAAAGGCTTTGGTCAAGCTTCTAGGGACACCCAAGAAAATTTCCACACTCTGAATCTAGAGTCTTCACAGACTGAAAAGCAGGAGAGAGGACTGGTAGTTTGTTATAACCTTGTATTGTGTCCTTGGATCTGCTAGTACAACCTCACTGTCAGTAGTGTGGGGAGGATGCTGAGTTAGTTCAGAGACTGTATGTGGAGGTTCTTTTTTTTTTTAAGTTTCTTTTGGATTCTGGGTTTCTTAGACCATAGAAATAGTTGAAGTTCTTTTTTTCTTTGGTGAGTAATTTCTGTTTTGGAGAGTTCTGAGAGTTAAGTGGGATCAGAGGAAAATGTTTAGACTTCCATCTTGTTGCTCATTTGATCTGGAAGTCTTCCACAGTTAATTTCTTCTTGCAGAATGAGTTTATGGAGATGATGAAGTTCAGGAAAGTAGCCTTAAGTCTAAAAGACTGCTGAAGTCATCAGCAAAAAGACTTTAAGGATTCCATGCTTTTCTGCTTTTTTCCTTTTCTGCAAGAAGAGGTTAGTACCATCACATTTCCATGAGCATTCAAATCAATTATAGTTACAGATGTGACAAAATAGGATTTAAAAAACTTTTATAATAATAATTATGTCTTTTCAGTGGAAAAAAGCAAATGTACTGATTAAATATTTTGAAGCATTAAACATTAAGTATTTTGAAGTGCTCTGGGAGTGGTATGTACATAATTGATGAATTAATAAAATGATATGCATGAAAATTATAGATTATTTACAAATAATATAAAACCATTTGACATACTGTCAATTATTTCTATGCTCTCTGTGATTTCATAAGATTATACAGTATTTTATATCAACTTGAGAAAACATTATAGAATGTATATTTTTTGCTAACATAATAATAAATTATATGAATAACTCACATTCATATAGTACAGAGTGGTTTTCCTTTAACAACCTTGTGACCTAGGTAGTACAGGTATCAATATCTCATTTTTTTACATGAGAAAACTAAATATTAGAGAAGTTGAACAATTTGCCCATGGACACACAGCTATGAAATTTCAGACAGTATTTTAACAGATGAATTCTATGGTTTTTCTTGCTCTTCATTTTGTTCTCCCTATATATTCAAGAATTACATAAAAAATTAACTCTCAATGAACTAAATACTTGATTTTCAACAAGTGAGAAAGTTCAACTGAAATCCTATGTAAATTTAGTATTTTGTAGAGAATTGGAGATATCTTTTAAAAATATTCTTCATTGAATATTGGAATTGTAACAGTTCCATAGCAGAGGTAAAACATGGTATAATGGAAAGGAAACTGGATTTTAAGTCAAAAGACATGGAAGTGGATCCCATCTTAGGCAAGATCCTCTCTGTGTCTCAGTTTCCTCATCTATAAAATGATGGGATGGTATGAAACTCTTGAAGACATATATCCTATACTTCTCCCAGAAGCTTCTGTAATCCTATACTTATATGTTTTCTGATATTCATCATTTAGCCGTGATATTTATATACATCTGTTTGCCCATCTGTTCTTTGCCTTGATGAATCCTTGCCCACTGGGGTGATGTAATTTTCATTGTATTAGGGAGGGAAAGCGCTCTGTAACTCCAGCTGTCTCTCTGACCCTATGTTGTAATCATCAGTAAGTACATATAGGTGGTCTTGTCCTTAAATGTTTGCCCATCAATCATGGCTCCTTGGGGGTCAAGTGTAGCAGCTGCATTATAGCCTTCCATTTAGTATTTAGAGACAATAAATCTAAGTATTTAACCAAAATACATAGCAAAGTAGAAACTGTTTTGTGGAGTTTTGCTGAAAACTTAGTTTATACTAAGTGGAATATTTCAATATTGGCCTATCACCAATGTCAGCATATAATTATTGTATTTCAATATTTATAGCAAATTATTTTAAGAACTTAGGTTGTTAATGAAAGTGATACATAATATCACATGAATTTGTTCCATCTATCCCTCAATTTCTAACATTTTTAACTTTACTGAATTCCTGAAAAATGACTGTTATAAGGTCATAGTAAAGCAGAGAGGAACAAGACCCAGGAATAAAAATGTTGTGTAGTCCTTGGGGGCTCAACATTTTCTTGGTGAATGCCAACGTGATGAAATAATTTTAATTTCTGTTTAAGAAACTTGTTAAGGTTTCTTTTTTAAAAATTCTTATCCAAAATGTAATAATATTCTGTGGTGAATAAGAAAATCTCTTTTATAATTCATTTCTGAGGCTATTTCTTGAAAAGAGAGGTCATGAAAGTTTCAGTGGGAACTGCAGCAGTTGTTAAAAGGATCACTTAATAAAAATTTCCACTAATATTCGGCTCTCAGCTGCAACAGGTTTGGAAATATTTTTTTATGAGACACTTGAAAGTTACATTCTTTTGACAAGCATTAAGTCAACACAAAAATATTTTCCCCTTTTTCTTAGGCTTCCCAAACACAGAGGTGGTCTTTCTTCACGTGAAGGACTGAGGACAAAAAACATTAGAGAGAGAGTAGTTATACATGAAGAGACCATAGAATCATCCTGCTGTATCCTCAATAAATCAGTCAATAAGCATCTATAAAATTCCTGCTTTGTGCCAGCCACTATGCTTAGTTCTTAGGATAAGGAAAAATAAAAGATAATTCCTGCTTTCAATAAGCCTATAATCCAAAAATGAAGAGTTTTCCCTTATTATTGAGAGAGGGCGTAACTAGGAGCAAGTATAAAAATTGGGGATTAAAGTTTGGATAATTATTGACCAAGGAAGAAAATTATGCTAATTATAGCTCTCCATAGAGAAGGTTTAGCTATTAGCTGTGAGAAGAAATTTCACACTAAATTAGTTTAAAATTCTGGACTCCTAGACAAGCTACAGGAGACAATTGTACTTAAAATAAGGATGCAGGGGGTGCTTATCAATTAGGGAATGTATAAACAAGTTGTGGAATATGTATAGAATGGAATATTCTTGTGCTATAAGAAATGAACAGGTATATTTAGAAAACCCCCCAAAAAAGACTTACATGCACTGATGCAAAGTAAAATTAGCAGAATCAAGAGAACATTGATCACACTAACAACAACTTTGTTTTATCAACTATGAATAATTTAGCCCTTTTCAGCAACACAATGATACAAGACAAGTCCAAAAGATGCATTAGAAAATGCTATCTACATCTATAGGAAGAACCAATAGTCTGAATATAGATAGAAGCATACTATTTTTACTTTTTTGTATTTTCCCTTTTGTTCTGTTTCTTTTTCACAACATGAGTAATTTAGATATATAATTTTCATATTGCAGAAATAACTTATATCAAATATATTACACACATACACACACACGTGTGTATATATATATATATATATATATATATATATATATATATCCTATATCAAACTGGTGAGGGAGGGTAAAAATTTAAAGTCAAAATTTTATATAAAATGAATCTTAAAAATTGTCTTGACATACAATTGGAAAAAATAAAATACTATTTATGATATTTTTAAAATTTTTTTTATTTATTTAAAGCAATGGAGTTAAGTGACTTGCCCAAGGTCACACAGCTAGGCAATTATTAAGTGTCTGATGTAAGATTTCAACTCAGATCCTCCTGACTTCAGGGCTAGTGCGCTATTCATTATACCACCTAGTTGCCCCAACAAAATAGTATTTAAAGAAACAAAAATAAGATAAAAATAGGATTTAGGGTGATTTAGAAAAAAATTAATCATATATGACTTTTGCAAGGTAATATTAAGCTATAATTAATAAGATGATATAATTTTATATTTGGAAAAGAGCTTGAAAATCTTCTTCACTCTATTTGGCAATAAATTCTTTTTATAATCCTGACACATGATCATCAAGTTTATGCTTTCATAGTACCAGTGAAACAGCATTCATTATCTTCTTTTTCACTAATAAATGGCTCTATTTATTAGAAATCATGTCCTTATGTAGGGGCAAACATCTGTTTGCCATAGACTTTTTCTTGTATTTGCATTCTCTTTCAGTTATAAATTTGTGATCTCTATGATTCTATGAAATTCAGCAGAACATTGTATTCTTAGCTTTCAATCAATTGCATGATTGTAAAAATGAAGTCAACTATAGAAATTTATTTGTAAAATCCTACCTGTTCTTTCCTTATGCTTTCTTGGTTGAGATCTTTGATAGAAACATAGATCATGCTTATAAACATTTGGAGATATGAGAAAGTAGGTATATGGTTTGGTAATGATACCTTTATAATATCAGTAGTGTTCCCTACAGAGACCTTGAAAATTGACCCCTTTCCCCCAGTACTCTCAGAATGGTGTCCTTTCCAGGATCAGACATCTTTTGTGCATATTTAGTCTGATCCTACTGTTTTTTTTAAAGTGCCATATTAAATTACTCAAAATAGTGGATTGGGGCTGAAGTGTTGGAATCTAGACGGATGGTTCAACTATAATGGATAATGACAATAGAAGACTATAGAAATACTGGCAGCTATGTTCCACTGTTTCTAGTGCTTAGCACAGTGCCTTGTTCATAGTATGTGCTTAATAAAGGCTTACTGATTGATTGTCTATTTTTTTCCTTTCAGTTTCATCCATAAATCTTGCAATAATCTGTCAAATTTTACTACTCTTTGCTGTTTTGTGAAGTGACCTTGCCTATAACCTTTCATGCTCTTCCTTCTCTTATATTTTTCAAATGTTTGCATATTACAAAATGGTTGATGCCTTTGGCTGCTATGCCTCTCTACTTGGCAAGGAGACTAAGGATGAAATGTTTCTTGTTTGAAGCGATTTTGGGGCTCTTTGACCATTGTGGCAACTGTGCTATATTCATTAAACATCAGTAGGGAAAGACCATAGTCAGAATCAATGCTTTTTTTCCCCCCTCTCTTCATTACTTCCTTTTGCTTATCAGTAATATGTCTGAATAGATTAAAATTGGACAACACTGTGCACACAGTGTCTTCAGTGTCTTCTTTTCTTTTCTGATATTTTGATACTGATTTTGACTTTGCTCCAGTCTGTTACTAGTCTAAATCCACATATACTATTTAATATATTATGTATACAAATGCATCCAGAAGATTTGAAAACAAGTCATGCATTGGTAACTAGAGTTTTCCTGTTTGTGAAATTAGAAATAATTTTATTTTTGTAATGTTGCTTGGTTTTAAACATATATATATATATAGTATTTTCATAATCTTTTGTTTTAAAAATATTTTTCTTTTTTTAATTGCATATGTTTCAAAATATATTTATCTTCGTTATCTAACCAGTAGTCATTCCTTGTAAGAAAAATGATTTTAAAAAAGGAGGAAAGAACAGTTCAACATAATCATTTAGCACATTGATTTGCAATATCCTACATCTATATTCCTCCACCACTGCATTGAATAGAGGTTGGTGCAGTTTCTCAACTCTTATTTTTTGACAAACTTGATTGTTATAAGAATAAAGTATTAAGATTTGTTTTATTATTCTTTTCATTTGTATTGTAGTTCATGTATGTTGTATTCCTAATTGTCCTAATCTCTTTTAAATTAGTTCATGTAAAACTTTTCATGCTTCTCTAAATTCAAATTAATTGTTTCTTATGGTGTGGTAATATTGCATTAAATTTAGGTATAAAATTTATTTAGTTATTCCCCAGTCAATGAGTAGCTATTTTGTTTCCTATTCTTTGTTAAAAAAAAATGTTTTACTTTGAATACATTGGTATATATGGGATCTTTCTTTGGCCTTTTACATATTATTATACGTATACATATTATATACACATACATATAATATATATATATATATATATAGTATGTATATTATATATACATGAATACATTGTATGTATGTATATACCTATTGTTAGAATCTCTGGGTTAAAAAGTATGGTCATTTTTAATGACTTTTTTTAAAGCATGATTCCAAACTTTTCTAGAGCTGACTAACTCTTATCTTAAAGAATGTATTTAAGGATTTATAGTTGTTTTACTTTTAAGAAGTCAACAAACCTTTGATTACTTCTTTTGTTTCTTTATTCTGAAATATATTTTCCAACGTTTCGTGATTGTGTCCACTTTTTGCATTGAAGTCACCAAATATGAATCATATATTTTTGATATGGAAAATTTTGTCAGATTCTTCACATGATTTCTCCACCTTTTCAACCTCTAAAACAGATATTTGTGCATAAACTGCAGTTATCTTCATGGTGACTTTTTGGTTTATGTTAATCATGACATGGAATAAGATGGCTAAGTAACCTCTGAAACAATGTTTCTGGTTACTTTTTGCACACAATGAAAACAACTCTACCCACTTTTTTATTTCTTACTTGTGAGTCATTTCACTACAACATCCTTGTGTTACCTGGTTTAAATTACAGTGAAATTATTAATAATGATATGTTTCGATGCTAAGTTGTATATTATCTTGACTGCCACATCTAGAGCAAAGTTAAATAAATATATATATGGACATTCAAGCAGTATATACAAGTATTTATAAATATTTATGTGTACATACATATATATGTATTTACATGCATACATACAACATGGTTTTTAGTGCTCTTTCTGTTCCTTTTTCATTTTCTACTATTGTCACTATTAAAGTAGAGGAGATTATATATAGCTTTGGAACATTTTTCTTCTCACTGTTTCATGGACTGTCATAATTATAGGGCTTTTAATTTAATGGTCATCTTACTTAATAATAATAAAAATACCTAGCTTTGCAAAGTACTTTAAGTTTTGGAAAGAATTATATATTATTTCATTTGATCCTTACAGTAACCCTGTGAGGTAAGTGGTATTATTATGTCAATTTACAGATGAGGAAACTGAGACTGAGAGATTAAATGACTTGTTTAGGATCACACAGTTAATTAAGGTTTGAAGAAGGATTTGTATTTGGGTCTTCTTGGTTCCAAGTATAACACTTTCATCCCCTGTGCACCTAGCTGTCTCATATAAAGCCATTCCCTACTTAATAAGACTTGTTCTTGGACAGTTGGTTGGTTGGTTCTTGTCCTTCATTATTGAAGAAGAGCAAAACAACATCACTATGTTAAAGACAAGTTAAGTGTGTCTGACTGTGGTTTATCAGACCCATACAAGCTTGGAATGCTTTCCCAAAAGTCAGGCACAAATAGTCCATATGAACACTAGGGGTAGGTTCTCTATACTTATGCCTTTCATGTTTCCTTTGAGCTGCTTCAATTCTGCCTTGTTCATAGAACACAGCACCTCTTGGAAGAGGGTATGCTAGGTGGGTCTGTGCCAGGGTCTCCCATACAAGTTTTATATTGTCCTTTGAATAGTTTATTACTGGGACTTGTACTTGAAAGTTTTCAAACTATGGAAAATGTTATAGAGTTGATAAACTGGTCTATCTTTCAAGAAACTAGGGTTGCTTTTATACTTCAATTAGCCAGCATAGGGAGAGTTCTGTTATTTATAGATGTTATTTAAAATTATTATATGTTATTTAAAATTAACATTTGATACTATTGCTACATGATTCAATTCTTTTTTTATATAACCCACCTAAGAAGATCATCTTGTGCATTTACAGGTTCATGAATTCTATGGGTTTGAGGAAATGACAGTTCCTACATGAAGAGCTTAGGTTAGTACCTAGCACCCAATAGGCACTTAAATGTTTACTGAATTGAAAAATCAAGATCTCATTGGCCACTGGGAGTGCTGGAACAGCTTGGCATAAATCAATGATTTATATATGGTTACCAATACAATACAGCTAGGATATAACTATAGCTTTATTCATTTGTTTGAGCCTTAATGATATTTATTATTTAATATTATTATAACTTAAATGTTTTTAAACCATGATTATCCCTCTAGGTTCTAGTGCAGGAAGTAAATTATCTACAAAATGACTTTTTCCTAAATTTTTTTTCAGGGAAGTTGCTTTTTGGTACATTTTCCTGGAAACTGGCTGGACAAAAATGATTTTATTTTCTATCTTTATTATATTGTTTTTATGTTAAGTTTTTTAATAGAGTGGTATGGGGGAGTGCTACAGATGTGAAATGTTGCATGTAATTTCAGGTGAGATCACTGTACTATTAGTTTTAGTTAGATGTAATTATTTTACTTTACCCCTCAAAATTGGAATGATCTGTGAATGTCAAGTAAAATTAAAACACATTAATAAAATTCAAAATTAAAAAAAGAATTTGAATTGACTCTAAAGATTGCTTTATTATAATTCATAGTCAAAATCAAGTTTTAAATTATTAAGTGAAATCACAGAATTAAAGAATGACAGATATGGAAATCTTCAGAACCCTTCTACTCCATACTGTATCTGAAAAAGATGTTTATTCACACCACATCTCAAGAGAATTGTTTATTTCCTTCTGAAGACTTCCCATAAAGGCAAACAGAAAACTTCAGGGAGGTTTGAATACTGTTGACTAGATTCCAAATTCAGAATACTATCACACCATGGAACTATTCCAAAAATGTACCATCTTCCAACATCTTCATTAATTCTGCAGTATTTTCATTTTCCACTGTTTTAAAATTTTCAATCAATCAATAAACACTTATTAAGAGCTTACCATGTGACAATCACTATATGAAATATTTGGGGGATACAAAAGGAGATCAAGGATAGTCTCTGATCTGAAGGAGCTTACAATCTAAAGGGGGAGACAATGAACAAACAAATATATGCAATGCAAACTATATCCAGTATAAATAGGAAAGAACAGAGAGAAGGCACAATAATTAAGACAAGTTGGGAAAGGTTTCTGGCTAAAGATAAGATTTTAGTTAGGACTTACAAGAAGCTGAAGAGGTCAGTGGGCAGATTTAGGACTATAGGCCCAAGTCAGCTATTCATATCTGAAATGATTATTAATTGTGGACAAAGTATTCTTCAACTTCTAAATTACTTTTATAATTTGGGTAGGTGAATTAGTTTATATTATTAGGGATTTTATAGAGGCAGCTAGATGGCCCTATGTTTAGAACACTGAGGCTGGAGTCAGGAAGACCCGAGTTCAAATTTGGCCTCCAACATTTACTAGCTGTGTGACTCTGGGCAAGACACTTTACCTTTATTTGCCTTAATCCACTGGAGAAGGAAATGGCAAACCACTTGAGTAACTTTGCCAAGAAAAACTCATGGACAGTGTTAGGAAGGGTCAGGAAGAGTCAGACACAACTGAACAGCAAAGGATTTTTATTATTATTACAATGATGATAAAATGTAAATGACTTTTTGTTAGAGAGAGAGAGAATACATTGTACATAAATTTGTTCCACTAAAATGTGAATCTGACTCATGTTGTGGTAAAAAGACTGTCAGACAGGGTATCAATAGATCTAAGTTTATAAGCCAGCCTTAATACGAATGTGACTCTGGATAAGTCATTATAAAATCTATTTCTATATCTGTCAAATGGAGATAATCATACTTGTATGATCTCTCTCACAGGGGTGTTGTAAGGAAAGTACTGTGTGATTAAACACTATAATTAGAAGCTATTAAAAAGTATTTGTGCAAAAATTTTGAGCATTTCTTATGTTAATAAGACCTATTAAACCTAGGTATGATTCTTTTTATTTTGTATAAAAGCATGTCATCAATGCTGGGAAATTCTAGTACAGAAAATTTCATGTAAATTGCAGGTATGAGTTTAAAGATATCTCTATAAACTGATAAATAAATTAAACCATATGATTATTATGGAAAGGGGATATTTAATAGATGATATCATTTTAGAATAATATTTGATGGAAACAAATTTCAAAATGGCCAAATACTGGTTGGTTGTAAGTTACTTGGAAGTTGTAGTGGGATCACTGCCACAGAATTAATGGGCTAGCATATTAATATTTAGATGTTACATTATTTCTATAACATCATTTATCTCACATTTATCTCACATTTATCCCAAAGAATGCTATTCTTAGAATAAGTATTAGAAAATAAAGCAAGCTATGTGTAAGGAAACATGTTCATTAGGATTATACACATTTTCTTATTTTAAAAACTATTACATCGGGGGGGTAGATAAGGCTTTTTGATATATAGCTGTAATTAAGCTTTTTCTGACCTACATGGCAAGAGATTTTGTAGCTAGAGTTTTTGGAAATTATATCAGGTGCAAATATTAGTTGAATGGTCTCCATACCTTTATGAGGTTTTGAAGGAAGTGATGTCCTTTTAGAAGTGGTAGGAATTTAGCAAGTCAGTGTTCAAAGTCATTTCTAATATTATCTTTCTTTTTTCTGTATGAAGTCTCAGAGGTTTGTCAAGGACATCACTGACAGTTTATACATAGTAGTTATCATTGGCTTCTCTTATCATTTGCTTTTCCTAAGCTTAGGTACAATCTTATCTTTTATTATTTGTTGCCTTTGCTTCCAAATTTAAAGTAATTATTTCAAATAGCAACTCATCATTATAGACCTAAACAAAAACCACCATCTATTTTTATTGTTATGATTTTGAATCATAGTAATTTTAATAGGGATAAAATATTTATGTTAGCTGCATATTTTAGATATGAACAAAGAATCACAACATATAGCATGAGGAGAAATTTAATTTCATAGTTTGGTTGTACTTTCTCTTTCCCAAGAAATATATGTTTTAAATGATTCATTATTATTCCATATTTATTCAAAGGAAATAGTGGTGTGAGGACAGAGCTAATATGGAAACACAATGTAAAACTCAACATGATCAGTTGAGTCTATAGAGATACATATAAAATCATGTATTTAGGGTTAAAGAATCAATTGCATTAGGATGATTTAGTAGAAATGTGCCTAAAGAGCAGTTTATATGCAAAAGACTTTGGACTATAAGATCAATTAGTAAATAGAGTGATATGGAAAAAAGAACAACAATCATTGGATTGCAAAATTTTAAAATACATAGTGTAAAACAACAGAGGTGACATCTCCCTTGTAAAATGTCATCTTAAGATCATATTTAGAGTTCAGTTGTGGATATTTCATTTTAATTTACATTGACAAACTGAGGTATGTGCAGGAATAGCAACTGGAATTATAAAGGACCTTAAATGCATACATTATGAAGATCAGCTGCAGAAACTGGGATATTTGGCTAGGGGAGGGACATGGAACATGATCATCATCCTTCAATAACTGAAGTAATGACTGTCATAGACAGGAAGTATTCTATTTGGCTCCAGAGAATAAAATAAGGTAGAAGTTATAGGGATGAAGATTTCAGCTCTTAACAATTAGAGCTTTCCTCAAACAGATTAAGCTACCTCATGGTAGACTGGCTGATAGATCAGGAGATGGAGAGTTAAAGTATTAATTAAACATTTATGATATGCATTGTGTTAAGTGCACAAATACAAGTAAGCAAGACGCCCTTGCCTTCCAGGAGCTTATATTCAAATGATGGGAGACAATACAGGAAGGGATATTGGAAGGGGGGAATGTATCAGTTTGTCAAAATAAGACTGAAGTTCATCTATTAGAACCAACAGGTTTAGGTGGAAAGGAAAGGACAAAAATGGCCAGAAAGTCAATGACATGGTATGAAAGAGATAGGGAAATCCCTCATTTTGCTGGAAATCTTCAAGCAGAGGTTTAGATTACTTGTCAGGGATATTCTGGGAAGGCTTCATGTTTCAAATATAGGTATTAGACTAGATTGCCTCAGAGAACCTAAGAATATATGATTCAGCTTACAATAAATTTATATCTCTAAGTCATATTCACAGAATAGGATTAAAGTCTTGCTTGGATACTCCAATGGAGCATAGAGATGTGTCTGGGTTCTTAAAAGCTTTGTCTGTGCCAGGTCTTACCAAGATGGAGGGGCCTCAGGTATAGCTGTGGTGATGGAATGTATATCTGCCATCAGCTAATAATCCTCACAACAACCCTGCAAGATGGGTATTATTATTGTCTTCATTTTACAGATGAAGATTACTGAGGGGTTTCAAATAGGAGTTAAGTGACTTGCCCAGGATCACCCAGCTAGGGAGTGACTGAGGCCAGATTTTAATTTAGGTCTTTCTGACTTCAGGCCTAGAGCCCTGCCCACTCTATGATCTAGTTGCCTTATGAAGACATTGTGCTGAGTGATCTGTATGAGTGAAGGGAATAGCCAGAAAGATGAAGTCACAGACAATGGTGGATTTAAGTATATATTTGTTACGCTTTGATCAGTCCTATAACCTCCGTCTGATTTCTTTGACTCACACATCAAGTAATTTAGGTTTCTATTTTTTTTTTGTTTCTATATGATCTTCAAATGTCCTTGTGGAAAGTGCTCTCTGATACAACTCATTGCCCATTTTAATGCCTGTGCAGTGTTTTTCTGATGTTCCAGGCTCACAGTGCAGTTCCCAAATTACTAAAGTTTATTTCCACAGAATGCCACAGGGAGAAATTAACTTTCACACTGGCCTGTTTTCCAGATAAAATAAATGGCTATAAATACACGATTAACAAGTGAAGTATTCAATTAACCTAACATAACTTGCATAACCATATCTCAAGTTGGAAGTATTTATTTTTCACTTCTTGCAGTTTGTAGTGTCTATCCTACATGAACCTAAACTCTGCAACTACAATTCATGCAGATGGGCAAATGGTATAGTAACTTATGACTTGTTTTTTTCCCCTTAACTCCTATAGTTTTTCAAGTAAGTCACCTTATGTGATACCAATGCCATCACATTTCATTTCAGACAGATATCATTGCAGTGACTAAAATGATGGAGGATTTCTTTGTGATGTGTAACTTTCCTTGTGCTAGAAAGAATTATCTAATATCTAATAAATGCTCTGTTTGGATCTTTTGACCGATAAAATCAAGGGCATGAAATATGGAATGAATGTTAATATTCTTTAGACTTGTTTTGAGAAATAGATTTAAAACCCCTAGCCTTTATTTTTTTCCAGATAATAGGAAATTCCAGGATTTTAATATTATTTTTCCTTTTCACAATCTCTTTCACTCTTTTTTTTCCACTTAAGCACAGAAGGACTAAACATTTTAGATAAGGGGCAAGATAGAATCAAAAAGGAATTTCCACCTCTAAGATTGACAATTGTGATGCAAACTGATAAGCAAAGCTCCTTAAATGGAGGCCTTGGTGATGACCTCAATTCTATAATGAAGGTAATTAAAAAAAACTGAGTCTTAGTGAATATGATTGAATCTGGCATGTCACAGATGCTTCCAGCAAGCCATCTCTTCCAAATGACTTTAATTATCCTATAATGCAACATAGTATGCCATAAATTTTTACTATATTATAGTGACATTTTGCTCCTTTCTAAAGTTTGAGGTCCATTAGCATTCTTACTGTGCCCTACCATCTTACTAAAGTCTAGAAGATGGCTTTAAATTCCCCATGGATTTAAACAGGTCATGCACATTTTCAAAGAAGAAGGAAACTTTTTTTGGTACTAAAGGGTAGGCAAGAATCATTTGTATGAATTTTAAAGCTATCAGAGTGTGAAGTGGAACAGTATCTAGCAGAATGGTGTATCATGCTGGAAAGAATAATGCTAGACTGCCCTTTCCCTTTACTTCTATGGGATTGTGCTTTGGTTGAATAAAATTTGATTCAACAAATATTTATTAAGCACTTGCTAAGTTCAGAGTCCCATTTTTCCTTGGCCTTCAAGAATAGGTGAATGAGTAAGACAATTCTCCTGTTACCATGGAACTTTAAAATGTGTATGTAGAGATACATCACAAATACAATAACTATTATATAAAATGAAATATGATAAGTATATATGAGGACAGAGTGATGTTTATTATTTTTTTCCTTTGGGACTGAGTAATATAATTCAAGGGTGGTCATCTGAAGTCAATCAGGATGTTTGAGAAGGGAAAGAAGGGTCATACTTTCCCCACAGTATCCAATAACAAGATATATATATATATATGATCTGAGTAGATTCTCTCATTAAACTATAATATTCTTGAACACAAAGAATGTTCTATTTCTGTCTTTGTATCGCTACCAAATGACACAATCCTTGTTATATTGTAGGAACATAAAGTCAGAAGATAATGATTTTGGTCTTGGTCCTAATACTGAGATCTCAATTTGAGCTATACAAATGAAAGATGGGCTGCTTTCGAAGGTAGAAGGCTCCTCTTTACTTGGAATTTTTCAAGTAAAGTTTAGATAATCACTTTGGAGTATATTGTAAAGGTTGAACTATGTGGTTACTGATGTCCCTCCTATTTCTGAAATTCTGGGCTTGTGACCTGGGGCAAGCTGCTTCTTTTCCTCATTTATAAAATGAGGGTTTTTTTTTTTTTTTGGCTTTAACATTTTATGACTCCATAAATCTGTTTCGGAAAATGGCAAAAAATATGCCTATATTGGAAGGGTTAGCATGCTACCATTAAGTTGTCTAAATTTTCTAATTTGTCCACAAAAATCCTTTTAGGCTTTGGGTTATGGAATATAATTGGGACAAAGAAGGATCAAGGATATTTTGAGGTAAGATGGAGGAAATGAAGCTTTTTTTTTCCCCATACTGAAAAATTGCTCCATGGACTAAGTATTTTTGATGCATACCAGAATAGCGCTGAACTATTATGGCTCAAGGAAGTCATAAGATTCTAAACTGGAAGAGGCAATAGAGATCAATTAGTTAAACTCATTCACTGAATATAACAGTTTTGTGACTCACCAGAGGTCAAACAGCTAGCATTATGAAAGAATAAGGATTTGAAGTTAGGCTCTCAGTCTTCAGACAGTGATCTTTCCCCTACATAACTGCATAACTTTCTGACAACAGAGACTTGCAAGTCTGCTTACAGTAGTTGTTCATATCCCACTAGGGGACTTTTAAATCTCCTGGGCTAGCTTTTTTTGCAAGGCAAATAGGGTTAAGTAGCTTGCCCAAGGCCACACAGCTAGGTAATTATTAAGTGTCTGAGGCCTGATTTGAACTCTGGTGCTTCTGACTCCAGGGCCCATGCTCTATCCACTGTGCTACTAAGCCACCCCCTGGGCTAGCTTTTTAAAGTATTTAACATTGTTCACTTATCAGATTTTGTTTTTGTCCTTAGTGCATATGATTTTCCATCCCAGTTTGCCTTCCCAAGTTTGCCTATAGTCATAGCTTTGATTTATAGCTGGACTTCTGTTCCACCCGCAATTCATTATTCCATTCCCTCATCATTTCTGTCCAGCCTCTCCTTTTCCTGCTGCCTCAGTAAAGCATCTAGACATAGCCCATCCTTATTCTATGTAATACATAAAACAAGTGTGCAACACTTCGACCATACTCTCTGTTTTCTTTCTTTCCCTTCCTCAGACTCCAGGAAAAGGAAACCTACCTTCCTTCTTCCTCCTATCCTCAGGTAATTATCACCAGCATCAAAATGCACACCTAACTCTTACCAATTCATACTGAGTAGAACCACATGCTTCCCTAGCACATAATTTCATTTTTAGTATGAGGAATATTAAAATAAGAAATGATCCCACCACAATGAAAGATGTTAGATTAGAGTAACTAAAAATGCAGATTTGTGGCATCAATTTGGCTCAGTTTCTGAAATATTCAAGTAGAATTCAGCCCGGTACCATAGTGATAGGAATGCAAGCCACATCTATAAGCTATTTAGAGTTCCAGCTTACTTGCTGGCCTCTAATAAATATAATGTGTACTCATTGTAAGAACAGTCATTTCATCTTGGACAGTAGGGGTGGACAAAGAAAAAGAAAAATGTAGTATTCAGAGTAGATCTAAGTTATTTTACATTTTCACTGCAGTGAACTTACTTCTTTCTCTCTTCCTGGTACTCATTGAACAGAATGGAGCATCATCATTTTTGTTATGAAAAACTTCTCACATTAATGGAAAAAATAAAATGAGGAAAATCTCCATTCTGTCCAGTATTCTGTCTCTTGAGAAGGAACAATTTACTGATCATACTTTTCCAGGTGAAACAACTACTAAGCCTTCTCATTTGTATGATACTTAGAAATATTAAAAGAAAAAATGAAGATAAACAGATCGAAAGGATCAATTAGAAGATCATGCTGCAATTATGAGCCAGAATTTCCTTAGCATTTAAGAATGGTGGTGAAGGGGCAGCTAGGTGCACAGTGGCTAGAGCACCAGCCCTGGAGTCAGGAGGACCTGAGTTCAAATCCGGCCTCAGACAATAATTACCTAGCTGTGTGATCTTGGGCAAATCACTTAATCCCACTGCCTTGCAAAAAACAAAAAAAAACCCAAAATGAATGGTGGTGAAAAAAATGAACAAAAGAGAATGACATTAAAGGTATTTGGAAAAAGAATCTAGTAAATGGTAAAACTCATACTAATTAGAGTCAGATCTCTGCCATCCAAAACTGACTGGCAAAAAAGAGGAAGAAAAATAAAATCCTCTAGTTTTCATGGACATGGATAATAATTAATCTTATTTATCTGAATATATCTCATATATTCAATATATCTGAAAGAACAAAAGAGGTATCCTTGGAGAAATTATCCTAGAAGTTCACTGAACCCAATTCATTTTGAACCCCAATTATAATTGATAGTATGAATAAGAGGCTAACTGTGAAATTAGAACTGATTTTCATATAGACTACACTGATGAGATCTCTTAATTGCCAGGGCAGAAATAGAATTTCAGGAAGATAAAATAGAACAGTCATTATTATGCCCAGATAGTCAAGCATGCACCAAACTAAGGAAGATTTTTCTGTTGTTAAAGGTTAACTTTATTTTTGTTTGTTCTGTTTTTCCTCCCCAGCTAACCGGAATGGAGAATAATGTTTGAGTGTTCAGACCCAGGGCAAAATGATGATTCATGAAGAAATTTTCTGGAGAGAAAGTTTGAGCCATTACTTTCTGCTTAGAATGAATCTGGAGAACATTTGTTTTTCTGGGTCAGTAGTAAGAACTCCCTAGAAGAATTAGGAGATTGAGCTCCTCCACATAAACAGTACATGATACCATTGCCCTTAATTCAAATTTGGCAAAATTTCCAAGGACAGTAGATACAGTTCATAGGGAAACTGCAAAAGCATAAGCTGTAGATATTGATCATTAAAATTATGATCTGAAAATCAATAATTGTGTGATTGGATTTTCTCAGGCATCTCAACAATACAATTTAGTAAGATTAATATAATAACACTTTGAAAGTGGAAGTTCTGAGAAAGAAAATTATTATAGTTAATAAGTTGATTGCCATAAAAAACAACAAAAATTTGAAGGTCACAGCTTCCCTTCTCTTTGAACTTTGACCATAAAATGTTGACCAAGTTATTGGTTATTGCTTAGGGCTAACAGTGATAAAAGTGATTCATTCTGACCAATGGAGATTTATGTTCACAAAATCTCTTTAAACGAATCTAAGAAGATTATTTAGCTTGGATTTATAGTTATTGTGGCAGAATTAATCTAAATAAATAATTCCATATATCCAATGTGTAAAACTTATGAAGACTGACTATCTCAATAGCCAAGATTGGTACTTCTGGGTTCAGTGCCTCAAAACAACTTGTAGATTTAAGACAAGCATCATTTTTACTTAGGTTTTAATCTAGGACCTCTTTTGCCACAGGAAATAGATATCTCATCTTAGTGTCCATGTATAGAATGGGCAACTAAGTAGAGCAGTGAATAGAGTGCTGAGAATGGAGTCAGGAAGACTCATCTTCCTAAATTCAAATCTTGACCTCAAGACACTAGCTGTGTGACCCTGGGCAAGTCATTTAAACCTGTTTGCCTCAGTTTCCTCATCTGTAAAGTGAGCTGGAGAAGGAAATGTTAAACTTCTCCAGTATTTTTTTCTTTTTTTTTGGGGGGGGGGGAAGCAATGGGGCTAAGTAACCTGCCCAAGGTCACACAGCTAGGTAACTATTAAGTGTTTGAGGTCACATTTGAACTCAGTTCCTCCTAACTCCAGGGCCAGTGCTCTATCCATTTTGACACCTAACTGCCCCACCAGTATCTTTTTCAATAAAATTTCAAATTGGGTCATGAAAGCTTAGACAAGACTGAAAATAACTAAACAACAATTTTGAATGTTGGTGCGGATCATGAATGGAAACTAGCTGTCTTATTTCTGGATATATAAATAACATCTTTTAATGGAAATCTCATCAACAACAAATAAATTTATTTAGTGCTTTAAGGTTTGAAATGAAATTTTTTGCATTTGGTCCTTACAATAACCTCTAAGGAAGGTGTTACTATTATCCTCATTTTATAGAAAAGGTTTAGAGCAATTAAAAGAATTTCCCAATTAAACAATAACTGCCTGAAGTAGAATTTAAACTTCCTAATGCCATTTCAAAGTTTTTGATTTGCACCTTCACTTTAAGAGAACCATTAGAAAGAATGTCTTCTATTTTTTTTTAAAGTGCATTCCTATTTTAAGCTTACTAAACCACACTGAGTGGCTGTGATATAAAAATAAATTATATTATCTCAGCGGAACTTTAAACAGAAATGGTTAGAGAAATCAAAAATTCAATCCCACCAAATAAACATTTAAAATGTCTATTATGTGCTGCCCACTATGATAGATGCTAGGGATTCAAAAAACAAAACTGAAATAGTTACTGTCCTCAAGGAACTTACAACCCTTTGGGGAAGATACAACATATTGAAAGTAGAATTAATACAAAGATGTTCAAGCAGAAAGTCTCTAGTTGGGGCCTTGGTTATTATTATTATATCAGCCACCGCTTTGTCACAATAAATTCCAGAGTGAGAGTCGCCAAAACGACTTCTTTTACCTTCATAAATGTGGGACATTTTACCACATTTTCTCATAACATTTCTTATGTTTCCATCATACGGTGACGCTATTTTGTGGAGCAGAGAGATCACTCATTAGCTTTGGAATAAGAGGACCTGAGCTCAGATTCTAGTTCTAAACTTTTAGCTACATTAGGCAAGTCATTTCAAGGATGTGGAAGGGACTTTCAGAGCTTATGTAGTTTAATGCATCTCCAAGAAGGATGCACACTATAACCGTGAAGGTAGTCCTTTAAATGGAGACTTAAAGATCTCCATTGATCAAAGTCCCTACCTCTTAAAAGTAGCATATTTTACTTTCAACAGTTTCCTATCATGAATTCGAATTTCCTTTTTTTTAAAAAAAATTACTTTGGGGAGCAGCTAGGTGGTACAGTGGTTAGGCCCTGGAGTCAGGAGGACCTGAGTTCTAATCTGGTATCAAACACTTAATAATTGCCTAGCTGTGTGACCTTGGGCAAGTCATTTAACCCCATTGCCTAAAATAAAATAAAAAGAATTTAAAAAAAATTACTTTGCATATGCTTTTAATAGTAAATAAATTGATTTACTTGCTTAAAGGATTGATATTTTTCTTATGTGAAGTTGAAACCTCTCTTTTCTCAGTTTCTCTGCCTTTGGGCCTAATAGAAAAATTGAGTCCCTGTTTCCTGTGACAGCAAATAATTATCAGTACTCTCTGTTACCCTTGAGTCTTCCTTTCTTTTAGATAAATATGACCAATCCTTCCAGAAATCCTCACTGAATATCCATTCCAAAAGTATGGCCCCAAGGAGTCTCTGAGTTCTTTCCAGGGAAGGTTTGTGAAGTCAAAACAATTGTCATAATAATAATATTAAGATCTTGTTATTTCTAGTATGATAAACATTGATAGGTGAAAGTCACATAGACAAAATTGCTCTTAGGGAAAGTCTCAATAAATTTTAAGCTTTTAAAAGAGTCCCAAAACTAAAATACTTGAGAACTGCTTGCATATTTTCTACACTTTGTAGACTCTTATAGATGTGCTTTTGCTTTTGCTTTTGCTATGTCTTCCTAAGATTTGATGCCATAAACAGTATAAAAATAACAATGATAATAGCTAATATACATATAATAGACTAAGGTCTGTTCAAGGAGATATATTATCTCTTTATAACCTCATAATAACAGTGTGAAGTAAGTGTTTTTGTTATTCTTATTTTACATAAGATAAAACTGAGACTGAGAGGTTAAATGACTTGCCCAAGGTCAAGCCTCTAATTAAGTGTCTGAGGCAGTATGTGAACTTAGAGTCAGACTTTCTTGACTCTTAAGTTGATCACTCTCCATTATTCAATGTAACCACAATACTCAGTACTCATTACTCAAAATGTAGTCTTAGTGCAGAGGATCTTAGTACTTACAACTGCCTTCATTTTGAACATTATGCTTTTAAAATAATCTTAAATCACAAGAATATTGATTGTTGTCACATCACACTATTGACATGTTATTTGCCAATACACTTGAATTCCTAGGTCTTTTTAAACAGATCATGTGGCCATGAGGTGGACCTGAAGTAAGGACACTTTGAGTTTAAATGCAACCTTAGAAACTCTGTGTAACCCTGGGAAAATTCACATTAGTCTGCCTCAGTTTCCCTAGCTATAAAATGAGGTAATAATAACACCTTCCTCCTAGAATTGTTGTGAGGATAAAAAAAATGAAATATTAATTATAAAGAACTTTTAAAAACTAAAGCACTATATAAATTTATTATAATTCATTATTAAATGAAACATTATTTGGCAACATTTCTTCCACTCTGGAGTTGTGTAGTTGAATTTTTAACCCAATTATAAGACTATATTGCCCATTGTCAATTTAGTCTTGACAGATGAATTCCATTTGTATAGCCTTTTGAAATCATTTTGAATTCTGATTCTCTAATTCTGTGTATATGCAATTCCATCCAAATGCATTTTCTCCTGATGATCTGACAAGCATGGCATTATATCACCAATTTAGTAAATGCTGAATGGAGCAAGAATATTTGCCTGCAGACTTCTGTCCAGAATGGCCATGACCCATTAAGATTATGATTCTGGACAGTTAGTCAATTCTGAGTCAGCCTCATTCTAGTGTCATCTTTGCCTATATCTTTTCTATAAATGGGTTTTGTTAAAAATTTAAGTATTCTATTCCCACAGTATTCCCCTCAATCACCAGTCTAGTAAGTATGACAAGCTATATTTAGGGTTCCTTCTAACTCTAATTCCTATTGTCCTGGATAATCAATATGGATCTAGAAGGAAAAAAATTTAAATAAATGGCATTATTCTCTCTTTCTAAATGTTTACTATATAAATTATTAAGATAAAGGAAGATGTTTAATCTTAGCACAGGTTTTTTGTTATTTGTTTTCATGATTTTGATCAAATAGGCAAAGGAATGTTCTTATTAGGCTTCATTATTTAACCATCAAGTCATAAATTAATTTATCTCATGGGTTAAGGCTTTAAAATATATAGAAATTAATTTAATGTTCTTAGGGCTAGATATTTGGCCTGTCATTCTTTCATAAAAAATAATTAGTCTAATAGGAGAAAGTTTATTGCTTCCTAGAAAGTAGTTTGCAGATTTGTCTGATAAATTCTAAATATGGAAATAAAGAAACATTTCTGTGAAAAGTTAAGATTTTTCACTTAACATATATGACAAGGAAAATAAGTAGAAATTTAATGCCTAAAAATCTTACTAAAAATTTCTGTTGAACATATTCAGATAGGATTAAGATCAATAGTTTTCTTTGCAGTGAAAGAATTTAACTTAGAAAAGCAATGTATTTGATACCTCCCCAGAAAAAATCAGGAATTTGACTAGAGTTTTAAATCTTTTTTGAGCTAGGATATGCCATGCTTCCAATGACATAAGAAAAATAACTTTATATAAGAGAGTTATTTATTTTTTATTCATTGAAATGTACATTAAACAGATTTCTACAATGTAACTTGATTTCTCTCCACACTGTTTGTTCCAAAGTAGTTTAAACATGTTTGTGCCCTTTGTGGTACTGCATCAAATTTATATTCCAGGGGCATGAAATTACTTCCCTCAAGATTTTTTAATTATGTACCTAAAACAATGGTATTTTATTAAATTTTATTCTAATATATCAAATTCATCATATACACTGTTTCTGTATTGTGAATGTCCTTCAACTGTGAAAGACAGATGATTTTTATTTGCTTGAGTCCATCAGATTATAATCAGGAAATGGGGAAAATTGTCATTTTCTAATTTTTGATTTTTTTAAAAATATTTGTAATCATTTGATTTGCTGAGAAAAAACTGACCCTCCAATATAATCTACTTGTGAAACCACATTATGATGTAGAGGCCCAGAGTTTTCAAGGGTCATGGCAGTACAAGCTGAAAAGACTGAGTATGTACTCAGTGATGGACTGTGTGCTGTCCAAAGACCAAATCAATTAATTTGGAGAACTTATCATCAAATATTTCACCATTTTGGCTAAAAGAACTCATGAAGTTTCATATATTTAGTATAAGAGATATTATAAGTTGCATAGATGGAGGGATTTTTCTTGTTGTTTAATCATTCAGTCATGTCCGACTTTCCATGACCTCATAGAACATAGCATACCAGGTCCTTCTGTACTCCACTAGCTCTCAAAGTCTGTCCAAGTTCATATTTGTTGTTTCCCACTGTCTCCATCTCATCCTCTCCCATCTTCTTTTGTTTTGATACCTATATCATTTAAGTAACAGGTCTTTGAAATATTGAGGTTTGTAGTAAAAGCAATTAATTTATGTAATCATGATAAATGAAATGTATGCTATTCCCAAATTTCTGAATATCAATTCTAGAGGCTAAAAGTTCATTTGCCTCTTTCTATATGCCATGATATCCCAATATAGCAAGGAAATATGATTCTATTGGCATAGGAATTCTCTCCACTGATGTAGACTGCCATCTGTTTATAACTGCTAGTCTTACAATCTGAAGATAAGAGAGGTCTGGTGTCTTATTCCTAGTGAAAGAACTAGTACCAAGGGTAGTATTTGAATATCAGGTCTTTTTTGACTTCTAGTATAGAGTATTATGTCATGTTACCCCTTATATTCTCTGAAAAAAGAAATGAAATTATATCAAACTGTTCTGGCTGAGCTTAAGTTTTTGATATGAAAGGCAAAATGTGTGAAATTCAAATATTTTGTGAAAAGAACAATTACACTGATAGCTATTAAAGCACAAACTGTCAGTTTAAAAGAGACACAAGTTGATAACAAAAACTTTGAAGGACCTAGAATTAGCTTGCTTCTCCATGGATGTCAGAACTTTGTTCACAGGGAAGTCTCTTCTATCCGATAATTCTATATTCACAGATACCTGGTTCTTGAATTTTATCTAAGAAGACATCATAATATTTGGCTATGTCAATTTCAAACACTTCCTTTTTAATCGCATCTTCTTTCTAGAGTCTATATTGCAGAATAAATACTCTTGCTAGACTTCTAGCTTATGTGCTCTTCTTCCTTCTTTCCTTCCTTCCCTCCCTTCTTCCTTTCCCTCCCTTCCTTCCTCCCTCTCCTCCCCTCCCCTCTCTCTCCTTCTTTCTGAAGGTGGGAGGATTTGTTTGACCTATATTGAATTTCAGTGGCCCTCAATAGAAAATTCATTAAAAACTAGGAAGAAAAACAACAATAATGACTAAAATACAAAACCACCCATCATTTTTACAGAATCTGTGAATATGGACATGGTCTTTTAAGGTATGCTTATTTTTAGGGTGATTTTTCTTACCTGAGGTCTTGAAATGGGTCTGCTCTGACAAGTGGTGTTTCTACTGAGTGCTCAAAAAGAGCTCCCTCAGGCCCTAAATGAAATCAAGAACATTTGTTAAAATGATGTAATAAACACTATATAATTTAAATGTCATATTGTAATACATGTCACCATGATCTTCAAAAACAATAATTGTGGATTATCCAATGACAGTATATGGAAAGGAAATTTGTTTGAAGATTATGGAATTCATAATAGTAATTCTCGACCAAGTCATTGACATTAGGGATCTTTTACTTAGCCCTGAGTTATTGACCGATATGGATTACACAAAAAATAGTAAAATTTATATAACATATTAATATAGTTTGTATCCATTTTACATCTACCAAAAATCAGATTTGGGTCTATAATCAAACATCATAACTAACAGATTAGAATTCTTATTACTATGGCCTCAAAATATTCTCAATAATTAAACAGAGGGTAGTAGAATAGGAATATCATCTCAAATAAAACTGTTTCATGCTATCATAAAGACACGATGCCTCTCCATAAAAATGAAAGACTATTTTTAATAGATGTAATCATACTAAATAGTCCTAAAAGATATATATATATATATATATATATATATATCTATCTATATATATATCTATATATATATATCCTCTCCATGATCATATTTACTACAAATCCTGAGAATATATTCAGTGAGCCTGAGGAAAATAAATTTATATCCCCATATTTTTTTATAAAAACAGTCATTTTATCCACCTATGTACTAATCCATTGAACATAAAAATAAATGATTGATAGCAAAATATTGACTTATGCTTATATTAATTCTTTTTTAAAAGATGAAGAGTGATACTAATAATAATTATGATTGTAACCATTACTAATGTCACTGAATACTCATAATCCCCAAACTACAAGCAATGAAAAGCTTTCAATATATAGAGTTTTAACAGAAAAAAAATCAAAGCCATGTGGGAACATGATGAAGTACACATAATCTCTCCTATCCTTTCTGCTTCCAAAAGAATACACATTTCTTCAGGGCAGAATTGTGGGGTTTTGGGTTCCCCCCCCTTTTTTTGTATCCCCTTTACTTAGCACAGTGGCTAGCACTTAATACTTATTAATTGACTTACTACTGGGGTTGTACTCAAGATATTTTCAATTAACTTTTTTTTCATTTTTGCAAGGCAATGGGGTTAAGTGATTTGCCTAAGGTCACATAGCTAGGTAATTATTAAGTGATTGAGGCTGGATTTGAACTCAGATCCTACTGACTCCTACTGATAGAGCAAGTGCTCTATCCACTGCATAACCTAGTTGTCATCAATTAACTTCTAGAAGACGAGCTTACATTCCAACAATTTAATTGCAAAAAAGCAATCAACTTATTAAACTGTACAACTGCTTGCCCAGCATTGAACATTAAAGAGCATTAGCAGTATAACAATTAGTCTCAGGACTATTAGTCTCTGAATAGAGAATGAGAATGAGAATGGTAATAATAATAATAATAATAATAATAATAATAACATTTTACATATCCATGTGCTTTAAAGTTTTCAAAACACTTTAAAAGTATCATTTCACTTGATGATGGATACAAGAATGCTATAAAATTTTATCAGTAATCACTCTTGCAGAAGAAATGGTATACAAGCCATCATATAGGAAATGTCTGATTAGAAGAGTAGGTAATAAAGGCTAAGATGGGAAGACAAGAGTTACACTGATATTCACAAAAATAACTTTCCAGAATATTTTTATGGATCTATATAGGATTTATAAAATTATTTGGACAGAATTTGAACAAGAATTTGCATAAGATGACAAGGGAGGGTTGAACAATGTTGTGATATATAAAGCAAGAGCGAGTCTTTACAGTGATTAGATAAAGGATCTATCTAAGATTAAATATGTCAATCCATATATCAAAACATTAATATTTTATCATTAATGAAGGTAGGAGTTTTAAATAGCTCCCCTCTTTCTTCCAGTATACAAAATCTTCTCCAGAAAAACAAACAACAAATCCTTCTCTATTTTCTGTGATTCTATTTACTTTCCTCTTTGAATTTTCTTTTGGATTTCTCACCTTTGCTTATCTGACCTTAACGATTTTATCTATTTTTTTAGATATTAATTAATTTGAAGTCATCAATAAAAATGCTAATATTCCAGCATTCCCTTACTTAGCCCAATACTCATATTTCCTATAAAACAATTAAGCTGTGAGACTGGAATAACATGAAAAAAGAAAAAAGAGTGAGGGGAATTTGGGGAAAGAAAGATAGCAATATTATTGAAAATAATTGTAGGGGGCAGCAAGGTGACACAGTGGATAGAGCACCAAACCTGGAGTCAGAAGGATCTGAGTTCAAATCCAGCCCCAACCACTTAATAATTGCCTAGCTATGTGACCTTGGGCAAGTCACTTAACCCCATTGCCTTAAATAAATAATTTTTTTTAAAAAAGTAAAATAATTGTAGTCTTCCCTATCACTACTACTATTCCTATTTTCTTTCATGCATCATGGAGTTTTAAGTTTATTTGCAACTAAGGTATGGAATGGAGCTTAATAAAAGAAAATAAAATATTAAGTATTGAAAGGCAAGACCAAGTAAATTCTATTGAAACTGAGAAAAAAGTATGGAAGAAAGGGCATGCCTATATACTACATAAAGAAGCTGAAAATAGAGTTCCAAATATCCATACCCTTCAGAACATTCTTTTATTTACATCTCATTTGTAAAATTGTATATTTGTAGTTCCAAAGCAATGGAAAACTGAAAATTTGTTTAGAAACATCAAAAAAGTTTTAAAATTAGATCTATGAAGCTATATTCATAGGGACTAAAATATTTAGTTATTTGCTGGGTATTAGTGGATATGTGTGTGTGTGTGTGTGTGTGTGTGTGTGTGTGTGTGTGTGTGTAAGAGAGAGAGAGAGAGAGAGAGAGAGAGAGAGAGAGAGAGAGAGAGAGAGAGAGAGAGAGAGAGAGAGAGAGAGAGAGAGAGAGAGAGAGAGAGAGAGAGAGAGAGAGAGAGAGAGTGTGTGTGTTTCCCAGGGGTGTGGAGAATTCTCATGGGAAAACCTCTACTCCTACCCATGAAGATCAACAACTTCAATTTATGGTGCCAGGGAGATATCTTGGACATTGAAACTGAAAGATAAAGTGACTTTCCTGATCAACATGTAATAGAGGTAGAACCTGAATCCAAGTATTCCTCATTCTCTGCCTCAGAGACCAGCTCTTTATCTTGCCAGTTCTAACTCTCATATATTCTGTTAATCAGTTATAAAAGTTGTCTTATTATATTGCAAAATGCAATTCTATTATCCTTTATGTTATAGTAAATGAATATTGAATCCACTGATTGATCAATTAAAAAAAATTTTAAGTGCCTGCTATGTGCAGACAATATGCCTTGGACACTAGGGACATAAGGACCAAAATGAAATGGTCTTGGCTTTCAAAGAGCTCGTGTTCCACTGGGGGCAGATAACATCTATGTTAATATACATAGATGAAAGAGACATTAGCTTATATGATAATCATAATAATAATTATACTAGCGACAGTAATAATTCACTTGTATTTAGCACTATAAGGTTTGAAGAATATTTTAGTATGTTAATTCATTTGATCCTCCTACATCTCTGGGGAGAAATTAATATTACTATCCCCATTTTACAGATGAGGAAAATGGTAGAATTTAAATGATGTCTCCAGGGTCACATAGCTAAGGGACATGTCAGAGGCTGGATTTGAATTCATGTCTTCTTGACTATGAGTCCTGTACTGTCTCCACTGTCATGTTGAGTTTTAGGATGTAAAGGATTCTAAAAGAAGAGGAGGAGGAAGTATATCACTATCAAGCCAGTGCAAAAGCATGGAGATATAAGACAAGAGTTTCCTGTTTGAGGAACAACAAACAGCTTTTTTGACTTGAATGAACAGTGTGGGAAGGACAGTCATGTATTATCAAGCTGGAAAGGTAGGCTGAGCTCAGGTTATGAAAGGCTTCCAACTTCAAACAGATGCATTTATATTTTGTTCTACAGTCAAAAAGAAGTTTTTGGAATTTACTGAGTAGGGGAATGGCATGTTCAGATCTATTCATAAGGAAAATCCTTTTAACAGATGTGGATAGATTTGAGTGTGAAAAGATTTTAGGTAGGCAAACCAATTAGGAGACTATTATAATAGTCTAGGAAAGTAGTAATAAGCTTCTGTTCAAGGTGCTGGTTGTGTAAGTAAAGAGAAGAGGTTGAATGTGAGAGATGTTTTATACATATCTGTCGGGCAAGATTTAGCTAATGATTGGGATGCAGTGTGAGGGAGGACAAGGAATCAAAAATAATACCAAGATAGTTAACTAAGGAGGAGTGTGAATTTAGGAGGATACCCTCATCAGAAATACAGAATTTGGAAGAAGCTTACATTTAAGGGAAAAGATAATAAATTCTGTTTTGAACTTGATGAGTCTGTGATGTCTTTGGAGCTTCTTGCTTGAAATGTCCAAAACAGATTTGATTATGTAACAGATACAGCTGGAGATGTGGCCATGAAGCACTTCTGAATATCTTTTCTGGTTCAGATTGTAACCCGTCCTGTATAATTTTTATCCAAGTACTACCAACATATCACATTTATTGAGTTCATATGGCATTGTAACAGGCACAAAAATACTTCTCTAATGAGACAGGGTTAGGATGAGCCCTTCAATTAAAAAAAACACAACTATATATACTCTAAATGTGATATCTACCATAAAGAAGGATTATCTCTCATACATTTTTGCAAATCTTATCTTATTGCATTTTTATAAAAAACATACATGGTAGCTGAGATAAAAGTAATAAACTCATTTGGTCCTTTCCACCCTATCCCTAAAATAAACTACATTGGTAAACCTAGCCAAAGAGACAATATATTCCAATTGCTCAAGCAGATTACAATTTTTATTGGAGCACCAGCTGTTCAGTTGCTTTTTTTTCATGATACCTTAGATCATTGTAAAAAATGTTACCCACAATATTTTACAGAAAAAAAGGTTTCATACTGATTTTCTAAGTACATGCCAATTACTTTCCATCTAATTATATCATAGTATATAGAACAATTTGATTATTTAAATGTTGCATTCACAAGAAGAAATTCTTAAAATTGAGGATATATTGTTATATAAATCTTGCAATTGTGTTTATAAAGTTATAAAAGTTATAAAAGCTCTAAATATCCAAGTTACCCAAGCCTGTATATATGATTGTCATTCACTCTCTCTTTTTTTCATTCACTCTTAAAGTAAAAATTGCTCAAAGACTGTTGGCACATTATAGAAGAGCATGACTAAAATGCTACTATGTTTTTTTTATAATTTTATGATAATGACTATTAGAACCCAAAGTAATTCAGATTTTGTGATACTTGAGTATCATACTTAAATATTTCCCATACCACGATCCTGAGAAATACAATCAAATTAACACCTGCTCAATGTTGAAAATTGGAAATGTTATTTGAAATGTCTTACATCATATAATCAACAGCATGATTGAGATAGAAAAAAATAAATGAGGATCAAATGGAATTAGATCTTGATTTAAGATATTTTGTAATAATATACATAAGTTAGAAAAGATACCATAGGGGCAGCTAGGTGGTGCAGTGGATAGAGCACTGGCCCTGGAGTCAGGAGGACCTGAGTTCAAATGTGACCTCAGACACTTACTAATTACCTAGCTGTGTGGCCTTGGGCAAGTCATTTAACCCCATTGCCTTGCCAAAAAAGAATATACCATATAAACATGTAAAAGTCAAAAAAACTTAAAATTAGTCAGACTCAAGTTTTAAAAAGTATATGATAGATGAGGCATCCCGGAAGCACAATGACTTAGACATTCAGTTCTGGGTTCAAATAACAATTCTGTCTTTGCCAATGTACTTTATTAAATGGACTCCTTAAGATATGATTTTTCTCTCATCACATTCAACTTAGATCAATGTACACCATGGAAACAATGTAAAGACTAACAGACTACCTTCTGTGGGGGTTTGGGGGGAGGGAAGCGAGATTAGGGGAAACATTGTAAAATTCAAAATAAATAAATTTTAAAAAAGAATCATGTGAACTTTGAAAAAAAAATGGGCTCCTTAAGCCATTTAAACTCTCCAAGTTTCAGTTACCTCACCTGTAAAATGAGGCCCATAATTTTAGCTGAGAGGGTTGTAGTTATGAATAAATTATTAGTGATACATATCTTACTTCATTAGTACCACTTTTATTTTTCCAGAAGCAGCTAGATTTATACAGTGAAGTTTTGGGACTGAAGTCAGGCAGAGCCAAGTTCATATCCAGACATTTGCTAAGTGTGACACTAGGAATGTTACTTAAACTCTGTTTGGCCCAGTTTCCTCAAATATGAAGTAGGAATCAAAACAGCACCAATCTTCTAGTGTTGCAAATATCTAATGGGATAATATTTGTAAAGCGCTTACCATACTGTCTAAAACATAGTAGTCAGTTAATTAAGCCTTCCTTCCTTCCTTCCTTCCTTCCTTCCTTCCTTCCTTCCTTCCTTCCTTCCTTCCTTCCTTCCTTCCTTCCTTCCTTCCTTCCTTCCTTCCTTCCCTCCCTCCTCCTTCCTTCCTCTCCCTTTTCCTTCCTTCCTCCCTCCCTTCCTTCTCCTTTCCTTCCCCTCCTGACTTCCTCCCTCCTTCCTTCCTTCCAGTTAAAATCAATGATAAATAAACATTAATTTTTAAAAAAGATGAAACATACATGTAGAGTAATTAGTAGCAGTCAGTACTCAGAACATGGTGATCAGAGCATGGGGGGGGTGAAACAAAATAACACTGAAGACTACAGAATTAGAACATGATGAAAAAGAAATAGAAAATACATTCAAGTTGTCAAGCAGCAGAAGTAGGGAGCTACTGCTCTTTTCAAAGATTTCAGCTATAGCATTTCATGGAGCTTACAATGTCTACCTTTCACGTTTTGTAGATGGATGAAACTGTCATTTTAGCTTTTCACTCTAACTGGTTTATTCACTATTCCTTAGATATGTTGACTATAGATCTGTCTCAGTTTTTGTTTTGGATACTCTGATTCAAGGACCAATATGACTCCTGTCTTGGCTCTCCCCCTGGCCCTTTTCTGAACCTGGGTTTTAAGGAAGCTTTGTCCTTTTCTACATCTGAACCTTTCAAACAGTATTTTGTATATAACATAGCATAATGAGATACAGCATAATATAATGACCATAAACTACAGTTATGTACTTATTTCCCCATAATAGAAAACTTATTTTACCTAGATCAAAACACTTTCTACTATGCATTTAAAAAAAAAGTGTGGTGGATTAGTTCCCTAAACACAACCTCTGATTGAATTCACTGATAACAAAGAGTTCATCAAAGAAAAATCAATGACAATCAACTTTATAGCAATTTATCACTTAAAATCCATGTCAGGAACTTAGGAATAGTTGTTGTGCAGAAAGACTCATAGTAGGTAAATTTACAATTCTTTTCTGCAATTCTCTTGGCCAGTACAATCCAATCAACTAAAAAGTTTGTTATTGAGGTGGCCCTTTTACTTCCATATGCTAATCACATCATCAAGCTAGACTGCTGAGGATTCAAAGACAAAACCAAAATAGTCCCTTCCTGAAGAGAGTTTAGCTTATAGGAGGTTATAACATATATAGATATAAACAAGTGAATGTTGATCTGAAGAGCACTAAAAAAGGATAGGTGAGGAAAATTTAATATTGAAGACAGATAAGGATACTGAGGTAGAGCTAGGGGAAAAGGAGGCATTACAGGCACTGAAAACACAAGTAGAAGATAAGTATGGGTATAGCCAGAATGGTGGAGTAAAGGTAGAGACTCACCATAGCTCTCCTCCAAAGCATTCCAGCTACCTTTACATAAATGACAAATTCTAGAACAAATTCTAGACAGAACCCACAGAAAGACTGAGTGGAACAATTTTCTGGCTCAAGACAACTTGGATGATGCAGGTTAAGGGTCTGTTGCACTGAGGGTTAGAAAGGACCCACAGGTGCAGCTAAGCCATGATGGAGGGAACCAGCCCAAGCCATCCATGAGCAGACTGCTAGATGAATGGGTCAGTTGCAGCAGTGATGGTTTCCAGACCTGTCAGCCCAGAGTTTGCCAAGGACAACCTGCTGGGTGAGCAGGAAAACTCTGCCACACCAGGGTGGAGCACAGTTTGGTGCTGGTCTCAGCAGCACAGACCGGACCCCAGTGGACCAGAAGCTAGCCTCAGGAACCACTAAATCATCTGTGGCAGCTGCTTCCAGAACTCTCAGCCCATGGATGGTAAGGAGGTCAGAAGGAGATTACAGGGATCTCCTTGCTTTCACTGAGGCAGGACTCTGTTGCTTTGCCCATACTCAGATCTGAGTCAGTCTGGGGCCCCTGGCCCTAGAAGTATCTCAGAAAACAGCTACAAAACCTCTTAAAAACTTGGGACAGTTCATTCTCCACTACGGAAGGCGAGCCTTACTTTAACAAAGAATTAAAATCAAGTCACAGGCAGGGGGAATGAGCAAATATTTTAAGGAATTAGTTTCTTCAGAGAGCTTTTGTATCTCCAATACAATCTCTAGTTACCCCTTGCAATGAGTTGTCTAAATTAATTTCTTTTAGACACTTAATATCTATTAGTTGTGTGACCTTGGGCAAATCACTTCATCCTGAGTTGCCTTGTATCCAGGGTCATCTCCAGTCATCCTGATTCACATCTGGTCACTGGAGTCAGATGACTGTAGAGGAGAAAGAGAGGCTGGTGATTTAGCACAGCAGCCCCTCACTCAAATTCAATTCACATTCCTGTCATGGCATCACCTCCCTGATGTCATAGTCTTCTTCAAGAATGAAGGACAAATATCATCAGCAAACTGTAAGCAGCTTCTTTTCCCTCCTAGTGGTTCCTTGATTTTGAGTTGTTAATGACATGGGCTTCAACTATTATTTAGCTCATGTTTAACCCTTTTTAATTAGCTCAACTTTCTCCTGAAAGCTACTTCACTAATCTTGGTGATAGACCTTAAGCCACTTTTCCTCCCTTACATCTACTATTATTTTTAATCTTTATATTTCCAAAAATGAAAGAGGAAAAAAAACATAGAGGAAAGTTCATATTACAATTTTGCTTTTGTTTTGTGAAAACTCTACAGCTATCTTCAAGTCAACACACTGATCTTTGGGGAAGAAAAATCACTAGTTGCTCACTTAAATCTTTTCACACATTAGTTACAACAGAAAAGTTATTTTACACAGAATGGCTAAAGGTTATGCTTTAACCAGAACAATAATTCTCAGGCTGTTTCTTTGAAGCTAGCTACATTTTACCAAAGATTTTATAAAGGAGACACACTATTTTCCTCCCTGAACATTTTTAACACGTTTGAACACAACAGTTTTTGTTTTTGTATCTCTAGTGTTCACTGAGGCATATAGTATAGATAGTGAATAGACTTGTGATTTCATTAGTACTGAAGGCTCCCAGGTGAAGAAATTTCTAGTAATGGAGGTGGGCACCTATAATTTGTAGTCTAAGAGAGCTGCCTAGGCCTCAGAGATGTGAAGTGAGTTTCCCAGGATTATGTAACCAGTTATATATGTCCGAAGATGGCCAGATGATGCAGCAGATAGAATGCCAGACCTGGATTCAGGAATACCTGAGTTCAATTTGACCTCAGACACTACTATCTGTGTGACCCTGGACAAGTCACTTAATACCATTTGCCTTAGTTTCCTCATCTGTAAAATGAGCTGGAGAAGGAAATGGCAAACTATTCTATTATATCTTCCAAAAAATCCCTGCCCCACCAAAAAAGAAGTCCTAAAGAGTCTGACATTATTGAAAAAAAATGAATAAACAACAAATGTGTTCTAATGGTTTTCCTAGCTTTGAGACTGAGTCCAATGTGCTCTTTCTGTAGAATAACTTTTAAATAAAGTCATGCTGTACTTACAGCCCAGGTCTAAAGTCCCTTTAAAATTATGGAAATCTTATTCCTTTTTTTATGAGATGAATATTTTGAATCTCATTCACATTCTGGGCTCACTTACGATAAACACCTTCAAAGCAGTGACCCGAGTACAATTAATTCAATCCTTTTTCTATAAGCTTTGTATTAGACTACAACTTTAACCCAGTCTCTGTTAACTCTTGTACAATGACTTAAACATTACTCCAAAATAGTTGATGAAAATGATAATGCTACACATAAAATGCACAGTATGAGCCAAATATCACATTATTAGCCTTAAAAAGATAGAAATCAGTCTTTGGTGAAAGAAAACAAACTCCCATTTTCAATAGATTATTTCAGGGAACACTGAAGAATCTGTGCAATTTATTACAAAACTATCTAGAAGTGTATACAACTCAGAAGTTACTTTGGTTTAGGTTTCATAAATTCAAGAACATTTCTTTAGATTTTGTGCCTGAATAGCTCGCAGAGGATTTACTAGTCTCTGGGAAGGATTTTGGCAGAGGCTCTAATGTTTGTCATGTAATCAAACTTTAAATCAACAGAGAGTTTATGCTTTTGAAAGGCCATAACTTCCAATGTTAACCGCTATAGCTTTATCTATGTTATTTAGAATAATACTTAGACCTGTGAGAGGCAATTCCTGACATCATTACTTTAGTTCAGTTTCTTCTCATTGCTATTTTACATGATTTAAACATTCTTTCAGTTTGAGGTCTTTGCACAGTCTTAAGATTAAGCTTCTAGGGTATTTTTTTGGTTGCTTGTTAACCTAAATTAAACTCTAGTAAAAGTTAAATAAAACAACATATTTAATAATGAGTGTATTCCACAGGGAAAAACAAATGTAAATATAAAGGCAGGCTTAATGAAGCTGTGAAATGATTACAGACTGTTAATTGATATTTAAACAATATGAGCTCATAGAGCCACAGGCAACACACACTGTTGTGAAATATGGCTTCATACAAGGTATTTTCTTTTTAGTGAATTGTTTAGTTGCAAAGCCAACCAAATCCTCTAAGAGGGATTCGAATTATAAGTTATTCTAAAGCAAGACTCCCAACTAAGGCCTCCAATTGTGAAAAACTGCCATTTGTAAATCTCAGATTTTAGATATACAAGGAAAAGTACAGTTTGTAGACCATCATTTCTCTTCCTGCCATTCAACTCTCCTGCAGCTTCATGGATAAAATACTTCATAAATCTGGCTGAAATTCTGTCTTTTGGTTTTGTAGATGATGTTTTTATTAGTGATTATTCATCTATGGGGCAGAATGGTGTAGCAGAAAGATTACTGACTCTGGAGTTGGAGGGCCTGGGTTCAAATCTCAGTTATTGATCTTGGGCAATTAATTTATCCTCCTTTATAATAACAATGATATTAACAACTAGCATATCTATGGCACTTTAAGGTTCTCAGAGTGTTTTATGATTATTATTTTATTTAATACTCATAAGAACCATGGTGCTATCATTCTTTATTTTACATTTGAAGAAACTGAGGAAGGCAGCTAAAGTGACTTGCCCATAGTAACTTAGATTGCAAGCATCTGCAGTCATATTTAAACTTAAGTCTTCCTGACTTCAGGTCTAATGTCTACTGTACTACCTAGCTCTCTAGGTCTTGGTTTCATTATCTCTAAATTAAAGGGTTGGGCTAGATGGCCTCTGTGATCCTCCCTTTTCATTTCTAGAAGCAATTCCCTTAATTACAAACCTATGATCCTATGACCTGAAAGCCCAACATTTAGTTGACAGTGTTTGCCACAGCAGACCTATGTGGAAACTGTACCCTGATTAAGACTTATAGTCCTTTATTGAAAGAGTTTTTCATAGTTTGCAACTTTTTTTTTAGGTTTTTACAAGGCAAATGGAGTTAAGTGGCTTGTCCAAGGCCACACAGCTAGGTAATTATTAAGTGTCTGAGGCCGGATTTGAACTCAGGTACTCCTGACTCCAGGGCTGGTGCTCTAACACTGTGCCACTAACCACCCCTGCAACTTTTCTTGTATTATTATTGTTGTTGGATTAGAGTTTACTTAGAGCAATTCTATTCCTTATAGCAGTAATTTAAGTATCAGCTACATGTTCCCTGCCCCCAGTCAATGACATGCCTCATAACTAGACAATGTGTTTTAGTGAATTTAAAAAAATTTTTTTTTAGTTTTTTGCAAGGCAAATGGGATTAAGTGGCTTGCCCAAGGCCACACAGGTAATTATTAAGTGTCTGAGGCCAGATTTGAACCCAGGTACTCCAGTGCTCTATCCACTGCACCACTTAGCTGCCCCTTTTTAGTGAATTCTTAATGAGTTTGGATGGATCTCCAAGAATGATATTGAAAACAACAAACAAACAAGAAACAAGCATAATAGGGCAAACTAGAAGGTGAAGGTTCTGGAATCTATGTCAACTGAGGTCATTGGAAATATTTAGCTTGTAGAAGAGTTGACTTTTGTTCCATATTTAAGTTGCTTCTGAAACAGGTGCATAGACATGGGATTCTATTTCTGGTTTCTGTGGTAGAAGGTTATGGGGGAGTGGGAGAATAAAATTATGAACTGAATTAAGGAGGATAAAGTTTTACATAGGAGGTTTGGAAGGATATGTGGTAAAAATTCAATTAGAATTTGAATTTTGCTAATATAAATTTGCCAAAATTTGAGAGAAAGTGAGGAAACTTTGAAGAACAATTTTTCAGGGCCAGAACCTGAACTGTATGCTACTGTATGGGGGGAATAAGACAAACAGGATCAAAGAAAATTACAAAGATTATAAAAAGACTATGGAAGATTAAGAAGGATTTGGGAATAGAACTTGTTGGAATAATATCAAGAAGAATGAAAAGTTTTGGCCAAGGCAAGGCAAGAAAAGTTAGAAAAAATAAGGCGTAAAATTAGGAAATTAAGCAATTTGATAAAGTAGATTGATGAATGGGGCAAACTGGTGAAAAAGTCAAGTTCATGGCCAAAAGAAAAGTGGGTTTATCTGTGGGTGAGTTATTGAAACAATAGAAAGGAATTTGAGTTGGCTTGCCAAGTTATTGATAGGTATTATAGGATCATTAACTCCCAAGATTCTTCTCTTCCCAAATCCTTCTATGTTGGTTAGGCTAGATTTCTCCTGCCCCGTGGCCTCCCCCCCCCCCCACCTCAGTAGCCAAGGAATCTAACCCTAACATATGATTGACCTGGGGGGAAAAGATTTTAGTTATGGCTAATGGTGGCCATATTGTTGTAGCTTCTTAGTCCCTTAAGGGCATAAAGGTACTTAAGACTCTTTAGACTTGGTCTACTTTTAAAACTTTAGGCCTTGTCTTACTGCTAGATTTGCTTCTATAATGGACAGTGGAGGGAATTCTATCTGAACCAAGTATTGCAATATCCCATCTGTGTTATTGTAAAGTGACCTCTTTTTGTTAACTGTTAAAGGACAAATGAGTGACTCATTTCAATCTTCCATCAATCCTAAACTACCAGAATGCCAGACTGAATTAGATCTCAGTTGTTAACAAGAGGTGAGAAAACTAAGAAACTTTAACAAAAGATTAGGATTGAAGTGTAAATCTCATGTTTAAATTAAAAGACTCTGGGAAGAAGCTGACATGATCGAAATTCTGACTTCTTTATATATTGGTTTTCTTTTCTCAGAGTCTTTATCTTCCTCCCTTCAGGGACCTGAAGATTGTCTGGAACAATGTGACTTCTCTTGAAGTCTCTCTACTCCCTCACTCTCACCAATGTTGCCTATCAAGCAAGCACAAAGCAATGAGCAATCAATTTCCCCCACTGAAGAAAGTTTTATGCAAAAAACCCCTTTGGGATACGGTTATAAATTTATAATCATTTTAAAGAAATCAGACTGAAAATCTCAACCATTATAGAGACTAGGAGAACTTGTGCAGTTCTTTGCATTGAAGGAGTCACCCAGTGGGGTGACTGTTATCTATATTCCAAAATATAGGTTGTTTCCCCTCTGGAGCAGAAAGCAAAGGAACTAGAAGAATACCTCTCTCTTGACATTCTAGGCTGTTAGAGAGAAGGAAAGAATTCCAAAAAGAAACTGAAGCACGACTTTCAGTGGAAGAAACAGAAAATCTGTGAGTGAGGGGAAAGGAACCTTGACCATTAGTAAAATGAGGGATAATAGAAGAATATTACACAGAGAGGACAGGAAAAAGAAAGCAATAGCTATATAGTTATAACTTAAAATAAATTTGAGGTTCTTCTGAAGAAAAGAGAACTGGATATTCTGAGGAGGAAGAAGCTACATGTCCATCTAAGAAAGATATAATAGAACTGCAGAAGCTATTTACTAGTAAGGGACAAATGAACAAGATAAGAGAAGGAATTGGTAGCAGAAATATTCTCTGCTTAGAGGTACTAGGGCAACTATTTGTCAATCTGATAACAACAAAAGTTTATTGTTTAGAGCATGTATTGAAGACATTACAGGGAACCTCCTAAGGCTTTTCAAATTTGGCAATTTACAAATGATACATCCTCAAGAAACTGAAAAAAAATATTGCTAGCAATTCTGAATATTTATATACTATTAAAAAAAGAAAAAAAATGGATAAGTATATATGAAGTGGAGTGTAGTTTTATTGTTGTTTAATCTTTTCAGTTGTATCTGACTCTTAGTGACCCCCAGTTGGGGTTTTCTTAGCAAAGACATTAGAGTTGCCCAAATTCTTCCTCAACTCATTTATAAATAAAGAAACTAAGGCAAACATGGTCAAGTGACTTTTCTAGGTTCACCCAGCAAGTTAAGTGTCTGAGGCCAGAATTGAACTTAGGAAGGCAAGTCTTCTTGATTCTAGACCAGTACTCTATCAACTGTATCACCTGTCTGTCATAGGGTATAGTAGTATACATATTATATAAGAAAATCCAGGAATAAAAGGTATTTGAGGAAGTAATGACATTGTCAAAAGAGGTTAAACAAGTGATTTTGTCATTGGATTATACAAGATCTCCTGGATAGATAGAGGAAATAATAGTTTGGAAAACAGATAACCTTTCTGGCATAGAGGCCTGATATAATAGGGATATAAAATTTCAATTATTCCAACAAAGAGAGTTAAAAACTTTTGTAAGTGGGGCAACTTGCCTTAGTGCTAATTTCATTCTTCAGAAATAAAGGAAATATCAAAGGGAAATTATTTTCTTAATCTGCTTCTCTCTAATAGAAACTGGTTGCTGAAATAGAAATGATGGTAATTTCAAAGGGAAATAATCACTTCATCCTATGTTTAGAGAGGAGAGAAAAATCTAAGATGACTGACAGCCACCTTAACTGTGGCACAAGAAAAGTTCAAAGAATTCAGAGAAAAGTTAGAGTTCCATGAGTAAAATGCAACAATGGGATTCAACTGAGGAAGGATGGGAGATGCTCAAGACTAAAATTCTGAAGATACAAAAGGAAATAAGTCCAGTGAGGAGGGAAAAATGACAATTATCTGAAGAGAGCAGCGTTAATGCAAATGGAACTTATCAGCCAAACTAGATTAAAAAAAAAAACACTGTACAGAAGGTGGAAGGAAAGCAATGAGTATAAGAATCTATTACAATCCTGTAAAAGTTGTGTAAGAAATGCTAAAAATTAGAATGAGCTGTGACTAGCAAAGAAAGTTAAGGCAACAAAAAAGAAAGAAAAAGGAAATTAAATAAGGGGATGGATACTACAATGATAACTGATGATTGATATCAAGTAGAACTGAACAATTTGAAGCTTTTCTATGTTGATAGAAATTCCAGATCTTGTGATCCTTAACCTAGCCTTTAAGAACTTAGAATGATTTCTATGCCATAAGGTAATAGAGTAGGACTAGCAAAAAGTTGATCCATATATCATTGGATTGTCTATTATTTAAATGCCAGAATTAGCATTAGCTTCTAGTTTTGTGTTCCTAATAAAAATCTTAGATTGTACCTAAGTAGGGTTTGCTTGCTGCAGTGTGGTATACAACTTCAATGTCTTTCAAACTGATTATTTGTTATAGTTGATATTGGATAGATGGGGGTGTAGTGGCTAGATTGTGGAGTCTAGAATTAGGAAGATTTATCTTTGTGAATTCAAATCTGGTCTCATATTTACTAACTTTGTCACCCTGGGTACATAATTTATCTTACATTCCTTAGTTTCCTAATCTGTAAAGTGAGCTGGAAAAGGAAATGACAAATCATTCCAGTATCATTGCCAAGAAAACCCCACATGGAATGTTGAAGAGTCAAACATGATTGAAAAGTGATTAATCAACAATAAAACAATAATAACCAAACAATAACTAACAATAAAAACTTTGATCACAAAGTATTCATTGTCTTCTTCAATTCAATATTGCTTTTTGATGGTAATTTCTGCTAATTTGGGAATTTTTTCTAGTTATACAAAAATCTGACTAGTACTCTGACACTAGTTTTTAAGTTTCATCTCCTTCTATCCTTCTAAGATAGAAACTATATCCTCATGTTCTAGCACTGGTAGGTGATAAATGAATGTTTTCTGAATCAAAATGCATAGTTCTTCAATGGAAATTAGAATTCAAATGGGTATCAAGATACTTTGCTTCATTTCATAAAATGATCATGAAAAGGTCAGATAAAGCCTCATCCATCCTCCCTGGTATGACCAAACAATTCTCTGTGGAGTAAATGAAAGATGTTGGGGGCAGCCTAATATGCTTAATTTAATAATTTAATAATTATTTTCATTTTGGGCATTTTTGTGAAACTTGGATTTTTGTGTTATTTCAGACAAGTTTCCTATAATCCTATAAGCAAGATCAATATTTCAATTCTTCATGATCATTTTGTGACCAACCATACATTAAGGAAGAAAAATTGAGACCTTTTAGGGATCTGCTTAAATTCCAAACTAAATGGTGATATACAAAATGATGATTTAAAGAAAACCTTCAAAACTTTTAGAGGTAATTCCAGTTATGAAGAGGAAAAAATGAATCATCATCATCATCACTAAAACCTATCATGAAAAGATTTTTGTCATTTGACTGAAAATTGGTTAATGGCTAAAAGTGTGACTTTTTTGGTAGAGGTTCAATAAAATGTTCTGTGGTTCCCCCAAAATGCCACGAACCTGTTACTCGAAGTTTATCTGTCCCAACCACAACTTCCTTTTCATCGACTGTAAATAGAGGTCGGCCATCCTTGGAGTTGATCTGGAATTGCTGACTGTGAACTTCTACCATTCTGGGACCTGAAGAATATATATTACAATGTTTAATTAGGAAATAAACAGATGCAACATAATTTGAGTATTCAGAGAAGCCAGACCCATCAGCTAATTCCAAATTATTTGAAATTTTATTGTCCTCACTAGTCATTCAGCATATACTAATTTTGCTAAGGTTCAGGTCTTTCTGGGTAATTATAGTTTCTAAATAGAAAGACAAGATATGGTTCAAATTGAATCCTTGATGAAAATACTAATAACAATTTGTGGTATATTTTTTCACTTTTTATTTCTTGTAAAAGGAAAAAAAAAGCTATTTAGTTCTAATCAGCAGTATTAGAAATAGACCTGAAGTCAGGAAGAACTGAGTTCAAATTCAATCTCAGTCATTTTTAATTGGATGATACTGAACAAGACAATTAAACAGTCAAAATTTCCCTATTTGTAAGATGCAGATAATAATACCTCCCTGAGTTGTAGAGTATAAAATGAGATAATTTTAAAAATGCTTTGTAAACCTTAAAGTCCTTTATTATTATTACTATATATTTATATGATATGATAGTATACTATACTATTATATTGCATAATTTTATATATAATAGTTATATTATATTTATACTATTATATACTATGTTTTGCCTTCAGGATATTTAAATTTAGGACTGTGCCTCACAGATTATTAAAAAATGATTATGGATGATCAATAAGGAAAGAATTATTCTAGACTGTAATATAATCATCTACGTGAACAAAGTGAGAATTCTGATCCTTTGGTCCTTTCCCAATACACAGTGCTTTCTGTGTAATGATATGAAGAAAATTGTTTTAAGTTATTTCAGAAGTTATTTTCAAGAATCTGGGACAGCACCAGCCACAAAGAAGTGTTTTACATACTTATAAATGGAGGTCATGATTACTTTTAGACTTAACCAGTGATGTTGTTTTTATCTTCATAAACAAGAGCTATCTAAAACTAGAAAGGGTAGGATAAATATCATTAAGAGATAACTGAAGCCTGAGATAACAAAGGATATTAAGGAATAATATGCTACTTTAATTGAATTCAAGTTTTTAGGACTGTTAAGAGACTACAGATACCATAATTTTTAATGATATTTTCTTACTCCCCCTTCTGGCACTATCCAGAATAATAGGCTTCAGAAAAAAAAAAAGAGAAATTACAGACTGCATAACTAAATTAAGCGTCAACACTGTTGTCTTCCATCCTTTGCCATCTTCAGGTGATGACTGCTGAATCTGACATAGAATTTGGACTGCTAAAGGTACATTTTTTCTCCTTATGTAAGAAGGGATGAAGAAAAGGTTGTAAAGGTTCTTATCCAGAATCCCTAGCTGGAGATTCTAGCCACTTGTCCATTATCCTGCATAAGTTGATTAACTTCTCTGGGTTAATAGATACTGGAGTGGATGTTCTATGAGATTCTTCTAGCTTGAGATCTACGATCCTAACATCTCATGAAAAATGAAGGACTTCATCATAGATTTTATCATTTTGTCCTCTTTAACAATCCTTTGAGCATTACAATAATTCTCATATTATAGATAAGGAATATGAAGTTCAAAGAGATTGGATATCCAACTAGTGCTTGGTGTTTTGACTACATGCCCAGCATTCTTTCTTGCTTTCTTTTTTTAGTTCAATTTTATTTTTTCCCTCTTCTTCCCCCCCTTTTATGCCCATTGAAAAGACAAGAGAAACAAAATGTATTACATATATGTAGAGTAATGCAAAACAAATTTCTGTATTAGTCATGTCAAAATATAAAGAAAATATGTTTTAATCTGTACTGTGACTTCATTTCTTTTTTATCTGGAGGTGGAGAGAATGTTTCATCATTAATCCTTTGGAACTGTGGTCAGTTATTGTGAAAATCACAATTACTAAGTATTTTTTAAAAATCAAATTTATTTTTTGTTACATTTTAATTTCCAAACTGTCTCCCTACCCCCACCCCACAAAAGAAGTCACCATTTCACACACATATACATAAAATATCATGCTATGCATAATTCTATATATCAGTATTTTCTGTGGGGGTGGACAGCATCTCCAAAAGTCCTTTGTAGTTAATTTGAGTATTTTATAATAGAATAATTTAGTCATTTACACTTATTCTTCAATCCATATAGATATTCCTGGATATTCTCTTGGTTTTGATTATTTCACTCATTATTTCATGAAAGTCTTTCATTGTTTTTCTAAAATCAGTCTGCTCATGAGTTCTTATAGCACAGTAGTATTCCATCATCATAATATATGAGTTTGTTTAATCATACTCCAATTCATATATAATCCCTCAATTTCTAAATTTTTGGCACCCAAAAGAGAGCTGCTATAAATATTTTAGCACATATAGATTCTTTTTCTTTTTCCTTGATCACATTGGGAAACATATGTGATAGTGGTATTGCTTTGATAAAGGGTATTCAGTTTTATAACTCTGGATAGAATTTCAGACAGCTCAGTTTACAATTTAATGACAGCATATTAAGTGTGTATTAATTTGTCCACATTCTCTTCAACATTTTTCATTTCTCCTTTCTAACATTGTAGGAATTTTGATGGGTGTGAGATATCTCCAAATTGTTTTAATTTGTTTTTTTCTAATCAGTAATTTAGAATTTTTTTCACATGAATACATATAGATTTGATTTCTTCATATAAAAACTTCTTGCTCATATCCTTTGACCATTTATCAACTGAGAAATGACATATTCTTTTAAATTTAATAACTATATATTTGAGATATATTTTCAGTTTTACTTCTAATCTTGGTTACTTGGTTTTATTTGTAAATAACTTTTTTCAATTTAATGTAATCAAAATAATCATTTTTACATCGCACAATACTCTATCTCTTATTTATTCACAAATTCTAAGAAGAACAATTCAATCACCTTACTGATATTAGATTATTGAGAGACAGGTATATACTATGGAGTCCCAAAGTGTCACCCAAAATCCCCATATTATTGTAATGCCTGGCATTGCTGGAGTATCATGGTGCCTCACTGATACAGGAGGGAAATCACATTTATAAAGACAAGGACTCCATAGGCATCCAAACATCACCAGAAATCCTGAAGGAGTGAAATGGTTCTGGAAAAGGCAGTGAGAATGATGATTTTGAACAACACTCCCTGCACTATAATAAACAATGTACAAATTATATCATCATATAAATGATATGATCCTCTTCAATCATAAAGGAAAACACAAGTTACAAATCCATATATTTATTATAAATATATTCCATTTTCTTCTGATTTATTTATGAAATTGTCCTTTAAATCTATGTCATGTATCTGTTTTGGTCTTATCTTGATTAAATGGTATAAGATATTGGTTTATACCCAGTTTTTGCCAGATTGCTTCCAGTTTTCTCAACAATTACCAAATAATGAAATCTTTTCTCACAAACTACTAAGTCTTTCAAAATTGATTATCTTCACAATATCAATGTTATTGTTTAATTAATTCTCCTGGGTCTGCTTATTTAACATTACATTAGGTATTAAAGTCTTTCCGGGTTTTTTTTTTTTTTACATCAGTACCTTTTCCATTTCTTATAGCACAAAAGTATTCCATCCAATTGATTTCCAGAATATACAATTCCAAAATAGTGCATTAATTTTTCCCATTTTCTTAGGGCTTCTCTAGCATTTGGCATTTCCCTTTTTGTCACCTTAGTTAATTTTATAGGTGTGAGTTAGTTATTCCCTTATTCTTCATTTCTTGTGAAACTGTGATTTCACTTTCCTCCCTTTTCATCTTTAAGTTAAATTAGCCATTTTGCTTCTACACTAAATTCTGTTCTTGAATTCTTTGAACTCCTAGTCTTTTGCTGGTCTTTTCTTGTCAGTTCTCAGTTCTGGATTACTCCCTTCCTCTACCTCCTTCTCTCTTACTCACCAGTTGCTGAACAAAGATGGAGGAATAGTCTACAGGTCAACCTCTTTGTCAAAAATCTGTTCCTTCTACAGGTAGTCCTCCATTTAACTGCAAAAGTAACCTTCCTAAAGTGTAGATATGACCATTTCCTTATTCAGTACCTCTCCAATCAAATATACTACTCTTTGCTTGTTGTTTAAAGCTCTTCATAACCTACCTTTCTTTTTTTCAGTCTTCTTACACTTTAAATATTCCCTGTACTCTGAAATCTAGTGACAATGACCTCCTTGCTCCTAGCACAAAGCATGCTATTGTTCTCTTTTGTGTATTTTGTTGGCTGTTCGCCATATCTGAAATTCTCTCACCTTATCTTAACTTCCTGGTTTTCTTGCCTTCCTCCAAGTTTTAGTTAAAATCCTACTTTATATGAGAAGTCTTTCCTTATTTACTTTAATCCTAGTGCCTTTTCTCTATTGCTTATTTCCTGTTTATTCTGCTAATAGCCTGTTTATATGTAGTTATTTGCATCTTGTCTCACTCAATAGAATCTAAGCTCCTTGAGATCAGGGACTTTTCCTGTGCCTTTGTATCTCTGCCACTTGGCAAAGTACCTAAACACATAGTATGAATTTAACTGTTTACTGACATTCATGCTGACTGTGTATATCATGTTATTAAACCTCTACTAGGCACACACTACAGCAAATTAATCATTTTATTACTCTCAAATTGATTCTGTATCTCACTCCCTATATAAGCCATAACAAACTTTTTCTTCTCTCCATAAATGCCTGCCCACATTCTTCTCTGCCATCTCTCTTACCTCATATATTACTGAAAAATTGAGATCATTCAACACAGGCTCCCTCCCCTCCATCTTCCGTTTTCTTCATCTCAAAATGGCTAGACAGCATCTCCAACTTTATCTTCTTTTCCCCAGACTTAGACAAAAAGGTGACCTGTCTTTCTAAATCCATATTGTTTACATTTAATCTCATCACTTTCTGTCTTCTTCAGATTATATTCTCAATTATCTCCCTTCATTCTTGAATCTTCAGTTTCTCCCTATTAACTGATTTTTTTCTTGAATGAATTCAAACCATTTCCAAATCTCTCCTATTCTAAAAATATCTTCACAGATCTTATCAACTGCTCAGAGAATCATCTTATATTTCTTCTTTCTCAAACTCCATGAATAAGTTCCCTACAATGGCTGCTCTATTTCCTTTCTAACTCTCTTCAACCCTTTGCAACAATACTTATGATGCCATAATTAAACTGCTATCTTAAAAGTTAGCAATGAATTTTTAATTGATAAATCTGATTATCTTCTCTCAATTCAAATCTGTGACTATTTACTTCATTTGATTCTGTTAGCCACTCTCCTTCAAATTTCTCTCCTCTTTTTTTTTTTGACACTTTTCTCCCCGGGTTTACCTATCTGCCTTACTAATACATCATAATCTCTTTTGCTGACTTATCATTCGTTTTATGCCCATTGGTAATGTCATGCCTCTGTAATCACATCAGATTCTATGTGTTTACTTCATCTCTATGCAAGTGACTTCCAGATCTATATATTCATTTTCAATATTTCTTTTGGAGCCTCAAGTCTTACATCACCAATTGTTTATAGAACATTTCAAATTTCAAGTTCTTAAGATATGATGTTTCAGCTTATGAATAACTGAATCTTCTCTCTCCTAAATCGTCTTCTCTTACTAATTTTCCTATTTCTATTGAAAACACCACCACCCTTACAGAATCTTACAGTTGTAAACACATTATTCTCTACTCCTTACTCTCCCTCAACCACATTTAGTCACTGAATCTTGTTTTTACTTTTGCAACATTTCTCAAATATTGCCATTCAGTATTCATCAGCATTCATCACTTAGTTTATTTCAACATCCTTCTAATTGATTTTCCTGCTTCTCCCCTTCTAAAGTCTCTGATCATTCTCACCCAAGCTACACACTCCTGTCAAAGTAATTTTCCTTAAGTGTATATCTGAGACTTTCCTATTCAACCAAATCTAGTGGCTTATTGCCTCTAGGATAGAATCTAAACTGTTCTGTTTAATTTGTAAAGCTCTATTTTCATGGGCTCTAACCTTTATTTCCAACTTCATTGTATATCACAACCCCACCAAGCACCCTATGATCCAAACAGACTTGACCTTCCCTCTGTTCCTTATACAGGTTACTCTTTGACCACTGTTGAGCACTGGTCATCTCATGTGCCTAGAATGTACTGCCTTCATATAATCCCGTTAACATGAAAGTCAAACACGATCTTTTGCATGTAACTTTCTGATCTGCCTATCTAGTGTTCTCCCTTGAAAACTACCTAGTATTTTTGCATATATTTGTATCATCTACTTTATAATTATTGCTACATTGATATCTATCTATCATCTATCTAATTATATACACACACACTTCTCTTTCTACTAAAAGTAAGCTCCTTATGAGAAAGGACTGCTTCATTCTTTGTACTTTTATTCTCATAGTCTACTACAATCTATATCCCGTATAGTCTACTACAGTCTGGCAGATGCTTAATATATACTTGCTGATTGATGAAAGGCACAAGTTATCTCAACAGCCAGATGTAATTTAATAAGGATAAAAATAAAGGTTAAAATAAAGAGGTGACTTAGATATTTCTTCAAGTATTTGAAGGGCTATTGCAAAGAAAAGAGGCTATCCTTGAGCAATTTCTACCTGGAAGGAAGAAATAGGAGGAAGAAGTAGAAGTTGCAGAAACCAACATGTAGACGAGATAAAGGACAGCTGTATAATGGTCAGCACTATTCAAAAGCAGGATGATCTGTCTTGGGAGGGAGTGGGCTTATCTTCACTGGGGGCCTTTAAGTGAAGGTTGATAACTTTGGGGACAGGCTGTAGATGGGATTCTTATTTAGGGATATATCTAACTAGATGGCCTCTGAAGTAGGTCCTTTTCATTGCTGAGATTCTATGATTCGTACTTATTAAATCTGAAGACAACACAAAGCGGGTGGGGAATAACTAATAGGTTGGATGACCGAATCAGGGTTCAAAATGATCTCAACCAGTATATTGATTATAACTTAGGGGTAAAAGAAAAGTCACTTGCTGAGGTTTAACAAGCAGTAGGTCTGACTTGATAGCAGTTCAGGTGAACAAGATACAATAATATTGATGTGATAGTATTGACTCTGGTTAACATCAAGTCAATAGTTTAATGTTTTGTTTTGCTTTGCTTTTTCCTTAAAAAAAAGGTAATACAATGTAAGGTAGAAATGTCATATCCAGAATAAGGGAATGAAATTTTTTTTCTAAAAAAATATGAAGAGAATTATGTTCACTTCTAAACACAAAATTTTGGAAAGACATTTTCATGTTAGTATTCGTCCAGAGGACAATGACAGGAAAAGTCAGTGGTCTTGAAATAATGTCTTATAAAGAATAACTGTTAGAATGAATGATGTTTAGCCTGAAGCAAACAATACTCAAGATAAGCATGAAATCCACCTTACAAAATATGATAGAGATAGGGACCAGGAACTGGACCTATGTTTTCATTGATGTAGGGAGCTCTCAGATGAAGAATTTCCATTTACTAATTCATGTTAGAATTTTCTTTAACTTATAGTCTCAGAGAGTTAACTTGAGCAGTGATATCAAACTCAAACACAAAGGAAGCCAGCTAAACTATACATAAGGATCCCTGAGATAGCATATCAACTTAGGAAACCAAATATAACATTGTAATACCCAAACTATATATTTGATAATTGTCTTGTCTTACAATGACTTTTTTCCTCTGTCTCTGGTATAAACTTTTCTTCCATGCAATTCAGAACTTTCACCTTTAATATTAATATTTAGAACATATAGTTGTTTCTGCCAAGGTTGCTTCTCAAATTCTGATTAATAATAGTTGTAATGAGAAAAAGATTCAAAATCTAGCAAAGGAAAATGAAGCTCAAATTAAGGGAAAATGTTTGTGGATTCATTTTATCTCAGAAGTTTGAATTATCATCCTCATTGGAAATTCAGAAAATTATTTCTTAGATGCATTACTTTAAATTTTCAGGAGGCATGACCTAAAAGTTTATCTACATCTATTATTTTTTAATCAAGGTATAATTGCAGAATTGTCAGCAATGAAAAGCTTTAGAAGCATTGCATTTTCATTAAGGCTAAAGAAATATTTCTACAAAGTAACAAAATAATAGGAGGAAGATAATTTTAAAAATCTGTCAAGGGCTTTGTTAGGAATTTATAAGAATTTCATGTCATAATAGAAACAGCTCATCTTTATTTTACAAAATAGAATTTATTACTTGAAATATATTTGTTCATTGAAATTTCATTGGAATATAAATATTAATTTTTACATTAGAATAAGTTCAAATTCTATTTTTTCCTGAATGATAATACTTAAACATACTTGATCCCCTCTAAATAATTCAGAGGAATTTGTAACTTATCTTTATACTCACTACAGCATAATGTATCTTTGGCTGTCATGAGCTAGCTGGACATGGATTAAAACTGAATAAATAATCATTTTTTAAGCAGGGATCTTTAAGAAATAAATTTCACTTTTTATCTTTGAGATAAGAAAAACTTTACTGGGCAAAATGGGGTTTTTAATGAAGGCCTTCTGGGACAAATAAAGAAAGAAACATTAATGATTTTATGATGTTATTAATTAAGTTTATGAAACTGGCTTCAGGGGTTTCCTTGTAAAAATACCATCAAACTCTTTCTTATGTACATCATGCCTCATTAGCACTGTTTCTGCCTGTTATGTCTTTAATGGAAAAAAAATGCCATCATTTAAAAACAAAATGCCAAAATATTGATTAAAGAAACTCACAAACCTGTTAGAAATGGTCTCACATACCACAGCAGCCATTTGTAGATGATAAGTATACTAATTGTCATTTTCAAAGGAATTTGCAAATTAATCTAATATTAGTTTTACTCAAGTGACTTTTGTTAATTTTATTGAACTAATACATACAAAGAGAATATCTAGGAGATAGAATTAGCCTTGGAGTCAGGAAGCTGAAAATGCAAATCTTGTTTCTGACATGTAAGTCGCTGTCCAACCAGGAGTAAATAGCTTAAACTCCTAGTGCTCTAGGGAACTAATATTGTAAATTATACAACAGTTGCTGATGTACATGTAGGAAGGGAATTCCCACATTGAAAGTTTCCCAATCAACTAAATGATAAGCCTGGATTCCATATTTCATAACTATCTATCTATCTATCTATCTATCTGTCTGTCTGTCTGTCTGTCTGTCTGTCTCTGTCTGTCTATCTATCTATCTATCTATCTATCTATCTATCTATCTATCTATCTATCTTTATGTGTGTGTGTGTGTGTGTGTGTGTGTGTGTGTGTGTGTGTGTATGTATGTATACAAAAGACCTGTATAATAGAGACCATATGGTATAGTGGAAATTCCACTGGCTTATGTTAAAGAAGAAAAAAGTTCTTGACTCCAACTCAGATAAGTAAATAGTTTGGGGGTCTTTTATTATATATTTCTTTTTTTTAAAAGTTTTTTTTTCTTTTTTGTAAGGCAAACAGGGTTAAGTGGCTTGCCCAAGGCCACACAGCTAGGTAATTATTAAGTGTCTGAAACCGGATTTGAACCCAGGTACTCCTGACTCCAGGGCTGGTGCTTTATCTACTACGCCACCTAGCTGCCCCTATATTATATATTTTGATATGGTAACCTTTTAAAGATCCCTTAAAACAATAAATCCTATTTCTCTCTAGCAGGTATCTTTAAGAAAATTCAATTCAATTCAATCCAATTCAGCAAATTTTTATGAAGAATACTATATTGGGGAGACAAAATATTTCTACATAGTTTATTTCTAGCCCTTACTGAGAGTCAACTCTAATTCAGGTTTGAGGGTCTATGACAAGAAGCATAATAAAATATGACATATACGTAAGAGAGATGTACTGAATGGGATACATATGCAATAGAGAGGTAGATAAGGACCAAATGGATTTGGAAGTTTCTTCGAATAGATTAGTCAATCAACAAGTATTTATTGAGCATATAATATGAGGCAGGTACTATGTTAAGTGCTAAGAATACAAAGGAGTGGAAGTTAGGGGGGAGAACCAGTCCCTGCTCTCAAGCAGCTTATATGGAAGAGACAAAATTAGAAAAAAATTATGCACATACAAACATTATATAAAAGACAAATAGCATTACAGGAATTGATAAAGGTTCTTGTAGAAGATAGGATTTATTGGGGCTTGAAGGAACCCAGAGATCAGGAAGTAGAGATGAGAAGGGAGAGAATTCTAGGGACAATCAGTGGGAAAAAATGGAATAGGGAGAAAGTGTTTTGTACTAGGAATGGTGAGGTTGTTTAGTTGTTTTTAGTCATATATATGACTATTTGCTATCTAGCTACCCAGAATAGCAATGAGGTCAATATTATTGGATACCATTTTGTGTGTGTGTGTGTGTGTGTGTGTGTGTGTGTGTGTGTGTGTGTGTGTGTGTGTTGTGTGTGTGAGGGGGGGGAGAGACTGAAAAGGGGAGGAGTGGGGTGGGGGGTAAGGTTTAAAGCACTTTGAATGATGGAGAATTTTATTTTTGATCCTGGAGGTGAAAGGGAGACGTTGGAGTTTATTGAATGAGGAGGGAGTGGAATGATGTTATTGCATCTATGTTTTAGAAAAATTACTTTGACTGTTAAGTGAAATTTGGACAGGGAGAGGAAGAGATTTGAGACGGAGATGAAAAGGCTGTTACAATAGTCCAAGAGTTTGAGGTTTTGGATCACAATAATGGCAGTGTAAAAAGTGACTAAAAAGGCATATTTGAGAGATGTTAGAAAGCTATAATTGATAAGATTGGGAAATAAATTGACAGCTGGGGTGATGGGTGTGAGAAGCATAGGATGGCACCTAATGAGTACCTGAGATGGCCATGTCCTCTTTTGTAATAGGAAGTTAGAAATAATGAAGGGCTTTGGGAATGTTTAAAGAAAATGAGTTCAGTTTTGGACATGCTGAGATCATATTGTCTATGGAATATACATTTTGAGATGTTTAAGAGGTAATTGGAGATGCAAGAGTAGAAATAAAAAGAGAGAGAGGGGAGATAAATAGATAGATAAATAGATCTGGGAATCACCAATATAAAGGAAAGAAGAAAGGAAAGAAAATTTTATAAAATGCCAATTTATCATGTATTAAGTACTGTGGTAATCTTTACAAACATCACATTTGATTCTCATAACAACTCTGGAAAGTACATGCTTTTATTATCCTCATTTTATAGTTGAACAAACTGAGACAAATGTGGAGTTATGTGATTTTCTTAGGATCACACTCCTAATAACTATCTGAAGTCAAATTTGAATACACGTCTTCCTGATTTCCCATCCAACACTATCTCTACTATGTCACCTAGTTGACACTTCATTGAATCCACAGGAACTGATGGATCATAAGCAAAATACTATATAGGGAAAAGAGAACATGGCCCAGAACAGACTCTTGGGAGTTCCCATGGCTAGTGGCTATGACTTGGATGATGATCCAGGAAAGAATCCAGAAAAGCAGAAATCATTCATGTAGGAGGAAAACTGAGGAGACAATAGTATCAAGAAGAAAAGGGTGATCAGCAGTGTTAAAAACTTTAGAGAACTCAAGATGGATGAGAACAGGACATGAGATGTGGCATTGAAAAGACAAGTAAATTTTCAGTGGTAGGAAAGAAGTGGGTGGGTGAAGTTAGAGCAATGTCAGGCTTAAAGAACAGTAGAAGCAAAAGCAGAGAAGTCAGAATGTTCATCGGGTATAAGAATGGATGATAAGAAATCTAGTTTGGAGAATAGAATTATTTATCCAAGTTTAGCCAGATGCAACTATTAAGCAGGGGATAATTTCTCATTTTCTTGAAATAAATTTTTGTGTTATATTTACAGCAACACTAAAAATCAATTCTATTCCAGGGCATGGTATGCTGCTTAAATCATTTTGAAAATCCTATAGACAGAAAATGCACTTTTTCACAGATTGGGAAATTGATATAAAAGAGGTTTCATGAGTTATAATAAGGAATCACATTTTTAAAAAGTCTGTCATGTAATCTAGTTCAATAAACTCTAAATTCCTACTTTGAGTCAAACATTTTCCCAATATATCTCAGGTTGAGACACTGTTCAAACCAAATGAAGTGTTCTCACAGCAAATTAAATGGGTTACAAAACTCAAAATGTATCAGCTCATGAAGACTTGGAAGGTCCCTTTCAATCTTAAATCTTTAGTTCTGTGACATGGCCAAGCAGAGAATTTTGGCATTTTAAATAAAGCACCCAATTTGGCCTTTCTACAGTTTGTAAATAGAATGCTTTATTTAGTTTGTGCAGGCATGACTATGGTAAGAAATACAGAAATTGATGTCATAAGAAACCCAGAAAACAACTAGATGCATTTCTTTATAAAATCATCATGTTATAAGCTAATATGCCTCTATTATGGATTACAATAAGCTTTCCTCATAGAATGACAGAATTGATTCACCTAACATTTGAAAAAGAAAGTTTATGATTACAAAATATTTCAAAATTAAGGTTAAAATTATGTGTCCAGCAAGCACAATGAAAAATTCTAGAAATACATCAATATTAATTCCTGCTTTGGTTTGGAATCTTTGGGAACATTTGGAAACCTCATCCTGGCACCTCCCTACATCTCTCTCCGACCTCACCATGCTCTAATTGGAGCATTTTAAAATTACATAAATATAACTATTAAAAACATATTGGATAAGTGGAGAAATTTTTAGGAAATTAGCAAAAATGTTATTTCAAATTAAATGTGAATAAGAGAAAGTCAAGAAGGGGAAGAGAGAAAATGAGAGAAAGAGACAGAGACAGACACAGAGATCAAGACAAAGAGGAGAGATACAGAGAGACAAGAGATAGAGAGACAAAAACAGAGCCAGAGGAGTTTTTGCATTATGGCATTGTTTTCCTAATGCAAGAAAACTGCATTAAGAAGTTGAGATGATCTGGTAACAACTTTTTATGAGTAATGTTTAAAACCCATCAATTGTTATAAGCTGTTCTCTATGCCAAATGAGAAGCAGAAATTAAAGGGCCCTTAGTTAGGTCCTCATAGGACTAATCCATATTTTAAGGGGGGAAGAAAGGAGTTCAGATGCTCATGAACATATGTTTTGAGATATAAAAGACCAGTGTATGCACCTTGTGACATAATTATCAGTAGCCATAAAGTTTACCTAATAAGACATGATATAATTCTAGGTATTGGCCCAACTTTGAATGAAACATTTGATCTTCTCTTGGTAGTTATTAAATGTTCAGCCTTTTCTTAACAGGTCTGAGAATAATTAGTTCTTGTGGTTAATTCATATGCAGCTAAATAACTAACTGTATAAATTTGAAATAATGCTGTAGAAATTAAACTATCACTAAAAGATAAGGAGCAGCAGACAAGAAGCAGCAACTAAGAACCTAAAGTTCAGAATTTATTCTCTGATTGTCTTTTCAGTTCTTAGTAGGAGCTCAGTTATAACACAATCCATGATTTTGATCATACTATATTCTGAAGGACAGTCTCCAGTATAGCATAGGACAAAATCAAAATATAAATAAAATACATTCAGAGACTGTTTCCCTGGGCCTGGAGTGAGAATGACCTGAATTCAAATTTGACTCCAGACCCTTAGAATCTGAGTAACCCTGGGCAAGTCATTAAATCTCTGTTTGCCTCTGTTTCCTCATTTGTAAAATGAGGATAATACTAGCAACTACCTACCAGGGTTGTTGTGAAGTTCAAATAAGGTAATAATTGTACAACATTTAGTATAATTCTCAGCACATAGTGGACTCTTACAAATTTTAGTTACAACTATTGTTGCTAATGCTAATACTAATACTACTGGGACTAAAAAAAATGAAATAAGCAAAAAGACAGCTCTGTCTTTAACCTTGGGTTAATATTCCAACCTTTTGAAGTATCTTTTTTTTAATCTTTCATATATAAATGATATATTTAGACAAGTTAATCTCTGAGGTCCATCACAGCTTTAAAAGGGCATTATACTCGGCCACAGTAACTCAACTACTGCATTTATCCTCCACTGCTTAAAATGGACAGTTGGCATGGAGAATGATAAGGGCCACAGCAGTTACATGGACTTCAGAAGAGACTGGAGGGTAGAACTGGTTGTGGATAACCAACCTTAAAGATGTTTATGCCCCAAAAACATTAGAGAAAAGTTAATTGAGGTTTTTGCTTCACTTGATCCCTTGCTTCAGGACTTGCAATATCAACCTTGATCCTCTGGTCAGTCTCTTCTCAAATCTTGCAGTGAACCTGGATTTGTGTCTACTTCTGCTCCATTTCTCACTCTCTTATTTGTGGACCATAAGGATCATGGCCTTCTGAGTCTTTGGCCTAAATTCTTAGTTATTTTCATCTTTATTTCATATTTTCACATATCAGTCAAATTGATTCCTAAAACACAAATCTGACTATGTCATTTCACTCCTCATTAAGAGCCAGTCAATGCCTTTTAGCTCCAGGATCAAATATGAACTCTTCTTTTTGGCACTTAAAATCTCCTCCAGCATTATTCCTTTTTAGGTACACTATAATCCAATTAACTAGAGTTCTTGTTTCTCTGAAAGGCTCTTCTTCTCTGACCTCAATGCTTTTGTGCCAGCTGTCTTGCATTCCTGGAATGATCTCTCTCTCTCTCCTAATCTCTGTATCTCAGAATCCCTCATTTCCTTCAAAGGCAGCTTTCTTTATGAGGCCTTTTTTGATTTGGCAGCTATGTCTCATAGTAGATAGAGATGGTGCTGGCCTTGGAGTCAAGAAATCTTGAGGCTAAATCTTGTCTTATCTATTAGCACAAGAACTTCTCAGTTCAAACATGCCAAACACCTCCACCATGTATCTACAAACGACTGAAGTTTTCATCCTTTTAAGATAGCAGTCATAAAGGCAATACCAGGGGAGAAAAGAATTTAAATTCTTCTGAAAATATGGATGAATTACTCTCCATATATTTATCCCATCCTGCACAGTCTTTTATTTTTTATTGAGCATGCTTTCCCATGTTGGGGTCAGTTTTTTATATTTTTGAGATAAGTAGAGCCCAATTTAGCATACGGATTAGAGTTTTCTTTATTGTTTTATATTTTGAACTGATTGATTCTCTTGATCCTCCAAATAATCTATTTATTAGTGGAATTGTGGGGACTGAGAAACATATTCTTTTTTCTTGAAACACAATATATATGTCAGAAAACCTAATCAAAAGCTTTGTTGGTTGAAAAAAAAGATGTAGCATTAAAAGTTATACTTTCCCAAATACCAATAACAAATTAGATTCTTATCAAAGAGTATGGCTGAGGCAAGGGGATGGCCTATAATTTTAATTGTTCTTCAAAGTTGCTTTGAACTATAAGTCTATGATTCTAGATGAAGATTTAGATGATTTTAAAGTTTAAGAGTTCATTATAAATTGGGAAAAACACTCTTTTTAACAAACCTAAAACAAGTCAAAGTAATTTGTCAAAAAAGGATCATGGAGGATAATTTGTTTTAAATTGAAAAAGCATATATTTTTATGTAATTAAGCACTGATAGAAAAAAATCTGGTACTGATGAACTAATTCATGCTTTAAATGAAAGATTATTCTTATTAAAATTATAATTATTAATTTGTTTTTCTGTCACTCAGTTGTGTCTGAAAAGTCAAAAAGCCATTCTTACCAACACCTTCTACTCTCCATTATCTCTGGTAGTCTGTCCAAGTTCACATTCACTGCTTCCATAATATTATCTAACCACCATGTCCTCTGCCATTCTCTTTTCCTTTTGCCTTCAATTTTTCCCCACAGCAGGGTTTTTTCCAATGAGCACCATCTTTTCATTATGTGGCTAAAGTATTTGAGCTTCCTTTAGTATTTTACCTTCTAATGAATAGCCTGAATTCTTTCCTTTAGGTATTGACTGTTTTGATCACCCTGCTGTCCAAAAGACTTTTAAAATTCTTCTCTAGTATCACAATTCAAGAATGTCAATTTTATGGTACTCAACTTTCCTTATAGTCCAACTCTTGCAGCCCTACATTGATTTTGGAAAAAAACCCATAGCTTTGAATATATGGACATTTGTTAGCAAGGTGATATTTCAGCTTTTTAGTATACTTGCTGGATTTGCCCTAGTTTTCCTTCCAAGGAGCAAGTATCTTTTAATATTATGGTGGTAGTTGCCCCCTGCAGTGATCTTTGATACCAAAAATGTAAAATCTGATACTGCTTCTATTTCTTCTCCCTTTAAATGCCAGGAAGTAATAGGACCAGTTGCCACCATCTAACAAAATTTGAAGTCCATCCACTAGGAGACAGGCTTTCAAAAACTCAAATGGATTGATGATCTCATTATGTAGATATCATCTCCAATGATACTGACTGCAGCCCACTCATTCTCTTGATCTCTCTGCAACCATGTTTCCTGATAAGTCTGCCATATACTGAGGGTCTTCCTTGCTTTCTCACAGCTTCACAAAGATATGTGAACAAAATTTGATTACACTAGTTTTACAAGGGAAAATGAGTACAAAGCTGAAGGGGCTTCTGTTATTTGACAGGATTATTTTTTTCAAGAAATAACTATAGACATTTTATTTTTGATTTCAGCATGGCATTTGACAGAGTTTCTCATGATATTCCCATGGGCAAGATGAAAAGATATGGGAAGAACAATATTACAGTACCTGGTTGATGAATGGATCGATGTTAGCTTGCAGGAGGTCTTTCATGGCATGCCTATAGGGCTCTGTCTTCAGCTCAGTTATATTTAATATTTTTTATCAGTGTCACGGATGAAAATAATAATGGCATGCTTATCAAATCTGAGACTGATACAAAGCTGGCAAGGATAATATTAGGTTGGAAATATCTATATATGCTGGAAATATTTCTAACAAAATGAGTTTGAATAGGAATGAATAGAAAGTCATCTTGAACTAAGGCTTAAAATATCAACTGCAAAGGATAGGTTAGTGATGGGAGTGAGAATCAGACTTGATAGCAATTCATGTGACTTATGTACCATAGTTAAAAGCAAATTAAATAAATCAACAGTATGAAAATGGTCACTATAAAAGTCACATGAATCTTAGACCATATTAATTAAAGTACAGTGTTCAGATCATTCAACATTTCATTCAATAAACATTTAACAAGGTCACTGGAGATTTAATGATGAAAAAAATCATGGAGAGGGTGGTGGTAAGGAGAGGGAACAAAATGTACACTGGTATTTAAAATAAAAAGTGAGATGAGATAGAGTCAGATACAAGATCATGATAAAGTACTCCTAGAAAATGATGAGGGAAAGAATATTTGTATCTTGGAAGGTAAGAGTAGACTTCTTAGTGGAGACAGCACCTATTTTTGTTTTTATTATTGCTGTTGGTTGTTTTGTTGATGTTCTGAAGAACTTGACATGGACTTTGAAGGGACATTCTAAGGTTCAGAAATGAGGAGTGACAGGGACAACTTGTATGAGTGCATGGAGATGGAAGGTAATATGCTGTTCTTAAGAAATGCTAAATTTGGGATATAGTTACTAGTTCAATTTGGCTGAATGTACATAGCATATCATAAAAAGGAGCATTATAAAAATTAGGCTAGAAAGGTAGCCTGGAACCAAATGCCAGGGCTAAAGAGCTTGTATTTTATTTTATTGGCACTGGGGAGTCACTGAAGAGTTGCAATAAAGAAGTAATGTGTTAAGACCAATACTTAGGAGAGAAGCTCTTCACCTGGGATCTGTGAACTTCTACCTAATTATTTTTGATGTGTTTCATGTATTTCAATATAATTGGTTTCCTTTATAATCCTATATATTTTATCTTATGCATTTAGAAACATTCTCTGACGGCATCCTTAGACATCACCAGACTGGCTGAATTGATAATTATTTCATGAGATGATGAAATGGGAGTAGACATACCCTGCTCTTTGGGTAAATTGCCAGGAAAGTCTATGATGAGAAATGGAGTTGCAATTGTACTTTGATAGGGCACAGAAGGTATGGGGCAAATGGCATAGAAAGGACAGGGACAAATAAACAAAAAGGAGGGTAGTTTAGAGGCAGATGATGTGGATTATGGGGGTAATGAAGGAAGGCAGGCAGCAAAAGGGAGGGACATAGAAAGGAGAGAAACAGATAATCACTCACATAACCTTGTACTCAGTAGCATGGACCCAGATGGAAAAGAACTTGGGAGGAAGGAGTTTAAAGTTTCATTTTTAGGTGGTTAGTGGTTTGTTCACTAACACATTTACATTCTCTCGAAATTGTCAGTAAAGCATCAAAAATAACATACCTTGTTATCTTATATTCTTATCAGCACCCATTCGGTGGTCGTCTGGTCTTTCTAAGGATGTCTGGAGCACATCTGAGATTTACATATTGTAGGACCAAAAGACTGACAGAAAAACCTAAGTGACTTCCCCTGATTTGTCATATATTATCAGTATGTGATTTTGAGTTATATGTACTACAACTTGTACATTATATTATTTTTATTTCTGAAATTGTATGTGACTTCTAGGTTTTCCTTTGCAATATTATTTCATGCTATTGACACTTTATATTGGCTACTTATAAACTTATTATACTGACTAGAAGGGGGAGATAGTAATAGTTAATGGGAGAACAGAACACGATATTATTTTGACACACTGGGAAAGGGGTCCATGACACAAAAAAAGGTCAAGAACCACTGCCTTAGGAAGATTACTTTAGAAGCTTTGGAGAGGAACAATTGGAAGGGGGAAGGCTGAAGAGATAGGGATAGATGGGGGCTAAATACAGATGGGTTATCATGTGAATTAGAGAGAAAGGGTTGGAAGGAAGAGATATTTTGGAGGCAGAATCATCAAAATCTTAAAAACTGCCTGAATTTGGGGGTTGGATTTTTTCCTTGTTTTTCCCTTAGCACTATGGGACAGTGTTGGACTTGAGAATCAAGAGATATGTAGGTTTGAATCTTGCTTCTAACACTCGCTGAGTAATTGTGGACAAGACACTCCACTTCTTGGTAGCACAGCTTCCTCAGCTGTAAAAATGGGGAAATATACCAATATTATTGTAGGGTTTCTGTGAGGAAGGAATGAAGTTATGTAGATAAGATTTTATTTAAAAAGTACTTTGTAATCATTGGCACACTATATGTTAACTATTATCTTGGGCACATAGAAAGTATTTAGTAAATTTCTAATTTATTTTTATGTTTTAGGCAACAATAATTTTAGTGCTAGGAAGGACTTTAGAAATCAGCTGTTCTAACTCTTAATTTTACAGATGAGGAAACTGAGGATGAGAAACATTATGCTGACAAATGTCTGACATGCCACTAGAGTAGGGGAACTAATTTTCCCCTAAAACAGCTCAGATTTTGTTAACTGTTCAAATTGTGAGAAAGTCTTTCCTTCTATCTAGGCAGAATTTGCCTTTTGGCAACCTCCATCCATTGTTCCTATTTCTATTAACTGGAGCTAAGCAGAAAACTTTCTTCCTTGAGAATAGCTATTATTTCTAACTTGTCATATTTTCTCCAGGTTAACATCCTTTTATGGCATGGTGTATTATCCATATTAGAAAATTTCTGCTCATAAATTACTAATTTAAATTATATATACACAGATATATATTTATATATAATTACTTTGCTGCAATTATAATTATTTTTAAATTTATAGTTATATTATTTATTTTTAATTATATAGTCATATCTTAGATAGATATCAGTTAAAAACTTTCCTTGGCATTGAACTAGAGTTTTTCATTAAAAAAATCAACTAGCATAATATGAAATGCAGTATAAACCAAAAATCAGGCTCAAATGCCTTCCCCTCCCAAAAAAATAAATCAAAAGTAAACATGAATGATTTGTATATTAGGGTATCAGTAGCTAGCTAGCTAGATAACAATTAGGATCAAAATATAGACAGTAACTCAATTATTTTCCTTTTTGAGTTGAACAGTTGGGCTATATGAAATTTAAAGAAAAAGTTGTGCCATAGCTTAACATTTTTTTCCCTACTCCCTTGAGGAATAAGTGAAATATTGAACCTTAAATCAAAGTCAGTTCTCTATCCACTAGACAACACTGCCTCTCAAATATTCTATATGATTGTATGTGTGTTTGTACACTTAAATACATACCCATGTAAATTTATGCAGAACAAAAGACAAAAAGAATTAATAAAAATATAAAGTAGTTAACTTCAAAGTAGATTGGAAGTAATTGGTCTTTGAGCAGTATAATGAAGAAAAAAAAGATTCTATGTAATGAAAATGAGGAGGGAATACATTTTAAGTATTTCAGATGACCAATCCAGAAGACAAGGAACCAAGAAACTTACTGTCATGTGGGAAACAGAAATCAACCTGGAATGGATCACAGTGTATGGGATAAGATGTAACTAAAATTAAGTCTCGTAAAGTTTATAAAAGGCTTTAAAATCTAAAATAAGTTTATCATATAGTTATAAAATCTATAAAAACAATAGATAAATTTATCTATTGTTCTCAAGAAAATATGGAATAATAAGAGTTTAATAGGTAGGGGAAACAATGGTCAGATTTGTTCTTAAAGAAAACAACTCTGGCAATGAAGAAGCTTTTATAATAATCAAGGCAAGTTGTGATGCAGACCTGAACTAAGGTGGTGGCTCTGTAAGTAGACAGAAGTGGTCAGATAAAAGTCATAAACAATTAGAAACATTGCAATTGTTTACTTGTTAGCTATGTGAGACAAGGGAGAATAGGATAATCTCTACAGGAACCCTAATCCCACCCCCACTTCATAAAGGTCTTCTAGCAGACATGAATAGCCATTTGTTAAGGATGTTATGGAGGATTCCTGTTCATGAATGGCTTGAGTGAGATGACCTCTGAGGACCTTTCCATTCTAAGATTCTGTGGGGCTGGATCAAAGAAAAAAAGCTTAAAATTGTTCAGAACATCAGAAATAAAGATAAATGATAATATGATATGAAAACAAAAATTTATGTATATTTCAGGAAGTTATCTGCTAGATAAAATGATAGCTAGATCAGGTCCAGATATTACTTTCTTTGCCTGAAGATCATTATCAAATTTTGTGAGCAAAATCTGGGTGTAATAGACTCTTTATAGTAAATTATAAAATTCAGAATAGAACAATACCAGAATTACTTGGATATAAACATCAGACATCCTTTGTAAATTTCATAAAAGAAAAGTCAAGACTATGTGTATTTCTGTAGTTTAGAAAAAAGTAACCCCCAAACTTTTTATTTCTGAATTTTAAATTGTCAGTGCCATAACAGATTGCCACAAAATTGCTTATCAGTATTATTGGTACAAGTCTGGCTTCTATTTACATAGACCTTCCTGAGAGTAGAAAATACAAAGATAAACTTTACTAGTTATTCCCTTTTTCCTTACCAATATTTATTTTTCTATTTTTTTCTTCTGTTGTCCCCTTTTTTCAATTAATGATCTCTATAATTGCTCTTTATTATTGAGCTATGATGTCTTGGAAATTGTTATTTAAAATCATTCATTGCTTTAGTTCTGTGTAAATAACTTTGAGTTCTTTAAGAGAAGCAGCAGTTAAGTAAATACCCTTAAAGTTCAACTATTTGTAAAAATTTTAATACATACACACACACACATATATAAAATTTATCATGATTAAACATAAGACTTACCAACTTTTAATCTGCCTGTGACCTCTCCTTCAGAATTTCGAGCATTGACAGTCACATTTTGTGTAGATTGTAGAAGTAGAGATGAATCCTAAAATAAAGGTTTACAAAACTATTAGAAGCTATGGAAGTTAAAATTGTGACAGAGTGATTAATATACAGAAATCTCTCCATATCCATATTCCTGAAACCTACTTATATAACTTTTGGGGAAAAAAAACCAGAGGTTCAGGAAAGGAGAAGATGAATGAACTGTCTTCAAAAATGATAATAACCCCATAGGTCTGTGATGTTTACAATGTCCCTGGAATAGCTGCAAGTTAGAGATCAACACCAAATGCAAGCACGTTTTGGTGATCTTTTTCTCCTTCTCAAGGATTCTAGAGGTCAAATCTGGATCTTTCATGACTATCTTGAATATTTTGATAACCTAAAGAATTTAGTGCTTTCTCTGTAAACCTTCAGTTCCTTTCCCTCTGATTTTTCAAAATGCAGTTTTCAATTTGTCACAGTTTAATCTTGTGGTGTGTGTGTGTGTGTGTGTGTGTGTGTGTAGGAGAGACTGAGGTGATTTCTGGTTTTAGAAATTCACATTTGAATGGGCCCTGAAGTAGTTATGAGTCCTGAAATATTTCTAGAATGTGACATTTCAATCTTGATGGCTCATTTTTTAATGATGACTCTCTTGTTTATATGTATAAACAATCAAATGGAATTTTTTAGGTTAAGGTTATTAAAGTCAGGCAATATGGTAGTTCTTCTAGAAGAAAGTCACATATTTGCCTAGGGGCCTGTCATAACTGACATTTTATAGTAGAGGGAAAGAGTTAGTGACCTGCTACCCTTGAAAAATCTGCCTATTGGTTTGGCATAATGAAAAAAAATGTGCTTAAGGAGATTTTTTTTAGATTTTTTTCAAGGCAATGGGGTTAAGTGGCTTGCCCAGGACCACACAGCTAGGTAATTAGTAAATGTCTAAGGTCGTATTTGAACCTAGGTACTCCTGACTCCAAGGCTGGTGCTCTATTCACTGCATCACCTAGCCACCCCTTTAAGGAGATTTTTTAAAATTTCAGAACAGCCTATATAGAACAAATGATTATATATACTCTTAGAATCTCAGAAAATTATCAGAATGGAATATATCTAGCTGATATATTCTGGTTGGGTACATGGTATTTTGTTGATAAACTGAGCTAGCCTAATGAATTAGTGATGTGATCAGATTTAGGATCATTAGAGTTGCAAGGGATCCTTGGGGGCAATCTAGTCCAACCTGACCAAGAATATTCCCTATCATATTCTAAACAAGTAGTCATCCATCCTTTACTTAAGGACCTTAGGTGAGTTAAAAATAGAATCAACCAATCATCATTAATTCTTCTTTCTATTCAATGTAATGTTACTTCTGGTTGATTCTATCTTTAAAATGGGTCTTAGTTTTATCCCACCCCCCTTTTTTAATATTACCATTGCAATCCCTTTTGTTTAGTAACCAAGGTTTTAAGAGACTCCTAACTGGTCTTCTCTTAAGCCAATCTCTCCTCTTTCTAGTTCATCTATATATTACTCTTTTCACTCACTTCCTCTACTTAGAAATCTTCATTGCTCTCCATTGCCTACCAGAGAAGAAATGAATTGTGTCCATTCAAGACTTCAATGATATGATGCAGACTACTTTTTCTAGCTGTATCTCATGTTATTTTACTTTACATAGTCAGAATTCTAAATAAACTCTACTACTAACCCTCCTTTATTCTTGTCCCAACCTTTCTAACAGCCTTGCCCCTTCTCATGCTATCTCTTCATGTCTCCCAGATCCTTTTCCTTTCCTTCAAAGTTTAGGTGAGGGGCCACCATTCTTCAGGAACATACCATAGTCTTTCTGTCTTAAAAGGATTTCTGTCTCCTCAAGCTTCACATACCACCTTGGAACTTTCTTTTATGTTTCCCTTCGCATTACAAGTTTGAGTACATGCCTTATCAGACTATTAGATTCTACATAGATTCTTTGAGTTGAGATACATACATATATATGCAGCACAATGATTTAAACACAATAAGGGTTTGGCAAATGATTATTGACTTTTTATGAACTAGGAGTACTGTAGGCAAGGTTAATAGTGAGATGCATATTAGCATACTTTTGTTACAAATTTTCTCATAAACCAGAATTATTTATTACACAGTTAATAGAGATATAAGAATTTGCTATAAAACTTATTAAAACAATCAAAAAGAAACATTAAGAAAGACTAATTTAATATTGCTTACAGTATACAGGATTTCATGGAAATTCTGTAGACCTAGTCAGGAGACATTGTATCTATCTCTATAGACTAGTAGTTGTATGACTTTGAGAGAATCACTTACCTCTTGGTTCTAACTTCCTTATCTATAAATGAGAAGGTTGAATTAGGTACTATTCATGCTGCTTTCTATCCCTAGTTTTCTATGGTTTTAGAATAAAATAAATACAATTATCATTAATTGCTACTTACTATAAATATAATTTCCTTTCTAGGATTATAATAATAATAATAATGATTTCATTTGTATTCCCCTTGCATAAATTGTAACTATTCCTTTTTTTTTAGGTTTTTGCAAGGCAAATGGGGTTAAGTGGCTTGCCCAAGGCCACACAGCTAGGTAATTATTAAGTGTCTGAGACCGGATTTGAACCCAGGTACTCCTGACTCCAAGGCCGGTGCTTTATCCACTGTGCCACCTAGCCGCCAACTGTAACTATTCTTTCACTTCATAGAAAGTCAGGTGAAACATTTTTAAGAGCTTACTATATGCTAAGCATTGGTGCTAAACCATAGGAACACAAATATAAGAATTTTTTTTTAAGGTAATCCTTACCTACAAAGCAGAGGCTGGGAGAAGGCAGAAGTAGATATGAATGGCCTAAGAACCTCCTTAAATGGTAGTTCTGAGCAGAAACTCACCAGTCAGAAAAAGGGTCAGAGGTATCTCTAAGGTAGGAAGGTGATTGGATGGTTTTTGCAGGTTATTGTGGTTAAAAACTTCATTCCTCTGCGACCAAGAATATAATGAACACCTTCAGACTTTGCTGCATTGGTTCTCATTTGTTAGAAACCATAATCTAACTTGGCCTATACTTGAAGCTTCTCCACCTTGGTTAAACTTATTAAAATTATGTGCTCTATTTTTATAATTTTTGAAGACTTAGGGTCATTCCCAAATCACATGAAAGAGTAGAACTTCAGCAGAAGAATAAAAGATATGTATAGAATACTTCAGAGTTTAAAATATTTACTAGGCTGGGGCAACTAGGTGGCACAGTGGACAGAGCACCGGCCTTGGAGTCAGGAGTACCTGGGCTCAAATCCGACCTTAGACACTTAATAATTACCTAGCTGTGTGGCCTTGGGCAAGCCACTTAAACCCATTGCCTTGAAAAAAATCTAAAAAAAATTTAATAGTTATACCATGCTATTTTCTACCTTCAAACTTCTAAGGTGCTTTAAATACTTTAGTCCACTTGAGACAAAAAAGAACCCTGAAGAATAGATTAGATCTACAGAAATTATTTTCATTTTGCAGGTGATAAGAATTAGGATCTAGAAGACTTGAAGAGAGGTTCAAATATTTCTGGACACACAGTAAAAATGAAAGATAGGACAAAACCTAGTTCTTTCTGACTCTAAGCAAAGCAAGCTATCCATTACATGGCTATAATTCATCTTGAATCTTTCCCTTAGAGTTAAAACTCCATCTGATCTCAGGTCTTTTACTTGGTTTACTTCAGCTTAATCTCAAAGATTTTTACAAGTTTTCTTTTACTACAGCAAGGATGTCCAACCTACAGGAAGGTCTCCTTAGCTGATTCCTCTAGATTTCCTGATCTCAACTCACATCTTAGAGTTGAGATGAAGTATAGGAATGTGGGAGGTTGGGGGGGTAGAAGGGAGGAGAGGAGTTAGGGGGTGAGGAAAGTGAAAGGAAAGAAATCATCATGAATCTGCTGGTCTGAGTATAATACATTGATTGTCTTTATCCAATCTGAATGTGAAGTTTTAAGATTTTTTGACCTTAAGTTTTTGTCTTTTAAACTTACAAATAATATTATTAATCTGCATCAAATGGTCTCTTAATAATTAGTCTTCCTTAAAAACTCATTTGAACAAATTCCTTACCCCTGACACACAATCTAGTCTATTACTTTCAAACTATATATCTCACTTCATCAAGTGAACCTCATACTCCAACAAAACTAGGCTTTTCCCTGTTTTCTGACATCTTGCAACTCTTATTTTTGTCCTTACTCATAACATCCTCCATCTGCATGTCCCTCCTCCTTACTTCTTGCTTAATCAAATATTACCCTTCTTGAACAGTTCAGCTCAAAAGCCACATCCTCCATTGAAAGTTTCTTGCTTGCTCTGAGAAATGATTTTTTAATTTCTTGAACTACTATAGAACTCATTATTTTATTTTACAAACTCATTCATATTTATTCAGCAATGGGTACAAAGCAGATGGGCAAATAACTATTTTAAAACATATCTTTTTAGATCATTTCCCAAGACACTGAGAGCTTATGTAACTTGCTAAGGGTTACATGGCTAGTTATATGTCGCAGGTGTTCCTGAGACTGATCACTTATCCATCAAGTCATACAGCCTCTCCCTAGCCTACACAGATAAAAATTTAACAGTCTTAAGGAGTCTATATTCTACAGTGGTGCCATGAATTCAACACAGTTCAACAATTTAAACAATATTCAAAGTAAATATAGATTAATTTTTGGGAGATACTATAAAGGGTGGTGGTGGATAAAGGGAATACAAAGAAGACAACTTATACAAAGGCAAAAAAGAAACTCATCAGAATTTTGTATATGGAGAACAGCAATAAAAACGGTTTGATTGGAATATATACTTTAACATAAAAATTGTTTAGAGAGATAAACTGATAAAAAGACTTTAAATGTCTCAAAATGAATGTAAATTTTATCCTAGGTAGAATAGGGAGTCAACAATTCATGGAGAATGATATGTTTGTAACTGTGCTTAAAGAAAAAAATACTTCTTGTGGAAAACAGTTGAGGAAGAAAGTAGAAGTAAAGAGTATAAATTTGGAGGCCATTACTGTAGTACAGGTGAAAAGTATTGAGAATGTGATCTTGGTGAGTAAACAATGAATGGAGAGAAGAAAATGGTTGTTGTGGAAGCAAAAAGAAAAAGACTTCCTAACAAATTGGGTTTGAAGGGTCAAAGAAAGTAAAGAGTTCATAAAGACTTAGGTGATTGATTCATGAAGAATCAAGGTGACTGAAAGGATGGTACTTCCCTCAACAAACATAGCTAAGTCTGGAAGGGGAATGTGATCTGTGGGGAAAATAAAAAAAAAATTCTGTTTTAGACATGTTGAATAGACAGTTATGCACCATGGGACTATAGTTTATATGAGAGACTAGGGTGACAATCTCCTACTATATTGCTTCATTTGGAATTCTTGGACTTCCAATGATCTAGAAACACCTGAGACAGAAAAATGATACAGTGAATAGAGTCTGGAATCAGGAAGAATTGAGTTCAATTTCAGTCCCATTAGATTTATGGCCTTGGGCAACTCACTCTACTCTGTTTGCTCAATTTCCTCATCTGTAAAATAAACTGGAGAAGAAAATAACAAACCATTACAGTATCCTTGCCAAGAAAACTCTAAGGGTTACAGTTAGACACAACTGAACAACATCAACAAAACTAAAACACCTATCCTCTCTTCTTTGCTTATCTCCCTCATATCAATCTAAGTCAGTTCTTTGCCTCCAGGTTCCTATCCAATTCTATCCTTCATTTCCAATATTTTTTTATTCTGTGGAAACTTCATCCCATTTTCTTAACAAACTGATTTTCTTTATTTATCTCTGTATATATATATTTATATATGTATATATACTTATTATAATGTTATCTACATAAGGTTTAGAACTCTCATTTTTTATTTTGTTCACTCAGAGGCTAGCACATGACCAGCATTCAATAAATGCTCGTTATTTGATTTATATGTATATTTGGGGATCATTTTCAATAGGCTGATAATTGGATCTTGACAGCTGATAATGCCACTAAGCAAGAGCATTTATCTATATTAACATATGTGTATGGAAATATATTCCATGTGGGAGCTTAGTGGGATACTCATACTTACGTAGTGGGTTATTGATGATATGTCAAGCAAATGAGATTAAGAGGAAGAATTAGCAAAAGAGTAATATCATGAAAATCCAGGAGAGAATTACATTAAATTAAAAAGCTTTTGCACAGCCAAAACCAATGTAACCAAGATCAAAAGAAAGGTAGTAAATTGGAAAGCAATTTTTACAACTAGTATTTCTGACAAAAGACTTGTTTCCAAAACATATAGAGAACTGAGTCAAATTTATTTAAAAAAAAGAAAGAAAGAAAAACAAGCAAGCCATTCCCCAATTGAAAATGGTCAAAGGATATGCAGAGGCAATTTACAGATAAGGAAATCAAAGTGACCCATAGTTATATGAAAAATCACTGTAAATCATTACTGATTAGAGAAATGCAAATTAAAGCAGCTCACACCTCTCAGACTGGCCAATATGACCAGAAAGGACAATGATCAATGTTGGAAAGGATGTGGGAAATTTGGGACACTAATATATTGTTGATGGAGCTGTGAACTCATCCAACCTTTCTGGAGAGAAATTTGGAATTATGCACAAAGGGCAATAAAAATATGCATATCCTTTGCTCCAGTAATACCACTACTAGGTCTTTACCCTGAAGAGATGATGAAAAAGGGTAAAAACATCACTTGCCCTGTTTGTGGTGGCAAAGAATTGGAAATTAAGTGAATGTCCTTCAATTGGGGAATGGCTTAACAAACCATATGTATGCCATGGAACGCTATTGTTTTATTAGAAACCAGGAGGGATGGGAATTCAGGGAATACTGGAAGGATTTGCATGAACTGATGCTGAGTGAGATGAGCAGAACCAGAAAAACACTGTACACCCTAACAGTAACATGGGGGTGATGATCAACCTTGATGGACTTGCTCATTTCATCAGTGCAACAATCAGGGATAAATTTGGGCTATCTGCTATGGAGAATACCATCTGTATCCAGAGAAAGAATTGTGGAGTTTGAACAGAGACTAAAGACTATTTCCTTTAATTTAGGGAAAAAAATCTTATTATGTAATTTTGCTATTATACTTTATTTTTCTTCCTTAAGGATATGATTTCTCTCTCAACACATTCAATTTAGATCAATGGAAACAATGTAAAGATTAACAGACTGCTTTCTGTGGGGGGTGGGGGGAGGGAAGTGAGATTAGGGGGGGAAATTGTAAAATTCAAAAATAAATAAATAAATACATTAAAAAAAAAACCAGGAAAGAAAACTGGAGGAGACCAAAGTCAACAGCATCAAATGTCCTCAAATCAGCAAAGATGATGATGATGAGGAAAATGTCATGAATTTAGTAATTAAGAGATCATTGATTACTTTAGAGAAAGTAGTTCCACTTGAGTGATAAGATAGAAAGCAGAATGAAATTGAAGAGTGAAAAGAGAGGAAGTGAATCAAGATAAAAGGGTTGATCTATGTTTCTCTAGGAGATTGTACTGTAATCATTTGTATATGTGTTTCATCTTGCCAACTTAATGGTAAGATCTCATTGAGTGAGTCACTTCTACATCTTTTTATCCCCCAACTGTCCCCAGCAAAGTGCCTTCTTTAAGTAATCACTATTCAGGGAGCAATGGAGGAAAGAAGGAAAGAAAAAATGGAAGGAAGCGTTCTGATAGAGCTAATTGCTTGTTCAACAAAATGCTTTCATTTCCTTTCTTTTAGGGGTCTGGCTATGCCAAATTTTGAAGTAACATTTAAATACGACATAAGATTTTAAATAGATTATCAATTGATTTATTCCTAAGTGATTTCCCCCCAAGTTTTAAAGTATTATTTGACTTCATAAATAAGGATCTGACCTGCTGATATTTGCAGAAAGTCTAAAATTTGTTCTTTTGAATATGTGGTAACCATAGTGATTTTGGGGCAGTTAGGGCAATTATTTTCCATAACACTCATTTGATATGTAAAATACTTTATGGTACTACAATCATCTTTTTATAGGAATATATTTTGTTTTTTAATTTGATTGTAAGCTTTTCAAGAGCAAGTTTTTCATCTCATATCTATCATTTGCCATGAGAATGTGCATGCTTAATAAATAATTGCTACCCAACAAGCATCTTAGTAACAAAAAAACATTTTGAGCATATACCACCTATTTTACGCTTCTTTACAATTTACATACATACTGATAATTATATACATTTTAGAATTTATATAAAAATAGAATTTTAAAAAGTTAAAACAAAGTTAAAATTATATTTGTATCCAGAGTCAACAGGGAGTCACTGGAACTTATTGAAGAAGAATAACATGATCAGGTTCACATTTAAGGAAAGCAATTTTGACAATTTGTAAAAATGAAGAGGGAAGAGACTTGAAGCCAGAGGACCACTTAAGAGACTATTCTGATAATAAGAGATGATAACTTAAAAGAAGATAGGAGTTGTACAAATAGAGAATGAGACAGTTATAAGAGAGAAAGAAAGTAAAAGTGACAAGATTTAGTAACTATTCAATCAACTGAATATGGAGGAGTCAAACATAGCCCTGAGGCTGTGGATCTGGGTGACTGGAGGATTTTGGTTCTCTTAAAAGAAATAAGGAAGTTTAGAAAAGAGTAAGGTTTGTGAAAATAACAACGGAATGAGAATAATGTTTCAGTTCCACTCCACCTATGTCTATCCTAAAGTGAGTAAATTTCTTTTTGTCCCACCCAAAATTAAAATAAAGGAGGGACAAGAATCTCTTAATCCTGGTGGCTTCCTTGGGACACAGAGTGTGCCCTTCTAGATATGTCTGTAAGAGGCATGAGATGATTTGGGGAAAAAGCATGAGTATTCTGGGAGTTATCAGGGATATAGAATCTTCCCAAAGGAGCTGTTGCTTTAGCTGTCCAGGCATGGGCCTTACCCTGTTCTCAAAAAGGGACTTTGGGAGTTTACATAGAGGAAAAGTTGGTCATGAGGATAGATGCAATTGTATTGAAGACAAATCCCATCACTGGCTATGATGGGGAGATTGACTATCACAAACCTTTTAAGGTCAGGACACAGTTCCCTTAGCATGGGGTCACAGAGTCTCTTTCTTCCCTACTTTGGAAATGACTGCCCTAGATCTCTATATTTCTGACAAACTGTACTACTTTGTTCCTAGGAAATAGAATATTTATTGCTGTTTCCATATCTTTACTTTCACAATCTTAAAATCATTTCTGTCCCTGAGACAACTGTTGAATTGGGGACAATGCCCTAGGACAGCATGAGATTCCTAAACAGCTAAAGAAGTGGCTTCCAAGGCCCTTAATAACCTGACCCCTTCCACTCTTCATATTCCTTTATCCTCTGCTCATGTGAAAATGAATTCCTTGATGTTTCTCATCCAAGACACTTAATCTTCCGACTGAGTGTTTTTGTCAGCTTGTGCCCCATAATCAGCTTCTACAAGAAACTTTCCCCAATTGATTTTATTCTTAATGTAAACCACTGAGACTACCCCTGCCCCCATTGGGCCTGTCTATATTGATGATAGATGTTTGCAAATTGTCTCACTCAATTGACTGTGAGTTCCTTGAGAGTAGGGGATGATTTTCCCTTTTCTTTGTATCCTGAGAACTTAACACAATGCCTGGCAAACACTAAGTGTTTAATGAATGCTAGTTAAATAATTGAGCTGTGATGGTGATGGTAGAGGTTGAGATTGTTGCCAAGGAAGGAGGCAGAATGCCCAGATTGGTCTGATACTATCTCCAGAGAGAGGGTGAGATATGCAACGCTGAGGCAAATCCCCAGTTCCTTTGCTCCATTTGCAACATGAAATGGCCTTTCTCCCACTCATTGCCAATTATTATATATTTTTAAAAGACAAGTCAAATGTTATTGAGTACTTGAAACCTTTCTTGATAGTCCCAGCTGGCAAAGGTCTTTCAGACTTTATTTTGCAGTACTCTAATGCTCTTATCATGTAATAATTTGAGTTGTAGCTCCTATATGTTATAATTATTTGTTTGACTTTCTCTCCATTAGACTTCATAAGGGTAGAGAATCTGTTTCATAGATTTTTAATTTCTCCCAACACTTAGCCTAGTATTCTTCATGGGGAAGCTGTTTAATAAATACTGAAACAAGGAAAAGATGGATAGTTATGGAACCAACTGATTTGTTAGTGGCCAAGAATAAAAGAAATTTACTTTTAATTGTTGCTATTTTGCTTTCTACTGGTTTGCACCAACTCTTGAATATATCCAAACACCTGAAATGTCATTTTTTTCTGTGATAGATATACTTGAGTTGAGTATATTGGGCTAGATTATTTTGGAGATAAGTGAGAATTTCTTATGGTTCTTCCAGTTTACTATTTTTTTTTCTTTTTTCCAGTGGCCAAGGGAGGACATTGCCCAAATGTCTTAAGTATACTGTTGAGCCTTAGTAGCAGCTTTAAGCTTTAATAGCTTAAAATCCCACTGAGATATTTGAGATAACTTGTACTGAATGGTAGCTGCAAGGAAATTTAGTCTAATAGCCTGACATCAAAGAACAATGTCCCACCAACTGTGGAGACAACTCAACCTTGGAAGCAAATAATTGGCTATGGAACATCTAATCATTTAAATATTTTCTTAATAAAAAGTTAGGATGAGAAAAGTTAAGAGATTATGAAAAACTCCTATTTGTAAAGCAAAATGAAAATTGTTATCTTTCCAATAAAGGGCTTCAACTCTATAATTATAAGTTATCCAGAAAATATAGCAAAAATCTGGGAACTTCAGGCAAGAGAGTTAGATTTAGATTTCAAGTGTGACATAGATTACATTAACCAAAGATTTGGGATCACTGACATATTTATTCTATATTCAGACTCTTGTCTCACTTATGGACTTAATAATAATACAATATTTATTTAAATATTAAAATCAGTCATACTTCCAAATCCAAGAGTGATATATATGTATATTTTTTCCTTTAACTTTAAAGCATCCATTTCATTTCCCATCTGCTTTAGCAAGATAACCAAATTTTTCCAATTATGGGTCAAGGTGTCCATATTGCTCTTGAGCTTGATTTGTAAAACCCAGTGCTTTTTCCTTGGAGTTATGAAATCTAATCAAGTGCATTCTTTAAGGAGAAGTCATAGCCATAACCAGAATGAAAATTGTAACCTTAAATATTGTTCATGACTCAAAAGTCTTTTGCAGAACATGGTTTTTGTTGACTTGAATTTAATTTCTTGAGTATCAGATTTGTTTGGTCCTAGAGGTGCTACCCCGGTGAAAAGGTGGAGAGTGGTTTAGAGGATAATAATGTCTCCCCATACTTAGTAGTCCATATAGAAAATAGCTAGGAGAATAAATTATTTTTATTCTTGAATCACAAGAAATTAAGCCATATTATGTACCCATCCATTTTTAAAGGTTAGTGTTTTGAGTGGCTAGAATATCACACTGAATTATATTTACAATGAAAAAATGTTCTCATCCTAGCAATTTAGCTGAATAGGTCATCTGTAAAAATTTTGTAAATGTATAAGATAATACTTTCAGTAATTTAATAGAAAATTGTTCTCTAAGTTCATCCTACAAAGAATATATGTACTAATGTATCAATGTAAACCAACATTATATGGCATAATAATAGTCTATTATTATTCTCTGAATTCTAAAATGATTGGAATGATTTTTAATTATAACATATCATATAGATACTTAGTGAAATAATTATAATGATCAAGATAATGTTGTAGTTTATCCACTGAATTACATGTTAAAAATGCAACATAAAATATTATTCAACTCTAACATAAAACCATTGTGGCTTAACTTAGAATACTGTTAGAGGTTTTGCATCCAGCTTCTTATGAAGTACATAATACAAATGCAAAAGTTCCAGAAAATTTAATTAAAATGAACAAAGGATTAGAGAATTTTCTATATGAAAATTAAAATACTAACATAATGGGAGTCTGACACATAACATAGATCCAAACAGCTTGCTATATGGAAAATACTTGGAAGCTAGTTTCTAGGAGAATTGTGATGCTGACATTTAAGGGAGATGCTTTGGAAAAACTTAAACATATATAGAAATTCCACAGCTGTTTCTAGTTAGCTAATCCTAGAGTGAAGGTGAAGCTTTTTGATGAACTCTTGAGGTGTTCATAAAGGCACTCTAATATCCGTTATTTCTTTTTTCCCCTTACTTCTTCTTGGGGTATACCACTGATTCAGCACTCATAGACTATGATGAGAGTATTCTATAAGGGAAGAGGACTTAGAGCCTCCTTTGCTCTGAGACAATAGAAACAGGCTTTGGCCATTGGTTTTTCATTTATTCTTTCTGATTTTAGGTGAAAGGAATGATGCCTTTAGAAGGGTTGTGCAAGTGAGCCATAGGAATTAGGAAGTTGGAATACCGACTAGGTTTTAGTTAGCACAACAGAAATGATTCTAGGAATAAGGAATAATCTTTGAGAGTAGCATTTGGGACTCTATCCCAGAAGTAGCTGAGATAATGACTAATCCTGTAGAGATTCTGCCTTTGGATGTGTTCTTAGTGGAAGTGAGTGATACTACATAGGAATTGAATTAATTTTTGAGCCCACTCCCTAGAGGAGAACATGGTGATGAAATGGGACTGGAGTCAGGAAGACTTGAGTTCAAATTTGACATAACACACTTACTAACTGTGTGACCATGAACAGGTTCCTTAATTTCTTTTTGCCTCAATTTCTTCAACTGTAAAATGATGACAATAATAATAGCACTTACTTTGCAGGGTTACCTGTGAGGATCAAATGAGATCACATGTATAAATACACTATTTGGTGTTATATAAATACTCCTTTTCTCCCTTTCCCCACCTTTCCCAGTGATCAGGAGAGATTTTTGATTTGGAGGGGGGGTGGAATTTAATTTAATTTAATTTATTTTTTCTCTTTACTTAAATATTTTATTTTTAATTTAAGTAAATAATTTATTTTATTAGAGTATTATAATTTAGTTTTGCTATTTCTTTAAGGTAAATATTTTATTTTAACTTTAAGTAATGTATTTCATGGGGCAGCTAGGTGGTACAGTGGATAGAGCACTGGCCCTGGAATCAGGAGGACCTGAGTTCAAATTTGACATCAGACATGTAGTAATTACCTAGCTGTGTGAGCTTAAGTCACTTAACTTCATTGCCTTGCAAAGACAAAAAAAAAGAGATAGTAGAAATTTATTTCATTAGAATATTGTAATTTATTTTTGCTATTTTAAAAGTAAATATCCCTTTACAATATCTAATGGACATAAAGTGTTTGAATGGAATTGAGATGCTGCTTATAAACCTCTAACAAAGGGAAAATCCAGCTGGTGGGAGGTCAAGATGCTGCATGTGGAGAAATGAGAAACTATTCTGACAGGGTAACCTATAACTCTGAGGGAGCAACAGAGTAGTCTGTTTCTGGGAGATAGTAACAAAAGATACATTACTACTCTAGGAATCCCCAGTGGGGAAATGATCAAAATGTGTACAATAATGAAGGTCCTACAATGATTATTTATCAAATCTTTCAGAATGGCAAGGAATAGGCTCAAAAGAGCCTTCAGAACAAATTAAGAAGAGGCATAGAAGATAAACAATGTATTAGATATACATGAGCACTTGTTATACCCTGAAATGGTTTAGGCAGAACCCAAATCAATTTTTTAAAGTATTTAAGCAAGTTCATGAGCAAGCTATGGCTTAGGAAGGAAAGCCAGATATAGTTAAAATATCTTTGTAACCTTTTGAGGACAATCAGACTTTTCTAAGAAAAATTCCCTTAATACCTCTTTCCTAATGAAATACTACTAACAAAAGGGTTATGGCTCTGACCTGAGACAGAATTCTTAATACTCTTGTTCTTTCCTTCTGCAGAAAATATGACTTAAAAGTAATGCTTTACAAAACTTTTCTTAATATAAAGGAATATAACTGTTTTCTTAATTAAATTCATGACTATTTCTCCAACATATGTTTGACAATATAGGTGTTCAAGTTCTGTGGAGAGAAACCACTCTCCTCCTTTCATTTTCACTTAAGGAAACTGCCTGTTGAATGTAAGAAAAGAACACAGAACCGAAGTGGTTGTGCAAATACATGTGGTCAAGTTTTTAGGTATTTCTCTGAAGTCACACAAAAGATTTTATAAAAGGCAATGAAGGAAAAAAAAAGGGCGGCCAGGTGGTGCAGTGGATAGAGCACTGGCCCTGGAGTCAGGAGGACCTGAGTTCAAATTGGGCATCAGACACTTAATAATTTCCTAGCTGTGTGGCCATGGGCAAGCTACTTAATGCCATTGCTTTGCAAAATCCTTAAAAAAGGCATTGAAGGACTAGCAAAAGGATTTCCCAAGGCACACTTAGAACCCTTTAAAGTACTTGGCTTCTGTGGGAACAGGATAATGAAGGAATGTTATTTATATATTGTCCGAGAGGCCAAGCCTCATAGAAAATAACTATTTTTCCCCCCACCCTTTTTTACTTTTTTTTCATTTCATTCCATCTTAACCAGAATTCCTTGGACAACCCAGGTCCTTACCCCTTCCTTGTGAGGGCTTGGAAAATTAATTCTTAATCCAGAAGGCATCACCCTTGCCAGTAAACAAAAAAATTTAAAGCAGATGTTTCTACAGAGCAGTTAAGAGGACAAAATATTGAACTTATGATGAATGAAATGATGGGGAAACAACATTTATTAACAAAGGACCAAGCATTAAGCATTCTTCTTAGCATTGAGAATAAAGATTAAAATAGAAAAAATGGTCCCTGCTCTGAACGAACTAACCTGAAAGAGAGTTCAGTTGCAGAGTGGATTCAAAGACTCAGGGCCTGGGAGTTCTTGGGATGCCTCAGGGGTCTGCCCCACAGGAGTAGCCCACCATTATTGAGAAGAATGGAGTGAGGCTAATAAGTCAAAGTGAAGAGGGATTCCAGGCAGGGTGGAAATAGGGGAACAGTGTCTGGTTAGGAGGGTAATGAAGAAGGAAGGAAATAGGATTTGGGAAAGGTGCTTAGAGACTGGGGTCATTTGGGGTGAACAACTTACCAACTCTCTGACTCAGAAGGGTAAGAAAGGCTTATATTTTAATTCACAGATTGCTCAAACAGTTTACAAATTACTACAAAAGGTTCACAACTTAGGTTCTTTGGAGAAGCTTCAATATAGTTTCATATATATATATATATATATATATATATTTATAGGTTCAATATAGTTTCTTAAAAGACAGGCTGAAGTTGAGGTTAAAATGCTTAAGTGCTTTAAAAGAAAAAGGAAGGAAAAGAAGCTTAGATCAACATAGAACAAGCCATTGGGGCTACACCAGGTGAGTCTAGGTGAGAAAGAGGAAAAATTAGCAACTTGATGAGAAGTTCAGATGAGAAGGAAAGAAAAAGAAGATCATTCCATTGGTTATTTGCTTAAATGCATTTCTGTGGTGGGCAGAGGAGTGGTTTAGCATCTGGCTCCAGGTATCTTCCAATGTCTATGCCAAGGGAGTGGTCCCCAAGCAGTGGCTAAGACAATGTTCTTTGCATATGGTTGTCATTCCATTTACTATGTACTATGTGCTAAGCCTTCTAAATCCAAAGTGGTTTAGGAAATGGAGATTACAAATAGACACAGAATAGAATGTCTTCTTCAGACACCACTTCAGAGTACAGAAAAGTTTCAAAGGATTACAGTACTTTTTTCTGAGTCCTGCTTCAGTAGGAGAAAGTGGTACTGACAGGAAGATTGGTGATGTGTTAAAAGACAGAGACTAGGGGCAGCTAGGTGGCGCAGTGGATAGAGCACCAACCCTGGAGTCAGGAGTACCTGGATTCAAATCCGGTCTCAGACACTTAATAATTACCTAGCTGTGTGGCCTTGGGCAAGCCACTTAATCCCATTTGCCTCTCAAAAAAAAAAAAAACCTGAAAAAAAAGACAGACTATGGAGAAATTAATTGTTTTGGGATGCCAGTTTTAACTGAGGTTCTTTTGGTGCTACAGAAAAAAAGTCAAGTAGTATCAGTCTGATGCTTAGTAGAATAAAAGCTTCTAGAATTTCTTCTTCTGATCAATGGGTCAGAATGAATTGATTAATCATCAATCTGATGATTGACCCTTCTGAGAATATGAACAAGAATCAAGTAATTTTCATTGAATATTGGACAGATAAGCATTATTACTTGAATTTTGCTTTCTCAGTCCTATAAGCAAACTATATTCATAGACACCATGTGTGTCTATGAACAAACATGTATGTAATACCCTTTTCTTGTTTTATTTCCTTTATTTCCTAGAATATTTTACAGGGGTTCCCAATCAAGGGTAAGGCCTTTGTTTCCTCCTTGTGTATTGCGATATCAGAGTTCTGATATTCAAAAGGTTTGCTTGTTCTTAAAGGAGGGGAAAACAACAACAACAACAACAACAGCTCCTAAAAGGTGACTAACTCCTAAATCCTGAGCACCATCCCTTACTCAGCATTTATCAGTTCAGGTAGTATTATTTTCCTTAATGGAAATGTTGATAAATTGCTTTCCTATTGTCCTTAGTCCACCTTAAGGATATGTGTTTTCATTCTCCAACCTGAAAGCAATCTTTCTATTTCTTGTACATCTTCTGAGACTAATGCTCTGCTGATATTAGTTGTACAAAAATTTTTTATAATTTATGAATACGGGACAGTCATTAGTCAATCTGCATTTATTAAGAACTTCCTCTGTGCCAAATAAAAAAACAAAACAAAACAAAACAAACAATAATCAAAAACAATTCATCAGTACCTGCTCTTTCAAGGAGCTCATTCTCTAATAGGAGAGACAGCATGCAAAAGCTATTAAGATCTAGACAGGATAACTTGGTGAACATTTCATGGGGAAGGCACTAGATTAGGAAAACCTGGCAAGGTTCTCGAAGAAGATCATGACATCAAAGAGGACATGACATGAATTTGATTTAAAGGAGGGGGGCTGTGCTAAGTCATCAATGTCATTGTCTCCTTCAGAGCCATCTGGGTCCTGAGGTCCAGATACTAATCAGGATGACTGGAGATGACTCAGGATGTGAGGCAATCAGGGTTAATTGACTTGCCCAAGGTCACACAGCTAGGAAGTGTCAAGTGACTGAGGTTGGATTCGAACTCTTGTCCTCCTGACTCCAAGGCTTGTGCTCTATCCACTGTGCCACTGAGCTGCCCTTTAGCTGAGATGTGGAGGAAGGCAGGAAGTGGAGGTGATGAAGGAGAGTTTCTAGGGATAGGAGACAAATTAGCAAAAACACTAGAGAAGGCATGTTGTGTGGGAGGAACAAAATGAGGATCAGAGTATGTGGCAAAAAGATAGGAAGGAGCAAAGTTTTAAAGTGTTCTTAAGGCCAAAAAGAGAACTTTTCTATTGAATCTTGGAGATGATAGGAATCAATGTAGTTGAATGAATGGGGAGTAGAGTCAATAAGGTCTGATTTGAGGGGGGGGAACCAACTTTTCTGTGGGTAATCAACTCTTCTCAATGGTTGTTTGGTAAGAAAAGAAATATGGGAGAACGGCACAGAGTGTTTTCTTCAATTACTTGGAAAAAGTTTTTCTTTTTTAAAATCTTTCAGATCCCCTTCTCCAGAGATATCAAAGAGGGCAGCATGAGGCCTAGTTATTTTTTAAAAGGCATATATTTTAAAGACAAACTTGAGCAGCTTCCCAGGATACCCTCAGGCAGTACAAACTTCCTGAAAGTCACTACATAAATTATAAGGTTAACAAAAAAGACTGAACACCATGGCAGACCTTACACAGCCTCTTCGGTAACCGTCTGGGGTTAGTTGATGTATACTTAAAATTTTTACTTTTAAAAAAATAATCTGATGTAATTTAAAGCCCTTATATTATATTCATTATGTTATAGGAAGAAAAAACATAACCACATAATGGAGGCATTATACATTACAGTAGAATATTTAATTTGATGATTGGCTATCCGGGAGGTAGAGTTAAATGCCAGGGAGGCAAATGAAGATTATATTGAGGCAAATATGCTTTTAAAGTCCTACTGTACTCTATTAACATAACCATTCAGTACTGATGTTTAATCTACTGATAGAGGGTACTATTTAATCTTAATATTTTATAATTAGTGAAGAATACCCTACTGTGAAAAAGATTTCTTTTTAAGCTTCTCAGACAATTTGGAATGTTTCAAAAATCACTTCAATTTAAATTGCTTTGCAATAGTGGATAGAAGCTTAAATTATTTGTATTTGAGGTTTTCATTTCAGGTCTAAATTACAGTGACCACCAAATTCAAATTCTGAAGTACATGAAAATTGGTTTCATTTACTATCTAAATGAAGTTGCTAGAGATAAGTTCCATAACCAAAATCCCAAGCACTTTTAGACAATCTAGCAAGGTTTTGTGCATATATGCTCTATGAAGCATCCTCTATAATGTGAATTTCTTCACTTAATAAAGATAGCATTTGATTTTGCTTGTTTGTTGATTATTGTTTTAAGCATTTTGTTATTTACATACCAGCCTGGAGTGAATTTCTTTGGCATACAGTGGAAATAAGAATTCAGACTCCCCTTCCAGACGAAGACCATCTTTTGTAACACGCAGGTGCCCCATTCCAGTCTGTCAAAAAAAAAGATATTTTGATTTTTGTTTTATTTTTTATCACTATTCATTTCTTGAATTATGAAATTCATCAAGGTTTTATTTTTCCCTTTTCACAATATATGTAGTGAAGATAACTGAGTAAAAGAATGATTCTGCTTTCTCTAATTCAGGGGCATTATTTCTTCCTGGTGTCTATATCTAAGACATAATATAGAGACTGCCAAGACTTATCAGATTTTCTGCCTTTTACCTATTTCTGCTGATTCATGTGGAAATGGAATTTTTAATCTAGAGAAATATGGAATATATTTCTACCTGGAAGATGAAATGAAAAGACCATCTGTGGGAAATGTGGAAACAAATGATCTTTTCATTTCATTTTCCAACTAAAACCTTGTAAGATAAAGAAAAACAGGATGTGAAAAGGTAACATCATGTATATGTTGTCAAGGAATGAGACTTGATTTTCCTAGACCATGAATTGTGATATACCAAAAATTAGAGTTCATAGCAGGAAATGAAATATATCTTATGAAGACTAGGAAAATATGTTTGATGAGAGACCTATCAAATTGATAAAGAAGCCTTTAGACTGAAGTATGAGAGGGAAGGGAGAAAATTTTGTCATTGAAGTGTAAAGGAAAGTAAATTGGCAGAGGAAACAGAAAAAAACTGGAAAATACTGTCCTTAGAAGCAGAAAAGACAGGTCAAGCCTGTCAGGATAGTTGTTTTATCCTGAGCAAGTCATTTAACCTCTTAATGCCCCAGAAAACTCTTAAACTACAGAAGTTACAAAAAAAAGTCACAGAAGTTATTTCCTCATGTGCAAGGATTATTCCAATGAAATCACAAATGTGGAATACCAAAAAAAAAATTATTTTCCAGAGGCTTGGCACAGAACAATAGTGGAAGGAGTGTCTAGTAATTATCAGAAGAAAATAACTGGAAAGAGGTTTAGGTGGGTTTTTATATCTATATCTATAATTATAGCTATAAGTATTAATGAAATAATCTTGAAATGACAACAAAAGGAGATAAATATGAGATATCAACAAAACTTGGGATGAGATTCATGCCAAAAAAGGCAACAGGATAGTTTGTTTTGTAAATAAGCAGATATAAGAGAGTTGAAGAAATAGTAGAGTAAATGCTCTGCCATGTAAGCTTTTAGATGCTAATTAGGAGACAACTGATAGATTCTATATACCATATGATGTCATTTTTAAACACAACAGTATTATGGCATATTAGTTCACCTAGAGATATAAAATTTCCAAGCCTTTTGACCCATTCCGTTGTACACCATTATAACCATACCTGACATCTCTAAACTTTGCAATGGTTATGAAGCTAGAAATGCTCCCAATTTTTATCAGAATGAGACCATAAAATTCATTAAGGTTTGGTACTGATCTAGAAGGTTCAGATTCTGGTTGTCTAGAGGAGTCATTCAACTGTGGCAGGACATTGGAGATTAATTTCTATGAAAAGAAAAAAAGTCTTCAGTGACTTTCTATGTAGTAGAAGAATGTTTCAATGATGGAAAAAATTAATACTTTAGCTACATAACTTTAGTACCTAGTAAAGCAGAGACTATAAGAAGATGGAATTGTATATTGGGAACATGGGGCTAGAAATAGAAATGGGCACATAATTTGTACTGGATGAAAGAGATGGAGGAGCACTTGTTGTCAACAGGGCCACTTTAGAAATCACAATGGGTTTGGGCTTTTTGTTGTTTTGTTTTGTTTTTGTTTTGCTTTGACTTTTTCTTTTTAACTAGAGAAGTAGGATTGTCCAGGGTCATATAGCTAGAAAGTGGCAGTGTCTGAGGTCAGATTTGAGCTCAGGTCCTCCTGACTCCAGGAAAAGTGTAGAGTTTTAAACTATGCAAATATCCCTTCATAACTGAAAGGAGAGTGACCATGGCTGATCATATTCACTGGGAAAGATTATTGTGATATTTCTTTACTAAACTCCTTTTCTCTTCTTCTCTTCCCTTTCCCTTCTCAAGGAAAATGAAATCTTGTTCCAATTTTTTTCTATTTTTAAAGTTATATTGAAATCATCTGTTTTAATTAGCACTAATGTTGGTTAGATAAATGATTGACCCTAATTACAGTTAGGTTGTATAAAAAAAAAAGAGGAAGCATGATATTCTCATTTAGTTGATTTCCAACTTTGAAATGATTCCCACTTGACCCTGTTCAGATACTTCCTTTTTTGCTACCAACTTTGAAATTTCCTCCAGACACTGCTCTCTCCTCCCTGTAAACAAAGAGACTTCTCTGCACATGCATGAGTAGGAAAACAATGCATAGTACAATCTGATTTAACAGCAATCATCTAATAGCCATTTTTAAAGGCAGAGACCTTGATAATCTTGTCCCATATTGGGATATTTATTAAAATAGGAAATCTATACAATTAAGTTAATCTCACATTTTGTTCCTGAGTTCCCTGTCAAGAAGAAAGAACTAACTCCTTCTGTTTTGACATTCAGAGACCATCCTCTGTTGATTTTTCTCTCATAATCAGCCAGCCACTGCTCTATTTTTCTCTCTGCTCTTCCCTTTATGTTCCTCGAAAAGTCAGATATTGTACCAATTTAAGCAGAAAGTCCAACATTAGAAAATTTTGGAATAAGAGTTCATTCTCTGTAGGAAGGGAAGAAAGATAGAGAACATAAAAAAGGAGGAAGATAGAGAAAACAATATCATACTCTTCCTCCTCAACAAACTTGATTAGTCAGTCTCTTCTTTCAGTGTCCTGGGGACAGGGATAGGTGGGAATGACCACAGCAGCAAGTAATCTTTCTCCAATTTCTTGGGTCAAATTTGTGCCCTAGCCCTTTCAACTTTGTATCCCTGTGAGAGCTTCTCCTCAGGTGAGAGGAAATAATGCTATCTCATTGGTGTTTATCTCTCTTTCCCAGATCCTCAAGAATCTAGGTGCTGAAGATTTTTTATGCCCCTCAGAAACTGATCTGCAAAATACTGCTATAGAAAGAATAAAGAATTTAACTAACACTTATGTGCTTTATTCTGGTTTGGTCTAGGGTACCTCCAAGTCTTTGTTTGCTCAATATATGTCTCAAAAGAAAGTAGTTCATCTCCACAATGGATTTTAACTCCAATACCAATCTGCCTTCCTCAATTCAATTCAAACTCATTCAATTTAATTCAATGACCATTTATTATAGATCTATTCTTAGGCAAAGCTCTTACTAAGACATTTCCAAAGTAAGTATTCTGGCTGTCCTAGTCTGGATTCTTCTTCCTTTTTAACAAATTTAACAATGTGTACCATCCTGGTTTTAGGATATGCTTTGCTTCTAGGATGTTTCTCATGCATGGAAAACATGGTACCAACATTTTTTTCTGCCTCATAGCATAATTTACATGCTACTATCAGCTCTACTTTAAAAAAAGTGTTAGAAAGTATGAAATGCTCTTAAAAGCATTTGAGCTCCACAGGTCATCTAATATTTTAAAACTGTACAGGAAACTATACTAGAAGTTTTGGAAAGAACACTAAGAAAGGGAAAACATATTTTCTATTTTCAAGTAACTTGCAGTTTAGAGACAATGACAATGAAATAATCAGAGAACACTTTTATAGAAAAAAGATAATATTTTATGAAAATGCAATTTAATTTCTGGGGGGGGGGGCAGAACTACTTCTTTTAGCAATCTAGATTGTACCCTTCCACACCTTCTCATCCTGTGCAGTTCTTATGCATATTCTTCCTTACATCTTCCATAGAGGATCAAAATAACACATGTGTGTCCAATCCATGATTTGTGAACTGCATGTAGCTCTCAAAACTCATTCATGTAGCATTATTATTATTATTATAGTTATTGATAATAATTGGTTATATTATAGTCATAAGTAAATATTAAATTCTATGTTTTCTTTGAAAAGTTCTTGTTGGGTGATACTGCCTAGAAAGGGTAAAAGTTTGTGATGATGGGAAAATGGGGTGACTTCAGGCAAAGGGGGACTTAAAGATCAGGATCGTTCTAAGTGAAAAACTCACAGACAGACTATCTGGTCTGGAGGTGAGAAAGGCTTAGATTTTAATTCACAGGTTACTGCAAAGTTCACATGTTAGTTCACAAGTTACTACATAAAATTCACAGATGACCAAAATAGTTCACAGGTTAAGCTCTCTGGAGAGGCAGCAAGATTGTGAGTTATTTGAAGGACAGGCTGATCAGCAGAAGTTGAGGCTATAAAAGGAGTTAAAGTGTTTAAGAGAAAAAAGAAGGGAAGAAGTTTAGATCAATAAAAATCCAGCCACATAGTGCTAGGATAATATTATTCCAGTCACTTGGCAAGACTATGGGGGGGAGGAGAGAGAGAGAGAGAGAGAGAGAGAGAGAGAGAGAGAGAGAGAGAGAGAGAGAGGAGTGGCTAAGATGCTGCTCATTGTGAATGGGTGACATTCTAAATGTTAAAAAGGCATGACCTTTGAGTCCAATGCAGTTTAGAAAATGGAGAGAATGGAGAACACCCTCCACAGTACAGAAAAAAAAAAACAGCTTCAAAAGCATTTTCTTTGTGCTGTTTCACTTGGACACTTTCGTTTTGCTACTTTTAAGATCTTAGGAGTACCAACATAGATTCATACTCTTGCATGTAACCAGGCCACTTCTTTCCCATCAGTTGTGTCTTTCATAGCACATCTTATTATCCTTAATAATATCCTCTAACTTACTCACTCCCATTATGAGTCTATCCCTGGGCCTTTGTGTTTTGATTCTTCTGAGTTTTTGATATGACAAGATTCACGCATCTATGAACACTCCTATGGTACTTTTGTGGCAGCAAGCAGTTTGAACATTGTACAAATTTTCCAAAGTTATATGCTTTAATATCTCACTCCATCTCAGGCTCCATTAGCACTATCTACTCAAGGCAAGGGCTCAGCTGGGTGGTACAGAGGATAAGGCACTGAGCTTGGAATCAGGAAGATTCATCTTCCTGAATTCAAATATGGTTTCAGTTATTAGCTTTGTTAACCTGGACAAGTCATTTAACTCTTGCTTCAATTTCCTCATCTGTAAAATAAGCTGGGCAAGTAAATAGCAAACTATTCCATTATCTTTGTCAAGAAACCCCAAATGTGATCACAAAGAGTCAGACATGACTGAAACATATCTGACCAATAACAACAACAACCATTCAAGATATATTTATTGTTAACATCACTTTAGCAATCCATTACATTTTGGGGCAGTACATTTTTCATCTATTAAAGCTTTTTTTTCCACATTGCTATATATTTCATGAAGGGGCTTTGTAATATTTATGAAGCATCATCTCTAAATTTGAGCTCTGAAGACTTTTATCATCAGTGCAGTATCTCTTTGTTTGAAAACTGAGTGTGGAAGCCATCATGCTTAGGAAGTGATTTCAGGCTGCACTTTGCATTATCAACTCAATGCTTTTTGAAAATTAAAAAGCCATGAAAAGAATGACATAATATATTTTCTACAACTTTCAGTTAATAATTTAACTACAAAGATGTGGTCTGACATAGCCTATCTGTTCCCAAGATACCAGGGATATCCTAAATACATGCATATAATATTCTCACATAAATTTTCTAAGAAGATTAAGTAGTCATATGGTCAATGGTTGCTGATATATTATCACATTATTTTTTAAATAAAAAAGTCATTTATCACTGTATGCCTTAAAATTATGTCACAGTCAGACTAGATTTTGGTTAAATGAATTTAGTCAGACCTAATCATTTTTCTGACTACATCTGAAGAGCTTTTTGTCATATAAAGTACAATATTAGGATTTCGTTATCACTAATATAAAGAAAACAGATCACTCTAAAAATCAGCATATCTGTGTTGCCAAGTTCTCATCAGATTTTTTTTCCCCATTTCCTTTTACTGCTTTGAAAAAGCATACTACTCACAATCTTTTATCCTCCTTCATAATATTTGGAAATAGCCTTGTATTCCAAGCCGATTTTTCTTGACTCCTGTCTCTGTACTTAATAAGGACATCAGTTTTCTGGGTAAGAGCAGGGAATTTCGAGCATGGGGTGTCTTTAACCTTCTTGTGGCAATCATTTTGTATTGGTCAGACTTCTCCATGAAATAAACTATTTCTTTTATTCATTCCCCTCTTTTTTCAGGCCAGATATTTCACTTGAACATGCAGAATTGGAGCTATTATAATTGAGTCCAATATCTACTAATATTTTTATCCTTTCTTCTAATTTATTTTATTTGGTCTTTACTCGAACTAGTCAATTAGCTCACAGAATTCAAACAGCTAATTCTTAAATGAAGACATACTTTCGTAAGTCATTTGTCTTTTAAGAAATATTCATTTTCATATGCTACAAATGAGGAACTTTTCTTCCATTAAATATCAATACCTTTTCTACAACTTAAAGTTGCCCTGGATAGAGAGAGGAAAAGGCACTTTTTGGGGATTCTTTTTTACTTTTTTCCACTTTCCTTTGAATATTTCCTTCATCTTCTTCCCTACAATACTGAAGTTCATTTTTTTTATGATTATTCCTTTAAATTTCCCGTCCCTCCTTCTTATATAATTTTCTAACCCTTCTGGTCCTGTCTCTTTTGTGCTTAATGAAATTACATACATATTTGTGTATGTTTGAAATTGTGTTCAATATTCCTATTCAGATGATAGCTCACTGAATGCCCATTCCTCATACCACTTCTTTCATGATTATATTTTCTGTATCTTATGCACTTTTATGATTCAATAGTGATTTTTTCCCTTTCTTGCTCTGAATGGTTCCTATTAATCCCATTTTTATGTTCTTCTAAAATTATTAAAAAGAACCAAAACCATCAGCATTTTGACTTTTTTATGGCTCATAAAGATAACAGGATTCATCTTCATATGCATATCTTAATGCATTTCTCTTAGTGACTAATTCATATATACACAAAAAACATACATACATTCATATACATATATTTACACAAATTGCACACTGATACATATTATTAATGTATTGGCTAACTTAATTGCTCAAAATAGATTTGAAATCTCTATGATCCAGGAATTCCTCCTAAAGATACAGATTGCAACCTAATTTTTAAGAGCATGAAAAATTTACAATTTATCCTAAACATTAATAGAGATATACTATTGTATGGCCTTATTTTGCTTTAATTCAGACACCATTTATACAATAGTTCTGTCAAATGCTTCTTAAAGTCTCTTATAACATTGAAATTCTATTATTTTTATATTAACTTTTTAAAAGATCTTATATTTTGCAGTGTGTATTTTGTGATCCACCCATGTATTTTTATTTTAAAAGTATACTAAGTTCATTCGGATTTTATCCAAAGTTCAAATTAAATTTTTTCTTAATGCAACAGAAATATAATATATCTAAATTTTTTTCAAGTTTCTATCTAATAAGTTTCAAATCTACTGTATGATAATAATTTTTTCATCTTTGACTAATAGTTTGTTGTTATCTCTGAAACAGAGAAATATCAAGAGAACTACTCAATAAGATTCCTTCCCATAACACACTATAATTGTGATATGAGTAAATTCTCTGATGATATAGCCAATGTTGTTGGTGTGTTTTATAGATTTATAAAACATAGTTGTTCTCCTTATGAATTTCTCAAATATGAGTCTGATGGTTGAATTCTGCACAGTATTATCTCTCCAGAAACAAATAAGCTGGCATAATTAACTTTTCTGTCACTAAATTAATGACTCAATTTTGTCTTTAGTGTTTACCATACATCTATAATTCTATATCTGTTGAAAATGAGATTCAAATGATAAAAAGCTTTTAGTTTATTTGTAATTTCTCCATAAAAATGTCACATATAATTTCTTTCACAAAAGTCCTATTCCAATTTACTATTGATCTATGGCAATCATCCTGGGATACATCTTGTAGTATATAAAAAGGGGAAAGCATAAGTTGTCGACAGGTTCTACTAAACTAGAATATATTCACATTTTTGATCCAACTATAGTTTGTGTCTTTGATATGAGAAAAAAATCTCTAAATATGAAACATTACTGCTAGAGGATTGTCCTTCAGGTGATGATTTTGAGGGAAACATTAAAATGTTCCTTAGGGTATTATGGTGGAATAGGAATCCGTGGTTGTCATTGCAAATATGAGCTATTTGTCTAGTAACTTATAAGATAATGCACCAATAGAAGAATTGAAACTCATCCATACTGATATTTTTATTACAAATGAAATGAAAAAAGTTATAAAGTAGTTTCAGTAAAATGAAAAGATGCATTCATATTCTTCTCAAAGAGAAAAAGAAATATTTTGGAGAACTGGGTTTATCATATACCCCAAAGCAACAAAAAAACAGTTCAATAGTAGAAGTAAGCTCCAATGCCCTTTTATCACCTGACCTCAAGGAGTTCAGTACCTGGTTCATACTTTTCCTCTTCACCCTTCCCCTCAGACTTTAATATTCTATTCATATTGATGCTTCTGCAAAAACTCTGTGTGTTTCCAATTCATTAACCTCCTCAACTCCCACATCTAACCTTGTTTCTAATAAATGTTTTATTATAAACCTAACATTAAACACAACTAAACTTGTTTAGTAATTACATTTAAATGATTTAATTTAAATAATTGCTATTATTTTTATTTTACTGTATATATGAAGCGACTTAAACCTTCATTATATATTAGCTATCTACAGAAATTATTACACTTATAAATTACTATAGCTCAAAACAAGTCTATTTCCATTATTTTGAACTCTGAAATTCCCTGTTTAATGGGATGGAGATAGGAAGACTGCTGGCAAATATTTAACAAGTTGGGTTTCCCCAAAAACCTAAACTTTTTTAAGAAAGATTTTTACTTATTTTGAATTTTACAATTTTCCTCCTAAAATTGCTCCCCCCCCCCCGAAGGCAATCTGTTAGTCTTAACATTTTGTCCATGGTATACATTAAACTAAGTTGAATGTGATGTGAGAGAAATCATATCCTTAAGGAAGAAAAATAAAGTCTAAGAGATAGCAAAATTATATGATAAGTCAAAGAGTATGCACATTTTGTTGCCCTTTGGGCATAATTCCAAATTGCTCTCCAGAAAGGTTTGATGAGTTCACAGCTCCACCAAGAATGTTTTAGTGTCCCAGATTTACCACATCCCTTCCAACATTGATCACTGTCCTTTCTGGTCATATTGGACACTCTGAGAGGAGTGAGGTGGTACCTCCAGAGATGCTTTAAATTACATTTCTCTAATAAGTAGTGAATTAGGACAATTTTTCATATAGCTATGGGTCACTTTGATTTCCTCATCTGTAAATTGCCTTTGCATATCATTTGACCATTTGTCAATTGGGGAATGGCTTGTGTTTTTGAAAATTTGAAAATGTGTATAAATTAGAAATGAGTCCTTTGTCAGACATTCTAATTGTAAATTGTTTCCCAACTTAGGACATTTCTTTTGCTCTTGGTTACAGGGGTTTTGTCTGGGCAAAAACTTTTTAATTTAATGTAATCAAAATCATCTAGTTTGTTTTTAATGATGTTCTCCATCTCTTCCTTGGTCATAAACTGCTTCCCTTTCCATAAATCTGACAGGTAAACTATATCTTGATCTCCTAGTTTGCTTATAATATTGTTTTTTTATGTGTAAATCCTGTATCCATTTGGATCTTATCTTGGTATAGGGTGTGACATGTTGGTCTAATCCAAGTTTCTGCCATACTAACTTCCAATTTTCCCAACAGTTTTTATAGAAGAGTTAATTTTTATTCCAATAGCTGGACTCTTTGGGTTTATCAAACAGCATATTTCTATAATCATTTCCTGCTATTGCACCTAGTCTATTCCACTGGTTCACTACTCTATTTCTTAGCCAATTCCAGACAGTTTTGATGACTGATGCTTTATAATATCATTTTAGATCTGGTAGGGCTAAGCCACCTTTTTTTGCACATTTTCCCCATTAAATCCCTGGAAATTCTCGACTTTTTTTCTCCATATGAATTTACTTAAAATTTTTCTAACTCATTAAAGTATTTTTTTTGAATTTTGATTGGTAGGGCACTAAACAAGTAGTTTAGTTTTGGTAGAACTGTCATTTTTACTATATAAACTCAACCTATCCATGTGTAGTTGATATTTTCCCAGTTATTTGAATCTGATTTTACTTGTGTGAGAAGTGTTTTGTAATTGTTTTCAAAAAAGTTTTTGAGTCTACCTTGGCAGGTAGAGTTGCAGGTATTTTATATTGTCTGAGGTTACTTTGAATGGGATTTCTCTTTCTAACTCTTTCTACTGTATCTTGTTAGTCATATATAGAAATGTTGAGATTTATGAGGGTTTATTTTAAATCTTGCAACTTTGCTAAAGATGCTAATTATTTCTAGTGGTTTTTTAGATGATTTTTGGGGGTTTTCTAGGTGTACCATCATGTCATCTGCAAAGAGTGAGATTTTTCTCTTCATTCCCAATTCTAATTCCTTCAATTTCTTTTTTCTTCTCTTATTGCTGAAGCTAACATGTCTAATACAATATTGAATAGTAGCAGTGATAATGGGCATCCTTGTTTCACCCCTGATCTTATTAGGGAATGCCTCTAACCTATCCCTATTGCATATAATGATTATTGATGGTTTCATATAGATACTGCTTATTATTCTAAGAAACTATTCATTTATTCCTACACTCTCTGGTGTTTTTAGTAGGAATGGATGCTGTATTTTTTCCAAAGCTTTTTCAGCATCTATTGATATAATTATATGATTTTTGATAGATTTGTCATTGATATAATTAAATATACTAATAGTTTTCCTAGTATTAAACCAACCCTACATTCCTGGGATAAATCCTACTTGGTCATAATGTATTATCCTAGTGATAACTTTTTGTAGTCGTTTTGCTAAGATTTTATTTAAAATTTTTGCATCAATATGTATTAGGGATATAGGTCTATAATTTTCTTTCTCTGTTTTAACTCTTTCTGGTTTAGGTATCAGTACCATATTGGTGTCATAGAAAGAGTTAGGCAGAGTACCACCTATTTTTTCCAAAGAATTTATATAGAATTGGAACCAGTTGTTTCTTAAATGTTTGATAGAATTCACTTGTGAGTCCATCTGGTTCTGGAAAGGGAGTTTCTTAGGGAGTTCAATAATGGCTTGTTGAATTCCTTTTTCTGAGATATGGTTATTTAGATATTTAATTTCCTCTTTGTTTAACCTGGGCAAATTACATTTTTGTAAATATTCATCCATTTCACTTAGATTATCAAATTTATTGACATAGAGTTGGGCAAAATTGTTCTGAATTATTACTTTATTTTAATTTATTTACTTTATTCTGAATTATTACTTTAATTTAATTTAATTTTAAAAGGGTGGTGATTTCACCTTTTTTATTTATGATACTAGCAATTTGATTTTCTTCTTCCTTTCTTTTTTAAATCAAATTGACCAGAGGTTCATCAATTGTATTGTTTTTTTCATAAAACCAGCATTTGGCTTTATTTATTAGTTCAATAGATTTCTTGCTTTCGATTTTATTAACTTCTTTAATTTTTAGAATTTCTAATTTGGTATTTAATTGGAGGTTCTAAATTTGTTCTTTCTCTAATTTTTTTAGTTGCATATTTAGTTCATTGCTTTCCTCTTTCTCTAATTTATTCATGTAAGCATTTAAAAATATAATACATCCCCTGACAGTCACCTTGAGTGTATCCCATAGGTTTTGGTATGTTGTTTCACTATTGTAATTATCTAGGATGAAATAATTAATTCTTTCTGTAAATTGTTGTTTGATCCATTTATTCTTTAAAATCAGGTTATTTAGTTTCCAATTAGTTTTGGGTTTGTATCTACCTGGCCCAATATTACATGTGAATTTTATTGCATTATATTTTGAGAAAGTTATACTCACTATTTCTGCCTTTTTGCAATTGATTATGAGGTTTTTATGCCTTAGTGCATGGTCAATTTTTGTGTAAGTGCCATGTACTCGAGAAAAAAAGTATATTCCTTTCTATCCCCATTCAATTTCCTCCATAAATCTATCATGTCAAGGTTTTTCTAATGATTTATTTATCTCCTTAACTTCCTCCTTGTTTATTTTATCATTAAATTTATCAAAATCTGAGAGTGGGAGGTTGAGTTCTCCCACTAGTAGAGTTTTGCTGTCTATTTCTTCCTGTAGCTCTTTCAACTTCTCTTCTAAGAATTTGGATGCTATATCTTTGGATACATACATATTTAGTATTGAAATTATTTTATTGTCTATGGTACCTTTTAGGAGGATATAGTTTCCTTCCTTATCTCTTTTAATGATATCTATTTTTACAGCTGCTTTGTCTGAGATAAGGATTGCTACCCCTGCTTTTTCACTTCAGCTGAAGCAAAATATATTTTGCTCCATTACCTTTACTCTATATGTATTGCTTTGCTTCAAATGAGTTTCTTGTAAGCAGCATATTGTAGGATTCTGGTTTTTTTAATCCACTCTGCTATTCGCTTATGTTTTAAGGGAGAGTTCATACCATTCACATTAAAGTTATAATTACCAGCTCTTTATTGCCCCCATGCTAAGTTCTTTTTTTATTCTTCTTCTTTTTTGCACTTTATCCATATTCCCCTGTGTTTTGTTTCTGAGTACCACCACCTTCAGTGTGTTTGCCCTCCTATATCCATCCCCCTCCCCTTTCTTTCTCCTTTCCCTCTATTCCTTCTTCCTTCCCTTGCTTCTGTTAGTTCACCTTTTCCTCCTCCTACCCCTTTCCCCTTATAATACTTGAAAGGTAAGTTAAATTTCTTAACTTAACTAAGTGTATGTATTTATGTTAAATTTAAGCCCAATCTATAAGATTCAGGTAGTTCTCACTTCCTCCCTTCTTCCCCTATATTGCCATAGGTCCTTTGTATCTCTAAATGCAATGAGATTTACCCCATTCAATCTCTTCCATCCTCCTTTCTCCTTACTGTACCCCTTTTAAAAGAGGAATTATTTTTATATCATTCCATCTGAGTCATAGAAAACTCATGTGTGTGCATCACTTCTGGCTAAGTATATTCTCTCTAATAGAGATACAATTCTCAAGAGTTATGAGACTCTTTCTTCCAGGTGGGTATATAGCCAGTTCCATCTTACTGTATAGCACTTTTTTTCTTTACCCCTTTTTAAAACCTTTTCACATGTCTCCCGAATCTCCTGTTTGAAGTCCAAATTTTCAATTTAGCTCTAATCTTTTCATCAGGAAATATTGGAAGTCTCCCATTTTGTTAAATGCCCATGTTTTCTCCTGGAAGAGAAAGCTGAATTTTTCTAGATAGTGGATTTTTGGCTGCATTCCAAGCTCTCTTATTCTTTGGAATATTTCATTCCAGGAACTTTGATCCCTTAAATTTGATGCAGCAAGGTGCTGCGTAATCCTTACTGTGACTCCTTGGTATTTAAATTGTTTCTTTCTGGATGCTTGCAGGATTTTCTTATTGATTTGATAGTTGTGGAATTTGATCACAATATTCCTTGGTGTTTTTATTTTAGGATCCCTTTCTTGAGGGGATTAATGAATTCTTTCAATAACTATTTTGCCTTCTGATTCTATGATATCTGGGCAGTTTTCCATCACTAAAACCTGTAATAGCAAGTCCAGACTTTTTTTTCTATTCAATGTTTTCAGGAAGACCAATAATTCTTAGGTTATCTCTCCTTGATCTATTCTCAATGTCAGTGGTTTTGCTGATGAGGTATTTTACATTTTCTTCTATTTTTTTTATCTTTTGTTTTTTTTTAACAGAAGCTTGTTGTCTCATGAAGTCATTAGTTTCCCAAGATTCCATTATTTTTTTTAGAGAAGAATTTTCTAAATTTACCTTTTGCAACTCCTTTTCCAATTAGTCAATTCTATTTTTGAAGGAGTTTTCCATTTGCCCAAGTGTAGTTTTAAGAGAATTATTTTCTTTTTTGCATTTGCTCAACTGAGGATCTGTGAGAATTATTCTCATTTTGTATTTGTCTAATTGTATTTTCCAAGGATTTGTTTTCTTGTTAATTTTCTCTTGCAAGGTATTAATTTTCTCTTGAATTTCTTTTCCCAATTTTTCCAATTAATTTTTAAACTCCTTCCTGATTTCTTCTAGGAAGTTTTTTTGGACTGGAGACCAATTCTTCTTCTCCTTGGAAGTTCTAGATCTCTCTGGGTTAGCATCTGTGACTTCTAAGTATTTCTCAATGGGCCCCCCTTTCCTCCAGTCTTTATTAATCTTCCTAGGATCCTTTGTTGGAGGAGGGGCTGGCTCTCAGAGGTTTGCTTTTGAAAACCTAGAGGCTTTGTTCACTTGGCCTAGTTAATTTTAAGTGGGCCAGTCAGCAGTGGGTGCTGTTCGCTTTCTCTGGAGTGTTTCAGTCCCTCACCCTAGGCCTGGAGGGAGTGAGGGGCTGCAGAAGGGTCTGAATTGTCCTTGAACAATGTGGGCTTGGCCCTGGGGGTGGGAGTTAATCCCCCTTTCAGTTGAGGGAGCTCTGTTGCCCACATCTGAGCCTGAGGGAATTGGAGGGGCCTTTACTATTTGTTCTCCTGTTTTATTGAGAAAATTACAGTCATTTAATATGAATTCTCTCTTCTCTCCACCTTGGAATTCATCTTTACCTTAATCAGCCTTAAAGAAATAGCTCTTCTTCTTCTTAAGGCAAATTTTTCAACCTTGACCTTGATTCCCTTGATTCAATCTCTTCCTATAGCCTATCTCTTCTATGACTTTGTTCATTTACCATTCCCTTGTTCTTTCTCATTCTTTAAGTTATCCTTTTCTCATGGAACCTTCTTGGTTGCCTACAAAGATGAAAATGTTTCCCCTAATCTTTAAATAATTAAAGAAAAAAAATTCACTTTACCCTGCCATTCTCTCAAGCTAGAGTCTCTAGTTCTTCTCCCTTTCATTTTCATGATCTCAGAGTTATCCACCCTCCCAGATACTACTTCCTAAACATCTACTGCAATCTGTTTTTCAACAATCTCTAGAAATTGTGCTCCTTAAGGGTCGGCAATTATTGCTTAACTGCTAAATTCATTGGTCTTTTTACAATTTTGACCTCTCAGGAGTTTTTGGTACTACTGGCTAATGTTCTTCCTAGATATTCAGTCTTTTGGCTTCATTCCACACTGTTGCTTTTTTTTTTTTTTTGCCAAATTGCATCATTAACTGTTCCAAGACTCAAAATTCTAGTTTTCTAAGAGGTGTCTCCTTTTCCACTCTTTGCCTAGAATTTGTACCCTCTTTAGTTTCAGATCTATGAATCCTTATCTGCCTTCAAAGGTCAGCTCAGGGACTACCTCCTTTGTAAAAGCCTGCTTTCATTTCCCAATTTTAAAGCAAAACAAAATAAAACATATAACTATCCCTATTATAGCCTCCAATAGAATCCAAATTTCACTCTTTTCCTTAGCCCTATTACAGAACTGTATATAGTAGGTGCTTAATAAATGTTTATTAAATTTAAGTAACTAGTGAAAGAACCAGGACTCAGTTTTAGAACAGTGCAGTTAAAAGAGGCAAAGCATTTGAGTTCAAATCTCAGTTCTCTTACTTACTACCATTTTACCATAGGAAAATCATCTAGCCTCTCTAGGACTCAGGTTCCTCATTTATAAAATAAAGGCCTTGGGTTGGAGGAATTCTAAAGTTTAGCTCTAGATTTAAGTTTCTATGATTATAGGATCATAAATAATTCGGAGTAGGTAAGTGATTCAGAGGAGAGAGTGCTAGACCTGGACTGTAGAAGACCTAAATTCAAATCCTGCCTCAAGTGTGCCTCAGGGAAAGTCACTTAACTGCTTTCTGTCTTAGTTTCCTCAAATGCAAAATTGGAACAATAATACCTACCTTCTAGGATTGTTGTGAAGATCTAATGAGATAATATTTGTAAAGTGTTTAGGATGGTGCCTGATACATAGTAGTCATATGTTTCCTTTCTTTCTCCCTCCCTCTCATCCTTCCCTTCCTCCTCCCTCCCTCTCATGTTTAAGTCCTGAAAATATAAAATAAACATGTCCTTGGTGAAAAAGAAAAGACTGAGTTTACTGTTCTCTAAGGTAAGCACTCTATATATTGAAAATAACAAGTGTGATGAGGGTATATCCTTGATTCTAAAGTCTTAATTGAAAAAAGATTAGAAAAAATGGTATTACCTTTAGGTGGTAAATATCTTTCTATATGTACATTTTAAAGGAAGATGACTTGCTTTGCTGATTGGAAATTCAGGTGATTTGATGGCTGAAGCTTATTATTTTTTGTCATAAATATTACTGAAATGACCCCAGATGAAGAAATTATTATGAAAAGACTGTTTTGATACCCTTCACTTTTAATTAACTTGAAATGAGGTAAGCAGAGCTGAATGATCCTTACTCATGAGGCTTCTTGTGATGGCTTAGTTTACTAATCAGACCAGGCAAAGTTCACATAATTGGCTTTTAGCTACTAGGAAAGAATGCTATAAACAGGCCATAATACTCCCAATGGGAGGTCAATGAAAATATTGGAGGCATTTTAACATTTCCAAAATATTTAACCTTGCATTAATTTTAAAGTAAGAAATGTTTAAAGCTACTGTTTATCAAAACAGAACTGCCCTTTCCTTTGGCTCCATTTTGACATGTTTATTGCTAAGGCATGTTACAACTGGTTACACACAGTTTATTTTATACCAAAGTTTCTTTTGTGCCACAAAATGTCACATTTGATATAACTGATCAAGGCATTTCTAGCTTAGATAATTTGACCGGACTATTACAAAAAAAGAAGATAGAAAAAAAGAGAAACAAAAAGGGAAATTAAATTAAATATTATTTTGAAGTTTATCACAATACAAAAAATATCTATTTTAAGATTATTCTAGTTTATGTGAATATTATCCAAATGTCTCAAGACCCTGTAGCAGAAAATTATGGCAGCATTAGTGCAATGAGACTTGGTCAGTCTCTCTGATGGAATGAAGGCAACTGATGAGGATTTTGAACCAGTCAAATGATCTAGTGAATGTTTGAGGTTCCGATTCACCTATTTCTCCTATTTTACCTCTAAGTGATAAAATGAAACCAACATGTTTGGACTACATCATAGTACTCTATTTGCTGTGAGAGAAGCAGTAATCATAAAATCTAAAACAATGTTTAAACCTCAATATATGCTTGTGCTGTTGTTTAGTCATTCAGTTGTATCCAATTCTTTTGTGATGCTTTGGATCATACCATACCAATATGTTTCTGAGGTTTTCTTGGCAATGATACTAGAGTGGTTTGTCATTTTCCTTTCCAGAGGCAAATAAAAATTAAATGACTTGACCAAAGTCCCATAGGAAGTAAGTGTCTCAGGTTGTATTTGAATTCAGATCTTCCTGACTCCATATCTCTATGGTGGAAGTGATTTCAAAGAAAATAAATAGATTGGAAATTTTATTATTACTCCAATTAAAAAAAAAAGCAAAACAAGAAAATATGAGGACCTATTTGCTTGTTTGCCTGCTTTCTAATCTTTATAAAACTTTCATTAGAATGATTTAAATACACATTAATGGTATCCTTGATGAAAATGTTAGAGGAGAATAGACTGGTTTTCCTGAATGATTTTTTTTATTCCCAAGAATTTCTTTATAGATATGATCACAAGTGGATGAGAAGTGTAAAGGTAAGAAGATATGAAATGTTTTCTTTTTAATCTCAGAAAAATAAAGACTCAGAAGAGCAAAGAACAACTTTAAAGGTTCTTTTATCAAGGCTTGTCCCACACATACATAAGGTTACCGATGTTATTGATGTAAAAAATAATATGTAAATTTATTCTTGGGTGCTCAGTTTTTATATCAAATGAGGCATAAAGCATGAAGACAATGCTCTTAGATGATGTTCACTAGTAACATGTAAGGTCTTTTGCACAAAATCCAAGTAAGAAGGAGATTCTATATTCTATATAGATGATTATGATGATGATGACGATGATGATAATGATGATGACACAAATCTTCCCATTAACATATTGCTTCATGAAATCTCATCTTTAGTTAAGTCCTACTGGATGACTTCAATGAAAATCCATCCAAAAATAATATGGACTTTGCAATCCACACTGGAAAAAAAAGTGTCTGAGAAATAGTTATTATTCATATCAAGATGTAGATTTGGGACTTCTGGCCAAGATGGCATAGAGAAGTCAGGCACTGTACTAAGCTTTTCTGGCTTTCCTCAGAACTAATATGAAACAAGTTTCTTAACAGAATTCAAATTTCCCAAATCCAGAGAAGCACAAAGGAGAAGAACATCTACCAACAAGGTGATGGGGATTATGGGGGTGGGGGCAGAGAGCAGAAAGTCAGCACAGGGGCAGTGGGGTGATCCAGACTAACCTCAGAACAGCTGTGGAAGATTTTGTCTTTGTAATTAGGCAGGAGAGCTCCAGCAAGGTTGGAGGGAGAGTTTCAGTGCAGCAGGCAGAAGACCAGTCATGGGCCCCATGTTTTCAGTGGAGTTCCCATGTTTCCAGTTGAGCCTGCCCTCCCCCCACCCCCATCTCTTTGAGAGAAAGGGACTCTTCCCAGAACAAACACAGTAACAACCTTCCCCCGCCCCCCCCCCCTTAGGTGTGGGCAGCAGATCTCTCTGAGTACTGACTGAATAATAAGATTAACTACATAGCCTGAGGGGTTAGCCCACATTGTTGAAGGATAATTCAGACCCTGCTGCTCCCCCCACTCCCTCAGGCCTAGGGAGTGGGCAACAAATCAAGGTTACAGACACTCCAGAGAAAGCCTCTAGCACTGACTAGTGGCTGGCCCACTTGGAGTTACTAAATCCAGTCAGCAAAGCCTCTAGGGTTTTCAAAACCAAAGGTCTGTGAACCAGACCCTACCTCCAACACATGATTCTAGGAAAAATGAAGAAAGGCCAGCAGAAGGAGGGTCTATGGAAAACTACCCAGAAGAAAAAAGACCCTAATTCAGAGAGAGCTAGAACTTCTAAAGAGAATATTATTTGGTTTCCAGCCCCAAAAGACTTCTTAGAAGAGATCAAGAAGGACTTTAAAAAACAAATGGAGAAACTGGGAAAAGAAATACAAGACAAAATTAATACCTTACAAGAGAAAATTAATGTCTCACAACAAGGAAACAATTCTCTCAAAATCACAATTGAGCAAATGGAAAACTCTTTCAAAAATAGAATTGACCAATTGAAAAATGAGTTGCAAAAGGTAAATGAAGAAAATTCTCTCTAAAAAAAGAATGGAATCTGTGGAAACTAATGACTTCATGAGGCAACAAGAATTGGTTAAACAAAAACCAAAAAATTGAAAAAATAGAAGAAAACATAAAAACTTCATTGGGAAAACTACTGACAGATAATACATCCAGGAGAAACAACTTAAGAATCATTGGGATTCCTGAACACATTGAGGATGAAAAAAGCCTGGATTCAATATTTCAAGATCTTTTGAAGGGAAATTTTCCTGATAGTTATTGAAAGAATACATTGATCTTCTTCTGAAAGGAATTCCAAAATTAAAATACCAAGGAATAGTGTGGCCAAATTTTAGAACTATCAGATCAAAGAGAAAATCTTGCAAGCAGCCAGAAAGAAATAAGTTAGCTACCAAGGAACCTCAGTAAGGATTACACAGGACCTGGCTGCATCAACATAAGGGATGAAAAAGCCTGGAATACGATATGCTAAAGAGCAAAGGAGCTTGGAATGCAGGTGTGAATTCACTAATTGAGCCTTCTCTTCCTGGGAAAAGATGGACATTTAATGAAATAGGATACTTCCAACTTTTCCTCATGAAAAGACCAGAGCTAAATCGAAAATTTGGACTTCAAACAGGAGACTCAAAGAGACACATGAAAAGTAAAAAAAGGGAAAAAAATTGCTATCCAATAAGATGAAACTGGTTATGTACCCACCTGGGAGAAAGATTCTAATAACTCTTGAGAACTGTGACTCTATTAGAAAGAATATACTTAGCCAGAAGTAATAGACACTCGTGACTTGTCTGTGATTCAGAATGATTTAAAAAATAATATCTCCTTAAAAAGGGGGAGCAGTAAAAGATGGGTGGATGGAGGAGATTGAATGGGGTAAATCACATTACATGAAGAGGTACAAAGGATCTATTGCAATAGCGTGCAATAAGGTAGGAAGTGAAAACTGCCTGAATCTTTCATCAAATTTTTCTCAAAGAAGGATTAACACACTCAGTTAAGAAACTTATTAACCTTTCAAATATTAAAGGGTAAAGGGAGGGGAAGTGGGTGGAAAAGGGGAACTAACAGAAGAAAGGTAAGGAAGAAGGGGCAAAGGGAAAGGGGGGGGATTGGCAAAGGGGTGGATATAAGGGGAAAACACACTGAAGGAGGTGGTATTCAGAAGTATTATACTGGGGAATATGGATAAAGTTAAAAAAGGGGAAAAATACAAGCATATGGAAGATAACATGGAGGGCAATAAAGAGTTAATAATTATAACTTTGAATGTAAATGGGATGAACACTCTCATAAAATGTAAGCAAATAGAAGAGCAGAGTGGATTAAAAACCAGAATCCTACAATATGTTGCTTACAAGAAACTCATCAGAAGCAGAGAGATACATATAGAGAAAAGGTAAAAGGTTGGAGCAGAATATATTTTGCTTCAGCCTAAGTCAAAAAAGCAGGGGTAGCAATCCTTATCTCACATAAAGCAGCTGCTAAAATAGATTTCATTAAAAGAGATAAGGAAGGAAATTATATCCTCTTAAAAGGTACCATAGATAATGAAGCAATTTCAATATTTAATATGTATGCACCAAGGGGTATAGCATCCAAATTTTTAGAGGAGAATTTGAATGAACCACAAGAAGACATAGACAGAAAAACTCTGCTAGTGGGAGATCTCAACCTCCCTCTCTCAGATTTAGATAAAATAAACATAAAATAAACAAGAAGGAAGTTAAGGAGATAAATAAAATATTAGAAAACCTAGATATGATAGACCTTTTGAGGAAATTGAATGGGGATAGAAAGGAATATACATTTTTTCTGCAGTACATGGCATTTATACAAAAACTGACCCTGCACTAGGACATAAAAACCTTATAATCAAGTGCAGAAAGTCAGAAATAGTGAACACTTGCTTCTCAGATCATAAATCAAAAAATATCAGGAGCAACAAAAGGCCTTGGAGAGAGACAGACCTAAAACTAATTGTAAACTAAATAAGCTCATTTTAAAGGATGAGTGGATCAAGAGGCAAATTCACCCTCAGGCACTTAATAATTACCTGGCTGTGTGGCCTTGGGCAGGTCACTTAACCCCATTGCCTTGCCAAAAAAATATACAAGAAAAAAATGAGTGGATCAAACAGCAAGTTATAGTGATAATTAATGATTTCAACCTTGATAATGACAATAATGAGTCAACATACCAAAGTTTATGGGATACAGCCAAGGCAGTTATTAGGGGGATATATTTTATCTTTAACTGCTTATATGAATAAAATAGAGAAAGAGAAAATCTAAGCATGTAACTAAAAAAATTAGAGAAAATACAAATCAACCCCCCCAAATTAGAAATTCTAAAAATTAATGGAGAAATTAATAAAATTGAAAGCAAGAAAACTACTGACCTAATTAATAAATCAAAGATTTGGTTTTAAGGAAAAAAAAACAATAAAATTGATAAATCTTTGGTTAATTTGTTTAAGGAATAAGAAAAATAAAACCAAATTATTAGTATCATAAATGAAAATAAGGATTCCTTTCAATGAGGAGGAAATTAAAGTAATAATTCAGAACTATTTTGCCTAACTGTATGCCAATTAATTTGATAATCTAAGTGAAATGGATGAATATTTATGAAAATAAAAGTTGCCCAGGTTAAATGAAGAGGAAATCAAATAACCAAATAACCCTATCTCAGAAAAAGAAATTGAGGGTAGCTAGGTGGTGCAGTGGATAGAGCACTGGCCTTGGAGTCAGGAGTACCTGAGTTCATATCTGGCTGTGTGGCCTTGGGCAAGTCATTTAACCCCATTGCCTTGAAAAAAATCTTAAGAAAAAAAAAGAAATTAAACAAGTCATTATTAAAATCCCTAAGAAAAAATCTCCAAGGCCAGATGGATTCACAAGTGAATTCTATCAAGCATTTAAGGAACAATTGGTTCCAATTCTATTTAATTCTTTGGAAAAATAGGTGAAGATAGAACTCTGCCTAACTCCTTCTATGACACCATTATGGTGCTGATACCTAACCAGGAAGAGTCAAAACAGAGAAAGAAAATTATAGACCAATTTCCCTAATGACTATGAATGCAAAAATCTTAAATAAAACCTTAGCAAAACAGTAGGTTATCACTAGGATAATACACTATGACCAAGCTGGATTTATCCCAGGAATGCAGCATTGGTTCAGTATTAGAAAACTGTTAGTATATTTGACTATATCAATAACAGACCTAGCAGAAGTCATATGATTATCTCAATAGATGCTGAAAAAGCCTTGGACAAAATCCAATACCCATTCCTAAAGAGTATAGGAATAAATGGATTGTTACTTAGAATGATTAAGCAGTATTTATCTGAAACCATCAACAAGTATTATCTTCAATGAGAATAATAAGATCAAAGGTAAAACAAGGATGTCCAATATCACCACTACTATTCAATATTGTATTAAAGTGTTATCTTCAGCAATAAGAGAAGAAGAAATTGAAGGAATTAAAATTGGGAAGGAAGAAAAAAAATTTTTACTCTTTGCAGATGACATGATGCTATGCCTAAAGAATCCTAAAAAATCATAAAAAAACTACTAGAAACAATTAGCAACTTCAGCAAAGATGTAGGATATAAAATAAACTCTCATAAATCCTCAGCATTTCTATATATTACTAACAAGATACAATAGCAAGTGATAGAAAGAGATATCATATTCAAAATAACTTCAGACAATATAAAATACTTGGGATCTGCCTGTCAAGGCAGACTCAGAAACTATGAAAACAACTATAAAACACTCTTTACACAAATAAAATCAGACTTGTATAACTAGGCAAATATCAACTGCTCATGGATAGGATGAGCTAATATAATAAAAATGACAATTCTACCTAAATTAAACAACTTATTTAGTCCTTTACAAACAAACTTACAAAAAATGAATGAGCTAGAAGAAACTGTAACTAAATTCATGTGGAGAAACAAAAAAGTCAAGAATATCCATGGATTTAACGAAAAAAAGTGCAAAAGAAGCTGGCTTATAATCTTAACAGATCTAAATTTAGAATTGACTAAGAGAGTGGTGGATTAGTGGAATAGATTATGTGAAAAAGAGACAGCAGGAAATGATTATAGTAATCTGCTATTTGATAAACCCAAAGAGTCTAGGTTCTGGCATAAGAACTCTGATAAAACCTGTTGAGAAGATTGGAAGTTAGATTGGCAGGAACTTGGATTAGACTAATATCTCACACCTTATATCAAGATAAGATCAAAATGGGTACAGAATTTATACATAAAAGACAATATTATAAGCAAACTAGGAGATTAAGGAATAGTTTACTTGTCAGATCTTTGAAAAGAGAAGTAGTTTATGACCAAGGAAGAGATGGAGAACACCATTAGAAACAAATTAGATAATTTTGATTACATTAAATTAAAAAAAACTTTTGCACAGAAAAAACCACTGTAACCAAGATCAAAAGAAATGTAGTGAATTGAGAAACAAATTTTACAACTAGTATTTCTGACAAAGGACTCATTTCTAAAATATATAGAGAACTGAGTCATATTTATAAAAAAACAAACCATTCCTCAACTGACAAATGGTCTAAGCATATGCAAAGGCAATTTACTGATGAGGAAACCAAAGATATTTATAGTCATACAGAAAAATTGCTCTAAATCATTACTGATCAGAAAAAAATGCAAATTAAAGCAGCTCTGAGGTACCATCTCACACCTATCAGATTGGTCAATATGACCAGAAAAGACAATGTTCAATGTTGGACGGGATGTGGGAAATCTGGGACACTAATACATTGTTGGTGGAGCTATGAATTTATCCAACCTTTCTGGAGAGCAATCTGGAATTATACTCAAAAGGCAATAAGCAAAAAGCAATACCACTGAAGAGATCATGCAAAAGGGTAAAAACATCACTTGTACAAAACTATTCATAGCAGCCTTGATTGTGATAGCAAAGAATTGGAAATCAGATGAATGTCTATCAATTGGGGAATGGCTATGGACCACTATTGTTCTGTTAGAAACTAAGAATTTTGTTATCTGTAAGATTTTATTTCCTCCTCAAGGATATGATTTCTCTCCCAACACATTCAGTTTCAATCAATGTATAGCATGGAAACAATATAAAGATTACCAGAATGCCTTCTGTGGGGGAATGGGGGAGGGAAGGGAGAGTGGAGGAAATATTGTAAAATTCAAAACCTTACAGAAAAGGTTTGTATATAATTGTACATACTATTGTATATTGTATATAATGCATAAACTTGCATTGTATATACTATTATATATGATTGTATAGATTTGTATATACCATTTTATATAATTGGAAAATAATTGTATATGCTATTTTATATACTATTATCTATGATTGGAAAACTAAATATTAATTTAAATAAAAGATGTACATTTGGATGGGCTACCTATTTGTACTAATACATCACTACAAAAAGATAAGCCAAAAGCCAGAAATGAATAGGAAGATGGAGTTAGATAAAATCTAGTAAACTGTACAGCACTTTTGATTATCTCAATGATGCAAAAGTTCACTAAAAATACAAAATTATCCCAGTAATTCTATATAGCAAACTATGGAATAGTTTTTATAGTTCAAAGAGTTCCAAAGAATCAAAATTTTAGATGGCTGAATGAATCATTGCAAAGAGGCGTAGTGATTATGAACAAGTTAGAAATTATTCCCAGAAATAATGTGCATCTGAAACAATGATGGAAAAAGGAAATAATTCCACACAAGTATAATCAGAAAGATACTATTCTGATTAAATGATGAAGAGGGGCAACAAAGTATCATTAAAAGAACATAGGAAAACCACATTTTTATTGAAAAGATATTTGATGGAAGGTTTATGCAAAACATAGAAAAAAGTCACACAGACTGGAAGGAATGGAGATACTGTCCTTGAAGTAAAACACAAAACATACAGATTAAGAACTATGGTACAAGTAGTAATAGTTAAGGTATACAGTGCTTCAACTATACTATGATAGATTTGTAAATAAATCAAACATGATTTTAATATACTTTATATATACTTTAATATATTTTAATACTATAATATACTTTAATATACTTTATATAATATAGACTTGCATTTATATAGTGCTTCAAGGTTTGCAAAGTACTTTGCAAATATCTTATTTAATCCTCAAAAAATCCTTGGACGTAGGTGATATTTTATGCTATTTTATAGAAGAGGAAATTGGCTGAAAGATTAAGGGACTTGCCCAGATTCATACATCTAGAGATATATAGTAATTTCATAATATATATAAGCATTGTTTTGGCTATGAGAATATTTCAAGGAAATTGTAATTAAGATATTTTTTGGAATTCTTGCAAAATATTCCCAATTTTGGCTAATCTTTGTTCTTTCTAATTCAATGCAAGAATATATTGAACTTCAACACTATATAAGGCTCTAAATTAGATTCTAAGATTACTTTGGAGATAGGGCAGGGATTAAATCCTTATTTTGTTTTCCAGTGAGATGGTAAAATGGAAGGAAAGGAAGCACTAGAGATAGGACTGACTTCCTCCTAAATGAAAACAATACAAGAGGAAGTTCAGAAAGAATTTCAGATAAGCAGGATAGTTTTGAGTATTATATACTTTGAAAGAATACTAAGACTTCCATAACAGAGATTTACAGTTTCATGTTCAATCCTTTCTCTTTCACAATGTATTTGGAAATGTCCTTTTTATTTGATAAATTCAAAAAAATGAAATAATATAAACTAAATTAAATTTCAAAAAAAATTAAAAATACAATTACAAATAAAGAAATGGTTATGTGAGATATGCTAAATTATGTCAATAGTTGTCAGCTCTCTTTGGCTAGAAAGTAGAATACATTGAGAGTAATTCGCAATAAATTAAAAAAAGGATATTTTGAAAACCTTTAAATGTTAATCTGAAAGAAGTTTGTGTTTTATCTTAGCATTAATAGAGAACCATTCAAGATAATTGATTAAGGAAGGCATTGACATGGTCAGGCTTATGTTTCAGAAAATTATTTTTGAAGTTGTTTAGAGGATTCTTTGGTGAGGAAAGGGTCCTCAACATGGTCCAATTCTTTATCACTATGTATCATAGGTTTTCTTCAATATCAAAGGACAACTATGATGATAATAATATTGATGTGTCCCAGTCCTTGAAGTTGCTTCTTCTCTTGGGTGACTCTCTTTGCCTCAGTGTCAGTCTGGATTAGACTCTTCAATGAATTCAGTGTATTCTATAGGTAAAACAGTTCCTCTTCAAAGTTACCTGGACAATGATGGGAGTAAGAGAAATAAATTCCCTTGTCCTGTCAGTCCCCAGGGGTCTCCTTCACAGTCAGCTCCTGATTTATTAAATCTCTTTCAGTTTCAAACTGCTGAAATTCATATCAGGTTTAGTATTTACAGCCCCCAGGGATGTAGCTAATGTGTTTGCTCAGCCAATTGTTCTGTCTTGACTCAATCAGAGGTATTCACACCACATAAAAGGATCACAGGGTGTTATACCTTATTAACACATTAAAATCTTTTCTTGTGTGACTATAATCTGTGACTAAAACAACTGAACTGGGTGGAAAGGTTGGTGAAAGGGGGGTGGTTCACATTCCTCTTCTCTTCTATATAGTATCTATTTTGAAGTGTATAGCAATATTTTTCCCTGAAGTCTGTGACCTTGCTTTTTAAAATAATTTTGATAATTATATTTCGATATAACACTTTTCTTGGCAATTCTATGTATTTTATGAATTATTAAAAAATAACTATTCAGAGAAAGGTTTGAAAGAAAGTGTGGTATAACAGAACTAGATATACTAGTAAATATTTAACAATTTTTTTAGGGAAAAAAGGAAAAAGTCTATCACTTTTATGTCTAAGCTGTATCATAAAGATTTTCTCTATCACTTCCTTAGTCTAATCAAACAACAAAAACACAAATTAACATTTGAAGCATTTGTTGATTTCTAAGGTGTATATACATTGAAATTTTAATAACTAGTTTTCACAGGTTCAAGCTGGCTCCACCTTTGCCTTAGACACTCAGAAAGTATGAATTTTGTGCATAGCTCTGATACCTAACTAGCTATGAACAAATTACTTACGGTTTCTGAATTTCAATCTGCAAAGGTGACATATTATTTATAATAGCTATCTCATAAGTTGTTTTGAAGAAAGTACTTTGAAAACCTTAAAGCAATAAATTAATAAGAAACAGACACTGAGAGGTTAAGTGATTTACTCAGTCACACAGACTTTATGAGAAAATTAGGACTAGAAATGGGGTCACCAAAGTCCTGCTTCATCCCTACTGCCTAACTTGTCTATATGAAGGTATCTAGGTGGAAACCAAGGTTTTTCTTTAGACTATTAAGTGCTGATGGTCTACTTCTTTTCTGTTAGGTTTGGTTGTTTCAGGTAGATACAGACTATAAGATCTGGAAGTGCTTAGCAAAACAAAGATATATTAAAATGGTGCATCATTATCATCATCATCATCATATCTTTCCATATATGCCTCCTCTTTTTTTATTCTTGAAATATGTGTTTTAATCAAGAACAATTTTTGTTTTTGAGTTGTTTCAGTTGGTCTGTGATCCTATTTGGGATTTTCTTGGCAAAGATATTGAAACATTTTGCTATATCTATTTCTAGCTTATTTTACAGATGAGAAAACTGAGTAAAACAGAGTTTAATGACTTGTCCAGGGTCCAGAGCTAGTATGTGTCAATGGTCAGATTTGAACTCAGGAAGATGAATCTTCCTGATTTCAGTGTCAGCAGTCTACCCGCTGTGCATCCTATCTACCTAATTGAGCTATAAAAATTTCTTAGTTTAAAAAAAGTAAAACAAAATAATTCTCTATAATGTTTTTAAATGATTTAAATATAGCCATAGCAATTATTTTATGAACATTTATAAAAATTAAATTTCTGGTATGGATAGTAAAGGTAAAATTTAATAATTGATATTTAAGAGAAAATGATGTTTCTTTTCATCTGTGAAATGGTAGCTTGACAAAACCCAAAATGTTATTTGTACTTTACAATTAATAAAGTTCATTTTAGAAAAATTAAAATAATTTCAGTTCTTATCTATAAAATGAAGCTGGACTAGATCAATGGTGTCAAACTCAAATAGAAACCTATCCCTGAGGGTTTCATAATGACTTAGAAAATGACAAATTTTATCTTTTATTTTATTTTTGCTTATTTTGTTAAATATTTTTCCAATTACATTTTAATCTGGTTGGACAACATTCAAAGGGCTGTAGCTTGCTCCCTCTGGCCTAGATGATTGCTAAGCTTTGTTTTAGCTTTAAATTTCTGAAGGTCCATTTGGCTTCATATATTTATCCTGCTTAGTAACTATTATTCATATACTTTCTGAAAAAATACATGTCTATTATCTTGTTAAATTTCTTTTTTTATATTCTACTTTTAAAATGTTTAAAAATCTATCAGTTTTTATGTTTGTAACAACCCAATTAAATACTAACTACTGTATTTATCATCATATTGTTTAGTTACCACACTAAACCATAAATGACATCCAAACATTAAATATAACTTGATCAAATACTATTTTTCCTAAGTTGCATGTATTAAATCGATCATATTTTATGAACTCCCAGAAATTTTCCCATTTACATATATGTTTACCCACAAACCTGAAATTTGATGCTGTATAATTTTAATGCCTGGTTTGTGCCTGAAAAAAAGATAAGAAAATGCACCTTATTCTTTTTCTATAGAGGCAGGAGACTAAGGGTATGAAGTATAGTATGTTTGTACCGTCAGACTCGATTAATTGTTAGTCTTCAAATATGTTGAATTAATTTATTTTTCTTTCTGCTTTATTTTTAGTTATAAAGAATGACTTGGCGAGACCTATGATAAATGCCTGTACATCCAGTTGAGGCTGGTGGATTGCTTGCTTTGTGTCTCCTGAGTTGTAACAGATGCAAAGCCCATCAAGTTACCACACTAAATTCAGCAAATAACATAATGATTTTCTAGCAGTTGAAGTGGGGTGGAGGTGGGCACTAGGTTACATCTTGTTATTCTTTGTTGCTCAGTAGTTTTCATTGATGTCTAATTTTTCATGACTCCATTTAGTGTTTTCTTGGCAAAGATAATGGAATGGCTGCCATTTTTTCCCCTCCAGCTCATTTTATAGATGCAGCAACTGAAACAAACAGGATTCAATGACTTGCCCAGGTTATTACAGCTATATCTGAAGTAAGATTTAAATTCAAGAATGTGAGTTTTCTTGATGTCAGTTCAGATGCTGCACTTAGCTGCCCATCAGGCTTCCTAAGGAGGGATAAATTAAACTCAACTGGGAAACAGAGCAGGTCAAAGCTTCAGTGTTTATCAGCAATGAGACTGGGTCCATGAATGGCTGCTGTGCTTCTGTCCTGGGCAAGACAGATTTTCTCTTTTCTGAGAAGAGGAGAGAAGGAAGGTGAGGGGAGGAGAGGGAGAAAAAGTGGAGAGAGAGAGTGTGTGCTTGTTGGGGAAATAGAGGGTTATACTTAAAAAAAAGAAAAAGAGTCTATAATAAGTCTTACTACTAGGTTCTCCCTGAAAACTCTCCCACCACCAAGCAAATACAAATAGGATAATAGAATAACCAAATGTAAATGCTCAATTAGAGTAAGATTAAGGTTATGTACACTTCTATAAAACACAGGCAGAAATAGAAACAGCTTCAGGCTTAGTAGAGAGCAGCTGTAATCATAAAACCAAGGCTAATCTTTATGTGTGTGTACAATTGGAAAAGACTACTTGAGCTGATTTTTTTTCCTCGCCTAGCTTTATGTGATTAGTGATCATTGTTATTAGGTTTGTTTTTTTTTCTGAAACTTGGTCAGTATTTTCATTTTCAAACAGACAGTGATATAAATAAGTTAGAGAAATGCCAGTTTAGAAAATTGATCAACTCAATTTAACTACAGAGGTAAAGTGGTGCTATCTCAAACTGTCTCAAATCCATCCATTCTGATGGATGCCTATAGAAAATCAATATCAATCCACATTAAGATTCTTCTATCAAGAGAAAGAAGACAGTTTTTAGTAACTTAAAAAGGAAATAAGCAATTATAAAACATAGGATATACTATGTACTTGTACTATAGAATTGTACTATAGAGACACTAGATGTGGCTCTCCAAACCTTGCTTTATAACAAGATAGTGTTTTTATTTTATTTTTTTTATTGCTACTGTTGCAACTGAGAATCATTCTCTTGGGTGGGTTTCTATGATTAATGTCATTTATGGGATATCTAGGTGGTTCAGTGGATAGCACACTGGCCCTGGAGTCAGGAGGACCTGATTAATGTCATTTAGAGCAGAACCTAAGAAGGTATAATGATTAGAATTTACTTTTTCATTTTAAGAAAATTTTCCCTTGTGCCTCTGACTGACTCTGAGAATGAATCTCACAGACCCGAGAAGGAAAGCCCTATTTCCCACTCTAAACTATAAGCATGAAAATTATAAGTGTAATTACAAGTACCATGCAAAAATAATTTGTTTGTATTATCAATATTATTTTTCACTCGAATCAGAATTAATATATGCTTAGATAGAGAATTTTTCCAACTGCTGTATAAATTAGCTCAACTGCCAGTATCTTCCAAAAGGAAGAGCACATTCAGGAAATAGTCCTTTAACTTGGTTGAGGAAGTTGCTGGGTAGTACAGTGGAATAGATCATTGGATGTGATATCAGGAAAATCCTGAGTCAGTCACTTAACCTCCCACTTCACCTTAAGCTGCTTGGGAGTAGAGACTATTTTTAACCTTTTTTTTGTATCACTAGTGCTAAAAAACAAATGTCTGGCACACAGGCACTTAATATATGTTTACTGACTGACTGACATGGAGACTTTTTTTTTTTGTTTTTTGCCAAGGCAATGGGGTTAAGTGGCTTGCCCAAGGTCACACAGCTAGCTAATTATTAAATATCTGAGGCTGGATTGAACTCAGGTCCTCCTGACTCCTGACATGAACACTTTTGTCTACTTTTAGTTCCCTCTTCTACAAAATAGGAATAATTCTTCCCAGGATATTCCTCCCAGAATTGTGAGGATAAAATATATTTGTAAAACTCTTTGTAAAACTCCAAGGGCTAAATGAATGCGATGATGATGATAAGGATGATGTTGTTGATGATGATGATGAACCTATTTCAAAGAAAACACTGATAGAAAGAAGTTATAGATATTAAAATTCAGATAAAACTTGGACAGAGTCCTCATAGAGCTTACAGTATAGTAGAAGGATAAGAGAAACCAAATATTAAATAATATTTTAGAGAGATCTGCAGGGAAAATTGTGGGAAATTGGGGAGGCATGGATTTGGAATAGAGGTCCAACAAAGTTAACAAGTGTGAGGATATCCTGTGCAGTAGTGCACAGAACATTGTCAATGAGCAAAGTTCTGCAGTTGAACTTAAATACACAGGATATGGAGGGATAATATGAGAAAAGGTGGAAAAGGTAGTTTCAGTGAGATTATTGGAGATACAGGTACTGATAGCATACAAAGGCATTTTGGCAGTAACTTCCTAATTCCTCCATCCATCATTCTTGGATATAAGCAAGAAGGAAGTGGGCCAAAGGTGAAATGGTCAAGAATGGTTTCTTTTCCTTGATCTCTCTTGAGTAATTAATATATTTTTGATAAAATAGGAGATATTATGGGCACTTGCCTTTTGAAAGAAATGACAGATGGTGAAAGTAGTATAGCTTGCCAGTAATTATATATAATTACAGTATCCAAGAAAACTGTTTGATATAATGTATAGTCCAACTGTAAAATTCATGTTATTACATGTTAGCATACATAAAGAAATACTATATGTATGTACATATTTAAGGTACAGTCCTATGTAGGTGGCATCACTAACATTGATTAAGTAGTTGGAAAATTTTCATCTTTGCTTTTCATCTAAATGGGAGTGTCAGAGGTTTTTCTTAGTAAAACACTGAGCATTTATGCTCACTTTCTAGACCATCCTTTTAAATAAAAAATTATCTGTATAGTGGGAATGATTCCAGGGCAAAGAAGGTCCGGATTCCAAAATATCTCCTCTGTAGATATATTATATTCTCTTCTTACCAATTCAAACTTTTTGGCTAAGCAGATGAAGTAGTTTGGCACTTAGTTGGCCCCAGAGACAGGAAGACATAGAATCAAGATCGACAACTGAAACCTAATGTTGTGGTTAGAGGGCAAGTCACTTAACTGATCTCTGCTCTAGTCCATTCTCTAAGATCACATGATATAGAAAAGGTGCTGACCTATATTGGTCGAGGAAATCTCTTCATGTTCCCTATATTGATGGATCACAGGTCCAGTTTCTGTATTAGACATTGCCCTCTACCTGCCCTTTTACTTTTTAAAAATTTTATTTGTTCATTTTTCCAACTACATGCAAAGAAAGTTTTCAACATTGATTTTTCTGTAAGATTTTGAGTTCTACATTTTTTTCTCTTTCTCCCTCCCTCCCCTTTTACCTCCTCCCCTTGCCCTAGTCCTTTTCTTTTAAAATGTAAGTAGTCCTGTAGATAGGTGAGTTGTGCTAACATCCCTGGTCTTAGTCCAAACAATTTAACTTCACATAAATGCGTTCAAAGCACTGGTCACCTCAATGGGGAAAATGATTGCACAATGGGGTAGGAGCATACATTGAAGAGGAATTTCATCTTCTTGAGAGTTGCATTGCATCTGTCGCTTCCAAAAAGAAACACATCCTCTTCCTCATGATCTTTGAACCCTAGGGTTTTCAATAGTCTATTCATTTTATAATAGTAACCATTCAGTTCTCTGCTAAATACAATGAAAAAGTCCCCAGGACAAAGCCATAGGGAGGAGAAAAATGCACCTCTCCCCCAACTCTCCACTCTTAAAAGTACAACTTTGCCAACCTCACGCAAGTTCTTCAAGGCCTTTACTTCTGAAAGTTTATAATAGCTCAAACTCTCTCTACAATTCAGATTACTAGTTGTTTTTAGGATCTGAGGGTCATAGATTTAAAACTTAAAAAAGAAAAAGAAGGAATCAAAGATTATTCAAGTGCTTATGATGGGCCAGGCCCTGTGCTAAGCATTTTACAAATATCTCATTTGAACCTCACAACAATGCTAGTAAATTGCTGCTATTATTATCTCTATTTTTTTCAACTGAAAAAACAAAAGCAAAGCTTAAGTGAGTTGCCAGGGATCCTATTGGTAGTGTCTGAGACTGAATTTAAACTCAGGTCTTCCTAACTCCACGGTTAGTGCACTATCTCCTGCATTGTCTACCTAAATGGAACTTATGGTCATTTATACTTACCCCACTCCCCACTTCTTCCCCTAATTATATCTGAAGAAACTAAGATCTGAAAAAAAAAAGTAATTCATCCAATTTATGCAGATAGGGCTTTTCAACCCAAAGCTTCTCTATCACATCACCTTCCCAGACACAGAACTGGGTATCAGCAGCTAAAACAAAAAAGGATAAATGCCAATATATGGACAAATCATGGTTTGGGATCCTAGAATTATAGATCCCAAGTTACGAAGTTATGAAGGCAGAACTTCAAATTTTACAGATAAGGAACCTGAAGGCACAGAAAGTTTAAAAGACTTCTCAGGGTAACTGCATTTAAGGTTGGATATGAATCTATATCTTCATTTTTATTGATATTTTATTTTTCCAAATATATGTTATGAAAGTTTTCCAACATTCATCCATATGCCTATGTATATTTTTAAGTTAAAAAATTTCCTTCCATTCTCTCCTTCCCACCCTTCTTCCCTTAGTGAGCAACAATCAGGTGAATATTGCACATAAACATTTGTGTTAAACATGTTTACAGATTAGTCATTTTTGGTTTGAGGAATCAGGATTAAGGGAAAGAAATACATAAGATACATTTTTTAAAAAAGTGAATGTACTGTTCATCAAATTCTGAAGGATTTTATTTTTGATTTATTTTTCTTCCTCTGGCTGGGGAATAGCATTGTCTACAGCTGGTCTAATAGGGTTGTCCTAGCTTTCTGACCTGCTGAGAGCAGCTGCTCCATCGATGTTGATCATCTCACATTGTTGCTTTTAATGTGTACATTGTTTTCTTAGTTGAACCCATATCTTCATGATTCTAAATCCAGCATTCTCTATACTATATCTAATCTACACAAATCCCAAGTAACCTGTACTACTTTTATTTAATTCAGTATTACTCCAACTAGCGTTTCTTGAGAATACTGGACAGATGATCACTCACTAGAATTATACATCTAAAATATAAAAAAAGCAACCTCCAATTCTGAGACTATAACTAAAACAAAATTATCCAGAGCAAAAAGGTCACTTGGAGCTAACAGCTGTTGATGAAATAATTTGAAATTTGTGCAGAGGGAAATGATATGGTTTAAGTGAAAATGAGACCATTCACCAGGGCACCAGAAAAAAAAAAACAACAACAATCAAATTAGTTCTCCTCAAGTGACAGATATGCTAATAAGCAGAGTTGTCCTTAGGGCAGAGAAAGTAGGACCATTAACCTAGTCTCTGAGGTCTGGGGTAAAGAAAGAAAGAAAAGGAGCTACAAATGGAGGAGAAATACTTGATTCAGGATTGTTTGTAGAAATAAATCATATGGACTTCAGAAAAAAGAAATAATAATAGATCATATTTTTAGTATACTTCAAAAAGCAGCAAGTTATTAACATTAAACATGGTCCATTTATTTCTTGAATCTCCTTATCCCATGTTTCCCTACTCCTATTCTTATCTACTATCACCCTTCTCTGGTCCTTGATTTTCATTTTGTTTTTAGAAAGATTTTATTTATTTTGAGTTTTAGAATTTTTACCCAAATCTTCTTTCCCTTGCCCCACCCCCCCAGAGGAGGCAGTCTGTTAGTGTTTACATTGTTTCCATGGTACACATTGATCTAAGTTGAATGTGATGAGAGGGAAAACATATCCTCAAGGAAGAAAAAAAAAGTATAAGAGATAGCAAAATTACATAATAAGATAATGGGTTTTTTCCTAAATAAAAGGTAATAGTCTTTGGTCTTTGTTCAAATTCCACAATTCTTTCTCTGGATACAGATGGTATTCTCCATTGCAGATAGTCCAAAATTGTCCCTGACTATTGCACTGATGGAATGAGCAAGTCCATCAAGGTTGTTCATCACCCCCATGTTGCTGTTAGGGTGTACAAGGTTTGTCTGGTTCTGCTCATCTCACTCAGCATCAGTTCATGCAAATCCTTCCAGGCTTCTCTGAATTCCCATCTATCCTGGTTTCTAATAAAACAATAGTGTTTCATGACATGCATATACCACAGTTTGCTAAGCCACTCCCCAATTGGAGGACATTCACTTAATTTCCAATTCTTTGTCACCACAAACAGGGTTGCTATGAATCTTTCTGTATAAGTTATGTTTTTACCCTTTTTCATAAGCTCTTCAGGGTGTAGACCCAGTAGTGGTATTGCTGGATCCAAGGGTATGTACATTTTTGTTGCCCTTTGGGCATAATTTCAAATTGCTCTCCAGAAAGGTTGGATAAGTTCACAGCTCCACCAACAATGCATTAATGTCCCAGATTTCCCACATCCCTTCCAACATTGATCATTGTCCTTTCTGGTCATATTGGCCAGTCTGAGAGGTGTGAGGTGGTACCTCAGAGCTGCTTTAATGGGCATATCTCAAATCAGTAATGCCTTAGAGCAATTTTTCATATGACTATGGAGCACTTTGATTTCCTCAACTGTAAATTGCTTTTGTATATTCTTTGACCATTTGTCAATTGGGGAATGGCTTGTTCTTTTGAAAATTTGACTCAGGGGTGGCTAGGTGGCACAGTGGATAGAGCACCGTCCCTGGAGTCAGGAGTACCTGAGTTCAAATCCGGCCTCAGACACTTAATAATTACCTAGCTGTGTGGCCTTGGGCAAGCCACTTAACCCCATTTGCCTTGCCAAAACCTAAAAAAAAAATTGACTCAATTCTCTGTATATTTTAGAAATGAGTACTAGTTGCAAATTTTTTTTCACAAATTACTACATTTCTTTTGATTGGTTACAGTGGTTTTGTCTGTGCAAAAGCTTTTTAATTTAATGTAATCAAAATTACCTAGTTGTTTTCTTTTTAGGCTTTGGCAAGGCAAATGGGGTTAAGTGGCTTGCCCAAGGCCACACAGCTAGGTAATTATTAAGTGTCTGAGGCCGGATTTGAACTCAGGTACTCCCAACTGCCACCTAGCCACCCTGTCTAGTTTAATGATGTTCTCCATTTCTTCCTTGGTCATAAACTGCTTCCCTTTCCATAGATCTTCTAGTTTGCTTGTGATATTGTTTTTTTATGTCTAAATCCTGTATTCATTTGGATATTATCTTGGTATAGGGTGTGAAGTGTTGATCTAATCCAAGTTTCTGCCATACTAATTTCCAATCAATAGCTTTTTTTGAAGAGAGAGTTTTTATTCCAACAGCTGAACTCTTTGGGTTTATCAAATAGCAGATTACTATACTCATTTCCTCCTATTGCTCCTAGTCTATTCCACTGGTCCACCATTCTATGTTCTAGGCAATTCCAGACAATTTTGATGACTGTTGCTTTATAATATTATTTTAGATCTGGTAAGGCTAAGCCACCTTCTTTTGCACTTTTTTCATTGAATCCCTGGAAATTCTTGACTTTTTACTCATCCATATAAATTTACTTACAACTTTTTCTAACTCATTAAAGTAATGTTTTAGAATTTTGATTGGTAGGACACTAAACAAGTAGTTTAGTTTTGATAGAATTGTCATTTTTATTATATTACCTCGACCTATCCTTGAACAATTGATGTTTGCCCAGTTATTTAAATCTGGTTTTATTTGTGTGAGAAGTGTTTTGTAATTGTTTTCAAAAAAGGTTTTGAGTCTACCTTGGCAGGTAGAGTTGCAAGTATTTTATATTGTCTGAGGTTACTTCGAATGGGATTAGCTAAAGTTGCTAATTATTTCTAGTTGTTTTTAGATGATTGTTTGGGATTCTCTAGGTATACCATCATATCATCTGCAAAGAGTGAGAGCTTTGTCTCTTCCTTCCCAATCCTAATTCCTTCAATTTCTTTTTCTTCTCTTATTGCTGAAGCTAACATTTGTAATACAATATTGAAAAGTAGTGGTGATAATGGGCATCCTTGTTTCACCATTGATCTTATTGGGAATGCCTCTAGCCTATCCCCATTGCATATAATGCTTGTTGATGGTTTCAGATAGATATTGCTTATTATTGTAAGGAACTATCAATTTATTCCTACACTCTGGTGTTTTTAGTAGGAATGGGTGCTGTATTTTTTCAAAAGCTTTTCCAGCATCTATTGATATAATTATATGATTTCTGATAGGTTTCTTATTGATATAATTAACTATACTAACAATTCTCCTAATATTTAACCAATTCTGCATTCCTGGGATAAATCCTACTTGGTCTTAGTGTATATATTATACCAATGATTACTTGTTGTAATCATTTTGCTAAGATTTTATTTCATATTTTTGCATCTATATTCATCAAGGAGATAGGTCTTTAATTTTCTTTCTCTGTTTGAACTTTTCCTGTTTAGGCATCAGCACCATATTGGTGTCATGGAAAGAGTTAGGCGGAATTCAGTCTTCACCAATTTTTCCAAAGAGTTTATATAGAATTGGAAACAATTGTTCCTTAAATATTTTTGTTTTTGTTTTTAGGTTTTTGCAAGGCAATGGGGTTAAGTGGCTTGCCCAAGGCCACATAGTTAGGTAATTATTAAGTGTCTGAGACTGGATTTGAACCCAAATACTCCTGACTCCAAGGCTGGTGCTTTATCCACTATGCCACCTAGCCAACCCTAATACTATCTATTTTTGCAGCTGCTTTGTCTGAGATAAGGATTGCTACCCCTGCTTTTTTCACTTCAACTGAAGCAAAATATATTTTGCTACAACCTTTTAACTTTACTCTTTATGTATCTTTCTGCTTCAAATGGGATACTTGTAAGCAACATATTGTAGGATTCTGGCTTTTAATCCACTCTGCTATTCACTAACATTTTAAGGGAGAATTCATCCCATTCACATTCAGAGTTATAATTACTTACTCATTGCCCTCCATGTTATCTTCTCTCTGTATTTTTTCACTTCCCCCCCCCTTATCCATATTCCCCATTCTTATGTTTCTGAATACCACCACCTTCAGTGTATTTGCCCTCCTATATCAACCCCTCTCCCCTTTCTTTCCCCTTTCCCTTTTCCCCTTCTTTCTTCCATTCCTTCTGTTATTTCCCCCTTTTCTCCCCCCCTGTCACCCTCTCAAATTATCCCCTTTTAATACTTGAAAGGTAAGATAAGTTTCTTAATTTAACTGAGTGTGTGTAAGTTAACTTTAAGCCAAGTCTGATGAGATGATTCCATTGGTTCTCACCTCTTCCCTTCCTCCCTCTATTACAATAGATCTTTCATACCTCTTAATGTAATGAGATTTGGCCCATTCAATCCCCTGCATCCTCCCATAGGACTGTCCCCCTTTTTAAGAGGTATTGTTTTTAACTCATTCTATCTGAGTCACAGAAAAGTCATGAGTGTCCATCACTTCTGGCTAAGTATATCCTATCCAATAGAGTTACAGTTCTTGAGAATTATTAGAGTCTTTCTCCCAGGTAGGGATATAGCCAGTTTCATCTTATTGGATAACAGTCTCACAGATAAGTCATGAGTGTCCATCACTTCTGGCTATGTATATTCTCTCTAATAGAGTTACAGTTCTCAAGAGTTATGAAAATCTTTCTCCCAGATGGGGACATAGCCAGTTTCATCTTTTTTGGATAGCAGTTTTCTTTGTCTTTACCCTTTTTTTACCTTTTCATGTATCTCTTGAGCCTCCTGTTTGATGTCCAAATTTTCTATTTAGCTCTGGTTTTTATATCAGGAAATGTTGGAAGTCTCCCATTTTGTTTAATGTCCAATTTTTCTCCTGCAAGAGAAGGCTCAGCTTTGCTGGATAGTGGATTTTTGGCTGCATTCCAAGCTTCCTTGCTCATCACAATATCTCATTCCAGCCCCTTTGATCCCTTAATGTTGATGTGGCCAGGTCCTGCGTAATCCTTACTGTGGTTCCTTGGAATCTAAATTGTTTCTTTCTTGCTGCTTTCAGGATGTTCTTTTTTATCTGATAGTTCTGTAAATTAGCCACAGCATTCTTTGGTGTTTTTATTTTAGGATCTCTTTCTGGAGGGGATTGATGTATTCTTTCAGTAACTATTTTGCCCTCTGGTTCCATGATATCAGGGCAGCTTTCTATCACTAAATCCAGTAATATTAGGTCCAGGCTTTTTTTCTCTTCAATATTTTCAGGAAGACTTATAATTCTCAGGTTGTCTCTATTCTCAAGGTTAGTGGTTTTGCTGATGAAGTATTTTATATTATCTTCTATTTTTTTTATGTTTTTTGGTTTTGTTTAACAGACTCATGAAGTCATGTTTCCACAGACTCCCTTCTTTTTTAGAGAAGCATTTTCTTCATTTACCTTTTGCAACTCCTTTTTTTAATTGGTCAATTCTATTTTTGAGAGTTTTCCATTTGACCAATTGAGGTTTTGAGAGAATTCTTTTCTTTTTGCATTTGTCCAAGGATTTTGTTTTCTTGTTGCAAAGAGTGAATTTTCTCTCCCAAATTTTCCAATTGATTATTAAACTCCTTCCTGATTTCTTCAAGGAAGTCCTTCTGTGCTGAAGACCAGATCATATTCTCCTCAGAGGTTCTAGGTCTCTCTGAGTTAGAGTCTTTTTCTTCTAGGAATTTTTCTATGAACCCTCCTTTATGTCGGCCTTTCTTCATTTTCCTAAGACCTTGTGTTGAGGAGGGGCTAGTTCACAGAGGTTTGGTGTTGAGATCCTTAGAGGCTTTACTCACTGGGTTTAGTAACTCCAGGTTGGGTGGCCAGTAGGCTGTGTTGGATGTTTTCTCTGGAGTGCCTGTGACCTTGATTTGAAGCCTTCTCCCTTGGCCTGTAGGGGGAGCTTGAATCTGTTGAATACGTTTATCTTTGAACAATGGTGGGCTTTGCCCTAGGGAAAGGTAATTAATCTTCCTATTCACAGTTGAGGGAGCTCTGCTGCTCCCCCCTGAGCCTGGGGTGGAGGTGAGCTACAATTGTGTTTGTTCTGGGAAGAGGCTTCAAGTGAAATGAAAGTATGGACTCTGAGTTCCTCTAAACCAGAGGAGCCCAGGGATTAATGTCTGCAACTTTCCCACAATGAAACTTAACCTCCAACCCTGCTGGTAAGCTCCAGACTGTCAGTGCCACAAGCAATGCCTCCACTTTCCAGTTGGCTTCCCCCATTGCCACTGATCAGGCTAATCCTGAACTCAGGCTCTCAGGTTCTCACCTCTCCTGTGCTCTCGGCAGAGTCTGCCTTATGGTCCCAGCCTCACCCACGACCCTGGAAGACAAATCTTGAAGTAGATGTTCTTCTAGCTTCTCTTTCTGGGTTTTGAAGATCAGGAGACTTTAGCACAGGCTCTTCACTCTGCCGTCTTGGCTGGAAGTCATTGACTTTCATTTTAACTGGTTTGATAAATTATTGTTGACTTTAATTTAATGTCATAATTTCTTTCACTGTCTTTTTCACTTTCAATAGTATCTTTTCTTGGTCTTTGTTTTAATCTTGTTCCATCTATATGCAAGTTTTGTGAAAGAAGCAATTCACATTCATGCACATACACTAAACATTATGGATATACATATATAGACATGCAGAACCAGATATGAGCAGTAAAGACAAAGGTCAAATATCAGCTAGGTTTCTAAAGGCTTTTGTTCAGTCATTTTGTTCAGTCCTGTCCTATTCTTCATAATCCATTTGGGGTTGATTTACCATGTCCTTCTCCAGATCTTATTAAAAATGAGGAACTGAGACAAATAGGGTTAAGTATGACACATTAAGTGTCTAAGGTTGAAATTTCACATGTGAAGATGAGTCTTTCTGACTTCGGGACTAGAGCTCTCTCCACTGTAGCACTCAATTGTCTTCACCCCCCCCCCCCCCCCCCCCCCCCCGCCCAAGGCATCAGAGTTAAGTGACATGTTTAAGGTCACACAGGCAAGTATTAAGTGTCTGAGACCGGGTTTGAACTCAGGTCCTCCTGGATCCAGGTGCAGTTCTCTATCCATTGCACCACCTAGCTCTCCCTAGCTATCTTCTTAATTATGGAACAGCCATGCATACTGATTGCAGCAAAATATGTTGTTTTGAACTTTTAAGTTACATTAAACTTTTTTTCTCAAAAGAGACCAGTACACACACACATACACACACACACACACACACACACACACACACACACACACACAAACTTTTTTTTCTCAAAAGAGACCAGCACATACACACACACACATTTTTATGTATAGTAAAGAAGAGGGTTCCTTTTCCTCATCTCAGCTGATATAGTCACAGACAGTCAAAAGTATAATTACAAGGTGTTAATAAAATAGACCGACTAAAGTGATACAAATATGAATACAAAAATTTCTTTGATAGAATATATTGGATGGCAGAGGAAAAAAAAATTATTTTGCCTTACCTCTTGGGGTTTTAAATAGTGAATCCCTGAGGCATCCTAGGCTGAAGGAGAAAGGGGAGGGGAAGAGAATTTCTTTTTTCCTTGATTCCCCTCTCCCTTCAGTCAGGAAACTTGAGGGGAGCTACTGCATCCAATATGTCTTATAGAGGATATGCACCATTTTGTGACATGAAACATATCCATGGACTCTCTGAAGACATTATTAAAGAATCACAAGCTCATTATACATAAAAAACATTTAATATAAATATATTACATTATTATATATTAATTTAGGAAGAATTCATGATTTTTATAATATTCATATTCATATTTATGGAAAGAAACATGTTTGAGTTGTCTTTACACATTAACAATCTAATGGAAGTCTAAAAGCATAGCAAGTTAGTTTTTATTATGAAGTGTTTATAAAGGAACTTAACTTCTTCAATACTTTCTAAAGGTCTCAGCCTCTTGATTTTTAACTTTTGGTTTTTTTCAATGAAATTTAAAAAAAATTAGCCATGTAATTAAGATAGAGCATCCTACATTGCATTTCTAATAAAGGTTTTTAAAAATGCATTTTATTCCATGGAATGTTACATTTGTTTCCAAGCTAGGTAAACATAATATCCAGAAAAGGGATAGAGACCCTTGGTCATCCATAAAAAGAAAAAAGCTTTAGATGAACATGAAATAAGATATATAAGACTCAGGATACAGAGAGGAGCATGAAGACTAGGAACCCAGCATGAGAACTCGACAAAAAGAGAAGGAATTTTTGTACCCTAATAGTACCAGGAATTGTGAAAAGCCTTTGGCCTTTTATATACTAAGCCTATGCTTCACTACTATTTTATTCTAGGTTTGAGGTCATTTTTCTCATGGATGATGTGTGCATTGATAGGAGGGTACATTCCAGGTTTATGAGAGGAATGTTCTATACCTGTTCATTACTATTCTTCATTATTATGATTTATATAATATTATTATTAATAATAATTTTTATTTTATATTTATATGCCATCCTATTAGTAAATACCTGTGTTAAAATTTTATTGTTTATTGGTTGGTTTTTATTGGAAATATGTAGGAGTAGCCACCTAAAGGGTTACCTCTAGCATATACAATAGAAGTCACCATTCTATGAATCCAATCTTTATGTATAAGTAGACCAGAAAGAGTGTTACATATAAAACTAGGTATCAGAACATTTGAAAAGAATCTTAGATGTAGGGCTAGAAGGGACCTTAGAGTCCATCTTAGGCTTCTCTTTTTATAGATGATGGAACTGAGGCCCAGGTAGATAAGTGATTTGTTAAAGGTCACAGAGATAGTAAACAAAAGAAGTATTTGAATTCGGGTCACCTGACTACAAAACTAATGCTCTTTTCTCTGTACCTAGATGTCACAATACCATACTCAACAATTATGCGTGAAACAGAAATCATAAGAGCAAAAACTTTAAAAAGAATAGATATATAAGAATTATAAAAAATGCAAAATAGTATTAAAAGTTACGTGTGTGCTCCATCTTGAATATTTAACTTTGAACATTTTATTTCTCATTTACTATTTGGCTATTTAAATTCATCTACAGCATCCAGAATGAGTCAACAAATAAGAAATTAATTCCCTTCATCTTTTAATTCTTCCATCAAACTTTCCATTATTTGAAAACTATCACAGGACAATTCTGACTCATAGTTTTTGGGGTGGAGAGGAATGAAATCCATAATGCTCTTAAAAGGTGGAATGACTCCTCTTCTATAGAGAAACAACAGATGTACAATTTTCTTTCTGTATTTCTGCTCCTCCCTCAGATAAATTTTGAAAGCTCATTGGTACCTCATACATGATGTGCCAAGGCAACTGGACTGACTAACTTCTGACAGGATGTGAGTTATATCTGAAATTACAGTCTATGCTCTATTTTTCCCTTCTGGAAAGACTCAACAATAAACTTTGTCACTGGGAAAGAAAATCCTATTTCATCTCACAATTAGAGCCCCCAGATTAAGATGTAGTTTATGGTCATTATCATAAACATTTATTAAGCACCTGGTAGATACAAAATATGAAGATACAAAAAAGCATGACAAACTTCTTTCAAGGTTTTCAATCAAGTTGGGATGGCAGGATCTATTTTTATTGCTCAGGCTATCATAGCATCTTCTCCATCCATAGTACCTAATCAATTCAAAGTAAATCCAATAATCTTATAATTTCACAATTGGAAAACACTCAAAGGCCATCTAATCTTATCAAAACCTGAACACAAAATCCCTCTAAAATGCAAATGACCATTCACCTTTTGCTTGAAGACCTTTAGTCATTTCCTTGGTCTTTTCTAGCCCTTATTTCCGTAACATTTATTTGGTATTTTTTACTATTAGTTGTTGTTGGAATTTTTTTTTGTGCGTGTGTATTTTCCCTAATAAAACTGGAAGCTCTCTGAAGAAAAGTGTCATTTACTTCTTTGTACAGTGATTTGCTAAAGTCACAGTGTCTAATAAAAGATGCTCAATAAACAGAAATAAATGAGCACAAAAGATGTCACTGATTGCCCAAGTGCAAACTCACTTCATTTTTTTTTTGTAATCAAAAGAAGCTTAATAATATTTAATGAGACCTTATGCTTTTTAGTTTGCATTGTACAGAGGGAATTTTAACAGACTTGATATACATTAACAATTTCTCAGTGTTCCTTGCTCAGGATCATAGACTAAATTGAGCCCTCAGATTTTTTTTAACCTATAAGTATTCCAATAACTATTCTTAACTTGCCTGAGGCTTTGGCTCTTTCTATCAGTTCTGGTAGTTTTACAATCATCTCTCATTTCTTGCTGGAATGCTAGTAACAATTTAAGACATTTCAAATGATACCTTGCTGTTCCATGGTTCATAAAACATTTTTTCTCAGAAACAAGAAAAATGTTTTCATTAACGACTGCTTTTAAAAAAGTATTTTCAGTTTTCTATCTTTGAAGATCACTCTCATAGTTGAAAAAGAAAAACTTTATTATCAACACTGTATTTCTGTAAAATGTATATTTAGTTTCCTAGTGTTTCTTATTGTCCCACATATCAGAGAAAAAGAGAGGACTATTGTAAACTGTCTGAAGAATGCCCTCCTGGAGATTCTTTTGAGTAATGGTGGGATTTAGGGAACAGTCAATCTATGATTCATCTATTACCTTATTTCACATAGGAGCTAACTTCCTCTCTTTGTAGGCTGATGTAAGTGCCCTTGGATTTTTTTCTTCATGCCACCAAAAATTTACAACAAATATGTATACACATATATGTGTATATATGTCTTATCTAAGATATTATGGAACCATTTAAATGCCATGATTTACTAGACTGATTTAAACATCAAACAAATGAATGTGAAGAAAATTTGAGGGCAAATTTCTACTGTGGTTCAAAGGAGCATGAGAACCCTGAGATTTGGATCAGAGCAGAGAACTCAGCTTACATACTGTGAAACACTCATAGAAACCAGTAGCATTATCCTTAAGATAATGGGATAGACACATTCCTGATAATTCTACTATTTAACTGATTAAGCACAATCCATTTTTCTATTGACTCTATTATAAAATCATAAATATGCTTTTCTAAAGGAAAATGATCCCTCAATGAAATAAAGTCAGACTTATAATGGAGGAAAAAAGCCTTTAAAACATTTGACATTTAAAGGAAAAAATGGCAAACTAATAGAACAGCATCAACAATAATAATAATAATAATAATAATATACAAAATATTAAAAAACTTACTATTCAATGAAATGGAAAATGTAGTGAGATATCACCAACTCATAATTAAAACATACTCTGCCTCATAGTTTCCCACTAGAGATTTATCATTGTATAAAGACCTAGCAATTAGGTTGTTTTGCATCAGCCTCAGATTATTTTAACACTTTGAACTTTATATTTAAAATAATTAAATTTCCCACCCTTGCCTATCAGTTCAGTTGTATTTGCTGGCATCTTTCCAGACTCATTTACCCCAGCAATTATACAACCTCCTTAGACAGGAGGAAATAACTATGACAAAGTACTGGGGTATCTAATTTTTCTTAGCAATGGTATATCACTCTAGGGTCATAGAATCGTGGATTGTTCTCAAGAGTTGGACAAGTCCTCACAACTCCATTAATTGAATCTGCATCTGAAGAGGAACATCTCTATCTGGAGATCTCCAGAATTAGGGAACCCATTGTCTTCTGTACTTAGACAATACTATTTTGGATAATTGATAGTTAAAGAATTTTATTTCATTTTATTTAAAAATATACAAATATATATATATATATATATATATATATATATATATATATATATGTATGTATATACATCAAGGATCTATTTACACCTACTTTAGCATGGAATCATTGCTCTTAGTTTCTTTGTCCTGTGGGGAAAGCAAATAAAAAATCTTCTACATTGTAATTTATAAAATATTTAGAGAAAACAATCATGTTTTCCTTACAGCTTTTCCTAGTTACTTCAATGGACCTTTATTTGACACTATTATCTCTGTTATCATCATTCACTATTTCATTTGTAATTTTCAATGATCACCCTTCATGCAGTGACTGAGATGTTCCTGCACACAGTGAATTGCCAAGAAGCTGGAATTTTCTTTTAAACACACTTCTGGCTTTAAGTCACTATTTTTTACAGAGGTGGTGTTCTCTCATTTACTGATGCTTTACGTATTTTAATTGCTTTTTTTTCAATTGTCATTGGATTGACTCAGTTAAGTTATTGATATTGGCTCTGGACCTACTTAGGAACTAATTACATAGCCTTTTCATTTTCAAATGGATGGGAAAGCAAGGATTGATTTAAATGAATGCTTTCCTCAAATCACCTAGCCTCAGAAATCTGAAGTTATTTGACACAAATGCAAAACTCTATGTATGAAGGCAACATCTTCATCAGGAAAGGAAAAACAACTATGTAAATAATGACTAATGAGTCTAAAATTGATAACTGTATACATAAAATTGTATTAAACTTTGCTTTATACTACAATTAGTAAATGAAATAAAAAGTATTCTTATTTTCAAACTTTATTGGGAATATATAATAAAAATCAACTTTTAAAGTTCTGTGTGGCTTTTAATTCACATAATATTTTTCTACTTAGAAGAATAGCAGGTCTGAGCAGCTTTAAAAAGAATTAGAAGGAATGTTGTTCTAAACTATAGTTCCAGAATGGAAGACAACACGCCATATGTGTGGTCTGCCAGAGGCAAAGATCAGTAAGACTATCATCATGCTGGATACAATACCACTATTAATGCAGCCTAAAATACTTAGCGTTTTTATTTTGAACACAGTACTCCAGATGTGGTCTGATCAGAGCAGTGGGAGTATCACTTCCTTATTCCTTTAAGCTCTATCACTAAATAAAACTCTAAACTTTTTTCTACACTCATTTTGCAATATTAAGTTGATTTTTTTATTCAAATATAAGACTTTACATTTGTCCTTTTTGAATTACATTTTATTAGCTTCAAGGAAATTCTTCCCCCTTCAATATTATAGCTTGTCAAGATCTTTTTGGATCAGGACTTTGTCATCCAGTATGCTAGTTATTCCTCCTAAGTTCCTGTCAAGAGCTAAATGATGAGCATGGTTTCTATTCATTTATTCAGTTCATTGACAAAAATGCTAAGCATATTAGAGCAAAGCCCAAATTTCTGGGGCACTTCTCTTCAGACTGGCTATTTAATAAAGGTTACATCCATGTAATTATATTATTATCTAGTTGGTACCTCCAAATTTTTGTGAAGATACTTTATTATTTTGTTAAAATATGGCGGAGAGGGAAAGAAATATTCTTTAAATCATTATCTCATTAGATCTTCACACAACAACTTAGGGATGTTGTTATCATTTCCATTTCACAATTGAGGTAATCAAAACAGAGAGCAGTTAAGTGACTTTCCCAAGGTCACAGAGCTAGTATCTCAGGTTGGATTTGAACTAAGGGTCTTCCCAACTCTCAGTGCAGTGCTGTTTCTACTGCATCAATAACTATAGTATTTTCTTAAGTTGTAAGATTAGTAATATATAATTTCCTGATGACAAAAGGAAATGAAATTGGTGTCTTTCACGAAACATGACTGCTCTTTGTTATCTTTACCTCCTCTTCCTGTATGTTCACTATTATAAAAAAAATTACTTGAACAAGAATTTTTCAAGCAAGTGAAGCAAATCTCACTGCAATGGTTTTAGGTGATTTTCTTTAATTTTGGTAAAACTAGGGCTACCCTTGTCTTTCTCCAGCCCTATGGTACCTTCTCATATTCTCTACAACCTTTCCATTAGCATAGCCTGGACCTCAGCAATCACAACAGTTATTCATTTATTTAGTACACAGCAATGTCATTCCTATCAGCCAAGTGGCTAGGATTTGTCATTGCTAAACTTGTGCTTGTCTTTGTGATCAACTCCTTATTAATCATATTATGTTCATTCTAGTCTTTCTCTTTGCAGAGAAAACAAATACAAGATATTACCTGAAAATCTCTGCTTTCTCTTCATCTCATCTACCTACATGAAATACATTTTTGCGTTTAGAAAGGTGTTTACTGAAAATTGGGCTGCAGAGTCAAAAGTGACCTGGACTCTAGTCCTACACCAGAGACTTATTATTAGTTCTAGGTTTCTGGCCAAGTCATATTCTCATTGATCTAGAATTACCCCATTTATAAAGAATGCTTAATGGCAATTACATCATAGGTAACAAGTGAAATATTTTACAAACTTTGAAATGCTTTTAAAATATCAGTTATATTATTTTAATTTCCATTTGATTAAAATATTCGCTTGCATATTTATATCACAGTTATGTCACAGCTCAAAAGGTCTCACTGATTATTTATACTTTGTGTATTTCTATATAGACATCTGAAGCAATGAGTTTTATTTCTGACCCTTCCTTGGATATTGTCATCTATGAATTATTTGTCCTTTCTTTTTGCTGTACTCCTTGTTTGATTTATTTCTTCCTTGATATACACCTTGATATTTTATATACTCCTTGTTTCTCATCTTCTTTACATTTTCAGTTTAAAGGCATACTTACCACATTTACAAGTTTATAAGCAAATATCTATCTATCTATCTATCTATCTATCTATCTATCTATCTATCTATCTTTTTTTTTTACCTGACCTTGCTAGATACATTCCATCCTTGGTTAAAAGTCAATCATTTTTATGGCAGAAATTATGGTTCAGAAACTCAAATCCTATATTCTGATACCAATCTCTTTTGGTCAGATGAAACCCGTAAGTGGAACAGTGGATGGGATGTTGGACTTGGAGTCAGGAAGACATGAGTTCAAATCACACTTACTACTGTGCAACTCTGGATAAGTCATTTAATCTTTATCAAGCTCAGTATTCTCATCTACAAAATTGAAAATATAATAGCATGGTCTAATAGGGTAGTGTGAAGTTCAAGTTAAGTAACACCCAAAAAAGAACATTATAAAATTAAAAATATTATATAAATACTAAGTATTATTATTTTCCAAATCTGGTCCTTCCATTGACAACTGTAATAATGAACCAACTATATCACTGAGGTCTTCAATTTCTTGACTAGGTTTTTGTTTGATGGGACATGTAGTTGCCTAGAAACTATTCTCTGATATCCATGAACAAGTTAAGAATACATGCTTGAGTTGACGATTTTCCTGAAGCATAACTGAAATAAAAATTCTTATTAAGTGTACCTTAGCAATAAATTCAAACCCTTAAATATGCTTCCTATTGTCAGTGTTACTCTGAAGATCTAACACCCAGAACTAAACTTGTTTACCATGTGCCCAAATCACTGACTCATGTTGTAAAGTCTTAACCATCAGTGTGTTGAATTTAGTTTTTATATATAGATAATAATTTTTTGGGGGGTTGAAAACTGAGGAATCACTGAAGGTGTATGAGGATCAGAGAAACATGATCTGAATTGTGCCTTAGAAAAAGTATGTGCAGGATAGTTTGGAAGGGAGACTTAATGAAAGCAGGGAGATTACATATGAGATTATTTCAATAAGTGAGGGAAAATTGGTGATGAAAGCCCATAATAGGATTGTGATTATTTGAGTAGAGAGAAGAGGATAGATATGAGAGGTTATGGATGTCCTTGTTATCTGGGAGTAATGAGGAGACAAGGATGAATGAAGTTTCAAAGTTGGGTGACCTGGGATGATGATGGTTCCTCCACCAAAAGACAGATCTAATTGAGCTGGGTTTGGTAGGGGGAAAAAGATGAGCTGTGTTTTAGATATGCTTACAGGATGTCCACATTCTCTCAAACATGTAGTTATTTTATTTTATTTTTTGTAAGGCAAATGGGGTTAAGTGGCTTGCCCAAGGCCACACAGCTAGGTAATTACTCAGTGTCTGAGGCTGGATTTGAACTCAGGTACTCCTGAATCTAGGGCTGGTGTTCTATCCACTGTGCTACCTAGCCATTCCTCAAACATGTAGTCATAACAGGATATGTAGATTTAGGCAGCCTATCTGTAAAAATGATGATTATATACTTTCATGAGATCAGTGAACACCAAGGCAAAAAAATAAGGGTAAGTGAGAGAACATTAGAGGCCATCAGTGCTTAGATGTAAGAGATGTATAATGATGCAACAAAGTAAAATAAAGGAGGAATAGTTAAACGTATAAGGAGAATCATTTTTATTGATTACACTTACCTAACTTCTTCAAGCAAAACAAGCATCTCTTAATATAGGCAATGTCACCTCTTCAATAAGAACCTTTTTACTTGTTTTAGGACTAGAATTATATATACATACACAATTTGGACACTTTTTCTGGCAAGCTATAATGTGAAACTTTAGGATATGGTCCAACTGCAAATTCAAACATATGCTGTAGTAATTTTTTCTATGTTAAAAAATCATAATCTCATTTATATCATTTAGAATTTGTGACAACAAATCTTCCTCAAACCCATAAGGAAATTATCAATTCATTATATACCAAAGTGAAGCCATTATTCTAGTTGCCATGTAATTCTTTTAGCCTGTCTTTGGATAAATCATGCATAGACAGAAAGAATTAAATGACACTGTAGTTAATTTAAAAATTGCTTATGAGACAATGAAAATATGTAAAATATTTTATTCCTGACTTACATTAAATGGATTTTTCAAAAAATGCTTATTGATATTTTAAAAAGTTCAATTTAGCAAGTAGTTGTAGTTGTCACTACAGTGACTTATGGAAATCGACAAAGAAATGAAACTAATTAACTGTGATAAAGTATCTTTTATTAGAGGCAAAATGGTGTTAGTACTGGCCATAGAATCAGGAAATTTGAGTTTGAATCTCATGTCTGATGCTTACTAGTTGAATGACTAAGGGCAAGTCACATCTCAGTTTTTTCATATGTAAAATATTAATTGCTGTTAATTTACTTGGGCAAGCATAACAAATAGAATTTGAATTCTTTACATATCATGGAATAGGCTTAAAGCTATGGTACATAGCCTTCTCTAGAAAGAATATCTGTTGCCTCTATTCTTCATCTTCATCCTGACTATACATTCTTTTGGGTTCATGGCCTTATCTGTTTTCATGGCCTGAGGCTAGAGTAAAGTCAGTGCTATTGAGTATTCTCTTCCATACTGAGGCTATGTTTTTTCAATAAATATTTGTTGAAATGAATAAGGAGATTTGAGAAGAGCCAAGACAGAGGGAAGATGGTAAAGAGAGGTAGCCTGAGGGTAACTAAGAAAGGAAAAAAAAGGAAATAGAAGAGATAGAAGCAATAGAAGGGAGAAAAGAAGAGAAAAATTGAGAGTGGAGAAAGAAGTAGAAGGAGAAGGGATAAGGAGGTAAAGGAACTAAGACTATATAAAAAAAAGATAGGGAATGTAAAGGATAACCTGTAATTAAAGAAAGGTTCAAATGACTCAGGTCAATGAGAAATAACCTGAGTGTAATTCTCATCAAAACCAAGGTTGATCTCAAACTTCTTCCCTGAAGCAAAAGCCCTTTTGGTTTTATTTTTTTTTAACAAATATTTTCTTCTGAATTGAAGTTTGGCTGAATGATGGAATAAAACAATTTCTAAAAAAATTCAATTTTTAGATGTCCCCCACAAGAGACATATTAGGTCTGAGGAGGTTGTAATAAATTACCAATTTAATCACTGAACAAGAGAAGTGGTGACATGAATACTTTAGGAGGGGCAACTTGGTGTCACAGTGGATAAAGCACCAGCCTTAGCGTCAGGAGTACCTGAGTTCAAATCCAGTCTCAGACTTAACTCCATTGTGTTAAATAAAATAAAATTAAAAAATAATACTTTATGAGAGAAATATGAAGTCAGTTATTTAGCAAGAAGCAACATGGAAAAATCCATAGCTGTCATGTTCTATTGGCCAATTTGATAAAGACTCCATAATGCCAGGAACCACTTGAAGATAGCTTACAGATGGACATGGGAAGAATCTTACATAATAAAAGAGTGAGGAAAGTAGCAGTCTAGAATGAGATCACATAATAATGAATAATATATCTAGAGATAGAAGAGAGTTCACAGCTATCTGGTCTATTCCATTTTATAGAAGAAGAAACTGAGGCTCAGAGAGATTAAGGGGGGGAGTATTACAAAGACCTAAGTTAATTCTTCATTGCTAAAGTGATTTATTGATAAGTGAATCTACGTCATTATTTAGTAATAAGAAGGCAGCAATCATGTGGAAATTTGTGCAAGCAAAATATAAAGTTCAAGTGAGGCTAATTCATTTAGACAAATCTGTGCTTTTGTAAACATCATCATTTCCTATGTCATGAACCAGAGAACTTTCATGGGTTGTAGTGTATATGCATGACCAGCTCAATTTTTCAGTATTATCTGATTCTTGGGCTTTTCTGGCTTCATTCAAGTTCCAACTAAAATATTACCATCTAAAGGAATTCTTTATTGATGTGCCTTAGTTCTAGTGTCTTCTGTTGATTATTTCATATGTATTCTGAATAAAGCTTATTTGTACATAATATGTTATCCTAGGTTGGGAGTTATCAGTAAAGAGAGGAGTGCCCTAGGGTGGAAATTTCTCACAGTGACAGTGTGATTGTTGAGGGAAAGTAGATAAAGTACAAAGGAAGTTCAGGCATGAGTGAAATGGGATCCTTCCTAAAATGGTGGTTGCATCAAGGGTTACAGAAAGGGTGGTTGCAATTGGGAGAGCAAGATCCTGGGGTAGAAGATTTTCTGAGTGGCAAGACAGCAGCAAGGGAAAAGGAGAAGAATCTGGAAAGGCACACTTTTTAATATTTTGCATGGAGATATTTAATCTTCTAATATCTTCCTCTTCTTCAACTCTTCCTACAATAATTCTTTGCAAATTAATTTGTATTCTAAAATAATGTTGCCCTGAGATTCCATATCTATCTGCATATATATGAACACAAACTAAATTTCAACTTCTTAATAAATCTTAATATATAAACAGAAATTTTTGTATACCATAATTACTAAAAACTTTTAATATTATATAATACACATTTTTGAGTTATTTTTTTCTGGAAGGGAATCCTTGGATGCAAAGTGCACATAACACAGGCTCAAAAATTACTACGTGACACCTAAAAGGTAGGCATACATCTAAAGAAAAGCATATTAACTTTTTCTCTATGGATGTGACATTTCTTAGCAGGCATATTCATACTATTTCCCTACCATTCCTTCTTTTTAGAAGTTTCAAATTACCTAATAAGCTAAAAAGATACTAGAACATAACAAATAGTTAACATTAAAACACTTTATATATGTTTTTCCTTACTTGATTATCACAAAATTGTGGCAAAGTTGTCTATTATTATCTCCATTTATAGAAGAGGAAACTGGGACTGAGATGTTAGGTAACTTGTCCTGGGTCACAAAGCTAGCAAATGTCTGGGAAAGGATTTGAATTCAGGTTTTTATTATTTCAAGTCTGGCATTCTAGCCACTAAACCACATTATAGTCTCAAGTATACATCTCTTTAAACCTATCAAGTATATTCTATCTTTAAAGCTAAATCAAATGCTCCTTCAATAGGCACCCTTCTTGGACCTCTTCAAGACCTTTCTCTTCAGATCTCAATATAATATTACAGTTTATACCATTGTAATGGTCCTGTCATATAACTCTTTGCTGTATATTTAGCTATTTTGGGTCTAATACTTTTGCTAGATAATAAGTTACCTGAGATCAGGGATTATGTCATCTAAACTTTTCATCTTCTCTAACACCTAACCCAGTGATCTGCACACATTAGTTATCTAGTCATTGAAAAAACTGAATGAACAAATAAAAAGATGGATGAATGATACTGAAAAATCTTTTCCTTAAAACAGTACCTTTTCTTAGTTCAATTTTCTTCTTTATGAAGCAACAATTCCTCTTACTAAATCCTACTTTAATATCTCATCATAAGGTGGAAATGTTCACTGAGTTCTCAAAGACTATTCCAATGGAGTATAAATTCTGCCTGGTCACACCAAAATTTGTTGAGTAGGATTCCGTGATAGATTGGGTACTGGTTACATGAACTTAGTTCACAAGAGATTCACTACCAGAAGTATAGCCCAAGAGGACAGAATTAGTTTTTTTGTTATTGTAACAATCCATGAATACTAAGGCAGAGAAGGATTTATTATGCTGGTAAAAAATGTACCCATTACAAGGAAAGCACAGATCTTTTGAAGCTAATATTGTGTGTAATATGTTTATGCTAAAAGTTATATAACTATTAATGAATGAAATGTATTATATGAGAGAAATCTACTTCACTTACAACATTAAGCCTACAATATGTAAAACACTTTCAAAGAAATAGTCTGCTATGAAAGCATTTTGGCAGAGTTGAATATGTTTGACTGTAGACAGCTAAAAGTGAAAAGCTAAAAGTTGGACAATTAGAGCATTAGGGAACAAAAACCATCAAGTCTTTGGATAAACTGAAACTTTATTTAATTTAAATGCAATCTTGATATGTCATGAAAGCAAAGTGATTTATTTTATAATAGATGACATTTTCTAAACATTACATTTTTAGTATAATCATTTTGAAAGTTATTAAAATATGATGGGAATATTTGAATGTATATGCTTGAAAATTTTTAAAAATACATTTTTAAAGGGAGAAAACATAAGTTGGTACACTTGAAAATGTAGAAAAGTGATGTGTGGATGTACACATGATATAGTTGAACTCAAAATGAGTACATTAGAAAACAAGTTTCGCTAAATTAAATCTCATCCATTGAAAACTTCTCTATAATTTCCAGAAATTATAAATCTAAAATAGGAAAATAAAGGAGGAAATTTTAATTGAGACATATGGCTATCCACCTATTTTGTATCTAGGTAAGATTTTAACTTAAAGGTGATTGGGACAGAATCACCACTGTGGAATTCTCAAAATGAGAAACTTACTTTACATATCACTTCTCTTCTCCTTTTCCTCTTTTCCCTCCTTATTCTCATACTCTGTTCTGTCCTTTTTTTCTCTTTCCTAGGAATGCTGAGTATCCACATTTTAGTCTACCCAAAGAGGAAAGAACAAAGAATTGGTCAAGGTAGTGATTCAATCAATTTTAGTGGTCAGGTAATCACTTGTCAAAACAAACAAGAGTTTGCACCAGCCTTTGTTGCATTAGGACTTCATCTTCTGATAGATGGATAACTAGCTTTCTCCCCTTGAGCTAGGGCACACTTTTCTTTCTTTTTTAATTAATAGTTTCCTTTTCCAAATACATGGTATAAAAGTTTTTCAACATTCATCCATATGCCTATGTATATTTTTAAGTTACAAAATTTCCTTTCACTCTACCTTCCCACCTTCCTCCCCTCAGCAGTGAATGGCCAGGTTAATATTGTACATACATATTTGTGTTAAACCCATTTACAGATTAGTCATTTTCAGTATGGGGAATTAGGATTAAAGGAAAGAAATACATAAGAGACACTTTTTTAAAAAAAGTGAATGTAGTGTTCATCAGATTCTGAAGGATTTTGTTTTGTTTTGTTTTGTTTTTCTTCCTCTGGATGGGGATAGCATTGTCCATAGCCAGTCTAATAGAGGGTTATCCATAGCCCATCTAATAGGGTTGTTCTGAGGCACACTTTTCACCTTGGCAGTTTTAAGAAGGGCATTCTGCATTTTAGGAAAGAGATTAACAAAATCTAGACTTGTAATATGATCAGGCTTAGCATCGAGTGAACAGACTATTGAACCATGATGATGATAATGATGATGATGATGACGATGATGTTTGTTCTTTGTTGCCTGACATCAAGGAAGTGACACGCGAATGAAATGGATTTGAATGAGGGGCTGCTGGAATAAATAACTAGTCTCACTTTCTCCTCTAGAGACACTGAGGTCCAGTGGACAAATATGAACCAGGACAGCTGGAGGTGATCTGGAATGCTAGGCAGTCAGGATTAAGTGACTTGCTCAAAGTTACACAACAAGTGAGTCTGCATGTCTGAGTCTACATTTGAACTCAAGTCCTCCTGACTCCCAGGGCTGGTACTCTATCTATTGAACCAACTAGCTGCCTTATTGAACTTACATAAAAGGAGGAGATATTGATGCTTCAATATTAATGTGCTGTCCATGAGTCTTTTTAATGACCTTTGAATCAACTACTACTTTAATTCCTGTGAAAACATTTTGATACATAGGACTTGCAATCATATAGAATCACTGGGAGAAAAGTATTGATTTTTTGGTTTGTTTGGTTTTTCTTTTTCCTCCCTTAATGGTGCACAGGAGAATTATTGAAAGCATTGTTGAGTTTCTCAAATAAGATTCAATTAAATATACTGTGAGAATGCTAGGTGGTGCAGGAGATAAAAGTTCTGGGCTTGAAATCCAGCTTTTCAATGAGTTCAAATCTAGCCTCAGACACCTATTGTCTGTGGAACCTTGGGCAAGTCACTTAACCTTGTCACCTCAGTTCCTCAGCTATAAAATGAACTGGAGAAGAAAATAGCAAACTACTTTACTAACCTTGCCAAGAAAGTTGTAAATGAGATTATAAAGAGTTGAAGATGATTGGAACAATGAACAACAACAAATTTTGCTGTTTCTCTTCACATTTGAGCCCAGGACTTCTTTGATTCCTGCCTAAAATAATTTAAGGATAGAGTGTCAAAGAGAATCTCAGACTTAGGAAGGACCCTGGAGGTCATATTACCAAGCCTGTAAATGAACAGAAATTGTCTCTGAATCTTGACAATTGGTTGCATCATCCTCACTTCATTACCTCCATTAATGTTGAACCTACTCTGAAGCAACTCTTTACACTTTGGATCTGCTCTAATTGTCAGGCAGTATTTTTAGTTCAAACTCTTTGTAATTTCCAATGTAATATAAAAACAAAAATATTAATAAAACTTTAAAAATTAAAATAACTCTTGACTAAAGGGAAAAAAGTAAAATATTGCCAGCTCCTTTCATAGATTTTGTATAGTATTTAATAAATTTTCCATGAAAACATGAAATTTTCTTCTCTGATGACACAGGACTATCTCTTTTAGCACTCTACCTCATGTCAGAATTGCTGTCACAGTTTTCTGAGTGTCTCTTCTGGCTTTCCACTTTATTGTATAGAATTAAAAATACTGATCCCAGACTCATTTTAGAAATGTCATTTTCATTATGTCAGTCCTCTGTTAAAACAACAACAGCACAAGATAAACAATGAAAAATCTTCAAAGGCTCCTCATTTTTTTTTCTCATCATATTTAATCTCCTCTGCTTGGCTTTCAAGTTTTGGAGCTACTTATACAAACATTTACCATTCTTCTGCAGCAAACATTGTATTCTAGAAATCCCTCCTCCCCCTTCCAATGTTTCCACAGGCTAATCCACAGATTTAAGTGATTCCTAGACTGAGAGGCAGCCTCATTCAGAGGAAAGAATGTTGAATTTGGAACTATGTTTCTGAAGTTAACACATTCTGTATATACACTTTGACCCAGACATAGCTCTATTAGAACTCAGGTCAAAGAAAAAGGAAACATATTTATGTGTACAAAAATATTCATATCAGTTATTTCTATTATAACCCCAAACCAGAAATTAAGGCAGCTAGATGTCAGAGTGGATAGAATGTTAGAGTTAACAGTCAGAAAAGCTTGAGTTCCAGTCCTACTTTAAATGCTTACTAGCAGGGTGACCCCAGGTAACTTCTATCTGCCTTATCTTCTCCATTTATAGAATGAAAATAATAAAGCACTTTGCAAATCTTAAAAAGTCTTATATAGGGGGCAGCTAGGTGGCATAGTGGATAAAGCACCGGCCTTGGAGTCAGGAGTACCTGGGTTCAAATCCAGTCTCAGACACTTAATAATTACCTAGCTGTGTGGCCTTGGGCAAGTCACTTAACCCCATTTGCCTTGCAAAAACCTAAAAAAATGTCTTATATAAATGATAACTGCTATCATTATGATGATGATGGTGCAATGACTAATCAAATTATGGTCTAGAGTACGAATATTGTTATCATAAGAGTTGAAAAAAAATGGACAATTTCAGAGGAAATTGGGAAGCCCCTCTGAAATGAAGGGAGAACTATGAGAGGAACATAGCATAATTGAGAAAAGCAACTTTGAAAGCTTTAGAACTCTAATCAAAATAATGACTGAAGGGGAAACACATTAGCCACCTTCCAAAGGAGGTGATGGACTTATAATGCAAGACATACATTTTTGGATATGGTCAATATGGGAATATATTTTGCTGAACTATTATATTTTTAGTGGAATTTGATTTAGGATTTGTGATTGGGAAGACACTGGGAGGAAGAGAATGAATGCTTATAAAAGAAAGAAATAAAGAAACAAAGAAAGAAAGAAAGAAAGATAAAATTTAAAAAAGAAAATAAAAAGAAAAATGTGCATAAAAATAAGACATGGAAACGAAAGAAAAAAGAACATTGACTTTGGAATCAAACAACTTTTGTGCTTTGGTTTCCCCCTTTGTAAACTGAATAGTGTGTACTACCTTATTGATAAGGTCCCTTCCAGATCATGTCTCATTAAATATTGCTTGATTAGTTAACTATGAGAATTCTCTAGGTAACTTCATATCTCCTTCAATGAGTAAAAAATGGAATAGTCCCTTCATTCCATGCCAATTAATATTTTTACATCTAAGAAATCTCTGGGCCTTTTGAAATTTTTTTTTTAAAAAAGAGGGAATGGGGATGCCCATGGGGAATGGCTAAACAAGTTATGGTACATGAATACTATGGAATACTATTGTTCTATAAGAAATCATAAAGGGTCAGACTCTAGAGAATCATGGAATGACTTATGGGATCTGATGCTGAGAGAAGGGAATAGAACCAAGAGAACAATGTCCACATCAACAACAACATTATAAGATGAACAACTTTGATGGAAACAGCTCCTCTCAGCAGTCCAGAGAGCTAGGACAACTGCATTTGACTGGTTATGGACTATATTAACCCCAACCAGAGGAAGAAAAACAAAACAAAACACACAGGAAAAAAGCAAAACAAACAACCCTTCTGAATCTGATGAACACTTGAAAAATTATCTTTTATGTATCTCTTTTCCTTAATCCTAATTTCTCATGCCAAAAACTACTAATTTGTAAACATGTTTAACAAAATATGTATGTAAAATGCTAACCCAACTGTTCCCTGCTGAGGGGAGGGGGGTGGGAAAGGAGGGTGGAGGGAATTTTTGTAATTTGGAAATATGCATGTATTTAGATGAAAATAAATAAATAAAGTTAAAAAATTAAAAACATAAAAAGAAGATGGGTTCTGATAGTGGCAGAGTTTACAGTCTAACTGTGATGCTACCCTTAATAGCTAGAGAAAATAGAAGATTAAAATGAATTTACTTCATAAATAATATAGAAGAGGTAGAAAACATTAAACTCTTCAGTATTCTTGTGGAAATTAAGCTCCAATGGCTAGTGAAATCCCAAACTGATAGAAGGAAACTGCAGGAAGATCTAACAATGCTGAGGGTTTGCAGAAAAATGGCAGCTCAGCTTTAGGGTAAGCAAATATAAGATCTCCAGGGGAAAATAACCCAAATAAGACTTATAGTTATCAATATACATTCCTTTAGCTATTACAAAATAGTTCAGGACAAGGATAGGAGAGACATTATCCACTTCCCTGAAGACATCAAACAAATTTACTGCTATCACCCCAAAAGTTTAGAATTAAAAACACAAAAGAATAATAGTGCCAGGTTAAAAAATATATATACAGTACACTTATATTAGCCATCCTGTCTCTTTCTGCTTGCCTTCTTAAGAACATTATCATGAAGATGGAAGAAGATATAGAAAAGGGCAAGTAGAGAATAGAAAGGAATTTAGTTTTGTGTCTAGAATAAAAGGTGATTCCAATACTCTTGGTATTGAATTTTAGAATGGATATTAGCAAACAGGATTTGTATCCAGAGAAAGATCTCTAGGATGGAGAATAGATGCAGAATCATGCTATGTGAGGTTATTTTGAAGGTCTCTAATTTAGCATGGTGAAGAAAAAAACAGGGTGGGACTTGATTTTACTCTTCAAGTATTTATTTGAAGGAGAGTCATAAGGAAAAAATAGATTAATTTTATTTGGCCCCAGAGAGCAAAAAAAAAAAACACAACAACTTGATGAATTAAAGATATGGAAAGGGAAAAATGAAGACTCAATATAGAGTTCTTAGCAATATCTAAAAGTAGATTGGACCATGACTGACGGTTTTCAATGAGAGGTTTATTGACTACCTGCCAGGGATGCTTTAATGCGGATTTGAGTTTTAGGAAGAGAGCATTCTGCATTCTTTTATTGCTTCTTCTACTGCTAAGATTCTATGAGTCTATGATTCTAAAAGGGAGTTTCCATATAAGTTACAGATTCATGATGAAGATTCTTTGGTTTGGAAAGATGAAGAGTGAGAAAGAAGAGATTCACAGATTAATAATTAGATGGTTAAAACTAGGGAGAGCCCTAGGTATAATTCCATTTCCCCCACTCCTAAGTCGTTTGTTTGCTCTAGGAGACTTGAACCAATTCTCCTGACTCCTAATTCAATGGTCTTTCTAATGTAATACAAAGAAGATATAGTGTATATAAAATATGAAATAAAAACAAATCTATGAAGTAGAACAAACAACTTTGAAAAACACAAATTCTAATATATTAGAATTAATTACAAGGTAATGATTTAAGCTTGAATGAACTTTAATTTTATAAGCACATGAAATTTATTGTAGTAAGGGTTTTTAAAATTCAAAGAGAGTTGTATTTTAATTTGCATTTACATAACTCAATGGATGGTAGTTATATGTTAGTTATAGCCAGAGTATATGCAGAAAGTTTGAGGTCAAGGTTACAGGAAGACAATGATGAAGTATTACAAAATAACCCTTGTCAGTCTGTCAACTAGCATTTATTAAATGCCTATTATGTTGTCACTTTTAAGTGGCACAATATTGAGTTACATGGAACTTGGTCTTACATTCAGTAAGGTAAGAATACTCAGAATCTGCTTAGTTAAAGATATATTGGGATATAAGGATAGCTATTGATTCACTGATTCAATACATTTTTTATTAAGCTCTTAATTATGTGTAGTTATGAAACTCGCTTAAAATTTCCTAGTACCTTACAGTACCTACCTGAACTTTATACCTTGAAAGCATATGATGCCTAAGAACTTAAATTAAAAAAAAATTATATAAGGGTAAAAATAGTCCAAGATTTATATTCAAGGGAAGTCAACTTAGGATAGGCATTTTGAAACTTCATTGAAAACTTCTTTTGAAACATTCATATCATATATTGCTTGCTTAAAATCCATAGCTTTGTTCTCTAATTTACAGGAATAAAAAAGTCATTCAAAGAGTAGGGCTGTCAGGATGAATCAATGTGGTTCAGATATGAGTGTCTCAGGTTTATCTGAGTTTCTCAAGCTCACTTGGGGTGTGAAGTTAAGGATGTGGGAAAGAAATGGGGAAAAGTGAATGTCCTCAATTCGTAAACAGAAAAAAAATTTCAGATTGCAGTGTCCTTTTCTACTCTCATCTCAGAAATCTGACAATGAACCAGTCTACATTTGTACATTTTATGATTTGATATATGCTTAATTGCATGAGCCTATTAAAACAGTAATAGTAGCCCACATATTGTCTCATTTGATTGTCACAACTTCATGAAGTAATAACACAAGTATCTTACAGATAATAGACTGAAACTAAGGGAGGTTAACTGAACTTGATCAAAGTCATATGACTAAGGAAGTAGCAGTACTATAACTTGAAATCAAATCATATGATTCCAAAATCATTCATTTTTTTCCACCATAAAAGATACTTATGAAAATACTCAGTTTAAATGATGCTTTGGTCAAACTAAAAATAAACACTTTCAGGACAATTATTTGTTATTTAAATTACTACATAATTTCAAATGCTAAAAGAAAAAAATCTTCTCTTTAAACAGTAGTAGAAGTTGCATTTAACATTTATATAGGTTTATATGATGTTTAATATATTATATCATTTGATCAAATATTTTCAACATTGGAAATCATGAGGAAAATTTATTGAAGTTACAATAAATTTATATTCATAATAGCTTGTTAAAATAAAGAAATATATTGTCAAAGCTTATTTGTTTACTAATTTACATTTGTTTATTTAGGTAAGATAGGTTATGGTAAATGTACTTTATTTCCATAGGATCATTTTTTTTGAGAAAGTAGGCAATGAATACCACATAATGTTTGAATGTAATGTCTGTTTCCCACTAATGTGAGTTTTTTTGTTACATTTTTGCAAGGCAATGGAGTTAAATGATTTGCCCAAGGTCATATAGCTAAGTATTAAGTATCTGAGGTCAGATTTGAATTCAGGCCTTCCTGACTCCAGGGCCTGTGCTCTCTTGACTGCGCCACCAAGCTGTCCTTTAATGTAGTAATTTTATTTTTTTTTTGGCAAGGCAATGGGGTTACGTGGCTTGCCCAAGGTCACATAGCTAGGTAATTATTAAGTGTCTGAGGCTGGATTTGAACTCAGGTACTCCTGACTCCAAGGCCAATGCTCTATCCACTGTGCCACCTAGCTGCCCCTAATGCAGTAATTTTTGATAGCTTTCAAACCTTTTGGGACATCCAAGTCAATGAGCAACAAGATAGAGAAATTGACATTTTCACCTGTTATCACTGAATTTTAAAAATTCTGTCAAAGAAAAATTGTTTACCATATGAAGAACAGTAACTCAGCATAGTGCCACTCTACCATTCTACTCATTCTGGCAGAGAACACTACTGACTACCTGCTTGTTCTGTTGGGCTCATTCAAAAAGTTCTCTGAGTTCTCTGAAGTCTGTTAGCAAAATTTTCCCCAGTTCTTGACCCACCAATTTGTGGCAACAAGCAACTCTACCCATTTATTTGCAGAGGATGGGGAAGATTAGAAGGGCTAGAATGGTCACTCTTAGCTGAAATTTGTTTCTTAAAAATTGAGGAATATGGGGCAAGATGCCAGTGTGAATATAAGGCTGCCTCAGACCTGAAGAAAGAGGACCAGCATTGACTTGAAACCAATTCCATCTCCTGAGAGTCAATTGGAAAACAGAATTTTGTCAATAAGAAGTGAATTGTTCATCATGGGAGAGGTTAAAACAATGCTGGATCTAAATATTCAAAGATCCTGGAAGTAAAACCACCACAAAAAAGGGAGGAATAGAAGAATATAAAAAAAATACTAAGACCACTAAAATTCTGAGCAGGAAGATAACAAAACCTAGAACATTTTCACACAAATAAAATCAGATCTAAATAATTGAAAAAAGAAATTACTCATGAGTAGATCAAAATAAAATAACTTGATGATAGAGTGGTGGATCACTGGAATAGATTAGGTACAAAAGACACAACAGTAAATGACTATAAATAATCTACTTCTTGATAAACCCAAAGACACTAACTTCTGGGATAAGAACTCACTATTTGACAAAGACTGCTGGGAAAACTGGAAAATATTGGACAAAACCTCAAACCTTGTATCAATATTAAGTCAAATTGAATAAAAGATTTAGATAAAAAGGGTGATACCTTAAGTCAATTAGGAGAACAAGAAATTGTATGTTTGTCAGATCTATGAAAAGGGTTTATGACAAAACAAGAAATAGAGAACATTATAGAATGCAGAATGGGTAATTTTTGACCTCATTAAATTGAAAATAAAAGCAATGCAACCAAAATTAGAAGGAATACAGAAATTTGGGTAACGATTTTTGCAGCTAGCATTTCTGATAAAGGACTCATTTCTAAAATATATAAAGAACTGAGTCAAATTTATAAGAAAATAATTCATTCCCCAATTGATAAATGGCTAAAGAATATGAACAAACAGTTTTCAGATGAAGAAATTATAGCTTTCCATAGTCACAAGTAAAATTGCTCTAAATCATGATGAAATTTAATGAAATTAATGAAGCTATTGTTCTGTGAGAAATCTTGAATGGGCAGATTTCAGAAAAGTTTGAAAAGACTTACATGAACTGATGCTAAAGGAGGTAAGTAGAACTAGGAGAACATTAACAGCAACATGGTATATGACAAAGGAATTTTTGGAGTTAAAAAAGAACAAATGGACCACTAAATTCTCATTATAAAACCATTGCAGGGGGTGAAGATGGTAATACAATGGAGAGAAATAATAGAAGTGATGGGGTGGAACATGCCTGTAAAAAAATCCAGACTTATAAGTCTCATACTTTATACCTCAGGTTAATAACTGCATTTTGTGGAACTAAATTACAGAATGGGAGGATAAAAGGTGATGTAACATGTAGAAGATAAAGGAAAATTTGTGATATACCCTAATCTAGGTTGAATTAAGCAATGAAGGGAAAATAAATAGTCACATAGTTTCACAACAAGAAGTACTATAGGAGAATGGATGAAAGAGGGATAAGAATAAGGGGAAAATAGGAGAACTTGCCTGAGTGTTAGGAGTGTTTCCCAATGAAGAACAGTAATTGGGGAAGAGATATATTCTATAATGGGAGATGGCAAACTTACAATGAATATTTCTCTGAGAGAGTGTTGTTCCTTTATGAACAAATCCTGATTCAGGATGAAGAAATCAAATCAGGAGAAAAGAAATAAAAATCACTAAGGAAAATTGCCAATCCATGATAAATGGTAAAGAAAAACCACCGGGAGAAGTGTGGATACAATTGGACCACATATTCAGTGATATAGGGGGGTTTCTACTATAAGCAATGCTTTCTAGCTTAACCACTGCAGTAGAAATAAATATTTCTAAAAGTGAAGTATGGTGTGGCTAGGTGGCACAGTGGATACAGCACTGGCTCTGGAGTCAGGAGTACCTGAGTTCAAATCCAGTCTCAAACATTTAATAATTACCTAGCTGTGTGGCCTTGGGCAAGCCACTTAACCCCATTGCCTTGCAAAAAACCCTAAAAAAACCCAACAAAAAACAAAAGTGAAGCATTGCAGAATCAAAGAGGAAGAACTCAGATCTATAAGGCTACAATATGGCTATTATTTGGAAAAGGAAACTCAGACTTAGTAATTTAGAGTTTTTAATTTTATGAAGAACAGAAAGAAATAAAAGTAATGCATTATACCATGACTCAAAAATAAAGCTTCAGTGAGATACAAAGGAAAGAGAAGTAAGAAAAGAACAAAGTATAGTAGTCCTTAGAATAAGGATAGAAAATTAAAAAAAAAACCCCTAGAACACAGGAGATGTAAGGAAGATTTTTAATTCATTACTTAATTAGGAGCAAAAACAAGAAGAGGGGAAAATAGGTGAAAGAAAGAATTGGAACTCAATAAATAAACTCCAAAAAAAGAAAGGAGTAACAAAATTGGAAGGGGTCAGGGGAGATGAGGATGATGGCAAAAAAATCTGTGAGACTAGGTTTGCCCTGGGATAGATTTTTTTCAAATTTTATTTATTTAAAATAATGGGATTAAGAGTGACTTCCCCAAGGTCACATAGCTAAGGCAATTATTAAGTGTCTGAGGCCAAATTTTAACTCAGGTCTTCTTGACTCCAGGGCTGGTGCACTATCCACTGCTGTCACCTAGATGCCCCAGGGATAGATAAAACAAAGTTACTTGTAGGGATAAATCATTATTTTAAAAGTGAAGTAAAAGGGAATTAAAAAAAATCCTAATTCAGGAAAAAATGTAAATGTAGATGTAAAATAGAGGAAAAGATAAACCTGCTTCTTATAATTTTAAATGTAATAGATTAAATATTCCAAGAAAATGAGTGATGGACTGAATAAGAAAACAAAACTCATGATATCATGCTTTAAGGACAAATATAAAAAGCAAAATATATGTAGGAACAAACACAAGAAAGTGGAACAAAATTTATTATGCCATCAGGTGAATTTAGAAAAAAAGAAGAGTTACAATCATGCACTCAGATAAAGCAAAAAGGAAATTTATAATATAGAGATAAACTTGGAAATTATGTTATGCTGAAAGGGATTATAGATAACATATCAGAATTAAACTCATGTGGTCCAAATGTCCTTAACTTTATTACAAGAGAATATGTACAGAAATAAAATAATAATAATAATCTTTAATAACTTTCTCAAAAATTAACAGAAATATAAAAGAAAGGAAAATAAAAATGAACAAATTGTTAGAGAATCTAGAGTTATATTATATTCAAAATGGAACTATTAAAGAATATATTTATCTCTGAGTGCTATATGTATATTTTAGAAAAATGAACTATGTATAAATTTCTTCACACTATTTTTCTCTACCTGCCAACATTTAATTTGGTAGCAAGATTGGGAAGCTTCTATGAAGCTGAAAATAGTTCAGGCATGGGTCCAGAGATGAAATACATATCTATTCTCAGAGGCCCAGCTAAGCTGAGTCTGAAGGGGTTATATTACCAGAAGACTGGGCACTAGTTAATGCTTTTTTTTAAAACATAGTAATTCATGAAAATCATATAATAAAACACAGAGGGATTGAAGTATAGGACACATTAAAGTATATGCTCATGTATACGCACACACACACACATATACTTATTATAGTATACTTTGCTATAGTTATTTGGGGACATATATTATCTTTCTACTAGATTATCATTTTTTTTAAATAGCTATGCAGTGAAGTGGATAGAATTTGGCCTTAGACACTTGATATTTATTAGCTGTTTGACCTTGGGCAAGTCATTGCCCTAGAAAAACAAAAAACAAAACAGTATCTCCAAAGCACTTAGCATAATACCATCAAAAATGTAATATATATATTTATTGAAAGCTTAATGCCTAGATTTGTATTCTGTTTTTAAATGTTTTAAAGTATTTTCAACATCATCTCCTTTAATCTTCACAAACATTTTGTCTTTTAGGGAAGATATTATTATCATCATTTGACAAATGAAAGAAAATAGAGATGGAAATAGGTTAAATGATGTGCCCAAGGTTACTCAGAGAGGGCTAGAACAAGGTCTGAATCCCAGGTCTTATCACTTAATTAGTAACATTTGAAACTTGTCAGATACATGTCCACTGTTACATCTTTAACAGAATTGAATTATTTTCCAGATCATTGGAAATATAATTTTTGGATATAGAATTTAATTCCAAACTACCAAGACTTTAATTTAGATATTAGTCAATAGAAGTCTTTTTCTTTTCTTAGGGTTAAACTGTTATATGGAAATAGGCAACCTGCCATAATCATTTAATCATTTTTTTCCCTCTGAACTAAAAATAATTTTCTAGAGTAACTGAATTTTCTCTTTTAATTCATTACCTAACAGTTCAGTGATACTGGGAGTAGAGGTCATGCAGGCAGAACACTTTTTGGCATCAAAGTAGGAACATCAGGATCAGCAGCATGAGTAGACTATATTGAGTCAATTATTCCATACTGTTTTATGTAACCAACAACTGAGCGTTACAGCATGATTGATTCTTCCCCTTTTCTTTGTGTAGGTTGTTGGATATAACAGAAAAATGGTGTTAAAGAACTATTATTTCTTGTGGAAATCTCTTAAAAACAGTAATTTTAAAGTCAATTCTTTTATGTTTTCAGTATGCATTATTCAGATTGATTTCTTCAAGTCATTTTCTAGTTTAAAGGCATTCCAGAGACTCAAAAAAATACACAAAAAAGTATATGTTATGAATCCATGCATCAATGAAGAAATGTAGTCGATATAGCTGCAAACCTATCTATCTAATTCAATAGTATATTTAAATTTGTGGCAACAAAACTGTTTTTGATTCCCATTTCTGCCACTTTTCCTGTGGAAAAATTGTCCAGTATTTGTGATTCTGAAAATTCAAATTTGTAATAATAATTCTTTTATAATCTATATTATAGCACTGTTATAAGGAAAGCATCTCTTTGCAGCCTTTGATACTGTTGATCACCCTCAATAAACACAGGCAATAAACATTTATTAAGCACCCACCATGAGACAATTACTATATTAAGCACTGGGACATAAACATGAAAAAAAGAGGGGTTGTTCTCAAGAAGCTTGTAATCTAATGAGGGAAAATAAAACAGAAAAAGCAAGCTGAAAGGGGAGGAGGGGAAGTATCTGATATGGGGCCATAGTGAATAAATTCCAAAGTAATGTAGTTAGGAGAACTAATAGGACTAGTGCTTCCTCTTTAAATGGAGGCTTTGAAGTTGTACCTAGAGAGTCCCTCTCCAATCTGAGGGACAGAAGGAAATGATGAAGTTTCATATGAAGGTATTTGTAGTATCTTGAAGAATTATGAAATTTTTGACATAATGAATTTTCTAAGTCATGGAGAAGAAGACAAATCCAAAGCAATCCCAAAGCAGTAAGGAATAAGAAGTCATCTTCTTCAAATATTTTTTCCTTAGATTTTTATAACCTATCTGAAAACTTTTTCTGAGTCTTTGTTGCTGGATTTTTATCCAGGTCATGTCCATTAACCTGAAAAGTTTAGTTCTGAGCCTTTTTCTTTTCGCATCATCTTCTCGTCAGCTGTCATCTCTATGCAGATAATTTTTTTGATCCAGCCTTAACCTCTCTGTTGACCTCTATTCTCACATCTCCAACTATCTATTGGACATCTTAAACTGGTTTTCTCATGGCTATATTAATCTCAAGTTGTGCAAAACTGAATTCAATTATCTTTCCTTTCAAATCCTTACCTTTTCTTAATTCCCTATTTTTATAATGGTTCATTCAGACTTGCAACTTAGGTGTCATCTTCAATTCCTCATTCAACCCACATGAAACCAATCAGTTGTTCCTACCATCTCAATATAACTTATTGATAATCCTTTCTTCCCTCTTATACTTAGAAGGAAAAATTAAAGACTTGCTGAAAAATTGAGTATAAATAATGGCACAAGAGGATAGACTTGGTACAAATTAGCAGTGTAATAGATTTATTTTCATATAGAGATGAATCCACCCACTTATATCTAACAATGTTAATGGGTAGTACCTTCATAGAAATGCAGTCTATCCTGATAAAAAGATCTTATGTATGAACAGTACAAGGAGTATTTCACCTTAACAATTAAAAGAAAATGAATATCTGATTCAAAATGTTCTGGTTTTGGACTCTCCTCTGGTGAATCACTGTCTTCTTGTCCACTAAAGTGCTTAATTTGACTCCTCTTTCAAGAAGAACATGAATATTTGAGAATATAGGAGTAGGACTGAAAGAGTATGAATAAAGTCTAAGAATCCAATTAGTTTGAACTGGCCTTGAATTCCAAAGTGAGTTTTTCATGATCATTTTTGAGGAAAAGTATTATAATATATTAAAGAAAAACACAAATCTGGCCTCAGACACTTAATCAAATTTGGCCTCAAACAATAATTACCTAGTTGTGTGACCCTGGGCAAGTCACTTGATCCCATTGCCTTGCAAAAAAGAAAAAATAGAAAAGAAAAATATTTTTGGTAGAAAAGAAGAGATATTTAATTTATATATGATCAAAAGCCTTTTTTTTTTCCATAAAGTGCCTTCCTATAACATGGCTCTAGTTACACTAAAATCAAATATGTTTCTTCCACCCTGTCATGAGCACTGTATATCTAACATTAAAAGCTTAAGCTGCAGTACTATTCTTGCCAACAAATATCAGTGTGAAATGGGATTCTATTGCACTTGAAATAGCATTATTGTTATCTTCCTAGCATAGATGTGGTCTTAGCACATCTTATCATCTAAAAGAGAAAACCATGTATCAACCTCACTCAACCAGGATTATCATAAATCAGGATTTTCAATTTATTTTTACCATGGAAAGTATTGATATGATATAATGCTTTAAAAAGAGAGAATATAAAACATCCCCCAAAACGCCAAGTGGACGATATCATTTGTAAGAGGAAAAAAGGTCAGAATGTTCTTTTTTCTTTTTAATGATAATTCCTAATAAAGTGAAAAACAAATGGAAAGCAGAGACAGTTTATTTTTAAAGGAATCAATATAAGGTCATTAAAAATAGCATTACAATATGTGTCAAGTACTTGACAAAGGAGAAAATAGTAGGAATTGGGAGTTGAAATGTTTGTTCTCAGTTCTATAAATATTTCTATAACTAGTACAGTGTAAATGAAAGTAGTCATATTCAAAAGAAAATCTCTGCTAGACCTGTGCCATCATACGGTCTGGCTTTTTATAGGTATAAGGTCAAGTTCTGCCTATTAGATAAAAGTCCATGATCTATTATTGATTTTTTTCCTTTCTCCCCCTCTTTATGTAACAGGAAGTATTCCTTTGGGCTCAGAGCCACTTTTTCTGTAGTGCCAGTTGTCAGCAAACTACTAGTCCCCATGGAAACAACCTGAAGCAAGTCTAGAGTAAGCCAAGAGAAAATACAAACTATGCTGGAAAGTGATCACCCCTACTAGGAAGGACCTTATTGCTATTTAGTGGCATCTACACTGTGCCAAACTACAGAGAAGGAGGGAAATAACACATGCTCATGTAAAATGAGTATCTAAAAAACATGTTTTTCAACATGGTGGCTAGAAACATGATGAAAGAAGTAATGCTTTTTCATAGGAATATTTAGCCTAGAACTTCTCAAAATAATTTGGCCACAGAATATGAAGAAACTTGAAATATACTGATAAATACAATACCTATTGCCAAAATACTGATCCAAGAGGTTTAAGTGGATAGATTGTCCTCCGAATTAAAAGAGAGTTGGGAAATTTTAGGGGTAAAATAAAGGGGAGAAAACATACATTCATGTTGAAAATTGTATTTTTGTAGGTTTTTGCAAGGCAAATGGGGTTAAGTGGCTTGCCCAAGACCACACATCTAGTTAATTATTAAGTGTCTGAGGCCGGATTTGAACTCAGATACTCCTGACTCCAGGGCCAGTGCTCTATCAATTGCACCACCTAGCTGCCCCCAAAATAGTATTTTTTAAATAAAACATAACCTCATACTTACTATTAGAGAGCAAATATAGTTAGCATTGATTTTTTCTTCCATATAATATCTTTTTGGCATCATATTAATCCCAAGGTTCCACTTAAAAAACTGAAATGATTTTTTTGGGGGGCAGCTAGTGCAGTGGATAGAGCACTGGCCCTGGAGTCAGGAGTACCTGAGTTCAAATCCGACCTCAGACACTTAATAATTGCAGAGCTATGTGAACGTAGACAAGTCACTTAACCCCATTGCCTTGCAAAAACAAAAAAACTGAAGTGTTTTTTTAGTGTGCATGAAATTAAAGAGGTATTACTATCTCCATTGTCACTGCAACTAGGTTTGTTCCATCTAGCTCAAAGCTGAAATCAGCCATATGAGTTGCCTTCACCAGTAAAATGTAAGCTCCTTGAATGTAGGTAATGTTTTCTTTTTTGTTTGCATCCCCAGTGTTTTCTTAGCATAGTGCCTTTCAAATAATAAGTGTTCAGTGAAAGCTTCATTTACTCATATGCTTCATGATACATTTTCATCCAGAAAATCAACAATCATTTTCCTTAATATATTTTATCTGTCTTTTATTAAAAATCAACAATATAACATGACAATTTCAAAAGTTTGTTAAATTCTAAATTATTCTGAAAATGTGACTTCTTATTACTACATGTGCGGCACTGTCAACAATTTAAAATTTAAAGGATGGAAGCAAGTAAAGATGCAGAATGGTTAATTACTGTGAAAAGAAAGGCGACCTTCTTTGAGAGAACAATGGAAGAGAATGGAAAATGATGTTGAGAACATCACAACCCTAAAATAAGGAGAAGAAGGAGCTTGAAACAGCTAACTCTAATTTCATCAGTAAAGTATGAAGTATTGTTCGCCTTCCAGGGGAAGGAAGGAGGGGAAGGGGCAACATAGTTGGCTTGAGTAGAAAAGAGAATGTTTACAATAGACAATGTGGTGACTTTAAGGTAAATGAGACAAGTAAATATTGGTATGTAGAGGTGATGGCCTGGTTGAAAATAGTTATCATAAATAATGTTTAATGGACTCAGCTTGACTGATTTCTTCCAACACTGTTCATCACAAAGTAAGTATGAATGGGAAGGGTGGATGTTGTAATTCAATGTTAGGATATTGAAATGAACAAGTAGTTGAAAAAGGAATTCAATGATAATGGAAAGTATAAACTTATATTTTTAAATAAAAGGTCAAAATTTGAAGAGAGAAAAGTCAGTATGACTAAGTAAGTCATGAAGGAGTGAGATGAGTATAGGCTATGGGAAAAACAGAGAATTTAGGTTTTAGGAAGGGTGATTTGTGTTACATTAGTAGAAATATTGAATACAGAATAAGGGATGTGACAGTCCCATTGTATTTTATTTTAGGCTAGATCTGGATTATTCTTTCCATTTTGGGGAACAATATTTTAAAAAGTAGACTTTTTCCACGAAAGCAACATTTGGATGGTGAGATTTACTATGAATTGGGAATATTTAGTTGAATAGGAGAATGCTTGATAGGAAAAAAATAAATGAAATCCAATTTCCAGAAATTTGTCATAAGAAAGAGAGATTAGGGGGCGGCTAGGTGGCACAGTGGATAGAGCACTGGTCCTGGAGTCAGGAGTATCTGAGTTCAAATCCGGACTCAGAATTTAATAATTACCTAACTGTGTGGCCTTGGATAAACCACTTAACCCCATTGCCTTGCCAAAAAAAAAAAAAAACTAAAAAAAAACCCTAAAAAAAAAAAGAAAGAGAGATTAGATTTGTTCTGATTAGGACCAAAAGATGAAGTTAGTACCAAGAGGATAAATGTTCCAAGGAGACAACTTTCATATGATAATAAGGAAAAAATTCCAAATGTTAAATACATTTAATAGTCTTGTTTAGGTAATTGTGAGTTGTCCATCATTGGAGATGTCCAAGTAATATCTGGATAATTATATCTTGGGGATGGTAATAGAATTCAAGATTTGGGTAATGATTCCCCTAGATATTCTCTGAGAATTCTTTTGACTCAGAGATCAAATGACAGCAAGATTGACTCTTGCAAGTTGGAAAAAATGAGTCAAAAGCAAAAACATAAAATTTAATAATAGTTAATGTCCTGAATTTGAGATTTTTTTCTTATAAGCTTCACTTTAAATAGGTGATTGAGAGCCCTGATATGGATAACTATTCATTTGAAAAGGCCAAGAGGGTTTAGTTGACTATAAATTTCATATAATCCAGAAAAGCAAATTCAACTACCAAAAATAAAAAAGAATTTACAGTACTTAAGCCTTGTAATAAGAAAAGTTGATGGACTGTTTATAACAAGATAGATACCACTGTGATCAGCAATAGTAATGTTATATTATATTTAGAATATTGTACTTACTTATAGGTAACACATTTGATGAAGGATACTGACAGGCTATTGTGTTCAGAAGACAATAGAATGGGAAAGGAAAATGTCACTAAAGAACTAGCTTCCTGGAGAATAAAGAAAGTCTGAAGTATTCAAGGATTTGAAAGACTGTTATGGAGAATATATTGAATGTATGTTTATCTTACATGACTCCCAAGGTCAAAACAGAATTAGAAAGAATTTGGTTCTGTTTTAAAAAAACAAACCAGACTTTTTAATAATTTAAGCTAACCAAGAAAAGACAAGTTTTCCTTGTAAACTACGGTGCACTAGGTGTTGTGAAATGATTTCTAAAATGAGTAGGAGATTAGAATAGATGACTTCTATGGTCCCTTCAAACTCTGAAATTCATTCTATGTCTAATTTTTTTTCTTTAAGGTTCTATTTGACCTTGATTTTTAGGTGGCAATATAATCTGGTGTTCTTTAATACTCATCTTTTTTTTTCCTTTACCTATCTGATAATCTTTGAGAAATGCTAATTAGAGATAACTTTTTTTTCCTTTTCATATATTCCCTTTATGGAATTCTTTATGGAGTTTCAATTCTACCTATACATAGTTGATGCCTAAATTTGTAACTCTTCTCTAGGTCCCCTTTTACTCCAACTATAATGTTTTCTCAGATTCTAAATGAGACATTACATTCTCTCCCAAACTCTTTCCCCTTTCTTGCTTTCCTATTATCATACTTGGCAATAACACTGTCTGGTTGGTGTCCTGAGTATATAACCTTGGCATCATCTTGGATACTTTTCTCTCCATCAATCATATTCAGCGATTATCAAAATTCTGCCAATTTTTCAGTTGTATTATTTTTATAAAATATGTATTTTACAGATTCTGTATGTACAGTCTACAGAAGTAGTTTTATAATTGGCTTTCCTTCATCTAACCTCTCTCTGATCTAGTCTATGAATTGGAGAAAATAATTTCTAAATATAATTTTATTATATAATTCCTTCAATTAAAACTTTAAAAATTTCAAATTCCTTCTTAAAGAAAATGAAACTTTCTTAGACTTCATAACTATCCACAAGATCCCATCCTTTTATCTAACTGACCTTTTCTCCCCCCCATATCCTTCAGCTTATTATCTGTGCTATTCATAACAATTACATTATTGTTTTCTAAAAGACTTCCTTACACTTCTCTTGTTGACTCAAACTCTTCTCTTCCTTCTTAAAATGTTTTACTTTTTTTTCAGAAATCTTTGCATATCAGTTCTATCTACTACTAAAACAAATCATTATCTCCCAAGCTTTACACATAAATGCATATTTGTATTGGGATAGGAACATAGTGTGATGGTGTATTTTGAATTTATTATAGCATTATAGTAGGTACATCTTTCCATATATGGTTATTTAAGGTTAACATGACCTTCATTGGAAAGGGAACATCTAGGTAGAATGGGTAGCAAATTAAGAGAAGTAGGAAGGAAGATGCAACATGAATATTTTATTTAAAAAATTTCGATCTCTTGGATTATATGAATTCTTTTTTATTTCTTTTTGATATTCATGACAAAGAACTGTCATGCCTACACTAACTTCAAATGTACCATTAAATCTATGATAATAATTTTCTATGGAACACTTTTCAGACTCCTGGGGTCATTCATTCCACATAAATAGAATGCTATTTCAATGTTGAAAAACAGCCTTCACATAGGAAAATGCACAAAAAATGCTCAATAAATATTTGTTGAATGAATAAATGATTGTACATTCTACCACTTTGACTGCTATGTGGGAGTTACACTTAGAGTTATGTAACTCATTTCACATATTATGTGTTGGGAATTGCATTAAGTATAAGCAGTTAGAGGATCCCTATCAATTTTAAGGCTAAGAATGACAACTATATTATTTTTGATCTTCATTTTCCCCTTAAAGAGAGAAATTAGAATTGAAAAATACCCAAAACTATAGTGAAATTTGGTCAATTTAGAGAATTTTCTCTGCAACAAACCAAACATTCATATTTGGAAATTTCCTTTTAAGCATATGTAAAATATCTTTACTAAAGTTCCGTTTTGATGTTTCATCATCATTGGATGCAGCTCAAACAACTAAACAAATATTTATTCATCTTATTATATATGAAAGATGCTATGCTATATACAGTGTCCTCCTACACATAAAAATATAAGCTATAAGAACTGATTTCTCTTATGAAGGATCTTAAAAATCTAGTTGAGCAGGGTGGCATGAGAGGTTATTATGAATGAGAAAAATGTAGATGTAGGAAAGTTAAAGGAACATTTATAGCATGAAGTAAACAGATTTTCCATGCAGGTTTTCCAAGAGAAGTTGGAGAATTAAAAATTCAAAATGGGGGATAGACCATGTAGTAATTTCATTGATAGCTGAAAATGTTCTAGATTTTCATAAATTCTGATGTTCAGTAGACCATAATGGTATTTGAAATAATTTTAAATATTTAAAACATAAAAGTTTATCATACCCTAATAAAATGGTAAATTATATTTTAATATAATTTATAAAAATAAACAATATATTAAAATGCATACTAGGGCAGCAGGTGGCTCAGTGGATAGAGTGACCAGCCTAGACTCAGAAAGACTGAAATACAGATTTAGTCATATACTGTTTATGTGACCCTAGGCAAGTTACTTAGCCCTGTTTTGGTTTCCTCACATACAAAATGAACTGAAGAAGGAAATGGCAACCACTCTAGAGTCTTTGCCAAGAAAGTCTCAAAAAGTAACTGAATAAAAACAAGTATACCAAATTTATTCAAGCTCTAGAGGATTTTTAATGAACTGAAGTAATAATTACATAATAGTAAAACACTAGTGAATCCTCAATAGCTGGTGAAATTGTAATTATAAAAAGTATTTTCACACTACTGAAATTATAAGTATTATCAGTATTCTAAACTTCAATATTTATACCCAACATAACTTCCATATTATTTAAGAAAATAATTTCTTAAAGCAAACATTGTTTGCATAACAATACACTGAAAGATTATGTGATGAATGTTTCTATAAAACTATTTGTTGTTTCTTATACTAATAAATGAACAAAGTGTAAATATCTCATAAAACTCATACTATATATATCTTCCTCTATAATATGCCTTAGCAATATTGCATGTTTGGGAAATACAATAAAAATGATTTGGAAATATTTTTGTAAGCATTTAATTAATCATACACCAAAAATGAAAGTTCTTGTAATTCACGGAACACCAATGATGACCAAGTATATTGAATTTTATAGTCTATGGGCTACTTTGGACTTCATATAATTCAGCAAGCTTTTTTCAGAATTATTAATTCTGATCAAGAAAAGTCTCCCAAAGGGTATGTATAATCATCCATGATACATGTGAAAGATGTAGTTTAGATCTAATGAATTTTCTGTTTGTAGGAATGAATAGAAACTGAAATAAATGACTATAGGAGGGTATGAAGTATCCACAGGAAAGTTCTAAAAAGAAGAAATTTCTACCCAAACCCAAGTTATTATATGGTTAACCTCTATTTATTATTTCATTTACAGTGAGTTTTTAAACCACCCTTGATGGAATATAGAGTTGTAATTAGAAAAGCATATCTACCTTGCTTTCAAAATTGACCATAGTATCCTAGAGTCTTATAAAAATACCTGATATTTATATAGTAATTTACCACCTCATTTTATAGATGAAAAACTACAATGAGGTCCCAAAGAAAGTGACCAAGAGTCATGTTTTCTGATTCTACAACACTTCTCTTCCCAGTTATACTATAGTGTCTCTACATTATTACTATTAATTTATCTTTTATCTATAGAAATTTTCAAGAAGGGAGATTATTAGAACTTTTGATTTTTATTCTAAATGAAAGATTTACATAGAGACCTCTCCTCCAAAGTCAAATTCTGATTTCTTCTCCAATGAAAGAATTTAAAGTAATCTTCATGCTGTGGGAAAAGAGAGAGAAGTCTGGAGTAAGGGACCCTTTACTCAGGTTTAAATCTGACTCCTATTTCATTAAGTACATAATCTTGGGAAAGTCATTTCATTTTTCTAAATTCCCATTTCCTCATAATTGAGGAATGGCTGAAAAAGGAGCAGGGTGTAAACATAATGGAATTTTATTGTGCCATATGAAGTAATGAATATCATGGATTCATAGAAATAGAGAGACACAACAACTGATGCAGAATGAACTTAGCAGAATCAGGAGAATTTACTCTTATGATCTTTTCAAATTGATCTTTTTGCTATTTTTGACACAGGTAACTAACATTTAAATGTCATTATGTTCCAAGTAGTATGGGAAGTACCTGACTTAGGTAAAACAACAACAGTCCTTGCTCTTGAGAAGTTCACAGTCTAATGGAGACAATAACATGCAAACAAAATATATACAGGTATACATACATACAAACATAAATTGGTGATAATTAACAAGATGAAGCCTCTAGGATTAAGGAGAACTGGAAAAGGTTTCTTTCAGAAAAATGAGACTTTGGTTGAGACTTAAAGGATGCCATGGAGACCAGGTGACAGAGATAAGGCAGGTCACTCTAGGCTATAGAAGTCTATTAAAATGGTTCAGATCCATCTATCTCTCATCTCCATTCCTTTGCTAAGGAAAGGGAATGCATTCACTCTTCACTGCCCAAGACTACAGATGTAGAGATGGGAGGGGACTCAGAAGACATTAAGTCCACCACATTAGAGATGTATGCATTGAGGGAAAGAAAGAATAAGTGATCTGTCTAAAAAGCTGGTAAGCATAACCAGGTCTTTCTGTCTCAATGTCTCCCAATTCTTTTCAGGTAGTGCTCAAGCCCTATTTTCAGCACAAAGTCTTTTCTTCAACTGCTTGTTTCTTCTCTCCTTCCTTTGTATTTATTCTCTATATGCTTAGATATGTACATAATGTTGCATCTCCTTAAGAGTAAGGATTAATTGATTTTATGTGTCCCTAGTGTAGGTACTTTAGAAAGGCTTGTTGATTGATTTAGCTCTTAATCTTAATTCCTTTGATCTTTCTCAGTACCTGTGACTGCTTCTGAAAAAATGAAAAATCTATCTTTGGTCTTTGAACACATTACCACACCAATAAATTTCTGTGCAACATAGTGTTTTCTAGAACCATGCAACTTTAGATTTTAATGCTAAGTATTGGTATATTGCTTTGCTTATTTATAGCTTTGTTTAAAATATAACTGCTCTAACAAATTTAACTTCAGGGGATTTAAAAAGTTTATTCTTTTGATCTAATCTCACTAAAGCTACAGGCATGAAACTGCAACAAAATGTATTTTCTTCTGTATTTCAAGGATCTTTAATTTTCTCCTGTTGCTGCCATATCCTTTCCTCTCCCATCAGCACAGATATAGTAGATGTTATTTGAGAGTGACTGTGGCCAAATAGTCCATCATCATCATGCAGCCAACACTGGGATTAGCATCTCTGAACTTTGGTTGTGATAGTACATGGGGATACAGACAAATATGAAAAATTGCGTAACCTCCAGTGTCCCATATATATATATAAAGCCTTTCTAACTTTTTAGGACTTTCTGAACCTTGGGTTCAACTAACATTAAGATTAAAAAAAACCAGTCTTTATCACATTATCTTGGGGCCACAAAATAGGACTTTAGTAGAGGATTTTGAACATTGATAATTACTAATCAATTTTTAAAAATGTTATAAGTACTCTATCTTAACATGCCTAAAATATGAAACAGAAGTCATTTAAGGGAAAGCTGTTAGTACCTGAAGTAAAATTTATCTTGATGTGTTTTATTTACATTGAGGAACATGTCATACTTAGGAAGACATGAGTTCAAATCTGATCGTACATACTTGCTTAAACAGGTGACACCAGAAAGATCAATTAACCTCTGTCTGCCTCAATTTCCTTATCTGTAAATGAGAATTATAAATAGTATCTACTTATCATGAGGGTAAAAAAGAGATAATATTTGTAAATGTTCTTTACGAATCTTAAAATACTATATAAATGCTAGTTATAATTACTAATATTGTTATCATTTATTATTATTCTAATTCCCTGTCTAAATACCACATTGGGCAGAACACCTGATCATGGTACAAAGAAAAATATAAATTCAGAATTTAGAACAGATTGAGAAATTATGTAGGTTTTTTTTGAGGGAGTTCAACTTGCCCCTGTTTTCTACAAGTGTCAATACTTTATACAACCCCATCTGCTACTTTTCTTTTTAAAAATATTTCTATAGTCACTGATTTTGACTGTTTTGTCTCCTTCTTTTAACTCTATAATTTAGAATGTTTTCCTGATCTTCTTTCCATTTTCTAAGTAAATCATTATATTACATTGTGATTAAGACAATGGGAGAAATCATGATAGACCATGAGGTTAAGGTTGACAGTATTGCTTTGAGCTCCAAACACAGTATTCTCAATTAAACTCATAATTCTGATTAAATTTAGAGTTGCTGAGTGGCCACATTACAGATAGGTAAGCCAGGTTATACTGGGGTCAAAAATTAGAGTTCTTTAAAAAAAAACCTTATCATGGGACTTTTATAAATAGTAAAAACTACAATAAACATAATGCTTTAAAATTATCAAAGATCTTGGAAATATTATTTCATTTGATCTTTACAACAAGCCTGGGGGATAGGTAGTATTATTATTCCCATCTTACAGATGAGAGAACTGAGGCAGAAAGTGATTAAGTGACTTGCCCAGGGTCATAGGTATTAAGGGTCTGAAGTCGGACTTTCTGACCCCAAGTCCAGGACTTTGTCCACTGTGCTACCTTCCTGTCTCAAATTTTAAAGCCAGAATGATTAGGAAATGTTTATATTTATTGTGCTTCCTCACATGTATTCAAGAGCTACATTGATTTATTAGAGAATCACATAAAGAAAGAGAAAAGTAAAGTTTCATGTAAAGTCACTGACTATTCCCCAATTCCTGGAATATTCTCCCTTCTCATCTCTACTTCCTGGCTTCTCTCAGTTCCAGTTAAAATCTACTTTCCTGGGCCTTAATAATCTTGGGCCCTCTCCTGGCTATGTGCAATTTATTCTGTAGATAGTATGTAGAAGTTTGTATATTGTCTCTCTCTCTCCTTGGACAGTTAATTCTTTGCAAGCAGAGGTTGTATTTTGCCCTTCTTTGTATTCTCAGGGTTTTCCTTGCACATAGTAGCTGCTTAATAAATATTTATCTACTGATTGAATTTCATGACCATTAGAAGACATATAATGTATCATAGTAAAAAAAGCACTCTATTTGGGTTCAGAAGATTTTAGCTGAAGTCCTCACTTTAACACTTCAATAATGATGGAGAATTCACTGGTTTTGTAATCAAAGAAGTCATACATATTCAAATTCTTGCTCTATTTAACACAAGAGTAACATCAGGCATGTTACTTCACATTTCTGGATCTTAGTTTAATCATTTTGAGGGGATAAATATCTTGACAGTCCCTACTTGCTTTAAACCCCTATGATCCTCAATAACTCAGTGATTAGCAAACTCAAGAACTAAACTCCAAGGGGAAGATATTGTATTCAGTATCTTCTGGGAAAAATGAAAAACAGTTATTATTGATATGTTTAGATCTACATTTTTTACTGCAATGATCTCCAAGTGGATAGAACCAAACTGTAAAAAGATTATATCTTTAAACAATTACAAGGGAACAAAAGGAGGTACTTAGCAAAAGAATGGATGGGGGAAATTCCTATAGAAACAAGGGGGTAATAGTGTAAAATATAAAATAATGAATTTTGATTAGTTAAGACTTAAAACCTTTTTTTATGAATAAAACTAATATACCAAGATTAAAGCAAGAAACTACTATATGGAAATATTTTTATTAAATTTCTCTGATAAAACTCTGCAATTCAATTTATAAGAAGTAGATAAAAAACTCACAAATCTAGACTCATTTCCCCCTATAGATAAATGATCAACAAATACTAAGTTTCCAAAGGAAAAATTGCATATTTCAAAGAACCATTAAAAGAGTTCCAAATTATAAGAGAAAGTGGCCAAAGATAGAAATAGATAGTTTTGGAGAACCACAAGAAAATGAATTCACTAATACACTGCTAATACAGTTGTGAATTGATCCAAATATTCTGGGGAAAGTTTAGAATAAAAGTCACTAAATTGTTCATATCCTTTCTTAGAGATTTTAGCATTGTTCACACACTGAAAATAAGGTCAAAAACAGAAAGGCCACAAATAAACTCAGTTTTCCCTAACAATACTATTCATCATAGTAAAAACAAACTTGATGAATCATTTAAGAGATGGCTGAAAAGAATGGTGATTTTGCAGCAAAATACTAGGATACTGTAAAAAAGGAACAGAAAAGGAATTAATGAGGAAAAGTATATGAACTGATATTCCCTGAAGTAAGAAGATTTAGGAGAATAATATATTCAGTCACTTCACTAAATGAAAATAACATTAAAGGGATATGAATTCTGATTAATGGTAAGTGACTAATTGTTTGCTAAGGATTTATGCTAAAATACAATTCCCTCCTCTAGAAAGGAATGCATGAGACTAAGGGAGAATGCATATCTTGTTCCTATATCTACTGATTTTGTTTCATTATTTTGTTTTTAAAAGGAAAGTTTCAATAGGGTAGGGCATGGAATATATACAAAGAGCATCAATGATACTAAAAAGAATTAAATAAATTAATAAAAACACAATTATGCATTTGATGGACAATCATGAATAAGTGACTTCACATCTCTGATCTCATGTACCTCAGAGAGCTATTGTGAGGAATGTCTCATATAAACATTAAAATGCTACAGCAAAATAAGTTATCACTACAGTTATTATTCCCACAAAAAAGTCCCTCTTTGATTACATGGTACAAAGTGAAACTGGACTCTCAAAGGCAATGCCAAAAGAGCAACAAAGTCTGGCACAACTTACTCAAGTTAGAAATGAGTTGAGTGTGGACTAAGTGACAGATGCCTATTTCCTGGGGACCAGTCTAGATATGTTAAGAGATATTCATCATCTTGATTGCCATAGCAACTGACAAAGAGCTTCAGTGAATTAATAATTAGCAAAGTAGTTAAGATGTTCATTGGTGGAAAGAAATGCCCAGTGAAATAAATGATCCATTAAATACTGAAGCATAAAATTATTAATTGGAATAATTATGATAATACATGAACTAAATCATAATTTAAAATAATTTAAAATATTAAAATATTATATTTCCCCCCAAAATGAAACAGTCTGTCAAGGCTTTATATCTGTATGGAAGAGACATCAAGTACAATATTTTATTTGGCCAGAAAAAATAGCATGTTGCCATGTATAGTGGCATTGTATATTGTCTTTGCTCCTCTTTTTCTTCTTCTAACTATTAGTGCAAGATTAGGAAAAAGTCAATCAAACTTCTAAAGTTAATTTCCTAAAATTCAGATTACATGTTAAATCAATGGTAGAGCCACCCTATTCATATGCAATAGTAAATGAGAGAAGATAGTACCAGGACTCTTCTGCTGACAGTTATTTTTCCTCAAATACAGGAATAGCAAGAAATATTCTGGGCCACTCAGAGGAAAGAGGAATGAATCCATGATTTATCAAATGCTTATGGCTGGGTTAGGGTAATATCCTCCCACTGCTATTAGCAACAATTTAGAAACTTGATGGGAATAGACTTTTTGTATTTTCCGCCATTAATTTTCAGGTAGGCTGGGTGGGTTCTACTATCCACACAAAAGCCACTCTCAATTAAAAATTAATTTATAACTTAGAAATTATTTACATACTAATATAGAGAGCATATGTGCATATACTTATCTTACCATTCCTAAGATGAAGATAAATAGTTAGAAGTTGACTGAAAGAGTAGAGAAAAGCTAACTTTTGTTTTTCTTATGAAAAATCCATTTGTTTTGTTACCAAATCATAGACTATATGTTAGGAAAAAAATTAGCTTAATTTTAATATTTTTGAAGCTTTTTCTTTTTCTGATTAAAACTCTTTTTTATAGACTTTTAAACCTTTTATATTTAAGCTATTACATTATTTAAATACTAAACAAGTTTTAAGTGTTGCTGAAGTATAGACTTATTAGATTTCTTTGAATTTAGAGAGATATTTAAAATGCTGTGTAAATTTTCTTTGGTCTTTTAAGACTTTATTATCTAAATCAGTTTAGATTGTGGAAAACCACTGATTAGAAATTGGAATTAAGCAAATGAGTGGTTAACAATACCTGAATGCAAATGAATTCTGAAAAAAATTAAATGCAATTAAAAAAAAAAACCACACTTTCTGAAAAAAACCCAGAAAAATATAGTAAAGAAGCAAGGCTGAAATATCCTTGAAACATAGCTGTTTCAATCGACTGTAAAAGCAAGTTTTCTACCAGTACAGAAACTGCTACTTTAAAATGACTACCAGAAGACATACAAAAATCTATAATTCATAGTGAGATGAAAACTGAAAAAGAGAAATGTTATATGAACAGTCCCAGGGGAAATAGAAAGTACTCATTGAAGTGGCAAAAAAACCAAACCTAGTACATAGATAGATGCTAGTATACATGCAACACAGGTGAAGTGCTAGTTAAGAGGAAAGAAAGTTTTACAAGGAGTGGAAAAAAGAAATGAGAAATTAAAGAAGACACTTACTGGAGAAAACCACATGACTTTTAGAATCCAAATTGTCAGAGCAAAATTCACGACTAGGATGATAAGCAGAAGAAGGACAAACAGGTAGAGGCAACGCTTCCTCCAGCCATAAATGCCAATTTTGTAGACATATTGGTTGTCTGGCCTCTCTAGGCTTGTGCCTTGTGTTGTTGTAGTGTACTGTTCACGTACCATCTGCTACAGAAGAAGAAAAAAACTCTCATTAATTATGAATATAAAGAAAATAAACAATATAAGAGATCTTAAAAGTACTTGAAAAGTTATAATTATATATGATAAGAGGCCAATTGAATGTGATAAGCAGTATGTAATTTTGTGTAAAATTAGCAGATAAAAATATTTTTTTGTTTTCAGTATCAAATGGTGTTTATATATGAAAGCATAATTTTATATTTCTGAAAGAGAATTTAATTTACTATAATCTTATTTCATTATAAGAAAGATGTTTTACTCTAAGTTAATACTATATGTTATTATAATTATCACTTCTAAAAAATTAAATGACTAAATAATTTACATGTTTTTATGTACCCTTGCCCAAGGTTAAACCAATAAATAATGGAGCTAAGATTGAACTCTAAATCTAATTCTTGGCATATTCTTTCTAAGATACAAAACGATTCCCTTTACCATTGAAGATGCTAAAATAGCAAATCTAAAACTAGTTTAAAAATATTTATTCTCCCAATTTTAATGCAATAGGGGGAAATGATCAACCAGAAACATAAAGAAAATATGTGATTAACTGAATTCCATTTTAAATCTTCATGTAAAATATGAAATCTTAACTCTAACAAACACATTTATGTCTTAAACCCAGTTTCTTCCTGGGATACTCATGGATCTGAGATCTTAGTGGCATTTATATTCCCTCCAACATGGAAAGGACCATGTCTTCCCATAATCTCAGCAAAGAAGTTCCACACTACGAGCTCAACATAAGCATTACTTTCTCCTGATCATAAGGATATCACTGTCTCACAAAGACTGGTGACTATGCCTCACTGTAACACATCTTTATTTTTGTTGCTGATGTTTCATCATCATCAAAGAATGATGAAACACTTTTCTCCTGTTATTCTTCATAGATCTTTATTTATTAAATGTTGCAAGCTGCTCTCACCTACTCAATATCCTCTGGGTAATAACTCATTTTTAATTCTTCAGAAACTATAATATTCTGTAACATGTTGTCTTACAACAACATTGGTCGACTATTAATATAACCTGTGCCTATGCCATGCTCTTATGTGGTGTTAACTATTATTTGTTCATGTACAAGGGAGGTAAAAATCAGTTAACAGAGATAGAGAGGCCTGGAAGACAAGTGCTTTTGATGGACAGAATAATAGAGGCAGTTCAGTGGTACAGTGGACAGAGGACTGAGCCTGGAATCAGAAATATCCAAGTAAAAATCTCTATAGATTTTTGATGAAAAGAATGAATTCTAGGAGGCTAGGATGAATTGGGGTTTAGAGTGTAGTCAGTGCAAAGACACAGAATGGGAAATTGACCATTATGAGTGAGCAGCAATCAGAATAGTTGGCTGCACCAGAGAGCATGGGAAGGAGAGTGATATATAATAAATTTGGAAAGGTAAGTTGAGGTCAAATTGTGAAAAGCTTTAAAAGTTAAACATAAGGGCTTCGACTTCTTCCTTCAATAGGGATTTGAGTGAGATGATAGGACTTGCACTTTTTGGAAACAAATGTTAAGAGGATAAATTGATGGTGTAGTGGATAGAGTGCTGGACTGGAGTAGGGAAGACTTATCTTCTTGCAATTCAAATCCGGCCTCACACAATTTATTGGCTGTGTGACCCTGAGCAAGTCATTAATCCTGTTTACCTCAGTTCCCTCATCTATGAATTAAGATGTAGAAGAAGATGGCAGAAGACTATAGTATCTTTGCCAAAAATACCCTAAATGAGGTCACAAAGAATTGAACATGACTGAAATGAATGAACAATAGGACTGATTAAAGGAAAGGAGTTGGGGACAGAGGGATCAATAGGAGGTTATTGCAGAAGTCCAGATAAGAGGTGCTGAGGGCACTAATAAAAGTTGTGGCTACATAAGTGTACAAGAGACATTATAGAAACAGAAATGATAAGAGTTGATGACTCTCTCTCTCTCTCTCTCTCTCTCTTTATATATATATATATATATATATATATATATATATATATATTTATCAAATGTTGCATGCTACTCACACCTACCCATTCACTCTATGCCTTATTGATGATTCACTGCCTTTATAACCAAATATATGTGTGTGTGAGTATGTATGTGTGTGTGTGTGTGTGTGTGTGTATGTATGTCTGTATGTGCGTTTGAATGAATTAGAGTGAGGAGTCAAGCATGAACTAAGGTGATTGGAAGAACTGATATTCTCTATATGAAACCATTCTTAATACCTTAAATTGTTAGTACTCTTTCTTCTCAAAAATTCAACTTTGGATTTATTTGCATATATTCTAGATATGACCTAAAATTTTTGTATTGTAGAACTATTTCAGTTTTGTCTTTGTATATCAAATCCTAGGGTCAAGGGATTATTAACCTGGAATCCATAAGCTTGAAGAGAAAATGGGTGACTCTGTAATGTTAGGAATTTTATGGTATACATTTAAAATATTATTCTGAGAAGGGAGTACATAGGATTAAACAGACTTCCAAAGGGGTTCTTGGCACAAAAAAGATTAAGAAACCCTGCTCAAAATATTTTTGGTTGATTAACAGCAATAATATAATATGAGATGATAATATTCAAGGAAATGATGTTTTCTATTGCTTTGGGATATACATGAAAATAAACTGCTTTCCCGACTTATTTATTTGATTGTTCAAGGAGAACATGTGAGACACCTTTCCCACAACTTCTGCTTTTGTTTAGGTTTCATCTATAGCATGAATGTTAAGATGAATAACATTAAATTTCTCCAATAACACTTTTCACTCATTTAGTTATTTGACAAGGACTTCAACCTTACAGTACCAGTGCTAATTTAAAGTCTACTCACAAAATGAAAATCTAGTGATCCTTGGCATCCTGTACTTTATTCTCCTGGCTCTGTCATTGATACTGAAGACAAGTAAAAAGGGACCATTTTTTATTTTCCTTTGTTTCATTGAGTGTTATGACCATTTCATTATTAGTTGGTCATATTACAGTTGTAGTTTCTCTGAACTTAGCTGGACTGGTCTTTGGAAAGTATACTCTGTTACTAAAACTCTCTCTAAACATTTCTATCATAGTAGATGTTGTCAGAATTTTTTTTAAATTAAAGATTTTATTTATTTCTAGCTTTACAATTTTCCCCTTAATCTTACTTCCTTTCCCCCCACCCTCCACAGAAGGCAATGTGTCAGTGTTTACATTGTTTCCATGTTGTACACTGATCCAAATTGAGTGTGATGAGAGAGAAATCATATCCTTAACGTAGAAATATAAAGTATTAGAGATAGCAAGATCAGTTGTCAGAACTTTCATTCTATTTCTATAGTCTACAAGAACCCAGGACCATCTCCAAATTAGGAGATAACAGAGAAAAATTTTATGGAGGAATGTCCAAAGCACAATCAGTTAAAATATCAAATCTGCTTTTATCTCCTCCCTTTCCATGCATGCACGAGAGAGAGAGAGAGAGAGAGAGAGAGAGAGAGAGAGAGAGAGAGAGAGAGAGAGAGAGAGAGAGAGAGAGAGAAATGAGAAAGGGAGGGCCAGCAGTCTGGACCATTCATTAAAGCTCAAATTAATTCTGTACAAGGTCTTAAGTTATTTAACAATAACAACAGTTGGCAACATCTGTTTCAACTCTGCTGATGCAAAAAAGTAAAATTCATTGAACAAATGTTTGGAAATCATCCATGTGCTATTTATTAGTTAGGTGATTCCATTCCAGAAGCAGATTGAATTGGAAATGACATGAAATCCACTTTCTTACAATTTAATATCCACAATTAAGACTTTCTCGAGACAAAGTTAATTGAAGACAATTCAATTCACAGAGGACTCAGAGATTTCGATTTTGCTCCTGGGAATAAGATCAATGTACCCAACACACTCAATTTTACAAACCACAATTAAATTATATCATTGCTGAACTGCTGAATTTACTCAAACACATTTTAAAAAATCTTTGTAAGATTCTTGCAATTATCCTTTATTTACAATGAACAATTAGGAATCTAGAAAGATTAGAAATAATGTAACTGTACAGTCTGAATATGTATCTCATTTTCTAACGCATTGATGTCTATGAAAAAAAACCAAAATTTCAACTACTTATACTTTATTTTAAATATTTCCTGAACAATTGCAGCTGCTTGTGTGCACAAATGAATATGAGAAAGTATAGATTTCAGAGATACATTTACATGAGTTTATCAGTCAGAATAAGTAACTTAACAATGTCAATCAGATGAAGAGCTATTTTATGGGCCCCAATAACAATTTTCTCTGTCCTAAAGGAAGCACTGAAAATAAGCCTGTACCACAAGGACAATGTGGATTCAACATTGCCAATAACTGATTATAAAGGCAGTGAATCATTAATAAGACATAGAGTGAAATCTCCTTTTCTGAAGACAATCATAGAGAGAATATAAAATTATAGTTTAGGGATGGTTTAAAAGAAGTCCTACTTAAGTAGAGGGCAATTATCAAGGACTTTCTGAATTTTCTTTTTAGTTCAATGTATCATACCCATATCATTTTCTGAAACCCTAATTAAAAAATGTTATTATTCCTAAATTCCAGACTTGAGAGGGAATTGAAGTCATCTATTCTAAGATGTACTTGACCAAGAATACCCTCTGATAAATAACCTTGCTGAAGGTTCAAATTAAAGGTAAATATTAAATAATATTTAATTTTTACCAATTACATGTCAAAACAAAGTTTAAACATTTTAAAAAGGGGTTTGATTTTCAAATTCTATTCCTCCCTTCTTCCCTTCTTTACTCCCCCCCCCAGGAACGTAATCAGTCTATTATAGGTTATATATGTGCAATAATGTAAAAACATTTTCATATTAGTCATTTTATACAAAAAGACTAGAATGAAAGAAAAATGGCATGCTTTATTCTGGCTTCAGATAACTGAACTATATGCTGTTCTCTCTCTGGAGGGGGATAGTAGGCTTCATTATTAGTCCTTTGGGATTGTCTTGATCGCTGCATTCCTGAGAATAAGCTTAGTCATTCACAGTTCTTCATCATAGTATTGCTATATATGTATACAGCATTGATGTTTGGGTATATAGAACTTTGTATAACGTTCTCCTGGTTGTGATCACTTCACTTTGCATCAGTTCATGTATGCCTTAACAAGTTTTTTCTGAAATTATCCTGGTTGTCATTTCCTACAGCACAATAATATTCTATCACAATCATGTACCACAACTGATTTCAAATTCTTAGCCACAACAAAAGAGAGCTGCTATAAATATTTTTGTACAAATAGTTCTTGCTCCCTTCCCCCTTTTTATCTTTTTGGGATACAGACTTCTAGACTTTTCTTGAAGAGTCCCAAGTGAAGGGAAATGCATCATCTCCTGAGGTAGCCTAGTCAATTTTTGTTGTTGCTGTCAAATTGTTTCATTTGTGTCCATTTCTTTGTGACTGCATTTGGAATTTTGTCAAAAGTACTACACTGGTCTGCCAATTTCTTCTCCAGTTCATTTTACAAATGAGAAAACTGAGGCAAACAGGGTTAACTGACTAGTCCATGATCACATAGCTAGCAAGTTTGAGAGTGGATTTGAATTCATATCCTTCTGACTCCAGGGTTGGCTCTTCATCCACTGCACCACCAAACTGTCCAGTCCACATTTACATCATTATAAATGTTAGAAAGATTTCCTTTATTACATGAAGCCTAGATGCAGATTTCATCCATTGATTCTATTTCTACACTCAATCTAATCCCTCTTCCACTTTCAAATACTTAGACAGATATCATACCCCACTATTCTAACCCATCTCAACAGCTTTAGTCTTTTCCAGGCTAAATATTCCACTTTGTTTAACCAGTACATCTATTACACGAATTTGATGCCCTTTGCCATCTTGGTCATACTTTTCTAAATACTCCCCAATTTGTAAATGTTTTTCCTAATATATGGTACCCCAAAATGAAAAAAATATTCTACATGTGCTCTGATCAAGGCAAAGTACAGAAGGTATACTGGTACCTTAGCATTGAAAACTGGGCCTCTCTTTACACAGCTTATGATTTCTTTACTTTTTTTGGGGTGGGGGTTCACCATAGCTCATTATTTGTTGACTCATGGAATTTAAGTCCACTAAAACCTCTGGGCTTTTGGATAAATTTCTATTTACCCATGCCTCTCTCATCTTGTATTTGACTTTAGATATTATAAGACTATCCTTATCCCCTATGAAATTTCATTTTGACCCATTGTCCTAACCTGTCATCTGCAAATTTGCTAAGCTTCATCTGCACCCTTATTCAAATCATTGATACTAATATTAGCACAAGGTCAAACACAGGTTAGCAAGGCACTCTTTTAAATGAGACTTTTAAATGAGACTGAACCACCAATTACAACCCTTCAAATATTTTCCTTCAATCAGGTTTCTGGTGTTATGCTATATAAAGATAGCTTTGCTTTATATTTTTTTTCTTTTACTCCAATACGGAAATTTGGAATTAATATTTATTCTTTAAAAACCTGTCTTTAATCTCTGAATCAATGATGAATCTTATAATTTCCCTGATGTTGACTTCTTTGCAACCATAAAGTCCAAACTTCTAGCCCTCCATTGATCCACTGCCCGTCTCTTGGTCACAGGGTACTTCAACCCAGAAGACCACAGATGGTACCAAGAAAAACTTACATCCTACTCACATAGAGTACAGGCAGGGACATGTTGAATAGGAAAAGGAGTATTCATATCTTTGAACAATCCTAGTTTGAAAATTATCAAGGGTATAATCCATGGAGAAATCCCCAAGTTCAGAGAACAAATGAGACTATTTCTTAAATTATTCATCCTTGTATAGGATTTTTCACCCCATAATTCTTAGATATCTGCATCATTTTCAATTTTTTTCTTCATCAGTTAACATTAGTCTTTGTACCTAAAGTCAAATGGATTTCTTAAGGAAAAAAGGAGTTGATGATGATAGCTTATTCTAAGTATAAGGGTAGAAGGATAAAGTATATTTTACAAAGCAAAGACATTAACCCTATGGATTAGGAAGTAGAGGAATAGGGGGGGTTAGAAAAGGGGCTATTTGAACTTAATCTTGTGCCAGACTAATTGAATAAGGTAAAAATCATGAACTTAAAGTGTTTCTCAATAATTTAGGAAATTCTTCCCTAATATAACAGTATTATTTATTCATTAGAGTAGATTAAAATTGGTTTATAGTAGAAATACAAGGGATCAAATTTTTGCCAGAGCAAAGAAAATGATGAAAAACTTACACTATTTTTGAAGTAAGAAATCATAAATTAATCCCTTATGAACTCTTTGTGAAAAAGGCTTTCAGAAGGTTTTTGTGACAACAGAACCATTCCACTTGAGTTGATATTAATTTTTTCTGTTTATCTCAACCTAAAGATATTATTTCATTTATAATACTTTTATCTAGGATAAATTTGATTCAAGTCAGATCATTCATAACTTAATATGAACCCCAAAGACTCAATTTGATTTTTTCTATAAAACTTTATTTTGGTATATCATAATTTGGGGTTCAGCTTAAGTCATGACTGTAAATCTATTTGATTTGAGTCAAATTCACCCTAGATGAAAGTGAATCTTATTTTATAGATATGGATAAGTAATATCTTACATTTTCATAACACTTGGATATGAATTATTTATATGTATGATCTTATTTGATCTTTACAAGATCTTTGTGAAGAGAAGAAACTTATTTTTCATATGTTAAATACATAAATGTTTAATTTTTCAACTTTACATTTTGGAGCAATTATTTTTTCTGGTCTTTTTTCAAGGTGGGAACTTCAAGAAATCACTATATCTAACCTTGGGCCTTTAGCTAAACAATTATAGTCATCAATCATAGAGGTAATCTTTATTTTTCTCATAGTCAACTGAAAACCAGAATTGAATTATCATATTTATGCATTTATTTACTAAAGCAAAGTTTATGTAATCACTCATTTAATTTTCCCAAGACTTCACTCCTCTAATTGAAAGTTTTAATTATGGATATTTAGGAAGCACTTTTGCCATGACATTTTGAAATATATATTAGTAAGATTTACCATCTCAAAAGTAGACCTTTGAAATGCTTCATTGAAATTATAAAGGAACATGGATGTGAAAATTTTTCTTTTCTGAAGTATATGAAATTATTTGAAAAAGATATCTATTTTTATCAAATATATTTAATTATATTAACTCAGATAAATCAACTTCAGGAATTTAAAATATTGGACTCTGAACATGACACCATTTTATGCCTTCTTCCTCTTTAACTTTTCATTTTTAAATTCCAAAAGAAAGTGTCTTGCTCTTTTCCATTCATATATTTTAGATTTTGAATGCATTAGATGAAAGAAGTAAAACGTTGTCCTGACATATAGGTTATTGCTATTGTTGCATTACTTTTATATAAAAAACAATTTAGTTTTACAGAAAAAACTAAACTGGGTCTTTGGGGTTCAACTTGTTATGACTGTAAATCTATTGATTTGAATCAAATTCGCCCTAGATAAAAGTGTATCTTATTTTTATAGATATTGATAAGCAATATCTTCCATTTGCATAACACTTGGTTACAAATTATTTACACATATGATCTTATTTGATCTTTTAAACAAGCTTGTAAAGAAAAAAATATCATTTTCTTTATTCCACAATTGAGGAAATTGAGGCTTCAAGATATTGAGTGACTAGTATAGGATGATTAGTGATCAGGCACCTCTCTGTTCTTGGCTTTATGAATTCTATACCCAGTGGTTTCTTTCACTAGCAAAAATGTCTTTATAAAAATATTATATGTCAATGCATATTCATATACACATATATTTCTAAAATGGTTCATGCCATGCAATGAAATTTATCATAATTTGGATCATGGAATTTATGATTATAGATTTTGAACTCAAAGGGGCCTTAGAAGTTATTGAATTCAGGGTGGCTAGGTGGCATAGTGGATAAAGCGCCGGCCTTGGACTCAGGAGTACCTGGGTTCAAATCCAGTCTCAGACACTTAATAATTACCTAGCTGTGTGGACTTGGGCAAGCCACTTAACCCCATTTGCCTTGCAAAAAAAGAACCTAAAAAAAGAAGTTATTGAATCCACCCCTCTCATTTTATACATGAAAGAATTGCGGCAGAGATAGGTTTAGTAACCTGCCTAGGATCATATAGTCAGAAAACAACTGAAGCTGGATTTAAAGTTGGATTTTCCTGACACCAACCATTATGAATTCTGCACCCTCAAAGACCATGTCATCAAAGTTTTGCCTAATGGAAAGACTAAGTAGGACTTGGTGAAGTACAGTATGCCTGTAAACCTACTTAGATATATTCAAAACTACATTTCAAGTTGGCTATGGGCAGTTTTTTTTAAGCTTGGTAACACCAAATGGCAGAGACCACATACCAAATCATAGATGGGTTTATGTCAATGGAGGAAATACTGTTTGTGGTTTCTGGACATTACTCTCATAGCCAATTCCTTTTCTTCAGCAGTTAGCATATGATCTTGTATTAAATATCTTTAATACTATCAAGAAATTTTTAGGAACTATTATCTGTTTTACTATTATCTATCTATGTATCTTTCTCTCTCTCTCTCTCTATATATATATATAGTACTTTTCTATTTCTACATAAATATAAATACTATATCAGTAACAAAAAATTACTACATCAAAATATTATTTAGTTCATTTTATTCATTTGAACAGATCCATGATTTCATAGATATAGTGAACTTGTAGATAGGAACTTCTTCTAATGAGAAGATAGGCATCTGTTCTATAATTTTCAGTTTGAGAGAGTTGTCTAGGTTTTGATATAACTTTGTTGAATACAACATATAATAGAAGGAAAGCTTTCCTTAAATTTAGAGGTATTCAAAAGCGGAATGATGAGTTTCTTCAAGCAAAGAAGGTACCCTCTCCCTGGACATCTTCAAGCACAATCTAGATGACTACTTGCCAGATATGTGGTGGAAAGTGTTCCTGTTCAGGTATAGGTTGGACAATATAAATCATTCAAAATGAACCAGAATATAAGTTCCCTTTGAAAGAGAGCAAAATGGTTTTTATTTAGTAAATAAAATACAAATTTTAAAGATGTAAAAAAAAGTATGATAAGGCTCATTGAGCTAAAAATTATCCAACCTCCTTGTTTTCCAGTTGGAGAAACTGAGATCCAGGAAAAATTTAATGGGATACTAATCCTTAAGGCAAATTCTCTTTCAGAGACAGAACTCTATTCATATTGTTGTTGTTCAGCTGTTTTCTAGGTCGTGTCTGTTTCTTCATGACCCAATTTGGTGTTTTCCTGGCAATGATACAAGAGTCATTTGTCAATTCCTTTTCCAGTTCATTTTATAGAAGCAAATAGGGTTAAGTGACTTGTCCAGGGTAACACAGTAACTGTCAAGAGGTCAGACTGGAACTTAAGAAGTTGGATCTTCCTGACTCCATGTCTTCTCCTATAAATAATGAGAATACCAGTGCCTCCAATATATGTTTGGAAAGTTTTGATTAAATGTCATACAATCTCAAGAGTTGGGTTCTGTGACAAAGTTATCAATGTATTTTGGTATGAGAATTGGAATAGAATGCAAAATTTTGGGAAACATCACTATAAAGTTTATATTTTGTTTTGATTCTGCATTTTCCAGTTGTGTCTGCTATATCAAATGACAATGTATTTATTGGTTATTCTCTATAATAAAAATATCACTTTTAGCAGCTAACTTTTTTATAGCAAATATTATCATAAACTCTAAAAACAGACTTGTTTCAAGATTCTTTAATAATGAAAAGATCAATTTTATTCCAAAAAAATTGTAGTTTATAGAGATAAAAATGTGGTTCAATGTTTGTCACAACAATGAATTAATAAATCCTTTCAAGATAATTATTGGTGCATGAAAATACATAACCAAATTAGAATGCTAGGTTCCAATTCTAGCCACCTCAGCCTAGAGTATTTCACACTATCATTAATGTAAATGGGAATTCAATTTGCATCTGGAGAGAAACCAGAACTTTCAGTTCAGTCTATAGGGAAAGTTCTAATTTGTGTTGAAAAAGAGAATATTCTGACAAGGAGCAGATAAATAAACAAACCAGAATGTGCAATTCTTCCTTGAATTAACCAGAATCAACCTTTTAAGAATTTCATCTATTATTTCTGATGACATGAGAACCTATGATAATATTCACCAATGTACCTAAATGTTTATTTTGTAAAACTGAAATGAATTGATGGGTCCACTCTAGGAACCTTAGGGATTAAAAAAATGTGTAGGCTTTTGGAGTCAAAGGAATCTGAGATTAAATCCCAACCTCTCCTACTTAAAACCTATATGACCTTAAGTAAAGCACTTCAGCTTTCTGGGTTTCAGTTTCTTCATCTGCAAAATGAGGAGAACGGACTGAGATGACCTCTGAGGACTCTTCTATTTCTTAATGTGTGACTCTATGGAAGATAGCAAAGGTAGTAGCAGTGGCATGGGTTTGTTACTTTAGCAGCACAGTGAATTGAATTATAATTCCTAACATTTCAGAATTTTGTTTTATCATCCCTATATCATATTTTAAAATATGAAAAGTTAGGATAGGTCAAGGGTTAGGTCATTTCTTGCCATAATTCTATTTGTGAACCACAGGGGAAAAGAAAGCAATTTTGATCATTTGAAAACTTCTTTTTACTTTTCTAGTTCAATACTTTCATTTTACCTTTGAGGAACCTAAAAGTCAGAGATTAAGTGATGCAAAAGGTTACCGATATAAGTTACAGCAGTAGCATTTGAATCCAGTTCTTCTGCCTCCAAATTAAGTGCTATTTTCACAATAAAAGAATACTAGAGTTAAAAGAGATCTATGGGATAATCTAGAACAAACCTATTATACAGTTGAAGACAGTAAAAAAGGATATGCAAACTACCAAAATCATATAACTGGTCAGTTTTTTCACACCAAACTAATAGTATGTTATTTTTTAGATTTTAAAAAAACCTTAATTAGGAAAAAAATGATTTCATTTCATTTACTTTTAGCCCAGAATAACTTCAAAGAAATGATGGTGAAGTAAAGGAGAACTTCACTATAATGAAATCATTTATAGCAATAAATGTAGCATCTGACTTTGATTACATTCAGGGAAATGAGAGATTAGTTACCTCCAAAATTTGTTTTACTATCTTTTAAAATTAATTAACATTAGTGAAGATAATCATAATAATACTTAAAAGCCTATGATTTCATTAAGATGGGAACTCTTGGGGGAAGCTAGGTGGCACAGTGGATAGAGCACCAGCTCTGGAGTCAGGAGTACTTGAGTTAATCCAGCCTCAGACATTTAATAATTACCTAGCTGTGTGGTCTTGGGCAATCCACTTAACCCCATTTGCCTTGCAAAAAAACTAAAAAAAAGATGGGAACTCTTGCCACTGACATAGATCTAAATCCCTTGAAAACTTAACATATGGTCTTTGAGAATTTCCATGTCTGAAAAATTCATCTCCCTGGAGCCAGTCTGATTTTAAGTCACCCAAATGTAGCTAGGAAAAGTACTAGATAGAACTCTTAAGACTTTTTTTTTTTTGGTTTAGATTTACAGCACTGGCATAGCCTTCAAACACCCAGTTCACTTACACATCAAGAGGAAAAGCCATAGCAAGATATTAGTGAAAAATAGTAATTCATATTTTATGTAGGGCTTTAAAGTTACTCTTCAGCTCCATTTTTACATGATAAAACAGGCAATACAGCTGGAAAATCATTGGATCTGGATCATACAATCTGGTTTGAATTCTAAACTCCTCTTCCTTCCCATTTACTATTCCTACCCATTTACTATTGATTACAAATTTGGGCAGATTCCTTAATCTCTCTTAGCCTTAGTTTCCTTATTTGTAAAATAAGAGAGTCAGACTATCTGCTCTCTATAAGTCTTTCTCAACTCTAAAGGTATATATTTATTTCCATGCCTTGCCCAGAAAAGTAATTCTCTGACCCTGGACTATAATTCTATTTTCTTGTTCTAAGATAATTGTTTTCCCTATAATGCCATATTACTGCTATGAAAAGCTAAGAATATTAGAACTTGGAAGAACCCTAATTGTACTCTCTCACTCATAATTCAATGTGTAAAAAGTGGGCAACTACAGTAGAGAGATGTCCGATAGATATACTCAATGAAACTTATTATATCATCTCCATCTTTTCTATTCCTAGCAATCATTTAAAAAAATACTAGGAATCAACAGATAAAGTTAATCAGTATGATACATTATATGACTCCCTAAAGACATTATTCTGAAGAAACATTTTACATGTCTAGATATGAAATGTTTTGGGGGTCTAAAAACCTAACAAATTTATTTATGTTGGAGTCATATTTCATATCCCTCAGAAAATTCAGAATTATTCTATACATGGAGGGTCTATTGACTTAAATGGGAATTCCATGAACAGATGGAGGAAAGAGTTGGGCCTTTTACTTTTAAATGATGCAAAGAGAACAAATTGTAGAGAAAGTGATAGATTTATACATTATTTTCTATACCCTTTTATTGCTGTAATAATATGATTGATGAATATGCCATAATTCATTGGTTGAAACTTCTTTCATTTCACATCTCATCAACCAAGCATGCTACACCATTTTCTAGCATGATTGTTAATTCATAAATGCTTCGTGTTTGAACAGTTCATTTTATGGCTCAAGATCATATAATGTTCCACATCCAAAAAATGAACTGATTTGGATTTAGGGAGAGAGATTAATAGCTAGTGAAGCACAGTGTCATACTTTTTCTTTTCTATTCAAATGTACCAGGCAACTGATATTTTGGTTAATATGCATGTCTATGATTAAAAAAGGGTGAGGGAGAGACTTCTGTGGCTGGAGCAGATAATCTATTCATCATTTTATCCTCAGACAATTGATATTATAACAATCACAACTCACAATTATGTAGTATCTTAAGATTGTATAATCTCTGAGAACTTACTACCTGTGAGCTAGGTAGTGTGCAACTTATTATCTACAGATTATAATGAGAGAAACTGAGGTTCAAAGGACTTGAGGGACTTGCCCATAAGGCACAAAGCCAGAATTCCAGTTAAAGATTTCCTAATGCCAAAGTAGGCACTCTTTTCAGTACTCCACTCTTCTTTACTCTCAAGTCCTTTTGCAAGGGGACAAAACCATCATATATATGTAATGATACTTATTACACAAGGAATGTGATTATGTTAGGTGAAATCAGAAGAAATCATTCCAGTGGAAATACTGTTCAATTTGTTTGTCTGCTATTATGGGTGCTTTACTTGAGAGGCTGTGGACAAATTGAGTTTCTAAAAGAAGCTTTTTTTTGTGAGGCAATGGATTAAGTGACTTACCCAAGGTCACACAGCTAAGTAAATATATATTAAGTGTCTGAGGCTGAATTTGAACTCAGGTTCTCCTGACTCCAGGGCCTGTGCTTTGTCTGTTGTACCATCTAGCTGCCCCTTTTGATAAAGATCACTAGGAACTTGCCACTTCACACCCTAGTGAAGAGAAGAGAGCAGATGGAAGAGATTGATGAGAAAAGTACAAGGATTTTTCACATTTTTGAGGAGAAATAGAAAGGAAGAAACTGAGGTAGAGGAATATGGAGGTGATGGGAAATCTTATTGGCTAAAAGACAGATCCTGTAATTAGTAATCCAGGAAGAAAAGAGAATAATGGAGGCATGGAATTCTGGAAGTATGAGAAAAAAAGGTCAGCTCCCTCACTTTAAAATTAATTGAAAGGCTCAGAGAGTTTCAATGACTTAATTGAAATTTGGGCAGCCGGGTGATGCAATGAGTAGATAGAACACTGTCCTTGGAGTCAGGAGGACGGGTGTTCAAATCCAACATCAGACACTTGCCACTTACTAGCTGCGTGACCTCAGGTAAGTCTCTTATCTCTGATTGTCTTGCATCCAGGACCAACTCCAATCAGCCTGAGATGGCTCCAGAGGAGAAAATGAGGTTGGTGACTTAGCATTGCACCCCTTCACCCAAATCCTATTCAAGTGCTTGTCATGGCATCATTTCCCTGATGTCATGATCTTCTTCCAGAACAACAGATAAAATATCAATCAATCCCACAATTGCTAAGAAAAACTTACCAACTGATAGATAATCCAATAAGTATTTTAAGCAAGAAGCAGAGAAATTGAACAAAAGCTACTTTTGTACAAAGTTAAATTTGAGGATGATTATATCTTGAATTTGTTTAGCACTTTTCAGTTTCAAAGGATTCCATTAAGTCATTTCATGCAAACAACCACCTCATGAGGTAAGCAAGCCAATGTTATTATTCCCATTTTACTGGGCACTGAGACTCAGAGGTTATCATTTCTATAGTCACATAAACCATTATGGAGAATTGATACCTGATTCTATGTCTTCTAAAACCAACTTCATTGCATTATTTCCCTACTATACCATGAAGAGCTAGTACTTAAAAAAATCATGCTCTTTAAAGAAGGATTAAATAGAATGGCCCAGACTATAGATACTAAAGAAATTTAGAGGAAAGGGAGAATAATGAAATCTCTAATAGGGAAGTCTACAAAATGAAAGGAGAGAGAATAAATTTGGATAAAGAGGGGTGAGAAGTAAACATTATAGATGAAGGAAACAATATGATTGAAGGCAAGAAAGTAGAAATGATCTTAGTGAGTTCTAAATCTAGAAAGATAATTTTCACAATTGCAACAGTCTTTGGGGTAGGGAGAGAGATTAAAAAGGTCTTTGAGGAAGGAAGGTGGGGTTCAATACTACAGAAGTTGAAGCCAACAAGAAATGTTGGTATTTGTTGCAACAAGAATTAAGGAGTGAGAAATGTGGGGTAAGGGAAAGGTATTAAAAAAAATGATGATAAACACAGCAAGATGTGGGATGAGAAAGGTGAGGGATCCTGGAAGAAGGAAGAAAATAGTGTCAGAGAAGGTAGTTTGCAGACTGAGATGAAGATATGAATGGGTTTCATTAAAACAATCAACAGGACTTGATTTATAGGACATGTGAATGAATATTGTCATACTTTGCATTGTTCACTCATTTAATATAGTTAGACTTGTCTTCATAATCAAATTTTAAATAACTTGAGATAAAGAACGAAGTCTTATAGTTCATCTATATTCCCATAACACATAGTAGAGTGCTGAACAACAGAAACTCCTCAATATGTGTAATAAACTGAGTTTCTAATGAAGGTTTGAGAAGCTTCCCAGAGGTAATTATGGATTAGCATTATTAATGAAGCTGATTTAGCTCCCTCTTACTTATATGCTTATATTGTTTAAGCCTGCAATTAAACAATTAACAAGTATTTATTAAATGCCTACTATGTGCCAGGGCCTGGGGAGACAAAAAACAAACAGGCATCATCAGTCCTTACTCTCCAAGGGTTTGTCAGAGTAGAAAACAAAGAGATATAGAATACATGCAAAGGAGTTTTGGAAGGAGGACACTAGCAGCCAGAGCATTGGGAAGGGCTTTGTGTACAAGGTGGAGCTGGAGCAGAGCCTTGAGAGAAGGGATTCTAAAAGGCAGGAAGAGCACATCCTGAACTTGGGTTCAGTCAGTGAAAAAATAGGAAATGGGAGGTGGAATATCAGAGGTGAGTTAGAGCAACAACATATGTTTGAGCAGACCTATAGGAGAGGAAAGAGGGCAATGCATGAGAGTGGAAAGATAGAAGGAGCCCAACTTGTGAAGAAGTTTAAAAATAAAGGAGTACATATATTCAGACATATTTATGTGTGAGTGTGTGTGTGTGTGTGTGTGTGTGTGTGTGTGTGTGTGTGTGTGTGTGTGTGTAATATCTTTCCTACAGGGAATTGAAAGCCAATGGAGTTTACTGAATAGAGGAATAATATAACACTTTTTATTTAAGGAAAATCACCTTTGTAGCTATGTAGAATATATGGAGATCAGGGAGACCAACCTATAATAAAACTTGTGATTTATTTATTCATGGAATTGGAGAAAGGAAGATTAATGCAATTAAGTGGCATAATAACTATGAAAAAAAGCAAAGCCCTAGTCACCAGATTTTCTCTGTTGTTCTTGAATCTTCTATTACATAATTTGAATAATTTACAGCATTTTCTAGAGTACAAATTTTCTTTTCCTTCTGAGATGAAAGAAAATTTTGCTTATCTCTGCTCAGATTGATTTACATTGGATAGCTTCATTGGGATTCTCAGAATCCTTGATAAACCCAATTCAAAATCAGAGCAGGGAAAATATGAATATGTTCAGGAGATAGTGTATTGGAGGAGTCTGTAAAGGTTTTGTTAACGTCAAGGACACTGGGATAGGAATTAGGCTTCTGCTATAGGTCATACCAATCTTCTAGTCTCTTAGGTTTCTAACCTTCGAATTATCCCTGACCTTGTTTTTTCCTGCCATTCTGGATGACATGATGTCTATTTTGATAATAGTTCTTATATTCTAGACTGCTGGGTGCGGGATAGAGCACTAGACTTGTATTTAGGAGGATATGAGTTTGAATTCAGTCTTATTAACTGTATATCCCTGAAGTATAACATCTACCTGCCTCAATTTCTTCATCTGTAAAATGGGGATAATACCACCTACCTCCACAGGTTGTTGGGATGACCGAATGAGAAAACCTATATAAAGAATACTGGAATCTTTAAAGTGTTTACCTTATTAATTGGGAGGAGTTAGGTAATTTTGATTAGAAGAAAGAGCATTTTGGTAGAGAATGCATATAAGTACAGTAGTTTTGAACAGGCCCTTGAGTGAAATATGTATGAACAGATAAAATGAGGATAAATGACCTGAATGTGCCAGACATAATCCAACAAGAGTGCTTACCTCTAGTAATTCAGTTGGAATATTAAATGAGGGGAGTGGTTTTTAGAATTTGAGAGAAGAGTTGAACTTTAAGAGGAATTCATTCTGACTGAAGCTACTGAAAGAACAATCTAAAATTGTTCTTGGAAGGAATTCAATTAAATTAAACTACCCAAAATGTATAAAGTACCTACTTTCTACCTCCCCCATCCACTTCCCCTCCTCAGCACCCCCCCCCCAACTTTTCAAGTTGCTTAGGAAGATAAAGAAAGAAAATAATGGCTGCTTTATATAGTGAGAACAAAACTGAGATGAAGATTTATTTTCATCAAATAAAAAAAATCTCTGACAATAATCTACCTAATGAAAGTTTGACCAGATTGAAAAAATACTCAATTTTAGAGGGCATATCTCCACTAAGGCTATTGAAGATGAATGACATCTGAAAGGGGATTTATGGAAAGTTATAGCAATATGATATCCAAAGGATATGAAAAGAACCAGTATTCCTTTGGAACACTGTGAGGATCCTTGACAGTGAGGAATTATAGGAAGACAGAGACACAAATTACATGGATGCTGTTGGTCCCCACTGAGGGGAGGAAACAAGTAGATGAAATCATTTACCCACTCAAATACTGAAATTAGTCATCAGCAGAGCATAAAAAAACTATAGATTTGCAGCCCATTTCATATAAAAGAAATATCATTAGCTTAGCAAAGGCTGAGAAGAGAGCTGAGATGGTGAACATAATCAACCTAGGGATGATGTCACATTCCTGTCAACATAGAGACAAGAAGTCAGTGACTGAATCTGAATAACACTGACTGAGAGGGTTAAGATTTTAAAAGGAACACATTTAAAAAAAAAAACTGGTTTAAAGGAGTTGTGAAGAGTTGTCAGAGATTTGGTTGAATGGTCTTTTTTGATTTGTTATATTTTATCCTAATGTCACTTCTTTATCACTTAGGATAATTGATTTACAAATACTTTTCTTACTTTTTAAATATACTGTTTCCAATTTATCCTATATTTGTACATATTGCTTGTTCTTTGTTTCTTATTTGGGATAAGTCCATGACATCAGAAAGATGATGACCATGGCATCCAAGTGAATTGGATGTCTCATTTTCTCCTCCAGAGCCATCTTGAGGTCAGATATGGATCAGGATGATTGGAAATGACTCTGGAAGCAATGGAACACTTTAATGTTTTATCAGGTCTCAGTTTGACTGAGGTAAAAAATGACCTTTCCATTTCATGATTAAGAAAGAAATGAAGCACTGAGTACCTGCTATGGCTTGGTGAAGGAAGACCAAGAATATGTGTTTTTGTGATACTCCTCTGGAATTAGAGAGTCCCTTCTGAGAGGATGTAGCATTCTCCTGATGATTCTTGCTTTTTATGGCAGCGCTTACAGCACTTTACTCCCTCAGTGTAGGTGTAGGTGCCTGGTGTATGTATAAAGGGAGGTCTGTGAGCCAATCAGGGACTTGGGGAAAACAAGAATGATGAGTTTGAATACTGAGAATGGTATGTAAAACAATGGAAATCAGTTCAATGCAAAGCTCTATTGGTTAAAAAAAAAGCTGGGGGGAAGGGAAAAGAGGAATCAGTAAATATACAATTTAGATATACACATAGAATATAATGCACATAAGGGCAGAACTGCATTGGGGAACAAAGAGACTGGGGTTCATTCACCTGGAAGGGCATGCTCCTGGGTAACCTTTTGAAAGTAGAATATTTGTTCTCTGATTTTTGGTTTAGGTGACAGGGTTCAGATCACAAAAGGGATTTTGGGGGTACACTGATACGAAGAGAAAAATTAACTAATGGTTGGAAAGATAGTATTTTTGGATATACAGCTGCATTAACCTTAACAAATATTATTCCCAGTATTTTTTCATGAATAGATTCTGTAAGCTATAACCTTCTTTAAGGGAATACTGTCATTATGGTATCAAGGCTACAAGGACTAATCTTATATCAATCTGTGCTAAAAAATGTGTCTTGTTCTAGTCCCCCTAAACACCCTCCCTGCACATAATCTATAGTAAATAAGTTTATAAGCAGCAGGATGTAAGATTGCAAAGGGAGTACCGGAAGTCACATATAATCCATCCCAAAGGACAAAAGAACAAAATTTACAAATTGTATCATATATTAATCAAAATTCACAGCATAGTAATATATATATATATATATATATATATATATATATATATATATATATATATATATATGTATGCTGAATCTGGGGAAGCCATGTAGGTGCTGCTACTGGGTCTTTTGGTTCTATGATATGTAAATATTAGAAAATCCCTAAGCTCCACAGTAAATACTAGAAGGCAGCTAGATAATGCAGCAGATAGAGTGCCAGACCCAAAGTTAGGAAGAATCATCTTCATGTGTTCAAATCTGACTTCAGACATTTACTAACTGTGTGATCCTGGACAAGTTAATGAATCCTATTTGCCTCAGTTTTCTCAGCTGTAAAATGAGCCAAGAAGAAAAAAAACAAACCACTTCAATATTTTTTGGCAAGAAAACAACAAATGAAACCTCAAGAGTTGGAAATAACTGAAAAACAACTGAACAACATAGTAATGACCAGCATGTCATCAAAAGGTGCTGATAATTTTGAAATGAAGTGAACATATTAAATTTAAAATTTAAAATGAATTAGATGTGTTAATAAACTAACCACTGGAAGATGGAACAGATAAAACTTGGTCTATTTTCCCAATCAACACCATAAAAATGAGACCTCAAACTTCTGAAAAGTCTTCTGTTTTCATGACTTCATGCTGCTGAGTGATCCCAACTCTAATTCAAGGTTACATGTCTGATACTCTCTGCTTCTCAGCTTCCCCATCCCCGGGCCCCATACCATCTGCCTCTGTACCTCCAGACTTTTTTGTGTTTTTTAATCTCGTATACTCTAATTTAATGTTGACTGCTTCCTGATATCTGTTGTGGTTTTTCCTCAAGTACTCAAAGAACTGGACATACCTGTCCCCCATTTCATAATTTCAAAAATTAATTAATACTTTACAAGACAAGGTTCTCTAAGTTATAGCCTCCCTTAAGGAGAAGCTGTCATGGTGGTCTCAAGACAACTGGGTCTTGTCTTATAGTAATGTCTCAACAATCTTAATTAAATTTATTAAAACTTAGCTCACAATTTCACTAGCCCTCATAAGAAAGTTTTGAATTTACCAAAGCTTAGCTCAGAAATTCACTAACCCTCATAATAAAATTAAGATAAGAATTTGTCAAGCATACATTAAATGTCTAATGTGTGCAAGTCACTGTGCTAAAATATCAGGATTACAGGATGAATAACTATCTAGTGCTTGAATTTAAGGAATTTGCAATGCATCAGACAGGATGAAAAAAATGGGATATGAATATAAGTAAGTATATTTCGAGGTGGAATGTATTAAGGAAAAGTCTTAGAGAAAGAAACAGTAGAAAAATAGGAAAGGAAACTAGTTTTGGTAGTAGAGGGTGATGGGGGACATCAGATCCAAGGTCTTCATGGAAAAGCTAGCCTTTTCCTGATCTGGGTACTGAAGGAAAAGAAATAGTTCAACAGGAGCAGATGAGGAAGGAATGTATTCAATACAGGGGAGGGAAAGCTGGGTCTGCCTCTCCTGTACATAAAACATAAGAAAGGACAGGGATAGACTGTAGAATAATTAGCTATCACGGTTTTCCAGACAGAGTGAATAAAGGAAAGAAATGTACAATAGGTGAGGGATCTGAAAAAGAGGATGACTATGGGGAATCCTTCACAGTTAAGATTCACATTATTTTAACTATAACAGCCAACAGAGAATTGCTGGAGACTTTCGAGAAAGGAAACAAAACATTCAGATCCATACTATGTATGGTTTGAATTTAAAGTATATGTTTGGAAATGGATAAGTATGTACAATCAATAAATGAAGTAGTGGGATCCAGGATTTTCCATCTGAAACTCTGACAAGCAATTTATGGATTATAAGGAGAATAACTGCACATAAATGTATGTGGGAGTGTAATGTCTGTAGTAATAAAATGGTGCACTTCACAGCAATTATAAGGTTGGCTGGCTTAGTTATAAATTTTATAAGCCCTGTGATAATAAAATAGTGTTTTTCAAAGGAGTGATATTAATAGATGGAATTATTGACTCCAGGGAACTTCTAATTTTTGTATCAGAAAATTGGCACAATTCACCAAGCAGTCTCAAATAACACATATTATAAGAGATATAAACAACTTGTATAGTAGTTAGATGAACCTTCAAAATTCTGGAATTCCTACTGTTCTCAGAATGCATTATAAGCCCATGAACTACATCACAGAAATGCCTTTTTTGTGTTTGTATATTACTCATAAGTTTCTGGATACTCATAAACTAACTTATGACACCATTAAAGAATCCATTGGAAGCCCTACAGTTTTAAAAAATTCATTTTCAGTATCTGAATAATTAAAGACTTAATTTGGGAAAATTTGTTTAGGACTCATTTTTCATAAAGAATATAAAATCAAGTTTATGCTGTACATCTGCAGTGGCTCCCTGAATAACCCACATAAACCAAAAAATATTTTTGGAATGCATTCTTTTGTCCAGATATAAAATAAATAAGATTTAAAAAATATCTGATTTATATTTCTTTAAAAAATACCAGATGACCAAGAAAATTTTCAGGCAAAGGGAAGTTTCTTTATGTTATACCATATGATACTTACACAATAATATTAAGAATTCAGTGTTCATTCATTTGACACAATATGTATTCTGGTCTGACACTATGCCCATAGCACATTATAGTAGCAATCTAATTAATCACCACATTTATCCTTGTACATTGTGGCCCACCAATAATATAAAATTAGAACAAAGAAGGTTGTTAAACTTTTGGCTTTGTTCAGAGTAGAAGTGAGTCCTTAAAAATTAACCATTTTCCTTCTGACATTTAAAATGATTATTTGGACTAACTTATGGTCTATCATGTAGGACAAAAGTATTTTTACCCTATAATTCTTGAAGTTATGGTTATAATCTCCTTTTAAAAATAATTTTCCAATGATATTTTGTGGCAGACACAAAACACATAAAATATCTATCTATCTATCATCTATCTATCTATCTATCTATCTATCTATCTATAATAGCTAAAGAGGATCCCATTTACTATTATAATACACTTTAAGTTCTTTCTTAGACCATGCTGGAGTTGTGTTGGTCATTTTTGTTTGATTCTCTTTGTGACAAAAGACATTGAAATGGGCCACTCTCATTAGGAAATTTGTTCTTAAACTTAATTTGAAATCACTCATTCTAATTTTTCATTCCTTGTGCAAGTCTTTAAAAAAAGTTTTTCCTTCACTAGATCAACAAATTGCAGTTTCTTTAGGTAAAACTGATATAATTTGATTTTTTTTATCACTTATCATTTTTAAATCATCTCTATTTATCCAAGCCTGCAATCCTCCAAAGGTTCAATTATTTGAAACTTCATTGATATACATAGTCCCTTCCATGATACAGTCAATGACTTAATTATACTTTCCCAATCTGTGTGATTTTTGTTTCTATAATCCTGCAAATTCTACCTGGGTGAGGGGTTCATGTAATATGTTTCACAATCTTCTGGCTTTGTATGGATACCTTTGAGCCATGCAAGCTGTTCATCAGTTGCCTTTTGTTCTATATGACCAGTCTGTTTGTCTGTTGTCTGTCTCTTTATTTTTTGGTCATATACTTCTCTGATAACATCATTTGTGACATTTCTTCGTTGTAATTGCTCATTTGTAATTTGTTACACCCTTATCATATGCATAATGGGCTTTTTGATTGCCCTTTGAGTGATTTTTAACTTTGTTTCTTCCAAGATTGTAATGTTCCATAGTTTCTGGTCATACAACATGGGCATAGAAAATATATTTATGCATTTATATGCCCCTGGGGAAAGGTTAAGATCATCAATAGGTTTGTGCAATTTCCCAAAGCTTACTTTCTTCCTTCAGTTCAATTATGGACTCAGCTCACCTTCTTTTTACAATGTTTATCCAAGATGTCTGGGCATTCAATATACAAAAGTTCCATTAATTGCTCTTTCAAGTGCATATCATGTATAAGCCTTATATATATTTCATCCAGTTAATTTCTTATGTGTGGATAGTTTATTGGAACACTTTTGGGTGTTTTAAATCTAATTTATGATATTATGTTCTAGGTTTCAAGGAACAGAGTCATAATGAGAAATTGAACTAGAGTAGTGGCAGTTGGAGTACAGAGAAATGTTTTAGTAATATCTGTAAGCTAGTTAACATTACTTATTTCTATGAGTTCCAAGAGAATTAAACTAGGAAAAAATTAAAAAATTAAAAAGACTAGGAATTAGAAAATTAAATTTTCATTAAATTGAACTGTAGTGGAAAAGAAGAAGTATATATAGTTTAGAGTTAGATGATAGAGATTTGAATTCAGGCTCTGATGCTTTTGTTAACTGTGGAATCTTGTTAGAAAAGGCAGTTCTTGCTGTATATCTGCTACTAATTAGTCATGTCATATCTCTGAACTTCAATTTCCTTATATGTAAAATGAGGAAGCTAGATTTTCTAAGATCCATTTCAGTAGCAAAATACTAAGATTTATCAAAAAAAATTCTGTCAATCTAATAAGAGCAGTGTGCAAAATCAAAGTTCAAAACAAATGAAAAATAGAAATAGAATTTTACTTTTACTTACCTGAGGTTCAAATTTAATAGAAATGTAAATATGCAAAATAATGATGCCATATTTTGATGAGGTTCTAGAAGGGAATAGTGCCTCAGTTTAAGTCCAATTATTCCATTTTACTACTTGTGTTTAAATCACAATATCTCAATTTATTATGCCACTAATATTTTCTATTGAAACTGTCAAATGGCATTTTTACAGTGACTACTAAAAGGTCTATGTATTATTGATGTTTTATATATAATCATGTACTTTTGTTGAAAATTTTATGTACTTTTACTAAGATAATATTTTAGTATTAATTTCTCCAAACAAATCAAAGAAGATTTACATTTATTGCTCCTTTGCATTCTATTAGAATATTTTCCTAACAGATTATGATTAAATCAGAGTAATAACACTTATTCTTTATAACTTATTCATTTGCAATGTCTAAAGGTTAGTTATTTTCTAGTATAGTTTTATCCTACTGTTAAACCAAGATAGACTAACTGTAGACAATGGGGAAAAAAAGATTCTTTTAGTGGTTTTAAATCAATGACCTTACTTCAATATGGGTATAAAATCATTCCAGAATATCCCTATGATCATTTGTTTCTAATTTCTATCTTTCCTGTCAGATAACAGTAAAGCTGGCTCCATATTAGGAGAGAACAGTTGGATTTAGTGATGGTATGATTGTGGTCCAAAACCATTCTAATTCTCCTTTTCATTCATCAGTAACACTAATATGAGGAAAGTTTTCTTAACTCTCCTAAGACTCAAGATTCTGAGAGCTTTTGGAACATATAAAATTAGAGCATAAAAGTTATGAGAATAATTGTAGCATTGTAAAACTGGGTATGGTGGTTAAATGGCATTTCTATTAGGAATTCTGTTTGAATTATTTTTTTTTCCTCCTTTCCACTCATTCTGATACCAGTCATCATACTCTGGGGTGAGGGTAACTGACTTGGGAATCTGGTGAAGTCAGTGCACCTTAACTAAAAATGATGTTTTTAAGTGCATAAAATAAAGTAGAATTATAAAAGAAACCAATTATATTAAAAAAGAATTATTGAATATGTTCATGGTCCCCAGAATAAGAACTCCTGGGTGCCCTAGAACATTGCCAAAACTTTTTATTTGGTTTCTCTAGTTCAAGTATTCCTTCCTAATGTACCAGTATGATCATGTCATTCCCTCCTCATAAAGTATAGGTGATTCTCACTGCTTCTTTCATATTGAATGAAACAATATTATTGAATAGTATATTCCAGAAACTGTGGCAAACCAATACGTAGAATTGGAAGGGATGTGAGGTATTCTCTTCTCTATCTCATTTTACAGATGAGGAAACTGAGGCAAACAAGATAAGTGATTTGCTTAGAGTCATATAGTTAGTGTCTGAATCAGATTTGAACTCAGAAGGATGAATCTGCCTGAGTTCACACCTAACACTCAACCTATTGTGCTACCTAGGTATCCCCTAGGGAAAATATGCCATATGAGTATAGGTTGAAAAACTGGGGATCTGGAGTGCTAGTGCTTTAAAAATCTTTTTGTTCTCTCCTCTTTTTTATTCTCCATCCCTCTCAGTCTCTCTCGGTGTCTCTCTGTGTTTGCCTCTCTTTCTGACTCTGTTTCTGTTTCTGTCTCTGTCTCTCTCTGTCTCTGTCTCTGTCTTGACTTTCTCTATATATACATATATATATATATATTTTTTTTTTTTTTCTCTGTCTTTAGTTGAAGGACCATTGTGCTTCTCCAAGGAGATTAGACTTCTTTTAGAAATTATTAGAAAATACATGGTAGCCTGAGTTCCTGGCAAGATAAATCAAATATTCACCTCAATTAACCTGAGATTCATTTTCTAGTGGAGAAAAGAAAAGGAAGTTAGAAGGGAGTACAAGCAACATGTCCTGGAAAGATCCAGAAAATTCTTTAGCCTTTTTCATTTAGGACCTGAATGATCTAACTTTGACCCAATTTTATAACCTTGTCACATTATAGAAAGATTGATTTCTGACTGTTGGCAGTTCATCCCCCAATTTCTATATTTTTGCACAGGGTTCTCTCCCATGACTGGAATGCATTTCACTTCTCTTTCTTAGGATCATAAACTTTGTTTAAAGCTTAGGTTCTAGTTTCCTATGTGAAACTCTCTAGCTTCTCGAAGTTATCAGTATTATTTCCCTTTGTAATGGGTGTCTGGCTCATGTATAGAGTCTATTCAGCTTGCTAAGATGGACATCTATATGAGAACACTAGGCAGCTATTTTTGGGAACAAAGCAGGTGAAGCCTGGAGCATACAAGAACCTTCTGTATTGGCCTACCTTTAGGCCTTTTTTCATTGACTCTTTATTGCTCAGAAAGGTCAGAGACTTCAATGTGGTCCAACTCAACACTAGCTATAATGTTGCTTACATTTATATCTTGGATAATGAGATGACTCCCTAATTTATAGCTCTTATGACCATGTTGTAATAAAGAAGGGTCGTAGGGCCCTTAGGGATATATGACTCACATTTCCATTTGTTCTTTTCTTTCCTAGCTGTATGAATGGAGTTTCCAGTCTAGGCCAGGAATGTGAACCATGGAGATGTGGGAGTCCAGGATGATGTGGCTAGTCCAACAACAAAAATTCTAAGATGCAAAGTCTGGGACTCCAGTCCAACAAAAGCAAATAGTAATGGTAGGTTTTGATGTGAACTTAATGTGCTCAATACTACGTAGGGCCCAAATTAAATCATGAGCCGAAACCTTTATTAGAGAGCAAGGAACCATAGGGGAAATTAGGCCCTGAGAACTGGGAAAAATGTTTCCAGTTTGTTCTTTCTATACCTTTGAAGTTGTTTTGTAAAAACTATTCAATTTTATTGGTTAAATGGAACTGGAGTGCTAATCCTTCATTTTCCATGACCCATGGAACAAATAGTGGGGACTTGAACCCATGCAAAAAAAAAAAGAGGCAACCCCCAATTTCTTCATAGCATCTAAGAACCCTGGGAGGGAGATATTACAACTATTTGTCCGTAAAGAGTAGGGGGTAGAATCAATTAAATTTTATTATTTTTGCATATTTGTATATGTTTTATATCCTCCCAAATGAATGTAAGTTCCTTGAAAGTGGGAATTGTTTAATTTTAATTATTATATCCCCATCACCTTGCACAATGTCTAATATATATTTACTAAATTAGAAGGTAAATGTTGATATTGTTTAGTTATTTTCAGTTGTATCCAGCTGTCCATGACCTCATTTGGTGTTTCCTTGGCAGAGATACTGAACTAGTTTGCTATTTCCTTCTCCAGTTCATTTAACAGATGAGAAAACTGAGGTAAATAGGGATTTGACTTGCACAGGGTCACATAGCTAATGAGTGTCTGAGATCAGATCTGAACCAAGGAAGATGAGTCTTCCTGACTCCAGGTCTAATACATTTATCTACTCTGCCACCTATGGCTTTATCATGTAAATTAGATTTCCAAATGAGGTAGAGGGGACTTCTTGATGATTATTAGTCAGATGAATTGTATCTAATTAGTTCTAATATATTCTATCTTTAAATTTTTTTTTTCAAATAAATATAAGGGAAACAAATCAGGGAGTCCTTGATTAATCTGGTGAACTTCCCAATCAACTTGATAAGATTACAGTCTTTGTTATGGAGGTCTTTGGAAGGGTAGGTAGGCCCATGAGTGTATAATTCCCATGAGAATGTAGGCAAGCCCATTGGTCTCTTGTTGACAGAGAACTCAAGGTGACTAGAGACTGAGATACTGGGGATGGGTTGTTTTCAGAGGAACTATCCTTATTTTTCTATTCTTCATCTATATGAGTGAAATAATAGACCAGCCTGTTTTTTTGTTACACTAGATTATGAATGTTCAAATGCTAGATCAATGCACAGAGATGGGGTCTGAAATCTGGGGCCAGGTTGAAGATTGTTGTAGTTCAGCCATTTTTTAGTAATGCTGACTCTTTGTGACCCTATTTAGGGTTTGCTTGGCAGAAATATTGGAGTGGTTTTGCCATTTCCTTCTCTAGCTCATTTTACAAATGAGGAAACTGAGGCAAACAAGGTCAGAGTCATAAAGCTAGTGTCTGAAGTCAAATTTGAACTCAGAAAGGTGTGTCTGCCCGAGTTCAGACCTAGCACTCAAACTGTTGTGCTACCCAGGTGCCCCTAGGGAAAATATGCCATAAGAGAATAAATTGAAAAACTGGGAATCTGGAGTGCAAGTGCTTTAAAAAAATCTTTCCTCTTCTTTACTCTCCATCCTTCTCAGTCTCTGTCTCTCTGTCTCTGTCTCTCTGTCTCTCTTTGTGTCTCTCTGTCTCTATCTCTGTCTCTGTATTTTTCTCTATCTTTAGCTGAAGGATCAATATGCTTCTCCAAGGAGATTATTCTTCTCCAAGAAGAACAAGTCCAATAGACAGAATTTGGAGCAATGAGTGAAAGTGAAAAAAAGGCATTAACTTGAAATCAAAGAAAAAAACAACCCCAAAGTGGAATGTACTGTTTTAGAAGATAATGGATAACTCCATGAGGAAATCTTAAGCAGAAGTTGTATAATTACTTGTTAAGAATGCTGTAGAAGGGATCATTCAATATTCATAGGTAGGATTTGATAGCCTTCAAGGACCTTTTCAAGTCTTAGATCTTGTAATTTATCACCATTTTTGTTTACATTGTTCTGATATTTTAGATTGAAGATTTAATACCAGATATGTCATTTAACAACATAAATGTTCACTTATGTCTCTGAGAATAATAGTCAATGCCATTCTTTTTATTAAAAGCACATAATTAATAAAAATGTTAAAAATAGAAAACTATTTTAAATTCATCACCTGTGCTAAACCTTTTAATGGCAAAGCTTATAGGAGAGTTAAAAAGAAAAAAAGTATTCCTGAGTAAACATAATTATAGGCCTTATCAAATATGGTTTATATGCAATCCTCCTTTGCTTTGACAGTACATTAATAAAGTCTCACAGTGTTTCATCAACACAAGATACATTTCTACCTTTATCATCATTTTTCTTTTCAGGGTTTGAATTTGATTACTAAAATGTCTTTCAAATTACTTTTTACCCAAAATACACATAATATAGTATAATATGTGGACAGTGAAGTTCTATGTTTTAGCAAGATAAACATTTTTTAGAATATTTATAATTATACTGCACTGGACAGTAAAGTCTAAAATGATAAGCCAGCAAAATAAATTAAAAAGAAGAAAAGTTTTCCTAAGGAGGATCCTAAAAAGTAGGGTCTACTTAGGTATACTCATCAGTGTTGAGAAACCTGGTGATGGTGGAGGAAGCTATTTTATTGCCATTCTGGAATATACCTATTCAATCTCAGTGAACCACTTATTAAAAGAATGTTATTCTATTTACAGAAGAGTAAGAATAACATGAAGTTTTGAGATTATTGAATGCCCTAATGCCATGGTGGGGGGGGGGTGAGGGAGGAACAGAAATTGAGAAAATTGAAAAAAATCCAAGTTTGAATCTTTCATTTTCTTGCTTATTTTCTCCCACTAAAGGATATTAAGTAGAAAAAATAGTACAGCTTAATGGGGGGATTATGTAGGAGGAAAGAAAGGCTATAACTATTTCCTTCCCTGCTGTCATAATAAAAGTATTCTAATCTTATATCTATTTTTTCTTTTCCTTTAAATGTGTGTTCCTTGAGGGTAAATTCTAATCTCTAATATTATTTTCATCTTTCTATGTCTTTAATATGGCCATGATGAAAGTATGTGATATATATTTCTTGAACTTTTTATTGGATATACAAAAATTGCTTTATTCTTCTACTTACTATGGTCTTAAAGACCCTGAAACAAATCCATCCCACTCATTCAAGGATTATATTGTTCAGTTTAACATAGGACATTTGTAACATGTATTGTTCTTATTTCTCAGCATTAAAATGATAAATTTTAACATGGGGGGAGAATAAAAGGAGGCTTTACAAGGATGGAGGAATGGTAATATAATGGAAGAGATGGAATAAAGAATAAAAGCCCATTTCTTATAGATACTCTTCCCTGTAGATAGCTAGGGAGAACCTAAGGTTTTTGAATATAAAGATAGCAAACTGATAACAGTTCCTTATACCTTCAGAAAAGTCACTGTAGCCAAATGATAAAGGTTTATAGGAGTGTTTCCAATTCTTCAAGTCCCAATTCAAGCATCATTTATTCTTTTAGTCTCCCTGAGTCTTTTATTTCCTTAATTCTATCAAAGAATGAGTTTCAGTCTCATTGCCTGTATTCATATGCAGGCTAATTGAAGAAAAGGACTTTGACCTAATTATCTTTATTTTTCACTCTGTGCCTCACAAAATGCCTTGTAAAGGCTAAGGAATTAGAAAATCATATCCAAGGGGGCAGAGCCAAGATGCAGCAGGAAGCTAACATGCTCCTGGAGCCTTTCCCTACCAAAGATAAATGAAACCTGTACTACAACATTCAAACTACAGATTCCACCAACAAAAAGAGAAGATTCAAAGAAGTTTTCAACTGTAGACATCATGGAGGATCTTCAGTGAATGTCAGTCTCTTTGGGGGAAAAGGGGAAGTTAAGTCCAGGAGGCAAGAAAGCAGGAAAAGCAGTGGGAGGCTTTTAGCCACAGTTCAATCCAGGTCCCCACAGCTTAACATCAGCAGAAGTCCAGGCAGCTAGATAAAAGCCAGAGGGAGGAACCCTGGGAACACCAGGGTAGAAGACAGGACTGTGTCAGGAATAAACAACTGTTAAATCAGAACCTGGATATAAAGAAGGAAACAAACCTCTGGAAAGGCAAGGCCTGGACTGCATAGGCAACATCTTGGCCAATGAGAAGCTAGGGATCAGATCCCAACACCAACAAGAAATAAAAAAAGCTTGAATCTATACTCCCTATACCCCAGGAGCAGAGCTAAAACAAAGATGAGTAAAAATGCTAAAAGAGTGCTCACTATAGAAAACTCTTTTACATACAAAGATGATATCAATGCCTTATCTGAAGAAGAAGGCAGTGAAAAATCACTCAAGGGGGAGTATCAAAACAGTCTATTAATTGGACTCAAATACAAGAGTTGATTGAAGAGTTTGAAAAAGAATTAAAAAACCAAAGAAGAGAGGAAGAAGAAAAATGGAAAACAGAAATGAAATTTATGCAGGAAAATTAAAAAATTATCAAAGAAATCAAATCCATTAAAAATAAAAATAACCAACTGGAAAAGGAAACACAAAGAATTGAACAAATAGAAACCAATGAATCTACAAAACTGCAAGATTCCATCATATAAAATAAAAAGGTTGAAAAAGCTGAAGAAAATGTAGAGTACCTTTTAGGGAAAATGAGTGACTGAAAAATAGATCCAGGAGAGACAATCATCAGACTACCAGAAAGTCTTGATCAAAAAAAGAACCTGGAAACATCATGCAGGAAATTATAATGGAATACTGTCCAAATCTACTAGAACAAGATAACAAAATATCATAGAAAGAATCCACAGAACCCCTTCAGAGAAAGACCCCAGGATAAAAATCCCAAGGGCTATAATAGTCAAATTCCACAACTCTCAAATAAAGGATAGAATATCGCAAGCACCAAAAATAAAACAATTCAAATACAAAGGAAACACAATCAGACTCACACAGGACCTATTAGCCTCAACACTGAAGGATCAGGAGCCCTGTAATAACATATAACAGAGAGCAAAAGACATGGGATTACAACCCAGTATGTACTACCCTGCAAAATTCAACATTTACTGTCAGGGAAAAAGATGTATGTTAAAGGAAATAGAGGACTTCCAGAATTTACTGACACAAAGAGTAGAACTTAACAGATAATTCAATCTTCAAAAACAGGATTCAAGAGTTGCATAAAAAAGGTAAATGAAAAGGGGAAGGAAACAAAACAAAACAAATGTCAAGAAATCAAATTTTATAACTCTAAAAGGAAAGATATAACATTTCTAATTCTTTAGAACTTTACTTCTCAGGATAATTAAAGAGTTGAATATAATTGAAGAGAATGGACCTAATGGATATGGGTATAGTTGTGTCTTTTCTCACCATTGAAGAAGTCCATTGAGACAAAAAACCCTGAAGAAAAAGCAAGGGTGTTAACTTTCAACCCAAGTGTCTTATTGTCCTTTGAATCACTTTAAATTCTACAGTGCTTAGCACCTTGTCTAATCATAGAATGTGAGGTACTAAGTCAGTGTCTCCATATCTTACAAATCATTTGTAAAGTTCTGAGATAAGACCTTCAGAGCCTCCCAGTACTTTAAAGATCTTTAAGATTCTTGTAGTTAATTAGATCAGAGTTTGTCTTAAACCATGATTCACATAACAAAGGGTTAAGTACCCTGGATCAGGGAGGTATAGGCCTTGCTTCACTTAACAAGGGGTTAAGTGCCCTGACCTTGGTTGGATGAGGGAGAGGGAGGAGTAGAGTGTGAGAGAAAATAGGTCTGGGGAGAGGAGCACAAATAGTTCAAGAAATGATTTGCCTTTGTATGATACTTTGGCTAATAAGAGCATTGTGTGCACTTGAAAGATATTTGAAAGGGGGTAAGGTAAAAGATGATTATAATTATAATTTGGGTCAATACTGTTTATCAAGCAATTAAACAATCAAAATGTGATTGATACCTGCTTAATATTACTAGTGCAATAAATAACACCAAGGGAAGAGGCAAACATTTTTATACTCTTACAGGGAAAGAAGGGAGAATGTGAATGCTGACTACATTCTATTCAATAGATTTAGCATAGAAGGAATAAGATACATTCCCACTTGAGTTTAAAAATTTAATTTAATTTACAGGAAAGGAGGACTGAGAAAAGGAAAGATAAGGGAAGAAGGAACTGATAAAAGGGAAGGGAAGGTATAAGTGAAAATAAACTGAAAGGTAAATTTTTAAAAGAAAAGTCAAAGGGGAAAGGTAGTAAAATTTTGGTGAGGAGGAGTAAAAGAAAAGTAAAGAGATAAAAATAAATGGAGAAAGATAGCATGGAGGAAAATACAGAATTAGTAATCTTAACTGTAAATGTGAATAGGATGAATGGAAGAATGGACTGAAAACCAGAATCCTACAATATATTGTTTATAAGAAACACATTTGATGCAGAGAAATACACATAGGGCAAAGGTAAAAGTTTGGAGCAAAATATTTTATGCCTCAGGTAAAGTAAAAAAAATAATCAGGGGTTTCAATCCTAATCTCAGATAAAGTAAAAGCAAAAATCAATCTCATTAAAAGGGATAAGGAAGGAAACTGGTAATGAAGCTATATCATTACTAACATGAATGCACCTAGTAGTATAGCATCCAAATTTCTAGAGGAAAAGCTGAAGAAGACATAGACAGCAAAACTTTAATAATAGGAGACCTCAATCTCCCTCTCTCAATACTATATAAATCTAACAACAAAATAAACAATGAGGAAGTTAAGAAGATGAATGAAATCTTAGAAAACTTCGATATGATAGACCTCTGGAGAAAACTTAATGGGGACAGAAAAGAATATACCTTTTTCTCAGCAGTTCATGGCACCTATACCAAAATTGGCCATGTATTAGGGAACAAAAAAACTAAATGCCTATATGAATAAAATAAAGAAAGAGGAGATCAATAAATTGGTTATGTAACTAAAAAAGCTAGAAAAAGAACACATTAAACATCCCCAAATAAATACGAAATCTGAAATTCTGAAAATCAAGGGAGAGATTACTAAAATAGAAAGCATGAAAGCCATTGATATAATTAAAACTAAGAGTTGGTTTTATGAAAAAAGCTAATAAAATAGACAAACCTTTGGTTAATCTAATTTAAAAAAGAAAGAAGACAACCAAATTACCAGTATCAAAAAATGAAAAGGGTGAATCAACCACCAATGAGGAGAAAATTAAAAAGATAATTTGGAGTCACTTTGCTGGATTTTCTGCAAATGAATTAGATAACCTGAGTGAAATGAATGAATATTTACAAAAATACAAACTACCCAGATAAACAAAAAAGAAAATTAATTACTTATATAACCCCATTTCAGAAAGAGAAATTGAAGAAACCATCAATTAAACTCCCTAAGAAAAAAGTCCCCAGTTCCAGATGGATTTACAAGTAAATTATCCCCAACATATAAGGAACAATTAATTCCTATTCTACATAAACTATTTAAAAAATTGGAGAGTAAATGTTAGGCCAAACTCCTTTTATGACACCAACATAGAGCTGATACCTAAACCAGGAAGAACCAAAAACAGACAAAGAAAATGATAGTCCAATCTCCCTAATGATTTTTTTTGAAGCATTTTATTTATTTTGAGTTTTACAATTTTTCCCCCCATTCTTGCTTCCCTCCCCCCACCCCCCACAGAAGGCATTCTATTAGTCTTTACATTGTTTCCATGGTATACATTGATCTCAGTTGAATGTGCTGAAAAGTATAAGAGATAGCAAAATTACATAATAAGATAATGTTTTTTTTTTCTAAATTGAAGGTAATAGTCTTTGGTCTTTGTTCAAACTTGATAAATCTTTCTCAGGATACAGATGGTATTCTCCATTGCAGATGGCCCAAAATTGTCCCTGGTTGTTGCACTGATGGAATGAGCAAGTCTATCAAATTTAATCATCAACCCCCATGTTGCTGTTAGAGTGTAAAATGTTTTCCTGGTTCTGCTCATTTTGCTCAGCATCGGTTCATGTAAATTCTTTTTTTCTTTTCTTTTTTAGGGTTTTGCAAGGCAATGGGGTTTAAGTGGCTTGCCCAAGGCCACACAGCTAGGTAATTATTAAGTGTCTGAGACTGGATTTGAACCCAGGTGCTCCTGACTCCAGGGCTGGTGCTTTATACACTGTACCACCTAGTCGCCCCCAAGTACATGTAAATTCCTTCAGGTTTCCCTGAATTCTCATCCTTCCTTATTTCTAATAGAACAATAGTGTTCCATGACATACGTATATATATATATATATATATATATACGTATGTCATGGAACACTATATATATATATATATATATATATATATATATATATATATATATATATATATACACCACAGTTTGTTAGGTCATTCCCCAATTGAAGGACATTCACTTAATTTCCAATTCTTTGCCAACACAAACAAGGCTGCTATGAATATTTTTTTACAAGTCACATTTTTACCCTTTTTCATACTCTCTTCAGTGTATAGACCCAGCCAGTATGGGATTGCTGGATCAAAGGGTATGCACATTTTTGTTGTCCTTTGGTCATAATTCCAAATTGTTCTCCAGAAAGGTTGGATGAGTTCACAGTTCCACTAACAATGCATCAGTGCCCCAGATTTCCCACATGCCTTCCAACATAGATCATTGTCCTTTCTGGTCATGTTAGCCAGTCTGAGAGGTGTGAGGTGGTATCTCAAAGATGTTTTAATTTGCATTTCTCTGATAAGTAATGATTTAGAGCAATTTTTCATATGACTATAGGGCACTTTGATTTCCTCATCTGTAAATTGCCTTTGCATATCCTTTGACCATTTGTCAGTTGGGGAATGACTTTTTTTTTTCTGAAAATTTAACTCAGGTCTCTGTATATTTTAGTAATGAGTCCTTCATCAGAAATACTAGTTGTAAAAATTGTTTCCTAATTTACTAAATTTTTTTTATCTTGTTTACAGTGGTTTTGACTGTGCAAAAGTTTTTTAATTTAATGTAATCAAAATTATCTAGTTTGTTTTTAATGATGTTCTCCATGTCTTCCTTGGTCATAAACTACTTCACTTTCCATAAATCTGACAGGTAAACTACTCCTTGATTTTCCAGTTTGCTTATAATATTATTTTTTATATCAAAACTCTGTATCTATTTTGATCTTATCTTGGTATAGGGTGTGAGGTGTTGGTCTATTCTAAGTTTCTTCCATACTAACTTCCAATCTTCCCAACAGTTTTTATCAGAGAGAGTTTTTATCCCAATAGTTGGACTCTTTGGGCTTATCAAACAGCAGATTACAATAATTATTTCCTGCTATTGCACCTAGTCTATTCCACTGGTCCACCACTCTATGTCTTAGTCAGTACCAGATAGTTTTGATCACTGATTCTTTATAATATAATTTTAGAACTGGTAAGGCTAAGCCACCTTCTTTTGCACTTTTTTCATTGAATCCCTGGAAATTCTTGACTTTATTTTTCCATATGAATTTACTTACAACTTTTTCTAATTCATTAAAGTAATTTTTTAGAATTTTGTTTGGTAGGGCACTAAACAAGTAGTTTCGTTTTGGTAGAATTGTCATTGTTATAATATTAGCTCAGCGTATCCTTGAACAGTTGATGCTTGCCCAGTTATTTAAATCTGATTTTATTTGCGTGAGTAGTGTTTTGTAATTGTTTTCAGAAAGTTTTTGAGTCTGTCAGGTATTTTATATTGTCTGAGGTTACTCTGAATGGGATTTCTCTTTCTAGCTCTTTCTGCTGTATCTTGCTAGTCATATTATAGAAATGTTAAGGATTTATGAGGGCTTATTTTGGTATCCTGTGACTTTGCTAAAGTTGCTAATTATTTCTAGTAGTTTTTCAGAGGATTTTTTTTTGGATTCTCTAGGTATACCATCATGTCATCTGTAAAGAGGGAGAGTTTTGTCTCTCTTCCCAATTGTAATTCATTCAATTTCTTTTTCTTCTCTTATTGCTGAAGCTAACACTTCTAATGCAAAATTGAATAGTTGTGGTGATAATGGGCATCCTTGTTTCACCCCTGACCTTATTGGGAATGCCTCTAGCTTATCCCCATTGCACACAATGCTTGTTGATGGTTTCAGATAGATACTGCTTATTATTCTGAGGAACAATCCATTTATTCCTACACTACCAAGTGTTTTTAGTAGGAATTGGTGCTGTATTTTGTCAAAAGTTTTTTCAGCATCTATTGATATGATCATATGATTTCTTATAAGTTTGTTATTGATATATTTAATTATACTAACAGTTTTCCTAATATTGAACCAACTTTGCATTCCTGGGATAAATCCTACTTGATCATAATGTATTATCCTAGTGATAACTTGTAATCATTTTGCTAAGATTTTATTTAAGATTTTTGCATCTATATTCATTAGGGAGATAGGCCTATAATTTTCTTTCTCTGTTTTAACTCTTCCTGGTTTAAGTATCAGTATCATATTGGTGTCATAGAAAGAATTAGGCAGAGTTTTGTCTTCACCTATTTTTCCAAAGAGTTTGTATAGAATTGGAACCAATTGTTCCTTAAATGTTTGATAGAATTCTCTTGTGAATCAATCTGACCCTGGAGATTTTTTCTTAGGGAGTTCAATAATGGCTTCTTGAATTTCTTTTTCTGACATAGGGTTATTTAGGTTTTTAATTTCCTCTTCATTTAATCTGGGAAACATATTTTTCTAAATATTTGTCCATTTCACTTAAGATTGTCAAATTTATTGGCATAGAGTTGGGCAAAATAGTTCTGATTTATTATTTTAATTTCCTCCTTATTGGTGGTGAGTTCACTTTTTTCATTTATGATACTAGCAATTTGGTTTTCTTCTTTATTTTTTTAATCAAATTGACCAGAGGTTTATCAATTTTATTGTTTTTTTCCCCATAAAACCAGCTCTTGGTTTTATTTATTAGTTCAATAGCTTTCTTGATTTCAATTTTATTAATTTATGTTTTAATTTTTGGAATTTCTAATTTGGTATTTAATTGGGGGGTTTTTCATTTGTTCTTTTTCTAAGTTTTTTAGTTGCATGTTTAGTTCATTGAATTCCTCTTTCTCTAATTTATTCATGTAAGCATTTAAGGATATAATATATCCCCTGACAGCCACCTTGAGTGTATCCCATAGGTTTTCTTATGTTGTTTCATTATTGTCATTATCTAGGATGAAATAATTAATTCTTTCTATAATTTGTTGCTTGATCCACTCATTCTTTAAAATGAGGTAATTTAGTTTCCAATTAGTTCTGGGTCTATATCTCCCTGGCCCAATATATATCTCCCTTGTCCAATATAAGGAAGAACCAAAACAGACAGAAACTTAGACTATTCTCCCTAATGATTATTAATGCAAAGATCTTAAATAAAATTTTTAGCAGTGAGACTTCAGCAAGTTATTACCAGGATAATACACCATGATCAGGTTGGATTTATACTAGGTAGGCATGGATTCTTCAACATTAGAAAACACTCAAAATAATTAAATGTATCAATAGTAAAACCAACAGAAATCATATGATTTTTCTCAATAGATGTTGAAAAAGCCTTTGATAAAATATAACATCCACTCCTATTAAAAACACTAGAAATTTTATGAATAATGGAGTTTTCCCTAAATAACAAATAGTATTTATCCAAAACCATTAACAAATATGATATTTATAAGCTCAGAGCATAATAAATTCAGGGGTGAAACAAGGATACCCATTATCACCATTACTTTTCAATATAGTATTGGAAATGCCAGCAGTAACAATAAGAAAAGAAAAAAGAAATTGAAGGAATCAGAATAGGTAATGAGGAACAAAACTTTCACTCTTTGCAGATGCTATGGTGGTATACTTAGAAAACCTGAGAAAGTCATCTAAAATACTCCTTGAAACAATTAAGAAAGCAAAGTAGTAGGATATAAAATAAAGCCACAACAATCACCATCATTTATGTATATATATATATATATATATATGTATATAAATATATATCTGTGTGTGTGTGTGTGTGTGTGTGTGTGTGTGTGTATGAACAATAAAACCCAAGAGAAAGATAAATTCTATTTAAAATAAGTATGGACAATATTAAATACTTGGGAATATACCTCCCAAGACAAACCCAGAAACCATATGAACACAATTATACAGAGCTCCTCACCCAAATAAAGTCAGATCTTAATTGGAAAATGTCAAATGCTCATTAGCTCATAGGTTGAGCTAATATAATGAAAATGGCAATTCTACCCAAATTAAATTACTTATTCAGTGCAATACTTATCAAGCTATCAAATAACTACTTTCCTGAGCTAGAAAAAATAGTAAAATATTCATCTAGAGCAACAAAAGGACAAGACTAGCAAGGGAACTGATGAGAAAAAATGTAAAGAAGGTGGCCCAGATCTAAAACTATTCTATAAAGTAACAGTCATCAAAACTGCCTGGTACTGGTTAAGAAATACGAGTAATGGATCAGTGGATTATGATAGATTCAAAAGAAGTCACAGAAAATGACTACAGCAATCTATATTTGAAAAACTCAAAGATATCAGCTTTTGGGATAAGAACTCATTATTTGACAAAAATTGTTGGGAAAATTGAAAAATAGTATGGCAAAAACTAGGCATAGATCCACATCTCACATCCTATGCCAAAATAAGGTCAAAATGGGTCCAGAAATTGGAAATAAAGAGTGACCTATAGATAAATTAATAGACCAAGAAATTATCTGTCAGATCTATGGAAAGGGGATAAATTTAGGACCAAACAAGAATTAGAGCTTATTATAAACTGCAAAATGAATGATTTTGACTATATGAAATTAAAAAAAAATCAATGCTGCCTAAATTAGAAAAGGAAAGCAGAAAGCTGGGAAGCAATCTTCACAACTAGTTCTGATAAAGGTCTCATTTCTAAAATATATGGAGAATTACATCAAATTTATAAGGTTACAAGTCATTCCCCAATTGATAAATGGTCAAAGTACATGAACAGACAATTTTCAAATGAAGAAATTAAAGCTATTTCTAATAATATGAAAAAATGCTCCAAATCATTATTGATTAGAGAAATGCAGATTGAAATAAGTGAGGTATCATCTCATGCCTATTAGATTAGCCCAGAAGGGAAGATGATCAATGTTGGAGAGGTTGTGGGAGGATTGGAAAACTGATGCATTGCTGGTAGAATTGTGAATGGATCCAACCTTTCTGGAGAAGAATATGAAATATGCCCAAAGAACAATAAAACTGTTCATACCCTTTGACCCAGAAATTCCTATTTTAAGTCTATATTCAGAAGAATTTATAAAATATAGAAAAGTCCTATCTGTTCCAAAATATTCATAGTAGCTCTTTTTGTAGTGGCAAAGATTGGAAATTGAGGGGATGCCCATCAGTTGGTGAATGGCTGAACAAGTTAAGGTACACAAATACTACGGAATACTATGGCTGTATAAGAAACCATAAATTATTGGACTCTAGAGAAGCATGGAATGATCTGATGCTGAGTGAATGGAGTATAACCAAGAAAATAATGTACACATCAACAACAACATTGTGAAATGAACAGCACTGATGGAAGCAGCTGCTCTTAGCAGTTCAGAGATCTAGACAACTGTATTAGACTGACTTTGGACTATATTATCCCCATCCAGAGGAAGAAAGACAAAACAAAACACACACACACACACACACACACACACACACACACACACACATACAATCTGATGAACCTTTATAAAAATTATCTCTTATGTATCTCTTTCCCTTAATCCTAATTCCTCATATGGAAAATGACTAATCTGTAAACATGTTTATCCAGATATGTATGTATAATTCTAACATGAGTGTTCAACACTGAGGGGAGGGGTGTGGGAAGAGAGTGTGGAAGGAAATGTTGTAACTTAAAAATATACATATGTTTATGGATGAAAATAAATCTATAAAAAAATTTTAAAAATCATATCCATGATCCTGTAGTTATCTCTTCCCTACCATAAAACTTTAGCTATGATAGTCACATGAAAGAAGGGCTTTGGTGAAGAGAAAGAGAATTCTGCTTAGGTATGCATGAGGTGTATTTTAGGAACAATGGAATATACAGAGTATATTTACTTACATGATCTAGTCACCCATATATAGTTTTTGATTAGGTAACCATGTTCATGTTGACTTAATTTATTTGAAACTATGCATTCATTTAGTTTTATATCTCTTAGAAGACTTTTAGCTTCTCTTCTAGCTCTACTAAGAAAAGAAATGCAGCACACAGCCATTCTTACAAGGATGGCTAATAGGAATGTAAAACTCTCCAAATCCCTGACACTGCTTATATAGATGAACCCTACTTATATGTAAGTAATGCCTTCTGCATTACTTACATTATGTAGAACCTTACTTCCCTAACTATAGTATTCAAGTCACTTGCAGCAATATTCTGTTGCTATATAATGACTGCAGATTAGTTTATAATCATTAGCAGGACTTCCTACTTAGTAATTCAACAAATAATTATTAAGTCCATACTTTCTGTAAATATATTGATGGCTGTTCATAGAAGGCTGCATAGAAGAGATGGCACCTGAAATGAACCATGAAAGGAATCTGAAATTGGAGGGGAATACATTCCAACTTAATTAGTTTCAATAAATGTTTATCAGTTAGTGCTAGGTATTGTGGCTTGAGTCATCAAGAATAGGGATCAGAAAAGGAAGCTTCAAATAGGACTCTGACCACCAGGAAGGAGTCTGAACCACAGGGTAATTTTTTTTTTTACACTAAATACGGTGACTTTATTGATGGTATACAATAGAGAACTCTAGGTACCCCCCCCCCCCATACAAAGGTGCTTTGAGAAAAGGATGTGAAGGGATCATGGGATTCCCAGTATAGGAACACAGTCTGGGGATGTGGACTCCTCAGTGAAGGATCAACTTTTGTGGTTGGGGAATGAAGATTCATCCATGACTTTCCATATTAGTCTTTGAAGGCCATGATGCTTACTACATGGTTGCTATAACTGTACTTGCTGTCATACTAGAAAATGAGCTTGACAAAATGGTCAAAAATAACAGCACCAGTATCAATGGTAAAAAAAAAAGTGGGTGTTGCTGTTAAAGTCACAGGATCCCAGCTGATCTTCTGGGTTGCCCAATATGCCTTTCAGGGTTCCCTCTTCACCACTATTTTGATATCATCATCAGGTTTCTCCAGGTAACAGGTCTGATCCAAAACAGATACACTGGGAGTGGAAACACTGAAGATCATATTTGTGAGCTTGCTATTAAGCTCAGGGACATCTTGTTTCAGGAATGCAACTGATTGAAGCAGTAGATCCTGGAAGCAAGTTTGGGAGAAGAACTAAGAATCTCATGATGCAAACTGGCAACTTCTTTGTGGAACTACAAAGTGGGAAGGAGTAAGTTATGATGTGTTAAGGAAAATGACTACAGTACCTAGTCCTTTAGGTTAATCAAAGTAAGTGGGGGACAAGGATAGTAACAGGGAAATGAAGCTTGGTTAAGATATCTACCATCGGGGCAGCTAGGTGGCATAATGGATAAAGCACTGGCCTTGGAGTCAGGGGTACTTGGGTTCAAATCTGGTCTCAGACACAATAATTACCTAGCTGTGTGTCCTTGGGCAAGCCATTTAACCCCATTTGCCTTGCAAAAACCTAAAAAAAATATATTTCTACCACTACCTAGAAATGGTAGATATGATGCCTTAGAACTCTTTGTAATGATGAATAGATTATTTTTTTTCCAATAAAATAATTCAACTCTTTTAGAATTAGAGAGAAGGAGGGAACTCATTAAGGAAGGGCTGTTATTTAGAGTGTGAGGAAGTTTGTCTAGAATACAGAATGTGTGAAAGAAAATAATCTAAGGCTAGAAAGATAGATTTGAGCTAAATTATGGAGAGCCTTAAATATCAGATTAATGAGGCTATAATATATGTTAAAGTCAATGGGAAACCATTGAAAATTATTAAGCATAGAAATAACATAGCAAACTATTATTTTTTTAATATTTGAATTGGGAAGGCAAAAATATTTAGCTTGAAATGACAAAAGGATATTCAATTATAGCAAGCAGTTTGAAATAGAAGACTAGAGATCAAGTTAGAAATGAAGCTCACATATTTGGAATTTTGAGTCATCAGCAAAGAGGTGATGTTTAAATTCATGGTATCTAGATTACCAAAGGAGACCTGGTAGAAAGAGTCTAGGACCATAGCACTGGAGTATATTTACACTTAGGATGAGCCAAAAAAAAAAAGGAAACTTAGAAGGAACAGTAAGAATGATAGGAAGAGAAGAAGGAGATGGAAACATTACAGAAACTAAAGGAAGAGAAATTATAAAGGAAAAATAAATAACAATTAGAATCAAAACTTCACAAAGGTCAAACAGGATAAGGACATAGCAATTGAGAAATCATTAATAGTTCTTTAGATAGCCATGAAATTAGACTGAGGAAGATTCATAATCTGATATCATTTTGACATAAGGGCTATAGTTTTGCTTCTCACCCTCACAGAGTATTGAGAGACTTAAATGCCAGAAAGAGAAAAAGTAAGGTCCTCTTAATTGACTAAGGAAGTCTATATAAACTCTAAGTGCTTTGGGGGAGGTACTGATTTTGAATTGTGTTTCCTCCCCTATCTTCAGCACTAGCAATGTTCCAAGCATATAGTATATGTATAATAAATATTTATTGAATTGAAAGGACATGGGAATTTTGGAGGGATTTTCATATTTTTTTGTGGGCATAGATCATTAGTAATTTATCTTTCTAAAACTCTCTTTTAGGTACAGAAGAAAAGAGATATAACTCTTCCCTTATTTCTCTTTTGCTTTCAAACAAACTTAATTGAAGCTCTTCCTTTCTTTCTCCCCCCCCCCCCATTCATTTTGATGCTGCTAGGCTCTATGACCTTGTCTCAAATACGACAGTCCCAGAAGGCTCTGGTAAAGACAAAGATTAGGAACCTAATTCTATCCTCTGTTTATTGTATGTTTCTAACTTTAGAAATATTATTGAGAATAATATCTTTAATTTATAGATGCAATTTTTGATAAATTTTTGTTTATTTTTAGTTTGAAATTACCTTACGAGTCCAAAAATTATCCCTCTGTTATGTAATACAGGAACTTTTAATCTTAACCTATTTATATCACCCTAAAAAATTAGACATTTATTGTATATACAAATACAAATATGTGTGTGGGTATTTTTACATACACAATACCTTACTCCCATTCCTACCTTTAAGATTCAATTGAACTAGTCTTCTGTCTGTTACTCACAAACTGCAATTCAACTCTTGTCTCCATGTTTTTTCAGTGTCCATCCCCCTCCCTGGAATGGCTCCCTCCTTGGCTCCATTTTCTAAGCTTTCTATACATTCTGTATAATACCACAAATTTCTATATTGTCTCCCCAGATGCTCCTTGACAGAGGAGATTGCTTAAGGAGTTTGTATCCTTAGCATCTAGCAGAATTCCTGACACATAAAATACAAGATAAATGCTTGCAGACTGATGGGTTTTGTGATGGCTACCAATTTCAAATGATCTCCCACCATTACACACACACACACACACACACACACACACACACACACAAACAGACAAAGATATGTAAGTATGTATGTATGTACTGGATCTACATATGCTCAATAAATGCCAGCTAATTTTAATGAAAGGCATAGTTTTATAGTTTGTAACAAATCTCTAGAGAAAATGAGTTAATATCTTCCACCATTGCTGTACCTATCGGGAAGAAAACATGATCTCAGTTTGCATAGGCCACAACAAACTTGTCTAGGATGTCTATTGTGGAAGGGGAAGGGAGGCAAGTGGGACAGTGACTGAGAAGGTTTTCCGATCATGTCACTTCCTGCTCAAAAATCTTAAGTGGTCCCCTTCTTCCCACTGTCTAACACAAATACGAACTCCTTAGTCTCATATTTAAAAAAAAATGCTTAATCTGTCTCCAGTTTAACTTTCCAGATTCCTTCTTATTCATCTTTATGTAAAAGAACTAACCACAAATGAAATCCAGTCCTTCTAAGCCTATGCTTTCAGGCAGAGAGAGACTATTATAGCTAGAAGGCACTCTTCCATTGGAAGCCTCTTCAGACCTTTTAGGTTCTTTCAAATTTAAGTTTAGCTATTTCCTCTTCTATGAAAATTTCTTTATCCTTTAAATTCTAAGTGCCTTCTCCTTCCTAAATCTACCATAGTATCTCAGAGTTAGAGCCAGAAGGAATCTCTGAAGCCATATAATCCATTTCCTACCTATTTTATGTATTAGAAATTGAGGGAAAAGGGAAGTTTAATTTAAAGTTGACTTAAGGTCATTATATAGTATCAGAGGGCAGAGGTGAACCCAAATCTTCTGATTTTTAGAACACCATTGTGTGGAATATATGTAAAGATAGCATTCACCAGGGAATGTTTGCTTCAGAGACTATTTTTCTTTGCACACTTACATAGTGGATACTTAACAAATGTTTTCTGAATCAAAGTGAAATGATAGCACTTGGAATTGGAATTCAAAATAACTACAAAATGCATAAAATACTTGAGAGTTAAATCTACCTTGATACACATGGATAAACATCACAAAATGTTGCTTAAAAAATAAAAATACCAAAAAAAAACCCCAGAGAATTATACAGGTTTCACAGTTGGGATACTCCAATAAAATTAAAATGATGATATTATTTACATAAATTTACATAAATAAATTTATTTACAGTGTAAATAAATTTACATAAATAAATTTATTTGCACTGTAAATAAATTTACAGTGCTGTACCAATCAAACTAGCAAGGCATAAAATAAAAGGGTTAAACATAAAATGATGAAAAAGTATATATGAAAAATCCAGAGCTGGACTTTTAAGGGCAATTAAAAAACTCATAGGAATCAAATAAAAATGAAGGAAGCACTATAATATTATAGTTATACTTTAAAGTGGAGTAAATATCCAAACGATTTGGTACTGATTAAAAATAAAGAATGAGATAAAAGGAATAGACAGATTAAACAAGGAGGATTCACAAATAACTGAATTCAATAAGCATAAATTACTTGGGGAAAACTTTTTATCTGAAAAGAAATGTTGGGAAAACTGGAAAACACCCTGATAAACCCTGATTAACATACTATACCAGGTACCATAAAAACTCAAATTAATATGTAGATTAAATATTAAGTCATAGCATAAAAAATAGAAGAGAAGCATATGAGGTATCTTTCACTGCTCTGGTTGGTGGGAAAAGGAGAAGGATGAAATTCTTAAGCAAAGAAGATCAGAAGCGGTCAAAATATATAGTATTTATTGATAATGCAGATTATATCAAGTAATTATATGACTATAAAATTATATGAAATCATATAATTCATGAAGCTGAAAAGTTTCTGAATGAACAAAATCACAAACTAAGATACAAAAGAAAGTTTTAGATTTGGAAAATATTTGAATTCAATATTTCCATGAAGTATATGATATTGAATATATATATATATATATATATAACTACTTATCAATCAATCATCAATAATTTTTGAACTGTTTAGCATATATTGAGCAACTGTACTATGTGCTTGATATACAAAAAGGGAAAAAGAATACTTTTCCTCAAAAACCAAATTCTAATAGGCAAATAAAACAAATAAGTAGATATATACAAGATACATAAAGAGAAGATGGAACTAACACAAATGTGTAAGTCCAAAAGTGATTGACAGTGATAAGTTCAAAGATATGAACAGTTCTTAAAAGTAATATTATTTAACAGTAATATGAAAGACTGCTCCAAATCACTAATAAGAAAAATGCTAATTAAAACAACTCTATTTTTACTTCACAACCAGCAAATGTGCAAGAATGACAAAAATCTATGCTGTATTGTTTACAAAAGTATAGACACATTTATACATTGTTGATGGAATTGTGAATTTGCCTAACAATTTAGAAAAGAAAAATTAGAATCGCATTAAGAAATGACTAAATTGTCCATATTCTTTAATCCAGAGATGCCACTGCAATAAGGACAAAAGGCTAGCAAAGACAGAAATGTCTCTTAGAGATATTCTTCCTTCAGGGAAGTCCTTGACTACATGGGGTTATGGATCTTTTGGAAAAAACCCACCGTAGGTCACAAATGTTAAATCTGGAGTTACTGAATTTCCCTACATGCATAGATTCAGTCAATTATTTATTTTTAGGTTTTTGCAAGGCAATGGGGTTAAGTGGCTTGCCCAAGGCCACACAGCTAGGTAATTAATAAGTGTCTGAGGTCAGATTTGAACTCAGGTACTCCTGACTCCAGGGCTGGTGCTCTATCCACTGCGCCACCTAGCCGCGCCCCCCCCCCCCCCCGCCCCGTCAATTATTTCAACTCCCTATACTTGTATCTGGGCTCTTATATGATCCCAGAACTTATTCCTTCCATCACTTTTGGTCTTCTAAATGTTCAACTGTACCCCTAAATTCAATTAAAGCTCACTGGCAAGTAACATTTTGATATGTGGTGTTTTTTATTTCCTCATTAAGGTCTCAATTAAATATTTTGATTACAATTTTCTTTCTGACAATATAAGATTGCCCACAACTTTTAGAACTCATTAGTGTAATCAACAAGGGATGGGTCTGAATTCTCATCACCATAGTATGTGCTTTATGGCAGCAATGACATACTCAGGAAATGTCCAGGATTTTACAAAGGTAGCAGCGCTTTTTCCATGAAAGTCACAATCTACTCCAGTATAGCCTCTACCAAATGAATGACATTCTTGCTAGATTATAGGCAAATGTATATGGTTGCATTTCAAATGTTGATTCACAGAACAACAGGAATAACAGGTTCTTTCACTTCTATCTTTAGAAACTAGCAGGAAATTAATGAGTGCCACTGATGGAGGAGGCTGGGCAGATATGGTCAACTGAACCAGAAATGATAGGGGAGCTACACATGTATAGTTATTGTCTTTATAAAGCTATGCAATGGGTAATCCAATTGCTGTACAATATTTTCTTTTCTTTTCTTTTTTTAGTTTGTCATTTTATTTAAATGGCTTTTAAAAACTTTTCACATTTAGTCTAAGACCTATGAATGAAATTGATTGGGTATCTTATTACTTACTTTCAGTGGTGTTGAGTGACTTGAGCAAATATCAGTCATTCTCAGTGCTACATACATGTGCAGACAGAGATACATACATTTGTGTATATGTGCACACACATATATGCATATATGTGTGTACACATATATATGTGTATACATTTTACAATATTTTTTCTTGCAGTGGTTTTTAAACATGGGGCCTGTAAACTTGTTTTAAAAATACTTTGACAACTGTATTTTGCTATGAATAACTGTCTTTGTAATTTTATATACTTTTTTCTTATTTAAAAACATTATTTTGAGAAGGGATCTAATAGGCTTCACCGGATTGCCTGAGAGGTCTATTATAAAAAATATGTCAATAACCCCTATTCTATGATAATAGGCCTTATTACACATACATTAGACTATTGAGTATGGAAAAATTTTAATAGCACAGATTCATATAGGACTTTAAGATTTACAAATCACTTTGTTAAAAGTACTCTTTCATTATTGGTATACTCTTTGCATAGAAGGGCCCTAACATCCTATGTTGACACTGGGAGAAACAGTATGTATTAAGCGGATGATACTCTGAATACTATCTCCCCTGAGTAACTTTAGGGACACTCCTTGGACATTCAAAAGAGCCAATTGCAACCATTTCTACATGGAGGCAGAGACCAGTTATGAAAGGATAAAAGCAAGAAACAAGAGTTCCAAACACCCCCTAAGAGTTTCATGGTCAACTTGTTCATAGTTCCATACTTTGCTGTTTCAGAACAGGGAAGAGCAGATGACTAGAGGGGAGACTGCAATTTACCACTTCTGCACTCTCCATGATGTACTCTGCTCTGATTCCTAACCCCTGGAATGGAATTGCCTGCAGGTACATCTTCTACAAGTACATCATCTATACTCTCAGGTCCTTGTGTGCTAGGCTGTTAGCCATATGTTTGCCTTCTAGTCACAGGATGACTTTGCTATTATGACATCTTAAAGCAATGTAGGGGATTCAATATCTAAATTTTCATTTGGCTTTTCAAAAACAAACAGATGCAGTAATTCAAAAGTTTTCTATCCTTTACCTACTTTCAATAGGCACATTTATCTTTACTTAACACATTCTTTATGTCTTTTTTGCTTATTTGCAAAATAATTCTAATAAACTAAGCAAATGTCTTAAATATTTTGAAAGAAATACAGCAATTTCCTTAGGTCTTGTTTTAACCAGCTGGTAATAATTATCAGGCCAGCTGAGGTACTTTTCCCTTGTTAATTCTCTTACAAGCTTGGGTTCTCCTATGACCACACTCCATATTTTTTAAAAATGTAGAAAAAGAAGCAATATTTTCTAGGCAGAAGTTTGTAAAATTTCAACATTTCACCCTCCTTTTGCTGCTAGAGAAAATGTCAGACTGTTATTTTGTTTTTTGACTTGATAGATTGAGTTGTACCCACTCTTTTGTTCAGGTTACTAGGGAGAAAATGTCTCCTCCATTCTGAGGACGGATGGGAAGAGTTTTACTTTCTTTTTCTATGAAGTTTCCTGGCAGTTTATATGTAAAACAGCTCTGGCAGTCTTATCCTGATAATTTTCTATATTAAAATAAACATCTAATCCATGGAAAGAAATAGGGAAAAATATGCTTCAATAGGATAAACAATGATTATAGTATTAGAAGTGGAAAAAGTAGGGATTAAGCTTTTATGTTGGAAAGTTATGGCAAGAATACAAAGAAACAGAAATTAGAAGCATGATAGCTATATTCTACAAAATGAAATTATAGTTTACTTAGGATGTTTTAGAAGTCCATGCTTATACTACACGTATTTATAGTATATTAAAAAATCTGCTATACTCCCCTGCTGTCATAAAAATAGTTGATAAAAGAAATGAAACAATTACAGAGGATTACTGCCAGGTGATTAGCATAATTAAACATTCTCAACCTTTATTCTGGGTGAAAACTCCAAGAAATATAATTTTGTCTTTATGTAGTACATTACAAATTTCTCCATAAGAAAAACCTAAGGCAAAATTCACTAAAAAGATACTTGATAACTTACCTTATAGATGTTAAAAAGCACACTGCTGAAATAATTACATCAACTTGATGTCAACCAAAGACAGAATGCCTGAAACTTTTCCACCCCTTTCAAAACTGGAGTAGAAGGTATTTTAGGTCCCGCCCGGACTATCACTGGAATAAAGTACACTCACATATTTGGTCATGTCTTACATTTCATCCCCTGCTATTGGCAACAGACACATCTAATTTTACTCAGTGACATAAACAGCTCTCACCACATTTGAAATTGTTTAGGCACCACTTCCAACACACAGCTTTAACAGTGCCAATAAAAAGAAAAACAGCATTCTTATAAAATCAACTTGTAATCCCTAAATTATGTTGAGGAGTATAGTCTTACATAATATCCAAAATAATCTTCAATCCACTGAATGGAAAAAAAAAGTCTTATTTTTCCCATTTATAGAGCTACAGATGAACACATCTTATGAAATATAATTTCAAAGTAATATACAAAATTTAGACTTTTCCATGCTGCCAGGGGTTACGGTGGCTAGAGAGCTGGGTTTGGAGTCAGGAAGAACTGAATTTGAATCTAGCCTCAGACATTACAAGAGTATGACTCATTTTAACCCTTGTCTGCCTCAGTTTCCTTATCTGGACAATGGTGATGATGATAATAGCATCTACCTTCCCAGACTGTTGTAAAGATTAAATGAGATAATAAATATAATGTGCTCTGCAAACCAAAAAAAAGACATATAAATGCTAATTATTATTATGAAAAATATTTCCTACTTATTTTTCTCAAAAAGTGAAAATTATCATAGAATAATTGCTTTATGAAAATACTTAAAATCTATTGACAAAATAACTCATGTTCCCTTCAAATCAAAATGATTAATATTTGGGGGAGAAAAGTTTTAAAGTTTTATTTATCATTATTGAAGCAATGTAAAGAAAACTGTGCATGTTAAAACATTGATGGATCTTTTTTAGTTAATAAAAAGCAAATTAAGATTTTTGTTCAGCTTTTCAATTCTAAATAAAAAGTTATTCTAACTAATTTCTAGGCAAAAGCAGTGTTTTAAATAATGAAAAAGAATAATATAGTTTTATGATAAATTGCAAAAGCAATGTCTAGATGCCAAACCGTGGCATATATAATCTTTTATTATGGATGAAATCTGTTTTATTTGATGCTTACATGAAATAATCTTTTAAAACAATATATTGAAAACCTATAGTTTATATCTACACTTCATTTTATTCTTCAGAATGCTTCCTCTTTTCTTTAACCATCTAATTCACTGTAGATTTCTGTGAAAGTTGATACTTCTGTCACCCACCAGCTGTAGGTCATAAATTTAGGAATGATACAGGCTCAACTAATCATAATGTTATAAAACATTGCATACCTCTGTGAATTCTTTGTCCATTAATTCTTTATTAACACTGATATTTATTAATAACAAAAACCAAGTTATTATTATAAGAAAACTGCTAATGCTTTAAAAATAGAAATGGAATATTTCCAAAACCAAGGTAGTTTCTATGTAATTCATTGTTTATGAAAGATTAAAATGTGGTATTTATTTTTTATTTGCTTCATATCTGCCATACACCTAGAAATTGTGAAAACATTAGTTTAATATTCAACTTAAATTAAATTTCCTGTATGATAAAGACTTCATAAATACAGAATTTTTCAACAAATAAAATTATAAAGCTATATTTCTATATATAGACATATATATATACACACACATATATATGTATATATGTATGGCTCATATTTACAACATAGGTTCCAAATATTTCTCCATATCTGGGCTACTTTACTTTATTCACATATACCAATCCATTTAATATCACTAACCTATATTTTGCTATTGCAATAGTTTCTGTTTTTTTGAATCACTTTGAGAAATGTTTTGATTCCATTAGATGGCTGTTGCCATCTCCAGAACTGTCATTTACATTCATCTCAAAATTGGCATTAGACATAGTTTGGTCATAGAATTCTAAGCCTATAAAGAAGTGGACCCATCAATCTGTTTCAATTGTAAATCTCATGGTATCATTTAAGTGTTACATGGATGAAAGTGTCTGGTGACTTTTTATAATATTACTTTAATGAATTAGCATAACCATAATTTATAGAACTCTGTTGACTCCAAGCTTTGCTGGGTTTCTTAAGCTTTCAAATGTAGGAGGGCTTAAATGTGCATTGTATATAAATAGTATAATCCAGGGAACATATTGAAATTTCCTCCAAAACCCCAACAGAGAAATAGCCACTGATCTCTTCAAAAGGTCAGCTTTAATGACTCAGTCATCTCTCCATAATTATCCCATACAGAGTAAACAGAGTTAATGTGATTGTCACAAACCCAAAGGTGTGTCCTGTAGGGGACAAGAAATAATGATGAATTGAAATTTGAATTTCAAGTATCAGTTTAGGTTCACTCTGAGATTAGGAGTAGGAAGTGAATAATAAAAATCTTTTTTTTTTAATGTTTTTGCAAGGCAAATGGAGTTAAGTGGCTTGCCCAAGGCCACACATCTAGGTAATTATTAAATGTCTGAGGTCACATTTGAACTCAGGTACTCCTGACTCCAGGGTCAGTGCTCTATGCATTGCGCCACCCAGCAGCCCAATAATAGAAATCTTAAAGAAGAAATGGTAAAAATTTAGAATTTGCTGAATGGGAAATGCCAATGAAAAAAATACTATGGAAGGTAAAAAGCCAGGGAAGAAGATGCAAAATTAATCAGCCAACAAGGTATAATCCAAGTACCACGTTAACTGTCTGAGATACAGGCAGCTGACTATGAAACAGACACTGTCCTCAATGAACTTCTATTCTACAAGGGGAAACAATTATTTGGAGGGCAGGATCAATGAAGTGGGGACAAGGCCTTCAGGAGATTCAGGTACAAGAAAGAATAATTGATTATCTGACTACTGAGGTTATGCCTTAGTATAGTCTAAAATTCTCCACTTCCAAGGTCTTTAACTCTTAAATTCTTGCTGAACTAGAATCTTCTGTCCTGATAACTTAGCAAACCTTCCATTGCCTTTTTTCCTTCTCCCCTTATCCCTATTGCACCACTTCTATTCTGGCTTCACCTCCTTCTCCATTTAGTTCAAGGAAAGTCAGACAATGGACTATAAGGACTAAGCAAACAAAAAAAAAACCCAAAACATTTCTTTTGACTCTGGCACAATCTTTTATTTGTCCATCTTAACTTTTGTTATTTATTCTTCTGATGAGTTATTGTTTGATTAATATGAAATAAACAAAACAGAAAAAATTCCATGGCCTACATAGATTAAATTAGTATTTAGCTAGTGAAGGAGAGAGGAAAGACTTAAGCAAAACAGCTCTGGAACCCCTGTAATAGAGCTTAGAAATAGGGAAGGGATCCTAGAATTGTGCCTATTTGTGACCAATAGGTATATTGCATCTGTTAGGAAAGTGCTATTCCTATGTTAGAGATAAGAACCCTGGAAGACAAATTGTAAAGGGGAGTTAGAGAGGCAGGACATAGTTGCTATTGTGTACTTCAACTAGGTACAACATCTGGTGAAACATTTTTAAGCAAGTAAGAATCAAATAATTGCTTGACTTCTCTGAAATATTCATTTTTTAAATAGGGGGAAACAGCAATGATAGCAATTGCTATTTTAACCTAATTTGGACCAATAAAGAATACTGATCACTTAAGGAAAAATGGTGAGATCTATGTTTGAAGTTGGAGAGGAAAGTTGGGCATAGTTTGACACATACTTTAAGTTTGGGGTAACATATTCAGAGTTCAGAAAACATAAAGTTAACTACTCATGGCCTAAAACTTTTCAAGAGAAGTCAGAATAAAACTCAGCAGCTATTTTGTGCTAAGCACTTTCTACAAATATCATCTCATTAGATCCTCACTATAATCTTTGGAAGCATATACTATTATGATCCCTATTTTACAGCTGAAGAAATTGAAGCAAACACAAATTAAGTGACTTGCTCAGGGACATTCTGATAGTATCTGAGGCTACATTCGAACTCTGATCATTCTGACTCCAGGCCTAGTGCTCCATTTACTGTACCACCAGCTGCCAGGAAACTTGAAATAAAGTAATTCTATGAATAAATAAATAAAAATATTTTCTATGAGGAAGAAAATGGAGAACTGCCTAGAGAATTTTATAGCTGTTTTTTAGATTTTTTTCATAAAGACATAACAAAAATGAAAAAAAAAGTCATATAAAGGAGACTAAATGTCTAGGTGGCACAGAGGATAATGCACTGGTCCTAGAGTCAGGAGGACCTGAGTTCAAATTCAGCCTCAGACACTTAATTATTACCTGTGTGACCTTGGGTAAGTCCCTAAACCCTGTTGCCTTGCAGAATGAGAGAGAGAGAGAGAGAGAGAGAGAGAGAGAGAGAGAGAGAGAGAGAGAGAGAGAATAGATGCCAGAGTGGGAAGAAACTACAATAAAAATTGTAATACATTAAGTCTCTGAGTGCATTTTAGAGAAAATAGCATTGCTTACTTATATTGTGTAAAGAGGAAAGAAAAGGAATAGTAGAACTAGTACTTATGGTAGAGGAGATAATGGTAATAGATGATGGAAAGATAAAACAATTATTCAGTTTTTAGTTTGCTCTGCTTTCTTTTCTTGAGAGAATGGTGTTCAGACTAGGAAGGAAATAACAAAGTTCTTTTAAAAGAGTCAAAGTCCAAGAAAAGTGTGAATTTGGTAAGAGAGTATTTGATTTCTTTGAACAAGTTCAAGTTGCCAGGGGTGGACAAACTATATTATAAGTTTCTGAAAGAACTGTTAGATGACTGAACTATCAAAATCTTTGAAAAACTGGAGACAAATATTATCTTACTTTGCAAAAAGGAGTAGAGGGTTGAGTTTCCAATTTTCTGTAAAATATTATAAAAAGTAATCATTTAATGTATTTAATAAGGAAAATGGCAATCTATGAAATTAGTATGGCTTCATCAAGAAAAGCTAATATCAGGCAAATTTTATTTCCTTTTTCAAAAGGAAATTTGACATATAGACCATGGGATTACTAAAAGATGACACAACTGATTTTTTTTTTGTGGGAAAAGTTATCTAGTTATCACAGATGAACAAGAATCCCATCTATAGTTTATCCAAAAAGTAGTCATCAAGCATCTACTTGAAGGATTCTAGTAACTGGGAACCCATAACCTCCTGATGCAGCCCCACTCTACTACTGAATAGTTAAATTTAAGGGCTTTCATGGACTACCAACTTCTCTCTGAAATAAGAGCCCAAATTTCTGACATGAATATTCTTCAGATGATACTATAGATCTGCAAATCATAGTATACTGCCATCTCCAAGACATCAAGATCGTGAATTAAAGGGCAATGGAAAGATACATAGTGATTATAAATAGATTACAGCATGTTATTAACAATTATGTACAAAAATAGTGTAAAATATGTCCTCAAGTGTAACACTGAAAAAATGAGCCACCTATATAATGAGAATAATAATAGTCAGAAAGACAAAACTACAATTTTTTTCAAATAAAGGTAAGAGACTTAAAAGAAAGCCCATTGCATGTTGAATGGATGCTGTGAAGATTTCTAGGAGCATATGCACAACAGACAAATAGGATGAGGAGACATAAATAGGTTGTGATCTTCCTTGATGGGGGGAAATGAAGGAATACCTTAAACAATAATGCCAAAGACTATTTAAATATGAAATTCTAAATTATAGGGAGTTAATAAAGGAATTTTATAGTGAATCATTTTATAGAATGAAGAATTCTTGTGCAAAGTGAATTTTCACTTTATTATCTGTTTTATAAAACTGAATTTTAATATATTGAATTTACTTTATTAAAGTAGGTTCTCTCTCTCTCTCCCTCCCTCCTTCCCTCTCTCTCTCTCCACATCTTATATTATAAAGTTAAATTCCCTCTCATTACTTCCACCAAACAATGTTTTCTAAATACCTAAGCTAAAATAGATATCCCCTCACTTTTTGCCCATAGCCTTTTTTGAGTACTTAGGGAAATTCCATTCTATTTTGAAAATGTTCTCATTTATAACCTTTTTTTAACCTTTAACTTGTCATCCTTGTGGAAACTAGGTTCTCTCCTAGAGACAATGCATCTCTTTTGATGCTTCTTCCTTTGGAGACTTCAGTTTTGTGTTCTCCATGATTCAATAGAAGAAAACTTTGACTTTGTTTTCTCTTATGATTCTAGGAAAATTATTCTTTTTATGCCTCTTATAATTTAAAGTCTATATTAACTATATGCTTAACAAATCATCATCATCATCATCATCATCATCATCATCATCATCATCATCATCATCATACTTAAATTGGATACACATCCACCTCTCCAAAGACATTTGGACTCAGTCCATACTTTTTCTCCCTGAACTTGAGTTCCAGCTGAAACATAATATTTGTCCTTTGTTGTCAAAGAAGACTATGATAACAGAGAAGTGATATCATAAGTACATGAATCGTATTTGAATGGGGGGGAGTCTATGCTAAGTTGCCTGTCTCACTTTCTCCTCAGAGTCATCTGGGTCTAGTGGCCAGATAAGAATCAAGATGACTGGAGATAGCCATCAATTCTAGGCAATCAGGAATAAGTGACTTACTCAACATCACACAGCTAATGAGTGTCAAGTGTCTGAGGCTGAATTCGAACTCCTATTCTCCTGTCTCCAAGACCAGTGCTCTATCTACTACACCACCAAGCTGACCCTTCCAGCTACCACACTGACTCTGTGACTGCAACAGCCATTTATAATCTCTGAGAATTTGTTTCTTCATTTTAAAAATAGAAACACTAATTTCATTGTTGGGATTAAAGAATTATGTGGTTCTAAAGAATACATAAATGTGCTTTGTGAGAGTGTGGCATAATGGTTATTAACAGGAGAATCAGTTATATCTGAGATCATACCCTGGCTCTGACACATACTAGCTAGGGGAGGATGGACAAATCATTTAACTTCTCAATATCCCTAGTCAACTTTGTTAAGATTTTTTGCTGAGTGGCTTTCTTGGATCCGTGGGGGTAGTTCACACACTAGATGTTCCTTATATGAATGAAATAACAGAACCACTCTCTCAAAGAATGGCTTCTTCCCATTTAGCATAGTGCCTTATACATTCTAAGACTTTCCTAAATATTAGGCATTATTATTGCTATCATTATTATTTTATATTAAATATTATTAAAAGATCAAAGAAAGAAGAAAATGTATTTTTATGGCAACTTTTGTACTGGCAAAGAAAAGCAACTGAAACATTTCTTAGAATGTCATCAACTGAGTAAGTACTAAATTGTGTAATAGAAATATTATGGAGTACTATCACACTGTAAGAAATGAGGAAATAGATTATTTCAAAGAGACATGTTAAGACATATGAACTAATGAAGAATGAAGTGAGCAGAATCATAAAAATAATTTATACGATAGCATTAATATTATAAAAGTGGAAAAAATTTGGAGACTTTTATACACTGATGAAGGCTTAAATGAGCAGAACCAGAAGAACAATTTATACAACACCTTAAAAACAACTTTGAAATTTCTAAAAACCATGTTCAGTGAAATAATCATCCAGAGAACTGATGATGAAACTGATGATGAAAAGAGAAGTTATCAGTTATCAGTTTAGGGTGTAGAATACATACACAAAGCAATATATATATATATATATATATATATATATATATGTATGTATATATATACATATATATGTATATATACATATATACATGTAGATACATATATATTACATATATATGTATATGTATGTATATCTGTACACAGCCATTGAGGAAATTTGGTTTACCTGACTATGCCTATTTGTTCCAAGAAATTTGGAGGGTTTTTTTCCCATTGTGGTGGGGGGATAGGTAGGAGGGAAAGAAAATATCTTTCTCTTATTTTTAATAGAAAGATTGGGGGTACTAAATATGTATTTTCAAATGTCACTGTATTTTCTCTGTTTTCCTTTGCTACAAGAGACCTCTCACAAAGTGGGAGTAAGTAATCAGTAAATATATGTCACATAAAAAAACAACACATTAATTAAACTGTAAGGGACCAATGAGAAAGAGACACATTAAAAAAAAAGAATGGCTACTTTCCACCCCAAGGCAAATTCTTATAATTGTGTCTTTGACCTTATTCTCCTCATGTGTCTCTTCTAAAATCTTTCAATTATCTTTTCTCTTCTAAATCTTTAATTAATTTCTTTCATTCCACTGTGTCTTCAAGTATGCACTAACAGTCCTTATCTTGAAAAAACTATAATTGAACCTCATGGTCCCTCTATTTTTCTTCTTCCTTTCACTGCCAAACTTTCCAGAAGAATGGTCTCCATCTAGTTCCACTTCTTTGCCCATTCTTTCCTGAACCTTTTGCAATTTGGTGTCTGTCTTCACTACTTTTCTGAAACAGCTCTCTTGAAAGTCACAAATGGCATAATCACAATAGAATAGCCCTTTGCTGATCCTTATTCTCCTTGACCTCATTGCAAAATTTGATGCTGTCAATATGAGAGAGATACAAAAAGAAACACAGAAAAAGAGACAGACTGATTGTGATTTGGCTTCTGTGACACTATATTATTCTGTTTGTAACACACACGCACATGTCTTTTCTGATTCCTTTTTCCTTTTCCAGTCCCCAAAGAGTAGAGATCCCTAAAAAGTAGAGATCCCTAAAGAATAGAGATGTATATAAACTTCTATTCTTTTCTTTATATACTCTTTCCTTGGATGATATAATGCACTCTTATGGTTTCAACAATCACCTTTACATGGTTGATTTGCAAACAATTTTGCTATATAAAATATTCCAATGAATAAGCACTTACTATTCATATTTCTGAGATCATTCCAGTGAATGCTTTTATATTTGTCCCCCAGAACCAGTTTGATGAGAGTGGGGAAGATTAGCAGACATGTCAAAAGTTGCAGGTTAGTTTCATTTGGATTTTTGGAAAAGGGGAAGGAAAAGGACTGTCCTTATGCATAATTTGGAAATAGAGCAAAATTTTTATCAGTATTTTTCCATTTCTCTTTCAGTCCCCTACCTTTCTCCAGTATCCTGGAGCCCATTCTTTTCCACTTCTAAAGGAAGCCAGTAATTTCATTCTATGACTGTCTCTCCAAAGAGAGTATATCATAAAGGTCTATCTGTGGACCATCTTCATGCTTTATAGAGAGCCCAATAAGATACTATAACCTAATCTTCAAACACTTAATGAACAAACTAATTGACAAAATCAGCAAGACTGTATAATTTTTACATGGTTTAAACAGATTATGGAATCTATGTTGCAGTCTCTAAGGATCATTACATATGGCTACTGTGTCAAAAATTGTATAGACTACAAATGTGAGCATCCTCACTTCTAACAAGGAAGTTCTGACTTCTGGAGAGAAGTAAGAAAATTATAGATCATGGAATTTCACTTTGATACAGGGAGAATTGATGGAAAAGATCATACTGTTAGATATATGCAGATATCTGCCATTAAAATAAAGACATTATATATATATATATATATATATATATTAAAAGTTTCAGTTTGTATTAGTTACAGATGTAAAACTAGTAGCTATAATCTTTGAACAAATTGTAGAATTTCTTAATTTTGAAACATCTGTGATTTCATCAAAAAGTACACTCTGGTGATGCCAATAATAACCTATTTATGCATTTTCTCCTATTCAAGTAACATGAAATATTTTTTTTATTTAGCCATCATAACAAAAATCTATTAAAAAACTTACTGGAGTTTTTTAGTGTATTTGGGGGCATCAGTATAGATTCCATGATATAACATCTCATTCCCTTCATGACTGCTCTATCACCTTTTTAAAAATGTACATTACTGTGATGAAGACTTTTATGCCAGTCAACATCATCAACATCAGCATGGCAATACTTGATCATACGAAACTATCATCTCTCTCTTGACCTGAGTTATTTGTAACTTTGATTCTTTTGAAATTAAGGTGATTTGTATCTATGTTGTATCATTGGGAGAATGTTTTAAAAATGGTCTTTTTTGAAATAGTAAGCAGTTTGACTTTGTAATACAAGATTGAAGAGAAGCACAAGAAGATAAACAGAAAAACCATAAGAGATTCTATAAACTGCATTCTTACATGAAAAGATGATACTTATGACTCAATAACTGTATCATTATCAGGGCAATTATTAGAAGTATATATAGACAAGGGTCACAGTAGCCATATATAATGGTACTAATGATATTAGTTGACTACGATGTGAAGATATACCAAAAAAAATTTTTAATTAACTGGGAAGAAGCGGGGGACAAGAGAAAGGTAGAATGGAGTAAATTACCTCACATCAAAGAGGTATAAAAGAGCTTTTACAGAGAAGGGAAAGGTGGAGGGTTGTGGCAGTTAGTGCTAGAACCTTACACTCATCAGAACTGGTACAAAGAGAAAATATACACACAGTTGAGGATCGATATCAATATTACCCTACAAGGAAGTAGGATAGGAAGGGGATAAAGGAAGAGGTAAAAATAGAAAGAAGTGCAGTTTGAAGGAGGTAGTAGTCTGAAGCAAAATACTTATGAGAAAGGACAGGGTGAAAGAAAAGAGAAAGAAAGGAAATGGGGAAATTGGGCAAAAACTGTTAAGAAAACTGGAAAGCAGCTTGACAGAAAGTAGATATAGACCAGATATAGAACTCATATCTATGCTGAGATCAAAATGGGTGTATATACATACATGTGTGTGTGTGTGTGTGTGTGTGTGTGTGTAAATATACATCTAATTTAGACATTAATGGTACTATCCTAAAAAATTATGGGACCATGAGATTACTTATCAACTCTATGGATAAGGGAAGAATTTATGATCAAACGACAGATAGTATTACAGGATGTAGTAAAATGGATAATTTTGATTATATTAAATTAAAAAGATTTCACACAACAAAAACTCATGCAATCAAGATTAGAAGGAAAGAAAAATAGGGTAATTTTTTTCAGCAGATATTCTGATAAAGGCCTTATTTCTCAAATATATGGAGAACTGAGTCAAATTTGTAAGAATCCCTGATGATTAGTCAAAGGATATGAATAAGCAATTTTCAATTGAAGAAATCAAAACCATTTATAGACATGAAAAATGCTTAAAGCAATGCAAATGAAGTAAGTACCACCTTAATCTACTATATTGGTTAATATGACTGAAAAGGAGAATGATCAACATTGGAGGGTATTTAGGAAAACTGAGGCATCAAAACACTGTTGTTGGAATTATTGAACTGATCCAATAGTTCTGGAGAATTATTTGGCATGGAGAGCTATATGTCCAAAGGGCTATAAAATTGTGCATACTTTTTGATCCAGCATTACCACTATATCCTAAAGAGATTTTTTTAAAAAATTAAGATCTATCAGTACTAAAATATGTATAGCACTTCTTTTGAGGTAGGGGAGCAAAGAGTTGCAAATTGAAGGAATGCCCATCAGTTGGGGAATGATTGAACAACTTGAGGTATATGATTGTGACAGTATACTACTGTACCATAAGAAATGATGACAGGATGCTTTCTAAAAACCTGGAAAAACTTTCACAAACTGATGTAAAGTGAAATGAACAGAACCAGAAGACTGCACACAGTAAGTAACAGCAATATTGTACAATGAACAACTGGGAATGAATTAACTGTTCTAAACAGTAGCATGATCCAAGACAATTCCTAAAGGATTTATGATAAAAAATGCTATCTATCTCCAGAAAAAGAACTGAAGGGGTATGAAAAAAACTCTTTCTTTTTCTTTTGTTCTGTTTTCTTTCACAATATGACTAATATGGAATATGGTTTGCCTGACTGCATATGCAAAACCTTTTCCAAGTTGTTTACCTTTTCAAGGAGTCATGGAAGGAGGGAAGGAAGAAAGGAAAAAAAATTGGTATTTTAAATTGAAAAAATATGGATAATAAAAATGTTTTAAAATTTAATTGAAAAAATTTATGACTTGAAAAAATATTCTCTTGATTACTCTAGTCATTTTTTATTTCTTCTTCTCCCTCAATCAACTATGACACCAAGTTCTGTTGAGTTTTTCTCCATATCTTTTGAATTTATAATTTCCATTTCTATTTCCACTATTCTTGTAAAAATTCTTATTCTTCTGAGAGTAGAAGGGGCTTCTTACATATCTTTTGACTCTAGCCTTTCTTTTAAGCAGTTCATTCTTTATTTCGTCAACACATTAATCTTTTTTAATCACTTTCACCAAGTTACTTCTCTCCTTGAAGAAAACTTTCAACAATACCCTATTATTTAAGTAATGAGGTCCAAATTTATTGAATCCATGCCTGAAATGGACACCCAAGACACACCTCTACTTATTTCATTTGGGGTTTAATTTTGTTACATTCTCTCTGCACCATATAACTAAAAATGATCTGTTTCTCCTCAAATCCTGCAGGCCAAATAATTATTTTGAACCTCTGCTATGCATTTAGATTCAAAACTGCATTGGAATTATTTGAGTACATGTTTTAATTTCCTTTCTCTCATTAATGCTAAGAGTAGAAGCAGCTTCATTTTTCCTTTGCTTCCCTAATGCTTAGGAAACAAACATTTATCAAGAGACTATTTGTGTCAGACTCTATACTAAATACTTTACAAATGTTATTTCCTTTAGTCCTCATAACTATCCCACAAGGTAGGTGCTATTATTGTTATCTCCATTTTACAGTTGGAGAAACTGAGTAATTTGTCCAGAGTCAAAGTTACTGAGGTTGGATTTAAATTCAGTTGTTTTTCTAGATGCACCTAGTTTGGCATTATCTTAGACAAGATGGGTGGGTGGGTTTTGGAGGGTTTTGGGGTGTTTTGGGAGGATCCAAACCAGTGATTTCAGTGGTGCATGGATCTCCTGACAAGGAAAATTCTTCCATGGGAACTGAATTCTTAGTGTGGAAACTACCTTCTCCAATGCAAATGAGTGGAATATTCCCCAATAAAAAATATGTTTTTTTAATATGGATTCAAATAACTTGCACATGGTCCCACAGTTAGCATGCTTGAGGGAAAACAAAAGATCACAGATTTAGGGCTAGAAGGGATCTTAGAGGTGATATAGCCTAACATCCTCATTTTACAGATGAAGTAACTAAAATCCAGAGAAGTTCAGTAATTTCCCCAAGTAGTCAAATTCTGACTACAAATTTAGTGTACTTTTTTTCAGCTGAAACATGCTACATTCAACATATCAGAGGCAACATCTTAGTCATTTGAGCATCTGAACACAGGTCTTTTTAATTCAAAGTGAGGTTTTTGTTTGTTTATTTCTACAGGAGTCCATGTTGCCCCTCTATCTGGGCATAGTACACAGTCAACAAAATGTTGACAAATGGGAATGCCAATGTTCTCCATTAGTGGAAGTCTAACTTGCTTTTTCAGTCTTGTCTACCACGATTCTATGTAAAATCAACTATGCTATGCAAATGGGTCTACTCACTATCCTTAAAAAAATACTGTGCTTTCCCATTTTCCCATTTACTCATGACATTCCAAACATCTCAAATGTCTTTGTCCATTTAGGTCTACAATAATATCTCATATTTATGTAGTATTTGTAGCAGTAATTAATACAAACCATATATCATACAGCTTGATATTATTACTTTCCTTGTCATATATAATCCCTGAAAAGTTTTAAATATAGAGAAATGTGAATATTTAATATTGTTTAAATTATATATTTAATTCTTTTAATTATAAGTTTAATTTTATCGATCTGTTCTCTTGCAAATATTTCAAGCGCTTAAGTGTGATAAAAATCACACTTGGGACCAAATATTCATTGCTGGTAACATTCTGCTATTGTCAATACAAAGAAAATGTGTATTTAATTTTCCCAATTAACTCTTGCAAATAAAGTTACTCAATGGACTGCCATGAAACCACTTAGAAATCTCTATTCCAAAACCCCTTTAAAATGTGGCCAAAATTGCTATATTTCTTCTAGGCAAATAGCTTTGAAAATTACATTGAAGATCTCTAAGGATATTTTGAATAAAAGTACTGTGATATGTCAATTTCAATTTATACTTGATTAGTAGTCTTTAAGTAGAAAGATGACTGGGGTGGTCATAACAGTTTATAGCAAGTTTTGTGTAAGATGTTTCCACATGAATTTTGTCATTATGCACCTGCAAAGCTTGCCTAGGGATTACCCTGATACAGAGTTTTCTAACTTTTCTATAACATAGGACCCTGATTTCCCCCCTTTAATTATTTTATGCCATTGAGGTTGGTACATTCTGAGTTCTTGGGATGTAGTGAAGTGGCTTTGTTCACTTTCTACTTCTTTCCTCCCATTAACTGAAATGGGTGAGTCACCGAATGACAGAATTACTGCAAAGACCCAGCCTGACCCTTAGAGTAATAAGCAGAGGTTTATAGAATGTCTATGCTAACAAGGGCTGCTGAAGAAGGGTTTCATCTACTTCTGCTTCTCTCTGAGAAAGGTTTTATGTGTTACTACAATATGACTAAAGAAATGTAGATTTGTGAATTTCCTCCTAAATTATTTTAGATAACTTTTTATTTAAACTGTTTTTATATACTTCTAGGAGCAGGCTATGTGTTTGGCCTTCCTGAAAACTTTTAAGAAAGCTACGAGCTTGCTATAGATAAGTAAGGGAATTCCAACAACTATAACAGTTAAAATGTTTCATTTGATTCTCAACAAGTCTTTGAAGTAGAAGCTATTCTCTCCCACTCCACTTCCATTTTATAAATGAGGAAACTAAGACTAAGAGAGTTTTAGGGACTTATCCAGGATCATAAAACCAGAATTTAACAAATCTTTCTAACTCTGTATTTAGTAATTTATTTATTATGCCACCAATGTGCTGAAATATCATTATGGGTGAATCAGAAAATCATTTCATTCTGCCCAGAAAGAATCTAGATTTGTGTGATTTTATACTTCTGGCTCAAAAATGCCCTATATAGTTTTCTTGTCTCTTCCTGCTTCTGCTCTGTCATGGAAAGAAACAGAATCTCTAAGAAAAGGAAACTGAAATTTGTAGACTTCTTTATTACAATATCAGGATGTAAAAAAAAGAAAAAAGCTTACAGAACCTTAATAACAAGTAGCTTAGAGAAGGTAAAAGATGCTTCTTTATGTCTACCTGGCCTGAATATGAGCATGAGTATGATGCTAAATTCTTGAGAGTCAGAAAGGAATAGCTTTCAAATTCTGGGATAAAACTAAGATTAGATTTAATTATCATTATTAACTGTTAAAGAGATATAGAGAAATGTGCCTGGTCATCCCTAGAGTTTGCTTACTTTAAAATATTATTCCAGAAGAATTGTTTTATATTTAATGCTATTTATGTTTAGTCAGTTTAAAGGATTTCATTTAATAAATAGAGAAGTAAATCTTGAAGTTTTTATATCTAGAAAAACATTCTCCTTGTAGTGTGTATCTCTTGTCTGAAGAACCATGACCAACTAATATTTTGACTGTATATTCTACTAACATAAACACAGGCTTGTGCAAATAAATTTAGAGAAAAGACAATACTAAAATGTAAAATATGTTATAAAAGGATAACATATACTAGGTATAGAAAATTAAACAACAAATATTTCATCCTCTTTTACGTATATATATATATATATATATATGTATATATTAAATTTCAGCACTTAATTACCAGTTTTATTTGATATGTTTCAGATTCCATAGACTTCCATATGAAGTTCAATGACTATGGCCAAGCAGTCAAGCTATCATTAATAGCATACTAAACTAATTTTTTACTCAATGAAAAGGGGGGGTGGCAGTCTTTAAACAACAACAGTACTTTTCTTGAGCATCAGTAATAATAAGGATTAAAAGAGACAATAAATGATACTACTTAGAACATACTATAGATAATATGTGTCTAGGCACACCCAAATTCTACAACTTTTCTAAAGCTATGAGACAATTTTGTTTATATTTTTAATGTAAAGGAATTATTGTGGATAGTAGGTATTTTTAAAGGAATTGTGTATTGCAATAAGACAAAATACAATAGAAATATGTGAGTGTCTTTTTGGTCTCTACAAGAGCCCCACTTTTTCAGATAGAGTCACATCTTTTAGGATGCTGTGTGGTTCAGATAAAATGTCCTTTGGTACAAAACATTAAATGACCCTGAGTATATCTTTTCAATATATCCTAGGCAGAGCTGTGGCAGACTTGCTTATAGACATCCTGGGAAAAAATTCTCAAACACTATTCTTAAAGAATACACAATAATGTTCTGAGTACTTGCCCCAGGATCTTGACTACCAGTGCCAGCTATATCTTGCTGGCTATGAAGTCTCATCTAATTTTCCCCTTATTTTATATTCATTTTTTTTTATCTCAATCTGTCCATATGCTACAGCAGCTGAGGTCAAAATGCCAATAGAGTAAGTTAACTTCCCTGAATCTGCTTGAAGGAGTGGCACAACATAACAACAATATTCCTGGTTAACATCCAGCCCAGGTAGCAGGTCACTCCTCAAGGGTTATCTCAAATTTACATTGAACTGTGCTCCTTTCTTTCTACTAAGAAGATAAACAGAATGGAATTATAAAGTGTATAGTCTAAAATTTTTATTTGCAATAATATATACCATTTTTGGGTCATTAGTTATTTTGTTGCCCCATTGAATTGTCTTACATACACCTTACTTTTTATCATTTATTCTTTTTTTTTAGGTTTTTTTGCAAGGCAAATGGGGTTAAGTGGCTTGCCCAAGGCCACACAGCTAGGTAATTATTAAGTGTCTGAGACCGGATTTGAACCCAGGTTCTCCTGACTCCAAGGCCAGTGCTTTATCTACTATGCCACCTAGCTGCCCCTATAATTTATTCTTGATTAAATTTTGTCTGACTTTTTTCTTTTTTTTCTCTTTCCCCCCTTTCCCTTCTTTTCTTCCTCCCTCCCTCCCTTTTTTTCCTTCCTTCCTTCCTTCCTTCCTTAATTTCTTTCTTCTGTCAAGTATCAGGACCTAATACAATATTTTTTCCTCAACAGACTTCATCTTTTAGTTACATAATTTTAATTCTAGCATTCAAAATTAATCTTTCATCATAGATAATAAGAATCAAAGATCATAGGAAATCAGTGATCACTGACCTCAAGTCCCTTCTTTTATAGATAAGGAAACTGACTTAAATATGGCATTGCTACTTGTTGTTTTTGAAGAGGACCAATGCATTACAAGAGTGCTGTAGTGACTTGGGCATGAATTGAACATAACTATGGCAGTTGCTCAAAGTAGTCATCCTCATTCTGTCTTTCAGAGCCACTGAACTTTAGTGGCACAAATTAAGATTGGTAATGCCTGTGATGAAGTGGATGACCTTAGTGTATTTGATGTCTGCCCAACCTCTAAATGCTCCACAGTACCTCTTTAGTCAACAAAGTGGAATATATTGTTCTTGTCTGCTAATTTTCACATGTTTGTGGTAGACATTCCCCTAATTCACTGATGGATTTGAGACTCTTTGATTACCTTCAACCTGGTTTTGCTTGTCTGCCAACATAGTTTTACCAGGATGTGGTTACTGTGTTTGATACAGGTGAAAGTTGGGTGATAGGTAAACATCAAAGGTGACTGAACAACCATGAAAAAAGGATAGGCAAACCCTCACACTAGAGGTTCTAGTCTCTTCTGAAATCCCTATACACTTCTCTGATACTTAGTGCCTGAGGAAGGTTTCATTGTGAGGCAGCTTCCTTTGAAGCCTACTTCTATATGAATAACTTTCACATAGCATCCAGTTATAAATCAAAATGCTACTTTGATAAATTAAATATGCAAGAAAAAATATACTGCTATTGTTTTCTAAATAAAATGCTCACCTAGGAAATAATTATTATTTATTATCATCTTAATAGTCAAGATTTTTTTCTATAGATTAGAACATTTGAATAAGTGACTTACATTTCTAAATGGAGCAAATGTTTCTTTACTGAGCCCTTTAAAAAACATTTTCTGTGAGGCTATTAAAATGGTTAGGCATTTAAAATTTTTTATGCTTCCATTACTTTTAAAGATGGAAACATTTGGATAAAGCATTTGGTTATTAATATGTAACATTTTGTGAAAATTTCCTCTGACTATGAGGACAAATAAATCAAGGCTTGCTAAGAAAATGTTTTTCAAAGTTTCTGCTTCTATAAAAGTCCCAGGTGCAAATGCAGATGCAGCTTATTTTTCATTAAAATGTAATATGCATGTTTAGGATTTTAAATGACTTTAGAAATTAGATATTTCAGTCACTTTTATTTCTAAAGAATTTAAAACAATTATATTTTCAGCTGACTGTACAGCATTTTAATGCAATAAAATTATTAGTTACATTTAAGTAGAAGAAATTTATATATAGAATGAATTATGAATTATAAAAAACTACTTTAAGTTACAGAATTAATACCACAATTTATTCAGGGTTATAAAGTATTAAGGCTATGTCAGTATTAAACAACTAGATGGCACAGTATTTAGCATACTGGGCTTTGAAATCAGGAAGAGGAGAGTTCAAAGCTTCCTTCAAATATTTACTAGATGTATGACACTATGTGAGTGACTCACCCTTCTTTCAGTCTCGGTTTCCTATAAGAAATGCATAGCAGTAGCACCTCACCGGATTATGAGAAGCAGTTGAGAAAATATTCGTAGACTGCTTTGTAAAACTCTAAAGTTCTATATGTGTATATAGTAATTATCATTATTATTTTATGCTACTTTTCAATTTGTAGAAAACATTTGTTCTTGAGGCTACAATAGTTTTAGGAAATATTATAATAAAGAAATATGTTTTGTTAAAGATTATATGAAAATTTATCTGGCCATTGCTGAGAAATTAGTTGTTTCTATGCAAAGAATTCCAAGAGAACACTGTGCCATATGATTTGTGATCATTAATAAAAAATAAAAACAAAACCAAAAACAAAACACACACCTGCTTCAGTTATAAGGTCTTAATCTTGCCCCTGGAAAAACTTGCATAAAGTATCAGATAAATCAAATCATCAAAAGTATTTAAATATATATTATGTGCCAGCCACTTTGAATAAAAATACAAAAGTGAAACATTGTCTCATTTTAAAAAACTAATCTATTGGCAAGATACAGAAGCATATTCATAAATGAGTAAATATGGAGGAGGCACAAAATACAAAAACAAGGTGAAAATGGGAGAAGTGATTCAATATAATAATAAAAAGAGCCACTTGAACTGAAACTAGAAGGAAAATTCGTTTTTCAAAAGGTATGTAAAGACAGGTTGAGAGCCTTGCAGGTATGGGGTGGGGCTAGGTTGTGCAAAGGCATGGATGACATTTTGGCTCCAGTAGAGCTTGTGTCAGAGAATGGTGTATCGTCAGCCTACAAAGATGTCAGGGCTTTCAAACCAGAGGCAAATCTACATTAAACTATTGGCATTAAGGAGCCATTGGAGCTTACTAAACACAGTAGCAACATAGCCAGGACTCTGCTTCAGGAACATCACTTTGGAAGCTTTAGGGAGGATGCACTGTACATAGAAGAGATGGTAGGCAGAGAACTATTTCAGTAGTCTGGGTGAAAGGTGGCTGTGGTGTGAATGGAGAGGTGGCAATGAATATGAGTTTGAGGGAACACTTGGCAAATGACTGGATAAGAGTGAAGAGTTAAGAATGACTCATATCGTGACATGCTGTCCTGAGAGACTGTATGAATGGTGGTGTTCTAGACAGAAATAGAGAAGAGAATGACAGATAGTTTGGATGGATGTGTTGAGTTTGAGATGATTTTGTAATATCCGGGTAAAGATGTCTGGCAGACAGCTAGAGATGTAAGATTGGATGATTCGATCTCAGGAAAGATAAGGTACAGATTTAGTTATCTGGTGGTCATTGAGATGTAGAGGAGAGAGAGAAGAAGAAGAAGAAGAAGAAGAAGAAGAAGAAGAAGAAGAAGGAGGAGGAGGAGGAGGAGGAGGAGGAGGAGGAGGAGGAGGAGAAACAGGATGAAAAAGAAAAAGGGAAGGGGCTCAAGATAGAGACCTGAAGTATACCCATACATAGTAGATAGAATATGAATAATGTTCCTACAAAGTTGAGGGCTAAGGATTGGTTAGACAGGAAGAAAGGTTATCCAGAAAGAACTAGTGGTCTTTGAGTTCAAAATGGATGAAGATAAAGAAAAGACAATTAGATGAAATAATAGCATGTAATATGGCATTGGAAAGAAGATTTTCATTTGATTAGTGAGGAAGAGCAGACATTGCTAGAGGTCAAGAATTTAGTAAGGAAATAAAGACAATGAGTGTTAACTTCTGGGAATTTAAATAAAAAGGGAGAAAAATATAAGATGATGATTTAAGGAGATGGTAGGGATATGAAAAATGTTTAGGGGGTGGCTAGGTGGCGCATTGGAGAAAGCACTGGCCCTGGAGTCAGGAGTACCTGGGTTCAAATCCGGTCTCAGACACTCAATAATTACCTAGCTGTGTTGGACTTGGGCAAGCCACTTAACCCCATTTGCCTTGCAAAAACCTAAAAAAAAATGTTTAGGCTTGGAGAAATCTGGGCATGTTCATAGATAGGGAGAAGCTAGTAAATAAAGAAAGACTGCATTTTGGGAGAGTGGGGATGACTGAAAGGGAAATTTCCCAGAGAAGTTAGTTGGGCTCAAGGATAATAGTAGACCTATTGAAGTTGGTGAGGAGAATGGTCATTTCATTCTCAGAAAAAAACAGGAAAAGTGGGGAGTTCAGCAAAGGGAAATGAAAAGAGCTGATTAAGAGAAAAGAAAGAAAGAAAGAAAGAGAGAGAGAGGAAAAAAGAAAGAAAGAAATAAAGAGAGAAAGAAAAAGAAAGAAAGAAAGAAGGAAAGAAAGAAAGAAAGAAAAAGAAAGACGGAGAGAAAGAAAGGAAGAAAAAGAGAGAGAGAAAGAAAGAGAAAGAGAGGAAGGAAAGAAAAGGAAGGAAGAAAAGAAAGAAAGGAAGGAAGGAAGGAAATAATAATAATGTAAGAAAGGAAGAAAAAAGGAAATAATAATAATAATAGAAGAAAGGAAAAATAAAGAGGAAATGAAAGATAAAGGCTATTTATTACAGGACTAATCTGAATCAATTTCTCTAGATTATTGTTTCTTCTTTCTTGCAATCCTTATTCAGTATCAGATGCTAAATTAAAGAAATGGGGCCAGCTAGGCAGAGCAGTGGGTAGAGCACTGGCCCTGAAGTCAGGAGTATGTGAATTCAACCAGCCTCAGACACTTAATAATTACCTAGCTGTGTGACTTTGGGTAAGTAACTTAACCTCATTGCTTTGCAAAACAAAACAAAACAAAACAAAAAACTAAAGAAATGTCTTTTGGGGTTTAATTAAACAATATAATTATAGTTGTGTGGATTTGTTCTTCTTTATATCCTAAACAATACTTTGCATATAATTGACATCCAAAAATCATTATTAAATTTATAATTAATTGTTTCCAAATTTTCTTGATGTCATTAGACTTTGAGAACAATCATTGTTTTATTCTTTCACCTTAACAAATAGGGAAAGGATTTTTTCCATATTATTTAGGTATATGAAGGAATGATTATTTTTAGTATCTTGAAATGAAATTTACCAGAGGCATTTGGAAATATATAGTTTTCCTTCTGTGGAAGTATAAAGCATAAATCTTATTCAAGTCTTTATCCAATTCATTGCCCATTTATGGCCGTAAAATGTGCCTGCATATGTGTGATGGACTGCCCATTTCGAGGGGAGGGATGTCATAGTCATTCACTTATAATTTTTTTTAACGTACCTTATCTATTGAGAAGAGTAATAACAATGCTTGGCTTCTTTCTTTTTTTTTTAATTATTTATTTAAGGCAATGGAATCAAGTGACTTGCCCAAGGTCACACAGCTAGGCAGTTATGTCTGAGGCCATATTTGAACTCAGGTGCTCCTGACTCCAAGGCTGGTGCTCTATTCACTGTGCCACCAACTCTATCTCCAATTGTACTCTCAAAAAAACACTTTATTTAAAAAAGCATAATTAAATATAACAAATCCAAACACTGTAATGTCCCAAATTACATGTCTTATTCTGCATCTCTAACAAGAAGCATCCTTTATCATTTTCCTCTAGATTTCTTACTGATCACTGTATTAATCAAAGATTATAGTCTTTCAAATTTGTTTTTCTCTACAATGTTATAGTTTCCTAATTTCTTCTCCTGGTTCTGCTCATCTCATTCTACATCAGTTCACAAAAAGCTATACTAAATTTCTTTTAATCCATTCCTTTTATAATTTCTTATTAGCAATAATATTCCATTACATTCACAAGCCCTAATTTGTTCATCCACTCTTCAGCTGAATGGCACCATTTTAGGTTTCAAATGCAGAAAGTAGTGCTGTATCTTTTTTGCATAAAGCAGTCCTTTTGTCTTTTATTTCTCAAGTTTTCGTACCTAATAGTGGCGTCACTAAGTCAAACAATTTGATAATTTTAGGGACAGAGTACTGAATTGGCTTCCAAAATGTTTTAGAGTAATTCATAGCACTCTATGAATAGTACATTAGTTGAACCATCCTCCCAAAGCTCTTTCAACAGAGTTGTCATTTTTCCTTTCAGTAAAGGATCTTTGCCAATCTATCAAGTGGAATCTGAGTTATATAAATTTGCATTTGGATATTTTTAAATGATTTTTGATAGCTTGCTTTTTCTTTTTTAAGAGCTGCCTATTCGTATCTTTGACCATTTATCTTCTGATAAATGATACTTCTTATATATATTTTAATAAGTTCCTTATGTTATTGGGTCTTAGATCTTTATCAAGGGAACTTGCTACAAAAATGTTAACAATCATTTCAATTTTAGTTGCCTTGATTTTGTTGATGTAAAAGGTTTATAACTTTAAGCAAATCTGTTTATTTTATTTTTGGGGATCTTTTATATTCCCCACCTATGTGGGAAATATATTCCTTTCCTTCTATTATGCTATATTTATGAAGTGACCTTTGATATAGACATTTGATCATCTATTCATTTAAGGTTTTTACATGAGATGAGATGATGTTCTAAATATTACTTCTGCCAAACAAATATATTAGGTTTTTGCAAGGCAAATGGGGTTAAGTGGCTTACCCAAGGCCACACAGCTAGGTAATTATTAAGTATCTGAGGCTGGACTTGAACTCAGGTACTCCTGACTCCAGGGCTGGTGCTCTATCTACTGTGCAACCTAGCCTCCCAACTCTGATATTTTTAAACCAGTACTAAACAATTTTGATTATCACTGTTTTTATGATAGTTTGAAATTTGTTACTGTTGGGCCACCTTCCTTCCCCTTTCTGTCCAATTCTTTCCTTTACAATCCTTGATCTTTTTACTTCTTAACATGTATGCTGTATTTTTTTCTAGTTCCATAAAATACAAATTGGGAGTTTGAGTAAATTAATCTTGGTAGTTATTTTATTGTATTGGCATCCATGAACAATGAATATTTCTACAATTATTTAGTTCTATATTTCTCTACAGAGTGTCTTATAGTTAGTTGTATTCAAATAATTTCCATGCACTTCTTGGTATGCATACTCCCAAATACTTTGGGTCATCTAAAATTATTTTGATCCTGCTAGATAAGATTGCTGGGACAAAATCAACAGAATAACTTTTTTTTTAAATGGGAATTAATATAAGATACTATACTGGAATTAAAACAAAACAAAACAAAAGAATCTAAGCAAGTGCAGAATGTGGGACAGATAGGAGGGACAGTGGACAGAACTCCAGGCCTTAAGTCAGGAAGATTAATCTTCCTGAGTTCAAATCTAGACTCAAACACACTAACTTTGTGACACTGGACAAAGCAATTAACCCAGTTTGTTTCAATTTTCTCTGTAAAATAAGCTGGATAAGGAACTAACAAACTATTCCAATATCTTTGCCAATAAAACCCCAAAAGGTGCCCAGAGAGTTAGACAGAACTGAAACAAGTACACAACAACAACAACAAACATCAAATATGAGAAACTTGGAATGTTAGTAGGTCATGTCAAAAAGTTTTGACCAAAATCTTAAAGTAAGCTAAGGTTATAAGGTTAACTAATAGAGGAGGCTGACCAAGATATTTAAGAAGTTTAAAAAAAACTGGAGCAAGATGGAAGAATAAATAAATCACTAACAAGTTCATTCAGTACTCCATCCCTACATGCCAATAAACTCTGGCAGGATGGCACAAGCAGACCCATGAACTTGAAATTGAACTAGCTCTGATTTCTATGTCCTCTTCTCTCCTGCCCCTCTCCATGCCATAAACACTGCACCTTTTTCAGAGAGTAGTGGGCTGACCATATTGGATTGCCATATTGCTCAACTGAGGAACAGAGAAAAGTGAAGGAGGATGCCAGTATGGGGACTTAAAATTCAGATAAGGCCAGTTCTATACTCTCAGTAGTCACATGAAACTGAGACTGAGAATGGCAAAAAAGTGAATTCCTCCTAAGATTAAGATAGTTTTAATGCCCAGTCCCCAAGGAACTCTCCATTAAAGGGAAGGAATTAGGAATACCAGTAAAAGACAAAATTCGAAACTCTTGAGCACAAATAAATAAATCAACAAGGGAGATATAAATAAAAGATGAAATATGGTCTCCACATAAATTAGTTTAATCCAAACCTCTAAATATTGTTCAAAAAGGAAAATAAACCAACCTCAGATGAGGTAGAGGAGATTGTGGACTACCAATTTAAGCAGGAAATGACAGCTGTATGATTTCAAGTGGTTTAAAAGAGAAATGAGAATTTTTGAAAGTAGAATTTCTGATCTGCTAAGCAGAAATAATCAACAGAAGAGAAAAACTTGAATCCACAATGGCAAACCTTACCAAAGAAACAACTGAGAGAAAAATGATTGGGAATGCAAATATGCAGAAATGCAGAAGAATATAGAATAAGAGAAGCAAACAGCAACAGTACTAAAAGAAACTATGATCTCTATATAAACAAAATATAGTGATCTCAAAAACAAGATATGAAGAGACAATTTTAGGATTATAGGTATTCAAGAAGAATATGACAAGTAAAAAAAGCTAAAATATCACTATGTAAGAAATTAGACAAGAAAACTGCTCAGAAAAAAAAGTGCCAACTGACAGATCTACAAACTGCTTGCAAAATAAAATTAAAATCTAAAAACCCCCATAAAAGTATACTGCAAATCCTCAGTCAAATAATGGTCAAACTGAACAGTTCCAATGACAAACAACAAAAAATCCAACTGAACAGGAGAAAAACTTTAAAAGTAAATTTGAATAAAACAAGACAATTCTGTATCCACTGGAAATCAAAAGAAGGAATAAAATATGTTTCAAAGAGCAAAGAGGCTTAAACTGCAACCCAAAGAGACATAACTTGCAATTCAGATCTTAATTATCAATGAAAAAATATACATTCAATATAAAGATATTTAAAGAATTTCTTCAAAGAAGAAATGTGAACAGATTATTTGCTTTGAAAATACCTCATACAACAAAAATATAAGAAAAGTAATCAGAGAATACCTGATGCAAGGATAGAAACTAAATTAGAGGAGAAAATACTGAATGAATTGGGAATACTTGACATGGAGAAGAAATACTAATAAAATAATAAAAATCACTTTAGTCTTTCTAGTGTTAATGATCACAAAGTTTTATCTCATTCAAACATAGCAATGATCCGCAGATATGTAGTGGTCACAGGATACCAAGTGAAAAACAGTGTTTCTTTAAAAATTTTAAAACAATATAGAAATGCTTCCTATTAACCACTATATCCTTAGATTCATTTTATAGATTAGAAAACTGATTTTCAGATTAAACAATTTATCCAAATCTATTCATACTATCTTTTCAAGCTATATACAGTAATGACAGACTCTATCAGCTCCATCAAAATCCATGACATAATGTGAACAGTAAGTATTTCAATTCAATTCTTATGTTGTGATATGGGAATACAGAGATAAATGAGTTTATATTCTCCTGAGGAGGCATTCATTTTTCTTCATGTTCAGTTAAGAAGAACTTGAATTACTAGTGATTTCATTTAGAGGGAAATTTTAAGAATTCCAGGGCTTGATGCAAAACAACACAATGTCATTTACAAATCTGAACATCTGAAGGACCTTGCAAAATACAGAGAATTCTTCCATTTGGACTTTGCATTGGACATCCTTGACAATAGTAAACATCTATTGGGAGAATTATGAGTTTCTCTCTTGAGAATTCTCTTCACTTGAGAAAAATAATCAGATTTACCATAGTCATTTATGATCTTTCATTTTTCAAGGAATATTGTACAATTTTGAAAAATGAATATAATAAATTCTGTTAGAAGAGAATTGTTTAGATGTTATTTTTTCAAGTCATCAATCAATAAGAACAGTGGACCTTATAAATTCATAGGATATTAATGCTATATTAACGATGATGCTTTCAGCAAACTATGTAGAATTGTAGTACAACTGTAGAAAACTATTTGGAAAGTTTGCTTGCTCTCATCTCATTGATGTTGCTTTTGATATACCATAGTATATTTTTATAAAGTATTATAGAAGTCATGAAGTTGGCAAGTGGTCTACTATTATTTTCATAATAATATTTTCCCCACAGTAATAAGATCTTTGATTTTTTTCTTCAAGTAGTTATCCTCTCCTCTCCTCTTATATGAATTAATTCAATACCTTACATGAATGAATTCAAAACCTTTAAATTGATGTCCAGGACCTTCCTTTGAATAATATTGAGATTGGTTTACCTTTTTATTTTGTGATGTCTGTTTCTTCTTGAAGTATAATGGGGAATTAATGTTAGAGCCTAAATGTGATGGATTCATTCTTTTTGATGAAGAAAATAATTTGTTATAGAAATCTTTGCAAATCATTTCCACTTTTCATATGTTATCTCTCCCCCACCCCGCCCCACTTTAATCTTTTTTTTTTTTTTTTAGGTTTTTTTGCAAGGCAAACGGGGTTAAGTGGCTTGCTGAAGGCTACACAGCTAGGTAATTATTAAGTGTCTGAGACCAGATTTGAACCCAGGTACTCCTGAGTCCAGGGCTGGTGCTTTATCCACTACGCCACCTAGTCACCCCTCCACTTTAATCTTTTAAAACTCTCTAGATGAAATGGCTTAGTTGAATCTCTCATCAAACTTTATGTAAAGGTGGTTTTCCTCTTCAATACCTCTCTCCTTTTATGAGACTATTATTTATAACTTCTCACTCCCCCACTCCATTAGATCTTAAAAATGAAATTATATTCTAAATCAGTACTGTCTTTTGCTGCTGTATTTTTTTCACTTTTGGAGTGAGATGAAGTTTGCCAGTTAAAGCCTTTTTCTGGTTTTTGTTGTTGTCTTTGATATAGATTTATGTATATCAGTTAAACCTTCTTGGGAAGTTTTTACAATTTATACCGGACTGTTCTTTTCTTTTTTTTTTAAAGGTTTTTTTTTTTTTTTTTGCAAGGCAAATGGGGTTAAGTGGCTTGCCCAAGGCCACACAGCTAGGTAATTATTAAGTGTCTGGGACTGGATTTGAACCCAGGTACTCCTGACTCCAAGGCCTGTGCTCTATCCACTGCACCGCCTAGCTGCCCCCAGACTGTTCTTTTCATTCATTTCCCATTCCTTGTTTTTCATTTCATATAGATTGTTTACATTTTCAGATATCTACAGATTTTCCAAGTAATATTTCATAGTTGACTAAAACTTTAAAGTTATCATATAATTGACTAAAATATAAAGAATACAAGACCTTGGTTTTAATAGGAATTTGTCTTCTGGTTTTTTATTGCTTGAATTTCCTCCTGCATCATCCACTCTCCCATTTCCTAGAGTGCTATCCCTTATTAAAAAAAAGTTGACGAGAAAATGAGGAAAAAATGGTGAAACAGATCAATATTTTGGAAAAAATCTGACATTGCATGCAGTGTCCCAAAGTTATGGAAACTCAGTTCTACAAAAAAAGTAGGAATAAAGAGCATGTCTTCAGATCCTTTAGAGTCAAGACTAGTCTTTATAATTTAGCAAGAGTAATCAGCTTCAATTATTTCTAAGAGAACTATCATTCCTCAGTTGACAGTATTATAGTCATTGTGTCCCGCTTTGTTCACTTTGCATCAGTTCAATTAAATATTTTCCATTTTTTTGTAATGATAATATTCTTTATAACTTATAGCACAATAACATTCCAATAAATTCATGTACCATACACTATTTAACAATTCTCTAAATAGGGTTCCCAGTATAGTCAATTTTGATACAGCACTTGTTTCTGAAAATGAGACTTTGTTTCTACGCAATTGATATTATTAAGAAACAATCTAAGCCTAACTTTAATTGTGCACTTGTCCAGGAGAAACTGAAAGGCAGAAAATAGTACCATTTCACAATAACTCATAACCTGCAACTTTTCTGATACCCACTTCAACAAGCAACTTTAGGGGTTTTTTCTAAGTAAAGTGTCTTATTATTATGTATCTTTTGGTACTGTAGGAGCAATGGGCAGAAGACTAGTCACAATTCAGTAACTATCTCCCACTCTCAATCTTGGGAGTCATAGAGTTGGAGCTTCCACTGCAGCTGCCCTCTTACCTGTCTTCTTAGAATCTTCCAACGTAGGCCTTTTGAAAACCTATATAAGCCAGGGTGCAACGTGTTGACATTATTTGTTTTAACATTTAGGTATTTTTAAATCATTTAACATGAATGAAACTATGTCATCTTTTATAAGATTTCTATCATTTTATTAGAGAAGTTAGGGGTAGTTGATCAGTTGATCAGGAGTCAAGAAGCTCTAAGTTCCAATTTGGTTTTGGACACTTAATAGATGATTGAACCTTGGAAGATTGCTTAGGTCTGTTTGACTCAGTTTACTAATCTTTATGCCAAGAAAAACCCCAAATGGCATCACAAAGATTTGAACATGACTGAAATGAGTGAATAACATTAACAAATCACTTTTTTATGTCTGAATTAAATTTTTTTTTGTTTTTTGTTTTTAGGCTTTTGCAAGGCAAATGGGGTTAAGTGGCTTGCCCAAGGCCACACAGCAAGGTAATTATTAAGTGTCTGAGACCGGATCTGAACCCAGGTACTCCTGATTCAGGCCCGGTGCTTTATTCACTATGCCACCTAGCCACCCCTTGAATTAAATTTTTGAGTGCTGTACCTCTAACTTCATTTCTCTTATAAAGCCTGTAGTTTTTACTGTGCAATTTTGCAGTGATCTTTAGTAGCACGAATAGTTGAATTGATTATACTCTAATATCACAAAAAATGCTGGCAGAAATATTTCAGTGTAATATGGAGATTTCTTTTTGTCAATATTCTCTAAGGATCATGTGACTAACAGCAAAATCTTTGGATTTTAGGGTATGGACATTTGAACAATTTTTAAAAATTTATTCCAAATTTTGTTTGACTGATCATAAAATTTCACAGATCCCCAACCAATAATCTACAAGTGTGTTTTCCTTTTCACAATACCTTCATCATGGAAAAGCCACATCATTCATCATCTTTGTCAATTTACTGGGCATGACATGAGCCTTATAGTGTTACTCTGATTTGCATTTTTCTTATTTTCAGTGATATGGATCATTCTTTCAGAATGTGCAAACTATTCCTACCTTTTAACCACTAGTTGATTGGGAAATGGTTTTTGGTCTTATGTCTTTCTATTGTTACCTATAGATCTTGAAAAGATACCCTTCTCTGAAAATATGTAAACCCTTATTAGAGAAATTTGATATAAACATTTTTTTTACCAATTGTGCAAAAGCTTTTCAAATTGTAATTCAAATTATCTATTGCAGCTTTGTAATAGTGCCATAAGAATTTATATTCTATGGGGGTGGATCCAAGATAGCAGATTAAGGTAGGGACCCTCTGAGCCTCTCCCCCAGATTACTGCAAATACCTTTAAATAAGGACTCTAACCAAATACTAGAGAGGCAAAAACACAAAAAGACTGAGTGAAACAGTTTTCCAGTCCAAGACAATTTGGAAGATCTGCAGGAAGAGAATGTTATACCAATTTTAGAATGGGCTGGCAGTGTAGCCTGGACCAGCCAGAGCAAAATGGTCCCTGGTCATCCAGGAACAAAATACAGGGCATCTGGGTCCCTCAGGCACCTGGGTCCATGGCAGCTGTGGTAGTTTCCAGACTTCTCAACCCAGGGATTACTAAGGACAACTTCAAACGTCAGCAGGAAAATTCTGCCTCACCCGAGTGTGTGCTGAACCCAAGCTAGTGCAGGCCTCAGCACAGACCTGGCCCCATGGGAACAGAAGCAGGCCTGGGGAACCATTCAGCAGGGAGCCACTAGGCAGCTTCTTCCAGAGTACTCAAAGAGGGTCAGGGGAAATTGCAGGGGTCTCTTTGCTATCCCTGAGGTAGGACTCTGTAGCTTTATCTGTACTTAGATCCAGGTTGCACTTTGGGGTTCCAGTCTTAGGAAGGAGCTTACAGTCTGCAATAGAACAGGGAACCTCCTCACAACTCTAGGGCAGAGGGGAGTGCTTTAGGTCATCCACAGAGCAGATTAAAACCTTAGAGGAATCAAAGTCCCTGGGGGGTGTTCCTGAAAACAGTTGCAAAACCTTGGGATAGTATATCCTCCACCCTGGAAGCTGAGCCCCACCTAAATTAAGTCATAGTCAGGAGAAATGAGCAAACAATAGAATAAAAAATCCCATCATAGACAATGACTTTGGTCCTATGTAGGATCAAAATACACACTCAGAACATAAGAAATTCAAAACTTTTGAACCAAAGCCTCCAAGAAGGCTATGGAAGGGCTCAAAATAGATTTTGAAAATCAAGTAAGGGAGGTGGGGGAAAAATTGAGAAGAGAAATGAGAGTAATATAGGAAAATCTTGAAAACCAAGTTACAGCTTTGTGAAGGAGATCCCAGGAGAGGGTAGTCAGATACAACACACTTTTGAGGAGGGACAAGGTGAAAGGAGAGAGAGAATAAACTAAATGGGGGTAGGAGGGAATAGTATGGAAGGAAATACAGCTTGCAATAAGAACTATGGAGGAAAATATTGAAGCAATTTCTCTGATGGATTTGTGATAAAGAATGCTACCCATCCTAAAGACAGAGCTGAACGTGTCTGAATACAGACTGAAGCACATTTTTTTCCTCACTTTATATTTCTTGAGGTCTCTCATTCTTTTTTTGGGGGAGGTGTTTACTTTTACAACATGATTATTGTAGTATTTTTATGGCTAGACATTTTTAACCTACACCCAGTAACTTTCTCTCTCTCTTTTTAAAAATTTTATTTGTTTAAGGCAAAGGGGTTAAGTGACTTGCCCAAGGTCACACAACTATTTTTAAGTGTCTGATACCAGATTTGATCTCAGATCCTCCTGACTCCCGGGCTGGTATTCTATTCACTGCACCACCTAGCTGCCCTGAAAATTATTTTCTTAAGGGAGGGAATGGGGAGAGAGCAAGAGAAAGAATACGGAATTCAAGGTTTTGGAAGTAAATGTTTAAACTTGCTTTTGCATGTAGCTGGGGTAAAAAATTAAAAAAATTACATCTTTGTGAAAATTATATGATATGCTTCTCTTCTATTTTTTATAATGTGATTTTAACATTTAGGTGAGATATCTATTTAGAATGTTTTGTTTAATATGGAACAAGGCCTAACCCTAATTTCTGCCAGACAGTTTTTCAATTTCCATGGTAGTTGCTATAAAACAAGTAGTTCTTTCTTAAGTAATCTGCTTTCTAATTTGTTGATACTGGTTTATTGTTATAAAACAAACAGTTCTTTCTTAAGTAATTTGAGAGGAGCTGCTTCCATCAAGGTTAAAGATCTCACAATGTTGTTGGTTAATATATACATTGTTCTCCGGGTTCTGCCTCCCTCAGCTAATTTGTTGAAAATAGTTTATTCTGATTCTTTGTCTATTACATTCCATTGACCTATTTAAACAGTTTAAACCAATATTGAATGTTTGTGATGATTGATGCTTTATACTATGCTTTGAGGTCTGCAAGGTCTTTTCTCCCTTCATTCCTATCTTTTTTTTTTTATCATTTCCCTTAACATATATCCCTAAATCTTCTGTTCCTCCAAAATTGTGTCCTTTTATCTGGTCTCATAAAACAGAGGTGTCTGACACAAGAGATCCCCAAAACACCAAGTGTACTATAGTAAAATATAATTGGGAAAGGATTAACAAAATAAAATGTAATGTAGATGATTTTAATTTGAGGTTTTCTGTGTTAGCATGCAGTCTTCAGGGATGCATTTCTTTTTAAATTTATACCATTACTAAAGCATCTCTTTGGTAATTTGATTATTATAGCAATAAAACAGTAAATTACCTTTAGCATTATTGTCATTTTTTATTATATTGTCCTGACCCAGTCAGGAACACAAAATTATTCCCCCAGCTATTTTTTAATTGATATTTTATTTTTCCAAATACATGCTATGAAAGATTTTTCAACATTCATCCATATGCATATGTATATTTTTAAGTTACAAAATTTCCTCCCACTCTTCTTTGCCATGCCCCTCTCCTCAGTGGTGAAGTCAAGTTAACATTGTATATACATATTTTTGAAAATATGTATTCATATTTTCATTAGTCATTTCCAGTATGAGGAATAATGACCAAAGAAGAGATACAGAAGAGATAATTTTTGTAAAGTGTTCAGATTCTGAAGGTTTTTTGTTTTGTTTTGTTTTGTTTTGTTTTTCTTCCTCTGGATAAGGATAGCATTGTCCATAGCTGGTCTAATAGGGTTTTCATAAATCTCCAAACTGCTGAGAGGAGCTGCTTCCATCAAGGTTAAAGATCTCACAATGTTGTTAGTTAATATGTACATTGCTCTCCTGGTTTTGCTTCCCCCAGCCATTTACATTGTTCATTATTTATTTATTTATCTATTTATCTATTTATTTATCTATTTATTTATTTATTTATTTGGGTTTTGCAAGGCAAAGGGGTTAAGTGGCTGCCCAAGGCCATACAGCTAGATAATTATTAAGTGTCTGAGGACATATTTGAACTCAGGTACTCCTGACTCCAGGGCCAGTGCTCTCTATCCACTGCATCACCTAGCCACCCCCGTTTTTTTTTTAAAGATGGATTTTTAAGGGAATCCTTACAAGCATTGTATGCTTTGGTAGAGTTATCAATTTTATGACTTTTGTAAATATTTAAAATTAAATGTCATTTCATGCTATTACTTCTTAGAGATCTCATTGTTCTTTATTTTAATTGTTCTTTATTTGTTAATTATTTATTTAGAAGACCAAGTACTGGGAAATTGTAGTACCTCTTAGATAAAATATAATATAACTATGAAGAAGGGTTTAATCTACCTGTAACAAAAAAAAATGGATGAAAAGTGTCCATTATCCAGTCTATGGAATGAATGAATGAACAATCTATGAAATTCTTCCTTTAGAATTTTTATACATATTGTCGTCTCTCTCTCTCTCTCTCTCTCTCTCTCTATCTCTATCTCTATCATTTCTATCTATCTATATCTACATAGATAGATAATCTATGTCTTCAACAAGTATTGCAAAAGAAATACAATATATTAATCAATATTTTTAAAATATTCATTTTTAAATTTTGAGCTTCAGATTCTCTCCCTTCTTCAACCTTTTGAAAAGGCAAACAGTATGATATCCATTATTCCTATGAAGTCATGAAAAACCTATTTCCATATTATCCATGTTAAAAAAAGAAAGAAAAATAAAAACATAATAAAATTAGCTTCATTCAATCTAAATTCTGAATTTATTATTCTCTCTCTCTCTCTGGAGGTGGCTAACATATCTCATGCTAAGTACTTTGGAATTGCTGTGGATCACTGCATTGATCAGAGTAGCTAAGTCTTTCACAGTAAATCATCACAGTAATACTACAGTTAATGTGTATAGAGCTTTTTGTATCAGTTCTTATAAGGCTTTCCAGGCTTTTCAGAAACCATCCCTTTTTTCATTTTCCTAACCCCAAAGTATTCTGTCATAATATTATGCCACAACTTGTTCTGCTCTTCCCCAATTGACAGACAATTCTTTGCCACCAGAAAAAGACCTATTATAAATATAAATGAAAGAAACTTTTTTCCTTTTCCATTGATCCCTTTGGGATAGAGACCTGGTAGTATTTGACCCATATTTCCAAATTTTTCTCCAGAATGCTTGGAGTAGTTCACAACTTTACCAGCAGTTCATTAGTGTGCCTATTTTTCTACTTCCCTTCTAGCATTTCTAATTTTGCTTTCTTTTTTTGCCACCTTAGCCAATCTGATAGATGTGAAGTAGTATCTCAGAATTGTTTTAATTGTATTTCTCTAATCAATAATGACTTAGAGCATTGTTTCACATGACTACTGATAGCTTTGATTTTTTCTGAAAACTGCCTGTTCATATTCTTTGACCATTTTATTAACTGAACAACAACAATTTCCCATCTTTACCATGCTTCCAACTCTCCTGGTTTAAAGCATTCATGAAATGTGGATATGAAGATCCCATGCAGTCTACACTCCTTTGGTCTCTTAAAGAATTCATCTGAGCAACATTTTACAATATAATTTTCATTAAATTTTTGTAGATTCATCTTTGGAAAGAAGGTACTTAATGTTTATGTTCATTTAATTTAGAAGTATCTTAAAATTTTTTTGGTGACAGTTCTATATTTCCTCCTGTCCTGTGACAGATGTTGGCATATAGGCTATAATTGTCTCCAAGTGAATCCTTTTATAATTATTCATCATATGCACTGCAATACAAGATGAACAATTGTCCCATTATATGATTCTTCATCTTGCCTCCAGACATAACAATAAAACCAATTCCACTAGGTCTTTTGTTTGCCTCTCTGAGGACAGAGGAGTCATCTTTGTAATTAGTTATCTCTTCTTTTGGCTTTGTTTTATAATACTGATGACACTGCTAGTATGACTCAGTTCCTGTCATCGTATGTTCATTGGCCAGTTTTCTCACATTTAGAGTACCAACAGTCAAGTTAATATTTAAAGGAGTGCCCTTTAAGAAATGGTTCCTGTAGAAGTTGAAGGAGCTCCTACATGATTAAGGGCCATTTTATATTTTTCTTTGTTTCACAGATTATTTCTGCTAAGAAATTCACTACCTGGTGATTAACCTACTGGTGATGGTCTTTTCCATAGATAACCAAGTAGTCCTGGAAAGAAGATATGCCTACAACTAGGACCTAGATAGTTACCATTTACATAGCACTTTAAGGTTGACAAAATTCTATACAAATATTATTTCATTTTATTCTTATCAGAATCCTGTGAGGTAGGGTGATATTATTATCACCAGTTTACAGATGGAAAGTGAGGCACAGAGAGATTAAGTGTCTTGCCTAGGGTCATATATTAAGTATCTGAGGTAGGATTTGAACTCAGGTCTTACTGGCTTCAGATCTATTCCTGTGTCTGCTTTCACATCATTAGACCCTGTGAAAGTGCTGTGGTGATTCAATTCAATCCAGACATTTATTAAATATCTTCTATGGGCAAGGGATGTCAACCAGGTGGCAACAGTGGTTAAAATGCTGGATCTGGAGTCAAGAAGACTCTTCTTACTGAGTTCAAATATAGTCCCAGACACTTACTATCTCTGTGATCCTGGACAAGTTGATTAAACTTGTCTCAGTTGCCTCATCTATAAAATTAGTTGAATAATAAAATGGAAAGCCACTTCAGTATCTTTGCCAATAAAACCCCCCCAAAGTCAGACATCAATTAAAAAATAGTTGACTTAAAGGGTAAAGTATGGCGTCATGAGATGAGGTAAAGGGTTAACTAAAGCAAGGGGCAGTGATATCTTTGAGACAGCAAGAAAGCAGGACAGGATATCTGATGATGTTAAAAAAAGTTTTGAGGAAAGGTGATGAATGAGCTCCCAACAGATAGACTTAATATTTTAAGTGAATTAAGAAGCTAAGATATTATAGGAGAAGTGGGTATAATGTGGTTGGGTGCTTGATAAGAAGAAAAAAGGTCTGGAATTAACATTATGGGGGATAAGCAGCAATTCAATAAGAAGTGAACACAGGGACTGCCAACTGCAATGAGGACCCAGCTGCTATACACCATAAATTTTTAGTGGATGAAATCTACTCCTTTTTGTGATTTTTCTCATTGATATAATTTCAGCACTTATAAACTAAGTGAAGCACATGGGTTCCTCTGAATTTTTGTACATAAAATACTGTTGCCTGATTTTTGTATAACAATAAAACTGAAGGATGATTTTTACTTGATAAGACATGTTTTCACTCAACTGAATATGTTTAACATTTTCAAAGGATGATGAATTTAGTGAAACACTATTACTCAAGAGAAAGAAAATACTGTTTATATTTTTATATTAGACATTTTGCAAAGAATTTTGAGATTCATTATATTTAATATTAATGAATTCATCCTAAAATCCCCATTTTAGAAAAGAGTTGAAGGAAAGCATATCTGTTTAGGTCACTGGACTGCATTAGTCTGAGAGATTAAACTGTCTATTCCCAGCATGAAGTGGATGCATGGAGAAGTCATGCAGGGATCAAGATGAAGAAAATGCAGTTTACCAGCTCCTATATCAAATATTTATTGTATTGATTTAACTGTTTTGTTTATTTGTTTAAAGGAATTACTAGAACAATATTTTTTTTCAGTTGTAATCAGAAACGCATATTCCAAGATCATTTTTTTACTATCCACCTCTTCTTTCTTTCTGCTCCTACTTTATTTGTAAAGATAGTTGAGATTTGATTAATTTCATCTGAATGCTTTACCATACAGAGTCACAAGTCTCCTGACCATCTGTATACCATATTATCTTCTTATTTCCCTCAATTTGGAACTATGGACTATAGACTGTGCAATGCTTGAGCTCTCTTACCAGAACCAGTCCTTCATTCCACTTCCCAGTCATCTCCATACATACTGTCACTCCCTTTGTTTCTGATTCCTTTTAATATATTGTCTTTTACTATCAGAATTCAGGTTCCATTGGGGGGCAGTCTTGCTTGCTTATATTTGAATCCATAGCACTTAAAAAAGTGCATGTCCTGATGTAAATGTTTTACTAAAGTGTTACATTTATTGATCTATCTATAAACTGAATTATTAATAAAAGGGTTTGTGAGGAATAATATTCAAATACTGAACCAGTTAATATATAGTTACTGAATGTTTATGAGTTTACAATTTAGTAAGAAAATAAGATGTAGACACAAATAGCAATAAAAACAAGAAATGATACATTGACAAGAGAGTGGTATAAAGAATGGGAATTCAGGTAGAAACTACTATTGCATATAATTGGAAAACAAATAAAATATTTATTAAAAAAGAAGGGAATTCAACAGAGAGAGGGATAACTTTTAGCTACTAGGGAGGAAGATGAATAGGTCAAGAGGGAAAATTAAGGAAGGTAATAGAATTCCAGATACTTGTTCTTCCTTTTCACTTCTAATTCTTGGGATCTGTACAACTTTTCATGATAGTTAATTTACTATCTCTCAGAAAAGGTCTTTCTTAGCATCATCCATAGGTCAGTCAGTTAATAAACATTTGTTAAGTGTCTACTATATGTCTGGTACTGTAGTAAGGTTTGGAGGTACAAATAAAAATAAAAATGGCCCCTGCCCTCAAGGAGGGCAATCAAACAGAGAAAGATAACACATAAAAAGAGGTTTAAAAGGGGTAATAGAAAATGGAGAAGTCCAAAGAAGTCCAAAAGCAGTCCAGTTGGTGGGAAATGAGATGTTTACTGTCCTTTGTCCCCTCCTTATAAGAGGGTTTTGAGCTCATGGTTCTGACATCCAATCAGAGCATCTAAAAAAGAGCAGGGAGTGCCCATGAGAAGTGAGTACCAATGTTGATTTGATTTTGTAGACTTATGAGATTTCTGAAGGTTAGCATTTATCTCCAAGTAATTTTTTTGTTATTATTGTTCAGTTGTTTTTCAGTCATGTTCAACTCTTGATGATCACATTTGGAACTTTATTTTTTTTTTTAGTTTTTGTAAGGCAATGGGGTTAAGTGGTTTTCCCAAGGCCACACAGCTAGGTAATTATTAAGTGTCTGAGGCCAAATTTGAACTCAGGTACTCCTGACTCCAGGGCTGGTGCTCTATCCACTGCACCACCTAGTCACCCCAACATTTGGAACTTTCTTGACAAAAATACAAGGATGATTTGCCATTTTCTTCTCCATGTTATTTTTTTTTTCATTTTAAATATCATTTTATTTTTCTAATTACATGTAAAGGTAGCTTTTCATCCATTTGCAAAATTATGAGTTCCATATTTTTCTACCACCCTCACTTCCCTCTCTCCTCCCCATGGCAGTGACTAGTCTGGTAAAAGTTGTACATATATGTGTCACATATTTCTATATTAGTCATGTTGTGAAAGAGGACTTAGAACTGAAGGAAAAGGGGGAAAAACCATAAGAAATATAGGAAAAGCATGAAAGAAGCTTTAAAAAAGTAAACATAGTATATCCTTCTCTGCATTCAGACTCCATAGTTTTTTCTCTGTATCTGGATGGCATGACTGTTCTTAACAAATCTCTCAGGATTGTATTTGCTCTCTGAACTGCTAAGAGGAGCTGTTTCCATCGTGGATGAACATTTCCCAATGCTATTTTTAATGTTTATAATGTTCTTTTGGTTCTGCTCACTTCACTCAGCATCAGTTCATGTAAGTCTTTACAGGCTTCTCTAAAGTCAGACTATTCATGGTTTCTTTTGGAACAATTACTCTTCATAACTTTCATATACCTAAACTTGTTCAACCATTCTCCAATTTGATGGACACTCCCTCAATTTCCAATTCTTTGTCACTAGAAAAAGAGCTGCCATAAATATTTTGAACATGTGAGATTTTTCTTGTTTTTTCATGATTTCTTCGTGATAAAAATATAGAATTGGTATTGCTGGATCAAATTGTATGAACAGTTTTATTGCTTTTTGGGTATAGTTCCAGATTATTTTCCAGAATGGTTGTATCAGTTCACAACTTCAATAGTGCATTAATGTCCCAATTTTTCCATATCCTCTCTAAGACTGATCATTTTCCATTTTTGTCATCTTAGCCAATCTAATGAGTATGAGTAATACCTCATAGTTGTTTTAGTTTACATTTCTTTAAATCAATAATGATTTGGAGCATTTTTTAAAATGATTATATACAGTTTTAATTTTTTCATCTGAAAAAAACTTCCAGTTCATATGCTTAGATTATTTATCAACTAGGGAATGACTTGTAATCTCATAAATTTGATTCATTTATCTTTATTTTGGAAACAAGTCCTTTATTAGAAACAATTGTTGTGAAAATTGTTTCCTAGATTTCTGTTTCTTCTAATCTTGGTTTCATTGCTTTTACTTGTGCAAAAACATTATAATTTATTTTAGTCAAAATCATTTTGCAAATTTATAATGTTCTTTATTTCTTGTTTGGTCACAAATTTCTTCCCTCTCCATAGATCTGACAATAATGTATTCCTTGTTCTCTTAATTTAGTCTATGGTATCACCCTTTATGTCTAAATACTATAACCATTTTGACCTTATTTTGGTATAGGGTGTGAGATACATGTCTATGCCCAATTTTTGCCATACTATTTTCCAGTTTTCACAGCAGTTTTTGTCAATAAGCAAATGTGTTTGGGTTTGTCATCCAGTATATTATTATAGACATTTACTACTGTTTATTTTGTACTTACTCTAATTCTAATCCACAGATCCATTACTCTGTTTCTTAACCAATACCAGGCAGATTTGATGACTGCTTTATAATATAGTTTTAAATTTATAAATTTATAAATTTAAATATAGTTTAATTATAACTATAATATAGTTATAAATTTAAATTTTCTAGATCACCTTTCTTTGCCTGTTTTCCCCATCAGTTCCCTTGATATTCTTGACCTTTCGTTTATTCAGATTAATTTTTCTTACTATATTTCTAGCTCTGTAAATAGTTTTTTGGTAATTTGATTGATATGGCATTGAATAAGTAATTTAATTTTGGTAGAATTGTCGTTTTTATTATATTAGTTCTGCCTAACCATGAGCAACTGATTTTTTGCAGCTTTATTTATGTGAAAAATATTTTGTAATTGTATTCACTTTGTTTCTGAGTTTGTCTTGGGAAGGAGATTAAGTATTTTAAGATGTCTACAGTTACTTTATATGGAATTTATCTTTCTATCTCTTGCCCTTGAGCTTTATTGTTCATAACTGGAAATGCTGATGATTTATGTGAGTTTATTTTATATCCTGCTACTTTGCTGAAGTTGTTAACTCTTTCATGTAATTTTAGTTTATTTTCTAGGGTTCTCTAAGTAAACCATATATCATCTGCAAAGAGTGAAAGTTTTGCTTCCTCATTGCCAATTATAATTGCTTAATTTTTTTCTCTTATTACTAAAGTTAACATTTCTAATGAAATATTGAACAGTAGTGGTGATAATGAGCAACCTTGTTTCACCCCTGATCTTATTGGTAATGCTCCTAGTTTATTCTCATTACATATAATATTGATAATTTTAAGTTAGATATTGCTCATTACTTTAAGGAAAATTCCATCTATTCCTATAAACTCTAGTGTTTTTAATACGAATGAGTGTTGTATTTTGTCAAAGGATTTTTCTATACAAATTGAGATAATCATGATTTTTTAGGTTTGTTGCTGATATGTTCAATTATGTTGTTTGTTTCCTTAATATTGAACCATCCCTGCCTACCATAAAAATCCCATCTGTTCATGTATTATCTGAAACAACTTTAAATGAAGCCTCTACACCAACCTTAAAACTATAAAGCCCACCAAAAAAGAGCAAAACAAGTTCTCAAGATAACATTAGAAGATCTTCAGCAAAGGTCTGTCACTTCTGGGTAAAGGAGAAGTAAAGCATCGGATAGGCAGGAGATCAGGAAAGACAGTAGTAGTCTCTTAACCACAGTGCAGCTCAGGTCCTGGCTCCACAACCCAACATAATAGCAGACCAGTACTTAAGTTCTCAAAGAAAGACCAAGTGTGAGACCTGGAAATTATGGGGCACTGGGATGGGAACAAACTGCTGCATATGCAAAGCTTTGACGAAAAGGAGAAAACAATCATCCGCATAGGCAATTCTTGAGTTACAGAAGCAATTCTTGGGTTACAGAAGCAACACCTTAACAGGGGAGAAGCCAGGGACCAATAAGCACAAAAAAATTTGGGACTATATTTCCTTTATGCCAGGAGCAGAGCTTAACTATTGAAATGAGCAACAAAACAAAAACCAGTAACTACAGAAAGCTACTTCTTATAGGAATGATTTAAAAAATGGCATCTCAGAAGAGGAAAGTAGTGACAAATTTACCACAAGTGAAGTCTCAAAGGAGCTTGTCAATTGACCTCAAATCCAAAAACTCATGGAAGATATAAAAAAAATTAAAAAAAAAAACCAAGACACTTCTGGAATGGAGCCAAGATGGTGGCATGAATTTAGTATATATCTAGAGCTTTTCATGACACATGCTAAATAAAGCATCAACATAGACATTAAAAGCTACAAATCCCACCATAAAAAAGTCAAAATTGAAATAAGTTTTCAACTGCAGACATCATGGAATATCTTCAGTGAAGGTCTGTCTCCTCAGAGGAAAAGGGAAAGTAAAACTGAGTTAGGAGGGAGGGTGGGAGACTCAGTGAGAGTCTTTTAGCCACAGTGCAGTCCAGGTTCCACAACAAAATACTCCTGTCAGCTAGTTTCAACTCCAAACAAAGCCTGAAACTTGGGGACACTGGGGCAAAAGATTGGACTGTGTTGGGAACAAGCCATTGCATAGGCAAAGCTTGGACATAAAGGAGGAAAGAAATTCCTGCATAAGTAATGCCTGGGCTACATAGGCAATACCTTGGAAAACAATAAGCCAGGTATTAGACTCCAGTCCCAGCACAAAAAGCTTGGATCAATACTCTCTACCAGGAGCAGAGATCAAACAATCAAAATGAGCAAAAATGCTAAAAGAGCACTAACTATATAAAGGCATTATTCAGATAGAGAAGATACAAATGCTAACTCAGAAGAACAAAGCAGTGAAAAATTACATACATGGGGAGCCTCAAAGAAGTCTACAAATTGGACTCAAATCCAAAATCCCATAGAAGAGCTTAAAAAAAGATTGTACAAACCAAAGAAGAAAGAAAGAAGAAAAATGGAAAAAAGAATTAAGAGTCATGCAGGGAAATTATGAAAAATTAACCAAAGAAATCAACTCACTTGAAAGAAAAAAAACCAATTGGATAAAAAGAATGCAACTCTTCAAAAATAAAACTGACCACCTGGAAAGTAAATGCAACTCATGTAAAACTCAAATCAATCGACCAACTAGAAAAGGAATGCAGCTCATTCAAAAAGTAAAATTAACCAACTGGAAAAGGAAACACAAAGCTAACTGAAGAAAATAAAACCCTTAAAATCAGAATTGGACAAATGGAAACCAAAGAATCTGCCAAGATTCCATCAAACAAAGTAAAAAAGCTGAAAAAAATTGAATAAAATGTCAAGTTCCTTTTAGGAAAATCAGGTGACCTGGAAAATAGATTGAAAAGAGGTAATTTATGAATTATTGGTCTACCAGAAAGCCTAGATCAAAAAAGAGAGCCTGCAAAATATCTTTCAGAAAATTTTCAGTGAAAACTTTCCAAATCTGTTAGATCAAGAAGACAAAATAAACATTGAAAGAATGTACAGAACTCCTCCAGAAAGAGATTGCAGGGGAAAAAAAAAACTCCAAGGACTATCATAGTCAAATTCCAGAATTTTCAAATAAAGGAGAAAATACTTCAAGGAGCAAAAAAGAAGCAATATAAATACAAAGGAAGCACAATTTCAGAGGATTACAACCATGAATTTTTTACCCTACAAAATGCAGCATATTATGTCAGGGGAAAGACAGATGTTCAATGAAATAGAGAACTTCCAATTTTTTCTGATAAAAAGATCAGAATAAACAATTTAATCTGCAAACACAAGGTTCAAAAGAGGCATAAAAAGGTATATAGAAAGAGAAAAACAACACAAAACAAATGTTAGTTAAGAACATGCAATTGTACACAACCCTAAAAGGGAAGATAACACTTGTAACTCCTGAGAATAATATTTCTTTTATGATAGTTTAAGGGTTAAATAGATTTGAAGAGATTGAATTTAGAGGATATGGTATGGTTGATTCTTGTCCTTCTATTGAAGAAGATCAAAATGACATCACTGTGTTTGCAACAAATTACAGGGTGTTTGGCTGTGGCTGATGAAACCAATACAAGTTCAGAATACTCTACCACATATCATACACAAATAGTTCAGGTGAAAAGCAGAGATGTTTACTCTAAATTTATGTGTTTCACATTTCCTTTGACCTACTGTAATTTTGTCCTGCTCATAGTGCTCAGCACTTTCTCTGATGAGGGCATCCTATGCTGGGTAGTCTCCCATACCTTCCAATGAGTCGTAAAGTCATTAAGAGAGACCTTCAGCCTATGCCAGGACTTAGAGTACTCAGATACTCTATATTTAGTTAAATCAGAAGTGACTTTACCATGTAATTAGAGGTTTCTAGTACCATAGGGGCAGAGGGTGGGAAGCTACTTAGAAGGATTAAACATAAAGAGAATAGAAAGAGATCTTCTTTTCATCCAGGGTTTAAGTACCATGGTTGGGGAACAAAAGAGGGGAGTATGGGAGAGTGTATCCTTGGGGGGTTACAAAAGGTTCATGAAATGATTTAGCTTTGCATAATGCTTTGGCTCATGTGGATTACTGTTGCTGCAGAGTACCTGATGAGGGGGTAAGGTATAAAATGATTATAATCTGATGTGATTCATGACACTTCAGAAGTGTATTTCTTATGAGACAGAAGAGGAGAGGATATTTAGTGACTATGAGGCAATGTTGCTTATCAATCAAGTAAGCAGTCAATCAATCAACATTTGATAGATGTTACTTTGGTAGTACTTCTCTCAGGTCACATAAAAGAAGTATAATTTGACAAAAGGGATGTAAATAAAAAGGTTAAAAGGAGAAGAGTAAATATTAGTGGAAAAATAATACCAGGTGAAGAGCCACAAAGGCCCTCTATTATAATAAAGGGAAAGAAGGGTGAGTGGGAATACTAAGTAAATCCTATTCAATAGTTAAGACCTAGAGAGGGCATCAGATACATTCCCAGCTGGTTTTAAAAATCTATCCAGCTCTACAGGGAAGTGAAGGGGGTAGGAAAAGAAAAGGGAAGAAGGGATTGATAAAAGAGAAGGTGAGGGTATAAGTGAAACTAAACTGAAAGTTAAAAATTTAAAAGAAAAGTTTAAGGGGGAAAAGGAGCAAAACATTGGTGAGAAGGAATAAAAGGAAAGGAAAGAGAAAAGTATAAATGGAGAAAGATAGTATGGAGGGAAATACAGAATTAGTCATCTTAACTGTAAATGTGAATGGGATGAACCCTGCCATAAAATGTAAGCAAATAGCCAAATGGATTAGAAAACAGAATCTTACAATATGTTGTTTATAAGTAATATATTTGAAGTGGAGAGATATACACAGGGTAAAGGTAAAAGACTGGAGCAAAATATATTATGAATTAGTGGAAGTAAAAAATCAAGAGTAGCAATCCTCATCTCAGATAAAACAGAAGCAAAAATAAATCTCACCAAAAGGGATAAGGAAGGAAACTACATCTTAAAAAGCATCATAGGCAATGAAATTGTATCATTATTAAACATAGATGTACCTAGTGGGATAACATCCAATTTTTTTAGAGGAAAACTTGAATGAATTACAAGAAGACAAAGACAGAAAAATTATAATAATGGGGAACCTCAACTTCCCTGTCTCAGAATTAGATAAATCTAATCACAAAGTAAACAAGAAGGAAGTTAAGAAGGTGAATAAAATACAGGATTCATTCTTATTAAAAACACTAGAGAGTACAGGAATAAATGGAGTTTTCCTTAAAATAATAGGCAGTATTCATTTAAAACAATCTATACACACACACACACACACACACACATATATATATATATATATATATATATATATATATATATATATATATATATATATATATATATATGTTATAGGTAATGTGAATAAGCTGTAGCATTTCCAATAAGATCGGGGTGAAACAAGGATGTCTATTACCACAACTAATATTCAATATAGTATTGGAAATGCTGGCTTTAACACTATAAGTAAATTAATAGACTGAGAAATATTCTATCAAATCTATGGAAAGGGGGCAAATTTATGACTAAACAAGAAATAGAGTACATTATAAAATACAAAGTGGATGATTTTGGCTATATTAAATTTAAAAGTTTTGGGCATTAATACAATCAATGTTGCCAAAATTAGGAGGAAAAGCAGAAAGCTGGGAAACAATCTACACAACTAGAGTTCTGATAAAAAGTCTCATTTCTAAGATATATAGAGAACTGCATCAAATTTATAAGGTTACACATCATTCCCAACTGATAAATGGTCAAAGGATATAAATAGTTTCCAAATGAAGAAATTAAAGCTATATATAATCATATGAAAAAAATGATCCGAATCATTATTGATTAGAGAAATGCAAATTAAAACAACTATGAGATATTACCTCATGCCTATCTGACTGGCTAAGAATAAAAAAAAGAGGGGAATGATTAATGTTGGAGAAGTTGTGGGAGGATTGGGATATTAATGCATTGCTAATGGAGTTGTGAATGGATCCAGCCATTCTGGAGAGCAATATGGAACTATGGCCAAAGAGCCATTTGATTCCCTTTGACCCAACAATTCCAATTCTAGGCCTATTTCCAGAAGAAATCATAAAAAATGGGAAAATTCCCATGTTCCAAAATATTCATAACAGCCCCTTTTGTAATGGCAAAGAATTTGAAATTGAAGGAATGCCCATCAATTGGGGAATGGCTAAATAAGTTATGGTACATGAATAATATGGAATATTATTGTTCTATACGAAACCGTAAATGGTTGAACTCTAGAGAAACATGAAATGAGTTCCAGTATCTGATACTGAATGAAGGGAGCAGAACCAAGAATACAATGCACACATTAACAACATTGTGAGATGAGCAACCTTGATGGAAACAGCTTATCTCAGCAGTTCAAAGAGCTAGGATAACCATATTAGACTAATTATGGACAATACTATCTCCATCCATAGCAAGAAAAACAAAGCAAGAAAAAGAAAAATTTGCTTTAGAAATAAGAGAAGGAAAAAGAAATTGAAAGAATTAGAATTGGTAATGAGGAAGTAAAACTTTCACTCTATGCAGATATGATGGTATACTTAGAAAAACCTAGAAAAATCATCTAAAATACTACTTGAAACTATTAACAAATTCAACAAAGTACCAGGATATAAAATAAATCCATATAAATCATCAGCATTAATATATACATATGTATGTATGTAGATATATATATATGTGTGTGTGTGTGTGTGTGTGTGTGTGTGTGTGTGTATGTTTGTCACACACACACACACACACACACACACACACACACATATAAAAGAAAGCCAAAGAGCAAGAGAAAGAAAAATTCCAGTTAAAGTAACTGCAGACAATATTAAATATTTGGGAATTCATCTGCCAAAACAAACCTAGAAACTTTTTGAACACAATTTACAAAGCACTTTTTTATTTTAGTTTTTGCAAGGCAATGGGATTAAGTGGCTTGCCAAGGCCACACAGCTAGGTAATTAATTATTAAGTGTCTGAGGCCGAATTTGAACTCAGGTACTCCTGACTTCAGGGCTGGTGCTCTATCCACTGTGCCACCTAGCGGCCTCTACAAAGCACTTTTTATACAAATAAAGCCAGTTCTAAACAATTGGAAAAATATCAATTGTTCATGATTAGCTAAGTACAACTAATAGAAGAAAAATGACAATTCTACCCAAAATATACTAGTTATTCAATGCTATATCAAGCAAACCAGCAAATAAGTATTTTACTGAGCTAGAAAAAATAGTAGCAAATTTCATATGAATCAACAAAAAAAGTCAAGAACATCAAAGGAACTGACGAAAAAATAGTAAAGGAAGATATCTTAGCTGTACCAGATCTAAAAATATACTATAAAGTGATAGTCATCAAAAGTGCTTGGTTAAGAAATAAGAGTAATGGACCAATAGAGTAGGATGGGTTAAAAAAAGTAATAATTGACTATAGTAATCTACTATTTGACAAACTCAAAGACATTAGTTTCTGGGTTAAGAGTTCACTATTTGATGAAATTGGAGGGCAAATTGTAAAATAGTATGGCAAAAACGAGGCATGGACACATCTTACACACTTAAAAAAAAATCTATTTATTTATTTATTTATTTATTTTTCAACCATATGCACATGTCTATTTTTAAGTTACAAAATTTCCTTCCACCCTCCCCTCTGCAGTCAGGTTAGCATTATACCTACATATTTTTGATAAACATGTTTACAGATTTTTGGAATAAGGAATTAGGGTTAATAGAAAGAGATACATAGGAGATAACTTTATAAAATGTTCATGAGATTCTGAAGGGTTGGTTTTTTGTTCTGTTTAATTTTGCTTTCCTTCCTTGGGTTGGGAATAATATTTTTCATATACATTCTAATACCATTGTCTTATCTCTCTGAACTACTGAGAGGAGCAACTTCCATCAAGGTTGATCATCTCAAGATGTTGTTAATGTGTTCATTGTTCTCTTCGTTCTGCTCCCTTCATTCAGCATCAGACCCTGTAAGTCATTCCATACTTTTCTAGAGTTCAAGCATTTATGGTTTCTTATAGAACAATAATATTCCATAGTATTCATGTACCATAACTTATTTAGCTTGCACCCCATTTTAAAATAAGGTGAAAATGATCATACCATAGACCAATTAATAGAACAAGAAATACTCTATTTGTTGGATCTAAGGAGATGGGAGAAATTTATCACCAAAAATAGAGTTTGGATAAATTGCAATATGGAAAATTTTGACTAGATTAAATTAAAAGTTTTGCACTAATAAAACCAATGCTGACAAGTTTAGACGGAAAACAGAAAGATGAGAAACAATTTTCACAGCTAGGGGTTCTGATAAAGATTAAAAATATAAAGAGAATTGAATTAAATTTATAAGTTTACAAGTCATTTCTCAATTGATAAATGGTCAAAGGATATGAACAGGAAGTATTCAAATGAAGAAATTAAAACTAAATATTTAATTATATGACAAATGCTCCAAATCTTTATTGATTAGGGAAATGCAATTTCAAACAGCTATGAGATACCACCCCATACTTATCAGATTGGCTAAGATGACAAAAAGGGAAATGGAACAATATTGGAGAAGTTGTGGGAGGATTGGGGTATTAATGAACTGTTGGTGGAGTTGTGAACTAATCCAGACATTTTGGAACTATGCCCAAAGATAAATAAAACTGATCATAACCTTTGACACAGCAATACCAATACTTGGCCAATAAACAGAAGAAATGAAAAAAATTGGGAAAATTCCCACATATTTCAAAATGTTCATAGTAACTCTTTCTGGTAGTGGCAAAGAACTGGAAAATGAGGGGATGCCCATCATTATGCAATGGCTGAACAAGTTATGGTATATGAATATAATGGAGTACTATTGTTCTATAAGAAACGATGTATGATCTGACTCTAGAGAAGCATGGAATGAATTACAGGAACAGATGCTGAGCAAAGGTAGCAGAACAAAGAGTACACTGTAAACATTTACAAAACATTAATGGATGTAGCTCCTCTCAGCAGTTCAGAGAGCTAGGACAACCCTAGGAGACCTACAATGGGCAATGCTATCCACATCTAGAGGAAGAAAAACAAAACAAAAGAAAATAAAAAACCCTACAGAATCTGAATGAATACCATATTTACTTTTTAAAAATTTATCTTATATTTTTCTTTCCTATCTCATGGTTTTCTTTCTTTTTCCCTTAGTTCTAATTCCTCATGTAGAAAATGATTAATCTGTAAATGTATTAAACATAAATGTATATGTATAATGTCACCAAACTGAATGCCACTGAGGGGAGGGGGGGTAGGAGGGGAGGTGAAAGGAAATTGTGCAATTTATAAATATGCATTGCATGTGAATGAATATTGAAAAATTTTAATAACATGTATCTTGAAAAATAAAATAAAGTGTCAATTAAAAACAAAGATGAGGGAAAGAAAAAATGGAGAAATAAGTTATTTAGTTTCTAATATTCCACAGCCCTTTATTATATGTAATTTTTATTGTATCATGATCTAAAATTAATGCATTTAATATTTCTGCCTGTCTGAATTTGATTGTAAGGTTTTTATGCCCTAGTATGGTCAATTTTGTTATGGTATCTTTCCTTATCCCTTTTAGTAACATAAATTTTTTATTTTTGCCTTGTCCGAGATCAGGATTGCTAATCCTGATTTTATGTTTTTTTACTTTCCACTTTCCATATATCATAATATATTTTACTCTAGCCTTTTACCTTTACCTTATATGTATCCCTCTGCTCCAAATTCTTATAAAGAACATGTCATAGGATTCTGATTTTTAATCCATTATAGCTCAGTTTTATGGGAGAGTTTATCCTATTCACATTTACAGTTAATATTACTAACTCTGTATTTCCCTCCATGCTATCTTATCTATTTATATTTTTTCTAAATAACTTATTTTTAATGAAAGAGTGTATCAAGCAACAAATCATAGAAATATTCAACAATTTCATCCAAGACAATTACAACAATGAGATATCATACAAAAATTTAATCAATGTAGCCAAAACAGTTTTTAGGGGGAAAATTATATCTCTAAATGTTTATATGAATAAAATAGAGAAATAAGAGATCAATGAATTGGTGTACAAACTAAAAAAGCTATAAAGAATACAAATTTAAAAATCCCCATTTAAATACCTAATTAGAAATTCTGAAAATCAAAGGAGAAATCAATAAAATTGAAAGTAAGAAATCTCATTTTACAGTTAAGACAACTAAAGGAAAGAGATTTAAGTGACTTGCCCAGTCATAAAATTAGTAAGAGTTTGAGATCAGATTTGAATATTTTATCAACTATTTTCTACATATTGTATAGAGTACAGGTTGTTTCCCCAAGAATAAAATAATTTTCTTGGAGGTTAATACATTTTCATATTTATCTTTTTATTCTCAGAGCATAACACAGTACCTGGAACATAGTAGGCATTTAACAAGTCTGTTTTGAAGATAGATTACCCATGGAAGAGATTTGAAGAGATGATTCCAAAAATCCAGGTAATCAATCATCAACAAATTTTTTATCTACTATCCTATAATCGTGAGCCAAATATTTTTCAACCACTTGGGATACAAAGACAAAAGTGAAATAATACCTATCCCTAAGGAGCATATATTCTTCAAGTAATGTAATATGGTCCTATAGGAGCATACACAAAATAGATACAAAATAAATATTCAAGGTAGAAAGGAGGCAGGAAAAAGTAAAGCTTGAGCTAGAGTTAATAGGATTAGAAATAGAAAGAAGGTTGCACATTTGAGAGTAATCACAGAGGAAAATCCAAAGATTTGGGCAATATATTGGTATTTGCAACAAAAGTATAGGAGGAAGATTATTTCTATTTTTAATTAAATCACTCACTGAATAATTGTATTGAATTGCTTTTTATTTTATCAGCCTTTCAGGCATATCGTTAGTAAGTTAATGGTTTTAATTGATGTTATAAATTACTTTAAAATTTTATATGGTTTTAAAATTTAATCTAAATTACTGAAACACTAATAGTATTTTTTGGCAATATGCAGCTCAAAATTTACCATCAGTCTCATGGGGACACAAATAAAAGCTTAATTATTATATTATAAATTTATATTTCAAAATATGTACATGCAAAACTATTTTCCAGGGAAAATTTTAGTTTCATGCAAAAATGAAGGCTTATCTATAGATATTTTAATATATTTTTCACATAATATATTAAGCAAGACTTGATGCAGGTATAAGAATCGATATAAGAATGATTCTCTTTTGAAACTGTAGCCTAGCCAACTAAGACATCTATACTAGTCTTCATTATCCACTCATTTAGTTCCATAAATATTTTAGATTAAAGAAGAAAAAAAAAGAAATACATTGCTAAGATTGGATAGATCATGAAATATAACATCATTTGCAACTGTTCATGGAAAATGAACTAGTATAATATTATATCCCTTATAAAAATAGAACCTGGTCTTTGAACATCTACACCATATAATGTCTTGATTAAAAAATGCTAACATACATAAATATAGGTATATAGAATATATTTGTATATATGCACATATGTATATATGTATACATACAAATATGTATGTATAAATACATGTGTGGGTGCATATATGCTTACTCAAAAAGGAGAAAGAAAGAAATTGGGGGGAGGGAGAGAGAGAGAGAGAGAGAGAGAGAGAGAGAGAGAGAGAGAGAGAGAGAGAGAGAGAGAGAAGAGAATGCTGGTTATCAGATCACCACCAAAATATAGTTGCTTCCTTAATACCACCCTCTAGGGAAGGAGGTACCTTCTATCATTCCTAGCAATACTTTCTGGTTCTGTTGATTCATTCTGCAATGTATATTTTATGCTATTGCCAAAATCTTTCTAAATGCATTGATCTTTCCTTCTTCACTGGTTCTTTGTCACTTCAAAAACAAAAGTTCAAATTCTTCTACATAGCATTCAAATCTTTTTACAAATTCTCTTTCCAGTCGCTTATAATATTATGCAACTAGGTGGCACAAGGGACAGAGCACTGGCCTTGGAGTCAGGAGGATGGGAATTTGAATTCCACCTCAGCACTTGATACTTATCATTTTGTGACCTTGGGCAGCTCACATCTCCAGTTGTTTTCTGATTCATACCTGGTCACTGAATTCAGGTACTTAGCACAGTACCCTCTTACTCAAAATCAATTGATATGCTTGTCATGACATCACCTTCCCGATGCCATGGTTTTCTTTAAGATTGAAGGACAAACTTATTTGACATATACATATATGCATGGATATATATACTTGTATCTAATCATGTCACATATTTTATATATACTTATATGTATGTATATACAAACATATAAGTATATATGCATATATACTTATATATATTTATATACAAATGTGATTTATATGTGTACACAAATATACACTCACACACACACACACATTTTTACTGGAGCCAAACTGTACAAGATTCTGCCTTTTCATGTAACTGTATTTTTATAAATTCTTGATTTTTCTTGATTATTCTTGAGGCACTTACAACCTCCAACTCTTTGGTTAAATTCCTACCCCATCCTTGAAATGTTATCTTAAATGTCAACTCCTCCAAGAAAACTTCTTTTATTCTCCTGATCTAAAGCAGTCTCACATACGTTCTACCCCTTGAATCAAATAATTGTCTATAGTAGACAAAGTTACATGAAAAACATATTAGGCAGTTCTGAAACAAAGAGCTAAGTTGCTATTTTATCTACTATTAAGATTGAAGTACATATATAATATGACTGTAATGTATTATGATGATATTTGAGACCTTGTATTCTTGGTGGTTATATCACAGTAGTGTAACCATATTGGAGAACCTCTGAGGACAACAACAAGAGATTTAAAAAATATTAACCGTGCTAGCTAAAAAAGAGTCTCATTACCAGTAGCCTGGTTTCATAAGTGGTAAATTATTTGTCAAGGCAACACTGGAAATGAAAAAAAATGTAAGATGACTTTACTTTTGTTCAGATGCTTTCAGTTTCTACAGTGATGGTGTCATGGTGGCAAAAAAAGGGATGAGATTGGTAATCCCAGTTTTTGTGCACCTGTATCATTGGTAATAGTTTGTACCCTAAATGTGTAATCCTTATCTAATATCTAACAAATCAAAATATCATTGAAATTGAACCATGATCATGATATTCTCAATGTAAATTAAACCTGAATAAATGAATGCTGCAACTACATGGAAGGTAGTTCACAGATTCTATGCAGAATGTCATTTGGGGATATCTGGTCATCTTACATTATAGCTCTCTTGAGAAACAGTTGCAGAAAAACTTTCATACAAATATATGCAACATTATGTTTTATATGACATGTTTAAAGGAAGAAAAAAAACTAGAGAAACTTTTCAAAAGAATTCAACATAATTCTCCAATTTAAAGCAATAGATAATTTGATTTTTAGTGAATTCAATGTAAAGGTCAGCATAAAAAATGGTAATGAAAAATAAGTGAAAAATGTTTTTCCACAGTAAATGATGAAACACATCAAAAGCCTATATATAGATAACATAAAAACTTCATCAAAATCATGCATAAATCTCTTTAAAAGAGAATTGAGAGATGCAGGGCAGAGTAAGCTTCAATTATATATTTTTAAAAAGGAATTGGTTACATTTTATCAGACAGCAAGTTATATATTATTGATAAAAGGAATCATTCCAAAATCAGTTGTCTTTATGCTGTATTATTATACATATATAAAACTAAAAAGAAAAAAAATGATAGATATGGCAAGTAGATTAAAAAAACTACATCTGACCCAATTAAATAAGTTACTGATCTCCAAAAATATTAAATATATGGAGGAATGAATATCTACAATAATAACAATTTTTGAGAAATATAAACAATGTAAATCAAGTATCATAAGGAAACTAAAGAACTTAGAAGTTTTTTCAGTTAGCAACTACCCTATCTCTGACAAGTAGAGAGAGAGTCCATTTTCAATACAAATTTAGAATATGAATTTGTAAAATCTTATAAGGATTATGGTAGAATATTATAATAATATAATCTTGTAAAACAGAGGGAAGTAGTGGATGGAAAAACAAATTTAAACCAAGTTTTTTGGTGAAAGTCCAAATACAACAGTGTTTGTCCTTGCCAGAGGTGATTCAATTTTGATATTATTGAAGGATTAATTTTAAAGTTATATGAAAGATTGTGAACAATGATATAAAAAATCTTTAGACCCTATTTTAAAAATGCAAATAAGAGAATAACTATAAGTCCTGCCATGTTTTTCCTCTTTTATCCAATTCCTTTTTAAAGGAACAGACTGGCTTTCACAAGCAATATTCCACAAAAGACCACATCTTTACAATCTCTCAACTCACTGAACATATGCTATTTCCTTGTAAAGAATACAAGACCCCAAAGATGAAGGAAACTGTTAACTAGAATAGAACAAAGAGTGCATCAAAGGGAATAATGTGATATAAGAGTGAAAAGATAGATTGGAATCAAATTGTAGAGGCCCTTGACAGACTTTCTCAATAAAAGTTGTAAATAAGTAATGAAACTAGTTTTATGCATTACAAAATTTATTTTGGCATCTTTGAAAAGGTTCTACTGGAGAAGTGAGAGGTTCTGTATGAAAAAGATCTGTCAAAAGTCTGCTACAACGGAGTAGAAAAGAAAGAATGAAGGCCTGGACATCCCAAATCAGTATGTGAATAAAAAAAAGAAAAGATGTGACAGAGCCCAAAAGTGTATGGGGGAGAAAAAACAAGTGTTATTTGGTTTAGCAGAAAGTAGAGAACACATTGATAAAGACTGGAAGAGAAGTATCTGTGAAGGCAGTGGTTTGTTTTTTGTTTTTGTTTTTAGCAAGCTCACATTTCATCAGCAAGAAATGGGGCAGCTTGGTAATGCAGTGGATAGAGTTCCGGCCTGGATTCAGGAGGAACTGAGTTCAAATTCAACCTCAGACATTTAATAATTACTTAGCTGTTTGACTGGTCAAGTCACTTAATCCCACTGCCTTGCCAAAAAAAAATAGAAATGAGGATAGATATCTTCAGTGGAAGTGAGGAGAAAAAGATGTTTCAGTACTGAATACTGAATAGTCTTTGTTTTTAGCACATTATACATACAAGAATTGTAATAGAATTCAGACTTCACAGAAACATGTAAGTTTTACCAGTTTTTTTTAGGTTGTTTTTTTCTTTTTTTGTTTTTTGTTTTTTTGCATAGCAATGGGGTTAAGTGGTTTGCCGAAGGTCACACAGCTAGGTAATTATTAAGTGTCTGATGCTGGATTTGGACTCGGGTACTCATGACTCCAGGGCTGATGCTCTATCCACTGTGCAACCTAGCCACCCCATCATCAAAAACATTTATAAAAATTTTACATTTCAAGCCCATTTCTCCTACCCTAGAATTTTTATTGTTAGCTGTTTTTCAGTTGAGCCTGACACTTCATGAACCCATTTGGGACTTTCTTGGTAAAGATAGTGGAGTGATTGCCATTTCCTTCTCCATCTCAATTTATAGATGAGACAATTGAGGCAAATAGGGTTAAGTGACTTGCCCAGGTTCATAGCTAATAAGAGCTTGAGATTACATTTGAACTCAGGAAGAGTAGCCTTCTTGACTTCAGGCTGAACTTTATCCACTACTCTACCTAGATGCCTCATTCCAGGACTACCTAGGTCAAAGAGACCATAAATCGGAATTTTACTTATGATATTTTTTTCTCTGGCAATGACTAAAATGTAAGCATAAAACTTTTACACAGCAAAGGAGGTCTTACTGTGTAATAAAAGAAAACATTTACAATTTAATTTCTGCTATGTTGTATACTGAATACAGCTTGTATACTGAATTCAGCTTCCTTTGGAATGTTGGCTTCTCCCATGAAGTGGTTAGCTCCCTGAAATCAGGGACTATCTTTATCCTTTGTATTTTTATCCCAAGATCTTATCATATTACCTTCCATGAAACAGGAACTTAACAAATATTTACTATTTCTCCCTTGGTTTGTTTTAAAAAAAGAGAGTAAAAGGTTTTCCTAACCAAGGAAATCTCCCCAGTAATGCCAACTTTTGAATGTTTATAAAAAGTTTCTGATTTAAATAGAAATAACATTTAAGCTTACAAAAATGATATTCAGAAGAAGTTGCAGAAATTACCTTCCTGCTAAGATAGGCTTGATATAATCCTGAAAACATAATGATATATGATGCAACAACAAAAAAAGATTACAATATATGAGGGGTTTCAAGTTGTCTGATGTATTTCTTTCTTGAATAGATATAAAAGACTCAAAATTATAGTAATAATGCTATATAATAGGAAAGAAAGTATTAAATTTGAAGTCAGAAGACTTAAGTTAAGTCCCCAACTCTTGATATTTAATACAGTTGTGACAATGGTCAAATCTCTTGTTTCAGTATTCCTGATCCATAGAATGAAATCAATAATTTTGCATTACTTCCTCAAAGGGCTATTGTGAAGAAAATTTTGTTAACTCTATATCAGTAAGTATATGGAAATGAATTATAAATTAGACTTGTCTATGTATTCCATCAGGGCAAGAATCTTTCTTAAATTCTATATTTACCATAATTCCAAGCACAGTAACTCAATCATAGTTTATTAAATACTTTTGAGGGAATATGTGCCAAAAGTTCTTTTTTTAAGTCAGTTATTTGAAAAGTAGAATTCATTTTCTCATTGCTAGGCTAGCCTTCAAATGCTTATTGAACAATTTGTATCTAAATTACTTTAAATGTGAAGAGAAACACAGAGCACAATATTGTTGTCAGGATGGTAATTAAATGCAATTAAGATTGAAAATTCATCTTCACTCAGAGTAATCAATTTGTAATGAAAGGACAGAGATTTGAAACATAATTCTACTATTTATTAACTACTTGGTTCACCTTGGCTACATCATTTCCTCTCTGTAGCCTGATTTTTTTTTTATCTATATTTGGATTCAAACTAGATGAAATTTTAAATCCTTTCCATCTCTAGATCCAGGAGTCAAGAGACTAAGTGACTATGAACTCCTCTCTAGAGATACACCTTTACTAATATGTAACTCACAGTATTGTGAGGATAAAAGGTGGAAAGGACTTTAGAAACACTTAAAGTCCTATTAAACGCCAACTATTTTATTATTATTATTATTATTACTCACTATACAACATCATCAACTAAGTGGTCAACAACTAAGCCTCTGTTGTAATAATTCCAAGAAAATAGAACCAAACCACTACTTCTGGAAACACACTTCAGATTGTCAGTGTCCTTCCTAAAATGAGAGCTGAACTTGATAAAGTAAATGTCTCAATGAAGGTTAGGTTAACATTAGCTTTGGTCATTACTACATCATACTGCTGACTTCTGGGGTCAACCTGTTCTCCTTCTGGACAACTCTATTAGCCTTTTTTTTCACAATAATCAATCAACAAGCATTTATTAAGTACCTACCATCATGTGTCAAGCACCTTGAGCATAAATGTGCTTCTGAAAATTTCCATGTAAAAATTCTATTTCTGTACTTTGGGAAAAAAAGCAGAAGCCTTGCTCCTTTTTTACTTCATTATCTTTAGAATACTCAAAAGAACATTATATTCCTTCTCCCTAAACACTTGGTCTTCGCTTTTTCAGGTTAAACTTCTATAATTGCATCAGCTGGTTCTCAAGTGACAAAAAATTCTGGTCATCTTATCACTGTCAGTCCTTTTATGAACATGCTTCAGATTGTCAGTGTCCCTCCTAAAATGAGAGATGAACTTGATAAAGTAAATGTCTCAATGGAGGTTAGGTTAGCATTAGCTTTGGTCATTACTACATCATACTGCTGACTCAGATTGAGATTTCAGTTCCCTGGATTCTTTAGATCTCTTCCATAGGAAATATTTTCTGTATGGTAAGAGATTTTTTTAATCAAATGTATTATTACTTTCAGCTTATTAAATACTTTTCAATATTCTAGTCTGTTGAGACCTTCTGAGATTCTGAATGCCATTCAGTGTTGCCTATTCTAGTTTTCTATATTTTCAAGCAAGTTAGGGATAAAAAGAAAATGAATCACCACAAGGTCAAGGAAGATATCCCTGGTTCGAGTAGGATTTTTAACTTTTCTTTCCTTCTTTCTTTTTCTTTCTTTCTTTCTTTCTTTCTTTCTTTCTTTCTTTCTTTCTTTCTTTCTTTCTTTCTTTCTTTCTTTCTTTCTTGGTGTTACATTTCTTTTTTGTCAGTATGGTGATGTCTATACACTCATTCTCACTATAATCTTTTTAAATAATGAAGGCAACAAATCAGGTTCTTGAACTTCTTGAAATCTATCTATGAACCTTCATGGGTATGTTTAAGAATTCCTGTCCTAAAGCCTTTATTCCTAGTTAGCATCAAATAATTTATGGCTACTATTTGGGTAAAGCCATTCAGAAAATCCAAATGTAATCATAGTATCACCTAATACCATTATCTCTCTATCTTGTCCACAAGGATACCATGAAAAACCATAGCCAAAGCTTTGTTGAAATGGAGGTGAAGTACATACATATATATGTGTGTATATACAAACATATATATGTAAAGAGTTCTGTTAAACTATTAGGCTAGTTATTGTCAAAAAAAGAGTTTGATCTGACATGATCTAGTCTTGCCTAAGACAAACTGACTTTTTAATGATAATTGCTTGTATTGCAAAAAAGGTTACAAACCTGTCCTTTGATTTTCCTAGAAAAATTCTGATTCTAGAGCTCCGTTGGGAATTGAAGTTAAGATCATCAGTCCATGCATCCCTCTCTCCTGGTTTTCTCCACAAAACAGGAACTACATTTGCCCTTCTCTAATACAATGATGTCTTTTGAATTTTCCTACAATCTTTCAAAAAGAGTCACTGAAAATGGAACATCCATCATGACTATCTTCTTTCAGTAACCATGAATACAGTTCTTCCAAGCCTTGTGATTTCAACTTATTGAGGGCCATTGATTTTCTCCTATTATACCAATTAGTCTATAATGATTTTATCTTTGCCAGTCCAAAGATCATTCTTCTTAAAAGACAAATCAGAAGCAAAATGTATATTGAATAGTTGCCACACATCTATCTTTTGTTATTCCTCTTATCTCCAATATTGGTTAAAAGAAAACAAAAAGACTCCTTATTTGTATCTTTAGCTTTAATGCTTATACTTAGCTAAACATAGGCTTTGAATGTTCCTAACATGACTCTTTAAAGCAGATTTAAACTTATGGTCCATGAGCTTAAAATTTTTTTGAAAGTTGAATTTCAGTATAATTGATTTCTGTTCTAACACTATGTATTTATTTTATGTATCTAGAAATATTATGTTGGGATGTGATCCACAAGCTTCCCTAGAATAGTCTAGTGGTATTTAATCCAAATAAATTCAGAACTCTTGCTTTAAAGAAATGTGCTACTCTTTTATATTATCTTTATTTACCTTCTCTTGTTTCCATGTTCAACATGGGTTTTTTTTTAATATTTTTAAATGAATCCTGTTCTAGTTTTTTTATTTTTTAAATGACTCCAAATATTTTCCTGATTACACCCAAAGATATTTTTCAACATTCATACTTCTGCAAGCTTTTGAGTTTCACATATTTTCTACCTCTTTCCCTTTCCACCCCCTTCCCCCAAACAATAAACAATCTGATATAGGTTATAGCATGTACAATCATGTTTAACATATTTCCATATTAGTCTTGTTGTGAAAGAAGAATTAGAACTAAGGGGGGGGGATCATGAGAAAGAAAGTAAAAACTCAAAAGAAGTTTTAAAGAGTAAATATAGTATATTTTGCTCTGCATTCAGAATCCATAGTTTTTCCTCTGGATATGGATGGCATTTTCCTTAACAATTCTCTCAGGATCTTCCTTGATCACTGAAGTGCTGAGAGGAGTTGTATTCATCATAACTGATCATTTCACAATGTTAGTCTTTTTTAAAAATAGTATGTCTTTAAAAAAAAAAAAGTTGGGGCAGGGGCAGCTGGGTGGCGTAGTGGATAAAGCACCGGCCTTGGAGTCAGGACTACCTGGGTTCAAATGCGGTCTCAGACACTTAATGATTACCTAGCTGTGTGGCCTTGGGCAAGCCACTTAACCCCATTTGCCTTGAAAAAAAAACCTTAAAAAAAAGTTGGGGAATAACCCATTTACCTTTTCTTTGGAACAATCCTATATGTGAATGCATAATTTCATTGTTAATGTCTTTTCATTCATCTTGGACTAATTTCCCTTTGCAGAATATTTGGCTTTTACTATGAATCTTGAAATCTACTCTCACCAAATATGTAGTTTCCAACTCACTCTACTTTCATCATTTCCAATTTAGTATTCAATTGTTCCATGTTCTAATAGGTTCAGAATTGCTCACCAGCCCCCTTTTTATCTTAAGAAGGAAATCATAACTAAAGCAAATCAAATTTTTTTATTTGTGTGCAGTTATAAGCTCTTCATGGATAACTACAAAATCTGGACATATACTTCAAATTTTTTTCTGAGTTTAGTCCTATTTTAGCAGCTCTAACTACTAGCCCATACACACTTATATATTCCATGATCATCTCAAATATTTATGATCAACTCAAACTCAGCATAATTGAAGAGAGCTTACCATCTTCCTTTCTAAATCTGTACCTCCACTTAACTTCCTCTTAGTCCTTCTGATGGCACTACTATCCTTTCATTCACTTACCCAACTCAGAATTCATTTTTTAAAGTTTTTTGTAATGCAAACGGGGTTAAGTGACTTGCCCAAGGCCACACAGCTAGGTAATTATTAAGTGTCTGAGGCCTGATTTGAACTCAGGTACTCCTGACTCTAGGGTCAGCTCTATCCACTGTGCCACCTAGCTGCCCCCCCCAACTCAGAATTCTTACTCTTATTTGATTTAACTCTCTGTCCCTTAACCTTAACACCCACTAGTTAACTACTGTCAATTCTGCCTCCAAAGCATCTCATTTTCCTCTTCACTTCAGGATCCCAGTTGAAGCCTTTATTATTTCCATTTTTTCTATAAATCTTTTATTAAAAATTCTAATTAATTGATAATCCAGACTAGACATTAACTTATTTACATTTATATATTGCTATCTAAAAGATGTAATCACTTATATGCTTAACTGGCTATTATATAACCTCTTAATTCGTTTCACCTCTTTCAGCTTTCCTTTTTTTAAAAATCCATTCACCATATACGAATGTCAACCTACCCCTCTTAATAATACCCAAAGCAAACTAAAGATAGCATGTCTTTTAAAAAAGTTGTGGAATTACCCATTTATCTTTTGTTTAGAACCATCCTATATGTAAATGCATAATTTCATTGTTAATATCTTTTCATTCATCTTGGGCTAATTTCCCTTTACAGAATATTTGGATTTTACTATGAATATACTCTTACCACATCTGTAGTTCCCAACTTACTCTACTTTCTCCTCCTCAGGGGCCTTAAGTTAATCCCTATTGCCTTAAAAGATAAAATATGAATTTTTTACTTTAACATTTAAGTTGCTCTGCAATCGGCTCCAATGCCTTACTTCATACTTTTCCCCTTGATGTGATCTTCTGTTCCAGTTAAGCTGGACTAGTAGCTTTTCTTTGATCTCATCATGTACATTGTCACTTGGGTGTATTTCTATTGGTCATTCCCCCATCATACTACAAGTCTGCTCTTCCTTCAAAATCCAGGTCAGACACCAAGTCCTCAATAAAACCTTTTCTGATTCTCACTGTCCCCCAGGCAAAAGTATTCTTGTCATATTTTCCTAGAACACTGACTGCACTGTATCATGCACTACCAAACAAGTAGCAAGAAAAGAAGAGTCCTGGACTTTGTGGTAGGAGAGACCTGTATTTGAATCCTGACTCTGATCCTGACTGGTTGTGTGACCATGGGAAAAATTGCTTAAAATTTATGAACTTCACTTATCTTACTTGTGAAATGGAGATAATAATTGTAGTAATTAACTCATAGGATTGTTGTGAGACTCACATGAGATAATACTCATCGAACCTTAACCTGTTATATCAACCAACAAGAATTTATTAATAGACAATGTCCAAGGTCCTAAATATGTCAGCCATTATATAGATCACCATCTGTCATAAGCAATATTACTCTCCCCCTCCACAATTATACACACACACAGATACACACACACACGCACACACAATTTCAAGTTTCTTGAGATTGGGATTTGTGTGAAGTTTCATCTCTGCATCCTTAGTACCTAACATGGTATCCTGTACTTAAAAGTTTTTGAATAATTCAGTCAACATTTATTAATCTTGAATGTTGTAGCTTGAAAACAATCATGCGAATTAGGGAAGATTTTAATGGATATTTTGAAGAAAACGACATTCTTAAGGTTTTCATAGGGTTAATGACATGTATTCTTTATTTTGTCTGATTCTCCTTAAAAATAGCATTCCTTTTCCTCGATGCAGATGTATTACTAGAACTCATCTTACCAAGACCATGATTGTTTTCCAGTTCATAAATGGAATGAAGAGGGAAGCAGAGAGAGAGAAACAGAATTTCCTGAGGTAACTCAGAAGAATTTGGAAGACATAGGCAAAAGGCAGCAAGGGATGTATGTGTACAAGTGAGATAAAGCTTATCTGAAGTGAAATTAACTAATCTGTCAGAGGTGAAAGATAGAGAGAAAATATGGGGAAGGGAAGGAACACTGTGTTTGCATTATTATCCCTGAGAGGGAAGAAATAAAGTGGTTGGGAAAAAATATTGGTTTATATGATTCTCACCCTGACCACCAAGTGGTGTCACTGGCCCAAGAGAGCTTGGTTGTTGACTGACTTGGGGTTCATGGGGGAGGGGGGTGTATGTGTTGGGGAAATGAAGGAAAGAGTCTTTATACAATTGATCTTTCAAAGAATGGAATATTCATAATCAAGTACTAACCACTAGTAAATATAAACAAATGTCAGCTGGCAAATTCAGCTCAGAGCTTTAAAATCTAACGTTTTCCCAGGAATTCCTTTATAGCAGTCACATATTAGCTTGGCTGCAAATATGACCCTACTCTTTTTGATATTTCTTACTGTGTGTTGTTTAGTTCTGTTTGGCTTTACCTAGCTCTCTAGTTTTGTGCTAACTCCTTATCTGGGTTTTCAGTTTTGTTGCTGGTGTTGTATTGTTTTGTAATAAATCAAATCATTACAGTTCTTGTTATCAGTAATAAGTAATTATTAAATAAATGATATTAAGTGTAACAGAAAAAAACTATGCATGAGTATATTTGCATTTGACTATCCTATAATAGACTCAGACTTTTTGTCTTTTTTCTGATAAAATTTTTATTCATGTGCTCATGTTCTCAATGAGGTCATTTAAATATATATTTCTACTCTCATCAAGCAGGGTCCTGATCCACAGGGATTTAATTTTTCCCACTTTCTTACAAATTTTATTTTTTCTGACTCTTTGAATTTCTCACCAAGTGTAAATATACTTAAAGGGAGGAACACTATATTTAATTTATTGTGCAATTTGGAAAGCTGGTCAATTTTAAAATTTGACTGTCATTAATAAAACTGCAGTTACCACCTCATTGTATTTAATATAAACAGAAAATAGATGATGAAATGAGAACCTTGAATTTGACTGTACAGTAATAACAGCCTGAGTCTGATGAACTTAAATTGAAAATTACCTTTTTGTCATTCCTCACAGTTTCAAATAGTGTTATTCCAGATAAACTGAAGTATATCAACTGGATTAAGTTCAAGCAGAATAAAAATATCAGACCATTCAAAAACTTAAATGATAACCATACACATCTAAAAGAAATTATCCTTTAGTATGTTTAGCAAAATGCCTCCTAAGTAATAAGAAAAGTATGAATGTACAATCTTATTAGTAATTTTAAGCAACCTTTTCACACATTAATTAAATATTTGCATAAAAAGACATTTTATTTCCCATTAACTGAAGGATGTTCAAAGTTTTTTTTTTTAAATTTTACTTTGTTGTTAAATGTGAAGTCTAACAAATAAAAAGATTACACTTTCTTTGCAAAAAGAGGACCTGGATTCACATCTTTTCTTTATTATCTACTATGTTTGGAATATGAGGCAGATCACTTAATCCCCTGGTCCTCATTTTGGGATCTAAATTTTCTCTCTGGGAATAAGGAAGGTCTATGACCACATGACTTCTGTTTTCCCTTACACCTCTAGATCTATGATCCTATGATCCAAATCTATGTAAGGTGCTTTGTAAACTTCAGGGATTTAGATAAATGTCAATTGTTAATATTATTATTTTTTAATGCATAAAATACAATACATTTGCCTAAAGCCTGACCAGAGATCCAAGTTTAAAAGTATATCAAAGTAATCAATAACTTAAAAAAGCAGAATTATTAAAATTCGGCTATTGTGATGTATGCTATATGGAATATTCTTATTGAAGAACAAAAGATTAGGAATACTTCAAAAGCAACAGTAATAGTAAAATCTCCACATATGAAACTATTAAAAAACACACTTCTATTACACTTTGAATTATCACTGGTTTTACATATGTGGGTAATTAAAATACTTGTCCTGTTAAGAGAAATATTAATAAAATTGTCCAAAACCGCAGACTAAAACCACAGGAAAAATATCAGCTCACAATTTGAAACCTTTCAGATTCTGACAATATCTCTAAATTCACAGTCAAAGAAGGAACCAGATATATGATACCTTTCATTTTAGGAAAAATGCTCTCATTTTTGTTGTATCTGTTTACAAAAAGTTTGTTTCTATAGTTAAAACCAACATGGAAATACTTTACATATATAGCATCTTTATCATGGTCTGCATGTACAGCCCACATTTTATTTCTTTATAAATGCTTGTTCCATCACTTCACTGAAAAACTTTACTCTTAGGTATACTATAAAGTAAATTACCTTTAGTAATAAAATTACTTTTCAGTAAGTCTTTAAATCTGTCTTGCTTACCTTTCTATAAACAGAGACAAAATGCAAAGATGTAATTACTAAGCAGGAAAGTTTTCAATTTTTAAAAGAAAAGTTAATTAAGGAAAATGCACGTCACCAAGCATAGATCACAATAAAGATGAGCTAAGTTCCTCTCCTTAAGGTTCTAAGGGAACTTGCTTTTTTCACTACAAAATGCCACAAAACATCGTAGAACTTTCAACTCACTTGTTTTCTCTTTGATGCCAGGTATTCCCTCTATCAAAATGTCATAAAAATTCCTCGGCAGCTCAGAAAATGGTCAATGGGGCGGTCAGAATAGAGTTTAGAGTAAATCAATGTTCAGCAAACAAACCAAAGACACACGTCCTTAGCCTAAGTAACATTTGCTAGCTCATTTCCCAGAGCGTTTTAAATCTCACCCCACCCCCACCTCAATGAAAATAAGATGCTTAAACTACATTTTAAAATCCCTCGAGTGATGAGAATGATGAATAGCCATGGGGCAAGGGGAAAGGAAACCTCAGCAAGCAGAGGTAGAGGGGAGACTTTGAAGATGGGGTGGGGAAAGGAGGCGGGACGGGGATTGGTTGAGGGATGCTGCTTAGGGGTTGGTGGGGAAAACTTAAAGACAGGTAGCTGGGTAGTGGGGGGGGGGGTGTTGCTTAGGTGGTAGCAAGAAGGGAGAGGTCAGGTCTGGGAAAGAAGGGAGGAGCCAACAGTGAGGGGGAATTGGGGCTAGCAGACAGCAGCTGTTCTCTTTACCTGAAGCACTTCTCGGGGTCCTGGAGAGGAATCATTCACTGCATCTCCCTTCATTCCAGATGGGATCAGACACCCATTGGGCTGCGCAAAGCTTCATCCAGCTCCCTTTCGCACCTGGCTTCTCCACCCGGGGCTCCCACCTCCCCTTGCGGAGCCCCAGTTCACCACTCAGCGACCGCGAAAGCAGCTCCAGCCCTCGGCGGCCTGAGAGAAGCAGCTCCAGTCCCCGGGGTGGGAGCAGCTCCCCAGAGCCCTGGCTCCCCACATCCCCCCTACAGCTTTGGTGCCCACCTCGTCTCGCTTCCACGGGCGCTGAGTGGGGAGGGTGAATGCCCTCCGCGGAAGTTGGAGGAGCTACTGGGATGGGGGGCCAGGCGCCCTGGGCGGGCGCGCGGAGTGCGGCTCCGAGCGGCTCTGGAGCATCCCGCCCTCCCCGAGCCGGGAGCTCCGCCAGCGGGACTGACACCTGTGCCCAGAGCCCCGAGCCGCCGCGGGGCGCCTCCCCAGCATCTCCTCGCCGCGCCGCCCCGCACCGCGCCGCTAGCTGGCGCGCGCAGGTCTCCCTGCCGCCACCCACTAGCCCCTTTTGCCACGCGCGCCTGGCTTCCCTTAGCCTTTCACGCCCTCTAGCCACCACGCAGGGTCGCGTTCCCGCGTGCATTCCAGCCTGCTCCCCAATGCCTTTGCACGCGCGCGCGCGCACACATACACACACGGTTTACACACACACACACACACACACACACACACACACACAAACACACAACCAGCCCCCTGCAGCCCTCGTTTTCTCCTTTCTGGGACCTGGCCTTTTGGAGCCTCCTTTGTCTGTATTCGGAGTCCTAGCTGTCGGGGAGAGCCAACTCTTGGTGCAAGCTCCGCAGCTTTGCATAATCTCTTTTTCTTTTCAGATTCTGGTCCTAGGTTATAGTGGGCTTCTACATTTTACTGTATTGTGAGGGGCTTCATATTTGGTATAGTCTTGGAATGGGAGGCCATCCTATTCCCAAGAACACGGTGGGTTTCTCAAGCAGCTTGTAGGTTCCTTGTTCAGATTTTTCTCAAAATTAGGGACAGCATCCTACCTCCAGGAGTCAGCCCACCCATTTTGCAGAAGCCTCCAGCCATCTCTGAGTCTGGAAAATCCCAAGTGAATTATGCTTAGCAGACGACAAGACATCCCTTCAAATCCATTCATATTTGGAAGCTACCTTATTCCTGCTTTCCTAGTTTTGGTCTAGCTCCCATTAGTCACCTCAGGTCTAGATCTCAGATGATTAGCCAACTCAAGAGATCTAAACACAGAAAACTTTTCTCTAAATATCTTTTTAGTGAATTTTAATATTACTTTAGGGTAATAAGAGTACAAAAGCCCAGGCAGATAAGTGTCTTGTGCAAGGTCATAAATTGGGGTAATTGCTGATAGATACATTCTCAAATCTTAGGTCACAGTGTTCTTTCAGAACAATCTTTTGCAAAGGTGTAGTTCAGAAGGGGAGGGAGAAAGGAAAATAATAAAATAAAAGTTTCTCAGAACAGTCAGATGCAAAAAGCCATTAAATACTTGTCTACCTTCAATGATGTTTCAGGCACTTAACCAAGTGAATTGACCAGCTCTCAGAGGATTTGCAATGACAGGGAACATTGATATGGGTTGACATCAAGGACATGAAGAACATTTTTTTCCTGTGTCTTTCAAGTAGTGTAAAAGTAATTATGAAATTATAAAATTAAGCAAATATGTATTCTTATGAATAATGATGATATTATAACAATGTATCAATGGAGAAAAATACTTTATGAACATTAATTCTTCCTATTAACCAGAATTTAAATCAAAGGCATGTCATAATAAACATTACATTTGCTTTGGTGGGCTCCGTAGGAACAGATAGGCTAAAGCATCATTTACATAGAGGGAAAGGATTTATTATTTTTAATAATAACTGAATATGTACAAGATAGTTTTTTATTAGCACCCTGGAGCTATTAAAAATAAAAAATAAATTTGAAAAAATAAAATCTTTTCAAATATTCCAGCAAGTCATTTAATACTCTAGGATAATACTACCTTCTCCACCATCCATTCTGAATAACTTGACCTTTGCTGGTTTGCCATTTCCTTCTGCACTTCACTTTATAGATGGGAAAACTGAGACAAACTGGATTAAATGACTTGCCCAGGGTCACAAAGTAAGTTCTGAGGCCACATTTGAACTCAGAAAGTTGGGTGCTCTTAACTCTGGGTCCATCTCTCTATCCACCGTGCCAACTAGCTACCTCTGGAATGAGAGAATTTGAGTCCAAATCCCAAATTTTCACTATATTAAATTATTACAAACCTACATGGGTCTCTGTTTCCTCATCTGAAAGGGGAAATAATTAGATTAGTTGATTTTTAAGATCCCTTTCAGTTAAATAAGCAACGACTCTATGGTGCTAGGTTTTTAATAAATGTATGTTGAATTGAATTCACATAGGGGTCATCATTGAAATTCTGGTATGAAATTATGTAGGATTCAGTTCTATTATTTCTATTATTTGCATGCTACAATAATTTCTAGAATAGGGCTAACCCAGAGGAGTTGTAGTAATAAAGTATTTGTCTTGTTGAAGACTTACTTGTCCTGTGCCATTTTCACTGATACTGACACAACAAAAATATCACATTTCTGCATTTGACAATCTTATCTAAGAATGCTTCCAGGGCCCAATGGACACTTATTAATCTATATTTAATATTGCCATCCCTGTATGTAGTCTAATGCTGCCCTCAGGAGAATCCTTTTGGACCATGTTTAGATTGATATGAGTGTGTATCCATGTACAAGAGTATTGGCCTCAGATTTGTCTAAGTGCAAAGTGACAAGAACCATCATCATCATCACAGTAATAGCTAGTTTTATGTAGCACTTTATTTTTCAAGGCACTTGACATATATTGTACCATTGAATCAATAACCCTGTAAGTAGAATTTACAGAAAGGATAAGTGTATGAGTTAGGATTTAAATTCAGTTTTTCCTGGTTCCAACTCTAAACATTCTCAGAAAATTTAGTTGAGCATCAAAGCATAGTGGAGAGTTTTTCAGACTCTCCGTCCCCACTTTCCTACAAGCTAACTGTAAGAGTTTCAATGATTCATTGAAATTTGGAGAATTTCTCCTTCCTCATCTGTAAACTGAGGGTGCTGGACCAAATTAAGATCATCCAGGATATTTTTAAAATAGGATGTCACATGATTCCATAGTTCATCTGCACTGCACTATAAGACCTACTTCAATCTCATATTTGCCTTTTCCTATACGCTTTGTGTTTCATAATTGAAATATCCTCTCAATGAACTATTTCTATTTAAATCTTTCTTTTCAGAACCAATGAAAGCTTTTCCTGATTATTCTCAGATGTAAGTGATCCATTTCTCCTCAGATTTTCTTATTACATCTTATGATATGTCCTCATATTCAAATATTTATTTTAAAATTTGATTAAATTGTATATTTAAAAACTGACAAAATTTATGTTTCTCCCTTCTCCTATCATAGAAAAAATAAAACAAAAGCTTATACCAAATGTTTATTAGTGAAGAAAAACATATTTCAAGCCATCAACAATTATTATTATAATTTATAAGATGTATGAATTTCAATTTACTCTAAATCACTAATAGAGAAAATAAACAATTTTGTATTTCACCTCACATCTAGAAAACTGCCAAAAATGATAAAAGATGAAAATTATAAATTTTTTTAGTTAATTATTTTTATTTCAAGTAGCAAGGATTTTTTTGGTTCATTATACTCATATACCAAAATTTGTTTATCTATTCCCCAAATTCCCCAATACGATAATATTCCTTCATGTTCAAATTTTTGACATATATATGTATATATAGCATGTTATCATAATATGTCACATCTGTTTAATATTTTATAAAACTATATATTATAACATATTATACATATTATAATTATATACACACAAAAATATACACATACTCTGGAAATTTTCTGGTCATAGTTTCAAGTTTCTTTCTAGACTAGCTGAGTCAATTCAGTAGTTAGCCAACAGTTCACTTATTTTCCTGTTTCCTCATAGTTACTCCAACATATGTAATTTTCACTTTTTTTGACTGATGTGAGGTGGCAATACAAAGTTGTTTTGTTTTTCTCTAATTATTAGTGATTTAGATTAAATTGAAATTAATAAATTTTATTAATTATAATAATGATTGTTGATGGCTTGAATTTCTTGCTTTGAAAGTTACTTGTTCATATCTCTGAACATTTGTTTACTGGGGAATAATTCTTATGCTTATGTATTTGAATTGTTTTTTATGCATCTTAGAGAAGAGATGTTTATTAGAAAAATCTCATTACAAAGATATTTGCCCAATTACTTGGTTTCCTTACAATTTTTTTTTGCTAAATTCAACTTGTTTGTGAAAAAATTTTCTAATTTTGTATAATAAAATTGTTCATTTTTCTGGTGCAATCCTATCATTTGTTTTGTCATGAACTCTTCCCCATCTACAGATATGAAAAATAATTTCTTTCTTGTTATTCTAATTTGTTTATTGTGTGACCTTTTCTAATTAAGTTGCATTATTTAGTGCCTACCTAATTAAGTTGCATTATTTAGTGCCTATCAGAGGTATATATTGGAAGAAGTTGGTATAAATTTAATTTAGATCAGATCACTGTTCAGTTTCCCCAAAAGATTTTGTCAAATATTGAGTCCTTTCCCCAATACCCATGATATTTGGGTTTATAAAAAAGTAATATTTGGGGCAGCTAGGTGGCGTAGTGTATAAGACACTGGCCTTGGAGTCAGGAGTACCTGGGTTCAAATTTGGTCTCAGACACTTAATAATTACCTAGTTGTGTGGCCTTGGGCAAGCCACTTAACCCCGTTTGCCTTGCAAAAACCTAAAAAAAAAGTAAAATTTGTTTTTGACTTATATTGTATACTTAATATGTAAGGTCTAGAGTCTTCTTTCAATGAATTCCAGGATTACTGAGGCACTAGGTTCTGCATGATAAGGGTTCCCTCTTATTAAAGGTCTCGGGGACCTCTACCTGATAGAGACTCTATCTGAGGATTCTTTCCTACTTCATTTGGACTCAGGGGCTATTCCCATGCTGATCTCTCACCATATACTTTAGAGACCACTCTACTTAGATTTGCATAGACTCTTTCTCATAAACTTGGCATTGGCAGTACTGGATAATGACTGGAAAGCTTCTTTGCTGGTCTTGGCTATGCTATTAGGACTGGCCTGGCCTCAGGTTCTGTTTCCAGGAATGCTGAGCCAGGAATGCATTGAGGCTACTCCCTGAAGCTCAGTCAGTCAGGGGTCTCCAAAAGATTTGGACTACCTGACTTGGAAGAGAAAGCTTTGATAGACCCATTCAGATCTCCCTAAAGCATTTCTCCTGATGCAGTATTTTAAGCCTTGGAGAAGTCTGGGGTTTGACTGAGTTGAGTGCAGCAGTAATAAAGCAAGGAGTTCTGGAATAAACTCCACCTTATGTTCTTTTTTATGAACCTACCCAGATGATGACCTATTTCAGGATATCTCCAGGATTCCTGTGGTCTCTTTGTGTATTGTGTTATGTGGAGGATTATAAAGGAGGTTCCTTCTACTAATGATTTAATAGACTGGTAAATCTCTAAATCTTAAAGGAGTCTTTATGAACACTTGTGTGTCTTGGGTTTCATAGTCTATTTTCTTTCTTTTTTTTTTTTTTTTAGTTTATTTGTTTTTGTTTTTTGCAAGGCAAACAGAGTTAAGTGACTTGCCCAAGGTCACACAGCCAGGTAATTATTAAGTGTCTGAGACCGTATTTGAACCCAGGTACTCCTGATTCCAGGGCTGGTACTTTATTCACTATGCCACCTAGCTGCCCCTCATAGTCCATTTTCAAAGAATGTACCACTCATTCTCCATCTCAAATCCATCAATTTTGCCAGGAGGTGGGTAACATGCAAATATCATATCCTTCTGCAATCGATGGTAAGCTCATAGAAAGCAATGACTCAGTTCACTTATTTTTGCATTCCTAGCTCCTAGTACTGCTTTCTACATAGCAGACTCAACATCTATTTGTTGCAATTGAATTGTAATCCAAATATTTGTGTGCTGAATAATTTTTATTAATAACATATAGCCTTTTATATATTGCAAATTTAGGCTTTTTAAAAAAGTAAAAAAAAATAGAAATGTATAGCTATTTCATTGGTCAAAATGGCGAATGGTGAAAAAAGAAATAATTACCTAGGGCAAATCTTATGAAGAGGAACTTCATGCTTCACTAATTTCATTCCTCAGTGGCAGACATAATCTAATTTTAGGACCATAAAAGAACTTTCTGTCTCAGTAAAATATACAAGAGCTTACAAGAGCACATACAGTGCTCTCCTGATACACTTCTCCAGAACAAAGGACCATCTCCACATTATGATGAATCTTCAAAGTAATCCAGTAGAACTGGTGATAAGCACACCACAAGTGTTTATTAATGTCATTTTAAAATTGTAGATGACCTAAAGAGTAATAGAAAAGAATTAATTGAACTATGGCATGTTACCCAAGAAGATGACTCCAGACCACAAAATCACCAAGGATGTTTATGACTAGAAAAAGTTGTTTCTATAATGTAATGAGATTGAGAGATTACAGAAAGAATAGTTTGAAGACTGCCCTATTATCTATGAAATATTAAATAAACTAGAAGTTCTTCAGTAAATTCAGTGGATCGCCTAAGAAGGAATCACAGAATGTTTTGGACAATACTTTTCTAGGATACAAAGGCATGGAGATGGGGAGGCAGGAATTCCTGCACACTCTCTTCAAAAATACTCTAAATATCTTAAAATTATGACTCTAACCAAATTCGAGAGTGGCATAACCCACAGAAAGACTGAGTAAAACCATTTTTCAGCCTAAGATAACTGGGAAGATTCTCAGGCAGACTTTGCTCCACCAGGGTTTAAAAGAACCAATGCACAGCCAGAGACATGCCACACAGAGCAAACTAGCTCCAGCCTTCCAGCAATAGCCAGGAAGGGTGCCTGAGTCCCTAGAGGCAGGGTTTGTGGCAGCAGGAGTAGTTTCCAGACCTCACAACTCAGAGATCAACAAAGATGACTCAGGTCAGTAGGACAACTCTGCCACAGTGAACACAGAACCCAGTGCAGTTTAAGCCTCAACACAGACATGCTCCAGGAAATGGAAACAGGCCTGCAGAGCCACCCAATAGGGCATCATCCAGCAGCTGCTTCCAGAGCACTCAGGCCACAGATGGTAAGGGGGTAGGGGAAGACTTTCAACGTCTCTCTGCTATATTTGGGACAGGTCTGTGTTGCTTTGAACATATTCAGTCCGTCCCTGGTTGGAGTCTGGGGTCCCCATACTACCATAGCAGAGTAGGGACTCTCTTCACAGATCCAGGGCAGAGGGATGTGCTTGTGATCATCCACAGACCAGAACACAGGTCAGGAGAGCAATTAGAGACTCTCTTCAGACACTGAAAGAATTGAGATCCATGGGGGAGGAGTGTCCCCAAAATACTCAAAAACTTGGGAAGTGCATTAAAATTAGTTCATAGGCTGGGGAAATGAGTAAACAAAAGACAAAGATTTCACCATAGAAAATTACTTTGGTCCCACAAAAGATCAACATACACACGCAGATGAAAGGTCAAAGCTTCTGTATCCAACGCCTCCAACAAAAATAGAAATTGGTCTATGGATATGGAATAGCTCAACAATTATTTTGAAAATCAAGTAAGGGAGGTAGAGGGAAAATTGGGAAGAAAAATGAATGATGAAAGAAAACCATGAAAATCAATTTAGTAATTTGGTGAAGGGGAAACAAAAAAATGCCAAAAAAAATCTTGTTAAAAATCAGTTTAGGCCAAATGGAAAAAAAGTCCAAAAGGTAAATGAGGAGAAGAATTTCCTAAAAAGCAGAACTGACCAGATATAAAAGGAGATTAAAAAAAGTTCTCTGAAGAGGACACCTCATTCAAATATTGAATGGAGCTGAGGCAAGCTGATGACTTTGTAAGAAATCAAGAAACAAAAAAAGAAAACAAAAAGAATGAAACACTGGAAGAAAATGTGAAATATCTCTGACCTTGAAAACAGATCCAGAATAGATAATTTAAAAATTATTGTGCTACTGGAAGTCATGACCAGGAAAAGAGACTTGACTTCATTTTTAAAGAATTTGGTAAAATTGGGTAAAACAGAAATTGCCAGAATACATGATCACCTTCTGAAAGAGATCCTCCCCCCCCAAAAAAAGCTCCCAGGAATATTATAATCAAATTCCAGAACTCCCAAGTCAAATTGAAAATATTACAAGCAGCCAAAAAGAAACAATTCAAATATTGTAGTGCTACAGTCAGGATTCCACAGGATTTAGCAGTGTCTGCATTATAGGCTCATAGGGATTGGAATATAATTTTCTGGAAGGCAAAGGAGCTTGGATTACAACTGAGAATGAACTACACAGCAAAACAGAACATCTTCTTTCAAGGGAAAAAATGGACGTTCAATGAAATAGGGGAATTTTGAACTTCCTCATTGAAATGACCAGAGATGAACAGAACAGAACAAGACTTAGGTGAATCATAGAGAGGGTGTACAGGAAGGGTAAATTATGAGAGACTTAATGATGTTGAATTGCTTATATTACCATGGAGGATGATGCTGACAACTCACATGAACCTTCTTATTTATTAGAGTAGCTAGAAAGTGCATATATAGACGAGGCAGAGGAGAGAGATGAATATGAAGATATAATATATTAAAGATGGTGTCAATGGACAAAAAGGAATGTATTGGGGGAAAGGAAAAGAAGTAAAATAGCTTAAGATATTCCACATAAAAGAGTCAAGAAAAAAGTTTTTGCAGTGGAGGGATGGTGAGGGAGAATGAGTGAACCTTCATTTTAATGTAAAAATGGTTCAGACAGGAAACAGCATACATACTCAGTAGGGTATAGAAATCTATCTTATCCTAGAAGAAAAAGGAGAGGAAGGGGATGGGAGAAAGGGTACAGGGAGAAGGAAGGGGGCGGTTTAGATACTAGGGGAGAGGGAAGATCATGAGAGAAACACTCCCCCCTCCCTTTTTTTGCAAGGTGGTAGGATTGGATGACTTTCCTTGGGGGTTGCATCTGGGCAATTGTTGGATAACTGAGGCCATATTAGAGCTCACATCCTCCTGGTTCCAGGACTGGTGCTCTGTCCATTGTACCACTTGGCTGTCCCACAACATACTTTGGGGGAGGGACAAAGTGAAAAGAGAGAGAGAGAGAGAGAGAGAGAGAGAGAGAGAGAGAGAGAGAGAGAGAGAGAGAGAATAGAATAAAGGGAATTGGGGAAGAATAGATGGAGGGAAATACAGTTAGCAATAACAACTGTGGAAAAAATATTGAAGCAACCTCTCTTATAGACTTATCATAAAGATTGCTATCCATCCCAGAGACAGAGCTGGTGTTATCTGAACAAAGATTGAAGTACATTTTTTTTCTTTTTCTCTCACTTTATTTTTCATCAGGTTTTTCTATCTTTGTGGAGGAGGGAGGAGGGTTATGATTGCTTTTACAACTAGGCTAGAACATGGCACTGACTCAAGATGACTTTTTATAGGGATAAAAATAAAGTCTTATATATAATGTATATATATATATATATATATATATATATATATATATATACAATTTCAAAATTCACAATACAATACCTTAGATATCAGCTTATTTGTGAAAGATCTAAGAGTTTTAGTAATGGATTTCAAACACTATATATCAGCAGCATGATATAGTGTCCACTCTCAGATATGACAATATGATGTATCGAGTAATGTCCAGAATGAGGAACATAATAATCTTACTTTATTTTGTTCTGGTCAGAACATATGCTTATTATTTTTTTCAGTTAGGGGGAACTTCATTTTCAGAAGAACAATGATAAAATGAAAACTATCCAAAGGCTGATTAAAGGTCTTAAGTTTATATTATAATCAAGTCAAGGATCCAGATTATTAATATTAAAGGTATATAAAAGGAGAACATTAAAAGGAGTTATGAGGGGGAACTAATAGTTACCTTCAAATGTTTGAAATTCTGGCATGTATAAAAACAATTTTGATTTGTTTGACCTCAAAGGTCAAACTTAGCCCAAGACTAAGCAAAATGGCCAGCAATTTCAGAGAATCAGGTATAGGCACCCATTTCTAACAGTTTGAACCATTCAAAAGTGGAATTGAAGACCTCGGGAGGAAATAGAATTATTATTACTAGTTAAGTCTAAATAGCCACTTGTCAGCAAAATTGTAGAAAGGATTCTTGATCTGTTACAAGTTTTTTATGTTATTTGGCTTCTGAGATCCCTTCCAACTCTGAGCTTCAATGGTTATTCCATTGAATGGGCCTTATTGTGCCCATTAGTGAAATAAATTGACAATGCATGGAAATTTCTTCAGTTGATTTTCACTGATTACATGGTTTTCTCTATGCTTTGTTGAATGAATCTAATGCTTTTACAATATCATTCTCCTGAAATCATAATGCATCATGCTCACTGTTCCATTTCCTAATTAATAACACATTTGTTCTCTTTTTTGGACCTTAGAGCATCTCCAGGAAGTAGTATGCTACATGATTTACACAAAGTCATGCAGTTTCTGACAGAAGTGTATCTCTGGACTCATTCAGATACCCCCTTTCCTCTATATGTACTTCCTATTCCATTTTTCTTCACTTTAAGCTCATTCTAGTTAATATAAAAATCAATGAGACAAATTCTCTTATTGCTTAAACTATATTGTAAGTTTAAGTTTATGAAACTAGACTCACTTTTTTTTTCAAGATGTAGAATCATATTCAGACCTGGAAGGGCTATAATAACTAATTTAATCTAAGTCCTTCCCTAAAGCTTGAATACTGCCAACAACTCCAAGAAATTGTCATATATTGTCTTCTGAAGACCTCCTGTGATGAGAAACTCATTAACTTCCAAGGCAGCCCATTCCATATTTGGACTTATAATTACTAGGAAGATTTTTCTTATGTATTAAACTAAAGTCTACCACTCTACAACTTTTATTCATCATTATGTGATCTAGAACCAAAGAAAATAAATCAATTCCACTTTCACATGACAAAATCACATATATTTAAAGAAAACAGCCATGGGTGTGAGCCGGGTACAACATATAACCAATAGGGAACTCTGAAGAAGAAAGGGACTAAAGATAATGGAATTCTCTGTTAGAAAGAAGATATGCTCACTTGGTGTGTGAGAGAAAAATGGGTGTCTAGAGAACTCCCCTGGATCCTTGTGATGTTGGGAGAAAGCAATGAAGACCCACAACATATTTGGTGAACCCTCAGTAGGAACCTTTTGAAAGTATGGAGGAGAATTACACAAGATAGGTAGTCATGGATGGATTGAATTCTGAAGCAATGGAGTGAACTCAAAAGCCCATGAAATCATGGGTTCATTTTAATATTTTAAAAAATAAAATCTCAGAGTTGTTCTGATTTGCATTTTCCCTAATATTAATGGTTTTGACTAGAGCAAACATTTGTATGGTTGTTAATAATTTATAATTCTTGGGGTGGCTAGGGCACTGGCCCTGGAGTTAGGAGTACCAGAGTTCAAATCTGACCTCAAACACTCAATAATTACCTAGCTGTGTGGACTCAGGCAAGCCACTTAACCCCATTGCCTTGCAAAAACCTAAAAAAAATAATTTATAATTCTTTTGAGAGCATGTTCTTATATCCAAAGACAACTTAAGTATAAGGAATATTTCTTAGTGTTATACATGTCTTTGTTCATTCCATATAGATCTTGGATTTCTTATCCATATCTGAGATTTAACATAGTATTTATATATCTGACTGTACATGTATTTATATATTTCTATATCTGGCTCTCTCTCTCCTCCCCTCTCTCCCATTTGCATTCCCCCTTCCCCTTCACCACTGACACTTTCCCTTGTGCTTACAAAGAAGTTTTTCTTTTTCAAGGGATCAAATTTATCTATTTCATCTTGTATGATCACCTATATACCTTGTTTGTTTAAGAATTCTTCCTCCAGTTATAGGTGTGAAAGGTACATGATGTAGTAATTTTTAAGCTGTTTCTTAAAAGACTATTGGTAAGTTGTATATCACTTCTGAGCTTGAAGTATATTTTGTTAAATTCTGGTCTAAACCAACTGTTGCCAAACTGCTCTGCATGTTTTTCCAGGTTTTCTCTTCAAAGGTAGTATTTGATTTCCAAGTAGTTACTATTTTAATTTGATAACAATGATTGAATTTAATTGTTTTTCTTTTCAAATTTTGGTTTGTATATTACACCGATGTGATTTTCTATTTTTAGTGAAAATAAATTAGTTTTGATTACTTTTTAATGTATACATATAGATCTATATTTCTAGATAATGTCAAGAAATAGATCCACACATATAAATAAATATATATATTTTCACATGTGTAAATCTATGTACATATGTCTATGGATACATATTTTCACATATGTATATATGTGTGGTTATATAAATAAATAGATATACATACATACACAAAAGACATCCATATATTTATCTTTCAAATAGAGTTTTTATATGCTGAATTATGATTCTAAAATGGTTAAGAGAATGATTAATCAATATGTGTCTGCATAAGAAATAGAGTTGATGTGAGACTTTTCTAAGGAATGATATTCTTTATTTTTGGTTCCAAAAAGAAAATATAAACATAAGTATAGGTTTTATTTGGGAGAAACTTGTGAACCTAAACTATCATACTCCAAAAGGAAGGGCATATTCACTCTATATATTTTGGAGCAGTGGTGTCAAACTCAAATAGAAATGGGGACCACTGATTCATTCATAAGAATCCCTATGAACCCTATATTGGCTTAGTTTAGAATTGTAATATTGCCTATCATTTATTGTATTTTTGTTAATATTTTACATGTATTTTATTCTGATGTGGACCCTACTTGGGACCATGTGTTTGTTATCACTATACTGGAGTACAGTCTAATCTGTAGAACTTTTCTCATATCTGTTTTTTATCTGCTTGGATAAATGTGTGTATATATTTATATATATATATATATATATATATATACATGTATGTATAATGAACCACATGAACAAAGCATAAGGGTAAGGTGTCTGCCTTGTGTTTGGGAAGCTGAAATATAACTTGGTCAGAACACAGTGTGAGTGGGGAGGAATATAGGAAAAGACTGGAAAGGTCAGGGTGGTGCTGAATTTTGGACAATCTTTAAATTCAAAGGAGTTTGAATATGGTAGACAACCAGGAGCCATTAGAGATATTTGAATAGAGGTATGATATGCCAAGATCTTTTCATAAGGCATGTTATTATGAAAATAGGGTGAAAGATAAATGGAACATTATACAGAAAGTAAAATCAGGAAGATTTTGAAATAGCTGAAGTAGTGATAATGAGGACCTATATTGAATATATAATTATACTCTCATTGGGCTTTATATCATTAATTTTTAAGTTTCTTATTCCCTTACTTCTAACTTCATGACTTTTTCACAATAGGAAAACATATCTTTTAATCATTTTATAGCCATCATTTACAATTTTCCAAGTTATAACCAATGGCCCCATATCATTCTAGATCATTAAATCTTACTGCTTCTTTAAGCTAATCAATGCTCAACATCATTATGGCATTTCTTATTACAAGGTCAATTTACTAGTGCAAATGATGTCTTGAATTGTAACTCAATATTATCTACCATAGGCCCGTTTCCCCCTATTTTCTACTTACTATGCATTTCCCCTTTTTTAGTATCTTTCCTTTGATTTTTCATATCTCCTTTACACCTCTGCTTGATTTTCTTTTTCACCCTCTGTATCTTTATTTCTTTATTTGTTTTTTTTTGTTTCTTTCATTCTCTCTTCCTTTATTTTTTTTTTTTTGTTGTATGTGCCAGGCACTGTGTTAAAGAAAAATAAAAGATAATCTCTACTTTTTAAAGAGTCCCCAGAAAAAAAGTTCATTAATAAATAACCTCTTGCTAAATTTAGTGGACCTTTAAATTTTCTTATTCTTCTTAACTTGGTTTTGGTGTTTGAGACTGGGGTCCATTCCATCCTTCTTCAGACTCTCTCAACTCAGATAAACACACTTCATTTATGTTAACAATTGATAAACCACCAAAATGAAAATGGCATATACTGTCTATCTACCATAATCATGCTATTAGATATTTGTTTAATTGTTTTTAAGTTTATTTTGTGTATATATATATATATATATGCATACAATGTTACACTACTATATATATATGCAATACACAATATTAAATAAACTATATATATATATGTATTATGTTTATTTAATATTTTGTCCAAACTGGTCAATTAAAAAAACAAAAAAAATTGGATGTTTATCAACATTTGAAAGAGCAGTTTCAGTGGAGTTGCAAGACTGAAAGCTCAATTTTGGAGTATTTAGAAGTAAACTTCACCCTGTCACTTTCACTGCAATTATGTGAATCCCTTCATTCTTGACTAGACACACAAGAACCAACACCAGCCTCTGACGTAGTGGACAGAAATATTTACCAAATGTCTATTCTTTTCTGAACACATCATTGTATGACTTTGATCACACCATTTGCAACATGAACCTACTATAAATTTGCATTGTTTTCTTGTTTTTAAGTGCATTGTCTTTGTAGAAGTGATAGGGAATCTCTCATTTTACCCTAGTGCTCTTCCCATGTTATCTTATTTGATCTTGTTCCATGTTGTTCCTTGTCCACATGATTCCAGATTTGTTGGGAAGAACTTTTTGATGAATTATGGTACATTAATTATGAATTAGTTAATTGATTAATAATCAAGTTAAATTTTTGAGAAGTTCTGTGGTGAGAAGTGAATATAATATGCTCCATTATTTCTACATAGGATCACCTTGTGGTCATGTGTGATGGCTGTAGGATTCCCACCTTCTCATTTCTGAGGAGTTGCGGATATACTCTGACTTTCTGGTTGTAGCCTTTAATTGGCTTCTGAGCTGAAATTCTATTATTAAGGTACATTTCTGGAACCTTGGTCTTTTCTTCTGATTGCTGTAAAGCACTCTCTGACTACTGGATAGGGGAAGTTAGTGAGGGTGAAGGAGATGTCTTTCCTTTCCACTGGGTCACGGGCTATGGCATCACAATTCTGATCCTAGAGTCAAACAGTTCAAGAGGTCACTATTTTCCAACCCTGTCTCTTGATCTCTTGTCCTTTAATCATTTGTTTCAGGTTACTTTTAGCAAATATGCCTTTTAACTCCTACTGTAAAACTAGTTACTGAATACAGATGGAGGAAGTCATACATCAAAGTTGACTAGGGCTAATAAAATAAATATGCATTTTTTCTTCAATAATCCTCTCCCCAGAGATTTTGGACTTTTACTAGATATTAAAGAGAGGAAAAATAATCTTAAAGTCTTGAAATCTTTGCATATTTAGAGAGTATCTATGAGAAATTTGGAAAGGGCAAGAGATACTATCATCCTTGAGATGATTTAACAAAAGTTATGAGAGATTTAGACAGGTAACTATGTTTTTTTGAAAGATTTTAATACACTTATGAAGAAGTTAAATTCTTGGGTAAAGTTCAGTAAGTTTAATGATATTTTATTCCCAACGAGAATGGAATCAATCTATTAACAAGGACTCACTATGTCTTAGGCAGTAAATACTGGAAATACAAAGAAAAAGCAAAATAATCATTACCTTAAAGGAATTTTTATTCCATTAGAACAGACAACATATAGAAATTGGTACATACAAAGTTTATTCAGAATAGATGAAAAGTAACCTTAGAAAGGAATGCTTTAAGAAGGAGGTATGAAAAAAAGACCTTTTTCAAAGAAAGTGATGTTTAAGTTATCTTGGAAAAAATCAGAGATAGAGACAAGGATGGATGGAATTCTAGGCATTGGAGTCATGGGGTGACATAGGAGGAGGAATAGATTAGTATGGTTGTAGCATTGAATCCTTGGAAGGGAGTAATATATAAGAAGATTGAAAAGATAGAATGGGATCATAATGTGAAGCATTTTGAATGACAGAGGAGATCATGTTTGAACTTGGAGGTAATAAAAAGTTTGGAGTTTATTAAGTAGCAGAGTGGCATACTTAGACATATACTTTAGAAAAAAATAACTTTGGTAGCTGAGTAGAGAATGGATTGGAATGGGAAGAGATTTGAGACAGAGATATACCAATTAGTATGCTATTATAGAATCCAGAAAAGATGACATGAGAGCCTGAGCTAGAGAGGTGCCTTAGTAAAGAGAAAAGAATGTATTCCTAAAATGTTATGGTGACATTTGCCAACTGTTTGAATATATAGGATGAGTAAGAAATTGAGGATTACAATGAGGTTGTGATCCTGTGTAATTGGGAGAGTAGCAGTGTCTTGCACAGTTATAATGAAGTTTGAAGGGAAAAGAGTCCGTTTTGGTGAAAAAGATATTCAGCTCTGTTTTGTAAGTGTTGAACTTGAGATGCCTACAGAACCTCCAGATGAAAGCCAGGGTTAAATCTTACTCTGTGGAAAAGAAGAGTTAACTGCTATCCTGAGGGAAATTTTGTAAAATGTTATTCTGAGAAATATTGAGATAACTACATTTTCAAGAGAATTGATTTGTTAGGTTGTAGTTCTAGTGATTTGGAAGAATTGGCAGATTATGACGAATGAGAAGAATTATAGTCAGCAACCTTTTTCCCCTGCTTTCCCAAACCACAAAGGTGATTTTGGCTTTGATTATCAACACAATGAATATATTGTTTAAATATTCTTCTGTGTTTTTATTATTACTCATTTGACCAGTGCTGTGATTAAACTTATGAGTCTGGCAGTTGAGAGTAAGAAATAATTTATGAGAAGAGCTAGATAAACAGATGGATGGATAAAGCATTTTTATTAGTTACTTATTAGTTCTCCTGTGGTGGGGTATGAGCCAGTTCCTTCACTAACTTATTTATGAAGGAAATCTTGCATTTTAAATTAATTTGTGAATTAATACACCTAGATTACCTTTGAAATCAGTGAAAGAAGAATTAATAAGGCAACAAGTCAACAGCTGACTGGGGGGGTGGGGTTTAATGTGCTTACTGTGTTTACTACACACCCACATATCCTTAGTAGTTGTTACATATGTGTTAACAAAAAGACTGCTACACATATTGTCTAATTTCAACTTGGTTCATTGTTATGTATGGCAATCCATTTCCCCCACAATTAACTATCTAGTATACTGTCTTCAGCAGCTGTCACTAAATTGGTCAGTCATTTAGCATTTATTAAGTGCCTACTATGTACTAGTCACTTTGCACAGTGCTGGGGACACAAAGAAGACAAAAAAAAAGAAACAATTCCAGCTCTCAAAGAATTTATAGTCTAATGAGGGAGGAAAATGTAAACAATTATGGTAAAACAATGCCTGGTGTCCTTCAAATATTTACGGCTTTAGTTTCAGAGAGAAGTCACTAAGATTAAGGAAAACTAGAAAAGGGCTTTTTGTAGAAGGTATGTTTTTGGTTGAGATATGAAAGAAGTCAGGGCACCCAGGAGTTATAAAAGAGGAGATGGTTCAGGAATGGATGAAAATCAATGTGTTGAAGAGTTGAAGTTTAATGTGAAAGGAAACCAGAGACTATTGTCACTGGATTGCAGAGTTCATGGAGGGGAATAAAGTGTAAGAAAACTGCTTTGAAAGAACAAACAAGTTTTGTATTTGAGTCTGTTAGCAATAGAGGGTAATGGAATTTATTGAATAAGGTATTAATCTAGTCAGACTTACATTTTTCTCACTCTTCTTACCCTTAAAATATGCGTTCCAACTTTATCATTCCACTTAAAGTTCGCATCTATTTCTTAGTGGACTTTTCTCAATCCTTATTTATTTGACCCCAATGTAGCCTTTGATACTGTTGAATACTTCCTCCTCTTGATACCCTCTTCTCTCCAGTTTTAGGGACACCATTCTTTCCTAGTTCTCCTAGCTGTCTGCTTCTTTTCTGTCTCATTTGCTGAATCCTCTTTCAGATCCCTTACTGTAGTCAAAGGTGTTCCTCACAGTTCTGTCTTGGACCCTCTTATCTTCTTCCTTTCTACTATATTACTTGACAAATTCATCAGTGTCCATGGTTTTAACAATCAACCCTATATTGATGATTTCCCAAACTTGCTCCTAATTTTCAAGCTCCCACCTCCAACTACCTTTCAGACATCTAAAACTGGATCTTCAGTAGACATATTTTTTTTAGGCTTTTATGAGGCAAATGGGTTTAAGTGGCTTGCCCAAGGCTAAGTAATTTTTAAGTGTCTGAGGTCGGATTTGAACTCAGGTACTCCTGACTCCAGGGTTGTTGCTCTATCCACTGCACCACCTAGCCACTCCTTCAGTAGACATCTTAAATTTAATATAGACATTTGGATATTAATTTCTAGGGCAGAATTTCCCCTAAAGCCTCCCCTTTTTCCTACCTTCCCTATTACTGTAGAGTAAAATGCTATCCTTCTAGTCCCTCACTATTGCCACTCCCATAGCTAATTTGTTGACAAGACCTATAATTTTCACCTTTGCAGCACCATTTGAATATGCCTATTCTGTCATCTGACACTGCTACCACTCTGATTCAGGTCCTCATTACTTCATACCTTGAATATTGTAATAGCCTGCTGGTGGGTTTGCCTGCCTCAAGTCTATCCTTATTCCAATCCATTCTCCATTCAACCATTAAAATAATTTTTCTAAGGAACAGTCTAATCAAGTTACCGTTCTATTCAATAAAATACAATTTACCTTCTAGGATCAAATGCAAATTGCTTTGTTTTTGGCATTCAAAGCCCTCCATAATCTAGCTTCCTCCTATCTTTCCAAGATTCTTATATACTTTACTCTTATACCCTTTACTCATTTCTTAGTTCCAATCATTTTTCTGATTTTTCTCTATTCTGGAAACCTCTTCCTCCTCTACTAGGTCTTCTACCATCCTAGGTTCTTTTAAATTACAACTAAAATCTTATCTTCCCCAATCCCTCTCAATTCAGTGCTTTCCTCTGTTAATTCCATTGCCTGTCATCTCTTCCGGGAATTTGCTCCATCAGCCAATACCTCTCACTGCTTCTCAACTTACTTTTTTCTGTTGCCAACAAGAATAAAAAACTCCCAAAACCAAATATACATGCACACACACACACACACACACACACAGACACACAAACACTTATATGCATCTTTCAAAAATGTAAGATGTCCAAAACTGAATCAATATTTTGTCCCAAATTTTTCCCATTTGCCCTGACATAACTGGCTTTGTATGTATTTATTCACATATTGGTTCACCCCATTAAATTCTAAGCTCCTTGAAGACAGGAACTGGTTTTTTTTGCTTCTCTTTGTTTCATTTGTGCTTGGCACAGTTCCTGAGACATAGTAAATGATTAATACATTTTTATTGATTGAGTGGATGTAAAACTGGAGATTGGGAGGGAGGATGGAATTGGACAACTAAATCTGAAAGCCATCTGAATAAAGTTGATAGCTGAAATGATGAAAGCTTAAGAGATCATCACATAAAATAGAATAAAGAGAGAAGTTATTAACCAAGATGGAGTTTAAGGAGACCCACATTCTTTAGCAGGAGTGATGTGAAGATCTACCAAAAGTGATAGAAAAGAAATAGTCAGACAGGCAGAAAGAGAATAAGGGGAGTGAAATGTTACAAAAACCTAGAGAGAAATGATTATCAAGTAGAAGAACTGAAGATACATCAAGGATGAGAATTGAGGAAAGGTCATTAGATTTGTAATCTAACAAATAATTGAAAATACTGGAGAGAGCAGTTTCAGTTGAATCATGATGTCAAAAGCCAGAATTTAGAGTTAAGAAAAGAGTGAGTGGAACAGGAGGGGAAGTACCTATTCCAGCTATTCTTATTTCTCTCTCCTTAAGGGTAGTCCACCTTGATCCCATTGTCTTTCAGAAGATTATAATGCATCCTATTTTATCTAGAAAATTATGAGCCCATCACAAGTTTTTTTTAACTATTCCATTCCACAGCCCCCAAACTCTCTTATGTTTTTATTCACCTTCTTAATTTAAGGTTCAGTCTCAGAGAATAAGATACTCCTTTTTTTCAACAAAACTAAACTTTTTCAATACTCTTGCTCCTACAATTCCATTGTCTGTTATCTCTTCTGGGAATTTGCTCCACCTTTCATTACTTCTCTCTGTCTCTCTTGTTTAATCTTTTCCTATCAACTTACTCCTTCTCTGATGTCAACAAGAATATTTTAGTCTCCTTCAATATAAAAAAAACCCTCAAAAGCAAATATACATAAATATACACACACATATATGTATCCTTCACAAGCTCAAGAATTCCAAGACATTTTGTTCCAAATTTTTCCATTCTTCAATTTTCCTACTTCACATGGTTTCATACATGCTTCTTCTCTCTTAAAATGTCGTTAGAGCTCTTCAATTATGTGCATATTAGCACACTAATCTAAAAGAATGTTGATTCTTTTAGAACAGAACTATTTAATTTTTGACTTTGGGTCCCCAGTGACAAGCTAGTATATTGCATATAATAGATTCTTTTTTTAAAAAAAATTCTATTTATTTAAGACAATAGGGTTAAGTGACTTACCCGATATCACACAGGTAGGGGATTATAAAAAGTCTGAGGACCGATTTGAACTTGGGTCATCCTGACTCCAGGGCTGGTACTCTATCCACCGTGCCACCTAACTGCCCCCCACATAACAAATTCTTAATAACATTTTTAATTGAATTGCTAAATTTAATAATTCAATAAATGTTTAAGTGACTTGTCCAAGGTCACAAATAGCATTATGACTCTATATCTAATCATATCATTTTTCATTTCAAAAACTCTTCTCAGTTTCTTATCACTCTAGAATAAAATACAAACTCTTTGGCTTGGTTTGGCATTTAATGCCATTTATACTATGTCCCTATTCTCTGTTTTCGATCTTATTTCATAGAATTCCATTTGTGTACTTTACATTCTAGCCAAATTATTTGTCTAGTTGTTCCACAATCTTATCAAACCAACCTCTCCACCCCATCTCTTTGCATTCTTATCCCTATTATTTTTTAGAGACAAAGTAAGTTATTTAGGTATTACCATGGTTAAAAGAAGGTAAGGGAGAGAGAGAAATTAGCAGCAGCAACAGCAGCATCAGGTACTACCATTAGGGAATAAGTAATATTGAAGAGACTAGGGATATTATTTGGTTGATCACCTTCCAAAGCATAGGTTAGCTTCCCAAGGAAAGACACGCCTCTTATCTCTTATTCCTGGACTGTACCCTCTCCTTCTCTTAATGTTTTATGTTCTTTATCTCTTTTCAAGAAAAAGTTCAGGTCATGCCTTTCCCTTATCCTTTCAATCATTAGTGCACTCTCCTTCCTAAAATAAATATAAAGCTCCTTGTTTGTGTACATGTTTAGATCTCTTTAGTTGAATGTTAACTCACTGATGACAGGGTCTATTTCATTTGTATTTTTATGTTCCAGTCCCTAGCCTTGTGCACTGCAAGCAATAGACACTAGTAAATGTTTTTTAAAAAAAAGTCAAATTTAATTTTAAACATTTCTTCCCAATCACTTTTATTGAACAAAAATCTCTCATCTTTCCAAATCACTAAAAGCATGTATGACTGCAATTAGTAAGTAGTATCAAATGCTTTATAAATTGAAGAATGACTTGCGCATAATACAATTTGAAAGCATTTATTGTATGCTTGCATGTTCACTATATATTAATTGATGATGGGGTTTTACTCTTCTGTTACTCTATTAAGTATGAATTTTTTCCTTTCTCTTCAGCCTCCCCACTTCCAAATCAAGAACTTAGTTTCCTATTTACTATGCCAAAATTTACTTGGTCTTTTACATTAAGATATGAAAATACTTTCCTAGACATTCAGACCATATTTATGATAATCTTGTTTATGAGGCAAAATCCCATATCACAGTTCTGTGCACATAAGTATAAATAGTTAATATTTCTTAAATGTATTACTTACCATTTTATTTTACTCAACCCTCCTTTTTTTTAGGTTTTTTGCAAGGCAATGGTGTTAAGTGTTTGGCCAAGGCCACACAACTAGGTAATTATTAAGTGTCTGAGGTCACATTCTAACTCAGGTCCTCCTGACTCCAGGACTGGTGCTCTCTCCACTGTGCCTAGCTGTCCCTAACTCAAACCTTTTTTGCTTATTGTACTTTGCTTTAGTCAACTATAATAAAGCTTTTTCACAATGCATATTAGTTTTAAACAATTTCCCTATAACTAGAACTAGAACTTTTTCTAACTGCATTGTGAAGTAATGTTGGGTATTGAATTTTATCCTTTCCCTAAATGTTTCAGGAAGTAGTCAATAGATAATTTGAATAATATCAATAAGTTATCCCAGTTGAAATTGTTGTGTGTTTCAATATAAATTATATTTATTTTCCTTAAACTGAAAATAAATTGGTTCATACTTTGAGTCCGATATTTTATGGGGAAGATAGGTAAACATATATCATCTGTACAGTGAGATTACTAGGGGATAGAATACAAAGAAAGATAAAAGGGCCCCATAAAATCTTTGGAGATGCCAAAATTTAGGATGAAGGATTATGTTCAATCTGAGAAGTCAGGGGAGAGGAAAATATTCTATCTAAAATCTTTTGAGATATAAGAAGGAATGAATACTAAGAAAAGATCATTAAATTTAAAATTCAATAGATCATTTAGTGAGAGCATTTTCATAAGAGTATTAGGAATAGAAGTCAGGTTGAAGGCCTTGAGAAACTGACATTGGGAAGTCAGGAAATGAAGGAAATGAACGTAAATAGTACTTTCTAGGAGTTTGAATGTGAAAGGGAGAAGACATATAAAATGGTGACTAGAGGGAATGCCAGGATCAAGGGAAAATTTTTTTTATCTTGATTTTTTTTAAATTTAGAAAGGATTTATTTATTTTGAGTTTTACAATTTTCTTCCAATCTTGCTTCCCTCCCACCACCCCCCACAGAAGGCAGTTTGTTAGTCTTTACATCATTTCCATAGTATGCACTGGTCTAAGTTGAATGTGATGAGAGAGAAATCATATCCTTAAGGAAGAAACCTATAGTAATGAGATATAGCAGAATTACATAATAAGACATTTTTTAAAAAATTCAAGGTACATAGAAAGTCTTTGGTCTTTGTTCGAACTCCACAATTCTTTCTCAGGAAAAAGATGCCATTCTCCATCGCAGATAGCCCCAAATTGTGCCTGATTGTTGCCCTGGTGGTATGAGCAAGTCCATTAAGTCTGATCATCACTCCCATGTGGCTCATAGGGTATACAATATTCTTCTGGTTCTGCTCATCTTGCTCAGCATCAGTTCATGCAAATCCTTCCAGGCTTCCCTGAACTCCCATTCATCCTGGTTTCTAATAGAACATCACATACATATACCACAGTTTTTTAAGCCATTTCCCAATTGATGGACATTCCCTCAGTTTCCATTTCTTCACCACCACAAACAGAGCTTCTATGAACATTTTTTACAGGTGATATTTTTACCCTTTTTCATAATATCTTCAGGGTATAGACCCAGTAATGGTATTGCTGGATCAAAGGGTATGCTCATTTTTGTTGTCTTTTGGGCATTAATTCCAAATTGCTCTCCAGAAAGATTGGATGAGTTCACAGCTGCACCAACAATGAATTAATGTCCCAGATTTCCCACATTCCTTCCAACTTTGATCATTGTCTTTTCTGGTCATATTGACCAGTCTGAGAGGTGTGGGATGGTACCTCAGAGATATTTTTTTAATTTGCATTTCTCTTTTAATTAGTGATTTAGAGCAATTTTTCATATGACTATGGTTTGCTTTGATTTCGTCATCTGTAAATTGCCTTTGCATATCCTTTGACCATTTGTCTTTTTTAAAATTTGACTCAGTTCTCTGTATAGTTTAGAAATGAGTCCTTTGTCAGAAACACTAGTCGTAATAATTGTTTTCCAATTTACTACATTTCATTTGATCTTAGTTACAGTGGTTTTGTCTGTGCAAAAGCTTTTTAATTTAATGTAATCAAAATTTTCTAGTTTATTATTAATGGTGTTCTCCATCTCTTCCTTCATCATAAATTGCTTCCCTTTCCATGAATCTGACAGCTAAACTATTACAGGATCTTCTAGGTTGCTTATAATATTGTTTTTTTATGTCTAGATCTGTTTCATCTTGTTTTAAGGTTGGCATGTTTATAGGTGACAGAGAAAAAGCCTACTTATGAGGAGAAATTAAATAAGAAATGAAGGAAGGAAATATCAACTTGTCAAGATTGAGATGGGAGGGAATACGATCGTAAATATAGGTGGAATTGATAGCCCTGGCAAGCAGAAAAGCCATCTCTTCATCAGATTGAAACAAAAGGAGAGAATTATTTTGAGTAAGTAGGAGAGAGGAGGCAGCTCCTAATGAATGATCATTTTCTCAGTAAATTAGGAGTCACATTCTTCTAAGAGAGATAGAAAAGGAAATGATGTATTAGAGAATATGTTAGAAAAAGTTTTAGCATTATCCTTGTTGAAAGCCTGGTTGTTAATCAAGAATAAATGGATTTCTACACAGTAGATATGAAACAATTATGAAGAAATAATATGGATTTTCATGATTTTCTCCAACAGTAATCAGCAACAATAAATAAAATACACCAGGTAAATGGTACAATTTAGAAGGCTATGATTGACTATAGGACATGTGGGCAAAGGATATGAGAGTAAGGGATTATTGAAAACTGTGATAACCAGAGGATAAAAACTATGAAAAAAAATGATGCTTGATCAGATGTGTAGACTGGGTGAATTGAGGTCATGTGAAGATAAAGAATAGTTTAGGAGTAGAGAACTAAGAGAGACTGGAGAAGGAAATGGCAAACCTCCAGTTTCTTTTGCCTATGGACGGTATAGTCTATGGGGTCACAAAAAGTCAGACAACACAACACTTGAATGACAACAACAGCATTATTAAGATTGCTGAAAGACTGAAAGGTTGTCCTCAAAGAAAAAATTTTCAGTTCTGAAAATTACACATGCTTGAGACAGAATGAAGGTAAGTCAAGGCTGTTTAGGAGGTTAGTTAAACTGGGAGACTGGGGTTTATATCATCTTTTATACTGGAGGCTCACAAGTATGAAGGCAGGTATTTATGTGAGATTGAAAACTATGTCAAGTACTTAGCTCCATGAAACCTGAAAGAGTAAGTTGTAACTAGCATATGATTGCTATAGGGACTTGGATCAGGAGCTGAAGATGAATGGAGAAACACTTGAAGAGAGACTTCTGATTGATACTTGCTAAGAGGGGATATGCAAGGAATGGCAAGATGCAAGGAGTATGACTTCTAAGCTCTAGTCTCCTATCACTAACTGCCTTTTGGAAAACTGCCTATTCCTCTTCTTTCTGTTCCTGGACCAGTGCTTTTGGGACTTCTGAGAAAAGCTGCCAGACCTGGTTCAAGCTCTGGCACTGCTATTTTGTGTGTCTTTGGATAAGAGTTCATCATTCTGTGTGTCAGTTTTTACATTTGTAGAATGTGGATCTATTTTTTTTGATAAGACAACTAGGGTTATGTGATTTACAGGATCACATAGCTAAGGCAGAATTTGAACCCTGTTCCTCTTGACTCTAGAATCTGTAGTCTATCTACTGTACCACCTAGCTGTCTCTGTAGAATGAGGATATTGAAACAGATGACCCCTAATGTCTCCTATATTCTAACATTTGATGAAATAGTTTTTGATCATGGGCTGAACATTTTATGAAGTAATATAAAATTATTTATAACATGAATATATAATTTATAATATATAATTTATAATATGAATATATAATTATATGAAATAATAGAAATATATGAATATATAAATAAATAATAGTATAAATATATAAAAGTATATAAGTATAAAAATTTTTATAATGAATAATTTCTACCCTCAATGAATTTGTGTCCTAGTTGGGAAGATATGATTTGAGATGAAAAGAGAGGCAGTACACAAACATTGATTTTTGAGTCAGAACACCCATGTTTAAATCTTGACTCTTTCATTTATTTCCTTTGTGATCATGAGCAAGACACTTAATCTCTCTCATCAGTTTCCTCATCTGTAAAATTAAGGAGTTCTAGTAAAAGGAATCTGAGGTCCCTCTCTATCTACATCTATGACCCTGTATGTGAAATACTTAAATTAAATTTGAACACAATCATAAAATAGCTGTTAAAAGGCAATGCTTGACTAGTTGTCATAAGAATTATGTTGATAATAACTGCAATAAAATTTAAGAGGTGATTGAGGCAGTTTGGACTGGCAAAAACAGAAAAAAAACAAGATTTAATGATGATAATAACTGACAGTTTATAGCACTTTAAGATTTGCAGAGTACTTCACATATATTACTAATGGTATTATTGTCTCATTTTTATAGATGGGGAATCTGAAGTTCAGAGTTTAAATGATTTACCTATATTTATACAGTTAGTCAGGGATTAAACTCAGTTCTTGCTGCCTCTAAGTCTAGTCCTCTATCTGGATATGATATGAAAAGTTAGAGGGAGATAGGTAGTCATTCTCCATACCTAGAAAAGCATGGAAGCAGGAAAATCCAAGCAAATTCTAGGGACAATGAATGGATCACTCTAACTGCAAAATGAAAGATGGAAAGGTGATGCTACTGCTGGGTTGCATAAAGGCTTGAATACTAATCTAACTAGTGGTAACAGGTGTGCAATGAGGAGCTGTGGAAAGTTTTGAGAAAAAAGGTTTGATATGATCAAAGCTGTATTTGGAGAAAGTGGAAATGGAGGTGGGGAGACCAGTTAGAAAGCTCAAGAAGCAATCCAGGTATGAACTGATAAGGGTCTGAACTATGGTGGTGTGACATTGGGAATGGAAAACAAGGGAGAGATATAAGCTATTGAAATCAGTTTAAGGGCTTAAAAATTTATATATTTCACGCACTTCTGAGTTTCAATTGCAAATATCAGTAATGCATCCAAACTTTTCTTGCAGTACTTTTCTCTGAATTTTGAGGAGGTTTTCTAATCATGATTACTTTTATTTCTTTATTCTGGAAGAATCATATTCAATAATAGAACAACTGATAAAATTGGTATTTTTAAGCTGAAAAATACAAGTGACTGCCAAATTTTTTTTCACAATTTTTATTACAGAAATTAGCTGGAGTCTTAAGATAACTGTGTTTCCTGACCTCCATTATGGAATTCATCTACTAGCCTTCCTATGAGTAGTTATGGTCTTGAAGTCCATAACAGATATTAATAGACATTAACAGGTATTAGGTTCAAAACAACAGATAATTAGGAGAGAGAATTGATTTATATTGATTTTATTCAGCTGTCTATTTTAATAATAACACTGACTTACAGATTTTTTGATTGGACCTAAAAGTATGAATTATCTTATATAGTAAAGAAAGCAAATTGATTTGACAGGTTGTTTGGTCAAACAAATCCTTTCAATTATAAATGAAAATTTATTCAAAGCATGCAGTTTATTTTCAAAGTGTACATTTTAAATATGTTCACATAATATATGCTATTGGGATTGGGTTGCATGATTGAGTAGAAAGGATATGAACTCGGACTTTTACTAGCCATGTGACTCTGGGCAAGTCACTTTGCTTTCTTTGCCTCTGTTTCCTCATGTGTAAAATGAGTCAAAGAAGGAAACGACAAGACACTCCATTGTCTTTGCCAAGAAAACCCCAAAAATGAAAAGTCAGATATGACTGAAAAATAACTGAACAACATCAAAATTCTTTAGAGACCAATCTAAAATTATTCTACTGTTCTCCTGCATCTTACCTCTCCTTGAACTATGATTTGGTGCACTATGAAATCTTGCAATGTTTAATTGTATAATTTTAGTAAACTTGCTGCCAACACGTCATGTCATCTCATCATGATGTGGAATATTGTTAGTTATAATGTTGAAACATAACTAGCAATCTTGTCAATTTGAAAAAAATGACAACTTTCATGAAAATAGATGTCATCTATTAAGAAGTCTCCTTGTCTTTTTTGTTGACACTTTACCAACAGTGATTGATATATCCTACAATTGTTAGCACTTAAAAAAAAGTCATTAAAGGGTAGGTTTTTTGACATACTCATTCTTGGAACATCTAGAATTATTGACAGCTACTTATCACTTATAGTTGGTTACATAAGCTTCATTCTTGAAGCTGGCATCCCATTCTCATGTTGTTAAGATCTTTTACCTACATTCTCAATTGTTTTTGAGGGAATTCTTTGTATTCAGAATTGAAAGTGCTTTTGTGGTCCACAGTGCCTGAGTTTAAGAAGTTAAGTGGTTCAGTGGACAGGATGCTTGACTTGCTAAACTGACCTCAAATATTTTTTTAGCTGACACTTAACCACCATCTACTTCAGTTTCCTCATCTGTAAAATGGAGAATAATAATAGTATCTACTTCTGTATCACTATTATAAGGATAACATGAAACAGTATTTGTAAAGTGCTTTGAAAACTTTAAAGTACTATATGAATGCTAGTAGTTATGTTGCATGAATTACCTCTTTTATACTTCTGCCAGCCTTATGCCTATAGAACTACTTCTTGTCTAATTCTCCTTTCTGTCTATGTCTCTTGTCTTTAACAGTTCAATTATTTTTTAACTGATACTAATTTGACATTTTAACTCCATTACTTTATAGGAGGCAGCCAAATCCAGAGAGACCCCTTGCAAGGTATCATTTTTCTATGTCATATTTTTAGCATGACATATAATACTAGTAATGATTTGGAAATTCAGTGTAATGTTATATTTACAAAAATTAGAACAATGAGGAGGAACAGAAATCATCTCTTAAAAATTTGAATGTAGGGGCAGCTAGGTGGCACAGTGGATAGAGCATCGGCCTTGGAGTTAGGAGTACCTGAGTTCAAATCCTGCCTCAGATACTTAATAATTACCTAGCTGTGTGGCCTTAGGCAAGCCACTTAACCCCACTGCCTTGCAAAAACCTAAAAAGAATATGAATGTGCTGTCCTACATAGTATGCAGAATACATGAATACTATTTCAATAAATTGGACTTTTGATCTCAAAAGTCCATTCCAACTCTGAGATTCTATGATTCCTTCAGGAGCTTAATGTAACAGACTTGTAAAGTATGAAAACATATGGTACCAATGTACAATATGCTGAGAGATAATGTTTAGCTAGAGCATAATCAATCACATTGAGAGAGACCAAGACATACCTGAAAGCTTGATAGTGGTAATTTAAAAATTAGCCGCTACAGTGCATTTTCATCTGATAACTGTTTCAGTTTTTTGCAGGCCTTTTCCCTAGTGTCCTATTTTTTAAAACTTGCAATAATATCATTAAGGTTCAATCACTGACATAATATGCAATACTATTACAAGTAAAATTCTCATGACAGTTTTATTTTTTTTTCTGGAAGAATGAATGCCTTAAATTTTAATTGTCTTAGGTCTTGCCATCACATTTGGTTTATTCTAAAACTATTCATTGTTTAGTTGGAGATATTTTTCTGGGAGATTACCTTCACTTTTGCCCTCACCTCAATCCTCTGCTTCAAGTACTGTGGATGGCTTTATATTACACTCATTCATGCAGGAATTCACTTAATAGTTTCACAGGGAAACTGATCATTAGTTGATTGACTGAAGCTTGATTGCCTGTGGATACTGAAAGACGTACTTTATTGCAATTAAAAAAAAGGAAGAACTGGCAAGGACAGAAAAGAAGGCTACTATACCCTCTTACATAGTTTCCAATGGAATTCTTTTTTTGTTGCAGTGCAATCCTACAATTTAAGGATCTAAACATCAGCTTCAGGATATAACTCTGGAAATTTAAGTTAGATATACTATTTTATGATTGAGGTAAATAGAAACCTTCAGCTATGCAAAGAATTGCATTGCTAATCTTTTCATTGAGTACAATTAATTGCACAAATATTAAAGGTTTACCAAGTGCAAGACCTGGGTATGCAAGTTTAAAATTATCACTGTCCTGTCTTCTCTTCTAAGTTCATTTATAATCTAATAAATCTAACAAAAAATACAATTTTGTTGCAATCATGTGACAAATCTAGAGGGAAGTTGTCAGGACAGAATTATTTTGGGGTTTTTTAGAAGTGAATGTTCTTGCAAGAAAACAAAAAACAGTATTTTTCACAAGGTGACAGTGGCAATTTGGCACATGAAGACCGGAGAGAGAAATAAAAGAAGATAAAATGCTTTGAGGGAAATTGTTACAGCCCATCTACCCATAGCTTTGCTTTGTGTGTTTGCTAAATGAAAAACATGAGAAAAGTGAAATGTTTTTATTCTTCAACTAGGACCTTTCCAAATTTTCATAATTCTCATAATTTTTTACAATATTTTACCTAAGAGAAGACTTTCTAAACAAGATGTCCACTTAATCCTTTCACTGATTTCTATACTATCCCACCCCATCTACAGGAATCAAAGTAGAGATTCTATTCCAGAAATTCTACTGGTACTTTGAGATATTTGAGTGCTTCAGAAGAAGGATGGTTTCAAGTACTGTAGATCCTTCTTCCAACGGCATGGTGTGTAATTTCTCCATGTCTCTGAAAAAAGGCTTTCATTAGTTTGTTTGCATAGTTATTTACTATTTTACCTTGTCTTCAACATAATTGTCCTTGAATGAAAGACATGTAGTCTTCTGGGCTCATTTTCAAAATCTTTCCTGTTTGAAAAGAACTTACAGAGCTTAGGTTTTTCTGGAACAGACTTCAAGAAATAAACAATTGTAACAAAATGATAAGGCAACAGTGTTGAACTTGGGAGTTTGACATATGTTAATCTATTTCTTTGTGTGTATATTTGTGAAAGGAAGGGTAGTTTGAAGAATATCAGTCAGAATAAGAAAATACTATGAGAGCTCAGAGCAGCCATTAGCAACAAATTTTGACTTTAGTATAATTTCTGAGCCACTGGTTTTGACCATATCCTTTTATCTAACTGTTTGTAGATCTGTAGACAAGTAAATATAATTTTCAAAAAATTCAAAAGGGCATCTTCAATATATATATATAAACTAATGAACTTGACTTTGATTCATAATTAGGAAATTTATTATAAAAGGGATGTGTTTTATGTATGTATAGAGGGAATCAGTGGACTGTAATAGTCATCATGGATTGGTTATAAACAGTCTATATTAAATTAGCTTCACTTCTTTTTTAAATGTTATAGTTGCAACATAACTGAATTTCATTCAGAAATTTGGTAGGTTACAGAATAAATAATAGTGCTGTTAGGTGGATTTAAGTTTGGATTGGTTGAATGACCAGTCCTAAGAAAAATAAATAATGGACAAAGGGTGAAGACTCCAGTGATTTGTCACAGAAATTTGTGTTTGGCTTTATCACAGTTGTGATTAAATATCTGACATTATGAACCTCTCTAAGTGTAAAGTTTAAGATAAAAAAATTTAAAAATAATATCATATCTAATAACTCATATCCAAAGCAATCCAGAAAGGTAAAATCAGTTAAAATAGGCAAAGAGATTAAAAGAATTAACAGGGAGTTCTATTGGGTCTCAGGGCTCCTGTGCCAAGTTCCTAAAGCATCTTTTCAGTTTTTTTGTTCATGAAGACAATGCAAATTCTGAAGATCCTTATCTTCCATTTTCATTAGTGAGTTTGGATTACAGAGCTCAGCCAGCTGTATCTCCCTGTCAGGGAACTGTCAGAGGGAAAATAAAATTACTTTCATTAGTAACATAGTCTTAAACATAGTCTTAATGTGTTTCTCCCCATTATTATTGTTTGGGAATCACGTAGCCAGTCAGTTTTAAGTAGCTTTCATAAAGAAACATTCATTAACATTGAAATATATATATATATATATATATATATATATATATATATATATATATATATATATAGTACAGCTCCTCATTTTCCCCAAACTCTATGACAGACTCTATTTTGGGGGTGGGGAAAGGCATTGAGGCTAAGTGACTTGTCTAAGGTCACACAGCTAGGTAATCATTAGATGTGTGTGGCTGGATTTGAACTCAGGTCCTCTTAACTCCGGGGTCAGTACTCTATCTACTGTGCCACCTAGCTTCCCTCTTCTTTTTAAAAGTATTTTTAATTTTTTAAATATTACTATAATAGTCATGTTGTAAAAGTAAACAATCCCCCACCCCACAAAGAAACAGAAACCTCAAAATAAAGTTAGAGGAAAAAAAAGTGTGCTTCAGTCTGTATTCAGATACTCTGTCTTTAGGATGTACAGCATTCTTTACCACAAGTCCATCAGAGAAATTACTTCAACATTTTTCCCACAACTGCTATTTACTAGTTGTATTTCCCTTCATCCTATTCCTTCCCACTTCCACTTATTCTATTTTCTCTCTCTGTTCACTCTGTCCCTCCTCAAAAGTGTATTGTCTTACTACCCTAATCCATGATCTTCCTTGTATTCTATCTCCTACATCCCCTCTTCCACTCCCCCATCCCCTTTCTCTTATTTCTTTCCTGTCCTATCTTCCTCTTGGGTAAGATAGATTTCTATACCTATGAGTGTGGATGTTCTTTCTTCTCTGAGACACTGTCTATGAGAGTGAAGGCTCACTCACTCCCCCTCAACTTTTCCCCTTCCATTTCATTGCAAAAGTGTTTTCTTGACTCTTTTATGTAAAATAACTTAGCCCATTTTACTTTTTCTTTCCCCTTTTCCCAGTACTTTCCTTTCTTGCCCATTAACTCCATCTTGATAATATATTATACCTTCATATTCATCTCCCTCCTGTGCGATGTCTATTTATGCTACTTCTAACTGCCATAATAAATGAGAAGGTTCATATGAGTTAACTGTATCATCTTTTCATGCAGTTCAACATCATTTAATCGCTCACAATTTGCCCTTCCCATTCACCTTCTCTATGCTTCACCTGAGTTCTGTACTTGAAGTTTAAACTCTCTGTTCAGCTCTGGTCACTTCAACAGGAAGCCTATTTCATTAAGTGTCCATTGTTCTCCCTGAAAGAGCATGTTCAGTTTTTCTGGGCAGTTGGTTCTCTGTTGTAATCCAAGCCCTTTTGCCTTCTGGGATATCATATTCCAAATCCTTCAGATACTTAATGTAGAAGCACCTAAATCTTATGATATCCTGACTGTAGCTCTACAATATTTGAATTGTTTGTTTCTGGCTGATTGCAACAGTTTCTCCATGACTTGGGATTTCTGGAATTTGGCCATAATATTCCTGGGATTTTTCATTGTGAGATCTCTTTCAAAAGGTGACTGGTGGATTGCCTCAATTTCTATTTTACCTTTGTTTTCTAGGATATCGAGGCAAATTTTACTAGTTTATTTCCCAAAAAATGAAATTGAGGCTCTTTTCCTGATCATGATTTTCCATGCAGACCAATAATTTTAAAATTATCTCTTCTGGATCTATTTTCCAGCTCAGCTGTTTTTCCAATGAGATATTTCACAATTTCTTCCTTCCTTCCTTCCTTCCTTCCTTCCTTCCTTCCTTCCTTCCTTCCTTCCTTCCTTCCTTCCTTCTTTCTTTCTTTCTTTCTTTCTTTCTGGCAATGGGGTTAAGTGACTTGCCCAAGGTCACACAGCTAGGCAATTATTTAATGTCTGAGCCTGGATTATGAACTCAGGTACTCCTGACTGCAGGACCAGTGCTCTATCCACTGTGCCACATAGCTGCCCCTCACATTTTCTTTCAATTGATCATTATTTTAGTTTTGTTTTATTGATTCTTGATTTCTCACAAAGTCATAAGCTTCTCTTAGCTCCATTCTACATTTGAAGCAATTTTTTTCTTCAAAGATCATTTTTATTTCCTTTTTCATTTGACCAATTCTGTTTTTTAAGGCATATTTCTCCATATTGACCTTTTGGATGACTTTTGCCATTTGACCTAAATTGGTATTTAAGATGTTATTTTCTTCAGTATTTTTTTTGTATTCCCACCAAGCTGCTGACTTGGTTTTCATGATTTCCCCATATAACTCTCATTTCCCTACCCAATTTTTCCTTTACCTCTCCTACTTGATTTTCTGTTTTTTTTAGCATTCTTTATTTTTCCTTCATATTCTCAGATTCTACCCATCATTTTTGCAACATTTTGAGTTTTCAATTTTTCTCCTTCCCTCCCTTCCTTCCCCCCTGACATAGGCTTTACATTTGCATCCATGATAAGCATAGATAAAAACTGGAAGTGTTGTGAGAGAAAAATTAAATCCAAAAGGAAGAAAACATTAGAGATAGCAAAATTACATAATACATAATACAATTTTCAAAAGTTGAATATAATAAGCTTTGCCCTCTGTTTAAATTCCACAGTTCCTTTTCTGGATACAGATGGTATTCTCCATCACAAATCCCCTAAAACAGCCTCTGATTAATGCACTGATAGAATGAACAAGATAATCATAGCTGATCATGACCCCATATTGTTGCTAATGTGTATAATAGGCGTAGCTAAGTGACACAGTGGATAGAGCACCAGCCCTGGTGTCAGGAGGACCTGAACTCAAATCCAACCTCAGACACTTTATTTTCTATGTGACTTTGGGCAAGTCACTTAACCCCATTGCCTTAAATAAATAAAATCTAAAATAATCTTAAAAAATGTGTATAATGTTCTTGAAATTTCAATCAGCATCAATTCACACAAATCTTTCCAGACTTTTCTGCAATCCTATCCCCATGATTTCTTATGGAACAATAGTGCTCTATTACATAAATATACAAAATTTGTTCAGCCATTCCCCAAATGATGGGCTTCCCCTTAATTTCCAATTCTTTGTCACTACAAAAAAGAGCTGCTATGAATATTTATTTACATGTGGGACTTTTATACTTTTTCATGATCTCTTCAGACTACAGATCCAACAATGGTATTGTGTAGTAGTGGTAGTGGTATACACGTTCTTATTACCCTCTAGGCATAATTATACATTGCTCTTCAGAAAGGTTGGATCAGTTCACAACTCCACCAACAATGCATTAGTGCCCCAGATTTCCCACATTCCTTCCAACATTGATCATTTCCTTTTTGTTCATATTGCCAATCTGAGAGGTGTGAAGTGGTACATCAGAGATGCTTTAATTTTTATTTATCTAATCAATAATGATTTAGAGCAATACTTCTTATGACTATAGATAAGTTTTGATTTCTTTGAGAATTGTCTTTGTATATCCTTTGATTATTTGTCAATTGGAGAATGACTTGTTTTGTTTTGTGTTTTTATAAATTTGACTCAGTTTTCTATATATTTTAAAAATGAATCCTTTGTCAAAATCACTAATTGTAAAATTGCACCCCCCCCACCAATTTACTACATTTCTTTCGATCTTTGGAACAGTGGTTTTGTTTGTGCAAAAGCTTTTTAATTTAATGTAATCAAAATTATCCAGTGTGATTTTTTATAATGTTCTCTGTTTCTTCTTTGATCATAAACTTCTCCCCCTTCCATAGATTTGAAAGACAAACTATTATTTGTTCTCCTGATTTGTTTATAATAGCTTACACTCATTTTGACTTTCCCTTGATACAAGGAATGAGATGTTGGTCTAATCCTATTCTTCCATACTACCTACCAGCTTTCTAGTAGTTTTTATTTTTATTTTTAGTTTTTAGGTTTTTGCAAGGTAAATGGGGTTAGGGTTAAGTGGCTTGCCCAAGGCCACACAGCTAGGTAATTATTAAATGTCTGAGACCGGATTTGAACCTAGGTACTCCTGACTCCAAGGCTGGTGCTTTATCCACTGCGCCACCTAGCTGCCCCAAGTTGCTATTTTTTCCAGTAGTTTTTTAGATGATTTTTTATGATTCTCTAGGTATACCATTATACCATCTGCAAAGAGTCAGTTTTGTTTCTTATTTAGCAATTCTACTTCCTTCAATTTCTTTTTCTTCTCTTATTGCTAAAACTAACATTTCTAATACATTATTGAATATTAGTAGTGATAGTGGGCATACTTGTTTCAGCTCTGAGGTGAATTTTCAGATTTTCTAATCTGGTATTTAATTGGGTATTTTAATTTGTTCTTTCTCTAACTTTTTAAGTTGCATATTTAGTTCATTGATCTCCTCTTTCTCTATTTTATGTATGTAAGCATTTAGATATATTATATATCCTCTAATAATTGCTTTGGCAGCATCCCATAAATTTTGATATACTGCCTTTTTATTGTCATTGTCTTGGTTCAAATCATTACCTTTTTCCATGATTTTTTGTTTGATCCACTCATTCTTTAAAATTAAGCTATTCAGAGTCCAATTAGTCTTAGGAATATCTCTCCATGACTCTTTACTACATGTGATTTTTTGCATCATGGTCTGAAAAGGCATTCAATATTTCTGCCTTTCTTCATCTGATTATTAGGTCTTTATGCCCTAATGCATAGTCAATTTTTTTGGGGGTGCCATGTACTGAAGGAAAAAAGGAATATTCCTTTCTATCCTTGTTCAATTTTCTCCAGAGGTCTATCATATCTAAGTTTTCTAACATTCTCTTGACCATCTTAACTTCCTTTTTTGTTTATTTTATTAGAGAGGGAGGTTTGAGAGAGAGAGGTTGAAGTCTCCAACTAATAAAGTTTTGCTGTCTATTTCTTCCTGTAACTCATTCAGCTTTTCCTTTAAAAATTTGGATGCTATTCTGCTTGGTGCATACAAATTTAGTATTGAAATTACTTCATTGTCTATGGTATCTTTTAGGAGGGTATTGTTTGCTTCCTTAATTCTTTTAATGAGGTCAATTTTGTAACTGTTGTAACAGATTGATTTTTTCACTTCAGTTGAAGCATAATATATTCTGCTTTGGTCTTTTTACCTTTACTCTGCAATTATTTCTGTGTTTCAGATAGGTTTCTTGTAAGCAACATATAGTGGGATTCTCATTTTTAATTCATTCTTCTATCTGCTTTTGTTTTATGAGAGAGTTCATCCTATTTACATTCAAAGTTCAAATTTATTGCCCTCTATGTTATCTTCCCTCTATTTGTATTTTCCCCTTTTACACTTATCTCTACTGCCCAATATTTTGCTTCTGAATTTTGCCTCCTTCAATATTTTTACCCTCTTCTTTCCAACCCGCTACCTTTTCTTTCCTCTTTCCCCTTCCTCTTCTTCCTTCCTTTCCTTCTATAATTCTCTCCTTCCTTCCCCCCCTGCCACCTCTTAATACTGGAAAGGTAAGTTTATAAATTCAACTGAGTGTGTGTATTAATCCCTCTTTGAGTCAAATCTGATAAGAGTAAGATTGAGGTGGTTCTCACCTCCCTCCTTCTTCCCCTCTATTGCAATAGATCCTTTTCACCTCTTCATGTGATATAATTTACCCCATTCAATCTCCCCCTTCCTCCTGTCTCTTTATTGCCCCCCCTTTTTTCAATGAGATTTTTTAAAACAATAATTGCAACAAAGTCATGAACATATCATCAATTTCTGTTCCTTCTGTCTGAGTATATTTCTGCTAATTGAGTTTCAATTCTCAAGAGTTTTGAGAATCTTCCTCTCAGCTGGGAATGTAACCAGTTTAATCTTATGAGATTAGTTTTTTTTTTTTTCCTTTTCCTCATTTACCTTTTCATGTATCTCTTGAGTCTCCTTTTTGAAAACCAGATTTTCTGTTTAGCTCTGGTCTTTTCATCAGGAAAGATTGAAAGTCTCCTATTTCATTAAAGCTCCTTCTTTTCCTCTGAAACAAAAGGCTCAGTTTTGCTGGATAGTGAATTCTTGGTTTTAATCCAAGCTCCTTGGCTCTCTAGAATATCATATTCTAGGTCCTTAGATCCCTTAATGTTGATGCAGCCAGATCCTGTGTAATCCTGACTGTGGCTCTTTTATATTTGCATTGTTTCTTTCAGCCGAGTTACAAGATTTTCTCCTTGATCTGATAGTTCTAGAGTTTGACCACAGTATTCCTTCATATTTTCATTTTGGGATCCATTTCAGGAGAGATTGATATATTGTTTCAATGACTATTTTGCCCTCTGGTTCCAGGACATCACGGCAGTTCTCCTTCACTATATCCTGAAGTATGAAATGCAGGCTTCTTTTTCAAGGTTTTTCAAGTAGTCCTATGATTCTTAAATTGTTTTCCTGGATCTATTTCCCAGGTCAGTTGTTCTATCAATGACATATTTTACATTTTCTTCTATTTTGAGTTTTCTTTTAAATTTTGTTTAACAGATTCTTGGTATTTCATGAAATTATTAGTTTCCACAGATTCCAATCTTTTTTTAGTGTAGAATTTTCTTCATTTACCTTTTGCATCTTCTTCTTTTCCAATTGGTCAATTCTATTTTTGAAGGACTTATTATCTTTTCTCATTTACCCAATTGAGTTTTTGAGAAAATTATTTTTTTTTGCACTTGTCCAATTTTACTTTCTTTTTTTTGATATTTGGGCTTTCTAGTCTTATTTCTCATTTTTATTAAGAATTTGAGGTTCAGGAACTTATCTGGATTAACAGTGCCTTCTACACTAGACACTTGGTCTTATCAAATGTATTTTTGAATTTTATTTGAATTTTTTTCAATTCTTTTAATGGGGATAGATTAATAATGAGTGAGTGGAAGAATCACTGTTCAAAATTTTAGTTTCATTGGTTTTATACACAAGCTTAAACAAAATTGGTGCAGATCTACCAACAATCCCCTGAAGTAGTTACCCAGAATTCCTATTAGGCACACCTTAGATTATGAGAAAATATATTAAGAATTCTAGGGTAGGATTGAATTTTTATTTTTAGAACAAGTTAAAAAACCACCTTTAAATAATGTTTTGGTATTGAAATACTATGTCATAAAAACTAAGAGGCATAACTCAACTCTTGAAAGAAACAAGAAACCATAGCTGAAGTATATTTTGAAAACTAAATCATAAAAGAATGTAAACGTGTTTTAAGTGATTTCATGCAAAGCGTCATACAAAGTCACAGGTTACAGTAGTAAAACAAAAACATTTAACTGCAAGATGGCTCATCAGTCCTGGGTGAAGCAAAGGTTATACCATTTCCTTCTGCTGGTCAAAATCTCCCTGTGGTAGCAATAAAAATTAACTTATTAAAATACTTTTTCTCAAGTAAGGCAGGTGTAAATTGGTTTTCATGGTATAGTTGATACAACTTAGGAGAAACTGTTGATTTTTTTTTCCCTGTTGCATGCGGAAGTTTCCATCACATGGAAAACATTTTCCCAACTAGTTCCTTCAGTGTTTCCTGAGAAAATATTGGTTGTCTATACTATACTTTATTCAGCATTTGCAATTTCTCCGTGTCTTCAGATTAGGCTGAATTTTCCTGTTGGATCTGGAATATACCATTTTTCCCAAATGTCAGCATAGGAAGCAATTCTTCCCCATGGCTTAAAGTGTCCATTCCAGTGGAGTAGTTTGGCAGCCTTCACAAATTGAGGTGAATATCGTTTTCCAGCACTAGAGCCAAGGTGTCTGACATTCCACATGGGGTCAATATTTGAGTGTTGTTTATAAAACACTATAAGTAGAGGGGGTGTGGTAATGCTGCCTGCTAGTGTTCTACTGTATAAGTCTTCTTCTACATTAAGTTTCATCCACTTTTCCAGTTGATAAGTAATGTTTTGTTGTTTCCATTCTGTTAAATTTGCAACAAAAATCCCAGGATTAAAAGAGCAGGTGCTAGCTTTCATTGCAAGATTTCGAATCCTTTTTTTCTCATAGTCCAGAAATCCAATATAATTATACTGATTCCCTGCTCCATGGACTATAACTTTTGCAGAAGTTGAATCACAGTCTTCTGAAAAAGCAGCTGCATGCCCAGGCTTCAAAGGTGTATTATAAAGAGCAAGAATATCACCTTGTACAATTACATCATCATCCATATAGATTGCCTTTTCTGCATTTGGAATCAAGTTAGGCAGATAGAATCTGGCAAAGTTTAATGGCTTTATGGAGTCCACCTGTTTAGGATCCACCTTTACTTTCCCTTCCAAAAGTTGAGGGTCAAAATCCACAATTTTGTATTTGATGTTTTTCAGAGAGCCACTATTGAGCCAGGATCTGAGATGATCTGCAGTATCATTCAAAGTAACAATGTAGAAAACCACATTGGAGCAGGTATTATGGTAAATACTGTTCAACACTGCGATTGTGCTCCCAAGTCTGTCTTCAGAGGCTGCCACCACGACAGGAATCTCCTCTTTACTCCTTATAGATAAAGCTTTCAGGAGCATTAGGTACAAAGGCTAGTGGCTGAAATCCCACAAGATTTGCATCTGAGACCTTTCTTTTCAACAAATCACTCAAACCAAGGAAGTTATGATGCAAAATTAGTAAAAATAGAGTGACAGCAAGGACTAGAATGATGATGTTCACTTTACGCAATGACATTTTTCCTTTTAACCTTAAAAGAACATCACTTCATAAATCTGTGGGCAGGTGAGGTGAGGCCGGCCGCGCTCCCCGCAGCAGGCCGGAGGGCTCCGGCCTCTCTGCCTCCCCCTCGGCCCCGGCCCCGGCGCGTCCCTGCTCCCACGCTGGATACCCGCCCGCTTCCTCCAATTTTACTTTAAAAGGATTTGTTTTCTTGTTGTAAAATGTTAATTTGCCCCTTGTGTTTCTTTTTCCTATTTTTACATTTGATTTTTAAACACTTTTATTGATCTCTTTAAGAAGTTATTCTGGGCTGGAGACCAAGTCATATTCTCTTCTGAGGTTCTATCCCTTCAGTCCTCCTTTCTGAGCTAGTACCCTTATCTCCAAGGTAATATTTAATGGACCCCACATTTTACTGGCCTTTCTTCATTTTGACCCCTTTTCCCATGGTCTTATAGTGAGGGAGAGGTTAGTTTGCAGACCTTCAGTGTTGAGATCTCTAGAGGCCTTGCTCACTAGGGTTAGGAACTCCAGACTATTACTCAGTGGGCCCACCAGTAAGGAATACCAGAAGCTTTCTCTGATTGTCTGTGTTGGTGGTGTCAGTGGCCCACTTCCTAGACCCTGGGCTGAGCCCTCAGGCTAGAAAGCTACAAGCTCTCCCTGTGTAAGCAGGTAATCAGAGTAATCAGGACTGGTAAAGATCTGCTCTTTGCACCTGGGCTTTGGGGCATGGGAGATCACCTGGAGCAGTTTCTGTTTGTGCTGGAGAAAATCAGGCCTTCCCACAGTAACAATGGGGTGGGGGAGAATGTAGGTTAGCCTCTGACTGGATACTCCAGGGTTTGGCTAGCTGCAAACATTCCAGGCTGGTCTTCTAGACCAGACCAGCTGACTGATAGATGTCTGGGAAGCCTCACTGGGACTCTTCCATCTGTCCACCATGCACAGAAAAAATTTCCACTGCCACCACAGTTCTCAGGTTAGTCCCCTACCTCACCTCACGACCACTAGGTCTCTCCTCTTTGTCTTGGGCACACCTATGCTTCCCCTTGACAAACCTTGCTAGAAGATGTTCCTCTCTGTTCTTCTGTGGATTCCAAATTTGCTAAGAGGCTCAATTCATATCAGTTCTGAGAAAAAGCCTGTAGAGCTTAAAACAGTGCCTGAACTCTCTTGGCCATCTTGGCTGGAAGTCTTAATAAAGCTCTTACTTGATTTTCAAAAATCCCTTACTTGATTTTCAAAATCTTTTGTGAGCTCTTCCTTAGCCTGAGACTGATTCAGATTTTTCTTGGAGGCTTTGGATTACAGAAGCTTTGATTTTGCTATCTACTGAGTATGTATTTTGATCCTCTGTAACACCAAAATAATTGAATATGGAAGAATTTTTTTCCTTCTTTTGCTCATTTCTCCAGTCTATGACTTGATTTTAAGTCTTTGATAATGTGGGGCTCTGCTTCCAGGATAGAGAACACATTGTCCCAAAGCTTTTGACAAATGTCTTTAGGAATACTCCTCCCTTCTCCCCCTCTTCCCCCACACCAGGACTTCAATTCCTTCAAGGTCTTAAGAGACTTTGATTGCTCTCCTGCCCTGTAGTCTGATCTGTGGATGTCCACAAGCATTTTCCTCTGCCCTGTAGCTGTGAGGAGGGTATCCCTTCTGCTATGGCAGTAAAGTTCCTTTTCCTGAGACTGGGACCCAGACTACATCTTGGATTTGAGCATGGGCAAAGCTCCAGAATCCTGCTTCAGGGACAGCAGGGAGCCATTTCCAATCTCCCAGACGCCCCCGCCCCCCCCCCCTTACTGCCTGTGGGTTTAGTGCTCTGGAAGCAGTGACTAGGTGGCTCCCTTCTGGGTGGTTCCCTAGGTCTGTTCCTGGTCCTTATAGGCTGAGTCTATATGGAGGCTTATGCTGGACTGGGTTTCCCTCTCACTCTAGTGTGGCAGAGTTTTCCTGCTGAGTTTCCAAGATGTCCTTGGCAATCTCTGGACTAACAGGTCTGGAAACCACCACCTCTTCCATAGACCCAGGCTCCCCCAGGGACCCAGGTGCCCAGGTACCCTGAGAGCTGCTCCTGGATGGCTGGGGTACACTTCAGGCTCTTTCTAACCCCAGGTTAACAGATATTTTCCATGGATCTTCCACGTTATCTTGGGCTGGGAAATTGTTTCACTCAATCTTTGTGTGGGTTCTGCCACTCAAAAATTTGTTTGTAGTCATTATTTAAAGATGTTTAGAGTAGTCTGGGGGAGAACTTCTGGGAATTCCTGCCTCCCCTCCATCATCTTGCCTCTGTGTCCTATGACATACTCTTCTACAAATACAAAAACTCAGAAAAAGTAAAACTCAGTGTTAAACAGCATATGTGACAAAGGAGTGCTTAAGAAGTTTTGCTTAAGCATGGTAAACTTGGTTCATCTAGACAGGGCCATTGGCTGATTTAGGGATGGGACTGGGACACCAAGGGAAAGATGGGAGGTCCAATGTATTCAAGATCTTTTGAAATTCTCAGTCTTCTTTCAACCAAAATGCTTTCTTTAATAGAATCTTCCAAGGGCAGCTAAGTAGAGCAGTGAATAGAGCTCTGGTCCTAGAATCAGGTAGACCAGAGTTCAAATTTGACCTCAGACATGTAATAATTGCCTAGCTGTATATACTTGGGCAAGTCACTTAACCCCATTGCCTTAAATAACTAAATTTTTGGACAGCTAGGTGGCACAGTGAATAGAGTACCATCCCTGGAATCAGGAGGACCTGAGTTCAAATTTGACCTCAGACATGTAATAATAACCTAGCTGTGTGACCTTGGGCAAGTCACTTAATCCCATTGCCTTGCAACTACCCCCCCCAAATAGAATCTTCCCTTATAACAAATAAACATGGTTAAAGAAAACAAATAAAAAATTAGATATGTATGCCTCATTCCACATCCATAGTACATTATGCATCTACCAAAGTATTAGAGTTATACTTGAATGAGTCAGAAATTATTTAAATTTGTTTTGTTAATATTATTATTATTATTTTAATATTTTATTTTAAATATCATTTAAATTCTTCACTGAGATCTTCTAATTTCCATAATCCATTACTTCTCATAAGTCTTCCCAAAATTCCATGCATTCTTTCTATTCATCTTTTCTTATGGTATAATAATGTTCCGCTACATTTGCATGCCTCATATTATTCAACACTCACTTTTCTTCTGATTCTTTGCTAGTATAAAATAGCTGCTATAAAATATTTTCTGATTGATTAGTACCGCTATTTTCTTTGAGTATATATGCCCAATAGAGAAATTGTGAAAACAAATGGTTTGTACTTAAATATTTTCCTGGATGGTTGAATCAATTTATAACTTCATAACAATGTATTAGTTTACAACATTTGCATCTTAATCTTTTGTCATATTTTTTAGTCTGATGTATATAAAAGTAAAATATAAAAATAAAGGTAATATATTTCATTATTAGAGATTTGGAGTATTCTTTCAATTCCCTGTATCAAAGCTTGATATATACATACATACATATATATATATATAGTATTTGTTGCAAGATTTTCCCCATCAAACTATGTCTTGTCTTATTTTAGCTCTATGGATTTTGCTTATTCAAATATATCTTTTCAATTTCCTGTAACTGAAATAATTTCTTTCCTTTTTCTTTTTGATCATCTTGATCCTTTGTTTAGTTAAGTGCTCTTTCCTAAGGCATTGTTGTATTTCTTACTAAGCTCCTCTAATGTTTTAAAAATATAATCTATTTTTATAGTGAGGTCATGTATCCATGTGGAATTTATTGTGGCATATGGTATAAAATGTTGGTCTAAACCTCCCACCAAATTGCTTTCTAGCTTTTCCAGCAGTTTTATTGAGTAGGGAATTCTTACCCCAGTAGTTGCTATATTTGGGTTTATTGAGCACTAGGCAACTATTTTTTATTTTTTCTGAATCTTCGTTCCACAGTTCAACTTTATTATTCTCAACAAATTACAAGTAAGTTTTCATAATTTTTGATTTATTGCAAAGTTTGAGATCTGGTGACACTGGGCCTTCTTCATAATTCTGCCTGTTTTTATTTTCCCCTAGAGATTCTTGACCTTTTGTTCCTCCAGATAAACTTTTTTTTACTGTTTTTCTAGTTATATAAAATAACTGCTTGGTAGTTTGATTTTTGTGGAACTAAATTAAATTGGGGAGTATTGCAATTTTACTATATTAGCATTTGAAGCATAAGCTTCAAAATCTCAGGATCATACATATTGTATATGTATCTAAAAATTTATATATACATACATATATATATATACATATGTATACTCATATATATATATGCAATAGGTTGAAGTATGTAGCATGTATTACAAAATGGTACAAAAATACAAGCAGGGGTTCACTTAACCTTAATCAGGTTAAGTTATTTTTATTCAATACAGAGTACACCAGAGATAAGAAATGAAATTTCTGATTCTGTTCTTAATTAATCCTTAAAAGAATAAAAAAAATCTGATGAGAATTTTAGTCATTTTAATGTTTCTGTTAGAATCAATAAGGGAAACTTTTATTTGATTAGTTCCTTGACAGGTTGCAAAACCATTTGGGTAACTATGAAGATGACTCAATGAAATCCTCATTGGATTTTATAAATTTGCAAAAAAGATTTTAAATCTTTTTTCCTAGACTTAATTTTTCCACTAAAAATACTTTTTAGTTACATAAAAATTGAACATTACTATTATAAAATTTAGATGTTTCTTGACTAAAATGCAAGGTCTTCTCTTTCTCCCTTCCTATGGAAGGCTAATTTTTGAAATCCATACTTCTAGTCTAGCATTTAAAAGGAACATTAGCTCTGATATCCTGCCAGATTTTACTTAATTTAAATACTACATTTTTTTCACATTTAAAGGTTAAAATGGAGCTAGAGATTAATCAACTTTTTCAGGATAAGGTATATGGTCAGACACTGAGCTGGATAGTTTTTTTTAAAGTCTTTTGTTTATTTATTTATTTTGAATTTTACAATTTTTCCCATAATCTCCATTCCCTCCCCCCAAAGAAGGTAGTCTCTTAGTATTTACATTGTTTCCATGGGCCTTCAGAGAGAGAGATCATGCACTTAAGAAAAAAAAATAAAGTATAAGAGATAGTGAAATTATATAATAAGATAGCATTTTTTTTTAAATTAAAGGTAACAGTCTTTGTTCTTTGTTCAAACTCCACAATTCATTCTCTGGATACAAATGGGATTCTCCATCACAGATATCCCAAAATTGTTCCTGTTTGTTGCACTGATGGAATGAGCAAGTCCATTAAGGTTGATCATCAACCCCATATTGCTGTTAGGGTGTACAATGTTTTTCTGTTTCTGCTAATCTCACTCAACATCCCATCCCTCCGGGTTTCTAATAGAACAATAGTGTTCTACCACATACATATTCCACAGTTTATTTAACCATTTTATTTTTTTCTATTTTTTGGTCTTGTTTAACAGATTCTTGTTGTCGCATGAAGTCATTAGTTTCCACAGACTCCATTCTTTTTTTTTAGAGAAGGATTTTCTTCATTTTGCAACTCCTTTTCCAATTGGTCAATTATATTTTTTGAAAGAGTTTTCCATTTGACCAATTGAGGTTTTGAGAGAATTATTTTCTTTTTGCATTTGCCTAATTGTATTTCCCAAAGATTTGTTTTCTTGTTGCAAGGTGTTAATTTTCTCTCCCAAATTTTCCAATTGATTTTTAAACTCCTTCCTGATTTCCTCTAGGAAGACTTTCTGGACTGGAGAGGTTCTAGATCTCTTTGAGTTAGGGTCTTTGTCTTTGAGGTAGCTTTCAAGGGACTCCCCTTTCTGATGGCCTTTCTGCATTTTCCTGATATCTTGTGTTGGGGAAGGGGCTGGTTCACAGAAGTTTGGTGTTAAGATCCACAGAGATTTTACTCACTGAGTTTAATACCACCACATGGGCCACCCAGTAGGAGATACTGATGGCATTCTCTGGAGTGAGTGTGACCTTTTGAGGCCTTTCCCTTGGCCTGGAGGGGGTGGGTGGGCTGCTTTTATCCTTGAACAATGTAGGCTATGCTCTGGGGCAAGGTAACTACTCTCCCTGTTCAGCTGAAGGAACTTTCCTGCCCAAGCCTGAACCTGGGGTGGGTAGTTGGGTGGGGTGTTACTTTGTTTGTTCTGGGAATAGGACTCTGCTAAAGTGAAAGTATGAAGTCAGGTCTTCCAGACCAGAGAACAACAGATTGATGTCTGCAACTCTCCACACTGGAACTCACCATCCAGCCCCACCAGATTGCCCCAGACTGTCTCTCCCACAGTCAAATCCTCCATGCCCCACTTGGCTCTTGGACCATGGCTCCCACAGTCAACGCCTCTGCAGCTGACCCTAGGCTAGTCCGGCTCTCACCCTCCCAGCAGGGTCTCTTCTCTCTGTGCCCTGCTCATCAATGATCCACAAAGCCACATCTTGAGGTAGATGTTTTTCTCCTAGCTTCATTTGCTGGATTTTGTTGATGGAATTTTTGTTAAGAAGTTTGTTTCATATTATATACGAGGGAAGATCAGGAGTCCTTAGCACAGTGCCTGTCTTCACTCCGCCATCTTGACCTGAAGTCTTGAGCTGGATAGCTTTTAAATAATTTTTTGTTCTTATTAATATGTTCCTTTGCTTGGAGGGGAGTGGGCTTACTATTAATTGGCTTTACAAAGATTACAAAGATTTTCACAAGATGAGGTAAAATATGCTTTATTTTAGGAGAAAGAATAGGTTTTTGTAAGGCTGTAGAAAGTTATTAATATATTTTTGCATTCACATTTTTTTCCTTGCCTATGTTTTACTTGTTCTTAATAGAACCTTCATCCCATATTTTGGGAGGATAGATTTTAGAGGGTTCAGTGGACTAAGACTTCAGGGGAAGTCATTTCAAGATGTGTGAGAGACCAATTTGGATGCACTGGTAGCTCATCAGTCACATTATATTAGAAGAAGAAATGCACAGACTATCAAGCAGTGCCAAGTGCCAGAAGTTGCATACAAAAGTGTGGCATCGTAGTGTAAACATAGTGTCAGGAATATAAATGCTCAGAATAAACTGAGGCTGGTGACAGAAGTCAAGAACAACAAAAAAGTTTTTCTTAAAAGGTATAAATATAAGACCTTTGCATGGCATTGATGGAATGATAAATACCGACAACAGAAAAAGTAAAGATGCTCAATTCTTTTAAAAATTTTTTATAGTATTTTATTTTTTCAAGTATATATTGAACATGGAAAACATTCATTTTTATAAGATTTTGTTTTCCATATTTTTTCAACCAGCTTCCCCTCCCCTCTCCCTCCCCATGGAAGCAAATAGACTGATTGGTTTTAAATGTAGAGTCATGTTTAAGATATTTGCATGTTAGAAAAAGAAAACTCAGAACTACAGGGGGGAAAAAACCCAAAAAACAAAACAGAAACAAAACAAAAAAAATTAAAAACATGAAAATAGTGTACTTTCTTCTGCTTTCAGACTCCATAGTTTTTTTGTTTGTTTTTTAAATCTATATGTGGTTAGCATTTTCCGGCACCATTCTTTTGGAATTGTTTTGGATCACTACATTTTTGAGAAGAGCTGAGTCTTTCACAGTTGATCATATGCAATGAAGTGTGTATCTTATACAATAGACAGTGATGTGAATAATTGTCTCCTGGTACTTCTCACCTCACTCTGCAGCAGTTCATGTCAGTCTTTCCATGGTTTTCTGAACTCAGGTTACTATGATTTCTTTTATTTTTTTTTTGTTTTTTTTGTTTTTAGGTTTTTGCAAGGCAAATGGGGTTAAGTGGCGTGCCCAAGGCCTCACAGCTAGGTAATTATTAAATGTCTGAGACTGGATTTGAACCCAGGTACTCCTGACTCCAGGGCAGGTGCTTTATCCACTATGCCACCTAGCCGCCCCTACTATGATTTCTTAAAGAACAATCATGTAACATTCATATACCATAGCTTGTTCAGTCATTCCCCAATTGATGGGCGTCATAAAGAGTACTTCACAAAATTTCACAGATACATCTATTAGTTAGTCTTTATTTTACAATGTCTTTCTCCTTCCTTATCCTTTTTAATTAACTCTATTTTTGTTGTTGCTTTGTTCTGAGATCAGGATTGCTACCCTTGCTTTTTTTTTTCTTCAGTTAAAGCATAATATATTCTCCTCCAACCTTTTACCTTTATTCTGTGTATATCTTTCTACTTCAAATCTGTTTATTCTAAACATTAGGATTCTGTTTTATGAGAGAATTCATCCCATTTACATTCACAGTTAAAATCACTAATTCTGTATTTCCCTCCATTGTGTCTTCCTTCTTTTTGTCCTTTTCTCTCTCCTTTCCCCTTGTCCTTCTTCACCAATGCTTTGCTTCTACATGCTGCATCTCTCACTCTGCCCTCCCTTTTACCAGCCCTCTTCCCTTTTCTTTTTCCTTTCCCCTTTTCCTTTACTTATTTTTGACTTCAACTTTACCTTTTATTTTACTTATCCCTTCCCTTTTATCAGCCTTACTTTCTCCTTTCTTTTTGTTTCCCCTATGATTCTCTGTAAGTTAGGATAAATTTTAAACCATTTTGTATGCTATTCCTTTTTTTGACCCGTCTGTCGAGAATAAGATTTACTCACAGAATAAGAGTGCCCACACTCTCCCTTATTTCCCTTTGCTATAATTGGCCCTTTGCCTCATCATATGGTATTATTTGTCCTCTAATTCCTTCTATAATTCTCTTTTTTCATTGCTTAACCCTGTATTGTACATGACAACCTCTGTTAAAATAGACCCCTTTTATTTTATACAAGTATAATTCTCAAGGGTGATTGATTGATTCGTAAGCTCTATCATATCCTAATCACTTCATACCAACACTCTCTGTCCCTCCCCTCAACTGTCTCTTTAGAAATACAATTCTTCTCCAATGCTTTTGCATTCTTAAACCTAATCATTTTTCTTTCCCATCTCCTAATTGTTTTATAACTGTCTTGCATCCTGTATCAAAGTATACTCTTTCCAAGAGTTCTGATAAAAATACAATCCTTAAGTGCCATAAGCATCCTCATATCATAATCAATTTAAAATTGCACCCTCTTTCCAAGAACAGTCTATTCAATTGCCCCGATATAGATAAAACCCTCAAGAGCTAAGTGTTTGATCAAGTCACAGTCACTTTATACCCACCACTCCCTTTTCAAGTATCCTTCCTGCTACTGACCCTATAGGAACACAACTCTCAAGATCTTAAAGTCTGATTACCTCACAGTCAATTATACTCATACTCTCTGTCTAAAAATACTCCTTTCAACTGTCCTAAGAGAAATACAGTTCTCAAGAGTTACAAATAACATCTTCCCATGTACAGATAGACAGTTTAGTGTTATTAACTAACATTTTCCTCCCTTCCATTTATCTTTTTTTATATCTCTTGAATCTAGTATTTGAAGATCAGATTTTCTGTTCAGTTGTCTTTTTATCAGACAAATTTAAAAGTCTTCTATTTTGTTGAAAATCCATCTTTTTTCCCTGAAATAATATGCTGAATTTGAAGGGTAGTTTAATCTTGGTTGTAATCCAAGCTCCTTTGTCCTCCAGAATATCATATTCCAGGTCTTCTGATTCTTTAATGTTAAAACTGATCATGTTCTATGTTATCCTGACTATAGTTCCTTGGTATTAAAATGGCTTCTTTTTGGCTACTTGTAATATTTTCTGCAATATATCTAAATATTTCTTGGAGTTTTTATTTTAGAATCTTTTTGTGGGGACATCTAGGTGGAGCAGTGGATAGAGCACCAGCCCTGGAGTCAGGAGTAACTGAGTTCAAATCTGTCTTCAGACAAGTCACTCAAACCCCATTGTCTTAAATAAAAAAGAAGAATCTCTTTCTGGACTATTTCAAGGACTATTTTATCCTCTTGTTCTAGGATATTTTCTATGATAATTTCCTGCATGGTATTGTCCACACTCCTTTTCTGATTTCAGAGAGACCAATAATTTGTAAATTATCTTTCCTGGATCTTTTTTTAATGTCAGTCATTTTTCCTAAGAGGTACTTTATATTTTCTTTTATTTTTTCAGTCTTTTGGTTTTATTTGATGAAATCTTTGTATCTCACAGAGTCATTCATTTGCATTTATCAAATTCTAGTTTTTAAGGTTTTATTTTCTTGAGTTAGCTTTTTTTCCAGCTAGTCAATTTTACTTTTAAAATTATCGTTTCTTAGTTAATTCTTCTTCATTCTTCATCATTAATTATTCTTTTCTTCATTTTTCTCTTTGTCTCTTCATTGGGTCTTTTTTTAGGTTTTTTTCAAGGCAAATGGGGTTAAGTGGCTTGCCCAAGGCCACACAGCTAGGTAATTATTAAGTGTCTGAGACTGGATTTGACCCCAGGTACTTCTGACTCCAAGGCCGGGGCTTTATCCACTATGCCACCTAGCCGCCCCTCTTCATTGGTTTTTAAAAGGTTTTTTTTTTAGCTTTTTTAAGAGATCTTTATAGAATTAAGACTAATTCATCAATTCCTTCACATGTAAGTGTTTTGTCACTGCTTTCCTTTTCTGAGATGGAATTTTTATCACCCCTATTAGATTAGTAGCTGTCAATGGTTAGTACTCTTTTTTTTCTTTGTAATTTTTTCTGTTTCTGTTGTTTCTGTGGTATATGGTGTAAAGTCATAATTTTTTTTTTTTTTTTTTTTTTTTTTTTGCTGAGGCCAAGATTGTGGTCCCTGGCTTGTTGGGGTTGGGGTTGGGATCATCATTGTTGGTAGAACTGGGCCTAAACTTTAGCTGTGATATAACTAAAAGCCTCTTGCTGATTTTTCAGTTTTCAACAACACTGGGCTATAATCCATTTTTGTTTTGTTTTGATTTAGGTTTTTGGAAGGCAATGGAGTTAAGTGACTTGTCCAGGGTCACACAGCTAGGGAATTATTAAGTGTCTGAGGCTGAATTTGAACTCAGTTACTCCTGACTCCAATGTGCCACCTAGCAACCACACTATAATCCATTTTTACTCACCTAGAAGATCTTATTCTCAAGTTCCTCCAGGATATTTTGCTTAAAATTTGTTTCACTGTTTTTGGTGGGTTCTGTTACTTTAGCACCTGTTCAGAGACTTCATTCAAAGCTATATCAGGAAAAGCTCTGGAAGCTTCCTAGCTTTGCACCATCATCTTGGTTCTGGCCTGGAAATGTGAGTTTCTCAATTCTTAAATTATTTCTATTTTCTCTTCAAAGGGAAGTGAATTTTACCCAGGAAATCTCAGAATAAAAATGACCAACAGGGCACTGATATCCACAATAAAAAAGGAAATAGGAAGAGAACATCTATATGATCTCCATGGGAAGTTCTCCTAATTCAGATGAACTGCACCCTTGGGTCCTGAAAGGATTTGATTAGGGAATGACTATCAATGGTATTTGAAAGACTATGCTAAACAGAAGTGGTATTGCAAGACTGGAGATGGAAGAATATCCCAATTACCATAAAAGGGAACCAAGCCTGCAATCAATAGTCTGGTAAACTTCTAGAATGGATCATTAAAGAGTGATTACAAAGAACCAGCATGACTTCATGAAAAACAGAGCTTTCTAGTCTATCTTCATTTCATTTCATTTTTTGACAGTATTTCTAAATAAGTAGACAAAGGCCATGCTGTGTATATTATTCATCTGGATTTTAATGGACCATTTGATAGAATGTCTCATACTATTCCTGTGGAGAAAATGGAGAGATATGTAATCAGAGAGATTTAGACTTAGCAAGATGCTCAGATTTAAGGAGTATGTTTTTAAATGGTTCAGTGTCACCATGGCATAATTTCTTTAGTGGAATACCCTGAGGATCTGTGTTTGACCTTCTGTTGTTTAAAATTTTTACAAATTGGAAAAGAGCATAGATGATCTTACAAATAGATGATCTGACAAAGAGGGGATGGATTAAAGCTGTCCAATGAAAAATACATTTTTTGGAAATGAAGTGTGTGAATTTGTTTTGCTTTCCAGACATATTTATTACATTGCTTTTCTTTTTCTTTTCCTTTAATTCTTTTAAACTGAGAGAGTAGATGGGAGAAATATAAAAAATAAACTTTTAAATATAAAGGCATGAATTGTATTTTCACCAAATGTGCAGATGCCACCAAGTTGGGAGAAATAGTATATTGAGGATAGTATTTTTACACTGGATGGTATAAAGGTTCTAAAGAATCTTAAAAGATTAGAGAATACAGTTGAATCTAATAAATCTAGTAGAAAAAACATAAAATCTTTCATTTAGGTATAAAAAGTAAGCTTCAAAAGTATAAGATTGGGTGGCTAGGTGGCACAGTGGATAGAGCACCAGCTCTGGAGTCAGGAGTACCCGAGTTCAAATCTGACCTCAGACATTTAATATTTACCTAACCGTGTGGCCTTAGACAATCCACTTAACCCCATTGCCTTGCAAAAACCTAAAAGAAAAAGCATTAAATGAACAAAGCATGAACAAAAAAGCATTCTCTTTGTAAAAATGTCCTGAGAATTTTAGTTAAATTTGAGTTCAGCAGCAGTCAGCAGTGTGATATGACAGCTAAAAAGAGATATTGATAAACCTGAGAGTTTCCAGAGAGGGACAATCATAATGTCTGTGTCAAAATAACATAAGTTTAAGAGATTGAAATGCCTAGCAGGAAGGGAATAAGATGACTAGGGAAGACTTGATTGCTGTCTGTATTAGAAAGGTTATCATGGGAAGAAAGATTATTATACTTGTTCTACATCAGGTGAGAGTTTAAAGATACTTATGTCTGATATAACAACAAACTAATAAACATTTAGAGCTGTCCAAACATGGAATGAATTATTTGTAGAGGAGTTGTATTTGCTCTTCTTGAAGATCTTCAAGTAGTGACTCAATGATCACTTGTCAGGTGTACTGATGGTGATGATTTCTTTTATGTATGGGTTGAATAAGATGGCCATTAAGGGCTTCATCAATTCTCAGATTCTATGATTCTTCATAAAATGGCTCATGTAAGTTTTAAAGATGGGTTTCCTCAACAAGAGAAATGATTGTTCTTCCTGTCCAAAATATAAACATATTAATTGTGAATATAAAACAAAGTAATGAAGCATTAAGGATAAGAGATTGTATTTTATGTCAGAAAATCTGGATCCATGTGACCTCAGGAAAAATAATTCAAAGATCCCATTTTCAGTTTCCTTTCCTGCAAATGGAGAGAATTATAGCATGTTTTCTTAAGGTTCCTTTTATGTCTAAAGCCAATAGTAATAGAATAATAATTCCACATATATGTGTTTATAACGACAAATAGTTTGCTCTGGACTTTGTGGTCAAGCACAAGTTTGTTTGAAGAGATTAAATTATAAAGTACAGAAAAAAAGACAATTTTTTCTCTTTTCTCTTTTAAGAATTTGGAAGTTTGATTGCTAACACCCTTGTAACTTCAAATAAAAAAATCATATTTACAAAACGATAAGCAAATGGGAGATGGAGAAGATAATAATACTAAATAACATCATCTTTAGCTTACCAATGTTTTACTATTGTACTTTATGAAAGACAATTATTCCAAAGTATTTTGATGAAGTTATGGATAAAGCCTTGTTATAGAATAAAAATTAATTCGAATTTTTTGAAAAGTTATTTATTAAACTATTGCTTGAAAAATTAATAAAGGTTACTGATGGGGTGGTTGCAATCTCTGAGGAATTTGAAATGGGATAGATTTTAATCAGTATGTATCTTTCTAATAATTAGGAAGAGATAAGGGATTTCCAAACCATTATAAAAAAATAATACTACATGGCATTGTAGTAACTCCATTTAAACAAGATACTAATTGTGAAAACTGATTGAGAAATAGAAAAGGGAAAGATATTGATTCCTTCATCATTCCTTACATTTTAATAATGTAAAAAAACTTCTTAAAAAAGTTAGGTCAAATGAACCCAGAAATCACTTTAGTCAGCAAACATTTAAATTAAAAAACCAAGTCAAAAAACAAATTGTAGTAGCCAAAGGCAGCACTGGTTTAGAATAAAAAACTCATTTGTAAAACATTGCAGAGGAAGGATGGTGGAAGGTTATATGAAGGGAAATCTTACAAAACAGGAAAAGGCAGTGGAAAGAAAATTAACTCTATAGAAAGTTTGACATCTGAAATAATAAGCCAGATCAAGCCAAGGGCATGTATAGATGAAGGAGACATCAAGTAGATGAAAAGGGGAACAGATTTGTCAGCATTTCTAGAGCACTGTTTTCCTTTATTGATGACTGTGCAGTTACCACATTTTAACACCCACATATCAATATGTGGAAATGTCACTTTGGAATGGAAAAGAATAGCGAGATTCCCCCAAGTAAACACAGAATCCAATCCAGCTTGATGTGAAATTTTGAAAGCACCGAAACTTTCAAGAATTTCAAGATATATCTGGATAAAATGATCTAAACAACTATAAAAATGCATAGATGATCATCTTAATAACCAAAAAGTGATCTAGAAATTATGAGATTAATTTCTCATCTTTAAAATGAAACCCTTCTTGATCATGATCTACATATATACAATAGATAGACTTGATAAAATAAACAGACTTTGGTAAAGAATATTTTGCAAGCAATTGCATCTTCATAGTCACAGAACTTATTAGAATGAGTACAAAAGAGACTTTTCTCATAGAGAAAAATATGCTCTATTTTTAAAAAAAATTATTTGACTTAGTAGAGGAAAACAACTCCCCTTACAAGAACGCCTTTGTGTACATACATATTTAGAACAAAAATCATATATTAAGATAAAATCCCTTGACATGTGGAATTTTTTAATGATCCTTTGAATATCTATAACAAACTAGGCATAAGACTAGGAGGTGCATCCTCCCCAGGGATATTTCTCTCTGTCATAAAGAACAAAGTAATAAAAAATAGACATTTATTTAGTACTTATTATTGCCAGATACTGTGCCAATTGCTTTACAATTATTGTCTTATCTGATCATAGAAAGAGCCTTGGGAAGTAGGTCCTCCTTCATCCATCCCCATTTTAAAAATGAGGAAACTGACGCAAATAGGGTCACACAACTAGTAAGTAGATTACACTGAATTTGAATTAATGTCTTCCTCAATTCAGGCCTAGAACTCTATCTGCCATGCCAACTTGTTGCCCTAAAGAGTGATTCCCTATAGATTATAGGATCTTACTTCTTTTTTTTTTAGTCTTATGGATCTTGTTGGCACTTTTGCTGAGTACTATGGACCCTACTTATAATGTTTTAATGTTTTAAATGATTTAAATAATGTTTTAAAATGTACAAAATAAAGAAGATTGCAAAATAATCCTATTGCAATGAAATATTTATTTTTTTTGTTGTTCAGTGATTTTTAAATTGTGACCCTTTTTGGCATTTTCCTGGCAAAGATATTGTCATTTCCTTCTCCAGATTATTTCCAGAGGCAAATAGGCTTAAGTGATTTACACAGAGTCACACAGCCAATATCTGAAACTAGATTTGAACTCAGAAAGATGAGCCTTCCTGACTCTAGGCTCTGGACTCCATTTACTCTATTTATAGTTATCAAAATTAGCACCAAGAAAACACAAGTATTCCATCAGCCAGCACCACACCATCCATATGTAGATCCATCTGTTAGAGCAAATGGAGAAGTTTTGAATACTGTGGACAAGTTCACTTATCTTGGCACAGTTCTTTCTAGGGAGGTACACATTGACTGAGATTGACACACACACATTAGCAGAACTAAATATTTGGGAGGCTCTGAAAGAAATGTGGGAGAGAAGAGGTATTAGACTGACCACCAAAGTGAAAGTCTACAGAGCCCTTCTGCTGACCTCATTGCTATATGACTCTGAAACCAGTACAGTCTACCAGTATAATGTCAGGGAACAATCACTTCCATTTAAATTGTCTTAGGAAGATTCTGAAGATCACCTGGCAGGGGAAGATAACAGAAAGTAAAGTCTTTCTAGAGCTAAACTGCTGATCATGCCAACATTACTACAGAGAGTGTAACTATGATGGGCTGGGCAGGTTGTTAGAATGCCAGAAGTATGCATGGCAAAAAGACTATTTTATGGAGAAATCACACAGGGTGAGTGATTACAAGGGGTCAGAAGAAGCAGTACAGAGACACTCTGAAGATCTCTCTTAAGAACTTTAAAACTGATTGTACAGGACTGGGTCATCCAGCATGGCATGTCCTCATCAGAGAGGGTGTTGTATTCTATGAGAAAGGCAGAATGGAAGCACTTCAAAGGAAATATGACATACATAAGTTTACAGCAAATACCCCAAGTATTCATATGGACCATTTGTGTAATACCTGTGGTAGAGCATTCTGAGCTCTGATCAGACACAGTCAGACACACTGTAATCTGTCTCTAAAATAATAATGTCATTTGGTCTTCTTCAATAATTAAAGACAAGAACCAGTTATCAGAATATTTTAGAATATATGAATCTATGAGTCATAGTTTAAGAATTCTTGCAAAAGGTGATGAAGTTCTTCAGATGTTTATGTTTGTAGATGATATATTGTTTCTAACAGATGCTGGGTTATGACAGACTCAATTAATCAATAAACATTTATTAAGTGCCTACTACATGTCAGACACTGAACCTCTTTAGAAAGCACCTCAACAACTAAAAATACATCAGGTGAAAAATTAAATGGGTGAAATGTACCTGCTAACCTAAACCCACTGACTTAGTCTATTTGAACACTATTTCAGATTGATATTGCAGGTGGATGATGAGTTCAATTGAATAACGAACCAATATATCTTTCAAATTATCATTTATATTTCTCCTTCTTACATACATCAAAGCCAAATGGGACTCCTCTGACTGACTTCTCCAGCATGACTCAGGAATCCGGGAGGTTATGACTATTGTCTCATCATCTTGAAAGATCTCATCAGCCTTGGAAATCTACCTCATCATTCTCCTCTGCCTCTCTGTTTGGAGAGTGAGGCCATGAACTCCAAAATCTCCCTTCAAGGAGAAAGTTTTATTTCTCAATGGGAGACCTTCTATGGGACTTCTTGGAGTTTTTTTCATTGTCCATTACATTCCAAGTCAGGTATCTTCTCCTCCTGCCCTTCTTCCAACTATCCAATTTCAGTGTCTCTCTCTCTCTCTCTCTCTCTCTCTCTCTCTCTCTCTCTCTCTCTCTCTCTGTGTGTGTGTGTGTGTGTGTGCATATTGCTATTTTTATGTTTTTCTCTGGATGCAAATGGCATATTCCTTCATGTGTCCTTTGTAGTTAGTTTGAGTATTTTTATTAGTCAAAACAACTTATTCAACCACAGTTGTTCTTAAAGCATTATTGCTGTTACTATATACAATATTTTCTTGGTTCCATTTTTTGGGGTCTCATCATTTAATACAAATATTATTCAAGATCACTGAGTTCATCATTTTTTATAGTACAGTAGTATTCCATCACAATCATATTGCACATGTTCACCATTCTCCAACTGACAGGTGTCCCTACAATTTCTAGTTCTTGTCACCACCAAAAGAGCTGCTATAAATATATTAGAATGCATAGGTTCTTTTCCTTTTTCTTATGGAAAAAAAACAACTGAGTAGTAGTATTGCTGGGTTAAGCAAGTATAAGCACTTTAATAAATCTTTGGGCATAATTCCAGATTATTCTCCAAAATGGTTGGATCATTTCTCAGTTTCTCCAAAAGACAATTGGTTTCTCAATTTTTCCATATCCCTTCCAAACATTTGTTGTTTTCCCTTTCAATCCTTTTAACCAATCAGATAGGGATAAAATAACATCTCAAGATGCAAATCCCTCCAGGCTTCCCTGAAATCCTGTCCCTCCTGGTTTCTAATAGAACAATAGTGTCCCATGACATACATATACCACAGTTTGCTAAGCCATTCCCCAATTGAAGGACATTTACTTGATTTCCAATTCTTTACTACCACAAACAGGGCTGCTATAAATATTTTTGTACAAGTGATGTTTTTACCCTTTTTCATCATCTCTTCAGGATATCGACCCAGTAGTGGTATTGCTGGGTCAAAGAATATGCACATTTTTGCTGCCCTTTGGGTGTAGTTATAAATAGCTCTCTAGAAGGGTTGGATGAGTTCACAGCTCCACCAACAGTGTAATAGTGTCCCAGATTTCCCACAACCCTTGCAAGAATGATTATTATCCTTTCTGTTCATATTGGCCAATCTGAGAGGTGTGAGGTGGTACCTCAGAGAAGCTTTAAATTTGCATTTCTCTAATAATTAATAATTTGGAGCATTTTTTCATATGGCTATAGATTGCCTGTATCCCCTCATCTGTAAATTGCCTTTGCATATCCTTTGGCCATTTGTCAATTGGGGAATGGCTTTTTGTTTTAAAAATATGACTCAGTTCTCTGTATATTTTAGAAATAAGTCCTTTGTCAGAATCATTAGTTGTAAAGATTTTTTCCCAATTTACTACATTTCTTTTGATCTTGGTTACAGTGGTTTTATCTGTGCAAAAGCTTTTTAATTTAATGTAATCGAAATCATCTAATTGGTTTTTGGTGATGTTCTCCAATTCTTCCTTAGTCATAAACTGCTCCCCTTTCCATAGATCTGACAGGTAAACTAGTCCTTGATCTTCTAATATGCTTATAGTATTGTTTTTTATGTCAAAGTCCTGTAACCATTTGGATCTTATCTTGGTAAAGGATGTTAGGTGTTGGTCTCATCTAAGTTTCTTCCATACTAACTTCCAATTATCCCAGCAGTTTTTATCAAAGAGGGAGTTTTTATCCCAATAGCTGGAATCTTCAGGTTTATCAAACAGAAGATTACTATAATCATCTGCTTTTACACCTAGTCTATTCCACTGGTCCACCACTCTATTTCTTAGCCAATACCAAACAATTTTGATGACTGATGCTTTATAGGTTTTTTTTTTTTTGCAAGGCAAATGGAGTTAAGTGGCTTACCCAAGGCCACACTGCTAGGTAATTATTAAGTATCTGAGACCAGATTTGAACCCAGGTACTCCTGACTCCAGGGCCGGTGCTTTATCCACTACGCCACCTAGCCGCCCCTGACTGATGCTTTATAATATAATTTTAGATCAGGTAGGGCTAAGCCACCTTCTTTTGCACTTTTTTCATTAAGCTCCTGGCAATTCTTGACTTTTTATTTCTCCATATGAATTTACTTACAATTTTTTCTAACACATTAAAGTAATTTTTTGGAATTTAGATTGGTAGGGCACTAAACAGATAGTTTAGTTTTGGTAGAATTGTCATTTTTATTATATTAGCTCTACCTATTCATGAGCAGTTGATATTTTCCCAGTTATTTAAATCTGATTTAATTTGTGTGAGCAGTGTTTTATAATTGTTTTCAAAAAGATTCTGAGTCTGTCTTGGCAAATAGACTCCCAAGTATTTTATACTGTCTGAGGTTACTTTGAATGGGATTTCTCTTTCTAGCTCTTCCTCCTGTATCTTGTTAATCATATATACAAAAGCTGAGGATTTATGAGGGTTTATTTTATAACTTGCAACTTTGCTAAAATTGCTAATTGTTTCCAGTAGTTTTTTGGATGATTTCTTGGGATTCCCTAAGTAGAAAAATCATGTCATCTGCAAAGAGTGAGAGTTTTGTCTCTTCCTTCCCAATTCTAATTCCTTCAATTTCTTTTACTTCTCTAATTGCTGATGCTAACATTTCTAATACAATATTGAATAGTAGTGGTGATAATGGGCACACTTGTTTCACCCCTGATCTTATTGGGAATGCCTCTAGCCTCTCCCCATTGAATATAATGCTTGCTGATGGTTTCAGATAGATACTGCTAATTATTTTAAGGAACAGTCCATTTGTTCCTACACTCTCTAGTGTTTTTAGTATGAATGGATGCTGTATTTTATCAAAACCTTTTTCAGCATCTATTAATATGATCATATGATTTCTGACAGGTTTGTTGTCGATATAATTGAATATACTAACAATTTTCCTAACATTGAACTAACTGTGCATTGCTGGAATAAATCCTACTTGACCATAATGTATTATCCTATTGATAAGTTGTTATAATCATTTTGCTAAGATTTTATTTAAGATTTTTGCATCTATATTCATCAGGGAGATAGGTCTATAATTTTCTTTCTCTGTTTTAACTCTGCCTGGTTTAGGTAACAGCACCATATTGGTTTCATAGAAAGAGTTAGGCAGAGTTCCATCTTTCCCTAATTTTCCAAAGAGTTTATATAGAATTAGAGCCAATTGTTCCTTAAATGTTTGGTAGAATTTGCTTGTGAATCCATTAGGCCCTGGAGATTTTTTCTTAGGGATTCCAATGATGGCTTGTTGAATTTCTTTTTCTGAGATAGGGTTGTTTAGATATTTAATCTCTTCTTCATTTAACCTGGGCAATTTATATTTCTGTAAATATTCATCCATTTCACTTAGATTATCAAATATATTGGCATAGAGTTGTGCAAAATAATTTTCGAATTATTACTTTAATTTCCTCCTCATTGGTGGTAAGTTCACCTTTTTTGTTTATGGTACTAGCAATTTGGTTTTCTTCTTTCTTTTTTTAAATCAAATTGTCCAGAATTTTATCAATTTTATTGGTTTTTTCATAATACCAATAATATCCCCTGAGAGCCACTTTGAGTTAATCCCATCGGTTTTATTATATTGTTTCATTATTATCATTATCAAGGATAAAATGGTTAATTCTTTCTATAATTTGTTTTTTTAGTCCACTCATTTTTTAAAATGAGGTTATTCAGTTTCCAATTTGTTCTGGGTCTATATCTCCTTGGCCCAATATTGCACATGACCTTTATTGCATTGTGATCTGAGATAGATGTATTCACTATTTCTGACTTTCTGTAGTTGGTCATTAGGTTTTTTATGTCCTAGTACTTGGTCAATTTTTGTATAAGTTCCATGTACTGCAGAGGAAAAGGTACATTCCTTTCTACCCTGTTCAATTTCCTCCATATGTCTACCATATCAAATTTTTCTAACTATCTATTTACCTCCTTAACTTTTCTTGTTTATTTTATGATTCAATTTATATAGATCTGATAGGGGGAGGTTGAGGTCTCCCACTAGTAGAGTTTTGCTGTCTATGTCTTCCTGTAGTTATTTCAGCTTCTCCTCTAAGAATTTGGGTGCTGTCCCACTGGGTGCATATATATTTAGTAATGAAATAATTTTATTGTCTATGGTACCTTTTAGGAGGATAAAGTTTCCTTTTTTTATCTCTTTTAACACTATTTTTGCTGCTGCTTTGTCTGAGATAAGGATTGCTACCCCTGATTTTTTTACTTCAGCTGAAGCAAAATATATTTTGCTCCAACCTTTTACCTTTATTCTATATGTATCTCTCTGCTTCAAATGAGTTTTTTTGCAAGCAGCATACTGTAGGATTCTGGTTTTAATCCACTCTATTATTTACTTATGTTTTAAGGGAGAGTTCATCCCATTCACATTCAAAGTTATGATTACTAATTCTTTATTGCCCTCTGTGCTATCTTCCCTCTGTTTGTATGTTCCACCTTTTTACTCCCCTTGTCCATATTCCCCATTATTTTGTTTCTGAATACCACCCCCCTTCAGTGTGGTTGCCCTCCTATATCATCCCCTGCCCTTTATTTCCCCTTTCCCTTCCTTTCCTTTTGTTATTTCTCCTTTTTTCCCCCCCACTCCCCTTCCCTTTCTCCATCCCCCCTCCCCTTTTCCCCTTTTAATACTTGAAAGGTTAGATGTTTTATAAGTTAACTGAGTATGTGTAGGTTAACTTTAACCCAAGTCTGATGAGAAGAAGATTCAGGTGTTTCTCCTCTGCTTCCTTCTTCCCCTCTATTACCATAAGTTTTTTGTACCTCTTAGTGTAATGAGATTTACCCCATTCAGTCCCCTCCCTCCTCCCATCTCTTTCCTGTCCCCCTTTTTAAGGAGGTTGTGTTTTTTAGATCATTCTGAGTCATAGAAAATTCTGAGTGTCTGTCACTTCTAGTTCAGTATATTCTATATAATAGAGTTAAAATTCTTGAGAGCTATTAGAGTGTTTCTCCCAAGTGGGGTTAAAGCCAGTTAACATCCCTTTAGATAGCAGTCTCATGGATAGATCATGAATGTCCATCATTTCTGGCGAAGTATATTCTCTCAGTTAGAGTAACAATTCTCAAGATTTATGAGAATCTTTTCCCCCATGCTGGGATATAGCCAGTTTCAACTTACTGGATAGCAGTTTTTCTCCTTTTACCTCTCTCCCCCTTTTTTTAACCTTTTCATGTGTCTCTTGAACCTCCTGTTTGATGTCCACATTTTCTATTGAGCTCTGGTCTTTTCATCAGGAATCTTTGGAATTCTTCCATTTCGTTAAATGTCCATCTTTTTTCATGGAAGAGAAGGCTCAGCTTTGTTGGGAAAGTAGATTCTTGGCTGCATTCCAAACTCCCTTGCTTTCAGAAATATCTCATTCCAGGCCCTTCGATCCCTTAATGTTGATGCAGCCAGGTCCTGTGTGATCCTTACTGAGGCTCCTTGAAATTTAAATTGTTTCTTTCTGGCTGCTTGCAGGATTTTCTCTTTTATATGATAGTTCTGGAATTTGGCCACAACATTCCTTGGGGTTTTCATTTTAGGATCTTTTTCTGGAGGGGGTCAATGTATTCTTTCAATAACTACTTTGCTCTCTGATTTCATGATATCAGGGCAGTTTTCCATCACTAGGCCCTGTAATATTAAGTCCAGGTTTTTTTTTTATCTCTTCAATGTTTTCAGGAAGTTGTATAATTCTCAGGTTGCCCCTCATCGATCTATTCTTGAGCTCAGTTGTTTTGTTGATGAGGTATTTTACATTTTCTTCTATTTTTTTCTATTTTTTGATTTTTTTTAACTGGCTCTTGCTGTCTCATGGAGTCATTAGTTTCTGCAGACTCCATTCCTTTTTTGGGGGAGGAATTTTCTTCATTAACCTTTTGCAACTCCTTTTCCAATTGGTCCATTCTAGTTTTGAAAGAGCTTTCAATTTGACCAATTGAGGTTTTGAGAGAATTATTTTCTTTTTGCATTTACCCAATTGAGGATCTGAGAGAATTATTCTCATTTTGTCTTTGTCCAGTTGATGATGTGAGAGATTTATTCTCATTTTGTAATTGTCCAATTGATGATCTGAGAGATTTATTCTCATTTTGTATTTGTCCAATTGAGGATCTGAGAGATTTATTCTCCTTTTGTATTTGTCCAATTGTACTTTCTAAGGATTTGTTTTCTTGATACAAGGTATTAATTGTCTCTCCCAAATTTTCCAGTTGATTTTTAATATCCTTCCTTATTTCTTCAAGGAAGTCTTTCTGTGCTGAAGACCAGATCCTATTTTCCTCAGAGGTTCTAGGTCTTTCTGAGTTAGGGTCTTTCCCTTCCAAGAATTTTTCTATGGATCCACCTTTCTTCTGACCCTTCTTCATTTTACTAAAACCTTGAGTTGGGGAGGGGCTGCTTCACAGGGACTTGGGATCACTAGAGGTTTACTCACTGAGTGCAATTTCTATGGCTGGCCAGTAGGAGGTGCTGGTTGCTTTCTCTGGAGTGTCTGTGACCTTGATTGAGGCCTTCTCCCTTTGCTTGAAGGGAGGTGTTGGAGCTATTGAATTCTTTTGCCTTCAATCAATGGTGGAATTTAGCCAGATGTCATTCCTTGAGATTGTCAGCTGGGCTGATTCTTCTGCTCACACACCTGGGCCTGAGGCAGAATTAGTCTGAAAAAGTTTGTTCTAGGAAGAGGAGGCATAGACTCTGAGTTCCACAGACAAGAGGAGCCCAGGGATGGTGTCCACAGCTCTCCTGCACTGGAACCCCCCCCCCCCCAGCCCTGTCAGCAAGCTCTGGAAGGACAGCACCAACACCAGTGCCTCTGCTCCCTAGTTGACTCAGGCTCCTGCTGTCTAGCCCCACTGCTGATCCAGCAGGTGCAGCTCTCGGGCCCGAGACTCCAGGCTCCAGTTCAGCTGCTTATCTGGTTGATCCGGGTCTGATCCTGATCCTCCATCTGAGCCCAGACTCACCTGCCCAAATTCATCCAGTGCTGCTGGGGAAGCCAAATCCTGAGGTAGATTCTTTCTCCTGGCTTCTCTTTCTGGGTTTTGTGGGTCAGATTTCTTTTAAGAGGTTTGTTTCATATGCTAGATGGGGAAAGATCAGAAGTCTTCTCTCTGCCATCTTGGCCAGAAGTCTTCAAGATTGTTTTAATTTGTATTTCTCTGATCAATAATGATTTAGAGCATTTTTTATATGATTAGAAATTGCTTTGATTTCATTGGAAAACTGTTCATATCAATTGACTATCAGTTAAAGGTTGCTGATAATTCTTATATATTTGACAAAGTTCTTAATATATTTGAGATATGAGGCCTTTATCTGAGAAATTGTCTATAAATCCCATTTTCTTCTTTCCTTTTGATTTTAGCTAGCACATTTTTTATTTAATGTAATGAAAATGATTTATTTTATACCTCAAACAGCTTTCTATCTCTTGTTCATTCATAAATTTCTCACCTATTCATAAAGTTAATAGGTAATATCTTCTATATTCTTCAAATTTTATCATAATATCTCTTTCTATATCTAAGTCATGTATCCATTTTGAGTTTAATATTGGCAAATGATGTAAGATATTGGTCTATGCTCAATTTCTACCAGACTGTTTTCCAGTTTTTTCAACAATTTTTACCAAATAATAAATTCTTATCCTCAGTCTTTACACTAAATACAAGGTTACCATATTTGTTTGCTGCTGTAAATTGTGTCTATTCTGTTCCACTGATCAACCTTTCTATTTCTTAGACAGTTTTGATAATTGCTACCTTTTAATGTAGGTTAAGATCTGCTATTACTAAGCCTCCTTCCTTATTATTTATTTTTTTATTTTTTCCAATTAAATGTAAAGCCTATTTTTAACATTCATTTTAATAAATGCATTCCAAATTCTTTTCCTTCCTACCCCTTCTCATTCATAAGAAGGCAAGAATTTTAATAGGTTATATTTCTGCAATCTTGTAGAACATTTCTGTAGTAATCATATTATGAAAGAAGAAATGGACAAAAAAGAAAAACCCATGAAAAAGTAAAGTTAAAATAGTATGCTACAATTTATATTCACATTCTGGATGTATATGGCATTTTCCATCCAGAGTCCTTTGAAACTGTCTTGTATCATTATATTGTTAAGAGGACATTTGTCTTTTTTTTGCAAGGCAATGGGTTTAAGTGGCCTGCCCAAAGCCACACAACTAGGTTATTATTAATTGCCTGAGGCCACATTTGAACTCAGATCCTCCTGACTTCAGGGCCAGTGCTCTTTTCACTGTGCCACTTAGCTGTCCCCTTGTCCTTTGTTTTTGAAGAAGACCTTTATGTTAGGGAGGTGATGCCAGGATAATACATTTGAACTGAATTTGAATGAGTGGAGAGCTGTGCTAAATTAAGGGCTTACTTTTCTCCCACAGAGCCATCTGGGTCCAGTGACCAGATATGAATCAGGAAGACAGAAGATAGCATGAATGTGAAGTAATCAGAGATAAGTGACTTGCCCAAGGTCATACAATTAGTAAGTGTTTGAGATTGGATTTGAACTCTCATCTTCCTGACTTCAGGACTGATACTTTACTCATAGTGCCATGTATCTGAGAAGAACTAAGTTATTTATAGTTGGACAACATTGCCATTTCTATGTAAAATGTTTTCCAGGTTCTGCTCATTTTACTTTGTATTAGTTCAGGTAAATCTTTCCATTTTTATTCTTAAAGTATCCTATTTATCATTTTTATGCCACAAAGTTTCCTTTTATGTTCATATACCACAACTTGTTCAACCTTTCCCCAAATTATGAACATCCTCTAGTTTTTCAATTCTTTGCCACAAAACCATAGAACTGCCACAATTATTTTCCTACATGCTAGGTACCTCTCTTTCTCTCTCTCTCTCTCTCTCTCTCCCTCCCTCCCTCCCTCCCTCCCTCTCTCGCTTTTGCTCTCATTCTCGCTCTCTCTGTCTATCTCTCCACTATTTATCATTTTCCTTTTTTGTCATATTAACCAATCTGATAGGTTTGAGGCAGCACCACAGAGTACTTTTATTTTTTTTTAATTGGTATTTTATTTGTGAAATTACATATGAAAGTTTTTCAACATGTATCCATATGCATATACATATTTACAAGTTACATAATTTTTTTCCACCCTTCCTCCCCATACCCTCCCCTCAGGGGTGAACAGTATGGTGAACATTATACCATATACTTTTATTTTTAACATGTTCACAGATTAGCCATTTTTTGTATGAGAAATTAGGACTAAGGAAAAAGAAAGAAAACCTTGAGATAGGAAGAAAAAATGCATAAAATAAAATTTTCATAAGTTTACATAGTATTCATTCAGATTTTTGTAGTCTGTTTTTTGTTTGCTTGTTTTGTTTTTCTTTGTCTGAATGTGGATAGCATTGTACATAACAGATCTAACAGGGTTGTTCTAGGTCTCTGAACTGCTGAGAGGTGCTGAATCCATGAAAGTTAATCAACTCACAATATTGTTGTTAATGTGTGTACTATTCTCTTAGTTCTGTTCCCTCCAATCAGCATCAGTTCCTGTAATTCTTTGCATGCTTCTCTAGAACCCAACTATTCATAATTTCATATGGAACAATAATATTCCATAACATTTATATTCTATAATTTGTCCAGTCATTCCCCAATTTGATGGGCATCCCCTCAATGCCTAATTCTTTGCCACTGCGAAAAGAGTCGCTATGAATATTTTGAAATATGGGTACTTTTATAGGATTTGTTGTTTGATCCACTCATTCTTTAAAACTGTTATTTATCTTTCAATTAATTTTTATTGCATCATGATCTGAAAAGTATCCATTTATTATTCCTGTCTTTCTACACTTGATTGTAAGATTTTTATGCCCTAGTACATAATCAATTTTGATATAGGTGCCATGTACTGCTAAGAAAAGGGTATATTCTTTTCTATTTCCATTCAGTTTTCTCCAGGAGTTTATTATAGATAAGTTTTCTAAGACTATATTCGCCTTCTCTACTTCCTTCTTGTTTATTTTGTGGTTAGATTTATCCAGTTCTGAGAGAGTGAGGTTGAGGTCCCCTATTATTAAAGTTTGCTCTCTGTGTCCTTGTAATTCATTCAGTGTCTCCTCTAAGAATATGACCAGGTGCCCATATGTTTAATAATGATAAAACCTCATTGCCTACAGTGCCTTTTAAGAAGATCTCATTTGCTTATTTATGCTAGATTATTTTCTGAAAAATAAATTTAAGACTCTTTTCCTTGTCATGATTTTCAGGTTGACCAATAATTTTAAATTATCTCTTCTGGATCTATTTTTCAGGTCAGCTGTTTTTTCCAATGAACTATTTCACATTGCTTATTTTTCTATATATTTGAGAAAAGAGGCCTTTATCAGGGACATTTGCTGTAAAGATTGCTTCCCAGCTTTCTACTTTCTACTTTTTGTCTAATTTTAGTTGCATTGGTTTTGTAGACACAAAACCTTTTTTTAATTGAATATACTCAAAAATATCTGTTTTGTGTCTCAGATTCCTCTCTATCTCTTGTTGCATCAAAAATTATTTCCTTATCCCAAGATCTGACAGTTAAACTATTCCTTGATTTCTTAATTTGCTTATGATATTGCCCCTTCCATATAAATCATATATCCATTTTGATTTTATCTTGGTATATGATGTTTGTCTTCACTACCATACTGCCATACTACTAAACTGTTTCCTTAGCAGTTTTTGTTAGATTCAGTCCTTTCTTAGACTCTAAAAGTCATGACTATTTAAATATCTTTGTTTGTGCTTAAATATGACATGAATAGATACCTGTTCTGAAATCTAGCCCTTAACTCTCAAAGGAAGATTATGATATAGATGTTGCTAGTTGGTAAAATGGATAGAATACTGTGTCTGAAGTCAAGAATACCTGTCTCAGTGTCTTTATTAAAGATAGAACAATAGCAGTACCTACCTTGAGAGGCTGTTGCAAAGACAAAATGAGATAGTGTCTATAAATTACTGATTCCTAGAACATAGTAGGCAATATTTAGATGTATACTTCCATTCCTTCTCTGCTCTGATGCATGGCATATTGAGATAAGAAGGAAGAGGAGAAGGAGAAGGAAGAGGAAGAAAGTACTTATGTTGCCAGAAGCATAACAAGGAAGGGTCAGGAAGTATTTAGGTCTGCTTCTTGTGGGTAATTTCTCCTTTATCCAAGAGCAGTGCATAGTACCTAGAATTATTTCTGTATGTCACTTAAAATATTTTTTGTGTAGGGTAGGGGTGGGGACCCTTTTTTTCTGCCAGAGGCCATTTACCTGCTATATTTGCTCAAACAATTAATTCACCCTAAAAAGCCCCAAGATTTATTGAATTGCAAGTCCCACCTGTGATAGATCATTGTGCTAGATCACTGGCCTTATACAGTCTACAGACCCACCCCTGGTCGAGGACCCCGGAACTGATTCCACTTTCCTTGATCACTTTCAGAGATAGGGTAAAAAATAACTTACACTTACCAGTTTAGCTCCCTCCCACCAAATGCTGGTTATATGAGAAAATAGCATGTTCCAGATAAACAGTGGTATAACTCTTTTTCAAAGTTAAAAAAAGTCTACAACAGGAATGTTTTATATATTAGAATATTCTAAAGAATATACAAACAAAAAAAAAGCTTTTTGGTTTCTTGAGAGTAAGGTAACATCAGTTCAACTCAGAAGAGAGATTGATTTCATTGAAGAAAAATCTCAGCATTTTCTGGGATGCCAAATACTGAAATTTGAGGGACATGATCGGGTCACCCCAAAATTCTGTGAATCTGAAGGTTCCCCTACAATAAGCAGTCCAAAGTCTGAGTTTGCCTCCATCAACCACTTCTTTTGAGGCTCTCTAATCATCTCCATATGTACTAAATATACCATATATGGATATACATACAACTATCTCTCCATAATATATAGTTTACACACATATACATACACAAATACACCCCCCATATATACACATACATGAATATAATGCATTTGTATTTCATGTATACATATATATCTGGAATTTGCAAGTGATATATGAATCCTATACAGTATGAAATTGGAGAAAATAAGCAAAGAGAATTTCCTGAATTCATCTACATTGCACCTGCTCCTTAAAAAAATGACAGATTTTCTGGTCTTCTTAATAATATCTGTCTAGTCAGAACCTTTCAGTATTTCCACATGCATTTTCATCAAATCTATTAATATTTTTCTATGGACTAATGAAATTGATAGGCTTGTGTCTTGCTTATAATTTACAAATATCTATTGCATTCTCTTCTCTCAGGAAATTTTCAGACTCTAAGTTCCTAATTTCTTAATTTTTCTCTTATCTTTCTCCTCATTCACCTAATATCACTGACTCATACTTTTTGTATAAGAATCATTCACAGTTATTTGAGATACCAAGATGTAAGAAAAGGAAACAAAATTTTGCGTGAAATGATTGTTGAAAATCTAAGAGGACCTCTATCACTCCTTGCTGGTCCTCTAGTATACTTCTAAGATAGTATGATATTGTAGAAGCAAACATAACAAATAGTTGTAAGAAAATCTGTTTTGAGTGTAATAGTAATCACCAAATATTGTGTCAGTTAGGATGGGCTCATGCTTCTAAAACATTATTTGGCTATGATTTACTTAGTGAGATAAACATAGAGTTAGTCATTTATGGTCAGGAAAATCTATATGAAAATTCAGAGGGACCTGAAAGTAAAAATAACAAGGGTATGCCAGTCATTTTAGATTCTTCTTTATGCCTGTGAGTTATGAATGCAATATGAAAGACTGTGAAATGGCTTCTCATAGTCTATATTGTAATAAGTATTATGCTTGGACGATTTGGAAGACTTAGAGGTTAATAAAGAAAGGCTATGTAGGAAAGATAAAATAAAGGATCAACATATCTGAACAGTTCTGGCAAAAGAATGAGAATAAGAACTTTGAAACTGCTATAAAATAAACCAGTTTTTTGTTTGGAAATATATAGATTGTCAGTTCATGCTGACCAATTTTATTTAAAATGATTAATTTTTCCCTTTACCTTCATGGATATCATCATTTTAGAGAACATATTAATTAGAGAAGAGAAAAGAGGATAAACATTGACTAAGTGCCTAAAATATCCCAGGGCCATACTAAATACTTTATATGTGTGTGTGTGTGTGTGTGTGTGTGTGTGTGTGTGTGTGTGTGTGTGTGTATCTTAAAATCATAAATATTCATGTTACAAAGAAATGCTACAAAACATAATAGAAATTATCCTGTTGTCAATGGAATGCATATTTTAAACAGAATACATGCTGATTTTAACGAGATTTAAAATTTATGTAGCTAAAGTGTGAAGACAATTGAGATAGTTATGTTAAGCAATTTGTCGTTGGCATAAGAATGGAATGACTAATGTGAAAAAACTTCTAATTATTATGATATTATAATCTTGAGCATAGCAATGGTCATAGGCATGCCTGGTACAAGGGATTGATGTGCCCACACATATAGGCATATTGGACCCATACTCTATGCATGTCTAGGTAGTTTGATAGGATATTTCTATTCTATCACTGTGCAGAAAGACAACAAAAATAGATGTGTCATAACTAAACAGGCCATGTCTCAAAACAAATTTTTGCTTTTTGTGTTTATGTGTATGTGTTTTGAAGTTTTATTTCCTACACTCACCTTTGTGAAGAGTGTAGGAGAAAGGGAACACATGAGATATCTTGCAAATTTATTCCAAATCTTCTGTCCATTGTTTACAATTCTGCTAAATCCACCAAATTTAATCACTCTTTTACCTACATCCCTTCAAATATATCAAGCTAGCTCTTTGCTACTCTTTAGTCTTCTTTAGGCTAAAAATTCCTAGTTCCTGTAACCAATTTTAATGGTACTATCTCTGAATGTCTTACTACGCTGGTGTTCTTCCTTTGTACTCATTCCAGGTTTTCAACATCATTCTTAAAATGTGTTACTTAGATCAAAACACAATAGACCAAATGAGGTATGCTCAGGGGATAGTATAGCAGAAATATTATCTCTGTTACCTGTCTATATTATTGCAACTCACCCTAGACTGTTGAGGTATAATGAGCTTGTATTCTACTAATATTTCCACATTTTTCATATGAACTATTGTCTAGCTATAAACCATCATTTTATACTTAAGGAATCTTGGAATTTGGGACAGTGAAGGATAGAATTTTATAATTATTTCTATTAAATTTCATATTGTAAGCAATGCCAATCATTTGGATGTCTCAGATTTTTTATTTTTATTTAATCATATAACATATTAGATCTTCAAATTTTGTGTGACCAACAAATCTAATGAACAGATAACCTGTGCCTTTTCATCAGAGTCATTAACTCTCTTCCCCACATCTAAAGTCACTTTCTGGGAAAAAAAAACCTTTCCCATTCCTCCTTAATGCTAATATTTTCCCTCTGATACTACACATTTTATAGCACACACACACAAACATGCATTTTATCATATACACAAATACACACACACACACACACAACATGTATCTTTTGAACGTAGCCCTTTGCATGTTGTCTTTTTCCTTAGATTGTGAACTCCTTTAAATCAGGGACTATCTTTTACCTTTTTTGTATCTCTAGAAATTCAGGCAATATCCATTGATTTGGTCTGACTAGATGAAAATGTTGAAAAACTAGAGTCAGATCTAGTCAATGACCCATTCATCTATCCCAGGTCTTCCCATCTTGTTCACAAGGATATCATAAGAAACTGTTAAAGAACTTCAAAATAGGGCAAAATACATCACAATCATATTTACACTAGATTGACCACATGATGACCAGGGAGTTGGAATTAGCATCAGTAACTTAATATAACACTTGTTTATTTGTGTGGGTTTCAGTCAACAATTGAATTTGATTTTCCAAGTTAGTAATAATTTACTTACTATATATGATATTAGAGATGAAAAGAGTGCTAATCTTGTGCAGGTATCAAATAAATTTTTATATTACCTATGTTATTACTTATTTTGCCAATATATATTTTATTATTTCCAAATTACATGTAAAAATTAACATTTATTTTTGAAAATAATGTGTACCAAATTATCTCCCATTCTTCTACCCCTTGCCAATTTATTGAGAATATGAGCAATATGTTATTGATTATAGATATGAAGTTATGCAAGAGATTTCCATATTAGTCATGTTGCAAAAGAAAACACATACAGAAACAGGAAAAATAAAGAAATAAAAAAGGTAAAAATCTGTACTCAGAATACATTAGATTTTTCTCTGAAGGTTTGTAGCCTTTTTTATCCTGGGTTATTTGGAATCATATGGTCTTAATAATACATTTAAAAAGTTTAAGTTGTTTTCCTCTTGATGTGTTTTTCCTTCTTAAAACTTAATGGCATTTAAAAGTAAAAAGCTAGTTAGCAAATGTCAAACTGTCATTTACAAATGTTTAAGTGAACTTATAACTTTCATAATTATCCCTTTTAACTTGAACTTTATGTAATTGTTAATTTTAAAACATTGAGGCAATCATTCCTTATTCTGCAAGTTGATCCAAGCATGAAAATAATTTTACTTCTCATGGACATTTTAGACTCTCCTGATTCAATTAGCAAAGTACATTTTTAATAGGGGAAAATTTAGCCCATCATTTCTAAAATTAAAAATTCTCATGATGTTTTAAGAATTAAATTATTATCCTCAAGTTACTTTATAATTAATAGTTGCCTTTTTAAATACAAGAGGTACATAAAATAGAAAAGTTACTTGACTCTTAAGTATCTCTTGAAATTTTAGTTATGAGATCTGTCAGTACTGACATCTTAATTTCATTTCACTCTTCAGCTGATGCATTTATTTTTATGTAATTATGAGCTGTCAAAAGTCTTTTCATAACAACAGATTTTATTTGCTTCACTGAACTTAATGAAATCCATGTGCATGAGCGAATTTCATAGATATATTTAAATTCAGTACCTGAAATTCATACATCCTAACAGCACATAATATTCCAATGCATAGAAGCTTATGAACAGAAAGAAAATCATGGGCTTACAAAATCATGGGATTGGAAGGTACCTCAAGGGGTTGTTTTATTTTTATTTTTATTTTCATATTTAGGCATTTTATATCCAGATTTTTTTAGACTGAAGACAGGCACTTAAAAATAGGGAAGGAGACTTTAAAATCTTTAGTAACCTGTCAAGTTGTCTCTTGACACTGCCAAAAAGTACTTTCTTTTATAAATTTAAAAGCCATTTACTTTTGTCCTGTCCCCAGCAGCTGGTTTATGTTCCATGAAATAATCAGATATATAATGTTCCTCCCAACTCCATTCTGTAGAACCCCTTCATGTATCTTTTGTTCATGAATCCTACATTGTCAAATTTGCAATTTTTTTCAGTCCTTTATGCCACCACATTTTTCTTAAGTTAGGTAGTTGTAAAATGTTCATTCAGGTAAATCAGATAGTGAGTTTTTTGACAAATTAACAATCAAAGGGGTTTCTAAGCTTCCTATTTTTTAAAAAATCATTCCTGAGCATATCTTACTGAAAATCTCAAAATAAGTTCAGAGTTCAAGTTTCATTTTCGTAAGTACTACCTGCCTGAAGCATCTCACCTCTAAAATGGGTATAATAACATTTGTTCTACTTATCTCTTTAGAAGAATGAATAATAAGCCTTAAAGCATCATAATATATGCTATTATTGATTTTATTACTAAAGGGTCTAAACTCCATGAATTTTAGACTCCTTCAACAGTTGTTACTCTTGAATAGTTTTTAAAAATAACATCACATTTTCATACTGACAGGATAGTTTAAAAGCTTCATTACCTTTTGATGATGAAATAAAAATTTGATGAACAAAGCTGATGATTTTTGCACAACTTCTGATTTGTTGCTTCATATTTGCATTCTGACTCTCTTTGCTGGTTTTCTAAGGAAAATGGAAAAATGATCATAGTTTCTAAAATGAAAGAGTTAGCATTTTTTTGTGATGTGAGAAAAACTGGGAATGTGTTTCAACATCACACTTCATTGATTTGGTCTTTAATGATAAGCAAATGTTTTAGAATTCTGTGGCTATCAATGAGTTTTTCTCTACATAAAAATTTCAAGATGAATAAACTCATTTATAACAGGGCATAGGATGATGAGGAGTGTCTTCAATTATAAAGAAAAGGGAATAGATTTATTTTGCTTGGTCCCAGAGGGAAGAAGTAGTAACTGTGCTTAGACGTTGAAGAGAGTGAGATTTAGGTTTGAGGTAAGAAGACACCTTTCAAGTGGAGATATTCTAGAGTATCACAGGCTGTATCCCGAGGCCATTAATGGGTTCACTATCACTATATATCTTCAAGTGGAGGTTGGATGATCCATTTGTCATGTATATTATAGAAGGAATTGTTGTTCTAATAGGAGTTGAAATTAATAACTTCTGAGGTTTTTTCCCACATCTAAATATCTGTGTGGTAAACTCCTCAATAAGGTGATGAACCGTCAGAGGAGGATTCAATAGAAAACAAAAAACAGGAGGGAAACTTTTTAAGGGGGATCAAAGAACTTAGCAATAAGAAGTTTAGGCTAGGGAGGGGTGGAGATCTGATTCAGGGGATCATCAGAAAGGACTGTTGTACTGTTGGTATATTCTCCCTGGAAGAGGGACTAGTACAACTCTTACTCCAAGGGAGTTGGGAAGGATTAAAAAGCATCCCCGCAAAGGAATGTAATAGCAATAGGAAGTGAGATAGTGAAAAGTCACAGGGATAGCAGTCATCATGCAGAAGGTTCTCTCCTTGGGTGATGACCATATGAAAATTCCTCTCAAAGTTGGAAGTGTACTTTTATGATTACTGTGGCTCATGGCAAAGCCCTTCTAGTTTTATTCTAGGTAAAACTCTGCAGAAAAACAACAAAAATTAAAACATAAAGAAATCACAAGAAAAAATAGACCAATTATTCCCCCCTACAAATTTCCAGAAGAAATCTTTTTTTTTCTTCAGAGTTTAAAAGTAACAGGTTTTGTATCTGGGTCAAGTGATACAAAACACATTTGATGAAAGTGGCATTAAATACATCTGCAGAAAAACTTTAGTAGGATAGGGTGAGGGGGCATAATAACTTCTGGAGAGATGGGGCAAAATGTAACTATGCCAGTGGAATAGTGATTGATGGAAGGCAAGAAAGAGAAAGAATAAATACATAATTTTACAAGTTCCCAATTTTACCCACTGTTTTTGCTTATTATGTATGTTAAACTCCTTTGTTTCTACATTGCTGAAAGACTGCAGGTGTTTTCAGGACCCTTTAAATTTCATTGGCATGGATTCTGTGATACTTCAACAATCAAATAATAACCGCTCCTTTAATCTCTATGACCAACACTATTGAATCACAATCAGATGGATTTTGTCTTTTTATTTAAGACTCTCAGTACATATTCATTTATTTTTAAAAATTACATTTCCATACAATTTCCTTATATATTAGGTGTTCAACCCTATGAGTTTGTGAATATGCAAAACTTTATCTTCATTCTATTCAGAAAAAATGTAATTAATCAGTACTTATTTTTATATTATTAATGGAGGGACAGATACTTATTATCTTGAATCATATATGTTATATTGGGATTTGATTGTACTATGTGATCTCCATTTTCTTTCTTGTTGAAAAACCTGAGGGTTTAGTGAACTTTTTTGAATTTAGATTTATTCAATATTTCAATTCAATCCAACATCCATTTATTAAAATGTCATTTGACAACTTCCTATCTACAATCTTGTCCAGAGCTCTTTCTTGAAAAAAAAACACACTTCATTCTCCTTCCCCCTCAAGTTACCATCTTGTTTTTCCTTCTACTTTTAATTGTTCAACATCTAGAAAAAGCTATTTTCAAAACTTCTACTTCTTCATCTCCTATACACTTTCTTAACCCCTAGTCATTTGAATTCTCTCCCCTTCACTTGACTGAAACTGTTATCTTCAGAGTGTCTGATAAGTTCTTAAGTGCTAAATCTATTTAAAAACTATTTAACCATTCCCTTCTTCCTGGATTTTCTGATATTTCTCTTTCCTAATTTTTCCTTCTCTCTATATCACCTTTTCTTTTAATTTTTCTTTAATTTATTGTTTTTTATATTCCACTCTTATGTGTAAGTGAGCACCTTTCATTTCAAGTCTTATCCCTCACTTCCTTATTTCTGTCAAGTACAGTATTATCTTTCTAGGCAGTCTCCTTCCCATTCTCCTTGGGATCATCTTCACTTGTTCACTTGTTTTACTTTCTCCACTCTCTTTTCTGATTAGTTGCTATGTTTGTATTTCTTCTATCTATTCCACTTCCATGGATGCCTCCCTAGTTCAGACACTCTACCTCTCGATTGTGTGACTGTGATAACTTTTTTTTGATGTGATAACTTTTTAATTGGTCTCCTTCTTCAAGATTCTCCTTTCCGTTCTATTCTTCACATATTTGTTGAATTGATGTTTTTAAAATGTTTATCTGCCCATACCATTCCTCTGCTCCAGAAGCCTCAGTGGCTCCCTACCATTCATTATAAGAAGTATAAAATTGTCTGTTTGACCTTTCAAAGCCTTTCACATTTTACACCCTTCCCCTCATTAGTATTTTTACCATATGTTAAGATTGCTAGCTTTATGTACTTTATTTTCCAGACAGGCTTAACTATTTCCTATTTCCTGGATATTTCATCCTGTCTTCTACCTTTGTGCTTTTGCAGAGACTTTCTCAAATGATTGGAAGAGTCTTCCTTCTGATTGCTACCTCTGAGAAGTACAGTTCCTATTACCACACATCTTGAGGCCTTCTGTAATTGCTTTGGGTGATATTTCTCTAATACTTTATACAGAATTACTTTGTATGTATCATGTACATATTTCTAAATATGCTTCCCCTTGGAAAATGTAAATTTCTTGAAAGCAGATGTTTGAGGGTTTTTTTTTTTTTTTGGTCTTTGAATCTGTAGTGCCTAACACAGAACTGGTCATTTAGTAGATACTTGTTGAGTGCTTGCTGTTGAATTGAATTAAATTGAAGAAGGCTACAGAATCAAAGTTACCCTTGGAAATGGGTGGGTTGGGAAAACTAGAAATATTATTCATACTTCCTTGTAAGTCACATCTAGCCAAATTTTTGTGACACACATCATTTTTATAAGCAATATACATACTACTCCTTTCATATAAATTGAAATTCTTCCAAAAATATTTTATATGGATGTAGATATAGATATTTATACCTCTTCTCTGTCTATGGCTTTTAGGAAGCATTTACAAAGCTCCTTTAAAATAATGCACCTTTTGAAGGCTCAGGTCTCATAGCCACATAGCAATTATAGACATCTTTACATGCTTATTGTAGAAAAGTAGAAGAAAAAAGGAAGTCATGCCTAAATGGAAGGAAAATTCACAAAGTTCACAGAGGTGAATAGAGTAGTTAACTGATTTGATTTTTCAGGTATTCAAAGAAAACCTGAAAAATAATTTCAAAGGACACATTTTTATTGCACTGCTGAAGAAGAGCATTTTCCAAAAAGAGTAGTAACTTATGTGATAGCATCTGTGGTGGAGGATTAGAAAGTAAAAAAAAATTCTATGAAGAACTTGACAGAACTTTACAAATCAACATATACTTCAATTCTTGGTTACCTCATTACAAAGATGGATATGGGGAAGAATGTAAAAAAAAAAAGAAAATAAGATTATGGAGTCAGAAATAAGTGCATTTTAAACTGTATTCAAGAAGACTTATAGAGGTAGATTGTAAACATTTTCTACAAGAAGTGAGTTGGAACAAAGTCTACAGAGGAGGAAATAAATTTAAGATCATAGATTTAGAACTAGAAAGGACTCCAGATTTATTCTGCTACACCTTTTCCCTATTTATAAATGAGGAAATTGAGGCCAAGGGGCTTGAGATAATAGCCAAAGTCACATAAGTCAATAAAGGCAATCAACAATCATTTTTCAATTGCTTACTACATGCTAGTCACTGTGATAAATTTTGGGGATACAAATGGAAAATCTAGCACTAGCATAGGTGCTTCTTGACTTCAATGAGTTCCCATTCTAATGAGGGAGAAACTGGCAAGTAATAAGACACATTACTGAGTGATCTCAGAGGAATATTCTTTTATTATAGATATTTTAATTTTCCAAATATATATTATTAAAGATTGTCAACATTCATCCACATGCATATGTATGTTTTTGAGTTACAAAATTTTCTTTCACCCTCCCTTCCCACCCCCTCCCCTCAGCAGCAAATAATCAAGTTAATATTGTAAGACACATACGTGTTAAACATGTTAACAGATTAGTGATTTTCCATATGAGGAATTAGGAGTAAAGGAAGGAAATACATAAGAGATATTATTTTTTAAAATGTGAGTGTAGTGTTCATCAGATTCTGAAGGTTTTTTTTTTGTTTTGTTTTTCTTCCTCTGGATGGAGATGGCATTGTCCATAGTCAGTGTAATAGGATTGTTTTAGCTCTCTGAACTTCTGAGAGAGCAGCTGCATCCATCAGGGCTGATCATCTCACAATATTGTTGTTGATGTGTACATTGTTCTCTTGGTTCTGTTCCTTTCATGCAGCATCAGATCCTGTAATTCATTCCATCCTTCTCTAGAATTTGACCATTTATGGTTATGTATAGAACAATAGTGTTCCATAATATGCATGTACCATGACTAGTTTAACCATTCCCCAATTGATGGGCATCCCCCAGAAGGAAGATACTAATTAATGGGGAGGAGAAATAGAGGAGGTCAGGAAAGGCTTCTTAAAAAGGGGAAGATTTTAATTGATTTTTGAAGGAAACTAGGAAAAAATAGGGGATCATTCCAGAAATGGGGAAGAGCCAGTGAAAAGTGACAGAATCAGAGTTGCAATAAATATTCAATTATTATTTGTGAATTTCCTCCCCTCTTGTTTTTTCCTCACTATTTTCTTTCTCAGTCTCTTTTTACCATATCCTAATTTATTATTATTTATTATTACCAATTTGTCTTCTTCTCCCTTCTTCCCACCCTTCACAAATAAGTGTGCCATGGGCAAGTATTAATAAGTTTGAAATTACTAGATCATAGACCATGAAACTAGGAGAAAAGACTAGAAACATGAGAGGGTGCTAGGTAATGATAAACAGGAAGTGTTACAGACAGAATTTTAACATCTAACTCAAAGTCTAATATTCTTTTCACTGTACTATATTTAAATGTAGTTAACAATGTGAGTCACTTTTGAGGTTGATTGTGTACAGTTAGATTACTTGTTTTTCATTGTAACAATAAAAATCAACACATAATTTTTAAGAAGAGGAAAAAAAGAAAGTGAATGAAACTGATATAATTCTAACCAAATCACACTAGATAACCTGTTGATGCCAAAGCATGGAGTATATTCTATGCTGATCCGAAATGAAAATGGATTTTTTTTGTATATAGTAATATCCTTGGGATACTTCCATTTACAGATGACATTGTGTTTTTTAGATTAGGTCCTAATGTATTGAAGGGAGTCCTAAATGAGATCTTTTTGTTTGTCCTTTTTTCTTTTCTTTTTTTTTAGTTTTTTTGCAAGGCAAATGGGGTTAAGTGGCTTGCCCAATGCCACACAGCTAGGTAATTATTAAGTGTCTGAGACTAGATTTGAACCCAGGTACTCCTGACTCCAAGGCCGGTGCTTTATCCACTATGCCACCTAGCTGCCCCTTGTCCTTATTTCTTGAAGAGGACCAATGACATCAGAATGTTGTATTGAGATGTGTACTGATTGGATTTAAGAAAGGCAGAGCTAAGCAGAGACATCAACTTCACTCAAAAGAGTATGATCTAATTATCAACAAAGGAAAAATTAAATTCATGAAAAAATGTTTATTTTGATATACTATTATATCGATAATTTAATAATAGCTCCAGTATTTCTATATTTCTACAGTATTTACTATCTGCTAGGCCCTGTGCTGCACAATTTTGATCTCATTTGATGTATAGAACTTGGCCAATATCTGGGCAGTAAGGCAAAATGCCAGACCCAGAATTGAGTAGAAGTCAGAGTACATTGGGTAACCCGTGGAAAACTATATGGTGTTTCAATGACTCTTAGAACTACTCCTATAAACAAAAACCTAACTTTTGAGCAGCATTATATTCTTCTCACTGAAGGAAAATGGGGACTAGACATGAAATGCCATAAGCTATAAAGAATTAAAGCTATATATAACCCCCCCCCCCCCCAAGAACCATGGAAAGGCATATGATGAGCATGAATAGGAGGCAATATTTAACAATGAAGAATCTTGCAAGAGAAGGGATGTAAAAGATATCACAAAATGGTGTGCACTTTGAAAAGAAGACTGGTCAGTCATGTAATAAGAACAAGAAATCATTGAGTTGAATTCAGGGGCTGCACTGATATTTGCATAAAACTAAAATATTCAGAGAACCTCCTCCTCTGCCTCAAGTACAGTGATTGAGTGGATGCTAAGAAAAGAGTCTTAGAGAACTAACAGTAATGTTTAGATTGCCATCTACTGTATTGCTGGGGATCCTCACAACAATGAGAACACAGTTCTTGAGAATATCAGAGTGAATAAAATGTCTTATACTTGAGTATAAAAATAATTAAAATCACCATGTACAAGATTGTGAAGGTTTTGCTAGATATGAAACAATCATAGAAGAATCAAGTTCTTTAGAATTCAAGGTTAATAAGAATCCACTATGTGATAAGGCAGCCAAGAAAGCTAATTAAATTTTAGTATAATTGAATAAATTTGTGGTTGATTGCTTGTGTACAGTTAGACTACTTATTTGTCAGAGTAACAATAAGATAAGATAAATATGACACTGTTCCTTCCTTACCTTTATTTCCCCTTCCTTACTTTCTTCCCTCTTTTCTTCCTTTCTTTCCTCCTTTCTTTGTTTCTCTTTTTCTTTCTTTAATCTTTCCCTCCCTCCCTCCTTCCTTCCTGCCCTCTCTTCTTCCCTCCTTTCTTCTGTCCTTCCATCCCTCTTTCCATTTCTTTTATCTTCTCCTTTCCTTCTTTTCTTCCTTCATCTTAACACTAACACAATAAATTAATATCGAATAACCCAATCAAATAAATTAATATTATGATTTATTAATAAATTTAAAGATAAATAATTATGTACAATTAATAAATTACTAGGCAGTACACTAATACAAAATGAAACAATGTAAAATTATAAGAATAAAGTATAATAAAATTAATAACAATACTGATATAATAAGTATATTATCCCTTTATTAATTATATAATTATATATAATTAATTAATAAATTAATATAGTTGAAGAAAACAAATTTATACAGTCGTTATGTGTAAGATTGTATGTTTCATTCTGCACTTCTAGTCCATCACCTCTCTTTCAAGGTGGGAATCACGTTTAAGCATTAGTCTTCTAATCTCCTAATCAGCAACTGAGATCAGAATTCTGAAGCATTCAACAGTTGTTTTCCTTTATAATATGATAGCCAGTGTTATGTTCTCCTCATCCTGCTTACTTTAAACCATTTCATTGAAGTCTTTCTTAAGTTCTCTGAATCTAAAATATTTTTCATTTCTTAGAGAAAAATATTGTCCATTATATTGATATATAATGATTTGTTCAATTGTTCTTTCTATTGGGTAGCCAGATGATACAGTGCAGAGACTGCTGAAGTAAGGAAGTTCTGAGTTCACATTTGAGCTCAGTCATTAATAGCTGTTTGATCAGAAGTATGCCATAATGGGTAAAAAATAAATAAAAAATGAATAGAAACATGAATTTCAGAAACTAAGAGGTGAATGTCCTACTTTGTAGTGCTCCAAACAGGATATATCATAACTTCAGATGTAGACTGATTCAGGGTGAACACTGTCTTTAGATTGGGGAACTTTCTTTTTATGATATTGATTTTAAGAAAGTGATTAAATGATGAGCAAAATTTGCACAGATCTGTTGAAGGAAAGGGGATATTCATTTTCTAACTGCAAACTTAATTATATTATTAAGCAATAAGTATGGTGCATCTATTTCTTTAAAAAATAACCTGTGATTTGAATTATAGGCTGTTCCAAATTAAAAATTTCCCTCCATCTCCCTCATTTTGTATTGGTGACCAAACTATTTGCAATCCCAAGCCAAAGTCATGTTTCTTAGGACAGGAAAGGGATATATTTCAAATGGAGATATTGCAAGAAGTCTACAACCCAAGATTCGATATCTTAGTTCATAGAAGCTTTGGTTGAAACTTTCTGTCGGATTTTGTCTTGAGTAAACAGGGAAATATATCATATGCATTTTCAAGTATTTGAAGACTGTTATTATTTGGAAGAATTGATAGACAACTTCCTAGAACTCAAAGGGCAAAACTGAGGGTATTGGGTAGAATTAGTAGAATGACATTTCGACTTTTAAAGAAAAATGTGTAACACATAGGGATGGGGACTTGATCTCTGATTTCATTCATATAAAGAATTAAATAATATATTTTTTGTATTAATAGTAATTTTATTTGTATTTCTTATTATTATTGTATTTATTTCATTCTGACTTAAGAAATAAAACAAGCATTTCCATAACATAGTAGAATGGAAAAATGATGACTATACATGAAACTACAACTCTATCATATATAACTTGCTATTCCTTTTAAATAAATAATAAAAAATATTAGACCATTTTCTTTTTCCTCCCTTTTTTTTCTCCTCCCTCCATGGATAGCATTAGATACAAATATGTTCATAAATATGTATGTATAACATTATAATACATAATATATTACACACAGAAACACAGATATATATATATACACACACACAAACACACACACATTATACATATATAAAATCATTCTATACATACTTCTATATAATATCACTTTTCAAAGTTTTAGCTATTCAGGCAGAATTTTTCAAGTTACAGTCTTAGAAAGTTGCCTTACTTAAAATCATGCTTAGAAGTGTGAGAGGTATTATTTGAAATCAGGTCTTTGTGACTCTGTGGCCAATTCACTTGCCCTTAGTCTTCCATGTTGCCTCTAACAATTAGAACTAACCATAAAGTAGAATTACATTCTTTAAGAGTTTTCAAGCAAGAGATAGATGAACCAAAGTTCACCAAATAGCCAAAGCTGATAAAGCAGATATGCTTGTTTAGGCATAATATCTAATTTAGTCTCTTTCTATCCCTTGCAAGACTATACAATGCAGTTTTCCCTGGGGGCTGTAAGTTATATTATTACATGAGCATCTGAATACCTTTTAGGCAGACCCAATAGTCACCTGCATAAAAAAAAATTCAGGGACATTGTGAAATTTCCTCTGTCCCTTAGAACATATCCCCGTCCTAGCTTGATGATGCCTGAAATTCTATCATTAGGAATTCATTCCTTTGGCTTAAGTATTTTTTTCCCTGTTAGAATTCAAATACCCCCTGGGAAAGGTAACACATTAAGTCTTATTAGTTAATTATATCTCAGGGGGGGAATGCATTTATAGATCCTTTCCTGAAGGCAAGTTTGGATTGCAGGGAGGTGGGAAGAGCACATTGCCACTGATCACCCATGGGAGGAAGAGATTGGACACCACTCAGAAGAAAAAAGGGGGGGGGGGAAGTGAAGTCTGGAGGCACAAAAGAGAAATTTTTCTGATAGTGCATCCCTCCCCCTCTCTTCCCCCTTAATCCTGGTTATGTAGTTCAGGTTCACATCTTGGGACCTAAAAATTCCATCTGGTTTACAAACCAGGTTGAATGTATTTTCTTGTCCACATCTGGCTCATTGTTGGCAGAGAGACATGACCTTAATCTCAGGAAGCAAATTTGCATTGGAAAATTCTCTCTCATTATATTCATTACTGTTAATGGGCTCTATTCATCTATATTAAGGAACATTAGAAAACTGAGTAGCCTCTGATATATTTATGAGATTTGTTACTTAGTAGCATATGATTCTCATTCACGTTTTTATTTCTATATGAGGCATGCTATTAGGTATCATATCACTTTATGAAATCTTTTAAGTGATTTGTTTTGATTTTAAGCAGTAATCTAATAAAACTGAATGTGCCTGCAATGTGGTGTTTCATTTGAATACTTCCTTGGAGAAATGCCATGAAAAATATTTTGAGGAATTTATTTTCCTTGGTTGGATTTATATCTTGTTAAGGCTTAAATTCTCTAAGAAGACAAAAAACAGATACAAATCATACTTTGTCTTCAAAATATTGTCTTTAGGGATTTTCCCTGTTATAATTTCATTATTGAAAACAAGAAAATTATATTTAGCAGCAAGAAAAAGATTAAATATGAGAATCCCAAGAGATAGAGCACTACAATGGCAAAAACACGCTATGGGAGTCAGAAGTCCTGGCATTTAGATCTATCTTGGCAACTATTTTTCTATCTAAGTCTAGGCACACTATTGTAACTCTCTGGTTATGGATTAAGGTTCCCTCAGTTCCAACTTTCATTCTGTATGGATTTCTGATTTTTCAAACTTTGGGTCAGATAAGACTCTTGGGGATTACTAAAATGCTAAAGAGGAACATTTTTTTTTTTAAAAGACAAACTGAGTGAATGACTTGCTCAGGTTCACCCAGTTATCTCTGTGAATCTGAGATGGGTTTTGAAGTCAGCTCCAGGATCATTGTTGTTGTAAGCACTTGTATTATTATACCCCAAGAAAAACTATTCTTAAACTTAGAGAGCAATATGAGAGAGAAATAATGTTGCTAATTATAATGTCAATATTTTCCATTTTATTAAGGAGATAGGAAGAGGAATTTTGTGTGACTCACAGGTCTGGCAATTGTGGATGTAGCTACCTTCTTAGAACACAGTCTTGGGCATTATACTTAGCACTTCTATTTTTGCCCTACCAATGACCAGAGACTCCAAGTTCAGTATATTCTTTCAAGGCCATTAATTCAGGCATTCTAATTCCATGATATGTTGGTATCAGCCCTGGAATCAGAAGGATCTGCATTCAGATCTGATCTCAGACACATAAATAATGGCCTAACTGTGTAACCTTGAAGTCACCTAAACCAACTGTCTTGTAAAAACAAAAACAAACAAAACAAGAAAAGGAATACTACATTAGAAATCAAAGGACCTGAATCCTGTTCTAAGTTGTCATTGACTGGTGTCAACTTGGACACATCCTTTGGCCTAGAGGAATAGTCTAGCAGAGTGACTGCTACTTTATTTTATAGAATATTAGAATGTTAGATTTGTAAGGAGTTTCGGAGTACCTTTAGAATATTGTATATCTGAATAAGAAGACCCTTTACTACATAACTCAGAAGGACATTTAGTCTTTGCCTAAATATCTCTAATGAAGGGGAACCCTCTACTTTGCAAAACAACCCAATATGCTCTTAAAATTAAATTTTACTCATTTATGACATTTTTCATATGCCTACTGATAGTTTAGATTTATTCATCTGAAATTTTTCTGTTCATATTCTTTGACCATTTTTTGAAAAATGACTATGATTTCTATAAATTTGTTTGTTTGTTTTTAGGCTTTTGCAAGGCAAGATAGTACTGTAATTTTTTTATTATATCAACTTGACCTGCCTGTGAACAATTATTTCTCCTTATTTATTTAGATCTGTATTTCTGTAAAGACTGTTTTGTAGTTGTATATTGTTGTAGTTGTAGTTCTTGCATATATCTTAATAAGTAGACCTTCTCCAAGTAATTTATATATTGATATAGTTATTTTAAGTGAAATTTCTCTTTCTCTTGCATTGTATTTTGCTGGTAATATATACAAAAGATGTTAAGGGTGACTTACTTAATATACTATAGCTTTGCTAAAGTTGTTAATTGTTTCAATTATTTTTTTGGCTGACTGTCTAGAGCAGATGTGTCATTCACAACAAGAAAGGCCCAAGCAGCTGGCAAAGCTCTCATGATGGTTGGGACCAAATTAAAATATAATTAGAAAATGTTTCACAAAAATAAATAGAAATACAATGAAATATATATGATGTTAAACTATAGTTTTCTAAGTCAATATATTGTCAATATTTTTCTATTTGAACTTGACATGTCTGCTGTAGTATCTGCTAAGTAAATTATCATCTTCTGCAAAAAAACAATAATTGTGCTTCCCCTTTGTCTATGATCTTCTTTCAATTTCTTTTTTATGGCTTATTCAAAAGCTAATACTTTGTCAGGCATACTTTCTTTTCTTCTGCTGGAAAGGTCTCTAGTTTATCCCCAATATACATAATGTTGACTCTAGGCTTTAGACTGATGCTACTTATTATATTAAGGAAAGAACCATTTATCCTTATGTTTTCTAGTTTTTTTTAATAACAGCAATGGGTTGTATATCTTATCAAATGCTTTTTATGCATCCACTGATATATTTATATATTTTTGCTTTTAATATGATCAAATACACACACACACACATATATAAAATGTACACATACACTTTTCTTAATATTGAATCATCCCTGCATTCCTGGCATAAATTCTACCAAGTCATAATGATTGTAATATGTTGCTGTAATTTTTTGGTAATATTTAATTTTTAAAAATGTATATTTGTATTCATTAGGAACATTGCTTTATATTTTTATTTCTTTGTTTTGACCCTCCCTGATTATTAGATATGAAGACCATATTTGTGATCATATAGTATAAATCCTTTCTATTTCTATTTTTTAACAGTTTTTGCCGTTCTATAATTAATTGTTCTTTAAAAGTTTGATGAAATTTGCTTGTAAATCTATCTGATCCTAGGGTTTTTTTTAACTCCTTTAGGAGATTATTTAAGACTTTCAATTTCTTTCTCTGAGAGTAGGTTATATCCATTATTTTTTGTTATTTTATTCTGGGCATTTTAGGTTTTTGTAAATATTCATTCATTTCATATAAGGTGCTAGTTTTATCAGCATATAATTGGGTGAAATAGTTTCTAGAAACATTTCATTTCTTCCACATTCATTATATTAAATAATACTTCCAATTTTCAGGAATTTCTTCTGCCATAGTCCTGAAATTTGCCTCTTTAACTTTCATTCCCTGCCCTGATAAAATAAAAGGGAAAAATAAAAAAGTCATTTCAGTTACATACCAATAATCTTAGAAGGTATGATAATGAAATAGAAAGGGCACTGGGTTTTTAAACAAGGATATGCAGTTTTTAATCTAAGGTACACTGCTAGTTATATAGAGATAGTTGTGATACTGTAACCTCCAGTCTTTTCTTTCCTAGGCTAAATATACCTAATTCTCTCAAACATTTCATCTTATAACATGTGTAATGGTCAATTGGCTAATTCAGACCCAGATCTTCAAGCAAGCATAGTGAGCTCTGCCTAATGACAACCCACTTGAGGGAATGTTACAAAATGTTCCGAAGAAGGAACTTGACCTCTCTCTCCCTTTGGCTTTTGAATAAGAAGGAAGAAGAAATGATATAAGCCTTCAAGTCTGGGAGATGCTTTTTTCACTTACCTCTTCTCTTCATGTGCTTTGAATACATGGACCTTTTTTGTCTTCTGTTTCTATTTTGCTTATTCTTACTTGATCCAAGCTAAATGAATATGGGAGAAAGAATGAATCTATGTGAACTTTGAAATATTGAAAGATTCAGCCAAAGTTTGGCAATTGGAATTCTATTATACCCATAACTGTGAGGACCTAGCCCTGTATAGCAACCTATTTAATTCATCCCATCAGTGAAATGACCTGGCTGCTAAGATATTGTACTCTAATGAAAACAAAAGAGCTACTTGTTCTTTGGGTTTGTCATACCCCAACATGAACATGTTTTGAAGCATGGTGTGTAGTTACTATTTAAATCTGAAGACACTATCCCTCAGGTATTCACGTAGTAGGGCAGAGTGTGCCTTGGTTCAGGAATGAATTTTTTATTTTATTTTTTTTGTTTGGGAGGGGTTCTTATACTTTTGTAAAATCTAATTGGTTTTATTAAAATTTATATGGGGTAATTTAAAATTCAGATAATATTAAGAACATGGTAACTGATCTGTTGATTTTGGGAAGGGAGTTCAAGTTGGTTGAATAATATTAGAATTATTCTACAGTTCTTTAGTGGTATTCCTAGAACCTTGAGGGTAGATGGAGTAACCTTGCTCTGGGGACCTGCTCTAATCATTGGAAAGTTACTTGGGAATGCAAATACAGTTTTGAGACAGTTCCACATACTATAAAAGTGTCTTGCTTTTCCATACTCTTTTAATAAGGTGTCACTGAGAATTGTATAACATAATGCAAACAGTCTATCATTGCACAGTGCATTAAGATTATTCCTTTTGGGGTGGCTAGGTGGTGTAGTGGATAAAGCACCAGCCTTGGAGTCAGGAGTACCTGGGTTCAAATCTGGTCTCAGACACTTAATAATTACCTAGCTGTGTGGTCTTGGGCAAGCCACTTAACCCCATTTGCCTTGCAAAAACCTAAAAAAAAGGATTATTCCTTTCAAACATGAATGCACTGTTAGTAGAGTTGTAAACTGATCCAACCATTCTGAAGAGCAATTTGAAACTATGCCCCAAAGGCTATAAACTGTGATCCATTGATTCAGTAATAGTACTTTAAAAAAAAGAAAAGGACTTAAATGCATAAAAATATTTAAATAGCTGTTTGTGAGGTGGCAAAGAATTGGAAATTTATGGGATGTTTATCAGTTGGGGGATGGTTGAATAAGTTGTAATATATGTTTATAGTGGAATACTATTGTACTGTAAGAGATGACAAGTTGGATGCTTTCAGAAATACCTGGAAAAACCTTACATGGATTGATATGGGATAAGTTAAATAAGCAGAACCAGGACAACATTATATAATAGTAAAAAACAATATTGTATAACGATCAGCTAAAAACGACATAACTATTCTCTAATACAATGATCTAAGGTAATTCAAAAGGACTCATGATAAAAAAAATGCTATGAACCTTCAAAGAAAGAACTGATGGAGTCTGAACACAGATTGAAGAATACTTAAAAACAAAACAAAACAGGATTTTATTTTTCTAGTTTTTTTGTGGGGGGAGTTATTTTTCCCCCACATGACTAATATGGAAATATATTTTGTATACCTGCATATGTATGACCTGTATCAAGTTGTTTCCCTTTTCAATGAAGGGGGGAGGAGAGAAAGGGAAGGAGAAAGGGAACTCAAAATTTAAAAAACCTCAGAAGACAAAATTTTTACATGTAATTGGAAAAATGAAATACTTAAAAATGATAACTACTTCCCTAAGAGACCAATATAGAAATTTTTTTTCTTTTAATGGAGGTTAATATTAAATTAATGTTTTTGGTTGTCAAGTCACAATAGTTTCATTTTTAGCTTGAAGTCAACTAAAAGTCATGAAATTTTTTTCACAAAAATTGCTTTTGTTTTATGTGATATTTTTCAACTATATAAATATAGCTGTCACATATTTCATACTATTTTCTTGGGCTACAATAAACTGATTTGACTTGTCATATACATAAAATTCTTGCCAGAGGGATGGGAGTCAAGAATAAAATAATTAATGACTAGATGGCAATGGATTCAAGGTCCATCCCTTAGGACATTCCTCAGACCCCCCAACAATATTTAACAGTCTCATAAATCTCCTTTGGTTCCCTGAAGATAATTACAGGTTCAACCTCTTTTTCAGAAAGGTCAAGCCTCTGAAAAAAAAAACAAACAAAAAACCAAACAAACAAAAATATCAAGTCTCAGTTGGCTTCCTCTCTGAATGGTAGTGATGACTTCAGCATTTGACTCTAGAGCTCTGCCTAAACTTGCTAGCCTTAATTCTAGTCTAGGAGATGAAATGTTGAATTAAGGGAATCATTACAACTGACTGGTTCTCATTCCCTCCATTTCCCCTTATGAAATTATTTACTATCTCACAGAGGAAGATGTACATCATAAAACTGTAGTCATTGTACTTTATAGTACATAAAATATAATGAAAAAGATTATGCACTCTTCATCTTTCATATAGAAATAGATGGTTGTGGTTACGTTAACTGTAGTCCTTCTATGGGGAATAAAGATGGGTAAGGTTATTTCTGGTGATTGGGTCTCAGAATTTGCTCCGTGAAGTGGTATTTTCTCAGTTAGAGAAACATGATAAATTGTCCTGGGTTTTCAATGAATTAGTGAATCTATCAATTGACAAGCTAATACAGCAATAAGCATCTGCTATGCTAGATGTCAGGGATATGTAGAAAAAATAAGATATTATTTGTCTTTCAGGAGCTTGCATAATATGAAGAAAGAAGAAGGTAGAGTTATAAGTAGATGCAAAGTATATAAAAAGACTTGAAAGGTAGTCTGGAAACATGGTGGGAAGGGCTTTAAATGTCATACAGAGATGTTTGGATTTAACTCTAGACCTTGAAGCAATGGGGATTGATCAGAGGTTTTTGAGTAGGTTTAGGAATATCACTTATGTAGTTATATGTGGGGATAGTTTGTAACAGTCCTAGTGAGAAAAGAAAAGGGACTTAACTAGTGCCAGTTATGTAGGGGAAAGCAAAGGTTAAGTTATTGACATCATTTCAACAAAATTTGGCAACTGATTGTATTTGGAAGATGAGGAGAGTAAAGAATCAAGCACCAATTCTCAGGGACTTTACAGATATAACTTGTATGGAAATGTGGGCAACCTTCCTAAGCAATTGTTAACTGTTGCCAGTCACAGTCAAGTCAGTTTAGTTGAAGCATCAGGGGCAGGATAAGGGAGACATAGGAGGCAGCATATTCAAGGTAGCTCAAATTACCACCTCTTTAATCCACCATCTTCCCTCAGATCTTAATGGAGACCTCCCTGAACCCTGAAGCAGAAAAGCTTTGGAATAGCACTATTTCCAATTCAATGCCTTTATCCATTATACTGGAAAGTAACACTTGTAGAGACCTTGGCAGACCCTGCAGATGCCACAGCTGTAGATATGGAAGATCTAGATTCACTGCAGTCCTTGGAAATATTGATTGGTTCAAGTAATTTTATCTGTGGAATTGACATTAAGAGTAATTACCACCTGTTTTGCTGCTGTACCCTAAGGATCATGGAATCTTTCCATTTGACTTGCAATTGAAACTCTTCTTATGTATTTTCTACCTATTAGAACTGATTTCTTCAAGAGCTAGAACTTTCTGACTTTTATATGTATCCCCTGAACTTAGCACAGTATTGTTAATTTGTTTTTCAGTAACATGACCTTATTTGGGTTTTCTTGATAAACATATTTGAGTGGATGGTCATTTTCTTCTGCTCATTTTACACATGAGGAAATTCAGGGTTTAGGTGACACATAGCTAATAGATGTTTGAGGCTAGATTTGAACTCAGGAAGTTGATCTTTCTGACTCAAGGTCCAACACTCTATCTAATTCTTCCACTTAGCTGTCCTTAAATATACATAGCATTTAAAATGTTTGTTTTTCAATCTGTGTGACTCAAACAAATTAATAACTTGCAGCTTCTTCTTCTTATTATTAATTTCTTCATCTTAAAGGTGATAAACTTGACCCATCACCTATGTGACCACTCTCTGTGATCTCTTAGGTTCTTTCCAGTCCTTTAATTCTATGATTGAATAAATCTATGTTTAAACACCTTGCCAAAACTGAAGTAATCTACATTTAAAGTATTCCTCTACTAGTAATGCTTCTCTGTATCTGGACACAGGTCTGAAATCCAGTTCCACCATTATAGGGAACTTCCAGTTATAGAAGCTCCTCCCAGTTATATAAATTGTCTAGTGATCTGTAACACATATTTTTTGAATTATAGGAGTACATTGAGAGTTGGAGACCATAATCATAATCCATGAACTTTGTGTCAGAATCAAGACTTGAATTCAAATCTTAACTCCAAGGTTGACTTTCTATTAGCATTTTACTGTAACACTCCACATATGTGTATACATACATATGCATACATACATGTATATATAATACTTATATATCTAAACAATATATGCATATTTTATGTATGTGAAACCACAAAAGCATATTCATCCATATAGAATATTTTGTTTCTTTTTTCCTTAGAATTATTTGAGACTCATGTCATCTTTAAAAGTCACCAATAGGTCTTAAGTTTAGGAAGCTTCCAACTCATAATATATTCATGCTTGGTATGTGAGAATGCATAGATCAAATCTGCCTTGCTTGCTGAATTTCAATAGGGGATTTGTCAGTGTTTGGCCAAATAATGGCTAATACCTAGTGAGATAGTCCAATGTCATGACTTTTTGTTGACATTTTATTTCCTCTCTGTAAAGCTAGTAGGTCATTTCCATTTCTTTTTTTTTTTTTTTTTGGTTTCTCTCCATTCATTCGACAAACATTTATGCAATGCTTATAATGTTCTAATCAGTTTGTGTCTTTTAGTGTTCATTAAAATATTTAAGAAATAAATCAAATACATGAGAGAACAAATAAACATTAAAAAGATATTGAATAAATCAGACAAATATAGTCTTTCCTGCTTTTATTTTTAGAAACAAATTTTTAAATGTGATTCTCTGCTTTCCTTTATTCTGGAAGGAGATGTACAACTGGGTAACTGTCTTCTAGTTAGTATCATAAGAATAAGGTATTAGTGTATGACACTCTCCCATTTAGATAGTTGTTTACATTTTCAGACAATTCAAAATATTTCTTTGAAAATATAATGCATGAAACATTCTTAGGAATAGAAATACATTTTCTTCAATTTAACAAAATTGCAAGTTTCATTTTAGCCCTCCACTTAAGGTAATCAGAGAATAAAGGAGAATTCTACTTTAATAAAGGGAAAAAATAGATTTGACTTGAAAGATTAGATAGGCAACAACAGTGGCAGACCCTTGTCTCATATATTTCTCCATGCAGTTCTATGATAGCCTGTTAAAATATGCTTCTTGTGGCTGCAAATATACTAAAACGACAGAAAGTGAAGTTTTTTATTTTCTTGAATTAGAATCATTGACCACAATGAAGTTTGTCATCAGAATTTTGGATTCATCTTAGAAGACAACCAAACACTGCTTCAAGTTGTCATGGCAAAGCTCGTTTAATTTCTATTACTACTTATAAAGAGGGACTTCTAGACCTTCCAAAGAGGAGTTTTCATGGCAATAACTGATCTGGACAGTCTGACAGTAAATTCTGTCCCCAATGAAGGGCTGGAAACTTATGGGAGAAGATTAAACTTGGCTGTTATTAGAAGCAGGACTTCTGAGGTGTTATTGCTCAACTGAGGGACATTTCAAATTTTTACTGATGTACCAAAGGTCCTTATTTCTTTGAATCTATAAGCTATAAAACAGACACTTCCTCTTCTTTCTCCTTCTACCAGCCTCACCTCTGGTACTACACAACTTCCCATGCCTTCCCCTTGAGGCTACAATAAGGAATTCAAGTCAACAAGCAGTTAATAATATACAATATCTGCTAGGCCTAGTGCTCAGTGCTGGGATAATAAGAGTTAAAAACTAAGCCCTTGCCTTCGAGGAACTCAGAATCTAATGGAAGAGAAAACTTGCAATAAAATAACTAGGTGCAAACAAGATATGTATAGGATAAATTTGAGGCCATCTCAGAGTAAAGATATTAGCATCAAAGGGCATTGACAAAGGTTTCTTGCACAATGGGGTACAAGTGTTCAATGTAAAGAATTTTTACAGGGAAATAATTTAGATATTTTACCGAGTTGAAAAATATTTGGATCTATTAGTGCTGACAATGTATATGTTATTATAAAAGGTTTTCACTGCTTTCACTTTAACATTTAGATATAGTCACATTTTTTTTCATACTGCAAACTAAAGGAGCCGTATTGTACATAACAGATCAGCAGACACACTTTAAAGTGGGAGTGATGATATGGTTGTCTTATATAAGATTCATAAACCTTGGAAGAAATTTGATCAGTACAGATATGACCATGTTGTGCTGTTAGGTGGGTTAAATAAATGACCTATTAGAATGAATCTATTGCTAATGCCTTTGGATATGTGCCTCTAAGACATTTTGATTGAAATCAGGATAAGAGGAAAAACAACAGTAGTTGGATAGAACTTTACAGTTTACAAAGCCCTTTATTCAAAACAATGCTATTAGTCAGGAAGTGCTGTTATTATTCTCATTGTTTAAATGAAAAAGCTGAGAACCAGAGAGATTTAGGTACTTACTGAAAGTCACAGAGTTAATAATTGCAGAGGCCAGTTCTATTTTCTACAATGTATCATTCAGTAGGACAGCAAGTCTAAAGCATTTAAGGATAAATAGCAAATTACTTTAGATGGAAAAAAATAATAGAAAGAATAGTGACATTTTGGAATTTTTATTTTTTAAAAGAATAGGCTATAGACGATAAATTGATAATACAATTTCAATATTTAGCATTCTTTCCACCCTCCACTTCAGTGCAGAGACCATATTTTTTATTTCTTTCACAACCCTCATCATTTTGAGAAGAATGCTGGGTACATGATGGTTGGTCAGTAAAGTCTTGTTAAGTTGCCATACTGGCTCCCTGGAAATGACAGGTGCTTATTCAAGGCCATTGACCTGTTTCAGTCCTACTGAATTTTTAAGCAGACTTTTTCAAAGTGGATTTTGTAAGTCTAAAAATAAATAAAATAATAAAACAAGCCATGATATATAACATTTACCTGTTTCAAAATGCAAATGCACATGGCACAGTGGATAGAGTGCTAGACCTAGAATCAGGAAACTTCATCTTCCTGAGTTCAAATGTGGCATCAGACATTTACTAGCTGTGTGACCTTGGGCAAGTCACAACCCAGTTCCTCATCTATAAAATGATCTAGAGAAGGAAATGGCAAACCATTCCAGTATCTTTTTCAAGAAAACTCAAATGGAGTCATGAAGTCTGATTTGACTGAACAACAGCAAAGTTACACCCATTGTTAAATTTTACAATTACCCCTTGAGGGACAAATTGAACTGACTTCAAACATTGCTTTATCTGTAATGAAGAAAATATAGGGAAGAGGGGGTAAGAATCATGAGTAGCTGTTTTTTTGGAGAGGGGAATGTTGTCATCTTCTGACAGTTTATCACACTCTCTTTGGAATCAAATCGTGGTCCCCTAGTTACCTTTCATCCTCAATTGGAGTCTACTGGATTAAATGACCTTGAAAGTTCCTCTATTCTAAAATGTTACAAATTCCTACAACAGGCGTGGGGACATCTAGGTGATACACTGTATAGAATTATGGGCATGGAGCTCAAATCCCTCTGTTGAACTGGAGCCAGTTACTTGAACTCTTTCTGGCTCAATTTTCTCATAGATAAAAAAAAGATTTTGAGAAACAAATGAGATATCATATGTGAAAGGTTTTACAAACATTAAAGTGCTATATATAAATGTGTTAGATATTGTTAATATTTTTATTATTAGTTACAGGTTTACTGAAATGTGATATGAGGATTTGGGCAAAGATTTAAGATTAGAAATTTCATAAATTTCAAATCAATTTTTTAGGTAGGTAGAAAGAGTAGACTTAAATAATCTTAGTATATTTTGGAGGATAAGCTTTTTTTTCCAGCTTTCATTGCATTTTATTTTTTATTTTCAAATTTTTATTGAATTTACAATTTTCCCCTAATCTCACTTCCTTCTCCCACCCCCACAGAAGGCAGTCTGTTAGTCTTTACATTGTTTCCATGCTATACATTGATCTAAATTGAATGTAGAAAAATCATATGCTAAAGGAAAAAATAAAATATAAGAGATAGCGAAATTACACAATAATACAAATTTTATAATTAAAGGTAATAGTCTTTGGTTAAACTCCACAATTCTGTCTTTGGATACAGATGGTATTTTCTATTACAGATATCCTAAAATTGTCCCTGATTGTTGTTGCATTGATGAAATGAGCAAGCCCATTTATATTGATCATCAACCCCATAGTGTATAATGTTCTTCTGGTTCTGCTCATCTTGCTCAGCATCAGTTCACTTAAATCCTTCCAGGCTTCTCTGAATTCCCATTCCTCCCGGTTTGTAATAGAACAATAGTGTTCAATAGCATACATATACCGCAATTTGTTAAGTCATTCCCCTTTTGATTGACATTCACTCAATTTCCTATTCTTTGCCACCGCAAACAGAGCTGCTATGAATATTTTTTAAGAAGTGATGTTTTTACCCTTTTTTCATGATCTCTTCAGGGTATAGATCCAGTAGGGATATTGCTGGATCAAAGGCTATGAACATTTTTATTACCCTCTAAACCTAATTGCAAATTGCTCTCCAGAAAGAATGGATGGGTTCACAACTCCACCAACAATGTCTTAGTGTTGCAGATTTCCCACATCCTTTGCAACATTGATCATTGTCCTTTCTGGTCATATTGACCAGTCTGAGAGGTGTGAGGTGGTACCTCAGAGATGTTTTAATTTGAATTTCTCTAATAAGTAATGATTTAGAGCAATTGTTCTTCTGATTATGGATTGCTTTGATTTTCCTCAACTGGAAAGTGCCTCTGCATATCCTTTGACCATTTGTCAATTGGGGAATAGCTTGTTTTTTTTTTTTTTTATAAATTTGATTTATTTCTCTCTTTATTTTAGAAATGAGTCCTTTATCAGAGAAATTGTAGTTGTAAAAATTGTTTCCCAATTTACTACTTTTCTTTTGATCTTGGTTACAGTGGTTTTGCCTGTGCAAAAGCTTTTTAATTTAATGTAATCAAAATTAGCTAGTTTGGTTTTAATGATGTTCTCCATCTCTCTTCCTTGTTCACAAACTGCTTCACTTTCCATAGATCTGACAGGTAAACTATTCCTTGATCTCCTAGATTGTTTGTAATATTATCTTTTATGTCTAAATCCTATTCCCATTTTGATCTTATTTTGATAAAAGGTGGAGATGTTGGTCTAATCCAAGTTTCTGCCATACTAAACTAACTTCCAATTTTCCCAACAGTTTTTATCAAAGAGAGAGTTTTTAATCCCCAAAGTTGGACTCTTTGGGTTTATCAAAAGCAACAGATTACTAAAATCATTTCTGCTATCTTTTTTGCAACTAGACTATTCCACTGACCCACCACTCTCTTTTTTTTAAAATTAATTTTTATTAAAGATATTATTTGAGTTTTACAATCCCCCCCAATCTTACTCCCCCCCCCCCCACAGAAAGCAATCTGTCAGTCTACCACTCTCTTTCTTAGCCAATATGAGACAGATTTGATGGCGATGCTTTATAATATCGTTTTTTGATCTGGAAGGGCTAAGCTACCTTCTTTTGCACTTTTTTTCATTAAATCCCTGGAAATTCTTAACTTTTTATTACTCATTATAAATTTAATTATAATTTTTTTCAAGCACATTAAAGTAGTTTTTTTGAAATGTTGATTGGTAGGGTACTAAATAAATAGTTTAATTTAGGTAGAACTGTCCTTTTTATTATTTTAGCTCGGCCTATCCATAAGCAGTTGATATTTGCCCAGTTATTTAAATCGGCTTTTATTTGTGTGAGAAGTGTTTTGTAGTAGCTTTCATAGAGTTTTTGAGACTGTCGTGTTAGGTAGACTCCCAATTATTTTATATTGTCTGAAGTTATTTTGAATAGGATTTCTTCGTTTAACTCTTGCTGCTATATCTTGCTAGTAATACATAGAAATTGAGGATTTATGAGGGTTTATTTTATATCCTGTGACTTTGCTAAAGTTCCTAATTGTTTCTAGTAGTTTTTTAGATGATTTCTTAGGATATTTTAGGTATACCATCATGTCATTTGCAAAGAATGAGAGTTTTGTTTCTTCCTTCCAAGTTCTAATTCTTTCAATTTCTTTCTCTTCTCTTATTGATGAAGCTAACATTTCTAACAAAACATTGAATAGTTGTGGTGAAAATGGGCATCCTTGTCTCACTCCTGTTCTTATTGGGAATGCCTCTTGTTTATACCAATTGCATATAATACTTGTTGATAGTTTCAGACAGATGCTGCTTATTCTTCTTAGGAACAATCCATTTATTCCTATGCTCTCTGGTGTTTTTAGTAGGAATGGGTACTGTATTTGGTCAAAGGCTTTTTCAGCATCTATTGAAATAATCATATATTTTCTGAAAGGTTTATTATGGATATATTTAATTATACTAACAATTTTCCTAATATTGAACTAACCCTGCATTCCTGGGATAAATCCTACTTGGTCATAGTGTATTATCCTAGTGATAACTTACTGTAACCACTTTGCTAAGATTTTATTTAAGATTTTTGCATCTTTATTCATTAGGGAGATAGGCCTATAATTTTCTTTCTTTGTTTTGAATCTTCTTGGTTTAGGTATCAGCACCATATTGGTGTCATAGAAAGAGTTAGGCAGAGTTTCATCTTCACCTATTTTTTCCAAAGAGTTTATATAGAATTGAAACCAATTGTTCCTTAAATGTTTGATAGAATTCACTTGTGAACCCATAGGCTTGGAGATTTTTCCTTAGGGAGTTTAATAATGTCTTGTTGAATTTCTTTTTCTGAGATAGGGTTAATTAGGTATTTAATTTCCTCTTCAATTAACCTGGGCAATTTATGTTTTTGTAAATATTCATCCATTTCACTTAGATTATCAAATTTATTGGCATACATTTGAGCAAAATAATTCCAATTGTTACTTTAATTTCCTCCTCATTGGTGGTGAGTCCCCCTTTTTCATTTATGATACTAGCAACTTGCTTTTCTTCTTTCTTTTTTAATCAAATTAACCAGAGGTTTATCAATTTTATTGGTTTTTTTCACAAAACCAAATCTTGGTTTTATTTATTATTTCAATAGTTTTCTTGTTTTTTGATTTTATTAATTTCTCCTTTAATTTTTAGGATTTCTAATTTGTATTTAATTGGGGATTTTCAATTTGTTTTTTCTCTATTTTTTTAAGTTGCATGTTTAGTTCATTTCTTCTTTCTCTAAATTATTCATCAAAGCATTTAAAGATTTACTATATCCCCTGACAACTGCCTTGGCTGTATGCCATAAGTTTTGGTATGATGTCTCATTGTTGTCATTATCTAGGATGAAATAATTAATTTTTCCTCTAATTTGTTGTTTGATCCATTCATTCTTTAAAATGAGATTATTTAGTTTTCAGTTATCTTTATGTCTATATCTCCATGACCCATTATTGCATGTGATTTTTATTGCATTATGATTTCAGAAGAATGTGTTCACCCTTTCTGCATTTGATTATAAGATTTTTACGTCCTAGTAAGTGGTCAATTTTTGTTTAAGTGCTATGTATTTCAGGAAAAAAATATATTCCTTTCTATCCCCATTTAATTTCCTCCCAAAAAGCTATCATGTCTAGGTTTTCTAACATTTTCTTTACCTCCTTTGCTTCTTTCTTGTTTATTTTATGGTTAGATTCATCTAAATCTGAGAGCGGGAGGTTGAGGTCTCCTACCAGTTGACTTTTGTTATCTATGTCTTCCTGTAACTCATTCGAATTCTCCTTTAAGAATCTGGATGCTATACCATTGGGTACATACATATTTAGTATTGAAATTTCTTCATTGATTATGGTAACTTTTATGAAGATATATTATCCTTCCTTATCCCTTTTAATGAGATCTATTTTTTGTGGCTGCTTTGTCTGAGATAAGGATCATTACCCCTGCCTTTTTCACTTCAGCTAAAGCAAAATACATTTAACTCCATCCTTTTACCTTTACTCTATGTGTATCTTTCTGCTTCAAATAAGTTTCTTGTAAGCAACATATTGTAGGATTCTGATTTTTAATCTGCCCTGCTATTCATTTATTCATTTACATTTTATGGGCAAGTTCATCCCATTCACATTCAAAGATATTACTAACTCTATTACTCTCCATACTATCTTCCCTCTGTTTGTATTTTTTCCTTTTTATGCTTTATCTATGTTCCCCAGTATTTTGTTTTTGAATACCACCACTTTCAGTATGGTTCCCCCCTTATATCCAACCCCCTCCCCACTTTTTCCCCTTTCCCTTTGCCCCTTCTTCCTTTCCTACCTTCTGTTGGTTTCCCTTTTCCTGCCCCCTCCCCTTTTCCCCTTTTAATACTTGAAAGGTAAGATAAGTTTTTTTAACTTAACTGAGTGTGTGCATGTTAACTTTAAGACAAATATGATGAGAGTAAGATTCAGGTGGTTCTCACCTTCTCCCTTCTTCCCCTCTATTGCAATAGGTTCTTTGTGACTCTTATTGTAATGTGATTTACCCCATCCAATCTCCTCCATACTCTCATCTCCTTACTGCCCCCCCCCACCTTTTTAAGGAAATATTGTTTTTAAATCATTCTATTAGAATCACAGAAGAGTCATGAGTGTTCATCACTTCTGCTTAAGTATATTCTCATTAATTGAGTTACAATTTTTGCGAGTTATGAGAATATTTCTCCAGGTGGGGATAGAAACAGTTTCTTCTTATTGGACAGCAGGTTTTTTTTCCTTTCCCTTTTTGTACCTTTTCATGTGTCTTGAGTCTACTGTTTGAAGTCCAAATTTTCTCCTTAGCCCTGGCCTTTTCATAAAGAAAATTGGAAGTCTCCTACTTCCTTGAATGTCCATCTTTTCCCCTAGAAGAGAAAGTTGAGTTTTGCTGAATAATGAATTCTTGGCTGCATTCTAATCTCCTTTGGTCTTCAGAATATTGCATTCTAGGCACTTTGGTCTCTTAATGTTGATGCAGCCAGGTCCTATGTAATCCCTACTGTGGCTTCTTGCTATCTAAATTGTTTCTTTCTCTTTGCTTACAGGATTTTTCTCTTTTGTCTGATAGTTCTGGAATTTGCCCACAATATTCCTTGGTGTTTTCATTTTGGAATTCCTTTCCAGAGGTGATCAATATGTTCTTTCAATAACTATTTTGCCCTCTGGTTCCATGATATCAGGACAATTTTCCATCACTAAATTCTACAATATTGAGTCCAGTTTTTTTTTTTCTCTTCAATATTTTCATGAAGCCCAGTTGTCTCTATCTATTCTCAAGGTCATTGATTTTCCCAATGAGGTATTTTACATTTTCTTCTATTATTTTTGATTTTTTGTTTTTTGATTAATAGATTCTTATTGTCTCATGAAGTCATTAGTTTCCACAGATCCACAGATCCCATTTTTTTTAGAAAAGAATTTTCCTTGCCTTTTGCAGCTCCTTTTCCAATTTTTGAAGGAGTTTCCCAATTGCCTAATTGAGGTTTTGAGAGAATTATTTTCTTTTTGCATTTGCCCAATCAAGTTTTTGAGAGAATTATTTTCTTTTTGTGTTTTTCCAATTATATTTTCTAAGGATTTGTTTTCTTGCTGCAGGGTGTCAATTTTCTCTTGAGCTTCTTTTCCCAGTTTTTCCAATTGATTTTTAAACTCCTTCCTGGTCTCTTCTAAGCAGTCTTTCTGGGCTGGAAACCAATTCATATTCTCCTTAGAGGTTCTAGCTTTCCCTGAGTTAGGATCATTGTTTTTGAGGTAGCTTTCAATGGATCCCCCTTTCTGATGCTTTTTCTTCATTTTCCTAGTATCTTGTGTTGGGTTGGAGGGGTTGGTTCCCAGACCTTTGGTTTTGAAAAACCCTAGAAGCTTTGCTCATTGAAGTTAGTACCTCTAATTGAGTTGGCCAGTACAGGGTGCTATATGCTTTTTCTTGAGTGTCTGTGAACTTAGTTACAAACTAAGCCCACTCCCTAGGCCTGGGGGGGGGGGAGAATCAGGGTCTGAATTATCCTTAGGCAATGTGGGCTGGTCCCTTGGGCTACTTAGTTAATCTTATTATTCACTCAGCATTGAGAGAGATCTGCTACTTCCTACACCTAGGCCTGGGGGGAGGGGGAGAGTTTGTTATTGTGTTTGGGAAGAGTCCCTTTCTCTCACAGGGATGGGGGGGGGTCAACTGGAAACACTGGGACTCTGCTGAAAATGCAGGGCATGAAGCCCTGGTCTTCACAGCTAGTGGACTGACCAGATTGATGTCTAGCCTCTATGCTGGAGTTCTCCCACCTGCTGTGCTGCTCTCCTGCCTGCCCACAAAGCCAAAGCTTCCAAGGCTATTCTGAGGTTAGTCCTGGCTCTCACCCTGCCACGCCTGGGCTGGCTCTCTGCTCTCTGCCCCCTGTTCATCCATGTTCCTCTGAGACAGACCTTGCTGGTAGATGCTCTTCTTCTTTGCTCTTTCTGGATATTGTGGATTTGAATTCTGTTAAGAGGTTTGATTCAAATTAATTCTGAGGGCAAGCCAGGAGTCCTTAGCACAGTACTCAGTGCTTGGCTTCTCTCCACCATTTTGGCTGGAAGTCGAGAAAATACTTTTTTTTTTTTTGCAAGGCATTGGGGTTAAGTGACTTACCCAAGTTCACACAGCTAGATAATTATTAAGTGTCTAAGACCAGATTTGAAATTTGGTCCTCCTGACTCCAGGTCAGTGCTCTATCCATTGTGCCACCTAGCTGTCCAAGAGAAAATACCTTTTAAAAAAATATTTCTTTATCATACACAGAGAATTGTAAAGTGAGTACATTAAAATAGTTATATAACTGATCTTTAAACTTGGTTAAACTAGGTATCTTCCAAGATCATGGAGGTTATCTCTCTTTGTGTTTCTGTCTGTCTGTCTGACAAACTGTCTGATTTAGAGAATCTGATTGTTAAATATTTCTGATGAATGTCACAAATTTGTACTTATTGATTCCACAAGAAAGTTTTACTATTTAATTTTGGTAGGTCTTTTGTTTAACCTCAGCAAAAGTGGTGGGGAAATTGTAATTGTGTTCAATATTATTATTCCACACTGGAATATGCCTCTAACTACAGCCTTGCAAAAAGTTTTTCTACTACTATCCCAAATGCAAGTTGGGAAGCAGCTGACCAGACCTTCTTAAGTCCAAGAATATAGTTTGTGAGGAGGGGAACTTATAAATACTACAAATCTGGAAAGTCAGGTTGTAAGTTAAAGAGGAGTCTGATAAATTAGAGCATAATAGAGATACCCTAGTTCCAGCAAAGGTTGAGAATGACATGGAACAGTTGAAAGATCACTAGAATTAGTCAGGGGACCTGGGTTCATAGTTCTGGATTTTTTCCTTTTACTTTCTTTTTTTAATTGATATTTTATTTCATTTTTCCAATTACATGTTATGAAAGTTTTACAACATTCATATATATGCATATGCATATTTTAAGTTACATAATTACCTTCCACCTTCTCTTCTCACTCCCCTACCCCACCCCCGTGACAAAAAGTCAGGTAAATACTGTACAGACACATTTGTGGTTAACATGTTTTAAGATTAATAATAATAGTAATGCTTTGTCCTTCATTCGCAAAGAAGACCATGACATCAATGAGGTGATGCCATGACAAGCACATGAATTGGATTTGAGTGATGGGGTGCTGTTCTAAGTCACCAGACTCATTTTCTTTTACAGAGCCATATGATCTCAGTTAACCAGATATGAATCAAGATGACGGGAACTGACCCTGGATGTGAGGCAATTAGGGTTAAGCAACTTGCCCAAAGTCACACAGCTATTAGGTATCAAGTATCTGAGATAGATGTGAACTCTCGTCCTCCTGATTCTAAGGCTCGTGCTCTATCCACTGGACCATCTAGCTTTCCTTGTTTACAGATGTCATTTTTTTGGTATGAGGAATTAAGATTAAGCGAAAAGAAAGAAAACCCTGATAGGAAAGAAATACATTAGAGATATTTTTAAAAAGAGAATGCATGGGGCAGCTAGGTGGTGTAGTGGATAAAGCACCAGCCTTGGAGTCAGAAATACCTGGGTTCAAATCTGGTCTCAGACACAATAATTACCTAGCTGTGTGGCCTTGGGCAAGCCACTTAACCCCATTTGCCTTGCAAAAACCTAAAAAAAGAGAATGCAGTGTTCATTTAGATTTTGTAGGGTTTTTTTTTTGCTTGTTTTTCTTCTTCCTCTGGATGACAATAGCATTGTTCATAGTAGGTCTCCTAGGGTTGTCTTAGTTCTCTGATGTATTGAGAGGATCCGAATCTATCAAGGTCAATCAATTCACAATGTTGTTGTTAATGGGTACAATGTTCTCTTGGTTCTGCTTCCTTCATTCAGTCTCAGTTCCTGTCATTTGTTCCATGCTTCTCTAGAGATCGACCATTCATGGTTTTTTTTCTTTTAAAGAAAGATTTTTTTTTGAGTTTTACAATTTCCCCCCTATTCTTCCTTCCCTCCCCACTCCAACAGAAGACTGTCTGTTAGTCTTTACATTGTTTCCATGGTATACATTGATCTGAGTTGAATGTGATGAGAAAGCAATCATATCCTTAAGAAAGAAAAATAAAGTATGAGATAGTAAAATTACATAATAATATAATGGGGCTTTTTCCTAATTTAACAGTAATAGTCTTTGGTCTTTGTTCAAAGGCCATACTTCTTTCTCTGGATACAGATGGTATTCTCCATTGCAGATAGCAATGGTTATTGCACTGAAGGGATGAGCAAGTCCATCAAGGTTGACCCTCACTCCCATGTTGCTGTTAGGGTGTACCATGCTTTTCTGGTTCTGCTCATCTCACTCAGCATCATTTCATGGAAATTCTTGCAGATTTTCCTGAATTCCCATCCCTCTTGGTTTCTAATAGAACAATAGTGTTCCATCACATACATATACCACAGTTTGTTAAGCCATTCCCCAACTGAAGGACATTCATTTAATTTCCAATTCTTTGCCACCCTAGACAGGGCTGCTAAGAATATGTCTGTAAAAATGATGTTTTTACCCTTTTCCATAATTTCTTCAGGGTATAGACCCAGTAGTGGCATTGCTGGATCAAAGGACATGTACATTTTTGTTACCCTTTGGGCATAATTCCAAATTGCTCTCCAGAAATGTTGGATGAGTTCATAGCTCCACTAACAATGTATTAGTGTCCCTGCTTTCCCACATCCCTTCCAACATTGATCATTGTCCTTTCTGGTCATACTGGCCAGTCCGAGAGGTGTGAGGTGGTACCTAAGAGATGCTTTAATTTGCATTTCTCTAATCAGTAGTGATTTAGAGCAATTTTTCAGATGACTATGGATTGCTTTGATTTCCTCAACTGTAAATTGCCTCTGCATATCCTTTGATCATTTGTCAATTAGGGACATTCATGGTTTCTTATAAAACAATAGTATTCCATAACATTCATATACTAGTATAGCCATCGCCCAAATGGTAGGCAACCCCTGAATTTCCAATTCATTTCAACTACAAAAAGAGCTACTGTGAATATTTTTGAATGTTTGGGACTTTTCCCATTTTTTATGATTTTGTTTGGATATTGGCCTAGTATTGGAATTGTTGCATCAAAAGATATGACCTGTTTTATTGCTCTTTGGGTTTAGTTCCATATTGTTCTCCAGAACGGATAGATCAGTTCACAGCTCCACCAATTATGCATTAATGTCCCAATCCTTCCACAACGTTTCCAACATAGATTGTTTTCCATTTTTGTTTTGTTAACCAATCTGATAGGTGTGAGGTAGAACCTTGTAGTTCTTTTAATTTGCATTATTTTTTTTTAAGATTTTCTAAGGCAATGGGGTTAAGTGGCTTGCCCAAGGCTACACGGCTAGATAATTAATAAGTGTCTGAGGCCGGATTTGAACTCAGGCACTCCTGACTCCAAGGCCAGTACTCTATCCATTGTGCCACCTAGCCATCCCATAATTTGCATTTTTCTAATCAGTAATGATTTGGAACAATTTTTCATATAATTGTATTTAGCTTTAATTTCTTCATATGAAAATTGTTCATATACTTTGATCATTTATCAATTTGGGAATGACTTGTAATCTTATAAATTTCTTTACATTTTTTCATTAGGCCCCCTGATATTCTTGACTTTTTGTTGTTTCGGATGAATATTTTTTTTTACCATTTTTTCTAGCTTTGGTAAAATAGGGATTAGGTAGTTGATTTGTATGACATTGAATAAGTAGTTTCATTTGAGTAGAATTGCCATTTTAATTATATTAGCTTGACATAGTCATGAGCAACTGACATTTTTCCAGTTGTTTAGTTATGATTTTATTTGTGTGAGAAGTGCTTTGTAATTGTATTCATACAATTTCTTTGTTTGCCTTGGGAGGCAGATTCCCAAATATTTAGAGCTTTTCACAGTTTCTTTAAATGGAAGTTTTCTTTCTATCTCTTCCTCTTGGACTTTGTTGTTCATATATAGAAGTGTTGATGATTTATGTGGGTTTATTTTATATCTTGCTACTTTGCTGAATTTGTTCATTATTTCAAGTAGTTTTAAGATTATTTTCTCAGGTTCACTAAGCATACCAACATATCATCTGCAAAAAAGTGAGAGTTTTGCTTCCACATTGCCAGTTCTAATTCTTTCAATTTCTTTTTCTTCTTTGATTGCTAAAAACATTTCTGGGGTGGCTAGTTGGTGAAGTGGATAGAGCACTGGCCCTGGAGTCAGGAGGATCTGAGTTCAAATCCGGCCTCAGACACTTAATAATTACCTAGCCGTGTGGCCTTGGTAAAGTCACTTAACCCCATTGCCTTGTAAAAAGAACATTTCTTTTTTTTTTTTGGCATTTTATTTTATTTTATTTCCCCCTCCCTTCCCTCCCCCAACAGAAGGCTGTCTGATAATCTCTACATTGTTTCCATGTCATACATTGATGTAAATTGAATGTGTTATAAGAGTAAACATAAGATAAACATACCCCCCCCCCAAAAAAAAGATGAGAAACCTCAAGAATAGAGAGAGAGAGAATAAAAATTTAAAAAATGTACTTCAGTCTGTGTTCTGGAATTTGATTATGATAACTCTTGGAGTTTTTATCCTGGAGTCTCTTTCTGGAGTTACACTGTGTATTCTTTCAATGGCTATTTTGTCTTCTTGGCTCTAGTAGATTTGAACAGTTTTCTTAGAAAACCTCCTGAAAGGTTTTTTTTTTTTGTTTGTTTTGATCTAGGCTTTGTGGTAGTACAATAATTCATAAATTATCTCTTCTGTATCTATTTTCCAGGTCATTTGTTTTTTCTAAAATGTATTTTACATTTTCTTCAATTTTTTCAGCTTTTTTACTTTGACGATTTTGTTTGATGATTCATTCAAAGATTTATTGATTTCTGTTCATTTAATTCTAATTTTTAGGATTTTATTTTCTTGTGAGTTTCTGTGTTTCCATTTCTAGTTGCTTAATTATACTCTTTGTTTAGCTGCATTCTTTTTACAGTTGATTGATTTTATTTTCTGAAGAGTTACATTCTTTTCATTCTTTTTCCAGTTTTTTTTTTAACTTTTAAAGGAGTTGATTTCTTTGGCCAATTTTTCATAATTTTCCTACATGACTCTCATTTATTTTTTCCATTTTTCTTCTTCCTTTCTTCTTTTGTTTTTAAATACTTTTTAAAGCTCTTCTATGAGTTTTTGGATTTGAGTTCAATTCATGGTTTCTTTTGAGAATCCCCCTGTATGTAATTTTTCACTGTTTTGATGTTTTGAGTAGGTATTGTTATATCTTTATCTGCAGTAACATTCTATCCTGAGCACCCATGTATCTTTTTTTGCTCATCTTGATTGTCTGAACTAATCCTGGGGTGTAGGGATTATAGACCCAAATTTCTTATGCTGGTGCTGGGATCTGATTCCTGCCTTACTGTTGGCCTAGATGTTGCCTTTGCAGCCCAGGTTCTGCCTAGTGGTTTGTTCCCAACCCAGTCCTGTCTTACCTCAATGTTCCCAAGGTTCAGACTTTGCTTGAGATTGGGACCTTCCTTGCTGGTTTGTTATATAGCTGCTGGGACTTCTGCAGTTGTCAACCTGGACCACACTGTGGCTAAAAGTCTCCTGTTAGTTTTCCTGCCCTCCTGCCTCAATGTGCTTTACTTTCCCTTTTCCCCAAAGAGACAGACCTTCACTAAAGATCCTCCAAGATGTCTAATGTTGAAAATTTCTTTGGCTCTTGTCTATTTTTGGTGGGATCTGTAGCTTTAATGTCTGTGCAGAGGCTTCATTTATCTTTGGTAGGGAAAAAATTCTGGATCATGGTAGATTCATGTTGCCATCTTGACTCTGTTCTAGAAGTCCCTTGTCATTTACTTAACTTCTCTGTGTTCCAATTTCTCATTTGTATAATAGAGTGATTGACTCAGTGGCCTCTAACCTTCTTGTTACCATCAAACTTGACCAAATGAATCATTATTTTCTTGTTACAGTTGAGGAAACAGACTCATCAAGGGTAGATCATTTATGCTTTTTGTCATTGTTGTTTAGTCAATTAGTCATATTCAGAAAACGCCATGTGGAGTTTTCTTGGCAAGGATACTTGAGTAGTTTGTCATTTCCTTCTCTAGCTCATTTTAAAGATGAGGAATTGAAGGCAAACAGTATGAAGTGACATACACAGGTCATATACCTAGTTAATGAGATGGGAATCAAACAGTTTCCCTCTGTCTCCAGGCCCAGTTATTTATTTACTGTGCCACCTAGTTTCCCTTACCCATGATTGAACTGCTTGAAAGTTTCAAAGGTGAGATAAGAACACAACTTCCGCTTATTCCAGTGCTTTGGAAACACTCTAAAAACTTAGGGTAATATTCTTACAACTCAAAAAAGTTAAGAGGAAAATGCAAGGAGAGGGGACTTGTCAAGTTTTGTGTCTGTCTTCACAGAGGTTGTGGTCATAGTTGTTCTGATGTGACTGTGTATGCAGATGGCGGTGAAAACCAAGGCCATGAAGATTCAAAACAAATGTAATTTAGAAGATTAGCCCACAGATAAAATAAGAAGGCTACAAAGGATATTAAGCTTAACTTTTTAGATACAGAAAGAATAGCTTTTTGGTTCATAACTGAGTAATCTTTATAATTTATTTAATAGAAAGAATCACAAATTGTTATAACTTGTGGGGTAATAAATACTATAAATAAAATGCTTTTATATTTTAAAGACTGTTTTTAATTCCTACCTAAGCTGACAGTCAGCAAATATTGGGGCTGCAAAAATTCCCCTAAAGACTATCTTTGCTCTTGAGGAGTTCAGAATTCAATGGAAGAGACAATAAGTAAAGACAATAAAGAAAGAAAGACATTAAAATTAATTGGTATTGGGAAAAGTTTCTGTAGAGGTGGAATTTAGGTGGGACTTGAAGGAAATTAAGGACGGTACTAGATAGAGATTAGGAGACAAAGTATTTTAAACAAGGACAGTGAAATAAAATGTCCAGAGCTAAGAGAAGGAGTGTCTTATTCTGGTATCTGGTGTCACAAAATTGAAGTGGGGAAAGAAGACTAGAAAGATAAGAATGAACTAGATTATGAAAGACCTTGAATGTTAGACAGAAGATTTTGTATTTGATCTTAGAGGTGATAAAGAGTAATTGGAATTTATAAAATAAGGAGTTGATATAGTTGGACTAGAGCTTTAGGGAAGGAACTTCCAGGCTAATCATGAAATACTTCAAGCATAAAGTGATGAGGTTATTCCCCAAACCAGTTCCTTCTTTCATAAATACATATGCATATATGCATATGTACATAAATACATATATGTCTATTTATTAATATCTATAGAAATATATATATATATAATATACACATGCCACTTAGACTAAAATAATCAACTGAGATAAATTGCCAACTGGTTCCTCTAAAAAAAGCTTTTTAATCTGAGTTTTTCCTTATTATTTTTCAAATATTTATCATGGGCACGGATGAGATCTCCAAGTATCACACTGCAACTACCAGAATCTCTCTTCCCCTCATCTCACATCCCACATTGTAGTATGTACCAAGAAGAATTGTTGAGCCATATTGCTAAAATAATCATGTTTTGGGAGATTTCAAAGAATGTAGATGATAAGCTATGAACTAAGAAAACAGAGTGAACTATGGTCAGATTTTAATTAGATTGTAATTAGAAAAGTAGTTTCCTTCTAGCTCTAAGTTTATGATACTATAATTTGAAATGAAAATGAAAAGCTAAACTTTGAATGTTTACTTGTTTAATAGCCACTTTCACTTGAACTGTCTATACTATTGCTACTTACTTCACTCTTGAAATGACCTAATTAATCTATCCAATAACCTTACTCCAATCTTCATTCTCTTTGAGCTATCTGAAATATTTTATTAAATGACCTATCCATTTTGAGATTTTTTTTTTCTTCTTTGCCTTCTACTTCATTGTTCTTAACCTCCTACCTCTCAATTGGTCTTCCTTTAACTATTTCTTTGTCTTAACTTTCTCTTGCTCTCTAAATTTGAAAATCATTCAAGGTGCACTCCTTGGTCCTCTTGCCATATACTATTTAGTCCAAAGAGATTTCATTCAATCTCATTTCATCTACTATCATTTCTGTCCAGATAACAACTATTTCTATTTCCTTGACATCTCTCCAGTGCCACATTTTTAAATGCATCCTGGAATTTCCAGATGAATGTAGAAGGCTAGCTAATTGTTGGTGACATTTTTTTTTGTCCATGGTAATGTATAAAACAAAGGGAAATACAAGAAATTCCTTATCCTATAGAGACCTCTTTCACTTCCACAATACTGGTAGCTGAATGGTGGAAAAACTAAGCATTATACAATTTTGGACTGTTTTGAAACATTTACTTAGCTATTTGGTGTTCTAAACATGAGATACTTTTCCAGTATTGTTGTTTGTTCTTTGTTTTCAAAGAGAATCAATGATATCAAAGGATGATGTCTTGACACACAGTTGAATTGGAGTTAAAGTAAGACAGAATTGCACAAAATCTTCACTATCTCTTCTAGTCATTAATGTCCAGTGGCAAGACAAAACTCAGGATGACTGGTGATGGCCTAGAATGCAGTGGATGACTTGGTGATGACTTTGATGTCTGATCAAGCTCTAAGCACTCCAAAATGTCCTTCAGCTGCCTTCATGGCCATTAGAACAAATTCAACAGGAGTAAAATTTAAGTTCACTTAAATTCACTGGATAAATACACTTACTTTGGCAGTATACTTTCCAGAAATGTACACGTTGATAGTGAGATTGACACATGCATTACTAGAACCAGCTCAGTATTTTGGAGGCTGCAAAGGAAAGTGTGGGAGAAAAGAAGTTTTATTAGATAGATTACTAAACTGAGATCTACAAAGTCATTATGCTGACTTCATTGTTATATGACTGTGAAACTCACACAGTATACAGCACCACACCAGGAAATTGAATCTCTTCCATTTGAATTGTCTTAGGAGGATTCTGAAGATCACCTGGCAGGATAAGATATGTAACACTAAGATCCTTCCTTGAACTAACCTGTTAAGTATTCAAACTCTGCTTGCCACTTTGTTCAAAGGCCAAATATCTAAAAGACTATTTCAAGGAGAACTCAGCCAAGATAGGTACTCACATGGGGTCAGAAGAAGTGATACAAGGACACTTTCAAGGACTCTTGGAAAAACTTGACTGTGAAGCAGTAGACACTGTTACAGAAATGTGCAGCATTGCATGCCATAATCAAAGAATGTGCTGTACTTTAAAGCAGATTGAAAGTAGCTCAAAAGAAATGCAAGGTGAACAAATTTAGAGAATCTACCCCAATTCTTCACATGGAATATTTGTGTCTGACCTGTGGTGGGACATTCTGAGTTTGCATTAGTCTGCTCTATCAGTTGGACAAACTGTTACCTGAATCCAATATAGTGATGCCAGTTTGGTTGACTTTGAGAAGGAAGGGCAACAACTGACCAAGTGGAAAGGCAACCCCTTTCATATAGGATCTTCAGTGTCTTAGATAGCTCATGATTACAACAGAGGTCAGTCAGATACTTTGCTCATTCATTTTACAGCTTGATGCTCCTTTTACTATCCACTTTTGGGGACAACATGTATTATTGTCTTCCTCTTGGATTTTAATGCCACCTAATCCCTATTATTTACTTCACTACAAGTTTGAATTTTTGAATTCTCTATTCTTTCATAGCTCTTCATTTAAAAATATTTTTATTTAAAATTTCACTTGTGTTTTATCATTCCTCTTTAACTAGATTATATATTCTTAGGTGCAGAGTCTATGTTATATATTTGCTTGTATTTGTATTGATTTGTACAAACTAGATATTTTTAAATTTGTTCTGAACTGGATTATGTAGAAGAAAGAAAATAACATTTTAGAAGCATAAATAGGAGAAAGTAGCTTCATGAATCAAGTTTTGAAGTGAGTAAGATAAGAGATGCAGAGTGCATAGTAGCTTTCATTTCTGTAAATTTTATCTTACACTACTCCACTGCTAAGAAATTTTCAATGGTTCCTAATTGAAAGCATGTCTAAGCTTGAACTCATAATACTTTGTTTAAAGATTTTAGTCATTAAACCTACAGTTCTTTTCAGCATTAAATGTAGCTACCAAAAAGGAGAATTACTAGAAGCATTCATCTCTTCAGGCTCTTCTTTGATGAAATTATATCAATACTCAGAAATTTTCAGTGACCCTTCCTTGCCTTCCCCATTTCAGTAGTTACAGGTTAAGCTTACAACTCCCTAGATTGGCATTTGAAATACTTCACAGTCTACTCACTATCATTAAGACAAAATCTCACATTTTTATCTATTGAAATTCCACTCCTTCTTTCAGGTTTTCTAATTCTATTTCCATATTCTATTATCATTTCCGTTGTCAATTCTCTAGTTTCTGTCTAAACTCATAATAACATTATTCAGTATTTTTAAGATATCTAACCATATTCTAATTTGCAAATTTCAAAAGACTTGTTAATCTCTATTAAAGAAGAAAGCTTTCATAAATATCTGTACTCAAAACTATAATAACAGGCAATTTGTTTGTGTGTGTGTGTGTGTGTGTGTGTGTGTGTGTGTGTGTGTGTGTGTATGTATATAGTAATCGGTATGATTCCGGAAATAAACCAACAAGCATTTATTTAGTATCTACCACATGCAAAAGCATAATGCTAAGAGCTGGGGATGCAGAGAAAAAAATTAAATTGTTCCTGTCTTCAAGGAACTCAATTTGACATTCTAGGCAATTGTGCATATGTGCAAAGTAGATTTGAGCATAATGTTTTGAGAACTCTACTCAGTAGGCATAGAGGGGAAAAAAAAGTCAGTATCATGAAAAACTAATTTATGCACTGCTTGATTATCTGCACATGTCCCATGATCAGGCGATGAAAGAAAAAAAAAGCCAAAATAGAAAAGGAGCTCAAAATAGTTTTAAAAAATCTAATGAGTTATTAAATAACTTTTTTGGGGAGTTTAAAATTAAATGAGTTATTTCTAAAATGAAGTGCTCTAATAACTTAACATGGCATGAAATTGTTCAAAGGTTTTAAAAATCTGTTAAATCTATGGGTTTGGAATTTTGGTTGGTTTTATCAAGTTAGAAATGTTTTGTGAATATGCTTGATGGCAAGGTTGGATTGGTGTCTAAGAGTCTTTTATTGATTCTTTCTTTCTTTCTGACTTCTTTGCCTTTTACAATATTGACTACCCTCTTCTCATGCTGGACTCTCTTTTCCCTCTAGGTTCTTGTCATTGCTTTCTTGTCTATACAACTGAGTGTATATCTGATAACCTTTCAGTCTTTTTATTAGTTCATCATTCATATCTTGTCACTTATTGTGGATATTCCCCAAAGCTCTTCCCTGAGCTCTCTTCATTCTTTCACTACATTTATTCTGGGTACTTTATCAGCTATTACTGGTGTGATTGCATCCTATGCAAATGATTCATAAATGTATCCATACATGATAAATTTTATATGCACATATACATGCATATATATATATATATATATATATATATTTACCTACATTTGTATACATATACATGTAGAGAAAGAAAGTCAGATAGGCAGATAGCTAGCTACACAGTTGTGTATGTATCTCTAATCTTTTCCTTGAGCATTACCAATCACCTATTAGACCTTCTAATTTAGACAACCTAGAAACATCTTAATCTCAATGTGTTCAAAATAAAACTCTACCCTGCAACCAAAATTCTTCTAAATTTTCTTATTTCTCTGGTATTACTATCCTCCTGATATTCTAGGTTTGTACCTTCAGAGGTTTTTATCTTCTTTTTCTATTGCCTTATGTATCCAATCAGTGATGAAATCTTACTCTTTATGTCCTCACATTTTCCACATAAAACTCTTTCTTTTTACTCACCAAATAGTTTCTTAGGTATTGGTTTTATTATCTTTTACATGGATTATTCCAGTGGTTCCCTAACTGGACCTCCATCCCTCTAGTTTACTAGCTTTTTACTTTTGATCTAGATTTTTTCTTTTTAATGGATGTCCTCCATATATGAAATGCTCTTCCTCTTTATTTGTCTCCTGCTCCCTGATTTCCTTCAAATCCTAGCTAAAATTTTGCCCTCCTGAGGAAGCCTGTATCAGTTCTTCTAATTTAATTTAATTCCTGTTGTTTTAAGGCTCCAGATTTCTCTAGTGAACAATTATTGTCACCTTGTTGAACATAAAGATAAAATGAAGTTTTAATAAAGTGAAGAAATATGGTGGAGTCTCCTTTTAGTAGAGGATAAAGGAAATGGGGAACTTGATTTCATTGTACATCTAGAAACAACAGTAACCATTATTTCACTTGGTCATTTGCCATGGTGGTTATGTACCATGAGCATAAACAGACCATCAGGAACATAGTTACAGCTTATATGACAATTGATGCATTAGATGAAGCAGAGAAAATTTATGAAATTCTATGAATTTTATGGAATTCTATTCTTTTGTCAATACGTCTTCTTGAGAGTAGTGTCCATTTGTACTTCAAAGAAATGATATGGAAATACAGAAATACTACACAATATCAGAAACATTGTTTGAGATTAAGAAATGAAAGAGGTCCAAAATTTGTACTGAGAACTTATATGCATTTCTCTTCAATTAGAAACTCCTGAATACAGTTTTTTTTCAAGTGAAATTTTATTTTATTTTTCCAATTAAATGCAAAAGTAGTTTTTCAACATTCATCCATTTGCAAATTTATGAGTTCCATATTTTTTAGTACATTCCTTCCCTCCTTCCTCATAGCATTTAGAGGAATAAAATTTCCCCTAAAATTACTTTGACTGCATCTCATAAATTTTACTATGATTTCTCATTGTTCTCTTTGTCTTGGATGAAGTTGTGGATTATTTCTATGATTTGCTGTTTGATCCATTCATTCTTACAATTAGATTATTTAGTTTCCAATTAACTTTTGGTTTCCCTTTTCATGATCTTTTATTACATGTAATTTTTATTGCATCATAATCTGAAATGAATAAATTTAAGATTTCTGTCTTCCTGCATTTGATTGTGAAGTTTTTTATGCCCTAAAGGTGCCATGTACTTAAGAGAAAAAGTATTTCCATTCAGTTTTTTTCCAGAGCTTTATCATATCTAAATTTTCTAAAATTCTATTTACTTTATGAACTTCCCTTCTTGTTTTTTTGTGGTCAGATTTTCCTAATTCGGACAGGAGGATATTGAGATTCCCTGCTTATAGTTTTGCTACCTATGTCTCCCTGAAATTTACCTAGCATCTCCTCTAAGAATATGGATTCTATACTACTTGGTGCATATGTGTTTAATAATGATATTAAATCATTGCCTATGGTGCCTTTTAAAAAGAGATAGTTCCGGGGTAGAGCCAAGATGACAGAGTGAAGGCAGGGACTACCATGAACTCTCCTCTAAATATATAAATACTGACTCTAAACAAATACTATAGTGGCAGTACCCTCAGAAAGTCTGAGTGAAATAATTTTCCAGTCCAAGACAACTTGGAAGATTGGACAGAAGGGTCTGTTGTACTAGGTTAGAAAGGACCCGTAGTTTAGCCAGGTTGCACTAGAGTACTCTGGTTTCAGTCATCCAGAGAAGGACTCTGTTGTTTTGTTCATTCTCAGATTTGAGTTGCAGTCTGTGGCACCAGGCTTAGGAAAAGGAGCAGAAATACAACAGTTTACTGCCTGGGACTCTGGGGGCACCTGGGTTCATGGCAGTGGTGGTTTTTTCAGACCTCTCAACTAAAGGATTGCCAAAGACAACTTGGAAGGTCAGCAGGAAAACTCTACCTCACCAGAGTGAGAATAGAATCCTGTCCAGCACTGCCTCAATGAAGACCTGACCCTAGGGGACCAGGAGCAAGCCTGGGCACCTTGCTGCTGTACCACAGTGCTCAGCCTGTAGTGCGTAAGGGGTAGGAAGAGATTAAAGAGGTCTCTTTGCTTTCCTTAGAGAAGGACTCTGTTGTTTTGTTCATTCTCAGATTTGAGTTGCAGTCTGTGGCACCAGGCTTAGGAAAAGGAGCAGAAATACAACAGAGTTTACTGCTTGCAGTGGAGCAAGGATTCTCCTCATAGCTGAGGTGCAGAAGTCATCCACAGACCAGAACACAGATGATGAGAGAAGTCATAACATCTCATAAGACTTTGGAGGAATTGAGAATTTGCAAGGCCCTGTATAGTATTCCTACAAACAGCTGTAAAAAGTCTCAAAAGCTTAGGACAGTGTGTCGTCCACCTTAGAAGCAGAGCTCCAACTTATGAGCAAACAGTAGAAGAAGGAAAAATTCAACACAGACAATTGCTTTGGTCCTATGGAAGATCAAAATATATGCTCAGGTTATAAGAAAACCAAAGTTTCTGAATCCAAAGCCTCTGAATCCAAAGATTTGGTCTCAGGCTATGGAAGAGCTCAAAAAAGACTTTTGAAAATCAAGTCCATAATGTAGAGGAAAAATTGGGAAGAGAAAAGTGAGTGATACAGGAAAATCATGAAAACCAAGTCAGTAGCTTGGTGAAGGAGATACCAAAAACAACAAAGAAAATAACATGTTAAAAACAAGTGTAGGTGAAATGGAAAAATTTGATTGATTATAATTATATGATTAATTATAATTATAAAAGGTCAATGAGGAGAATGCCCAAAAAAGCAGAATTAGCCAGATGCAAAAGGAGATAAAAAGGCTCTCTGAAGAAAATAACTCCTTCAGATGCAGAATGGAGTTAAGAGAAACTGATGACTGTGAGAAAAGTCAACAAACAATACAAAGCCAAAAGAATGAAAAACTCAAAGAAAATATGAAATATCTCATTGGAAAAACAACTGACCTGGAAAACAGATCCAGAAGAGATAATTTAAAAATTATTGTGCTTCCTGAATGTCATGACTAGGAAAAGAAACTAGATTTCATTTTTTTTCAAGAAATAATTCAGCAAATTGCCCTGATATCCTAGAAGCATGGGGTAAAATAGAAATTACAGGAATCTACCAGTAACCTTCTGAAAGAGATCCCAAAATAAAAATGCAGAGGAATATTATAACTAATTCTAGAACTCACAAGTATAGGAGAAAATATTACAAGAGTCAGAGAGAAACATTTCACTTACTGTGGTGCTACAATCAGGATTACACAGGATTCAACAGCATCTACATTAAGGGCTCATAGATCTTGGAATATATTCCAGAAGGTAAAAGAGCTTGGATTACAACTGATATTCAACTACCCAGTAAAACAACAACTTCTTTCAGAGGAAACAATGGACTTTCAGTGATACAAGGAACTTTCAGACTTTCCTGTTGAAATGACCAGAGCTGAACAAAAAGTTTGATCTTCAAGTACAGGACTCAGGTGAAGCTTAGAGAGGATAGATGGGAAGTGAAAATTATGAAGAATTTAATGATAATGTATTCCTACATGGGAAGAAGATACTGATAACTCATATGAAACTGCTCATGCATTAGAGCAGTTAGAAGGAGCTTATATAGACAAGGCACAGGAGGGCGTGAATATAAAGGTATAATATATTATAAAGAGAGAGTCAATGGATGAAAAAAGGAATGTACTGGGAGAAAGGGAAAGGAGAGGTAGAATGGACTAAAATATTTCACATAAAAGAGTCAAGAAAAACGCTCTAGAAATGGAGTGGAAGATGGGGGTGGGAAGATGAGGTGGAATGAATGAGTCTTAATTCTCATTAGAAGTGTCTCAGAGAGGATATAACATACACAATCACTAAGATTTAGAAATCTGTCTTACACTAGAGGGAAAAGGAGAGAAAGGGATGGGAGAAAAGGCATAGGGGAGGAGTGGGGAGTTGTAGATGATAGAAGAGAGTCAAGATTGTGGAAAGAGTCATAAGACACAATATAGTTTTGAGGAGAGACAGCATAAAAGGAGAGAGAAAATAGAATAAATTGGAGTGTGGAAGAATAGAATGAAGAAAAATACAGTTAATAGTACCAACTAGTAGAAAAATATTGGAACAAATTCTCTGATGGACTTATCATAAAGAATGTAACCCATCCCAGAGACACAGCTGATGGTATATGACAACAGGTTGAAGTACATTTTTTCTTTCTAACTTTATTTTTTCTAGATGTTTCTCTATCATTTTGGGGCGGGGTTATGTTGGCTTTCACACCAAGATTATAATAGTAATGTTAAAATAAATAAATAAATCATAAAAATTTAAACAAAACATGCACAAAGTTATCACTAGGATAATACACTATTATCTATCAGGATTTATACCGGAATGCAAGTTTGGCTCAATATTAGGAAAACTATCAGCATAAATGACTATATCAATAACAAACCTAACAGAAATCATACGATAAGCTCATTAAATATTGTAAAAGCTTTTGACAAAATATAGCATCCATACCTACTGAAGGCATTTGAAAACAAAGGAACAAATGGATTGTTCCTTAAAATGATAAACAGTATCCATCTGAAACCATCAACAAGAACCATATGTAATAGGGATATGCTAGAAGGATTTCCAATAAGATCAGGGGTGAAACAAGGATGCCTGTTATCACCACTATTATTCAATATTTTAATAGAAATGTTAGTTTTATCACTAAGAGAAGAAACAGAAATTGAACGAATTAGAATTGACAATGAAGAAATAAAACTCTCATGTTTTTGCAGATGATATGCTGTTACACTTAGAGAACCCTAGAAAATCATCTACAAAAACCACTGGAAACAATTAGCAATTCTAGCAAAGTTGCAGGATATGAAATGAACCCACTTAAATCCTCAGTATTTCTATATATTACTAACAAGATACAGCAGGAAGAGATAGAAAGAGAAATCCAATTTTAAATAACTTCAGGCAATATAAAATACTTGGGAGTCTACTTGCCAAAGAAGACTCAGATACTCAATGAAAACAATTATAAAACACTTTTCTCACAAATGAAATCAGATCTAAATAAATGGGTGACTATCAATTGCTGATGGGTAGTCTAAGTTAATATAATAAAAATGACAATTACACCTAAATTAAATTACTTATTTAACGTCGTACCAATCAAACTTCCAAAAAATTAATTTAGTGAACTAGATAAAATAGTAACAATTCATATGGAAGAATAAAATGTCAAGAATATTAAAGAATTAATAAAAAATGCACAGGAGGGTGGCCTAGCTCTACCAGATCTAAAATTAAGCTATAAAGCTGTCAAAAGACTTCAAAATTGTCTGATGCTGGCTAAGAAATAGAGTTTTGCATCAGTGGAATAAATTAGGTGCAAAAGTGACAGTAATAAATGATCATAGCATTTACTCTTTCATAAACCCAAAGATTCCAGCTTCTGGGAAAAGGACTCATTCCAAAATAACTGCTGGAAAAGCTAAAAGATAGCATTACTGAAACTAGGAACAGACCAACATCTCACAGCCTATACCAAGAGAATTTCAAAATGGGTCCAGGATTTAGACATAAAAGAACATTAGCAGCCCCGGCTTTAGGGCCCCAGCCCAGGAACTACTGGCTGGCGCTCTGACCAGCTCTGGCCCCCAACCTAGAGAGCCCAGGTGGCTCTGCAGAAGGTGGGCTCTGGCGCCACCGCCATTTCAGGGATGCTACTGGTTTTTGCAAAGCAAATGGGATTAAGTGGCTTGCCCAAAGCCACACAGCTAGAGCTTTTGGAACGTGAGTGCTGGATTCTCTGTATAAGGTAACCTGGAAAAGAGCAGAAAGGCTCTCTGTGGTTCACAGCAGCGGGGGAGTTTCCTGAGCTACACCCTGGGGAGCACTGGGCACAACCTGAGGGAACAGCGGGGGACCTCTGCCAGAGAGAGCACATGAAGCCCAGCCCTCAGGGCACACAGCTAGCAATGTGGTGTTGCAGCAGCCCAGATCCTGGAAACAGAAGCAGGCAGAGCCAGTAAGCAGGAACCCCCAGGGCATGAGCCCATTGAACCTGGGGAGGGCAATGAAGAGAGTGCTGAGCTCTGTCCTCTGCCCCTGGAACAGGACTCTGGGGTTCTGACCACATTAAGATCATGATCACAGTCTAGGCCCCCCCACAGACCAGCAGGGTCACCCCCCACCTCAGCCTGGTGGCAGAGGGGGTGCTTATGGTCATTCACAGACCAAGAGGGAGGACAGAGCCTCACACACTGAGATCCTTGTGGTAGTGTCCCAAAAATTCAGGAAGCACCCTAAAAACAGGCTTAGGCTAGGAAAATGAGCAAGCAGAGAAACAAGAGGAACACAATGGAGAAATATTTTGCACATGAGCCCAAGAAGGATCAAAACACTCAGTCTAAAGATGAGGAAGCACAAGCTCCTGCATCTAAATAGACTCCAAGAAAAACAAAAATTGGGCTCAGGCTATGACAGAGCTCAAAAAAAGACTCTGAAAATCAAATGAGGGAGTTAGAAGAAAAACTGGGAAAAGCTCGTAGGGCTTGGAATATAATATACTGGAAGGTAAAGTATCTTCGAATGCATCGGAGAATCAACTACCCAGCAGGGCTAAATGTCCTCTTCCAGGGAAAAGATGGACTTTCAACGAACCAGGGCAATTTCTGTTGGAATGGCCAGAGCTGAACAGAAGGTTTGATCTTCAAATACAGGACTCAGGTGAAGCATAGAGAGTGGAGGAGAAGGGGAAAATATGAGGAACTTAATGATGATGAACTGCATGTATTCCTGCATAGCAAAACTACACTGATAATACTCATATGAACCTTCCCAATTAACAGAGCAGGTAGAAGGAGCTTTTATAAATGAAGCACAGGAGAAAACTGATTTTGAAGATATAATGTGGTATAAAAATGAAGTCAATAGATAAAAGGGAAATGTAATGAGAGAAGAAAAAGGAGAGGAGGAATAGGCTAAGATATTTCATATAATAAGATTTTTCTTTATTACAATGAGCTATTGCAATGATATGGAAGGGGGGAAGGCAAGGGGGAATGAGGGAATCTTCGCTCTCATCAGAGGGAGCTAGGAGAGGAAACAGCATATATATATATATATATATATATATATATATATATATATATATATATACTCAATGGGGTATAGACATGTGGAGTAAGAAGGAGGGGGGGAGGACAGGGGGAAGGGGTTGGGATGTGAATGATGGAGGAGAGGATGCACCATGGGGGGAGAGTGGTCAGATATAACATATTTTCTTTTTTACTTCTTGCAAGGGGCTGGGATTGGATGGCTTGTCCTGGACCATAAGGCCAGGTATATGCTGGGCCTAAGGGGTGGTATGGGGGCTTGGCCTCTTGGCCCCAGGGCTGGGCATCTGTCTGTTGACCACTCAGCTACCCTACAGCAGAGTCAGTGAAAGGAAAGAGAAAATATAATACATGGTAGTGGAGAAATACCAAAGGAGGGAGTTGTGATCAGCAATGGCATTGATGGAAAAATATGGAAGTAACTTTTGTGATGGACTTATCATAAAGAATGTGATCCACCTGTGATGGAGTTGGTGGTGTTGGAACACAGACTGAAGCACATTTATCATTATTATTATTATTATTATTATTATTATTATTATTATTATTTTTGGGGGGTGCAGGGCAAATGCGGCTGCGTGGCCTGCCTGGGGCTGCATAGCAGGTTGACCATTGGGTGTCTGAGGCTGGATTTGGCCCCGGGTGCTCCAGGCTCAAGGTCCAGTGCTCTGTCTGCCACCCAACCGCCCCTACTATTATTATTATTTTATTTTATTTTGGGTCTTTATTCTTATTTTTTTTTTTGTTTTTTTGCAGGACAGTGGGGTTGGGGTGGCTTGCATGTCACACAGCTGGGTTATTATTGGTTGTACGAGGCTGGATATGGGCTTGGGTGCTCCTGGCTCCAGGACTGGTGCTCCGTCCACTGCGCCACCTGGCCATAACTACAATAGTTACTACTATTTTTTTAAATTTTAATTTAAATTTTTTTTCTCTCCCCTTTGCTTTATCGCTCAAGCAAGTCTATATTTTTTTTGGGAGATGGGGTATTTTGTTTACTCTTATACAAGCATATTTTATTAATGTATAAAAAACATTAATTGTACGAAATGAGAATAAATAAGTATTAAATTAAAAAAATAAATCTCTTTACCCCTCCCCCCAAAAGATAACATTATAAGTCATTTAGGAGAACAAGGAATATTTTACTTGTTAGATCTATGGAAAGGGGAGCAGTATATGGCCAAAGCAGAGATAGAGCACATCATAGGAAACAAACTGAATAAGTTTGATTACTTTTAATTAAAAAGAATTTGTATAAACAAAACCACTGCAACGAAGATTAAAAGGAATGTAGCAAATTGGGAAACATTTTTACAACTAGTATTTCTGAAAAAAGACTCAGTTCTAAAATTTAAAGAGAACTGACCAAAATTTATAAAAAGAAAAGTCATTCCCCAGTTGACAAATGGTCAAAGCTAAAGCAAAGGTGCTTCTCAGAAAAGGAAATCAAAACTCTCTATAGTCATATTAAAAATTGTTCTAAATCATTATTAATTAGAGAAATGCAAATTGAAGAATCTCTGTGGTAATACCTCACAAATCGCAGAATGATCAATTTGACTAGAAAGGATAATGATCAATGTTGGGGGGAATGTGGGAAAATTAGGATACTGATAAATTGTTGATGGAGTTGTGGGTTGATCCAGCCTTTCTGGAGAGAGATTTGAAATTTTGCCCAAAGTGCAGCAGAAATGCATATACATTTGATACCATCCTTGAATCTGTATCCTGGAGATCATGAAAAGGGGTAAAAATCCCACATTTTCAGGAATATTAGCAACTCTTTGTGTAGTGGCAAATAATTTTAAATTGAGGGGATGCCTATCAATTGGGAATGGCTGAACAAATTGTGGTTTATGTATGTTAAGGAACACTGTTGTTCTACAAGAAATCATGAGAGTCAGGATTTCAAAAAAGCTAGTAAGGACTTATATGAATTGATGCTGAGTGAAATGAGGAGAACCTGAAGAACATTATATACACTAACAACATGAAGCAATGATCAACCATGATGAAGTTGTCCATTTTAGCATAAAAAAGACGATTTTAAAAGACTTGTGATTGAAAAACACCATACACATTCAGAGAAGGAACTGAGGAGTTTAAGTGAATACCAAGACCTTCAATTTTTAAAGGTTGTCTTCTGTATTTTGTAATTTTATTATCTCTGATACTTTCTTTCTTCCATTTGGATATGATTCTTCTCTCTCACCATATTCAATTTAGATCTATGTTTAGCATGGTTACAAATATGAAGCTTATATCAGATTGCTTTCTGTCAGGTGCATTGGGAGGATAGGGAGGGAGAAAAACTGTAAAACTCAAAACCTTACCAAAAATGATTGGTAAAAACTACCATTGTATGAAATTTAAAATATAAATAAAATATTTATTAAAAAGATAAATAAATTTTGCTCCACAACAAAAACAAAAAAAGTATGCTATTTATCCCAAAGACATAGCAGATGGTGTCTGAATACAGACTGAAGCATATTTTTCCCCCCTCATTTTTTCCTTGAGGTTTCTCTTTCTTTGTGGGGAAGCTTATGTTTACATTTTGCAAAATGACTATTGAAATTTTATTTTTCATGACTACACATTTTTAACTTACACCAAGTAATTTGCTTTCTCAATGGGGGAAGTAGAATGAGAGGAAGAGAGAGAATTTTGTATTCAATGTTTTAGAGGTAATTGTTGAAACTTGCTTTTGCATGAAGCTGGGGGGAATGTTTTAAAACACAATAAATAAAAAAATTTAAAAAAGGATGTTGTTTCTTCCTTATTTCTTTTTGCTCTGTCTGAGATCAGTATTGCAACCCCTGATTTTTTTTACTTCTGTTGAAGCATAATATACTTTGCTTTAGCCTTTTACCTTTACCCTATATGTATCTCTCTGCTTCAAATGTGTTTCTTGAAAAAAGTATCTTGTAGGAATATGAATTTTAATCCATTCTACTATCTGCTTCTATTTTATGGGAGGGTTCATCCCATTCACATTTACACTTATGATTCCTAATTTTGTATTTCCCTACATGCTCTCTTCTCCCATTTATACTTACCTCTTTATTTTCCCCTTATCTTTTTTCCCTATTGATTTATTCCCTTTCTTTTTTAACTTTCCTTTTTAATATTGACTTTAACTTTATTTTTACTTTTATTTTTGCCTTCTATTTTTTCAGTTCCTTCTTCCCCTTTCTTTTCCTTTCCTCCCTACTTCCCTTGTAGGACAGGATAGATTTTTAAATCCTACTGGGAATGCATGTTATGCCCCCTATATGAACTATAAATATGTAAATATATGTGTATTTGTATATATTTATGTATGTTTACATGTAAATATGTATTATATATGTATTTACATATATTTTCATATAAATTCCAATACTTCATATTAGTGTGTATATATCTTTGAATATATGCATATACATATGTATAAACACATACTCTTTTACATATACATCTATGCACATACATATATGGGTATATATATATATATATACTATTTTCATATATGATATGATCTAGACCTGTGATTTCTTTAGTACAGGGACTTCTTAGGGAGGACACTACTGTAAGTACAAATTAGCATCATTTCTTCAATTCATAGTCTTATTGAGTTGCTTGGAAAATTTTAATGTTAACTAACAAATGCAACTCATGCAGTTAGTGTCTGCCCAAGGTAGAACTTGAATTTAGCTGGTATTGACTGACTCCAAGACCAGCTGTCCATTCACTATGCCCAGATGCTCCTCCAGCTATATCAGATGGAACTTAAAACAATCTACCACATATCAGATAGTTGTCTGGTGGGGATTAAGATCATTGGCTTCTTAGATCAAAGGTAAAAGTCAACACTAAAACAGAAGAAAGAATTGAATTGAAAAACAATGCCAAACAGTGAAAATAACTTCATCCTGACCTGTTTGAATATCTAGTTAAGTGATTTAGTATAGAGAATACAGAACTGGGATTCAAGAAGATCTGAATTTGAAGTCTGTTTCAGATGCTCCCTGGGTAGGTGGCTCAGTTTTTAATTTGCAAAATGGGTTAATAATAGAACTTACTTAATTGAATTAAATGAATTAAAATATGTAAAGTGCTTTGCAAATGTCAAAACATTATGCAATTACTACTGTTGTTATAATTAACAAATCATTCGGTTCTTTAAAATGGGAAATTGACAATAACTATTGATATTTCACAAGGAAATGTAATGCTGCAATTGATCTGCCACAATGATACTACAAGAACTCTTAAATCACCTCATCCAGCTTAATCTCCTTGGTAACTAAAGAGACAAAGCAATAAAGGGCAGCAATGGTTTTCAAGTCCAAACTATTTTGCGAAACATTACAGAAGAGGATGACAGGAGAGTAAGTGTAGCCTGCTCTTTGAATAGTGAAAACCAGTTGAGTAAAAGCCAAATGATGAGATCACATATCAATCTAAGTAATTAGTTGTCAGAATAATTGACAGTGATCCCAATGAAATGTAGAATAAAATCACAATACATAATTGGGATGCTACTCTTCAATCTACTATTTAGATGGCTGTTATATAGATATAGATATTGAACCCTTGACTTAAGGTCAATTCCTGAATAACTGTTTTTCTTAACTCTTGAGATTTGGTAGAATGTGCAGGAAAAAAGGCAACATGAATATACCTCTCTTACAGGATGCTTGTATAATAGTAACATTATGACTTTGACATTTCAAAGTCATGTCTACTTAAAGCAGAAGATTTGGGAACATTCCAAAAGGCTTTGGGTAAGATTATTAGCAGTTAGGGATAAGTTCTGAGTTCTCATCTGATATTCCAGTAAAACCCAAGGCTAGAGTTTGCTGATGATCAACAGATCATAGATTTAGAGCTGGTTGGGAACTTATAACAATTAATTTTTACGGATAAGGAGATAAGGAAGAGGCCAAAAACATTCCAATACTTCCCTAAGACCTCAAAGGTAGTAGCTGGCATAGCAATGATTCAAACGTGGGTCCTCTGATTATCCATCTAGCCTGCTTTTGGTTGTAGCCTGTTGGTGGACAACATAATTTTGCCTCTGTATACTTCAATACTTTGAAATTTGAGTATAATTATTAAATACTGAAGCAAAGAAAATGGATTTAAGGTCAACATAAGCTATGCTGCCTATTGTAATGAAGCATTATTTATTTAAATTTTAGGAGTAAGTGGAAAAGTTGTTGAGCTGAATTCATTCTTTTTATTCCTTAAAAAAGCTAATTTGAATGATCATTTTTATTATTTTAAGTAACTATATCGAAATGTGAAGCCTAAAATTGATTCACATAGAACTAAAGAACTTAGGAGCTGAATGGGACCACAGTAGCCAACTAATGCAGCCCATCTAATGTAGCAAATTAATAGCCAGACTTTTCAACACCTGTGTGAGGGTCGAACATGAATAAATGCTGCAATTAGATCATTTCTGATAGCAGTAGAAGAGAGAAAACTTAAAAAATGGAATTATGGATCTAAATTTGTACAGATTAAAATACAAGGATAAATAAGGAGGGATCATTTATCTGGGGAATCTGGAATATGAGAGGAAGCTTGATATAACAGCAAGAGTACTGAACCTCAAGGCAGGAAATACATGCTTTGGAGCCCAACTCTGACGTTAGCTGGATAATAATGGGAAAGTCACCTCTATGGTGGGGCTAGTAAAACCTGTTGTATCTACCTCTTAAAGTTATTGTGAATATAAAATAAGCTATTTTACCTAGTAGAGGTTTTAAACCTGTAAGTGCTGCATAGTATTTCCCAATAGAACCCTTTACTTAAGGTCAATGAGGAATATTACAATTAATTTAACTCAGTTTCTTAGTCCTTAGTCTCATATTCAAATAGATTATATGTTCTTCTTTGGTACCTCTTAGTGCTAGGTTGTTCAATCATTTCAGCTGTGTTTGACTCTTTGTGACTCCATTTAGGATTTTCTTGGCAAAGATACTGAAGTGGTTTATCTTTTCCTTTTCCAGTTCATTTTACAGATGAAGAAACTGAGGCACACAGCATTAAGTGCCTAGGTCAGGGTCACACAGCTGGTAAATATCTGAGGTTGGATTTGAACTCAGGAAGGTGATTTTCTGACTCCAGATCTGGCACTTTATCCATTGTTTCACCTAAGTTGCTAGGTAGATACTAGGAACTCACCCACTTTTTGACCGAAAATTATTTGATTGGTTCATAAGAGTTAGAAATAAAATGCTTTGGTAAATCAACTACGAAGCTCTTCTTTGCTTAACAAATGGTGTATTCCAATAATAGAGATTTAATTCATTTGTTTAAAATATTTTGACTGCTTAAGGAAACATAATTGCATTTAGGAATGGAATTTATTTTAACAGGAATAAACCTTTTAAAAGAACACCTTTAAAGGGGAAAAATATAGCCTTCAGAAAGGACATGAAATATATCCCCAAATACTATAACTAAAATTGTTTATAAAATTAAAATATCACAAGTGAAAATATAATTTAATGTCTTGGTGATTCAATTTTCTTCCTCAGCTTGTCACATATTGTTCTTACTATGTAGGTTGAAATCCTTAATAGTTAAACAATTTCATATTTTTTCTATGCTCCAAGTTCATATCCAACCTAATTAATTATTCTTTGGAAGTTTTTTCTTTTCTTGAATTTACTTCCCTTTTTTCCAGATATGTTTTCCCATGCCACATATGTACTAAATAAGTTAATACCAAATTGTATTTTATTAGAGTTCATAGAAGCAAAATAAAATGGCCATGCTAGAGATGTTGGTGAAACATTCATAGAAGAGTTGGGGACTTCAGCAGGACATTAAAAAATGAGAAGTTTCCTAACGAGCATAGAGGAGATAGAAAAGAATTCTAGGGAAGGGCTTATAATTAAGTCTATATAGTTTGAAAGACTGAAAAGAGGGAAATTTGGGGATTTTAAAAATAATTTAATGACCTATTGGTGGCTATCCATTGGCCATTTCGTGAAACTGGCTTTTAAGTAAATTAACTGAAATATGTCACCAGTCCTCTGCTAACATCCCATTTCAAAGACTGATTGTAACACTGATGTAAATTTTAGTTCTGTCACAGCATAAAAACCTTATAGTCTTTGAAGAACTGATAATGACATAAATATCTCATGGTAAATAATGAGTGAAATGTTGCAAATTGCAAATAAGAAATCATGAAAAATTCTAAAGGATTAAGAAATAAATATAGGATAGAAAAAGACAGTCATATAGCATGAGTGTAATATTTTGTTTGTATCCTCCTTATGTCAAGGTAACTTAAAGATGGATCTGAAAAAATTGGGATAACTCTCTTTAGTGAACTTTTTTGGAGTGCATGGGCAAGAGTTGCACAGGATGGGTAGACATGAAAGGATTATGATCAAGATCTATGATGTCAAATGAGTCTGCAACACTCCCAAGTATACCCCAAAACAGATGAAAATGTTGCAATATAGTGAATCCTATTTCTATTTGAGTTTGGAGTAGCTGATCTATATCACCAAATGAAATGCTAACATTTGTCATTTCATTATAACATTTGAGTAACTAGCACATTTTTTTTTTACTTGAATGGAAATAAAGAATGGAACATTAAGTTCATACTAAATGATTAATATATAAGAAAAAAGAATGTTATTGTATTGGTGCTGCTGGGAAATATCGTCTGCCATGCTTGTTAATAAACCTGAAAATTGGTATCATTAGATGTGCCTATATAGTTTACCCTGCTCAATCAAATAGTTTATTTAACAGATTTTTAGAGCCCTCAGCAAGGTCTATTTTCATATTAAAATTGTATTCATTATGATGACCAACCACAATTCTAGAGACATGATCATGAAACAGACTAGTCACTTCCTCAGAGAGAAATAGTGCAGAATAGGACATATATTTTTGGTCATAGTTAACATATTTGTTTTGCTTAACTTTTGCATCTTGGTTACAGAGAACTTTTAAAATATTCCTTTCCTTTTTTAAGGGGTGATTTGAGGGAGGGGGAATAGCTAAGTGTTTTGTTAATTGAAAAAATAGACTTAAAATTTATGTGTATGTGTGTATTTTCATTAAATCTGGCAAAGTATTCTTTATTATTCAATGATGTCTGATTGCTAGATATTACTGGTAATACAGAAACCAGATGAGGCTGTATAATCCAACTAAAAACAAAAAGCAAATTAATATGGTGAATAAAGGCTTGTAGTATTAGTGTTTTATTACGTTTGTACTCATTAGGACTTCTCCATTATATTTCAGGAACCTCATCATCCTTAAGATCAAATCAATCTTGTTATTCTTACTTCATCAATACTCTCCTTCTCTCTGATTGGATGGGGAAGAACCAGATTTGAAGGACTCTTGTCAGAATTTCTTACAAGGAAGGTACCCTGACCGACCATCTTTCCAATTCCAACCAGGCTACATCCCTTTGAACTAATTCATTCTATCCCTACCCCCATCTAATTTTTCATCTTCCTTTTGCATTTAATTTCCTTGAAAGCAGGGAATATTTTTCTTCTTTATATGTGTACCTTTTCCACTTTGCCATTTAGCACAGTGAGTGCCTAGCACATAAATACTTATTAAATGCTTAATTGACTAGCCTTGAATTCATTGAGGATGTTTTGTTTAGCTTAAATTTGGAAATCTGTTATCTAGCTTTCTATCTTATTATTTTTACATTGTATACTTATTTAGTACAAAGGCTAAATATTTCATCTTTGAGTCAGAGGCATATAGCACAATACATTGACAAAATGAGAGCTTAATAAATATTTAAGCTCAATAAATAATTATTAACAATTTAATAAATTTTACTCAAGGAATATTTTCACTTCAATTATTTGTGCCTAATATTTCATAGATTATTGCATGATCTGACAGAGCTAGTTTTATTTTTTAGTAATGACATTACTGACAAATCTGTTGATCCTGCTGCTAGATCTTCCTAGAGACATCATGCTTTTCATTTAAAATTGAAGTAATCATGTAGAAGTTCCTAATTTTACCTGGAACTTGCATTATTTATTTGATGGGAGGAGGCCAGATGTGCTAGAATAGTTTAAATAATTTGCATTCTTTAACAGATGTGACTCTATTAAATTACTAGCTCAAAGTAATAAATATGCTGCTGTTGTGTATTCTCCTTCATTAAAATCTATCTCTAGGCAATTCATCACTATTAATTTGTGCCTCCTTTTTTTCCTCTAAAAGTGGCCAGACTTTTTTGGCAAAGTAATTCAACTTCCCTGCTGCCTGTAGATTTGTACAGCTGGTGACTCTTTTGTAGGCATCCCTTATTCCTGGTTATGAAGATTTCTTCATTTCTAAATGAGTTTTGTAATCCTTTCTTTTAAATCAAATTTTCCCATTTAATGTTAAACTGACTAGTGCATTTTGCTAAAAACTGAAAGGTACTTAGTACCTAAATTCATTTTAACTTTTGCTATAATTTCATTTCATCTTCCACAAATATAATTTTTTATTTTATATTACCTTTCTTTTGATCTGAAACTTAGTATCTTATTGGAACATTCAGTTGGTTGTACTGGTTGACTGTGTTTTTTAATAATTAAAAAAGATCAGTGCTTAATACTGGATTTTAAAGATGGTACTTTTAGGGAGTATATGATTTCAGAATTATTTTCATAGTGATGATAACATTTTAATTTTCATTACTGGAAATATCAATAAATATAATCTACATAAAAAACTTTTTGGGGTCCTCAATAATGTTTAAGATTGTAGAAATGTCTTGAGACCCAAAAGTTTGGAAACCTCTTAGGTATCTCTTACCTTTATTGAGACAAAAACCATGAATTAATTTATTAATGTATTACATTGAAATAGTAAAATTATCTCAGTCAATTTTTGGTGTTAAAATAACTTTAAGGTTTTGAACCTAGGTGAGGAGAATGATAATGCCCTTAAAATAGAAAAAATAAGGTAAAGAAGTGGATTTAGAATTTAAATTTAAATGTCCAAATGGTTTTTGTGATGTGAGACTGGAATTAAGGAGGGAACTTAGAATTGGATAGCTAAGTCTGGAAATTGTTTGCAAAGAAGTAACAACCGAACCCATGGGAGTAGATGAAATCATCAGTCAAGGTATTATAGAGGGAAAAGAGAAGAAGGATTAAGGGGATATTCTCAGTGAGTGGAAATAACCTGGATGAAGATCTAGTGAAAACACTGAGAAGAAATGATCAGATTGATATGATAAGAACCAGGACGAAGCCTTGTGAGAGAAAAAATATTCAGAAGCAGATGGTGATCAAGGAGTTTAAGAAGGATGAAGAATGAGAAAAGATTATTATATATTTCACAAATAAGAAAGCACTAACTTTAGAAAGGGAAATTTCAATTGTTGAGGTTAGAAGTTAGATTGCATAAGGTTTAGATGTGAAGGAGAGAGGAAATAGAGGTATTTGTGCAAATGATTTTCTAAAACATTTTAACTATGAAGTGGAGGAGAGATATCAAATGATAACTAATGAAGATGTTTGGATTATGCATGGAATTTTGTTTTATTTCACTGTGCTTTTAGGTTTTAGAAGTTTGAGTGATTAGATTTGGGATTATTTTTATAGGCAGCAGAGAAAGAGCTGATAGGGTCCATATTCCATCATGACTAATATAATTAGTACTGACACATGCATGTCCTTATTAAAGAGGGAATTAATTTTATATCCAACAAGAATTAGGAGAAAAGACTTTGGTCCAAGAAAATACATGGTTCTATGATTTGTGTTTAATCATTAGGAGGTTCTATGCATTGGCATAGTTATGTATTTATTCACAGTATTTAATGGAAATATATGTTATGACTTTACACAGTCTAACCAATAAAAGGTTTGATATTATGGAGGTGGGAGGCTGATGGAAACAGGATGAAGGAAGAGTGTGTATCATTAAGCAGATGCATAGATTCTGCAGCTAACTCTGAAAATCAAAAAGAAATGCCAAAAAGATGAAGAGGTAGAGACTAGATCAACTATTAATGTGTCAAAATCCACTCCAGTGAGGTGTAAAGATAGATTGGTCTGAGAAAAACACAAGAGAGTAAATGGGAAGCTGACCTGAGGTAACCAGAATACACAAGGTGAATAAAATCCCATAGCTGTATGTAGAGAAAAGGAATAGGCAACTACATTTAAAATTGTAATACATTAGCTTGCATCAGAAAAAATACACTGTACTGGGGTACAATATGCATTGGTGAGGTTTTGGTTTGATTTTACATGTCCTTTCCTCCTAGAAAATATTCTTTTATGAGGGGGGCATGCTAGTCTGGCCTGCTTCTAGCCCTCCTTTCAGTATTGCCTTGGTCCTTTATAGTATAAGAGAGGTTCCTGTCATTATAAAAATACTTAGTGCTTTCATTGGAATTAGCATATTCTCACATTGAGAAAGAATGTTAAATTAAATCAGTCGTCCTTTCCATTATCACAGAGGGAGTCAGGGTATAAGAAACCAAATATGACTTTGTTGAATCAAAACCACAGTCATGGGAAGCAACTACCCATATTTACACCAAATATTTTGCAGTTTTCAATAAACATAGATAATATTTTTCACAAGATAATCTGTCTTTGATCCACCAATGTAGTGGTGGATCCCCTTTTCTTTTTGAATCATCTACTATTTTTTCAGTTTGGGGGGTTATTAGCAGAATCTGTACAAGTGCCAAATTATGCCTTTGCCCTTTCTATATTATTCTCAGGCTATGTAACTTTTAAATTTTAATGGACAGTCTGTACAAAAGTCTTAATGTTTATTTCATAAGAAAAATATTAATGAACAAGAATCACAATATCATAGATCTAGAGGCAGAAAGGACTAAAGAGGTCATGAGTTCATATCTCTCCATTTTTACTTATAGTAATATATGACCTTTCGAAGAAGACCATGATATCAGGGAGGTGATGTCATTACAAGCATGTGAATTGAATTTGAAATGAGGGGGTGCTGTTCTAAGTCACCAGTCTTGCTTTCTCCTCTAGAACCATCTGGGTCCAGTGGCCAGATATGAATCAGGCTTACTGATATGGCCCTGATTGCAAGGCAGTCAGGGTAAAGTGACTTGCCCAATGTCAAATAACTAGTAAGTGTCTGAGGCCAGATTTGAACTCAGGTTCTCCTGATTTCAGGGCCAGTATTATACCCGCCCTGTAACACCTAGTTGCCCCTTCATTTTACTTATGAGTCAAGTAAAGCATAGGAAAGTTATAAGATTTGCCAATAGTCACTCAGCTATTAAGTGTCTATGATCAGATTTGATTTTGGTCTTTTCTGATTACAAGTGCAGTGCTATATCAAATAGGCTATATTGCCTCAAGGGTGTTGTAATGTTTTAAGTCATGGACTATTTATGCCCAAAGCCAGTATTAGTTTGCCTTTATTCTGAATAAAATAAAGAACCATAATTTATTCAATATCATAATATAACTGCTAGCTATAGTAAAGAAACAAAAAAAAGAAATTGAAAGACTTAAAAAAGACCATAAGGAAACAATACTATCAAGTTTTTAAGATGATATGACAGTATATTTCGAGAACCCTAGAAAACCAATTAAAAAACTAGGTGAAACAATTTAAAAAGTAATGATATAAAATAAACATACATAAATCATTAGCATTTTTACATTTTACCAACAAAACCTAGTAGCAAATTATAGAAAGAGAAATTTCATTCCAAATAATTGAAGACAGTATAAAATACTTGGGCGCCTACTTGCCAAGACAAACCCAGGGACTATATGAACACAATTACAAGACACTTTTCAACAAATAAAGACAAGCAATTGGAGAAATATCAACTTCTCATGAGTAGGCTGAACCAATATAAGAAAAATGATAATTCTATCCAAGCTAATTTACATATTCAGTGCCATACCAATAAAACTACCAAAATTATTTTATAGAGCTAGGAAAAATAGTAATTAAATTCATCTGAAAGAAGAACAGGTTAAGAATACCAAGGAAATCAATGAAAAAAATGTTCAGAAAGTCAGACTAATGGTTTCAGATTTCAAATTATATCACGAAATGGTAATTATCAAAAACTGGCACTGGCTAGTAAATACAATGGTAGGTCAGTGGAATAGAAATGGTACACAATATATTGTAGTAAGTCAACAATGTAATCTAGTGTTTGATAATCCCAAAGATTTAAGCTTTTGGGGTAAGAACTCAATATCTAGCAAAAATTGTTGAGAAAACTAAAAGGAAGTTTGATGGAAATTAGGTAAAGCAATATATTGGACACAACATATCAAAATAAGGTCAAAATGGATCAATGATTTAGAAATAAAGGATGATTTTATAAGTAAATCAGGAGAATTTAGAAAAAGTTGTCTCTTAAATGCATAGATAAGGAAAGATTTTTGAATGTAGAAGAAATATAGTGGACCACAGAAAGTAAAATGGGTTGTTTTGGATATATGAAATTTAAAAAAAGCATTTGCAGAAACGAAAATAATGCAGTGAAAATTAGAAGGAAAATAGGAAACTGAGAAAATATTTTTGCAAGTTTCTTGAATAAACACCTCACTTCTCAAACACACACACACACACACACATACACACACACATATCAATAAACTAAATTTACAAGAGTAAGAACCATTCTCTACTTGATAAGTGATCAAGGTATATGAAAAAACAGCAATCAGAAGAAAAAACTATCTATAGCCATATGGAAAAATGCTCTAAATCATTATTGACTTAAGAAATGCTAATTAAAACAATTGTGAGGTTCTATCTCATACCTGAAATACTGGCTAACATGACAGAAAAAGAAAATGACAAATGTTGGAGTTAATGTGGAAAATTTGGGACAATAATGCACTATTGGTAGATTTGTGAACTAATTTAAAATTCCTTGAGAACATTTTGTAATTATTCCCAAAGAGTTATAAAACTTTGCATGTTCTTTGACCTAGAACTGATACTACTATTTATGTATTTCAAAGAAATTTTTAAAAAAGGGAAAATGACTTAATTGTACAAAAATTTTTATAACCATTCTTTTTGTAATGGCAAAGAACCAGGAATCAAGTGGCTGCCCAGGAATTGGAGAATGGATGTATAAGTTGCCCCTACAAGAAATGAGGAGCAGGTTGATTTCAGAAAAAATATGGGAAGACTTATATGAACTCCTGAAAAATGAATGAGTAGAACCAGGGGAATGTTGCACACAGCACCAGCAATATTGCAAGGTAATTTTACAGGGAAAGACTTGGCTACTCTTATCATGACAATGAACCAAGACAGTTCCAAAAGACCAGTGATAGGCAGGTAGATGGTGCAGTGGATAGTGCACTGAACTGGAAATTAGGAAGACTTCTCTTCCTGAGTTCAAATCTGGAGTTATACACTTAATAGCAGTATTACCCTGGGAAAATAATTTAATCTTATTTGACTCCATTCCTCATCTGCAAAATGTGCTGGAGAAGTAAATGGCAAAGTATTACATTATCATTGCCAAAAAACCAAAACAAAACAAAAACAAATGGGATCATAAACAATTGGATGCTATTGTAAAAGAACTGCAACAAGATAATGAAAAATGCTATCCTCTTCTAGAGAGGCAAGAATACTTTTATTATATTTATTTTTAGTTGTGTTTTCTTTTGTAGCATGCCAAATCTATGAATATATTTTGCATGACTTCATATATATATATATATATATATACATATATATATATATATATATATATATATATATACATATATATATATATATATATATAATCAAAATCAATTGTTTACCTTCTCAAGAAAAGGTGAGGGACAGGAAAAGAACAAAATTTTTAAAAATGATCATTAAAAATTTTTATATGAATTTAGAAATGTCTAATGAAATAAAAATAATAAAGTATTTTGCTTTCAGAGGAGCTACACAGACACCTAGTAAAAAAGATAAATTCTCATATCAATAGAAGTTTACAGAATTATGAACCAGTATCATAAACAGAATGAGTCCAACAGAAAGTAGGGAAATTCTCTTGTGAGTATGTAGGTATCTCCTAGCCTTTCTAAAGCTTCTATTTCATGGAAAATTTTCTCTGTCATGTGAACAAGGCTTAGATTTATCTGATTTAGTAGATGGGATTTGAATTTCCTCTATAAAACCAAACTGTGATTGAAAAGCTGTACAATGAATTTACTGGCATGCTCAGTATTGGGGTTCAATATTTTAGGATATACTTGTTCCAGCATCATGGATAATTTTTCACAACTTTGCTACAATAAAAATTATCTTTCCCCATTTTTATTGTAGGTGGTAATACTGAGAGGGATTCTTTAATGTTGCTAGCTATCCTAAGGTTTATGTTGAAAGTGAAAAAAGACATGAAAGTGATGACTTTCCTTGCTGTGCAGTATCCATACTACTTGTTTCTAATTACATCTCTGGATTGTAGTAAAATGGACTGATGCAGAATTAAGAAGCTTTTTCTTATGTAGCTCTATATTATAAGGGATAGATGACAACAGGAAAGGGAAATTGAATTTATTGATGCAGAGCCTTGGTGCTCACTAGCAATGATGGGAACAGGGAAGGGAGAAGAAAAAGGAAGCAGAGAGAGTCTGGTTACAAGCTAGCTCACTCCTGCCTCTTCAGCATTTTTTGTGTGGAATTCATTTGATTCAGCTAGGATTTAGGAATAAAGAGGTAGAGGAGAGGTCGAGGTAAATACTAATTTTCTAAAAGAAACAAAGTAGACCTTTTAACTATATTCAAAAGACCTTCACTTCTTTCACTGACAAGCTCTATAAGATTTTTTAAATTAATTTTTAAATTTTTACAGTTTTCCTCTAATCTTGCTTCCCTCCTCCCTTCCCCCCAGAGGAGGCAGTCTGATAGTCTTTACATTGTTTGCATGCTATTCATTGAGCTAAGTTGAATGTGTTGAGAGAGAAATCATATCCTTAAGGAAAAAAATAAAATATGAGGGATAGCAAAATTACATAATAAGATACTTTTTTAAAAAAAATTAAAAGTAACAGTATTTGGTCTTTGTTCAAACTCCATAATTCTGTCTCTGGGTACAGATGATATTCTCCACCACAGACACCCCTAAATTGACCCTGATGGAATTGCACTGATGGAATGACCAAGTTCATTAAGATTGATCATCAGCCCCATGTTGCTGTTATAGTGTACTATGTTCTTATGGTGCTGCTCATCTCACTCAGCATCAGTTCATGCATATCCTTCCAGGCTTCTCTGAATTCCTATCCCTCCTGGTTTCTCATAGAACAATAGTGTTCCATAATGTAAATATACCACAATTTGTTCAGCTGTTCTCCAATTGATGGATATTCACTCAGTTTCCAATTCTTTGCCACCACAAACAGAGCTACCAGGAATATTTTTATACAAGTGATATTTTTACCCTTTTTCATGATTTCTTCAGGTTATAATACCCAGTAGTGATATTAGGGTATGCACATTTTATTGCCCTTTGGACGTAATTCCAAATTGTTCTTCAGAAAGTTGGGGTGAGTTCACTGCTCCACCAACAATGCAATAGTGTCCCAGATTACCCACATTCCTTCCAAAATTGATCACTATCCTTTCTGGTCATATTGACCAGTCTGAGAGGTGTGAGGTGGTAGCATAGAGATGATTTAATTTGAATTTCTCTAATCAGTAAAGACTTAGAGCAATTTTTCATATGACTATAGATTACTTTGATTTCCTCATCTATAAATTGCCTCCACATATCCTTTGACTATTTGTCAATTGGAGAATGGTTTATTTTTTTTTATAAATTTGACTAATATTTATAAAATTGAGTAAAATACTTTAGAAAATGAGTCCTTTGTCAGAAATACTAGTTGAAAAATTTTCCCAATTTATGAGATTCCTTTTGATCTTGGTTACAGTGGTTTTTGTCTGTGCAAAAGCTTTTTAATTTAATATAATCAAAATTATCTAGTTTGTTTTAATGATGTTCTCCTTCTCTTCCTTGGTCAAAAACTGCTTCATTTTTCATAGATCTGAGAGGTAAACTATTCCTTGATCTCCTAATTTGCTTATAATATTGTCTTTCATGTCTAAATCCTCTATCTATTTTGATCTTATCTTGGTATAGGGTGTGAGATGTTGGTCTAATCCAAATTTTTGCCACACCAACTCCCAATTTTCCTACCAGATTTTATTGAAGAGGGAGTTTTTATCCCCAAAGTCAGACTCTTTGATGTATTAAACAGCAAATTACTATCATCATTTCCTGCTATCTCTTTTGCACCTAGTCTATCCCACTGATCCACCACTTTTTTTACTAATACCAGACAGTTTTGATGACTGATGCTTTATAATATAATTTTAGATCTAGTAGGGCTAATCCACCTTCATTTGCACTTTTTTTCCTTAAATCCCTAGAAACTCTTGACTTTTATTTATTCATTTGAATTTACTTACAATTTTTTTCTAACTCATTAAATTTTTTTCGGAGTTTTTATTGGTAATAAGTAGTTTTATTTAGTTAGAATTGTCATTTTTATTACATTACCTTGGTCTATCCATGAACAGTTGACATTTGTCCAGTTATTTAAATCTGATTTTATTTGTGTTTTGTAATTGCTTTCATAAAGTTTCAGAGTCTGCCTTGGCAGGTAAACTCCCAAGCATTTTATACTGTGTGAAATTATTTTGAATAGCATTTGTCTTTCAAGCACTTTTTGCTGCATATTTCTTGTCATATATAGAAATGTTGAGGATTTATGAGGCTGTGTTTTATATCCTGTGACTTTGCTAATTTTTTCTAGTTAGTTTTTTAGATGATTTTTTGGCATTCTCTAATTATGTCATCTTCAAAGAGTGAGACTTTTGTCTCTTCCTTCCCAATTCTAATTCCTTCGATTTCTTTTTCTTCTCTTATTGCTGAAGCTAACATTTCTAATACAATATTGACTAGTAGTGGTGATAACGGGTATCCTTGTTTCATCCCCGATCTTATTGGGAATGCCTCTAGCCTGTCCCTGTTGCATATAATGCTTGCTGATGGTTTCAGATAGATACTGCTTATTATTCTAATGGACAATCTATTTATTCCAATGCTCTCTAGTGTTTTTAGTAGGATTGGGTACTGTATTTTGTGAGTTTTTTTCAGCATCTATTGATATAATCATATGATTTCTGAAAAGTTTGTTATTGATGTAATCAATTATACTAACAGTTTTCTTAACATCAAACTAACTCTAATTCCTACTTGATCATAGTGTATTATCCTATCTTGATGTAATCATTTTGCTAAGATTTTATTTAAGATTGCATCTATATTCATCAGGGAAATAGGTCTATAATTTTCTTAGTTTGTTTTGACTCTTCCTGGTTTAGGTAACAGCACCATACAGGTATCATGGAAAGAGTTAGGCAGAGTTCAGTCTTCACCTATTTTCCCAAAGAATTTATATAGAATTGTCCTTAAATGTTTGATAGAATTCAATTATGAATCCATCTGGCACTGAAGATTTTTTTCTTAGAGAGTTCAATACTGACTTGTTGAATTTCTTTTTTTCTAAGATAGGGCTATTTAGATATTTAATTTCCTCTTCATTTAACCTGGGTAACTTATATTTTTGTAAATATTCATCCATTTCACTTAGATTATTAAATTTATTGGCAAAGAGTTGGGCTAAATGATTCCTGAAATATTACTTTAATTTCCTCCTCATTGATGCTGAGTTTACTTTTTCATTTTTGATAATACCAATTTGATTTTCTTCTTTTTTTGTCAAATCAACCAGAGGTTTATCAATTTTATTGTTTTTTTTAATAAAACCAACTCGGATTTATTCATTAGTTCAATAGTTTCCTAGCTTTTGATTTTATTAATTTCGCCTTTAATTTTTGAATTTCTGATCTGATATTTAATTGGGGATTTTAATTTGTCTCTTTCTCTAATTTTCTTAGTTGCATGGTTAGTTCATTGGTTTCCTTTTTCTCTAATTTATTCATGTAAGCATTTAAAGATCTAATATATCCTCTGACAACTGTCTTGACTGCATCCCATAAGGTTTGGTATATTGTTTTGCTATTGTCATTATCTAGGATGAAATCATTAATTCTTTCTTTAATTTGTTGTTTGATCCATTCATTTTTAAAAATGAGGTTATTTAGTTTCCAATTAGTTTTCGGTCTATCTCTCCCTGGCCACTTACTGCATGTGATTTTTTTTTTGCAGTATGATCTAAGAAGGATGTATTCACTGTTTTTGCCTTTTTTGCTTTTGATAATTAGGTTTTTATGCCCTAGTATATGGTCAATTTTCGTGTGTTATGTAGTACAGAAAAAATATTTTATTCCTTTCTATTGCAATTCAATTTTCTCCAAAGGTCTATCTTGCCTAGGTTTTATAACAATCTATCTGCTTCCTTAACTTTCTTGCTGTTCATTTTATGTTTAGATTTATCTAAATCTGGGAGCTGGAGGTTGAGGTCTCCCACCAGTAGAGTTTTACTATCCATGTCTTCCTGTATCTCATTCAACTTCTCCTCTAAGAATTTGGATGCTAATATGACTGGGTGCAAATATATTTGCTATTGAAATTGCTTCATTGTCTATGATACCTTTTAGGAGGATATAGTTTCCCCTTCCTTGTCTCTTTTAATGAGATATATTTTTGCAGTTTTTTTTATCTGAGATAAGACTTGCTACCACTGCCTTTTTCACTTCAGCAGAAGCAAAATATATTTTGTTCCAACTTTTTAGCTTTACTCTATATGTATCTATCTCCTTCAAATGAGTTTCTTGTAAGCATCATATTGTAAGATTCTGGTTTTTAATCCACTCTGCTATTTGCTTACATTTTATGGGTGAGTTCATCCCATTCACATTCAACATTATAATTACCAATTCTGTATTACCCTCAATGATATCTTCTCTCTGTATATTTTTCCCCTTTTTCATTTTATCCACATTCCTCAGTATTTTGTTTCTGAATACTGCCACCTTCATTGTATTTGCCCCCTTATATCCCACCCCTCCCCTTTCTTTCTGCTTTCTCTTTGCACTTTCTTCTTTCCCTTTCTTCTGTTAGTTCCTCCCTTACTCCCCCACTCCCCTTTCCCCTTTTAATACTTGAAAGGTAAGACAAGTTTCTTCATTTAACTGAGTGTGTGTATGTAAACTTTAAGCCAGATATGAGTGAGAGTAAGATTTAGGTGGTTCTCACCTCCTCCCTTCTTCCCCTCTAATTCAATAGGTCCTTTGTACCTTTTTATATAATGTGATTCACCCCATTCAGTGTTCTCCATCCTCCTGTCTCTTTACTGTTCCCCTTTTTAAGGAGATACTGTGAGATACAGTTGAGTCATTATTTCTGGCTAAGTCTACTCTCTAGAATAGAGTTAAACTTTTTGGTAGATATTAGAGTCTTTCTCCCATGTGGGAATATAGCCAGTTTTATCTTATTGGAGAGAAGTTTTTTTTTAACCTTTTCATGTGTCTCTTGAGCCTCCTGTTTGAAGTCCAAATTATCTGTTTAACTCCGGCCTTTTCATCAGGAAAAGTTGGATATCTCCTATTTCATGAAATGTCCATCTTTTTCCCTGGAAGAGAAGGCTCAGTTTTGCTTGATAGTGAATTCTTGGCTGCATTCCAAGCTCCATTGCTCTTTGCAATATCACATTCCAGGCCCTTTGATCCCTTACTGTTTTTTTAGGTACTTTTTTTTTTTGCAAGGCAATGGTGTTTAGAGGCTTGCCCAAGGCCACACAGCTAGGTAATTATTAAGTGTCTGAGGCTAGATTTGAACTCAGTCACTCCTGACTCCAGGGCCAGTGCTTTATCCACTGTGCCACCTAGCCACCCCCTGATCCCTTACTGTTTATGCAGGCAGATCCTATATAATCCTGTGGCTCCTTGGTATCTAAATTGTTTCTTTCTGGATGCTTACAGAATTTTCTCTTTTATCTGATAGTTTTGGAATTGGCCACAATACCTTGGTGTTTTCATTTTGGGATCCCTTTCCACAGGGTATCATCTTGAGTAACTATTTTACCCTCCGGTTCCATGATGTCAGGGCAATTTTCCATCATTAAATCTTGTAATATTAAGTCCAGGATTTTTTTCCCTTCAATATTTTCAGGGAGCCCAATGATTCTTGTCATCTCTTCTACATCTATTCTCAGCATTCATTTTGCCTATGAGGTATTTTACATTTTGTTCTATTTTTTCGATTTTTGGGTTTTCTTTAACAGATTCTCATTGTCTCTTGAAGTCATTAGTTTCCACAGATTTCATTCTGTTTTTTATCAAAGAATTTTCTTCATTTAGCTGTTGCAACTCTTTTTCCAATTGGTCAATTGCATTTTTAAGGAGTTTTCCATTTGTCCAATTGAGGTTTAGAGAGAACTGTTTTCTTTTTTGTATTTGCCCAGTTGAGGATATGAGAGAATTATTTTCTTTCTGCATTTGTCAAGTTCTATTTTCCAAGGATTTATACTCTTATTGCAAGGTGTTAATTTTCTATTGGGTTTCTTTCCCCAAATTTTCCAATTGATTTTTAAATTCCTGCCTTATTTCTTTAAGGAAGTCTTTCTGTGCTGGAGACCAATTCATATTCTCCTTAGAAGTTCTAGATCTCTCTGAGTTAGGGTCTTTATTTTATAGATAGTTTTCTATAGACCCTCCTTTCTATTGGCCTTCTTCATTTTCCCAAGATCTTGGGTTGTGTGAGGGGCTAGTTTCCAGAACTTTGATGTTGAGATCCCTAAAGTCTTTGCTCACTGGGTTTAATAACTCCAAGTGGGCCAGCCAGTTGGGGGTGCTTGAGGCTTTGCTCATTTAGCTTAGTAACTCCAAGTGGGCTGGCCAGTAGGGGGTTCTAGAGGCTTTCTCTGGAGTGTCTGTGACCTTGATTTGAAACCCTCTCCCTAGGCCTGGAGGAGGTGGGTGGCACTGCTGGATACTTTTATTCTTGAACAATATAGGCTGTGCCCTATTCAGCTGAGGGAGCTCTGCTGCCCAAGCCTGAGCCTGGGAAACACAGGTGTTTCTGTGTTTGTTCTGGGAAAAGGACTCCACTGAAATGAAAGTATGGAGCCTGGAATCCTCCAGCCCATCTGAACCCAGCAGATTGATATCCAGTCACACTCTGTAACTCTCTGCTCTGAAACTTGCCCTCTAGCCCCACCGGAGTGCCCCAGACTTCCACTCTCACAGCTAAAGCTTCCACAGCTTAGTTGGTTCTCAGAGCACAACTTCCACAGTCAAAGCCCCCGAGGCTGATCTTAAGTTAGTTTGGCTCTCACCCTACCCCCTCTGGCTCTCTGCTCTCTGTCCCCAGCTCACCCACAATCCCTGGAAACAGACCTTGTTGATAGACGTTCTTCTCCAAACTTCTTTTTTCTGGGTTTTGTTGATCGAATTTCTGTTAAGAGGTTTGTTTCATATTATAGATGAGGGAAGACCAGGAGACCTTAGCATAGTGCCTGTCTTCTCTACACCATCTTGATTGGAAGTCTCATTCTATAAGATTTTATGAAAAATATATTTGTGATAAGCACATTAATTATTATTATCCCTATTGACTCTAGAAGATGCTCCAGCTTGCTTTGAGTCTCCCAGGAAATAAGTATTAGAGCCAGGATTCAAAATAAGATCTTAATGCTGAAATTTTCTATCATACTATATGCTCTATCACAAAAAGTCTTCAGTTAGAGGCTTAAGACCGTCACAGGTGGAGGAGGCAGAGTTGTTAGGGTATGGGTTGAGACTAGATGACCTCCGAGATTCCTTCTAAGGCTAAGATAATATTCTATGAAGCAAAAGTTTAAGAAGAATCTATCAAATCAGTTTTATGAACTCTATATGAACTTAGGAAGATGTAAGCACTGAGCAAACAATCCCTTTCTGAAGTATCTGAAAAACACTATCCTTTGATATAGAAGAGCTAGAGCATAGGAAGTCTGAAGATTTCAAAGATTCTTTGCAAAATTGAAAAGTTTTGCACTTTTCTTTCCAAGGTAGTTATCATATTGCTATTTGATGTTATATATTCTTCCTTCCTCCCTCTCCACTGGCTTGCTTTTGAAAGAAAAACAAGGACAGAATTGAGTATTTAACTGGATCTTGAAAACTACTATAAGCCCCCCCCCAAAAAAAAAAAACAGAAACTGCTTTTTCTGAAGGAAGATCTTCAAAAATTTTTGCCATTGGGTATGAAACTGGGAGACTTTATTTTTTCCAGCAATGGCACTAAATACACATCACATTGAGTACACATTTTTTTTAAATTTTGTTTATTAAAGATTTTACTTATTTTGAATTTTACAATTTTCCCCCCAATCTTACTTCTCTCCCCCACCCCCATACAAAGCAAATTTGTCAGTCTTTACATTGTTTCCATGTTGTACATTGTTCCAAATTGAGTGTGATGAGAGAGAAATCATATCCTTAAGGAAGAAACATAAAGTATAAGAGATAACAAGATCAGACAATAAGATATCAGTTTTTTTTCCTAAATTAAAGGGAATAGTCCTTGGACTTTGTTCAAACCCCATCATTTTTCTCTGGATACAGATGGTATTCTCCATTGCAGACAGACCAAAATTGTCCCTGACAGTTGCACTGATGAAATGAGTGTGTCCACAAAGGTTGATCATCACCCCCATGTTGCTGTTAGGGGAGTACATTTCTTCTTGAAGAAAAAGCACAGACTACTTTGACTATAAAAAATTCAGAATGAACAACATCTATAATAACCTACTGTGCACACTTACAAATGGTTATTAACTAACCTGTATGAAAGAAAGTGTACTGTTCCAAATAGAGTTCTCTTTAAAAGAAAGTACAGAGTTGGTCACATTAAATATTAATAAATGGAATTTAAAATATAATTTTGGGTTATGAGGGAGAAGGTGAGTTTTTAACCATCTAAAAGTAAAAACAAATAGAAACTGAGAGAGTTCACAAAGTAGAGAATGAAACGTATATTTTCTTGATATAGCAAATTTGTGATTTCTTTTGCTTAATAATAGTTATTTGCTACAAGCATATTTTTATTTTTATTTATTTATTTACTTTATTTTTTGATTTTTCAATGGCAATGGCAATTAAATGATTTGCCCAGGGTCACACAGCTAAGTAATTATTAGTGTCTTATTTCAGATTTGAACTCAGGTACCCCAGACTCCAGGGCTGGTGTTCTATCCATTATATCACCTAGCTGTCCCATTTTTTTAAAAAAAAGTAAATATGGAGGTGGGGATTAGAGGGAAAAGTGGTGCTAGGTATCGTTTTTCCAAAAAGAAAATAGTATCCTTGATATCATTTTCTTTTAAATAGAAAGAAATTCAGGAGGATAAATTTAAAAATAACATTAAAATCATTACACAATTTTAAAAAGAAGCTATATATAGTATTTATTATTTTACATATAATTTAGTTTATTTTATAATTTCTTTGAGGAAATCTTCCTTGTTATTCATTAAGTTCAGAACATTAAAAAGTTAAAAATGAAAAAGATACTGAGAGTCCTTGAAATAATCTCATAGATTTATCATTATAGAAGTGTTAGGTTATTTTCCCTAAGAAGATAATGCATAGAATGGGTAAAGAGCCAAATAATTTTTAATTGCATATCTTCTGAAATTATTTTAAAATTAATTTGAAGAATGGAATTTCTCATTTAAAAAGATATAGGAGGTCATCTAGAACTCTGAAGTAAAAGATGAATCCCTTCAACAAAATTCTCAATGAGAAGATAAAAATAATCCAAGCTGATCCAAATAATCCAACATGAACCTGAGGTCTATAGTAGTGAAGAATATATATCTCCAAAAGCCACGTTTCTTTTTCTGATAACTCTAGTTGTTAGGATATTCTTTTTAATATTAAACCAAAAATCATTCTCTTAACTTTCACTCTTTAGCTTAATTTTTGTCACTTGAAATAATTTTCTATTTGAGATTATTCCTCTTGTCCAAATATAATTGCAAGGTCTTAGAAACCTAGGACTACATTTTAAGCATCTCCCACAATGCTTTGCAAATAAGAGTAGACAATAAATATCTGTTGATAGCAACGATCCATTGAAAATGTTTATTTTATAAGATCGGGTTTTCAAACATTTAGGGAACTTTAAGTAGCTTTCCTTTTATTAATTAAAATTAATGAGTCATTCATGATTTATATTGTTAAAATTACTTGGAACATTGAGGCTAAATGATTTGTCCACATTCACCTAAGCTAGTCCTTATCAAAAGAAGAATTTAACTACAATTTACCCCGATGTCAAGGTTAGCTTTCTATACACTATGCATAGTCTCTCTGCATTGTCTCTCAAAATTCATTGTTGCATTCATTGCTAGATTCTCCTTCTGGTTCAGTAGCTACTTCTTGGATTTAAAAAAGGGAATTTAAGTAAACCAAAGTTCATCTTATTTTATAACCAAAGGTAATATTACTTTAAAGAGTGAGCAGATCTAATGAGCTAAATCTCCAATGCCCAAATTATCATTTCTGGCTGTGCAATACTCACTAGCTGGGTGACCACTTACCCTCTTGGAATGTCCTCAGATATCTTCTCTATAAAACAGAGTCAGTAATGTCTGTGGCATTTGCCTCACAACATTGTCAAGGGGCTGAAATGAAACAATGTGCTTCATATACTTCATATATGCTTCAAATACTTCATATATGAAGTACCTTGGAAATCTTAAAGCCTTCTATAAATGCGAGCTAATATTTTCATGTGCTTACCAGGAAGTAATAGGTTTTGAGTACAGTTATTTATTTCCTAAAATATAATCAGATGACTAGCTCATTGTAATTTTAAAAATATCAAATATGTTGTCCAAAGTGCTTGTTAGATTATGATTGAACAATTCTCTTATTTTCTTATTATTGATCATCTTTCAAATAGATATTACCTAAAATGCTTTCCATAAAATGATTACTTAATTGGGAAAATGTTAATTTTCTAACAGATACCTCTGGTAATTTCATCATTTCACTATTAAAAACAAAATTATATATGAACACATTTGAAATGATTGGGTAACATTGAATTGACTTCATATTGTTAGTATCTAGTAAATTAAACAAGTTACTAATAGACCAAAGTTATCTTTGCCTCATAGTTCACAAAATCTACTAGATTAATTTATTACTGCTGTCATTTTCACCTTATATTCTATTCTTATATCTATTTCTTATTTTTATTTTCTATTCAACTAGTCAATTATAAAATATATTTAGTAATCCATGTATGAAATATGCCTTATCAATATCATCTTGTGTCAAAAATTAGAAAATTTTTGTTCTGCTTAAATAATTATTTTATTGACTCCTCAAATACCTTTATTGAGTTAGATGATAGCCTTTGTAGATTAATATTTGAGACCACCTCCTCTATACAAGGGAGTTGTAAAAATGATCAGTTCAGCTAGATTGAAGCTTCTAATCAGTCTGAGAACATTCATGGAATTGGATAAAGGAGTAGAGCAAAATAGGACAGGAAAAAAGAAAGAGATTTTACTGTCTACTGATGTCACTATAAAATTTTATTGCTTCTGGAGGGGACTTGACTTCCTGAGTGGAGCCAAGATGGTGGTGTGAAGCTAACATGCTCCCAAAGCTTTTCTCTACCAAAGATAAATGAAGCCTTTACTCTGACATTCAAATTACAGATGCCACCAAGAAAAGAAGAAGATTCAAAGAAGCTTTCAACTGTATAGATTATGGAGGATCTTCAGCAAAGGTCTGTCTCTTTGGGGTAAAATGGTTTCAATTCCATGAGGTGGGAGAGTGGGAAATCCAATAGATGGCTTTTAACCAAGTATAATCCAGGTCCCCACAGTTTAACAACAGCAAAGGTACCAGCAGCTAGAAAGCAAGCTAGCAGGAAGGACTCCAGGTCCAAACAAAGTATGAACCTTGAGAACATCAGGGTAAAAGACAGGACTGGGTCAGGAAGAAATCACTGTTAAGTCAGAACCTGGGCATATGGGGGAAAAACCCTATGCAAAGGCAAGGTCTGGGTTTGCAGAGGTAACATCTTGGCCAATAACAAAGCCCGGGATCAGACCCCAGTTCCAGCACAAAAAATATGAAAAGAAAAGATTCATTTATACTCCCTGTACCCCAGGAGCAGAGTTAAAGTAGAAAAGATGAACAAAAAAGATACAAAAGTGCTCACTATAGAAAACTACTTTACTGACAAAGATGACAGCAATGTCATGTCTGAAGAAGAAAGCAGTGGAAAATCACTCACGTGAAAAATATCAAAACAGTCTATAAATTGGACTCAAATACAAAAGATCATTTGAACAGCTTAAAAAAAGAATTTAAAAACCAAAGAAGAGAGGAAAAAGGAAAATAGGGAAAAGAAATTAAACTCATGTAGGAAAATTATGAAAAATTGACCCAAGAAATCAACCCCATTAAAAGCAAAAATAACCAACTGAAAAAGGAAACACAGAAGCTAATTGAAGAAAATAAAGCCTTAAAAATTAGAATTGCACAAATAGAAACCAATGATCTACAAGACTACAAGATTCCATTAAAAAGATAAAAGGACTGATAAATATTGAAGAAAATGTGAGGTAACCTTTAGGGAAAATGAATGACCTGGACAATAGATCCAGGTGAGACAATCTACAAATCATTGGACTACTAGAAAACCTAGATCAAGAAAAGGACCTGGAAAACATCATGCAAGAAATTATAAGGGAAAATTGTCCAAATCTACTAGAACAAGATAATAATGTAACCACTGAAAGAATATACTGAACCCCTACAGAAAGAGATCCCAGGTTAAATAATTCAAGGTCTATAATAGCCAAATTCCAGAACTCTCAAATAAAGGAGAGTATATTGCAAGCAGCAAAAGAAAACAATTCAAATATAAAGTAAACAGTATAAGGCTCACACAGGACCTATTGACCTTAACCTGGAAGGATTGGAAGACTTGGAATAGTATATTTTGGAGAGCAAAACACATGGGATTACAATATAGAATGTACTATCATGCAAAATTCAGCATATACTATCAGAGAAAAAGATGGATGTTCAACAACATAGAGGAATTCCAGAATTTCCTGACAGACAAAAATGAACAGAGAATTCAGTCACCAAGGGTTCCATTAAAACAAAAGGTAAATTAAAAAGGGAAGGTAAAGACAAAACAAAAGAAAACAAAACAAATGTTGCTCAAGACTATCAAATTGTATTCAGCCCTAAAAGGGAAGATAAAACACTCCTAATTCTTTAGAACTTCAGAACTTTACTTCTTTAAGAATAATTAGAGGGTATAATATAATTGAGGAGAATGAAACTAAAGGATATAGATGTAATAGAGTCTTGTCTCTCCATTGTAGCAGTCTAAGATCACATCACTATGTTTGAGAAAAAAAGCCCTGAAGAAAAGCAGGGGTGTTAACTTTAAATTTGTGTGTCATTATACTTTGACCCACTTCAATCTTATACTGCTTAGTATCTTGCCTGATGAGGGCATCATCAACTGTGAGGACCTAAGTCAGTGTCTCTGTAACTTACAATCATTTGTACAGTTCTCAGGTGAGACCTCTAAAACCTCCCAATATTTAGAGATCTTTTCTTGCAGTTATTTGATCAGGGTTTGACTTAAAAGGTGCTTCACCTAACAAGGGGTTAAGTACCCTGAGTAGTTGTGGGGGGGGGAGTTGGGTAAAATCGTGAGAGATAATAGGCCTTGCTTCACTTAACAAGGTATCAAGTACCCTGGGTAGTCAGGGAGGTAAAGTGTGAAACAAAATAGGCCTGGGGGAAAGGACACTAAAAGGTAAAGAAATGATATGGCTTTGGATGATACTTTGACTCATGAGGAAGACTGTGTGTCCTTGAAAGATACTTGAAAAGGGGGTAAGGTAAAAATGATTATAATTACAATTTGATGAAGTTTGAGTCAATGCTACTTATCAAAGGATCAAGTAAACAATCTGTGATATCTTGATAACAGAAGGAGTTTATCAAGCAGTCAAATAATCAAACTGTGATTGATAATTCCTGATTAATAATATTAGAGCAATAAATAACACCAAGAGGCAAAAATGTATAATTTTATAGGGGAAGAAGGGAGAATGTGAATGCTGAGTAAATTCTATTTAATAGATTTAGCTCAGTAAAGGACTAAGTCCACATGGGTTTTAAAATTTAACAATCTACAGGAAGGGGTGACTGAGAAAGGAAAGATAAGGGAAAAAGGGACTGATAAAAGAGAAGGGAAGGTATAAGTAAAAATAAACTGAAAGTTAAATTTTTCAAAGAAAAATCAAAGGGGAAAGATAGTAAAATCTCTGTGAGGAGGAATAAGAGAGAAGAAAAGAGATAAATATAAAAGGAGAAAGATAGCATGGAAGGAAATGCATAGTTAGTAATCTTAAATGCATATGGGATGAACTGTCCCATAAAATGGAAACTGATAGCAGAATGTATTAAAATCCAGAATCCTACAATATGTTTTTTACAAGAAACACATTTGAAGCAGGGAGATACACACAGGATGAAGGTAAAAGATTGGAGCAAAATATATTATGCCTCAGTGGAAGTAAAAAAAAATCTGGGGGTAGCAATCCTAATCTCTGACAAAGTAAAGCAAACATCAATCACATAAAAAGTGATAAGGAAGGAAACTATATCTTCTTAAGAGGCAACATTGGTTATGAAGCCATATCATTACTGAATATATATGCACCTATTGGTATAGCATCCAGATTCCAAGAGGAAAAGCTGAGTGAATTACAAGGAGACATAGACAGCAGAAGTTTAATAATGGGAGAGCTCAATCTCCCTCTATCTGAACTAGATAAATCTAACAACAAAATAAATAAGAAGGAAGTTAAGAAGGTTAATGAAATCTTAGAAAACTTAGATATGCCTGACTTTTGGAGAACACTTAATCTAAATGGCAAAGATTGTCTCGGGATTACATGGCACCTTCACCAAAACTGACCATGTACTAGGGCACAAAATCCTTATAATCAAGTGCAGAAAGGAGAGAATTAATACATTCACACTTCTCAGACCATGCTACAATAAAAATTGCATGTATTAAACCAAGAACTAATTGGAAAGTAAATAATTTTATCTTAAATAATGGATGGATCAAAAGCCAAATAATAGTAACAATCAATAATTATATCCAAGAATATGATAATGATGAGATATCATAACAAAATTTATGGGGAACAGTGAAGGCAGTTTTGTGGGAAAACTTTATATCTCTAAATGCCTATATGAATAAAATGGAGAAAAAATAGATCAATGGATTGGGTATGCAACTAAAAAAGCTAGAAAAAGAACAAATTAAACCTCCCCAATTAAATTTCAAAAATAGAAATTCTGAAAATCAAGGGTGAGATTAATGAAATTGAAAGCAAGAAAACCATTGATCTAATAAATAAAACTAAAATTGGTTTTATGAAGAAAAAACAGTAAAATAGACAAACCTTTGGTTAATCTGATTAAAAAAAGAAAGAAGATAACCAAATCACCAGTATGAAGAAATGAAAAATTAAAAAGATAATTATTAAATTATTAAAGAAATAATTTGGAGCTGCTTTGCTGATCCACATGCCAATAAATTGGACAACTTGAGTGAGATGGATGAATGTTTACTTTATTACTTTATTAACCTTCCCAGATTAACAGACAAGGAAATAAATTACTTAAATAACCCCATTTCAGAAAAAAAGAAATTGAATAAACCATCAATGAACTCCCTAAGAAAAAGTCTCCAGGTCCAGATGGATTTAAAGTGAATTCTACCAAATATTTAAGGAACAATTAATTCCTATTCTACATATAGTATTTAAAAAAATAGAAGAGGAAGGAGTTCTCCCAAACTCCTTTTATGACACCAACATGGTGCTGATACCTACACCAGGAAGAACCAAAACAGATAAAAGAAAATTATTGACCAATTGCCCTAATGAATATTTATGCAATAATCTTAAATAAAATTTTAGCAATGAGACTACAGCAATTACCTTGGTCAAGCTGTATTTATACCAGGCCAGCAGGGATGGTTCAATATTAGGAACATACTCAACATAATTAAACTTATCAATAGCAAAATCACCAAAAAACATGATTATCTCAATAGATGCTGAAAAAGCTTTTGATAAAATAAGACATCCATTCCTATTAAAAACACTAGAAAGTATAGGAATAAATGGAATTTTCCTTAAAATAATAAATAGTATTATCCAAAACCATCAACTAATATTATATTTAGTGGGAATAAACAGAGCATTTCCAATAAAATCGGGGTGAAACAAGAAAGCCCATTATCACCATTACTATTCAATATAGTATTAACAGTGCTTAGCTGTAGCAATAAGAGAAGAAAAAAGAAATGGAAGGAATCAGAAGTGTCAACGAGGAAGCAAAATTTTCACTCTTTGTAGATGATATGATGGTATACCTAGGAAACTCAAGATATTCATCTATAAAACTCCCTGAAACAATGAAGACATTCAGTAAAATAGCAGGATATAAAATAAACCCCCATAAATCATCAACATTTCTATATATGAATAACTAAGCCCAAGAGCAAGAAATAGAAAGAGAAATTCCATTTAAAATAACTGTATACAACATTAAATACTTGGGAATCTCACAAGAAAAACCCAGAAACTGTATGAACACAATTATAAAACACTCCTCATCCAAATAAAATCAGATCTAAATAATTAAAAAATGTCAAATGCTCATAGCTAGGGCAAGTTAATATAATAAAAATGGCAATTCTCCCCAAATTAAATTACTTATTCAGTGCCATATCGATCAATCTATCAAATAACTACTTTACAGCTAGAAAAATTCTAACAAAATTCATCTGGAGCAACAAAAGGGCAAGAATAGCAAGGGTTGGTGGCCTAGCTCTACGAGATCTAAAACTATACTATAAAGTAGCAGTCATCAAAACTGCCTCATACTGGTTAAAAAAATAGAGTAATGTCAGAGGATTTGGATAAGTTCAAAAGAAACTGCAGTAAATGACTACAGCAATCTACTATTTGACAAACCCAAAGAAGCAGCCTCTGGGATAGGAACTCACTATTTGACAAAACTTGTTGGGAAAACTGGAAAACAGTGTGGCAAAATCTAGGTATGGACCCATATTTCACACCCTATACCAAAATAAGGTCAAAATGTGTATAGATTTAGACATAAAGAATGATACCATAGATAAATTAATAGATCAAAAATTTATCTATCTGATCTATGGAAAAGAGATAAATTTATGACCAAACACGAATTAGAGCTCATTATAAACTGCCAAATGAATGATTTTGACTATATTAAATTAAAAAAATTGTGTACTAATAAAATCAATGCTACCAAAATTGGAAGGAAAGCAGAAAGCTGGGAAGCAAGCTTCACAACTAGTTCTGATAAAGGTCTCATTTCTAAAATATATAGAGAATTGCATCAAATTCATGAGACCATGAATCATTCCCCAACTGATACAGATAGTTTTCAAATAAAGAAATTAAAACTATATATAATCATATAAAAAATGTTCCAAACCACTATTGATTAGAGAAATGCAAATTAACAAAACAATGTAGTATGATATCACTCACACCTATTAGATTATTTTTAGTTTTTATACAAAGCAGTGCAGTTAAATGACTTGCCCAAGGTCACACAGCTAGGTAATTATTATGTGTCTGAGACCAGATTTGAACCCAGGTCCTCCTGACTCCAAAGCCTATGTCCACTGTTCCACCTGCTGCCTCTCACACCTATTAGATTAGCCATGATGAAAAAAAGAGAAGATGATTAATGTTGGAGAGGTTGTGGGAATATTGGGCCATTGATGCATTGCTGGTGGAGTTGTGAATGGATCCTACCTTTCTGGAGAGTGATATGGAAATATGCCCCAAGAGCAATAAAACTGTTCATACCCTTTGACTGAGCAATTATACTTTGAGGCCTATATCCAGAAGAAATTATAAAAAATGAGAAAAACTCATCCTGTTCCAAAATATTTATAACAGCTCCTTTTGTAGTGTCAAAGAATTGAAAATTGAGGGGATGCCCATCAATTGGGGAATAGCCAAACAAGATATGGTACATGAATACTATGGAATACTATTGTTCTATAAGAAACCACAAAGAGGCGGATTCTAGAGAAGCATGGAATGACTTACAGGATCTAATGGTAAACTAAGGGAGTAGAACCAAGAGAACAATATAGACATTAACAACAACATTGTGAGATGAACCACCTTGATGGGTGCAGCTTTTCTTGGCAGTCAAGAAAGCTAGGACAACTGTATTTGACTGATTATGGACTATCCCCAAACAGAGGAAGAAAACAAAACAAAACAAAACACACAGAAAAAAAAGACTCTTCTGAATCTGATGAGCACTTAAAAAATTCTCTTATGTATTTCTTTCCCTAATTCTAATTCCAACAATTACTAAGTTGTAAATATGTTTAACAAAAGATACATGTAAAATGCTAACCTGACTCTTCCCTGCTGAGGGGCTGGGGGGTGGGATGGGAGGGTGAAGGGAAATTTTGTAACTTGGAAATATACATGGATAAATTTATAACCAAACAGATGAAAATAGATGAATTAGATGAAAATAAATAAATTTATATAAAAAAGGAAATGAATTTTTAGGATTCTTGACACACAAATATTAAAAGATAAGTGTAATTTTAGAGATAAATCTAAATGATTTTACATCATCTTCACTTTAAGTACCTTCAAATTGTAATAGTTACTTTTGATGCAGGGTATAATTGTCTAAGTTGTGGATCCAAATAAGTTTTGTATTGTTGTATTTCTCCCGATCCATAGAAATAATGTGGCATAGTGGATAGGATGGTGGAGGAAGAGTTCAAATTCCATTTCTGAAAGTAATTAGCTATGCCTCAGGAAACTTCCTAGTATTTATTTGTTATGTCACAGACACTGTAAGCTCCATTGATGGAGGGTACTTCTATATGACAATTCGCTACATTGATGAAATTTGAAGTTCCTTCATATATTTGTATAATTGAAGAGTCACTGAGAAACCTGGGCCATAACAACCATACACTCAGGGGATTGTCTTGTGATAACTAGAATACTAGTGAATTTATTCATAGGTTAAAGTGAATATGGTACGTAGAAGGATATAATTAGAGAATAATTTCATTAAAAAGTTCCAATATATGGCCTTATATTAAGAGGGCAAGGGATAGATTGCCTGAATGTTCCATTTGTATTGAAGTTAAGAGAACATGAGTTACCCACCTTATAATACATTGATGGGAGGACATGGAAGAGAGTCATTCAGGAGAAGCTATTATGGATAGATTGTGAAATACATTGTTGTAGTAAGTACAAATTTTTATGAAATCACATTGAAATATTAGACGATAATTTATCAAAAATGATCTTGCTTTCTAAAATAAAGTCCTATGATTATTTAAATATTTATACATATATAAATATTTATATATGTGTGTATAAATAGTCTTCTGATGATGCTGTGGGTATTTCAAAACATTTTACATGTCCTTTCTCTTTTTATCTAGAGAAGTAGGTGCTTTCTTTTTTTTTTTTTTAGGTTTTTGCAAGGCAGATGAGGTTAAGTGGCTTGTCCAAGGCCACACAGCTAGGTAATTATTAAGTGTCTGAGACTGGATTTGAACCCAGATACTCCTGACTCCAGGACCAGTGCTCTATGCACTGCGCCACCTAGCACCTAGCTACCCCTAGGTGCTTTTATTATCTGCATTTTTACAGATGAACATAAAGACAGACAGGATAAGTGAACTGCCCATGGTAAAGTGGCCTGTAAGTATCCATACAACATTTCTCCCCACCTTCAACCGGAGACCCTAGCACATTGAATATATGCCATGTGGAAGATTTATGGGGGTATATTTATTAGATGAGCACAAGATGAGGGGTTACAAATAGGTTATAAACTGCATAATTAGCAGAATTCTTCTCCTTGATGAAATCAAGGATCCTCTGAAGAATCTGGGGTAGTTACTAAACTTTAATTATTGTTTTATAACAATACATATTTAATTTTTTCTGATTACATTTTAAAACAATTTTAACATTTTTTTAAAATTTTGAGTTCCATATTAAATACCTCTCTGCTTTCCTCCCCTCATTGAGAAGGCAAACATTTTGATATAGTAAACTATAAACATTGTTGCCTAGTATGTTGCTACTAGAAATTTTCATTTTTAATTACAAGCATATCAATACTGACTTGAATGACTGTGAATAAATAGATCTCATCTCTTCTTCTTCCTCTTTCTGAGCTCCTTATAGTATGTTAATATTCTTTTTTAGTCCTCTATTCCTAGTGCTAATACTATCCTAGTGCTTCTTGGATTCTCAGACAAATTAACTGCCAAGATGTTTCTTTAAAAGTAGCTAGTTTGAGGGAAGGAAGTAGATGAAGAGAAAGGAATAACCAAATATTTCAAAACCTCAATTTCAGTGGTCCCACAATATTAGTTCTAGATCAATTTATCATTTAAACAGGGTCATAAAAAACATCATCATCATTATCCCCTTATCACAACTCAGAAAGACCAAAGGGCCCAAATTTGGGCCCCTTCCTCTAGTCTTATGTACCATTATAACTTCCACCATCAATAGCAACACTATCATCATCATAATCATTTGATATGGTAGATGAGGGAAGGAATGATATTGTCAATGAGGACTTTAGGGCCTTGTTGATGCCTACAATTGCAGGAAAAGCAGACAATGAGTAAGTTTTAGGGTAAGAAAGGAAGAGTCTTAATTTATACTATAGTTAATATTAGGTGGTGACCAGATAAGCATTTAAAATTTTGATACAGCTTTGAATATCATGATGCCAAAAATAAATTTTAAATTATGATAACCATAACTAGAAGTAGACTTGAAAATTCTACCAGTGATGAAAATGCAATAGCTTGGTAATGTCAAAGGCTTAAAAATGAAATCACTTCAGGCTGGAGTTGATTGTATTGTATAAAAGGGCTATTGTGGCTTCAAATAAGGCAGAATATTTATAAAGAAAAGAAAACAAATGTCATGTTCTCTGAAAGGACTGTAGTGAAGAAAAGATGCCTGTCCTAAGTATAATTTCACTGAATTCTGACAAAGATTTATATTATTTTAGCTCAGAAAGATTTCATTGCTAATAATTTGAAATAAAAGCCCTAGAACTACGCATTATGATTTCTCAGCACGATTTGCTCTGCTGAAGGGTAGGCTTATTGGAAATGTCCTTGTCAAGACATCCTTTCCTAACTTGTATATAGACTTGGCGAGAGGTCTGAATATAAAAACAACCTCATAACTTTATTCCACATTAATTTCTATCTTAAACCAAAGCTTTGGGAAAGTTGGAAAGAAGCTGGATTTCTAGAAGGATATTATTTTTCATCTTTCAGTTGGATGTCAAATCACTGAAATACCAGAGAAATAACTAGTAAGAGATCTACCTAGTCCTTTTTCATTTGTGCAAGGAACCCACAAAATCTGTTTTTCTTTAGGATTCGCAGATCTTATTACCTGCGGCAAGGTCTTGAACCTATATCAACCAGGCAATAGCATATGAGTTGAAATAACAGTTATTTTCTCATATCCAGAAAAAAGAGAACTCCAAAATATATTTCAAAAATACCAGCAGCAGTCTGCCCAAAAGACAAAGACACTCAATTCCACAAATATTTATTGAATTCCAATATATATATATATATATATATATATATATATATATATATATATATAATACATATACAGACATGTATACAATATATATGTATATATTTATATCTTGCAATATAGATAGGATGTGACATGTCTTATCTATTACCATGATGAATATTACACTGTGATTTTCAGACTATTTTCCTTTCAACAAAATATAAATAGCACTCCCCTTCTAAAACACTTTTATTTTTAATGTCTAATCCTTTCTGCCCAATGCACATTTCATTGTATTAGAGACAGGTGCCCTGACTTGTTCTGTACAACCCACAGCATTGTTAGCATTGTTATTTGATAGGTCCCTTCACTTGAAACAAAAATAGATATTAGACACGTTTATGTATGCAAAGATTTACTTTGATTTTTTTTTTTTTTTTCAGGAAGCAGTGCGGTAAAACTGACAGAGTATTAAATTTAAGACTCCCTACCCTGGCAATGCACCCGACTTGACTACTTTCTAGCCATTTGATTGTGGGCTAATCACTTAAGTTCCCTGAACCTCAGGTACTCATTTGTAAAGTGGGAAATAATAATATTCCCCTTATTTTTCTCAGAGGCTTGTTGTGCAGGTTCAACGGAATAACGTATGCGAAACATTTGGTTACTATAAAACTTTCTATAATGTTAGACTGTTATTATTCTTTATGGTCTTCAAAGCAGTTATATTTGAAAGGTCACAAATGCGAATTATCTTCTTTGTTTTAGACAAAGTAATATAAATATTGCTGGCCAAGGTGTGACCAAATGATATGTATGATTTACTTTTATCAGGAACTTAAACATTATTTTATCAATAATATAAAATATGTACATTAAACTCCCATTTATCAAGATTCCAAACAATAACAAATTAGCAGAATAAAGTGGAAGTACACATCCCACCCCCTCCTATTCCCAATTTGAACAGTTTTCCTATGAATCAAGTTAATCATTAGTCTTTCTGGTTGCCATGTCATACTCTATGTATTTTTTTTAATCTTGAAGGCTATTAAATCTCTAAATTTCATCCTTTTTAAAGTTGATATATATATGTAAATATACATATATATTTCTAATTACATGTAAAGATGATTTTTGACATTCATCTTACAAGATTTTGAGTTCTAGTCTTTTCTCCCTTCTCTCTCTCTCTCTCTCTCTCTCTCTCTCTCTCTCTAAGAAGGCAATATGATAAAAGTTATTCATGTATAATCATGTTAAATATATTTCCACATTAGTTATATTGTAAAAGAAGGATCAGAAAAAAGGATAAATACAATAAGAAAGTAATCACATAAAAACAAAAAACTGAAAATAGTATGCATTGATATGCTTCTGGACTCCTTAGTTCTTTTTCTGGATATGGTTAGAATTTTCTAAAAAAGAGAGAGAGTCTTTTGGAATTATCTTGAATCATTATGCTGCTGAGAAGAGCTAAGTTGATCATCACACAATATTGTTATTGTGTGCAATGTTTTAGTTCTGTTCACTTCACTCAGCATCAGTTCATGAAGTTTTTCCAGATTTTTCTAAAATCCAGCTGCTCATCATTTTGATAGCATAATAGCATTCCATTATTTTTATATAAAACTTGTTCATCCATCCCCCAATTTAAGGGCATCCTTAAATTTCCAGTTCTTTGTCACCCCAAAATGAGTTGTTCTCAATATTTTTGAACATGTGGATCTTTTCCACCTTTTTATGATTCCTTTGGGATATAGACCTAGTAGTGATGTTGCTAAATCAGAAGTTTACACAGTTTTCTAACTCTCTGGGCAAAATTCCAAATTGCTCCCCAATATGGTTGGATCACTTCACGAATCCAACAGAAATGCATTAGTGTTTCACTTCTAAATCTCTTTTATGGTCACTCCTGTCTTAATGTAATTCCTTCCTCACCTCTTTTTTTTTATCTTTGCGCAGTTAAATTCTTTTTAATTACACATAGATTTTACTTTTTTGCAATTAAATTTCATCTTTATAGAATTGATTATCTAGACTAGACTAGATTATTCTAGTTGCAATCATGATCATCCACCAGTTTTCTCAAGATCCTGTAATCACAGCTCAATCATGCTGGTGGGAAGATAGGTGACACAGTGGCAAGGACATTGAATTTAGTGTCAGGAAGACCCATTCTCCTGAGGACATAACTGGCTGCAGACACTTATTAGTTGTATGACCTTGGGCAAGTCACTTGATTTTCTTTGTCTCAGATTCCTTAGCTATAAAAATGGATGGAGACGGAAATGTTAAACTCTACTCATGGGATCATGAGAGTTGAACATGACTGAGCAACAAAAGGTCTAATTGACTTGTGAGCTTATTGTCTACAAGTTAGGTCATTGTGTACTACTTCTCTTTCCAGATGCCAATAAATCTTCCCTTTATTAAAGTATTATTAAATTTTATCAGATTCACTGGCCCATAGTTGACAGTGTATTGTTATTACAATTTTTAAAAAATAGGACAAATTCATCTCTACTCTTCTGGCACTTATTCCTATTATTCCTAGTGTTTGAAAAGTCAGAAACCATATCTACTAATTTCTTCTGGATCCGAACTGTAGATCAGTCAGTCTTGCTGCACCTAGAGTTGAACTTTATCTTATGTAACTGAATTAAATGGGCAATAGCAATTACTTTATGGATTTTAATGAGAAACAAAACCCTGACAAAAAGCTAAGGACTCCGTATCAATTCAGAAACATAATTGAAGCTCAGGAAACAGAATTGATGGACAAATGACTTAGTTTGTATCTTTAATATCTTTTGTGAGAGCACAAATCTATAAGTTATCTCTCTGATCTACAGAAATTCTGTAGTCAAAAATCATCCCATTGACTAAAGGAATAGCTCCTAAACATGAACTCTCCAGCCTGGCAACATCCAAGCCCTTTGCACTATGATTTTACTCCTTTGTTCTATTTTATTAATCACTACAACTAAGAAAATGCAGTATTTTTAGGGATCCCTTGGAGATGACAATTTGAGATTCTCATATTCCTCAGGACAAAGCTTATTAACTTTACTTTTAATACACTTACTCAGAAAACCAAATTAATATTCATCTTAATTATCTTATTTCTTCAAGTTGATAGCTACACAATGTTTCATAAAAAATAGAGCTGGGATAAATATTAGAATAAGTTAAAATTCTGAATTGTCCTTTTTAAAGACTGAAAAATTCCACTTCTTATCCTAAACGGGAAGGAAAGAGAAGAAATGAAAAGAGAAGAATGATAAAGAGGGGGTTCAAGAGATAAAGATATAAATAAACCTTTGGAAGAAGTAAAATAAAAATTCTTTTGAACTTCTGACATGTCCAAAGCTTCTCTGAAAAGATAAATGAGTAGCATTTTCTGTGCTTGAAGGTGATTTCATAACTATGGAGTTGGAAATCAATTGTTTTATGTTAAGCATAAGTCAGAGAAGATTTTCCCCTCATTGTAAGTGTGTAAAGATAGCTTGAGTAGCTTTTGTCATTTCCTTTCTCCCTGTGCCTTACACCTATTCTAAACCTTTTCATTCTCACTATGACCTCTAATACCTCCTTCCCTAGTTCCTCCACATGTATCATCCCCTCCTTTAGTTGTAATCTCTTTTCAATCTTCACTATCTCCTCCTGTACTTTAGTTTGAGTGACAAGGTGTTTCTTCTCATTGACAGGAAAATTATCATGACTTAAATCCTTGATCTTCTTCCCTCCTATCTTTACCAGCAGATAGCTTCCACTGTCATCCTCTTTCTAATATTTGACCACTTTCACTACTTCCTTGCTACCTACAAACCTGACCATATCTTTCCCATCATTAAGAGTTAGATAACTGTCTATTATATCACCTCTCTTTATTATGTAAACTATACTCAAGATTTCTATTTCCTGTTTTTTTTTTTCTTCTAAGCCATTTGGAGTCTGTTTTCTGATCCCACCTTTCAATTGACACAGCTTTCTGATGGTTTTTTTAATTGCCAAATTCAGTAACCTCTTAAATCTCATTCTTCATCATCATCTTTCTATAATTTATGACATTGTTGACCACCCTGTTAGATATTCTATCTGTCATTCATGATAGTGCTTTCTATTGTCTTTCCTTCTATTAGGTTCTTCCTTCTCAGTGTCCTTTCCTAGAAAATTATGAATAATGGATAGGAGTGGGGAATGACTCAAGGCACACATATCAATTAGGAGGCCATTTCATTTAACCAGTAGAGGGAGATGAAATTTTGGTCTATGGTGGTACTGTGTCAGTGAAGAGAACTGGGCATACATTAGATCTTAAGGTAGAATTGACAAGATTTTTCAACTACTTGAATATAGTGGAATGAATCACAATGAAGGGCATCACCAATTTCATTGAGAATAATGGTGCTTTTGATTGTATAAAGGAGTTTAGAAGAAGGATTAGTTTGGGGATGAAAGATAATAAGTTCCTTTTTGGGCACATTCAATTTGAAATGTCTGTGGCACATCCAGTATGAAATAAATTTAACATATAAAACACAGAAAACAATCTTCAAATAGATAGACCACTGAATATAGGAAAAGTTTTATTTTTTTGTTTTTAGATTCATCTAGCAGACTGCTCTATAGGTATATTAAAAATGGACATTGGTAGCAGTTTGAAAGAAGTTTCTAGAAACTACTGACCATTTAATTATAAAGGATATTATTATTTTAATTTTCAGGTGGCTGTCAAGGATTTACTTCATCATTTCTTTAAAACACCACTTGTCTTTATGATAACTCTTTCAAGCAACTCCAATTAGTTTAAAATGCAGCAACTCAAATATTAACCTCTTCAATGTCTTTCATGATCTTTTTTTTCATACTCTACTCTGGTTGTTGAGTTAGCTACCTGCTGACATTTAGAATAGCAAATTAGTAGTTATTTTTAAAGGCTGACAAAGACATTTCTCTTTTATAAGGAAGATTTAAAAGAACTGAGGCTATAGTAAATGAGTTTTACTCTTTTGCTGTGAATGATACCAAGTCAGAAATTTTGACATTTGATATTACTGCTGTTGTGTAAATATAGATTTGATGACTAATGAAACATAGTGTAAATTTGTAATAAAGTGACACATGGAGTAATGAAAGTAGGGTTTGATGGAATCATAGATATGATGCAGATGGGAGTGGAAAATAGGACCTATGGAGAAAAATATAAAACAATATATATTATTGGTGGAAGATGTTTTTAAAGGATGACATAAACATGAATATCTGCATTTGAAATATATACAGTTTTAGATGACACTTTAGGAAGGACAGGATGATGTTAACAAAATTTTTATTTTAAAGTAGACAAATATTTTGGACTACATAATCTGGAATGGTAAATGCTGAAAAGGCATATGATTTAAAAATGTCTATAGAACATGGTGTACTCACCAACTTGCAAAGTAGATTTCCAAGACATTTACCTTAGGTTCAAGGAATTGTCTAGTTTCATATCCACTTAGAACCATACTTCACAAGACCCACCACTTTGTTTACTTTTGCTAGTGAGGCAAAGGACATAATTATTTTGAGTTAATGAAATGGCAGAGTTAAGAGAAGAAGCAATAACTGAAGACTGGTGAACATCTTTCCCCTTTCTAAATTACAAAAAATATATTCCCTCTTTCTCCTTGTACCACATGATATCTCTATATGGCTGTTTGGTTTTTTTTCATGTTTAAATGTTTCCTTAGCTTTCTTTGATATAACTTTGTAGCGTATTCCTGCTTCTGAAGATTTGCAATTTTGACTGGCTATGTGACCTTGATATGTTTTCTCTGCTGGGCTTTACTCCTTACTGGTTTTATACAGTCAGCCCTCAACATTGTTCCTTTTTTCTTGTTGATTGATCCCTGCTAGTCATTGTCGGATGCTGTTCCACTGAAAATGAGATTGTGGTGGTTCTTTTTGATTTCTACTGAAATAGTTATTAAATATATATCTTTAAAAAGTTCACATATCAGGTTAGATTCCTCTGAATTAAAGATAATTATGCTTCTTGGCAAAGAGGCCAAGTTTTCTTAATTCCCTAACTTCTTTGGTCTCCCATACTCGTGGGAAAAGGCAAGGGAGGAAATTCCAGCTGATGAAATAAGATCACTATCTTTATCCTACCTAGTCACATACTTGGCTACTTTTTTGCCTTCAATATCAATTTGTGGCTAGAAAGTGTTACCTTACTAAGCTAGCTAATAACCAAAGACATGGATGCAGAGTACTTAGCTGCTTAAGTAAGTAAATCATCATATTCAAGAACTTCTTCCTAAGAATTGGTATGGTGATTGCTGACATGTTGTCAGGTATTCAATAAAATATGTAAATAATAAGGAATGGAAGAAGGCAAAATTCCTGACAAGAAAGAAGGTTGGATTCTACAAAGTAGATAGAGCCTAATGGACATAGTTTTTATTTCCAATTTGAGAATGCTTAGAAAAAAAGAAATGATCACTAAAAGCAAGCACTGATAGATCTATTAAGGACATGGAATACAAGACTGATGTTTTTGCAAAAGAGTATCTCAATTAGGAGAAGATACTGCCTTAAACATAGCACACCTGAAGCAGGTCACTTAGCAAAATCTCTCATGCCATATTTTTGCACAAGATGGGGAGATGTGTGTTAAAAAATTTATAGTTAGGCAGACTGTGTTGACCAACTGACTTTACTGGCAGTAGTTGAATGGTTGGATTCAAGTAGTTGTAGTTAATGTATCAATGTCATTCTAGAGGAAGATCTCAATTGGAGTTCTCATTTTTATCAATGACTTGAATGAATGCATAGATAACGTTTATTAAAATTTTAATTCACAAAAAAACTTCAGGATAGATGGATAGCTAGTCTATTTGACAACAACATCTAAAAACAGTGTTGTTGCTTAGTCATGCTTGACTGTGACTCCATTTGGGATTTTCTAGAAAAAGACAGAGTGGGATATTCCCACTTAGGAGTTAATATTCCTAGTGAAGTCCTCTCAGGGTTAAAAATCATTAAAACAAAGACAGACCATTACTCTTAGACTATTCGTAGAAGAAAAAGGGAGAGAGACCTTGCATTCCAAGCCAGGCACCCTCCCAGTTCTGTTGGGGGCAGGCGGAAATAGTGGACTATTTCCAGAGAGACCTCGCATTTATAGTTAGTCACCTATTTGATGATAAAACTATCTTAACTGGGAGAACAGTAGACTGCTCCCATGAGAAAAACCTTCCACTCCAAATGAAGCTCATAAGACTCCTCTTGTTTGATGACAAGTAGACTGTTACATTAATAAGATAGTTATAATCCTGAAGATTATTCTCACTATCTGGATGGTGAGCAATATTTTATGAAAAACTTTCATCCTTTTCTTTGTTGCTGGGGTAGATTTTCACAAGTAGACTGTAATTCTGAAGACTAACCAATGAGTCGATGGAGAGGGATAATAGGAGGGGATTGCATTAGACCATATAATCTTGCTTGACCATCAATTCTGGACAACTGCTTGATCTTCATTACCTTTGTGACATGTAGAGTGTGCCCTTTTCTTGAGAAAAGTCAAAATAAACTTTCTTTTTTTTTGCTAAGAGGAGTCTCTTTTTTAAAAAGTCAATTTTCATCCCATACAAGACCCTAGAATGCATTTCTAGTTCCTTCTTCATTTCATTTTACAGATGAGGAACTGAGTCAAACAGAATTAAAGGTTTTTGGCTGGGGTCATTCAGCTAGTAAATGTCTGAGGCTGGATTTGAACTCTGTCCATTGTGCCATCTAATTGCCCTAGTGGACTAGCCAGACTGCCCAAGGAATTGTTACTACAAAATAAGATTAAGAATTCTTGCTCAAAATATAGTAACAAAATAGAATGATGGCCCATGTCTAATGAGGTGAAATTTAAAAGGGATAAATATAAAATCCTATACCTTAATAGTTTTTAGATATGCCTTGGGAATAAATGGCAGCCATGTCTCCCCATCCACTACCCAACCTTCTTACAAGACTTCACTTTTATTTATGTGGGTAAAATGTTCTTCTCTATGACATTCTCTCTTTTTTTTCATTGTTGTTGTTGTTCATCCTTTGTTCCATTTTTAATTTATTTTTATTTTTTAAATATTTCATTTATTTTGAGTTTTGCAATCCCCTCCCCTAATTTTACTCCCTCCACCCACTCCCAACAGAAGGAAATTTGCCAATCTTTACATTGTTTCCATGGTATACACTGATGTAAATTGAATGTGATGAGAGAGAAATCATATCCTTAAGGAAGAAACATAAAGTATAAGAGATAGCAAGATCAGACAATAAAATATAAGTTTTTTTCTAAATTTAAGTTAATAGTCCTTGGTCTTTGTACAAACTCCACAGTTCTTTCTCTGGGTACAGATGGTATTCTGCATTGCAGACAGCCCCGAATTGTCCCTGATTGTTGCACTGATGGAATGAGCAAGTCCATCAAGGATGATCATCGCCCCCTTGTAGCTGTTAGGGTGTACAGTGTTTTTCTGGTTCTCACTCAGCACCAGTTCATGCAAATCCCTCCAGGCTTCCCTGAATTCCTCCCTCCTAGTTTCTAATTGAACAATATTATTCCATGACATACATATACCACACTTTGCTAAGCCATTCCCCAATTGAAGGACATTTAATTTCCAATTCTTTGCCACCGCAAATAGGGCTGCTAATGAATATTATTGTATAAGTGGTGATTTTACCCTTTTTCATCATCTCTTCAGGGTATAGACCCAGTAGTGCTATTGCTGGATCAAAGGGTATGCACATTTTTGTTGCCCTTTGGTCATAGTTCCAAATTTCTCTCCAGAAAGGCTGGATGAGTTCACAGCTCCAAAAACAATGTAATCTTGTCTATGACATTCTCAAGATGTCGTTTCCCACTTTTTACTTATTGGTTTCCAGTGAGAGAGGTGAATATTTCTTCAATCCCAATCCAATATCTGTCATCTAGCTCTAATATTTAAAATCATGTTCCATTCATAAAAGGTAGATTTGCCTCATCAACTTGAACTCATAACTGCTAGTTTTGCTCTTTAGATCAGAATAAAACAAGGTTACTTCTTCTAAGTATCAACACTTTAAATATTTGAAGACAGCTATCATGTTCCCCATAATTCTCTTTTCCAGACTTCTCAGTTAATTCATGCAGGATACACTTGAAACTTTTCAGGATTGATTGTTTTCTTCTGCATGATTTCTAACTTTTCAATGCCTTTCCTAAATTGACAAATCTAGAACTGAACACAGCACTCCTGATAGGGGTTGACCACGGTAGAATCCAGAAAGAATATTTATGTATTTTCCAAAAAATAGTAGTTCTACTCATGACATCTTCTGAATGGTTGATTGGCTTTTTTCATTGATACTTTTATCATATTATATGATAAAATACACAATAAAAAAAAGTCCTTAAAGAAAAGTTCAGAAGAATTCCTTTAGGAGATGAGTATCTTGATTGAGGGGATTTTTTTCTAAATTTTCTCATTGTTTAGTCAAAGAATAATCCATCAATATTTTTTTCTGTTTGCAAAATTGTTAGCTAATAATTGCTCCTTAAAAGTTAAAATCTGGGACAAGTATAGTCAATAAATTCAATAACCCACTAAAAGGTGGCAAGTTGCTCTCTGAATAGAATTTGTTTTTTTCTTTTTTTGCATCTTTCTGAGAATCTGTTTTAAGCTTCAAGACACTACCTAAGTTGGCCCAATTCTGTTTAATATTATTTGCTGCATGCCTGCCTGAATGATGGTTTTCTTTATATAAACTACAATTTTTTTATTTATCAATTCAAGCTGTTATGAATTGATATAGGAAAAAATATGTCTGAAGCTTTTAAAATTTAGACATACTGGCTTGCCAGCCATCATTTTTTTCCTTGATAACAATTTATGAATGTAATTGGTTTTCTTTTCTTCTTCTGAGAACCCAAGAAGGACAAACACTCCTCTGCTTCTTTCAGACAATCTAGCCTATGTAGCCTCCAATTTTGCACTGATCTGATACATTTCTGAAGTGGAGTCATATGTCAGGGATTTATAGACCAATATTACAGAGTTTACCAGTTGCAGAAGCGTTGTCATTTTTGATATGGATCTTATTTTTCTTATGATTTTTATATAAACCCTCTCAGAATCATAGAGATTCAACATGTTAAAAAAATAAGGCATGCTAATAGTTCTAATTTTTTAATAAATATAATATGACAATTCAAACAGTCATATAAACATTCATGGGGCTTTTGTGATGAATATGATAGCATCATGAAAATTATAAGAAGAAAAAGAAAGGGAAGATCTTGAGTATTTTCAAGGTTATTTTAAGAAAACACTGAATATAAATCCTTAAATGAAAGTCCTTTTATCACAATTTTCTTTCAGAAATATTTCAAAGGGAAGAATGAACTTCATGAAATGAGACCTAAATCAGATATTTCAAATAAAAACAGTCACAACCTTGCTAATTTGATTTGCTTGTGGACTTAGCAAACCTGAACATTGGTATGATTGCAGAGGTAATAACCAGGAGAGGAAATGGAATTGCTGTACTTTGGTTAATGCATGTATTATTAAGTTAGCATCTAGTTTCTGAAATGTCTTCAACTTTGTCTTTAAACACGTTCACTAAATTTATAGCAGCAATTAGTAACTTTTCCCTTTATTAAGAATATGATTGGAGGCGGCTAGGTGGCACAGTAGATAGAGCACTGGCCTTGGAGTCAGGAGTACCTGGGTTAAAATCCGACCTCAGACATGTAATAATTACCTAGCTGTGTGGACTTTGGCAAGCCACTTAATCCCATTGCTTTGCAAAAAAACCCCTAAAACAAAACAAAAAAAAATCAAAAATTTATTTAAGGCAATGAGGATTGAATGACTTGCCCAAGGTCACACAGCTAGGCAATTATTAAATGTCTGAGGTTAGATTTGAACTCAGGTTCTTCTGAGGCCTGACTCCATTTTGGTGCTCTATCCACTGTACTGCCTAGCTGCCCCCGTAGAGATATGAAGAAGGAAAAGGAAAGATGGACAAAATTTGGTAAGTGAAATTATAATAATTGCTTCCTTCCCTCTTCTACTTTATTCCCCTTAGGGCACATCTCTCTGGACTTCTGCTGTAAATTGAAAGAATTGGAATAAATAATTTCCAAGGTTCCATTTCTTTTTTTATCTTTATAAATGGCTGTATTTTTTAATTTAATATTCATTCCCATTTTGTACAAATAATGTTTTTTATACATTAATAAAATATTCTTGTTTAAGAGTAAACAAAATACCCCCTCTCCCATAAATATAGACTTGCTTGAGCAATAAAGTAAAGGGGAGAGAAAAAAATTAAAATAAAAAAAAATAATAGCAGTAATAATTGTAAGTATGGCCAGGTGGCGCAATGGATGGAGCAGCAGCAGCCCTGGAGCCATGAGAACCGGAGCCCACATCCAGCCCCATACACCCAACAATCACCCAGCTATGTGACATGCAAGCCTCTCGAACCTCACTGCCCTACAAAAACAACAAAAAAAGACCCAAAATAAAATTAAAAAGTAATAATAGTAGGGATGGCTGGGTGGCGGATAGAGCATTGGCCCTCAGGAGCACCCGGGTCCAAATCTGGCCTCGGACACCCAACGATCACCCTGCTATGCGGCCCCAGGCAGGCCACCCAGCCCCATTTACCGTACACCCCCCCAAAATGATAATAATAAAAAATGTACTTGAGTCTTTGTTCCAACACCAACAACTCTGTCGTGGGTGGATCACATTCTTTGATAAGTCCATCACAAAAGTTACTTCCATATTTTTCCACCATTTCCATTGCTGATTGCAACTCCCTCCTTTGGGATTTCTCCACTATCATGTACTATATTTTTTCTCTCCTTTCACTCTGACTCTGCTGTAGAGTAGCTGAGTGGTGCAGCAGATAGATTCCTGGCTCTGGGACCAAGAGGCCTTGAGCCCCCATACCACTCCTTAGGCCTAGCATCTACCTAGCCCTATGGTCCTGTACAGGCCCTTCCAATCCCAGCCCCTTGCAAGAAGTAATAAAGAAAATGTGTTATATCTGACCACTCTCCCACCATGGTCCATCCTCTCCTCCATCACTCACATCCCCCCTTCCCCCCCTGCCCCCCTGCCCCCCTTCTTACTCCAGTTGCCTATACCCCATTGAGTATATATATATGCTGTTTCCTCTCCTAGCCACCTCTGATGAGAGCAAAGATTCCCCCATTCCCCCCTTGCCTTCCCCCCTTCCATATCATTGCAATACCTCATTGTAGTAAAGAAAAATCTTATTATATGAAATATCGTGGCCTATTCCCGCTCTCCTTTTTCTTTCTCCCATTACATTTCCCTTTTTTTCTATTGACTCCATTTTTACCCCATATTTTATCTTCAAATTCAGCTTTCTCCTGTGCTACAACTATAAAAGCTCCTTCTGCCTGCTCTATTAACTGAGGTTCATATGAGTATTATCAGTGTTATTTTTCTATAGAAGAATACATACACTTCATCATCATTAAGTCCCTCATATTTTCCCCCCTCCTCCAGTCTCCATGCTTCACCTGAGTCCTGTATCTGAAGATTAAACCTTCTATTCAGCTCTGGTCATTCCAACAGGAACATTTGAAATTCCCCTGGTTCATTGAAAGTCCATCTTTTTTCCCTGGAAGAGGACATTCAGCCTTGCTGGGTAGTTGACTCTTGGCTGCATTCTAAGCTCTTTTGCCTTCCGGTATATTATATTCCAAGTCCTACGAGCTTCCAATGTAGTTGCTGCTAAGTCTTGTGTGATCCTGACTGCAGCTCCACGATATTTGAACTGTGTCCTTCTGGCTGCTTGTAATATTTTCTCTTTGACTTGGGAGTGCTGGAATTTGGCTATAATATTCCTAGGAGTTGATTTTTTGGGATCTCTTTCTTGGGGGGATCAGTGGATTCTCTCCATTTCTATTTTGCCCTCTGCTTCTAGAATATCAGGGAATTTTCCTGTAGTAATTCTTTGAAAATGATGTCAAGGCTCTTTTCCTGATCATGACTTTCAGGTATTCCAATAATTTTTAAATTATCTTTCCTAAATCTGTTTTCCATATCAGTTGTTTTTTCAATGAGATGTTTTACATTTTCTTCTAATTTTTCATTTTTTTGGTTTTGAAGTATTGAGTCCTGGATTCTTGTAAATTCATCAATCTCCCTGATTTCTATTATCTGTCTGAAAGATTTGTTGTCCTCAGAGTTTTCTTATCTCTTTTTTCCATCTGGCCAATTCTGCTTTTTTAAAGCATTCTTCTCCTCAATAACTTTTTGAACTGTTTTATCCATTTGACCTAAGCTGGTTTTTAGCATGCTATTTTCTTCAGCATTTTTTTGGATTTCCTTGACTTAGCTGCTGACTTCATTTTCACATTTTTTCTGCATCTCTCTCATTTCTTTTCCCAGTTTTTCTTCTAACTCCCTCATTTGATTTTCAAAGTCCTTTTTTGAGCTCTGTCATAGCCTGAGCCCAATTTCTGTTTTTCTTGGAGTCTTTAGATGCAGGAGCTTGTGCTTCCTCATCTTCAGACTGAGTATTTTGATCCTTCTTGGGCTCATATGCAAAATATTTCTCAGTGGTGTTCCTCTTGTTTCTCTGCTTGCTCATTTTCCCAGGCTGAGCCTGTTTTGGGGGTGCTTCCTGAGCTTTTGGGACACTCCCACAAGGGTCTCAGTATGAGAGGCTCTGTCCTTCCTCTTGGTCTGTGAATGACCATAGGTGCCCCCCTCTGCCATGGGGCTGAAGTGGAGGGGGCCCCTGCTGTTCTATGGAGGGGCCTAGACTGTGATCAGGATCTGAATGTGGTCAGAGCCCCAGAGTCCTGTTCCAGGGGCAGAGCTCTGCAGTCTCTCTCTATCTCTCCACTCCCCTCCCTAGGTTTCAATGGGCTCATGCCCTGTGGTCTCCTGCTTGCCTGCTTCTGTTTCCTGGAACTCTGCTGCCCTGGCCATGCTGCTCTCTGTGTGCCCTGAGGGCTGGGTTTCATGTGCTCTCTCTGGCAGAAGTCCCCCACTGTTCCCCCAATTTGTGCCCAGTGCTCCCCCCAGTGTAGCTCAGGAAATTCCCCTGCTGCTGTGAGCTGCAGCTACCAGCGCCCTGGGGCTGCCTCCAGGAGGTTGAAGTTCTTTGGCTGTGGCGGCCACCCCTCCAACTCTGGGATGCAGAGCCTTTCTGCTCTTTTCTAGGTTACCTTGAGTAGGAGAACAGCCTCCCTGGGGCCCTCTGTGGGTTCTGTCTCTCGAAAATTTAGTTAGAGTCCTTAGCTTCTAAGTTTTATGAGAGAGCGCCTACAACAGGATCTGTTCTTGTTGCCATCTTGGCTTTGCCCCCCCCACCCCAAGGTTCCATTTCAATCCAAATCTGTGATCCTATCATCTAGCCCAGCACTCTCATTTTTACAATGGCTTTGAAAATTGAAAGGTAATGTTTAAAGATACGTAAGTAGTAAATATTAGAAGAAAAATTTGTACACTATGCTTCCTGACATCTCTTTTGTTTCTTTAAAAAGAATTTGAAATGGTTAAAAAAAGCTCTATATAAATCTCCTTAAAATAAATTAAAAAAGGAAATTTCTTAAAATTTCTGCTATTATACTTTTTCTTTGAAAAAATGTTTGATCAATTCTGGTTGAGAAATTATTTAAAAATATATAACACTTGAATGATTTTTTTGAATTACCAATCAATAACCAGTAAACAAGCACTCCAAACTCTGACCTCACGTAAATTGCTTCTACTCTTGGCTTTTCCCCCCTCCAAAAAATTATTCTTTGACTTGTTAAACATTTTGACTTGTTAAACATCTTATTTTCTCTGGGAAATCTTTTCATATAACTCAAGTGAACTTTTTATTAAAGTGCTCAGAAGTGTCAAAAGGTCTTGAGATCCTCTATGAACATTCAATAACCATATAATGTAAAAGAGAATTTTTTATTTTACCTCAAAATAATTGCAAAACCCACAAAAGACTTCTGGTAGTCCATGAATAATCAGAGTAAATTTTCTTACTCTCTGGTTCTAAAGTCCTCTGTTTTCATAATACTACTTTTTGGATTTTCCTTCCTAGAAGGAATTATCCTTGACATTGCTGGACAAATAAATCCCACTGAATTTTATACCTGAGTCCTACTGTTATCCCCATGAATCTCAGTCTAAAAGCATTCAAATCTTGTGGCAAGGAATTTAGATTCTTTTCACTCCCAAGGAAATAGGTATGGGTTTTTCCTGCAAAAGTCATATTGAAGGTGTTAGATTAGATAATGCCTGAGGTACTCATGATACCCATGATATTTATTTAGTTGGTTAATTATTTATTTACTGAGTTTATCCTGAACTTCCCTTATTTCCTTCTAATTCAGCTATAGTTCCACCTACTGCAAGATGCCTTTGCTGATTACCATTTGATGTTAATGTTTTCTACCTATTATCGATTATCTCCAACTTATCCTTTTTATATATCTTGTTTGTCCACAATTGTTTCCACATTGTTCTTAAATTAGTATACAAGCTTTTGGAGAGCAGAGACTGTCTTTTGCCTTCTTTATATCTCTAGTGCTTAGTACAGTGTATGACACAGCAGATGCTAAAATGCTTTTTGACTGATTGAAAATGTATAAGTAGATCTGTGGTATTTCTCTGGAAAGTTCAGAAGTTATGAAAAAACTCTATAAAATGACTTCTTAGTACCTTCTCTTAGCCAGTTTAAAAGCTTCAATCTCATGCTGTTTCTAAGGAACTGGTGACACCAGCCAGGTATTGGTGAATTTTAATGTAATTTAACAAAAACCTTTGGCATTGAATTTTAGCTTGATGCCAGGTATACACCATGCTGTTCCTGTAATTTGCTGTCTCTCCATGAACCTGTGGTATATAAACAACACTTGCACACACAAACAAACACACACACACACAGACACACACACACACACACACACAAACAGTAGCAGAAAACGGGCAAGCTGCCATGAAGAGTGTTTTAAGTAAGAAGCCCTTATTAATACTCTTTTAAAGTAATACATAGAACTCAAGTCCAAAGTTTCCCAAAACAATATTGGCCTGAGAATTTGAATATGTTGATGGAACCAATGAATAGTTAATTCTAGAGTATATGGGGTTTAACGTTATGGGATATGTCTAGAACAAGCCTATTTTCTTGTCCTGGAATCATATATAATCTTTTATTAGTTTGGAAGATCATAGATTGTAGAATGATAATTTTAGATCTGCAAGCAATTTTTAATGTTATTTAGTTCAGAACCCTTTGATTATAGATAGGGAAACTGATTCCAAGAGTAGTTCAGTGACTTGTTCAAGGTCATACATACAGATAGACTATAGATTGTAGACTATGTAGATAGACTATAGAACCAAATAAAATTCAAATCCAGCTCCAACATACTACTAAATTACAAAATATGTTGGCAATACAAATCATTTTATGTTTAACATCTGAAAGAGAAAATAATTTCTTTTTTGAAAGATTTTATTTATTTTGAGTGAGTTTTACAATTTTTCCCCTAGTCTTGTTCCCCCCCCACACACAGAAGGTAGTCTGTTAGTCTTTACATTGTTTCCATGGTATACATTGATCTCAGTTGAATGTGATAACAGAGAAATCATATCCTTAAGGAAGAAAAATAAATTCTTAAAGCAAAATTACATAATGAGATAATGTTTTGGTTTTTTTGCCAAAACTGAAGGTAATAGTCTTTGATCTCTGTTCAAACTCCACACTTCTTTCTCTGGATATGGATGGTATTCTCCATCATAGATAGCCCCCACAATGTCCCTGATTGTTGCACTGATGGAATGAGCAAGTCCATCAAAATTGATCATCACTCCCATGTTGCTGTTAGAGTGTACAATATTTTTCTGGTTCTAATATCTCACTCAGCATCAGTTCATGCAATTCATTCCATGTCTCTCTGAATTCTCATCCATCCTGGTGTCTAATAGAGCAATAGATTTCCATGACATACATAAACCACAGTTTGTTAAGCCATTCCCCAATTGAAGGTCATTTACTTAATTTCCAATTCTTTGTCACCACAAATAAGTCTGCTATGAATATTTTTGGACGAGTGAAGTTTTTACCCTTTTTTCATAATCTCTTCAGAGTTTAGAACCAGCAGTGGTATTGCTGGATCAAAGGGTATGCATATTTTTGTTGCCCTTTGGGCATAATTCCAAATTGCCCTCCAGAAAGGCTAGATGAGTTCACAGCTCCACCAACAATGTATTAGTGTCCCAGATTTCCCACATCCCTTCCAGCATTGACTATTTTCCTTTCTGGTCATATGACCAGTCTGAGAGTTTTGAGGTGGTACCTCAGAGATGCTTTAATTTGCACTTCTCTAATAAGTAGTGATTTAGAGAAATTTTTCATATGACTATAGATTGCTTTGATTTCCTCATTTGTAAATTGTCTTTGTATATCCTTTGACCATTTGTCAATTGGGGAATGGCTTGCTGTTTTGAAAATTTGACTCAGTTCTCTGCATATTTTAGAAATGAGTACTTTGTCAGAAATACTAGTTGCAAAAACTGTTTCCCAGTTTACTACATTTCTTTTGATCTTGGTTACAGTGGTTTTTCTGTGTAAAAGCTTTTTAATTTAATTTAATCAAAATTATCTAGTTTATTTTTAATGATGTTATCCATCTCTTCCTTGGTCATAAACTGCTTCCCTTTCCCTAGATCTGACAGGTATACTACTCCTTGGTCATCTAATTTGCTTATAATCTTATTTTTTTGTCTAAATCCTATATCCATTTTGATCTTATCTTGGTATATGGTGTGAGATGTTGGTAAGAGAAAATAATATATAATCTCTCATATTATTGCCTTGAAAACACTTAGGTAATCAGGGAAGTGCTGCTCTAATTTCATAATTGGAGTCCTAACCATTCATGTGCTGCTAAAGTGCTTTGCCTGAATTACCAGACCAAATGCAGGATCTCCTCTATTAACATCTCCCTTTTTACATAAAAGGAGTATCCCAAATGCTGTTGAAATTTTGATCTTCTCTGGGATCAGTTCTCCTGGGTCTCTTCACCTATCTTTCATTCCAATAATAATAGTTCATGGCACAATAGATAGAGCTCTGAATCTAGAGTCAGGCAGCATCAGACACTTGTTAACTATGTGATGCTGTACAAGTCACCTCATGGCAGGATGCCTCAGTTTCTTCAGTTGTTAAATAAAGATTGTAATGGCAACCTATGTTAAAGCATTGTTATGAGAATCAAAAGAGATAATTTGTGTAAAGCACCACGCAGAGTTTCTAGCAAATAATAGGTGATTAATACATAACTGTAAATTTGTACTGCTCTTCCTTACTTCTACAACTTTAATTTTCTACTTTTCAAAAACCAAATATACTTCAAAATAAACAGATAGAATGCTGACTATTGTTGAAGACTGATAATTTATTCTGACTTGATATGGCCAATATGAAAAAGTTCTAACTTTCAAATAGTGCGTCTTTATGTGTGTGTGTGTATGTGTGTGTGTGTGTGTGTGTGTGTGTGTGTGTGTGTGTGTGTGTGTTTAAGGTTATATATTCAGAATTAGTCATTTATTGTCATACACTGCTTCTCTATTTTCAATCATTCAACAACCAGCAGGTGGTGGGAGATGTTCAATTTTACTAATATCACACATTTATTTTACTTATAATAGTTTTGAATTTGAAGATTGGTTCATTGAATTATTTCTAGTAACAAAAAAAAATAGAGACAGTGGATAATTTTTAAATAAGTGAAAAAATGAAAGGTTTTTGGTATATTTTGCTGAAAAAAGTAACTTTAAATCAAATGTTATACTATGTCTAACAGAAAAATGAAAGGGGGGCCGCTAGGTGGTGTAGTGGATAAAGCACCGGCCTTGGAGTCAGGAGTACCTGGGTTCAAATCCGGTCTCAGACACTTAATAATTACTTAGCTGTGTGGCCTTGGGCAAGCCCCTTAACCCCATTTGCCTTACAAAAAACCTAAAAAAAAAAAAAGAAACGAATGGGAGCTTGATTATCTACCAGGGAAAAAAAACAAAAGATTTATTTTTTTAGAGAGATTTAACTTGTTACCTTTATGATGTAGGATTATCTACCAGCAGGCATTCAATAAGGGGCTCAAATGTGCCAGCTACTTAATTATCTGTCAAAGATAAAAAGATAAAATTGAGGTAATCTTTGACCTCAAGGAACTTATATTCTAATGGAAGTACAAAATATTGTACTCCCAGTGCTTAACACAGTGCTTGTCACAACAGATGTTTAATAAATTCTATTTGACTGACTAGAAATCTATACATAGATGTTAACTATAGAGTGCTTTTTCACTGGAAAGTTTTGTAATTATGAATAAACTCATGGCAGGTACCCTAAATTTCTAGTGACAGGGATTATGAGTAAAGTCATATTATAGTAGTTATATCCTTTCTGGTAGGAAGAATAGTGTTGATATTCCTATTATTCTTAATGTGGGGTTTGGGTATAGCTACATAGCATATGGGTAAGATGCCTAGCCCTAAGTAGGTAGTACCTGGTGCCCTGGTGAATGAAAGGATAGGATGCGATGCATGCTCTGCCTCCAGTTAGATAAAAAGTGTTGGTTGAGTATTTATTTAGATCAATTAGGACAATTCAATCCCAGGGTAGAATCTATTGTGGTCTTGAGGTGGGGATAGATAATTCTGTAGTTCAGAAGATCATATATCTGATGGCAAGGAACTTAAAATTCTTTTTACTCAGTTATTTCATCTATATAAAATGGGGGTTTGGACAAGATGAACTCTATAAGCTCATTTAAATTCCCATAACTTATAGAATTCCATACAAATAGTTTTATTTAACATTCAAAATCTTTAAGGTCTAACTTCAATTTAACTTAAGGTAAATTTACTGGCTAGCAGACCGATTTATCTTGGCATATCAATTTACCTCCAGATTTTTAAAACATTAGTTTCTTTCACACACTGCAAAGTCCACTCATAATATTATTTCTGATATATGAAACTGACTATATCTTTCTATATCTTTGCATTTGCCTGTCTTCTTTGCCTGGAATGAACTTCCTTTTTACTCTTTCCTCTGTAAATCTCCTTTATCCCTGCAAGACTTACTAAAGTGTCAGTTTTGGCATGAGGCTTTTCTGGAAAACAGTTGCTGCTTAGTGCTAGAGCATTCTCTCTACCCTAAAATAGCCTTTTATATATTTTTGATATACTCTTATGCTTATATGTTCCTATTTGATTCTCTTATAGAATATAAATTTCTTGAGAGCAGGAGCTATTTCATTTTGTATCTGTTTATGTGTAGAAGATAGGGAAATGTGAAAGATGTTATATAGAAATACAAGGTAAACAAGTGATCTCTCTGTCTAATGTGCCTCATAACTTTTTAAAACATGTTTTGCTAGTACCTTTTGTACTTTTTGTACTTATTTATTTTGTTAATATTTTATTTTTTTCTAATTAAATATAAAAATTATTTTTTATCGTTCATTTAAAAAAAAATCTTGAATTTCACTTATGACCAAGATGACAGAGAGAAACCAGGCATTGTTTTAAGTTCTCCTGACTTTTCCTCAAAACTAATATGATTCAAGCCTCTTAACAGATTTTGGATTCAAAAAACCCAGAGAAGAACTGGGAAGAACATTTAGCAATAAGGTCTGTCACAGGGGAGTTTGAGTATTCTGGGGGCAGAGAGCAGAGACCCAATGTAGAGGTGATCAGATGAGGCTAGGGACTAACCTGAGAACAATATTGGAAGCTTAGCTATGTGCATGATGGATGGGAGAACTTCAGCTCAGTGGCCCAGATAGCTAGTTGAAACTGGCTATATCCCCACCTGGGAGGAAGATTCTCATAACTCTTGGGAATTGTAGCTCAGTTAGGAATAAAGGACACTCATAACTTGTCTATGACTCTAATGAAATAATTTTTAAAAATATTATCCCCTTTAAAAGGGAGGATAGTAAAAAGATGGGAGAAAGGGGGGGAATTGAATGGGGTAAATTAAATCACATGAAGATTGCAAAGGACCTAATGCAATAGAGGGAACGAAGGGAGAAGGAGAGACCTGCTTGAATCTAACTCACATCAGATTTGGTTCAAAGAGGGATTAATACAAATGTGCCCAGTTGAGTTTAGAAAATTATTTTACATTTCAAGTATTACGAGGGGAAAGGGGGAGGGAGAGGAAAGGAAAAACTGACAGCAGGAAGGGAAGGAAGAAGGAGTAAAGGGAAAGAGGAAAGAAAGGGGGAGGGGAGTTGAATAGAAAGGGGCAAACACAATGAAGGAGATGGTATTCAGAAGAAATATACTGGGGTTTAGAGATGAGAAAAAAGGGGAAATTACAAATGAAGGGAAGAAAGTATGAAGGGCAAAAAAATGTTAGTAATTATAACTTTGAATGTGAATGGGAAGAACTATCCCATAAAATGTAAGTGGAAAGCAGAGTGGATTAAAAAACCAGAATCCTACAATATGCTGCTTACAAGAAACAACATTTGAAGCAGATCAATACATACAGAGTAAAGGTAAAAAGCTGGAGTAGAATATATTATGCTTCAACTGAAGTGAAAAATGACAGAGGTAGCAATCCTTATCTCAGAGAAAGCAGTTGCAAATATAGATTGCATTAAAAGAGAAAAGTAAGGAAACTCTATCCTTCTTAAAGGTACCAGAGGCAATGAACAATTTCAATATTAATTATGTATGCACCAATAGGTATAACATCCAAATTCTTAGAGAAGCTGAATGAGTTACAGGAAGACATTGACAGCAATATTCTATTAATGGGAGACCTCAACCTCCCTTTCTCAGTATTAGATAAATCTAACCATAAAATAAACAAGAAGGAAGATAAAGGAGGTAAACAGAATGTTATAAAACTTAGTCATGATAGACTTTTGGAGAAAAATGAATTGGGATAGAAACGAATATGCCTGTTTTCATACACAAAAATTGGCCATGTACTAGGGCACAAAAATCTCATATTCAAATGCAGAAAGGTAGAAATATTGAATACATTGTTTTCAGACCATAAGGTAATTAAAAAACAACATGTAATAATGGGTCATGGAGAGATAAACCTAAAATTAAATGCAAAATAAATAACCCCATTTTAAAGAATGAATGGATGAAATACAAATCATAGAAAAAAATTAATGATTTCATCCAAGACAATAAAAATAATGAGACAAGATATGAAAAAGTATGGGATACAGCCAAAGTAGTTATTGGGGGATTTTTTATATCTCTAAATGTTTACATAAAATAAATAGACAGAGTATATTAATGACCTGAACAGGAAACTAAAAAAGTTAGTGAAAGAATAAATTAAAAATCCCCAATTAAAGACCAAATTATAAATACTAAAAATAAAAGGAAAAATTAATAAAATCTAGAGCAATAAACTATTGATCTAATAAATAAAACCAAGAGTTGGTTTCATGAAAAAAACTGAATAAAATAGATAAAACTTTGATTAATTTAATTAAGAAAGAAGAAAAACAAATTACTAGTATCAAAAAATGAAAAAGATGATTTCACCACCAATGGTGAAGAAATTAAAGAAATAATTTGGAACTATTTTGTGCAACTGTATGTTAATGAATTTGATAACCTAAGTGAAAAGAATGAATATTTACAAAAACATAAGTTGTCCAGGTCAAATAAAGAGGAAATTAAACACCTAAATAACCTTATCTCAGGAAAAGAAATTCAACAAGCCATCATTGAACTCCCTAAGAAAAAAATCTCCAGGTTGAGATGGATTCACAAGTGAATTCTACCAAACTATTGTCTTTTGTGTCTAAATCCTGCACCCATTTTGATCTAATCTTATATAAGGATATAGGGTGTGAGATGTTGGTCTAATCCTAGTTTCTGCTACACTATCTTCTAGTTTTCCCATCAGTTTTTATAGGAGAGTAAATTCTTATTCCCAGAAGCTGGGCTCTTTGGGTTTATCAAACAGCAAATTACTATAATCATTTCCTGCTGTCACTTTTGCACCTAATCAGTTTCACTGATCTGCTACTCTGTTTCTTAGTACCAGACAGTTTTGATGACTAATGCTTTATAATATAATTTTAGTTCTGGTCTTCTTTTGCATTTTTTTCATTAAATCCCTAGACATTCTTGACTATTTGTTTCTCCGTATAAATTTAGTTACTATGCACTCCAATTAGGGAATGGACGAACAAATTGTGGTATATGTATATTATGGAACACAATTGTTCTATTAGAAATCAGGAGGGATGGGTTTTCAGAAAAGCCTGGAAAGATTTTCTCTTGAACTGATGCTGAGTGAGAAGAGTAGAATCAGGACAACATTCTACACCCTAATAGCAATGTGGATGATGATCAACCTTGATGGACTTGCTCATTCCATCAGTGTAAAGATCAGTGACAATTTTAGGGGATCCATGATAGAGTATGTATTCAGTGGAGGAACTGTAGTGTTTAAAGGAAGACCAAAGATTATTATCTTCAATTTTTGAAAGGTTGTCTTATGTATTATATAATTTTTCTATTTCCAATATTTTCTTCCTTATGGATATGTTTTTCTCTCAACACATTTATTTTTGATCTGTGCATAACAAGGAAACAGATGTAAAGACATTGTCTTCTGTTGGGGGAGTGGAGGGAAGGGAAGGAGGAGGGAAAATTGTTGAATTCACAACCATTCAAAAATTATTGGTAGAAACTACTATTGTGTATAATTGGAAAATAAATGAAATATTTATTTAATTAAAAAATTTTAAATTTAAAATTCTCTTCTTCCCTTCCTCCATCACTGAGAAGGCAAGAAATTTGATATAGGCTATATCTATCTATATCTATCTATCTATCCATCTATCTATCTATCTATCTATCTATCTATCTATCTATCTATATCTATATCTATATATACAGTCATGCAAAATATATTTGCATATAAGTCATGTTGTAAAAGGAAATCCAGATTTAAAAAACTCACAAAAAGTAAAACAAATTTAAAAAATATGCTGAGACTCCATCAGACTTTCTCTGGAGGTGGATAGCATCTTTTATTTTAACTCCTTCATAATTGACTTCCATCATTGTGTTGCTGAGAATAGCTTAGTCATTCACAGATAACTATTGGACACTTCTTTTGTTTCCATGTACACTTGTTTTTCTGGTTCTACTCATTTGATTTTGCATCAATCATGCAAGATTTTCCAAGTTTTTTTCTGAAAGCATCTTGTTCATCATTGCTTTTAGCATAATAATATTTCAGTACAAGCATATTCACAACGTGTTCAGCCTTTTAGTCCCCTACTGATGTGTTTCTCCTCAATTTCCACTTCTTTTTTCACCACAAAAAAGAGCAGCTATAAATATTTTTGTACAAATATACCCCGTTTAAAAAAAACAAATAAACTTTGGATAATGATCTAGAAGTGGCATTGCTAATGTCAAAGAGTATGAATGATTTTATATATCTTTGGACATACATCCCAATTGCTCTCCAGAATGGATAAATTAGTTCACAACTCCACCACCAGTGCTTTAAGGTCCCATTTTCCTGTATCTCCTTCAATATTTGTCAGTTTCTTATTCTGCCATGTTAGCTAATCTGATAGGTGTGAGTTATTTTAATTTGCATTTCTCTAATCAATACTTGTTTAGAATATTTTTATATGATTATAGATACTTTGATTTCTTCACCTGAAAACTTCTGATTATATCCTTTGACCAAAGAGTCAGTTGGGTAATAACTTGTATTCTTAAATATAACTCAATTCTCTATGTATTTGAGAAATATGACTTTTATTAGAGAAGCTTGCTATAAAATTTTTTCAGAGTTATTATTACTATGTATTTCCTCAATCCTGTTCCCCCATCCTGTTTATTTTACTCTTTCTCCTTACACCTTTCCACACTTCAAATGTGTTTTGCTTCAGTAAGAAGATAGTAGTAATACTATCCCCCACAATCTATCCTACCTTTTATCAGTCCTCCCTTCTCTTATTCCCTTCACTTCTTCTCTGGACAGTATGATAGATTTCTAACTCCAATTGAGTGTCTATATTATTTCATCTTTGAAATAAATCTGATGAGATTAAGATTCAAGCATTATTCACTCAATCCCATCTTTCCCTCCACCCTAAAAACTCCTTTGATTCTCTTTTATGTGAGATAATTTAGTCTAATCTAACTTTTCCATAATCCTAGGGTATCTCTCTTTCTCACACCTTAGTTTGAATTTTTTTTAGGTATCACCCCACCATAATCAATTCACAAATATTCCTTCTGTTTATATGTAGTCCTTCTAACTGCCTTAAAAATGATAGTTCTTAGGAGTTATAAGTATCATCTCATGTAGAAATTTAACAGTTTAGTCTTACTGCATCCCTTCTATTTCTCTTTCCTATTTACATTTTTATACTCCTCTTCCTTTGAAGGTACTTTTTTAAATTCAGTTCTGGTCTTTTCATTAGGAAGGCTTGAAAATTCTTTATTTCATTAAATATCTGGGTAGTGATTTTTTTTTTTTGCTGTAATTCTAGCTCCTTCGCCTGCAAGAATTATATGTTCTAAGCCCTTAATGGGGAAGTTGTTAAATCATGTGTAATCCTGACTGTCTTCACAATATTTGAATTGTTGGCTTGGACTGGCTTTTCTGGTTGCTCGTGTTTTCTCCTTGATGTAGTTGCTCTAGAATTTTCATTTGGGGCTTTCTTCCAGGAAATAGTGATTGGAGAATTCTTTCATTTTCCATTTTTCCCTCTACTCTGAGAGCAGAATCCAATCTTAACATAAAGTCAAAATTCAAAAGTCAAAAAGTCAAAAAAATCAAATGTTCAAAGTTTCCTTTGATAATTTAAAAAAAAAAATATGATGTCTAGGCTCCTTTTATTGGCTTTTGCAAGGCAAACAGGGTTAAGTGGCTTGCCCAAGGCCACACAGCTAGGTAATTATTAAGTGTCGGAGACTGGATTTGAACCCAGGTACTCCTGACTCCAGGGCCTGTGTTTTATCCACTATACCACCTAGCCGCCCTAGGCTTTTTTTTTGATCATGGTGTTCAGGAAGTCCAATAAGTCTTCATTTAGTTTTGTTTATTTTATTTATTATTTTAATTAAAGATTTTATTTATTTTCAGTTTTATAATTTTTCCCCGAATCTTACTTCCCTCCTCCCACCATCCCCACAGAAAGCAATTTGTCAGTCTTTACATTATTTCCATGTTGTACATTGATCCAAATTGAGTGTGATGAATGAGAAATCATATTCTTAAGGAAGAAACATAAAGTATAAGAGATAACAAGATCAGACAATAAGATATCAGTTGTTTTTTTTTTTTAAATTAAAGGGAATAGTCCTTGTACTTTGTTCAAACTCCATGGTTCCTTATCTGGATACAGATGGCATTCTCCATTGCAAACAACCCCAAATTGTCCCTGATTGTTGCACTGATGAAATGAGAGAGTCCATCAAGGTTGATCATAGCCCCCATGTGGTATTAGGGTGTACAGTGTTTTTCTGGTTCTGCTCATCTCACTCAGCAGCAGTTCATGCAAATCCCTCAAGGTTTCTCTGAATTCCCATCCCTCCTGGTTTCTAATAGAACAATAGTGTTCCATGACATACATATACCACAGTTTGCTAAGCCATTCCCCAATTAAGGGACATTTACTTGATTTCCAATTCTTTGCCACTACAAACAGGGCTGCTATGAATATGTTTGTACAAGTGATGTTTTTACCCTGTTTCATCATCTCTTCAGGGTATAGCCCCAGTAATGGTATTGCTGAATCAAAGGGTATGCACATTTTTCTTGGTCTTTGGGTGTAGTTCCAAATTTCTCTCCTGAAAGGTTAGATGAGTTCATAGCTCCACCAACAATGTAATAGTGTCCCAGATTTCCCACAACCCTTCCAACAATGATCGTTATCCTTTCTGGTCATATTAGCCAGTCTGAGAGGTGTGAGGTGGTACCTCAGAGAAGCTATAATTTGCATTTCTCTAATAAGTAATGATTTAGAGCATTTTGTCATATGACTATGGATTGTTTTGATCTCCTCATTTGTAAATTGCCTTTGCATATTCTTTTACCATTTGTCAACTGGGGAATGGATTAGTCCAATAATTCTTAATTTATTTCTTTTTGATCTATTTTCCAGGTCAGTTTTTTAATCAATGTAATATTCCACATTTTCTTCTTTTTTTCATTCTTTTGATTTTGTTTTATTGTCTACAGATGTCCCATGGAATCTTTAGCTTCCATTGTCCAATTCTAATTTTAATGAATTATTTTCTTTGGTGAGCATTTGTACCTCCTGATGAATTTGACTTTTTAAGGAGCTCTTTTCTTCAGTGATTTTTTAAATATCTTTTCCCATGTGATCAATTCTGATTTTTAAGCAATTCTTCTGTTCAGTGAAGTTTTCACTCCCCCCCCCACAAAATTTAACCAAATTCTGCTTTTTTAAATTCTTCCTCTATAGATTGTTATGCCTCTTTTTACCAATTGGTCTTTTTTAAAAAAAAATTTCTTTGATATTTTTTCTTCCTTTACCAATCTTTTACTTTCTTATTTTTCTTGTCTCTCTTTTTTTCCCCTTATTTTCCCTTCTACTTCTGCTATTTGGTTATAAAAATCCTTTTTAATGCTTCTAGGAATTCTTTATAGGTCTGAGAACAATTTGCAATTTTCTTTGAGGATTTGAAAATAGCAGTATTGTCTTCCTCTGAGTATGTATTTTGTTCTTCCCTGAAAATAGGGAAGATAGACTATGGTCAGATTATTTTTCTTTTTTATTGTGGTTTCTTCATTTCCCTAGCTTATTTGACTTTTACTTTATGTTAAATTTAGGTTCTGCTCCCAGAGGGAAGGGGAAACTGCTCCAAGGTTCAAATTTTTCATGAACCTTTATTCAGAATTAATGCTGGGAATCTTTCAGTTCTTCCAAGGTGGTATGAACTAAAAGGAGGCATGGTCACTGTTCTCCTGGACTGTACTCTGGTTTGTGAGTGACCACTAGCACAGTTTTCCTTCCTAGAACTGTGATTATGGTCCCTGCTTCCCTGTGACTGTAAGCATTAGTGTTCTCGTGCTTCTCATTCTGGAATTGTGACTCAGAACTGAGTATGGGTAGTACAACAGAGTCATTGACCCAATGCCAGCTAGAGGCCCCCTCTAAACTCCTTCTGACTTGTTGTTTGATCCCCTTTTCCATCTGTGGGCTGAGTTCTGTAGTTGCAGCTGCTGATTCAATCACCTTCAAGGTCTGCCACTGGCTTGCTGGGGTACCATTGAAACCTGTACTAGATTTTGCTTCACTCTCACCTCAGTGAGACAGCCCTTTCCTGCTGACTTTCTAAGTTGTCTTGGGTTAGAAAATTGTTTGACCCAGCCCTTTTGATGCTTTTCTACTTCAGAATTTGCTTTGAGGTATTATTTTAAAATTGTTTGGTAGGGAATTTGTAAAAGGTCAGCTAGTTCTTATCTTTCCTGCACCATCTTGTTGCCTTTTGTTTCTATAATGTTGTCATTTTTTGATATCTCTGTCCTAAAATTTGTGCCTTCCCCTGTAACAAAAAAAATTATGAAGCCAAAATGACCAATATAAAGGTCATGTTTGACAGTATAGATAGCATTCTGCCTTGTTGTCCTTTGGTTCTTTGCTAAGTGGAGGGAATCATGAATTGTTATATTTTCCCTGAGGCTGTTATTAATGTATAAATTTCTTAGGATTAGAATTTTTTTGTTTTGTTTTTCTTTGGCTGCCCCTACCAGGTGAAATTCAGCTAGTTTCATCAACATGCTACTAACTCAAGCCTTGACTGATACTACCCCGCTCAGTAACCTCTTGCTTTTGATTGGAGGGTTATATACCAACTCCTCTTCATGCATTCCTTTATAGAGGGCAGAAACTAGGACTCCATTCTGCTATGCTACCCTATCTGATTTTAAGTCCACAAAACAACATGCCCCTGCCCTCATCAAATAGCCTTCTGATCCCCTCTCCACTTTTCTGTCTTTTGAATTACTTTTTTTATATTGTAAAATCCTTGAGAACAAGGAATATCTTTTTAAAAATTATTATTTATATCCTCAATGCTTAACACAATGTCTGATGCTTAATAAATGTATTGGATTCAAAATGTATGAGTATATAATATAAATATGTATGCATATTTTTGCACATTTGTATATACATACATATTTGTATGCAAATAGTTATGTATATATTTATAAAATGCTCTGCATAGTACCCAGCACATAGTAAGTATTATATAAATGCTAGGTGTATTATTACAAAGATAAAATGCAATTATTTGTTATTTTTAAGCCTAATTACATATAATTATATATATATTTGCAAATAGTACATAGATTTATGCACATATTTTATATTTTTTTTGCTCTGCTGATTTTACTCTGCACAAAAAAACAAATATCATGGTTCTCTGAATTCCTCATATTTCATATTTCTAACAAAACAATAATGCTCAATTATATTCACATACCATAATTTGTTTAGTAACTTCCTAATTAAAAGACATCCAATTTTTTTTGGCTTCCATGAAAAGTGATGCTATTACTTACTAGAAAAATGTTTTTAAACTATAATATCACTGAGGTATGTACCCAGTTGTGAGACTGATCCCTTGGCCCAAGAGTAAACAACTTAGCCATTTTATCATATAATTTCCAGTTGTTTTCTAGGATGGTTGGTATTACTGTATTCCCATCGACCTTCAAATGGACATATTACAAATTATCAAAGTATAAAGTTCTATTTTATTATCTGTGGAAAAAATCCTATATATTTTTGAATTTGGATACCTTCTCCCCACTACCTTTTCTTTTCTTTAACCTTCTTATTCCCAATTTCTTCAATCAGGCATTCTGTGACATGATCTTGAGATCACAATCCTGATCACCTTCCTCAGGGTGCTCTTCTTTTGTCAATTTCTTTCTAAAATCTTTTCCAAACAAAAACTTTTGGTAGATTACCACTAATCTCAAATCACACCTCCTGGACTCAAAATTTCTTTTCCCTACTCTGATGTCAGAAAACAAAACAAAACAATTAAAATAATAGAAGAAATGTCATATTTTCTTTCTTCCTTTAAATTATGAATATCCAGTTAGTTAAAAAGATTTATAAGATCATTGTGGAAAGTTTTGTTTATAGAAGATAAAAAAATGTCAAAGACAGTTTATTTCTAAATTTCTCACTGAAGGCTATCATATTTTAACAATTGGGATTAATGTTTTTCCAAAGGCGCTATGAACCATGCCTTTTATTTATTTTGACGTCTCCACATTCATTCTCAGGACATATAGAGTTGTACTAAATATTCATGGATTTTTTTATTGGCTTACAATAAAAATTGAAGATGAATATGCTGAAATTTTGTCCTGCCATTCAATGCTATATTCTTTTACATTAGTGATTCTCTTCCCCAAACTAATGCTGCCTTTTCCCCAAAATCATTATTGGAACCATCCTATATCACATGTTATCATCATCTGGGTCCTGTCTCCTTTTCCAGACACAACATATTAAAGAATCTTATCATATTGTAAATCCATTAGAAGCTCTGCATTTTGCTGTTGTTCCATAATTTCTTGCTGCTTACATTCACCCTAGAACTGTGTTAGAGAGTTTGCTATAAGGAGAAGAGGCTGTAAAATTGTAAAGAAGGTAAGAAAGGAGTTTTTTGGAGTCCTTTATTTGAAACAGGTTTCAAAAATGATAGGCTACACTGAGGCCCTGAGTGGAGGCTAGGCTCTCACCAGTTATCTTTCTCATTAAGATGTACTTTCCCCATGATTGAATTATTTTGCATGAAGTCAAGATGAAAGATTTCATTAACTCTTAGGGTCCCACTGAATCTAGGCAAATACCTAGTTTTTAACTGAAGGGAATTGGATGTTCCAGAATTCTCTACTAAAATAATAATTTTATTGAAGAAGAAAGGGAGTCTTTCCATAGAGTCTCTGTGATAAAATAAAGGAGGAGAGTAGGAATTTTGATGGGATTTCATCACTTTGGAAATTCTCTCCCATAATTGGTAAGATTTGACTTTTTTGTCTTCTCATAATTTTGCTACATGGTATATGAATTTTGAGTCAGAGGAGAACTGGGCTTAAATCCTGACTGACATTTATTAATTATTTGGCAATTGCAAATCTATTTCACCTTAGGAAACCTCAGATCCCTTAACTATGAAAAAAGTGTCTAAGAAGGTAATTCATACTTTACCTGACTTAGGATTGTTGTAAGGAAAATGCTTAATAAATTTTGATATTTAAAAAATGTGATCTATTATTTTTATGCACATATTAAGTGTTTCCTCCACAAATTCCTATTTAGGTATTTCCTGACATGGTGGTGACCCTGAATTCTCAAAGGTTATGCAAGAAGAATAAAGACTTGTTCAAGGTCTGAGAGACAAGTTAGGGAGACCAAACAGGAGGCTATCCTAAGCATTCAGAAGACAGATGATGAAAGTCTGAACTTGAGTTGTAACTATGTAAACAGAGAAAATGATATTTATATGAGAGATGTTTTGGGGATATTAAAATATATGTCAATTGTTTGTATTTGTAGGGTAAATAAAATTGAGAAATTGGAGATAAAAGTAAGGTCATGAATTTGGGTCATTGGAAGGATAGTGGCATGCTAGTCAGAAATAGGGATGTTAAGAAGAGGAAGTAAGATTTTAGTGAAAGACAATGAGTTCTGTTTTTGACATGGTAAACACTGAGATTTAAATTAAATAGTATTATTGCCACTAACCCATAGGCTGTTCATTAGTTTATTGTCTCTTGTTTTCATCCCCTGAATTACCCATCTTTTTTAGTCAAATGTTTCTTTTGTAGCTGTTCTCTTTAAATTCCTTATTTATATTGCTATTAGGCATATTCACATTGTCTTCATGTTACTACTTTTTTGATTCATTAGAGATAAGTAGTGTTCTGTAACTATTAGTCATATAGCAACACTGGTAAAATACTGATATTGAAAAGATTAGCTTGTGTTGAAAGAGACATACAGAAATAGGGAGGTGGGCATTTTTTAGGTTTGTTTTTCTTCTTTTGGCCATGGCCAAAGAATTCAACAGAATGTGTTTAGTTTGCCAGTAATGAAAGGTTCTACTACCTACTACCTTTGTCACCCTGTTATATGTCATCCTCTTTATACTTAGCAAGGGCGATCCTTAGAAATCTGGCAGTCTGTTACTGGAACTGTAATCAAAGTCTTTTCAGAATAGAACAAATATTGAGGCAATTTTGTGATCTCATCTATTTGGGAATTCTTTCCAACCACACAGATTGCATTCCATCCATGTTTCCCATTCTATGTAACTATTGCCAATATTCTTCCCAAGTATGCCACAAAGGATCAGTCCAATGATCTGGAAAACTTTCTTCCTTTCTCCAAACATTGGAATGGAAGCAAAGGAGTACTTGGCCATCCCTTCTTCTACTTCTTAAAAGTATTTCTTTCACTCAAGGTTCAGCTCAAGTGGCATCTTCTTTCTACACCTGGGTGTGTGCTAGGAACTCATTTGGCAGTCTTTTGAAACCTTCTCCAAATAATGTTTTTAAATGTATAAAATATGTAAGATTACAAAGGAAGCCAATTATATTGAAACACATCATCAAAATTAAAATCTAAAACAAACACAAGTGCACATATCCCAGTTTAAGAACGACTATTCTAAATGAATCTTTTCTCCTTAGTTGCTAGTAGTGCCCTCATTTCCAAAATTACCTTGTATTTATTTTGTTTCTATTTATCTACTTTCTACCATCCTCACCTAAAACTATATTTGCTCTAAAGTTGCTGAGTATATCTTAATTGAATTTGAAAGCTCTTTATATAAATTCTATTTTCAATACATGTTAGTACATAAACTATAAATATATTCATAATTATCTTTTTTCAAATATTGATTATGGGCACTACAACAAGTAGTGACCATATACACCCCATAAACTCAAATATCTTGTTGACATTAGCTGAACCAATATTTCTCCCTTTAGAATGCATGCTTTTTTGAGGTCAGGTGGCTTAATTTTTTTGCCTTTCCTTTTATCCACAATGTAGTACTTAATAAGTGTGTACTGACAAGAATACCATCTCTAAGAAGAATATATGAAATATTCCTCCATTTAGCCTTTTTTTGTTTTCATTTATAGCTAGACTGACAAGCTAGGCTTTATTTCTTCTAGTGATATGTCCATGTGCTGATAATTAAACAACAGATTCCCATTTAAACTAGTAACAGCTAAGTTAAACTTTATAAATAGCCTAAAATCTGTGATTTTTAAGGTCCTCTTTTTATCTTTTATACCATTCTGCTGTTGTCACTCCAAAAGAGGTAGAAGACCACACAGAAATGAATGCTTGTTTGTTTATTTGTTTTCTTTATTGGTTGTCTTGCACAAATACAGCATCTAGTGTCCATCAGCCTATTGATGATGAGACACTCCATACATAGCTAGATTGGTCCTAAGAAAACATACATAGTCTGTTGCCATAACCACCCTTGGAGCCCTCCTAGTATGATAAAATTTCCCAGAGCTATTATTATTCTCACATAACCTTTGAATACCCAAGATAATCCCCAAATCAAAATGAATCATGGAAGTAGGAATCTATGGATAAAGTAAAGACTATGTAATATTAGCCTAGAGTTATTAAATGTTTTAAGATTCACAAAACATTTCCAAAATAAACACTTTAAGTTGGGTAGTCCAAATATCTTCTTCTTCCTTTTTTTTAATAGACGAAGTAGCTGATGCCTACAGAGGTGAAATGATTTGTCCAGGGTCACCACATTGTCAGTAAATGTTAGTCAGAATTCAATTCCAAGTATCTTCTGACTTCAGAACCAGTCTTTATTCCATTAAAATACAAATGTCTTGGGGAAGCTTGGTGGCACAGGAAGATCTGAGTTCCAATGTGACCTCAGACACTTAATAATTCCCTATCTGTGTGACCTTGGGCAAGTCACTTAACCCCATTGCCTTTCAAACCCCCCCAATACAAATGTCTTCATTATCAAGAGCCTATTATTATTATTATGTTCCAAATGCATATGATTTCATTAGTATGGAAACTCTCCTCATCAGTGTAGAACCCAACTTCTACTAGCCTTTCTTTTCCTTTTTGATTCTTTTCCAAGTTTGCATGAAAATTATCCATTGAACATCTATTCAATGTGTAATGTTCTTTAATATGTCAGGTATAGCAAAGTACCACTAAATCTCAGAGACATAATGCCAAATGAGTTTTTTCTATAAAGTGTTTATTAGCAGAAAAATCTCTTGTGAAGACTTTCTATTTAATTGCTTTTCAGATTGCTGTCAGCAAGAAACCATTTGACAATAATAAAATGAAGGCAAGGAAACTGGTTGGCGCCTGAAGCTGTGCTGGGTCTCACAGTCATATCTTAAACTCTAAGAATAGAAAAATTAAGGACTGAGAAAGAACAACAACAATCACACTGATTGTCTTCAATTTCCACTTCTTTTCATCATATGTATTTCATGATACATTGGATTGCTGGTTATAATTTCCCAGGGTGTTTTGTGTTTTGAAACTACCTCATTTATATGTTTTCATATGGAGACTAAAATGCAAGGAAATATCTTAAAATACTTTGTGTCTTAATAATATACAAATATGCAAATATGTGTATATCTCATTCATAAATCATATTAGCAGACTGAATTAGAAAATTAAGGTATTGTGCTGGTCCGAAGTATATTCTAGTATAGACTAGTAAATACAGCATTATAGAACTCACTGCAGCTGGGGCTCCTAGTACCATCAGCCTGGGAGAGTTTCTCCCACTGGCCAAGTTGGAACTTGATGTAATTTATCTAAAGATGGCTAGAAATAACACTTTGCAACAGAATGGAGAAGGGGAAGGAATAGCTTCTAGGAAACTATAAATCACACTAAAACAAAGGGGAAAAGATCTTGCTGAAAGTCATTTGTACATGTGGGGGGTCGCAGATCCATTTCTTCAATATGAAAGAATGAGGAAAAATAAGAGAAATGGAAGGAAATATCTGCAGTTGTCCTAAGATTTCATTTGCAAAAGGTGACCATTTTAGAGATCTGAACGCTACTTTCAATGTTACGTGCTATCCAGTTACTAATGTTCATAGCCTTCAGGGGCAGCATGATTCACTAGAGGAGGACTAGGGCTCTGAAGTCTTAATCTATTTCCTGAATCTAAATATATGAGGTAAGTACTCCAAGTCCTCAATTTCTTCATGGAATTAATAACTTTTCCTCTAACTCAGGAATAACCTAAGAATCAAAGGAAATCATCCATATGAAATTATTTAAAAGGCTGAGAACACTTAAAGAAATCCTAGGAATCATCTAGGAGATATGTATTCTTTCACACCCTGCTGTAGTATTAAAACTGTTTATTCACAGATAATTTTAGTTGCTTTTTTAATAGGAAAATGTGAAAAATTACAATTATTTTTTATTTAAATCCTAAAAGCAAGGAAAAAGCTGTCTTAGCCCTAAGGAATCTTTCCACCAAAGTTAGCAGAGTCAGCCTTCTCCATTCCAACATTCTCTTTCAGTCTCTCTTTACCTTTCATCTCAATTATTGCAATAATCTCAACTAGTCTATGTATATCTATTTCTATCTCTATCTGCCTCTACCTCTATCTTCATTACTTACTGAAGGGCTATGTACTATATTCAGTTTTCTAAAGTGAGACTATTAATGCTACTTTCCTGCTAAAATGAAAACATAAGGAAAAGGAAAGTAAAAAAGATGGAAAGGAAAAGGAAGGAAGGGAAGGAAATAAGATGAAAAAAAGAAATGAGATCAATTATTGTCTTTACTTTTTGATGAAGTCCCAATGCCTTAGCTTAGCATTCGACATTCCCAAATTTGATTTCAATCTTTTTTACACAATATTCCTTTTCATATGCCCAATGTTCTAACCAAATTGTACTACTCCTCACTACTCAAACATATGCTAATAATTTCATTTTCAGTTGTTTTGTTTAAAAATCCCCATTTTCTCCACCTAGCATTCCCTCTAATCTGTGCTCACCCTGGCATTGGCTGAAATTTATTCATTCTATAAGCCACAGTTCAAATGTTTCTTCTTCCATGAAACTCCTCCCTTGATCTCTGCCAAAGAGAACTTATCTCCTCTTTTGAATTATCAGCAATCAATTAAAAATTTAAGGACCTATGATATACCAGGAGGCAGGAGTACAATAGGCCTAGAGTCAGGGAGACATCTTCCTGAGTTCAAATTTGACTTATGACACTTACTAGTTATATGACCCAGATGGAATCGGCAAACTCTTCCAGTGTCTTTACTAAGAAAACTCCTAATAAGGTCACAAAGAAATGACCACAGCTATCTTTTAGGCAGTGACATGTTCTAGGAATACAAATGTAGCAGTCTTTCTTTTTCTAAGTGAAAAATTCACAGACCATTTGACCCAGAGTGCCAGTATAAAAAGAAAAAAAAGATTTATTTAAAGGTTGCTACAATGGAAAATAAAGAAAGTGAACAGCAGTTAAGAATTTTTTATAACTCATGTGGATTTTGGACAGGATAGTTTAATCTAGACAGTCCAGTACTGATTAAATAAAGTAGAGGAAGCAAGGGGTACAGGTAAGTAAAATGAGAAAATGAGCCATGCACCAGACTCCTCTTAAATGCTCTTCCAGAATTGGTGGAGAGGGCAGAGAGGTTGCTGTAGGAGACTAATAGATGCTATAGGAGGGTCTCCTACTTCATCTAAGGTGATATTCTATCACTCCTGTATAATTTAGTTTGACCCACATGTGAGGTGTGGCCAGGATCAAAGTAAAGTTCAAAAGAAAACGTTTTAACAGGGCAGAAGAGATTACATGAGATCTATGGATCTAGATCTAGATTTTTTCTCTTTATCTATATTTATCTATTTATCTATAAGATTTAAACATTTTAACAATACAGAAAAGATTACAAACATTTGTTTCCAGTTACAATAATTCTCTGTGCTCATAATTCCCTGCATCACTTCTACCAAGGTTTGGACTGGCTGCCTTCTAAGGGGGTCTAAGTCACTAAAGACCTTGGGAGTTGTATTAATTCCTAAAACTCAAGAAAAAGGGAAGGTAATGCAGGCACAAATGTGAAGTTGGAGTTTTCCCCCTTTAAAAAAAGTTTTGAGAGAGAGAGAGAGAGAGAGAGAGAGAGAGAGAACAAATGAGAGAGAGAGAGAGAGAGAGAGAGAGAGAGAGAGAGAGAGAGAGAGAGAGAGAGAGAGAAGTGTCAGTGTCAGTGGTCCTGGGACAACATTGTAAGTTCAGCCTTGAACCCAGATTGCAGAGATCAAAGCTAAAGGAGACAAGTAGCGAGAAATCAAACTCTTTTTCCTTTCTCTTTTCTCTCTCTGTTTTTTACTCTGTCTTTCTCTGACTGTCTCTGTGGGTCTTTCCCTCTGTTTCTGTATAGACCAAAGTGTGTGTGTGTGTGTGTGTGTGTGTGTGTGTGTGTCTGTCTGTCTGTCTGTCTGTCTCTCTTATCAAAAACACTCATTCAAGTCTTTAGAGAACTGAATTAATATGGAGGAACTGGTGTGGTCCTTATTCCTCCCTCTTCTTTTCTCATTTCTAAGTATGTCCTTTTATTCTCTTACAAATGAATCTGACTGATCTAATCTTATTTCTCATCAGTACCTTTGATCATATCCTTTGTATTTTTTTGTGTCCTTTGTTAGTTATATGGTAGGCCAATTCTGAGAGCCACATAGGGAAAAGTGATTTTTCCTTGCAGGTGTATGGGATCTCAACCTTCTTGTCCATTGTAACAGCTTTCAGGCTCTAACTAATGGCATAATTATGAGTCATTCATTTGTATCATAAATATATGTCCCAGGGCAAAAATTACTACCTACCTCAGTATAATAAGGCTTAGACCTATCAAAACAATGAGCATAATATCATGATTTTTTTAGGTTACACAAGTATAAAGAATGAAACAATCCTTACATTACAATTAGTCAATATACATTCTAAAGGGGGAGATAGAATTTATATATTTATTTTCTTTAGTCATTTTGATTGTGTCTGATTCTTTATGACCCTAAATTCTAGAGAAGTTTCTCATTTCTATCTATAGTTTGTTTTATGGATGAGGAATTGAGGTATAATGACTGAAAATGACTTGCCCATGGTTAGATGACTAGTAAATATCTAAGGCTGAATTTGAACTCAAGTCTTCCTAATATTAGGTCTGGAGTTCTATCTATTGTGTCACTTAATTACCCACTTCTATATATAGAAAAATGAACAAAGATAAATGTATAGAAAGTATTAAATTTAAGTTAATTTTGGATGAGAACACTAGCAGATTATTTTCCAGAATAAGTTGCATCTTCAAGAAAGAGAGCGATTCTATGAGGCAGGGAATGCATTCCAAGTATATGGGATGGTCAGTGCACATGGAGACTGGGGAAGGAGTGTCAAAGAGAAGGCCAATCTGTCTGAATTGCAAATTATGGGAGGGGAAATAGCATTCAATGAACCCAGACAGATAGGCTGGGACCAGGTTGTACAGAATGCTTAAAGATAAACAGGAGTTTATCTTGTCTTCTCAGAAGCCACTAGATTTTAATGAGGAAGAATATTTCATGTTCAAATGTGTGTTTAAGAAAGTTTGACCATAGTGATAGATTGTCTTAGAGTTATGAGCAACTTGACATAGGAAGACCAATTAGAAGTCTTTGTAATTATCTAGGAAAGAGGCGATGAGGCCTGAACTATGGTGGTAGGTAGATGTGTGGAGGAAAACTGTCGGTTACAGTAGATGTCACAGAGGTAGAAATGACAAAGTTTGGTAATTGACTGGATTTGTAAGGGTAAGGGAGGGAGGAATTGAGGAAAATGTTAAATTATGAACCTGGAATATTAGAAGGATGGTGATACATTTAAATTAAATAGGGAAATTTGAAAGAGGGGAGCATTTCTGGGGAAAGATAATGTATTATTTTTTCATATTGAGATTAAGATATCTAAATGACATTCAATGTATGCTCTTTTGGTGCTTTGCATCTTCCTATCTTCTTTTGACTTTAGATTTTGGGTTTATAGTAATGTATGTTTGTACTTTACTCCTCACATTAGATTGTAAACTCCTTGAGGACAAGAATTATAACATTTGTCTCTATATCTTCCTAGTAATATGGCTTCTTTTTCTTTTTTCTTCCTATTCCCATTCTCCCAATAACTCTTGTTGTCACTGTTTACGAACATTGCTCCTGTAATTGTCTTTTCTTCTCCTTTTGGGGGGAAGAGAGGTTTGTTTTTTACTTAGTAATTTTCCCCATAGAAACATTAGTTTATTTACTTCAAATTTGTTGCCTTATTCCTATGCTTGGTGTTCTCACTCAATGTTTATTTACCTAACAATATCTCTAATAGTAGTTTTATGTACTGTTCATTCTTAGCATTGTGAAAGCTGAATGGGCCCCCAAAGTAAAGCTATAATACCCAGCAGATAAGGTATCTATCTCAGAGAAGCAGTGCTGTTTCTAAGAGCTATGTGGTTGTGTCTATTAGGTTGATTAGTTTTCTTTAGGAAATCAGTTCTTTGAATCTATTGGTGTCTACAATAAGCACAATTCTACATTGCTACTTGAAAAAGCAATATATTGTTATAGTGAGACTGACAGCTTAAAACCCTTTTGTGAGTACAGTGCCTTAAAGCCTGAACTAATGTTCAACCTGCCAGATGTTTCATCATCTTATCATACTGATGAACTCCTTTACAGTCAAGACTGATAATCTCTTAATAATATTAATGCATACTCACATCCCACTTTTCTTTCCCCAAACCTGAAAGGTAAATAGTATAAGTATTATTATAGAAGAGGAAACTGAGGACCAGAGAGGTTCATTAACTAGTCCATGGTCAAATGATTAGTTAATGACAAAACTGATGCTATAAACCAAGAATAAGTTCAGAGATTTACAATGTTTGAGGATATTCTGTCTCTTGATTCTTAGGTAGGTTTTCTTTCCAGTTCCCATAATCCTTCTCAATACCTGAGTAATACAGTGAATAATAAAGCTCAGCTCTTTTGTTTTTGTTTTGTTATTTTTAGCAATAATGAAATATGGGAACATATTCACTTACATGTATTTTTCAATAGATGTCTGATAGCTTAAGAAAGATGGCATAATAAAGACTTTTCAAAGACTATAATTCCTAAGAATTATTATCTGAAACAATATCTAATTAAAGCAATGAAAATTCCATTAATCCAAGCATTTATTGTTTTACTAATATTCTGCCATAATATATTAATATGTTACTTGATCAGATTTAGCTGTTAAAGGAAATTTAAAAAGCTAAAGAAAAATTCATGGTAGATATAAATAATCTGCAGCATATTATGATTCATGAGAAATTGTATAAAAATAATTTTGAGAATATGTATAACCATAAGAGGAGATGAGTTCACCAGCTAGTGGGAATGAAGAAAATAGATGGACAGACTGAGTGGTACATTAATATCTACCAAATGATGAAACACCTCGAGTTAGACCCCTGGACTGTTGGGAAGGGTTTGTAAAAGTATGTACTAGAGTTTCCTAGATGAGGATGAGATTTGTGGTTAGCATGAGTAGAATAGTATAGCACCTTGAATTGAATGGATGTTTACTGAATACAGTAAAAATACTCAATACAGTTTAAAAAAATCCAATTGATTTCAGTTGAGAGATTACTCACCTAAGAAAGACCAAATTATTATGTATTAAAATATTATTTAATCCTTGGCTTGGCTATATGTGGGAGTTTTCTATATGAAGGGATCCCTAAATAGAGTTTAGTAGTCATTAAAATGAAGTAGGTTGAAGGGAGGAATTCCATATATGTTCAGAAATGAAGCAATTCTCTCAAATGCATCTATGATGTGGTGCTACCTTGATTCTTGGATTCATGGGATGGTGATAATTATGATGATGTTGATGATAATGATGATGATGCAAGAGCACTGAATTTGAAATAAGCAAGACCTGAATTAACATTCTGCTTCAAGCACCTAATAGTTGTGTAACTAGTTGTGTCACAATTTCTCTCAATCCAAGTTTTCTCATCTGTAAAACGGGACTGTAGTTGTACCAATCTCACAAATTAAGTGAGATAATTTGTAAGGCAATTTGTATCCCTTAAAACACTGTAGTAAGTATGAATTATCATCATCATCATTGTCATTGCTATTATTATTATTATTATTATTATTATTATTATTATTATATCAGAGAAGAGAATAGAGAATCAGTCTTCAGTTCTGAAAGTCATAGGTTCAGGTCTTTCTTACCTTTGAAAGCTATGTGATACTGGTTAAGTCACCTAAACATTAAATACTCCAAGCAAATTTTTAGATCCAGAAATTACTGAATAGTTTCTGATCTGTTTGGTGGAGGAAGGGTCCTCATTAGTTGTGTTCTACATCAATGAAATCAAAGGTCATGATCAACAATTATTAAAATTAATTGCAACAGTAACAATAACAACAACAATAATACTGTGATTCTTCAATGATTCATGATTTCTTCACTTTCTCCTTTCTCCTAAGGTACAAAGGACATCTGTTTAGTAGATGGCCGCTGATAATTACTATATCTAGAAAAGTTCATTATCTTGTCATATTTCTGATGAGAGAGTCTCTTTTGACTTTGTTCTTAGGCTCATAGAAGAGAATTCAACCCACTTGTTTTATAGATGAGAAAACTGAGATCCAGGGAAATGACTTGCTGAAAGTTACCTATATAGTCAGTAGAAGTACCGAAATATGAACCAGGGTCTTTTGACTCTAAATTCAGCTTTCTTTCTATTGATGTCCATAGAGGCTCCAGGAGAAGAGATACACAGACTATCACTGGACTTAAAGCCTTTCCAACATTGTAGGCTTTCTAAACCATCTCTTGCAAAGACAGGCTTTCAGAAGCCAGTTGTCTCCTTATCAAGATGAAGAAATAACCTAGGACCTAATTGAAGGAATAATAATAATAATAATAATAATAATAATAATGATAATTATATTTGATACTTCAAAGGTTTAAAATTTCTTTCCTCCAAACAACTGCTCTCGAGTTCAATATTCTTTTCCCCCCAGATCCTAATATTTTTGTTGACAAAAAAATCTGGTATCTGCACCTTTAAATACTCATTTCACAGCTTGTTGTTAATTGCTCTTGTACTGGCTCCATTCCTCTGCAGCAGCTGTGGGGCCCTTTATCCTCTAGTTTATCCTGTTGACATCTTTGTGTGTCTATTGGGACTACTTTTGATCAGGATTTGGAATTAAACCCCGGGCTACTGGGTAATAATCCTGAAAGCACTTCAAGCTCTTACAAGGTATGTGAAATACCAAGGGCTTTAAAACTTAGGGGATTTTTGCATCAATCCCTGTAGATTTGCTTCATGTTCCATAATTTCAGGGACTAGAATGATCATTTACAAAAAAAGATCATTTTGCTCTAGGCTATCCTTATTTCATTCTCATTTGTGGCATGAAATCAAAATCTTAGAATCACAGGATCAAAGCCCAGATAATGGCAAGGCAGAGTGCCTAGGGCACAACATGAAGGTGAACAGGAAGAGGGACACATTTAAATATTCTCATAGATACCTATTTTTAATAGCTGAAAGTTTTTCTCTGTTCTTCATTATTATTTATTTTTTGAAATTTTAGTTGTTATTTGAAAACTTTAAACTTCCAGGCGATAGACTGAGTGTAACTATTAAGACTTCTTCCACAAATGGGGGTTCTACCTTAGCATAGGACTTAGAGTTGAGGCATAATTGGAATACTGAAAGGGACTCTAGAGGTTATTCCATCTCTAAATGAGGAAATTTAGCCCTAGAAAAGCAAGTACTTGCCCAAGGTCTCAGAACTAGTTAGTAGAAATTGCCTTGCTCCATATTATAAATTTTTCCCATGTTTATTGACATTATGTTCATCTCATGACTGTTCTCCTTTCCTATGTTTTCCCGCTTTTCTTTGCTATATAAATGTCTTTGGGAATGATGTGATTGTGTGTTCCAAGGAGAATCCCTCAGAGCCTCTAGGTAATGAAGACAAAGAAGGAGAACCAGAAGAAGATCACCCATCTGCTCTAACCTGGATTGATTCTTCAGATAGAATACATTTTCTTTTTTTGTCTTTGTCTTGGCCAAAGTAGATATATTGCATTTCTGCTGAATAAATTAATTGACTTGTGTCAATGCCATATTTAACATGGAGAATATCTGCTTTGAGAGGAGATAATAAACATTGCATTTTTTGTTCTTTTGTTGTTTTTTTTTCTTTTTGTTTTTTAGAAAGATAAACTTTGAAATGTTAGCAAGAATAGTAAATTTGAAAACAACTTTCCATATTTCCAGTGTATGGAAAATTGGGTAAAAGCATGATAGTAGTTCAGACACATGGACTTAAACCCTCAAATTATACTTTTTACCAGAAATTTCACCTTCCTGTGTCTGAGTTTCCTCATCTGTAGAGATGTGAGAGCTGTACTAGATAACCTCTAAGGTCCTTTCCAACTCTAAATTCTATAAAGATGAAATGTAAACACAGAGAGAGACTTCCAAGTCTTACTTAGGATTTACAAACACAAAAATGGATGCTGAGACTCAGAAGGATGTCATTGGAAGCATCAGCACTGTCTCTAAGAGAGAACTATAAGATCACTCCTTTCCTAAAATATTGAATGGAATTGTTTACTTAGCATTGTGACTGATAGATGTTCACAGACCTGTGAAAGAAAAATATATCAGAGAACTCTGATTTAGTCTCAGGGACTTGAGAAAAGCCTACCAGGAGACAACTACTAAGGCTGTCTAATCAGGAAAGATGCATCTCCCTGTGTTCTAGGAAATTAGAATATCAGCCTTATCTTAGCACTTATGGCCTTTATAGGGTCAAAAGAGGAGCAGTGGTACTGAATGATAAATGCCTGTTAGAAGTTACTTCCCAACTCTCCCCAGGGATCTGATTCAAACTTAATCTGAGTTGAAAAGACTGAGGGAAAATTAGGTGGCCAAGTAGTAAACTCGTTTCACTTTGCTATGTGAACATAGTGATATATTAGTTTCATTGTTTAAAAATGAAGGTTGGGATAAGGTTAAGTGGCAAATTTTATTATTTTATTTTTATGAGAGTTGATTGATGATAATAAATCATCTAAGGGTATTTATCCTTAGAATCGTAACATCTTAAAACCTGTTTTTATTAATATCTTTTTTTTGCATCACCTAGATTCATCCCTATAGTTCTCATCTTCCCTCCCAGAAGACAATTTCTTAACGAAAGTTTTTTTTTTAGATTTTTTTTCAAGGCAATGGGGTTAAAGTGGCTTGCCCAAGGCCACACGGCTAGGTAATTATTAAGTGTCTGAAGTCACATTTGAACCCAGGTACTCCTGACTCCAAGGCCGATGCTCTATTCACTGCGCCACCTAGCCGCCCCCACGAACGTTTTTTTAAGAGTTAAAAATCAACAAAGCCTATCGATTTAGGGAAAATGATACAATATTCCATACTCACAGACTGCTTCATGTCAATTTCTGCAGAAGAGGTGAAGGAGGAAGAAACATAGCAACTTTCAACAAATTCTGGATCAACTTGAAATATTTTTGCTGGGAAAATCTTTTTGTATGTGGTAATAGTGTTTCACTGACACCATCCTTGTCCAAATCATTCAGTCCATTGAAATTTTATTTCATCTGTCAAATTTATACTGATCCCATCTACTTTAGGAAATTCCTCTTCTTAGACCTTTAAAGTTCATAAGCTGAATCCTTTCTACCTTGGCAGTATTCTTCTACCTCACTCCACACCATATACTCTGATCCAACAACACTGGCCTCTCTGCTGTTCCTTGTACAACACATTCCATGTCCTACGCCATATCTTTTCTCTGATTGTCTCCACTGCCTGGAATTCTCTTTCTCTTCATATCAACCTCCTGTCCTCTCTGACTTCCTTCAGGTTCAAGCTAAGATCATGCTTCCTGGGCTCCCCCCCACCAATCATCCTTAATACTTGTGCCTTTACTCTACATCTACATTTGTTGCAGTTTATCATGGGTATACCTTATTTGTACATAGTTTTTTGCATTTTGTTTCTCCAATTAGACTGTGAGCTCCCCAAGAATTAAGGACTGTTTTTTATGTTTCTTTGTATCTTCAGTACTTCAGTACCCTTTTCTCCTATTCCTGCTCCCACTAGGTGAGAGTAACAAGTTCATGGAAACAACTCTCTTTTAGGATTCTCCAACAGGCTTCTATGAATAGCAAATCAGAAGGAAATGTTAAAGGCAAAGGTGTACTCTGAATCCTGTTCCATATCTTCTTATGTGCATTTCATAAATATTAAGTGGTACATTGGATGGTATGCTGGGTCTGGGGTTAAGAAGTCCTAAATTCAACTCTAATCTGAAACACTAACTGTGTGACCTCCATTTGTCTCAGTTCTTCATCTGTAAAAATGCAGATAATAATAATTCCTGTAGCTTTATATTGTTGTGAGAATCAGATGAGATAATATGTCTGGTATATAGTAGTTGCTATATGTTAGCTATTATTATTAGAAGCAATATAAATGTCATATAATATCTTATAATAATAATAATAATGCTACAAAAATCTTTAGTGCTTGCAAAATATTTTCTATACCTTTGATTATCACCATTAGCATATGAAGACAAGACAAAAAACCAAATATTATTTCTCTCTACCAATGAAACTAAAGAAAAAGAGTGCACAGAGCCACAATACTCTCTGAGAAAAATAAAATGTCAAAATCTATCCTATTTTAGATTATTTAATTTCTGCTTTTGATAAAACATGCTATACAGTTTTATAAACAGAATGGTACATTTTAATTTTTGCCATGCAGGGATCAATAAATAATAAACATTTATTAAGTACCCACTACCTCCTGGAGGAAGATTATTATGATGCAGAAAGAGGATGATTATTGATGGATATTTATTATATATCGGATGCTATAATTATAAAACCAACCCTGGGAACTAGAACTAAATCTAGGTACTATATCCAGCATACAGAAGAAAAATAGAGAAGAAAAATAAAAGTAGTAGTAACAAAAAGAGAATTCTGACAATGTATTTTGATTTCTGACTGTTTCTTTTTTAATTGCTATTTTTGCATGTTGTATAAGCTATTGGATCTTCCCTGAATGACTCCTAGAAATAATATTCCTGTCTGAATAGCTTTAAAAAGATGGAGTTCTCTCTGACTCTTGAAGTTGCCAGCTTGCGTTAACTGCCAAGTCCTGCTTGTCTCCTAATTTCTCCTGGGAGAGAAGGCTGAATGAACATATCAAATGCTCCCTGGTAACTAAGTCTTTTTTTTGTTGAGAAATAAATAAGGTGGTTAACAGGACTGCTGCTGCCATTGGAGGAATTTAGGAAGAAGACATAGAGGTCATATTGGGATATTTTACTTTATTGAACCCTTCTCTACCTCTGTCTCTGTAGTTCCTATCTCACTGAAAGCACACTGTCTATATACTGTCCCTTGGTTGTTCTTTGTTTCCCAGTTGTTTTTTTATTCCAGAGTAGGACCCTCAATCCCATCCAACCCAACCCAATAAACATCTATTGAGCATAATTTATTAAAGCAATTCTCAAGACCTTTATTACCACTGTCCTTTAATCAAGTATTTGTCACTCACTAGAGGCAAGATTATATGACATTGGGTCCACCTCAGTTCAGTAAAGTAAGAATTTATTAAGCACCTACCATGAAACTGGACCGTGTTTAGTCTCTGCCCTCAGGGAACTTGTATACCATTAGTCAGAGAGGAGTTACATGTACATAGACAAATACATAATTTAAATGAAATAATTTCTGGGATTCTGTGTAGAGGCATAGAATAATAAAGATTTCATATCCTTCATAATACCAACTGATTGATAAGCAAGATTTGGAAGACTATGTGTGTACGAGGTTTACAGTTGTAAATTTTTGATCCTGCTTGGTGATCTAGGCAATTGTCAGTGGAACTTTGGGATTGGCTGACTATAGAAGGATGGAGTATATTTGATGATATTGACTTTTCATTCCTCAATTTGGTCACTTCTGTCTAAGGATCATTTTAATATCAAACAGATTATCTTTTGCAGGGTAGAAGTTCTTCTGGAACATCTATGGCTTGCATTCTAAAGTTATATTTTTAAACATTTATAATTTGAGTCATGTCTTGAGTGGTTTCGTTTAGTAGAGTGATTAATGGTGGAAGTTTCAGGTCCATTGTCAAACTTATGGAAAAGACATTTGAGAATGGGAAGATCCCCTGAAACTTCTTAAAACAGATGGCATTTTGGCACTTTATAGAAAGCACAAGGGGCAGATTATCAATAGTAATAAATAGTAAACTGTAAGTGTGTTTATGAAAATAGGATCACAGATCATATTCTCTTTCTATTTTTTCATTTATATTAATAGCATCATGAATCTTCCAATCATGGGAAAGTCCAAACACTAACAGTCTAGAAAACTCCAAAACATCTCATCCCTCTCCCTTATCTTATCTCCTAACATCAAGACAGTTACTATTTTATTTATTATACCTCCAAGATAACTCTCACATTTATGCTCTAGATAAGATTTTGAGTCTTAATATCATCAAACAAGCACTATTCTTCTATAATCAGACTTGACCTAGGACCCCCTGGATCATCAAGCAGGACAAGATATTTTGTCCATTTGATGTCACAATCCAAGACCCTTGCTGTCATAACCCAAGATCCATCCCTAATTACCTCTGGATGTACCATTTTAATAGCTCTTCACCTCATCTCCTTGCCTGTATGTAATTCTTTCTTCAATCTATCTTTCATAAAACTTCCAAAATAATATGTAGATCTGATTTTGTTTTTTGCTCAAAAATTTTCAATGACTACCACAAATCCTTTCAACTTCATATATTGCAGTATCATTTTTATGTATGTTGTACCACAAGAAGAATGGACTGCCTACTTCCCAGAGCTTGTACTACTTTCTCCTGACTTTATATCTTTTTACACATTGCCCGCTATCCCTAGAGTAGATCCTATTGTTCCCATCTTTGCTTCCCAACCTCTTCTGTCAAGACTCAAGTATCACTGACTTCACTTGATCTTTCTCTTGCTAGAATTGATCCCTTCCTTCTTGACCAATGATCTTTCTTATAGACAAACATTTAAAAATTAATATTATAACTATTTTTGCAAGTATCTCATTATCATCCACTCTCCTATCTTCCAACTGTGCCAACCAATTTTCATTCCCCTCTCAGTTGTGTTTCTTACTTTCTGGACTTCAATATCATGGTTCAGCTTCAATGTCACCTTGGAAACTTCCTTAGTGCCATGGAATTCCTCACCCTCAAACATCTCCCTTACCATGCTGACCTCTTTGTATTAATATGAGTTCTTTTGGTGCTTCCACTGGGCCTGGGACACAGGCCAGTTCACTTTCATTACCTTCCAGAATGTGTATATGACGTTATGGATGTATTTCAATACCATACTCTTAGATGGGAATCTCCATCCCCCTACTCCCACTTTTTTATTTACCTCTTGAATGTTGTCTACCTCTCTTATAATCTAAGCTCCTTGAAAGCAGTGATTGTCCTTTTAAATTAATTTGTGCTTAATCAATGCTTTTTGATTATCTGACTGATCCTTATTAGACTACTAACTCCTTGTTTAAGAGATAGATTTATTGTCAGATATATTATTTTTGTGCCTCTATCATAAGATGCCATAGCCAAAAAATTCATCATCTTGCAGTCTAACTGGTGATTGGTCTTTCTACATCTAGCCAGATTAATCTGGCTAATATTTACATTAGATAAATCTGCCTAATAGATAGAACTGGTTATTAGATAGAAACTAGGTGGTATAGTGGATAGAATGTCATTCCTGTATTCAGAAAAACTCATCTTCCTGAGTTAAAATCCGGACTCAGATACTTACTAGCAATATGACTTTGGGCCATGTACCTTTGTTTTTTCATCTGTAAAATGAACTGGATGGCAAACCATTCCAGTATCTCTTTCAAGAAAATTCCAAGGGGGTAGCTAGGTGACACAGTCAATAGAGTGCTGGCCCAGGAGTAAGGAGGAACTGAGTTCAGATCTGACCTCAGACATTTAATAATTACCTTATTGTGTAATCTTGGGCAAATCACTTAACCCCATTGCCTTACAAAAAAGGGGGTTCTTGCCTCAAGTCTAAAAATGCTCAAAAAGAAAAATGAAAAGAAAAAGAAAACCTCAAGTAGGGTCAAGAAGAGTTGGAGACAATAGAAAAAAAGACTGAATGGCAGTCATTAGATGAATTCTGTATTTGAAGTTAGAAGAACCTGGGTTTGTATCCTTGCTTTACCCAATCTGTATTTCTTTGAGTAAATAACTTAAGCACTTTTAGTCTGATTCTTCATTTGTAACATGAGATATTGGGTTAGGTGATCTGTGGGGTTCCTTTTGAACTCTAGGTCTGTGATGCTGGATTGGTAGGGTCTTCGAAGGCTTGCACTAGACTGGATGGAACAAGGGTCACTTTGAGGATATGAATTAGAGAATTAAAGCCTTTTGTATTCAGTCTATTATAGTGTCTCAATAATGTTGAATTGATTTATTAATAATTTGCTTTTTGTAATACTTTATGGATTCCAAAGTTTTTCCTTTTCTCTTAACCAGTGCAGTATGTGAATTAGTGGATGGGTCTGGGTCCAGGTGACCTGGGTTTAAACCCCAGCTCATCATTTGTTTTTTATTTTTTAATTTTGGTTTATGCAAGGCAGTGGGTTTAAGTGACTTGCCCAAGGTCACACAGCTAGGTAATTATTATGTGTCTGAGGTCCAATTTGAACTCAGGTCCTCCTGACTCCAGGGCTGGTGCTCTATTCACTGTGCCACCTAGCTTCCCCTTGCATGATTTATAATCTGTGTGGTTTTGGGTAAATTACTTTACTTGTTTGACTTTCAATATCTTATATGGAAGAGAAAGGACTCAGACTCAATAACTTCAAAGGATCACTGTAGTTCTAAGCCTAGGATTTTATTCTGTAGATGAGGCTACGGAGAGGTTTGATAACTTGTTAGGGCAGATGAAATTCTAGCCTCATATTACATATCTAGTAAGATTTTGTGGGAAAATTCAAACTTACATCTTGATCCCAGGATCAGTGCTTCCTTTTACACCAATCTGTTTAAATGAATATCTTGTTGTTCTTCTGTAACTTCCAAAATAAAAATTTAGAATGGCTCAAGAATTTAAAAGTGAGGTGTGTTGGCTATAATGAGAATTTGCACAGAGTATCAAACTACTTAAAGGGGAAAAAATGGTTCAGGAAGTTAGCACATTGAACAAATTTATGACTTCAAAATAACAGTCAAAGAAAATAAAGAACCCAACTGGTTTGTGTCTAATGGATCTTGTTTGAGGCAGATTAGAAAGAATAGCCTTGGAGGTTGATTCCTAGGAGAAGATGCAGAAAACCAAATAGAGGAAAACCAAGTTCTTATGACTTCAAACCTTTCTACTTTACAGAATGCTGTTGGGACAAAATGAGTGTCTTGTCCTAGGGAAACTCCCAAATAGAAAAATTCCTAGCTGTACTCAATTGAATAAGACTAATTATGTGTAGAATAGTGTACAAGGGACAGGACAAAAATTTGGAAATGAAATTCTTCATTCTTCTCAAAAAACCCTAAAATGATTTGCATTTATTTCAATCAATGGTCTACAAACTTCTTGAGCATCAGAGAATTTTAAAATGTTAATTCAAATAGATAACTTGCCCTACTCTATTCTAGGGAAGCATCTCAAAGATGTGATTATTTTTTATCACTTCCATAATATCTCTTGGGCTTCCTTTCTTCAAAACCCACAGAGTAGGGGCAAGGCTGTGCAACTTTCCTGCAGAGGTGCATTGATGTCTTTAGGCTGTAACTGAAATGTAATTAATTACATCTTTGTGATTAGAAAACATTGCTATGATTCCCTGAGTTCCCTGAGAAAGAGAATTAAGATATGAAAAAAGGTAGTTAAGCATAGCTAAATATTACATGTGAAAGGAGGCAGAACTATTTAGAGTACATATTTAAACCACTAGACCCTATTTCTTTAGCAGACTTCTGTGCTCCAAGGATACCTTTATTTCTAAATGACTTTAGGCTTCTTCAATGAGAGATGATGTTACAGATAAAAACATTTCAGCTAGAACTTGGACTATGAACTCTATGGACTTAAAAGCATTTAGGGTTAACTCCTGCCAGCCAATTTTTAGGAGACTAGCATTTTTTTTCCCTGTGATGTCAGAAAAGATAGAAAATTGATCATTTTTCTCAAAGTCAGAGGGAAAGCAGGCTTTCTTTGTGAACCTTGAAGCCCTGAAGGAAATATTCTAAGCACATGAGGGCTTTAAAAAGACTTTCAGGAGTGCCTAAAAGCTAAGGAATTCAAGTGATCTTCTATTTCATGATGTCTCAGAAAACTTGACTAGACATCAGAAATCCAGATAGCAAGATGGTTTATCATCTCTCCTGAATAAGCTTATATTTTTCTATTCAATATGAATGCATACCATCTCTTCAATTCTGGTCAGTCCAAGACTGTGCCATGACTTTTCACTGTAAGCATGCTATTGTTGATATCACTTTTGCTTTAGGCTTACTTCTGATATCATACTTTTTATTTGTACATAGATGCATTATGAATGTGATCCAGTTTGTGATGGCTAGGAAGCAAAACAAACATGAGCTGCCACAGCTGCAGCTACTTAGACCAAGCCTATTCTTATAGGGAAATATATATATAGTATGTGTGTGTGTCTCTTTCTATACATGCCTGGCATATATGTAAGAGCTATGTAGAGAGAGTTGTAATGATGGATGAGTGATGAGTTTGTTAATGATAGAGCCTGATTTCAAAATAATACCACCCACCTATATATTTATTCTTATCCAATGATTCCATTCAAAGGTATGGGGGCAGGAAAATTATTCTCATTGTAATTGAAATTCCTTTATTATATAACTTAAAAGGAACAATACATAATACATTTGCAGTTGCATGTATAATCTTTTTTTTTAATAGCATCTTATGCAAATGTTAGTTTTACTCCATTAAATAAATGATTCAATTAAAAAAAAGAAATTCCTCTTTCTCTCCACTAACAAGGCTACCATTCTGGTGCAAGCTCTCATCACCTCATGCTGGGACTAGTATAGCAGCCTGTTTGTGGGTCTGCTTGTCTCAATTTTCTTTGTACTCCAGTTCATTTACATTAAAAGTTAGCCTAACTTCTGGTTGAAGATCTCCTATGAAAGGGAACTCATTCCTCTTTTGGTGAGCTATAATTATTAGGAAGTCCTTTCTAATATTAAACTTACATTTATCACTTTGAAATTTCATTGTTTTTAGTCCTTCCCTCTGGAACCAAAGATACAAAAACCTAATCTTTTTTTCTACATGATAACCTCTCTTATGCATAAAATAATCTACTGACCTCCTCCTGAGACTTCTCTATGTAAGGTCCTTTGGTCAATCTCCCTATAGTAGAGACAAAAGATCATTCACTGTTCTGGTTGCTCTCCTCTGGGCATGCCAATATTTCTCCTGAATTGTGACACCCAGGAGTGAACAAATCTGTGTTCTGCCTAGGGCAGGATACACTGATGTGATCACAGCATTATTCTGGGAAGCTATACCACTCTTACTTGACTCTACCTTTCCTGCAAGATTTTACTTTACATTTTATATTCTTTTATAGCTAAATTCTTAGGAAAAACTTGGTGCCTCCACTCATTTTTCTTCTAGATCACTTCTTAAATCTTTTTAATTTGGTTTCAATTTTCAGATCAAAATAGATATTGCTATTTAAAGACAGAATATTCTCAGGGAAGCCTGGAAGGATTTGCATGAACTGATGCTGAGCAAGATGAGCAGTACCAGAAGAACATTGTACACCTTAACAGCAACATAAGGGTGATGATCAAACTTGATGGACTTGCTCATTCCATCAGTGCAACAATCAGGGACAATTTTGGGGTATTTGCAATGGAGAATACCATCTGTATCCAGAGAAAGATTTATGGACTTTGAACAAAGACCAAAGACTATTACCTTCAAATTAGAAAAAAAATCCATTGCCGTTGGCTTATTATGTAATTTTACTATCTCTTACTTTATTTTTCTTCCTTAAGGATATGATTTCTCTGTCATCACATTCAGCTGAGACCAATGTATACCCTGGAAACAATGTAAATACTAACAGAATGCCTTCTGTGGTGGGGGGAAGGGAAGCAAGAGTGGGGGCACATCGTAAAACTCAAAATAAATAAAATCTTTTTAAAAAATAAAGATAGAATATTCTGTCTGTTTATCATGTTTACTTGCTAAGGCTTATATTTCATAATGCAAAGGGGACTCAACCTAAAGTCAAATGTCTCACTGAAGAAGAAGACAGGCACAATGAAAGAGAATGCTCCTACCAAGAAGAGGACTATGCATCTCTCTTCTAACATAAATAGAACTAGAACAAAATTAATAAATTATCAGAAGCTCTAAAAGAATTCAGCTTCTATTTTGGCTCAATCAACTGAAAATGCTTTCTGTTTATTAGCCTCTCTTTAGTTTGTAGCACTATGGACTACTCTTTCCTGGATACTATCTCCTTTCTATAATTTTGTTATATCACTCTTTTTGTTCCCTGACTTGTCTGGTCATTCTTTTTCTATGCCTTTTAATGCATGATCAATCATGGCCTAATCCCTAAATGTGGATTTTTCTTAAGTCTATCCTGGGTTTTTTTATTCTTCTCACACCCTTTCCTTCAGTGACATCATCATCAAGAAAAGATTTAATTGTCATCTCTATTTTCATGATTCTAGTACATATATATGTATATAGTTATATAGATAGATAGACATATATAAATATCTATATCTATATCTATATATATATATAAAGGTATATGTATGTTTATTCAGTCCAGTTTTTCTTTAATTCTGTTCTGAAATAATCAATGTCTCACCATCTTTTCTTAAAAAATGCTTTGCTAGAATTTAGGTTAAACATTTCCAATTGTAAGTCTTAGATATCAGAAATTTAGCATATCCCCATCAGAACTCATTCCTTTCCTGTCCAAGTCTATCCTTCTTATTGATTTCCCAATTTTCATTGAAATCCCAACTATCCAGACATCCAGTTTTAGAAATTAAAGTCAGTTTATTTTGAGTGAATATTGATTCATTCATTTTATTTATATCACCAAGCCCTAATTTAGTGAGCATATGCACACAGACACAGACACACACACAGACCCACATACACACACACACACACACACACACACACACACACACAGACACAGACACCTTTTGGGGAAACAAGATCTACACACACACACACACACAGTAAACTGCCTTTATAGTTAGTAACATTAAAATAATTTAATTTTACTAATAGGACCCAAGTCAGGTCTATCCATTATACTTAACTTCTTTTTCCTTATTCAAGCCATGGATAAAAATATCCAACAGCATAGACTAAGCAAAGCAAAAATCCTTATGGTACTATCCCAGAGATTAGTTGCTAAGAGTTCACTGAATCATAAACAATTATACTTTGGCCATTTAACCTGGTCCAAATCTAGTCAAGTTACTAGAAAGCCCATATCTTGCCATCTTTTTTACAAAATATTTTGCAAAAATTAGGTTAACTGCATTTCTGGCATTTCCCTAGTCTTTCTGTTTAGTATCTCTGTCCAAATGATAAATACAATTAACATCTTTTGTCTTCTTCTAGATGAAGTCATGTTATTTCTTTGTGATGATTTTTTTTCCTTTTCTAGATATTAATTAATCATTTTAATCCTGTTTATTAGACCTTTTCATGAAACTGAAGTCACCCTCTCTGGACAATAGTTAAAAGGTTCTATTCTCTGCCGATTTTTGAGAATTGTAATAATGTCTTTTTTCTATAATGTGGGATTTCTCCTATTCTCCACATTCTTTCAGATATCACTGATAGCAGCTCAGAAGTCACATTCATCATTCTTTCAGAAGATCTAATTCTTCTGGGGCATCTCTCTTAAATTCATTAACTATATGTAGTTAGTCAAAGTACAGACAGTATTTCCCATCACTTAACTATTTACCAGGGCCACATTGCCACTTGCCCCCTCTATTCCCAAAGTCAACTTTCCATCTTCTCTCTTGAGCATGGAAATTAAATGAATGCTTCCATGGCTTCTGAAAAGGGCATGTTGTTTGGCTACCATATGTATCATTTTATTATCTTAGTAATTCCCAAGTCCAAAACTTTGTTCCTTGAATACTATCATCCCATGTGCATTGCTGTTTTATTAGATATCATCCTTGATGCCTTATTTTCACTTACCCCATACTTCTCACCCATAGCAAAAATATACTGTTTCATCTTCACAACAAATGTTTCATTTTTCCTGGTCATTCACTCGCCACCCTAGTTGAGGTCCTCATTCCATCCCTTCTGCACTTTTTCAAAAGATTCTTAATAAGTATCCTTGCTACAAGTCTTTCCTTATTTCAATCTTTCCTCATTTCCATTTCAAAATATTTTTAACTTAAATGTAAAATAAGAAAAAAAACACATTGCTACACACATAGCAGAACATAAGAGAGAGAATTCAATATAAATCAATAAATTTTCATTACAAGAAAACCTATGTAATAAATACTACTAACTGTGTTCAAAGCAGTTCATCTTCTTTTTGTTTCCTTTTAAGTTTTCTTTTGTTCTCTGTTGTGCAGTTTTTACTTTATTTCCTTCACTCCTACTCTCCCTCCCAGGATGACTCAATTAAGTGTGGGGAGATATTCATATGCATACACATATGCATCTATATATGCATTTGCACATACACATATATACACAGATACTCATATCCACATATAATGCTTACCTACATAATCATAAATACATAGATATCCATAATCATATATATATATATATATATATATATATATATACCATCATATACATTCATAAGCACACATATAAGACTGTACTATGCTTATTTCCATTTGTTCTCTGTTTCTCTGAAGGTGGATAGCATCTTTATTAATATTTTCAAGTATTTTCATAGTTTTTTATTCATTATTGTTATTTTGCAGTGCAATGGGATTAAGTGACTTTTACAAGGTCACACAGCTAGGTAAATATTATGTGTCTGAGGTTGGATTTGAACTCAGGTCCTCCTAACTCCAGGACAGGTGTTCTATCCACTTCCAAAAGTTATTTTTACATCCACCAGTTTATCATTTTCTACAGCACAGCAATATTCTAACATTATATGTATGGTGATTTTAAATAGTTTAAAACAATATTGGGTGGCTAGGTGGTGCAGTGGATAGCACACCAGCCCAAGAGTCAGGAGGACCTGAGTTCAAATCCGGCCTCAGACACTTAATAATTACCTAGCTGTGTAATCTTGGGCAAGCCACTTAACCCCATTGCCTTGAAAAAACTAAAAAAAAACCACAAAATAATATTGATTGATATGGCTAACTTTCAATGTAGTTTCATTATTTTTCTCTGTTGACAAAAATCTATTTTTATCTTTAACTTTACTTGGGATCATGATTACTACCCCTGATTTTTTTTACATAATAAATTCTTCTCCTGGTCTTTATATTATGTTTCTGAATATCTCTCATTTCATAGCATTTTTTAAAAGCAAAGTTATTAAAATCAAATTTTTAATCTGGTATCTCTTTCTATTTTATGGATGAATTTGTCCAGTTCACATTTGAAGCTATACTTACTTGTTTAATTTCCTTCTTCCTATTTTCTGCCCTATCCTTCTCACTCTACTCCTATCCTTCCTCACTCCTCTGCTTTGTTTCTACCTTGCCCTCCCATTCCTTAACTTACTTCTCCAAGAATCCTTTCCTTATCCATTCTCCCTTCCTATCCCTTTGTATCTTGTTTCTGTCTGAATTCCTATTTTTGGCCCTCTAATACAATATCCTCCCTCTCTCTCCTTATCCCTTTATTTCTTTTTTAATTTTGAAGATTTTTAATATATACATACATGCACATGTATGAATGTGCATAGATATATGTGTGTACATGCATGAGATGTTTGTGTATATATGCATAGATATACATGAATATTTATGATTTGTGTGTGTGTGTGTGTGTGTGTGTATGTCTTGTTCCCTCTTTAACTCGTTCCTAATGAAAGTTCCAGAACTACCAGCCCTCCTATCCCATCTAAATCTCGGTATCAAGTCTTTCTCTAGCACCTCATTTGTATGAGATAATTATTCTTTTTATCTTTCCCTATACCATTTACTGTTTATAATCACTTCATGTTTAGATCCACCCCAATCGTTCTTTCAAACTGAGCAATTGCAAATGACTTATGATTTACAATTCTACTTATAAAAAGTAAACAGTTTGTCCTTATTGAGTCCTTATAATTAGTTTAATATTTCTCTTATATCTTGTATATCAACTTTCCTATAAGGTTCAGGTCTTTTTGTAAGAAAATTCTGAAAGTCTAGTAATTCATTGAATATCTGTTCTTTTCATTCAGGATTATGCTTAACTTTGCAGGGTGTGATACTTGCAGACACAGTCCTACTTCTTTTGTTTCTCAACATGCAGAATTGGTCTTTTCGTGTAGTCCTAGAAGGTCTTGTGTAATTCTAATTTTGGCTCTGCCATAGTTGATGTTTTCCCCCTGTTGTTCACAATATTTTTCCTTACCCTGGGTGGCTTCAGAATTTTGGCTAGGATATTCATTTATGTTTTCCTCCTTGGATATCTTTCAGTTGATGATTGATGGATTTTTATTCTCTATTTCTATTCTCCCCTTTTGTTTAACTTCAGGGCAATTTTATTTAATTATTTCTTCCATTATTGAATCAAGATTCTTTTTTATTGTAGCTTTCAGGAAGTCTAATTAGTCTTCCATTTTTCTCTTCTTAAACTGTTCTAAATCTTATGAGATTTTTCACATTCTCTTTTTTTCTGCAATTCTTTATAATTTTGTTTTGTTTTTTCTTTATTTCCTTTAACTTTGAAGACTTCCCCTTTCTGAATTCCAATTTTTAGGAGTTGTTTTCTTCCTTAACAGTCTAGCTCTTTTCTTTTTTCTATATTTCTTAATGATTTATTTATTTTCACATTACTGCAATAATCTTGTGAAAGTGAACATAACTGTCCCCCACCAAAGATAGAGAAATGAAGTGAGAGGGGAAAAAGGTGTACTTGAGAAAATGTTCAGATAACATTAGCACCATCTCTGGGATGGCTTGCATTCTTTATCATAAGTCCACCATGAAAGTTGCTTCAATAGTTTTTTTCCAGTGTGGAGCAAACCAGCTTTGCTATTGGTAACTGTATTTCCCACCATTCTATTCCTTTCCATTCCCATTTTTACTCTATTCTCTTTCCCTTTCACTCCCTGTCAGCAAAGGTTCCCTTACTTTACACCATTCAGACACCCAACTACCTGCACTTTTCTGGAGGTGAAAATTCCTGTGCCTCAGATAGAGGCTGTCTCCCAACTCAGCCATTCTCTGGACTCCCTTCTTGCTGTTTAGTGGATCTAGCTTAGAATAATCCTGGCATTGTTCTAGGAGGAAAACATTTCTCCTCCAGAAGTGTCTTCTATCTGACTACCTTTTTCTGTGATCTTACCTCTTTTCTATCACCTATTCCCTTTTCCTTCCCCCTGTTCCCTTCTCCCATCCTTTTCCTCTCCATTCTCCTCTAGGGTAAGAGAGATTTCTATACTATATTGAGGGGATATGATGTTTCCTGTCTGAGCCATTTCTAATGAGAATGAAGACTCACTCATACCCCCTCACACTCCTCCCTTTTCCACTACATTTAAAAATCTTTTTTCTTGACTATTTTATGTTAATTATCTTAGTTCATTATCCCTCTACCTCTCCTTTTCCTCTCAGCAAATATATTCTTTTTTCACCCATTGACTCCATCTTTATACTATATTATATAATTATATTCAGCTTCCTCCTCTGGCTTATCTATATATGTTCCTTCTAACTGCTCTTATAAATGAGAAAGTTCATATTAGTTATCAGTATCTTCTTCCCATGCAGGAATACAAACAGTTCAACATCATCAAGTTTCTCATTGTTAGTCCTTCTTGTCCACGCTCTCTATGCTTCACCTGCATGAAAGTCAAACTTTCTGTTCATCTCTGGTCATTTCAACAGGGAAGTCTGAAAGCCTCCTGTTTCATTGAATATCCATCTTTTCCCCTGAAACAGGGTGTTAAGTTTTCCAAGTTGATTCTTGGCTGTAATCCAAGCTCTTTTGCCTTCTAGAATATTATATTCTAAGCCCTATGAGACCTCAATATAGACACTGCCAAATCCTGTGTAATCCTGACTGTAGCACCACAGTAATTGAATGGTTTTTTCTCTGGCTTGTAATATTTTCTCTTTGACTTGGGAGTTCTGGACTTTGCCTATAATATCCTTGGAAGTTTTTATTTTGGGATCTCTTTCTGAGATGATTGGTGGATTCTCTCAATTTCTACTTTTTCCTCTGCTTCTAGTATATCAGGGCAATTTTGATGGACTATTTCTTTTCAGGTAGCCCAATAATTTTAAAATTCTCTCTTCTGGATCTGTTTTTCAGGTCAATTGTTTGTCCGATGATATATTTCCATTTACTTCTAATGTTTTGTTTTTTTTGGTTTTGTTTTCTTGATTCTTGATTTCTCACAAAGACATTATCTTCCTTTAGCTCCATTCTAAACTTGAAAGACTTATTTTCTTCAGAGTTTTTTCTATCTCCTTTTCCATCTGACCAATTCTGCTTTTTAAGGCATTCTTCTCCTCATTGACTTTTTAGACTGCTTTTTCCATTTGACCTAAACTGCTTTTCAACATGTTATTTTCTTCAAGTGTTTTTTTTGTATTTCCTTTATCAAGCTGCTGACTTGGTTTTCATGATTTTCCAGCATCACTTTCATTTTTCTCTTCCCAATTTTTCTTCTACCTCCCTTATTTGCTTTTCACAGGCTTTTCTGAGCTCTTCCATAGCCTGAGCTCAATTCCTATTTTTCTTCAAAACTTTAGATACAGAGGGCTGGCTAGGTGGTGTAGTGGATAGAGCACTGGCCCTGGAGTCGGGAGTACCTGAGTTCAAATCCGGCCTCAGACATGTAATAGTTATCTAGCTGTGTGGGCCTTGGGCAAGCTACTTAACTCCATTTAGCTTGCAAAATTCTAAAAATAAAAATAAAAATCTTTAGATACAGAAACTTTGACTTTCCATTTTTCTGAGTGTATATTTTGACCCTTCAGGAGACAATGTAATTGTCTAAGGTCAGATTCTTTTTTTCCTGTTGTTTGCTCATTTTTGAGAGGTTCTAACTGTTCTCTTTCCTCTGCTCTGGTCTAAGGATCACCAAAAGTACTCCCCTCTGCCCTGGAACTTTGATAAGTGTCCCTGCTCCTATATGGTAGTATGGGGGCCTAGACTATGACCTGGATCTAAATATGGGTAAAACAAAAGAGTTCTACCCCAGGGATTAAAGAGAGACCTCTGCAGTCTCTCCACACCCCTTACTGTCTGTGGGCTCAGCACTCTGGAAGTAGTTGCTGGGTGGCTCTGTAGGTTTTTGGGGTGGGGCTGCCATGAGGATAGCTCTGGCCTGGGCTCCACATTCCATACTCCACAGTGCAGAGTTCTCCCATTGACCCTCCAAGCCATCCCCAGCAGTCCCTGGGCCAAAAGCTCTGGAAACTGCTCCTATTGCCAAAGACCCAAGTGCCCTGCAACTGTTCTCAGAAGACTGGAGCTGGTTTGCTCTGCACTGTGCAGCTTCAACCTGGGCTGCATTGTGGCTTCTTCTAGCCCCAGTCTCCAAGTCTGTTCCCCAAGGTGGAATAGATCTTTCCTAGAGATCTTCCAATTTATCTTGTGCTGGAGAATTGTTTCTTTCAGTCTTTCTGTGGGTTCTGCTCCTTGAAAATTTGGTTAGAGACATAATTTTACAGCATTTGGAATTGGGGGGGGGGAAGCTTCTGGGAATTCCTGCCTCCACAATGGCTTTCTTGGTTCTGCCTAGATTTCCTTTTCCACTTGGTTGACTTTCTTTTCATAATTTTGTTTTCCTTGGGTTGTTCTTGCTTTTAAATGTTTTACCTCAACCTCTCTTACTTGATTTTTAAAGTCATTTTTGAGTTCTTCTTTGATTTCTTTTTGGGCAGGTGACCATGTGCTTTTACTCTTTGAGGTAAGAGAGGCTTTTTTACTCCTTGCTTTAGTACAATCCATTGAAGATAAGCTCTGATCTTATCTATTCCTATGGTAGTTGTTGTTGGATTCTTTCTCCTTTGCTTCTTCACTTTTATTTTTTTAAACTTTTAGTAGCTTATTGCCCTCCTCTCCCAGGTGTGGGGGACAGTGCCTCTAACCTCATATTCTTCCTACTTGAACTTTTTTCCTGATTACAACCTCCTTTCCCCCTCCAAACAACAGCTAGGGAGCTTAAGCACACTGAACTGGAGATGCTCTTACTCCCTGAGAACATTCCACTGTCTCTAACCTTTAGTTTTCCTTTCTTGCCTCCAATTGTGGCCAAAAATTCAGTTCTCCTGGAAGAGTGCACAGTACCAGTGTCCCTCTGCCACTGTTTTTGTCCACACCCAGCATGTGCTGCTTCCTTATCATCTGGGATAGTCTCTGGGCAGCTTAGCTGAATCAGGTGCTCCCTGTCAGCAGAGGTTCCCTAACTTCCCACCACTCAGACTCCCAACTACCCATACTGTCCTGGAGGTGGAAATTGCTATGACTGAGACAGAGGCTACCTCCCATTCAGCTGTCCCCCTCCTGTTATTTAGTGGTGCTACCTTGCAATCATTCTGGTATTGTTCCAGGGGGAACACTTTTCTCCTCCAGCTCTTATTTTTACTATTCTACATCCAAGCTGACATTCTTTAATGTCTTATTTAAGGAGGAACTCTAGAGAGCTTGGACTTTTCTGACCTACTGCACCTTATCTTCCCAGAATCCTCTTTCCCTTCCACTTTTCAAAGGATTTTCCTACATCATTGATCTGTTCAATAAGCTGCATAGGATCAGAAATATCTAAAACAGACTACAATCATGTTCTCAAACTAATATATTTAAAATGTAATAAGATTTAATATTAAACATTGATATATGAGGTAAACAATAAATTTCATAGGTTCATAGAGTTTATGGCTAAAAAAGAACTTGTGAGAAAAGATAAGAGAGTTTTATTGAACTTTTCATTTTATATTAATATGAAATGACAAGAAATAGCAACCAGAAAATGAATGGAAACATAGACTGCAACAATTGAAGTCCAGAAGGGGGAGGATGATAGTCCTGCCTGTTATTGCTGGTCATGGTCAACCATATATGATTGATTGAAAGGATGCTTAGCCCGAAGAAGATATTATCTAGAACAATTATGTTCAAATATCTGAAGAAATAACATTTGGCAAAAGTGGAATGAACTTATTCTTATTGACCCCAAAGGGTCAATAGGATCTTATAAAACCTCAGTTTGCATACTACTTGTATCTTAAGAATTCCCTCTCTAAACCACAATGAAGCTTAAGAATGGGTGTTGAGGAATGGAGAAAGGACAAAATAATTTGGAAATGTTAACTTGAGTTTAATTTGTGTAATCAATTCTAAATCTAAAGGAATATTTAAATATAAAAGAAGTGAATAATTGAAGAGCAATTATTTAAACCAAAGAGCATAAAGCTGAAAACAATATATTAATTATACTCCTTTCCTCCAAAAAATGCCAATGAAATTGTATTATTAAATAGAAAGAGATAAAAAGACATTTTTAAAGTCAACAATAGAGTTTGGAAATAGAATAATTAGGGTAATTAGAAAAGTTATAGCCCAGAAAAATACTTTTTCAGTAAATATAATGAAAGGAAAATTAAATATGTAATGATCCATTGGCATGGAAACAGTCTGGGATGTATTATTTTATTTAAAAATTATATTCTGATGAAAATAGTAATTGTTGTAAAGTAAATTCATTGTTTTAAAGCCTTTTTGTATTAGGGATATTTTTAAAGTCAATCAAGTTTTCATGGAGGGAGGAGATATTTGAACAAAGGGGGAAAATTAGCCTTCAATGAAATGGAAGATTTTCCTGATGTATTCTTTTTTTATGTTCTTGCAAGGCAAATGGGGTTAAGTGACTTGGCCAAGGCCACACAGCTAGGTAATTATTAAATGTCTGAGGCCATATTTGAACTCAGGTATTCCTGAATCCAGGGCTGGTGCTCTATCCACTGTGCCACCTAGCTACTGCTGATGAAGTATTTTTGATGAAAAGACAAGAGCTAAATAATAATTTTCAAATGTAAAAGTAAGATTCAAGAAAGGAATATTAATTTGAGCAACTAGAAACATCTGTATAATGACTCAGTTATTCAATAAGCACTCATTCATTTTCTACTTAATGCCAGGCACTACAGGTTACATAAAGAGACAAAAGAAAACCATTGCTTTCAGAAGTTCAAAAGTTCTAATAGGGGGAGAAGAATCAGTGTTTCTTTAGAACCTAAATGTGTTCTAAAAGAATTCAGGGAGAATTAAGGAAAGCAAAGAACTTGGAAGTGGATTAATTTTATTCTGAGGGCTTTAAGAGGGAAAAGAAAAATACAAAAGAAATGCATTCATGAAAAAGGAGGAATTAGGAAGTAGAATTTAGTATTTGTTATTCTTCCAATACTTAAAAGAGTACACAATATGGAAGAAGGGGAAGGTATCAACTGAATTTCTCTTTTATATGAACAAGAAAAAGGATGGTTGAACAATATATCTTCACAGGCAGTATTTTCATGATAAGAAATGACAAAAGAAATTCCTGAGATACCTAGAAGTATGATCAGATAAAATTAAGAATAATCAAGAGATGAGACTTTTGGCCAAGATGGCAGAGACAAGACAGGCACTGTACTAAAATCTTCTGGTCTTCCTTCATATATAATATGAAACAAATATCTTAATAGAAATTCAATCTACAAAACCCAGAAAAAAGAAGCTAGGAGAAGAATATCTACCTCAAGCTTTGTCTTCTGGGATTGTGGGTGAGCCAGACACAGAAACCAGAGACCCTTCTGGGAGTGGTGAGAACTGGACCAGCCTAGGTTCAGCAGTGGAGGCATTGACTTAGGACCTGTGGACCAAGAGCTAAGTGGGGCACAGAGATGTTGGCTGTGAGACTGATAATCTGGGGCTTACCAGTAGGGCTGGAGGGTGAGTTCCTCATGGAGAGTCGCAGACATTGATCTGCTGGGCTCCTCTGGTCTTAGAGGACCTCACTCCATACCTTCATTTCAACTGAACCCTCTTCTAAGAGCTAACACAGTAACAGCCCACCTCCACCCCCAACCCGTACCCCAGGCTGAGGCCTGGGCAGCAGAGAACTCTCAGCTGTGAAAAGGGAGAGTAATTACCTATCCCCAGGGTATAGCCAGATTGTTCAAGGATAAAAGTATCCAGCAACTTTGCCCATACCCACCAGGCCAAGGGAACCAGCCTAAAATCAAGGTCACAGAGACTCAAGAGAAAGCAACCAGCACCCCCTACTGGCCGGCCTACTTGGAGTTACTAAACTCTGAGTAAAGCCTCTAGGGAACTCAACACCAAACCTCGGTGAACCAGCCACACCACCAATCCAAGATTTTAGAAAAATGAAGAAAGGCCAGCAGAAAAGGGGGTCCATAAAAAAAATTCCTAGAAGGTAAAGACCATAACTAAGAGAGACATAGAACCTTTGAGGAGAATATGATTCCCCAAAAATCATCTAAAAAGCTACCAGAAATAATTAGCAACTTTAGCAAAATTGCAGGATGTAAAATAAGCCCTTATAAATCCTCAAAATTTCTATATATGTCTAGCAGGATGCAGCAGAAAGAGCTAGAAAGAGAAATCCCATTCAAAGTAACTTCAGACAATATAAAATAATTGGTTGTCTACCTACCAAGACAGACTCAGAAACTTTTTGAAAACAACTACAAAACACTTCTCACACAAATAAAATCAGATTTAAATAACTGGGCAAACATCAACTGCTCATGGATACACTGAGCTAATATAATAAAAATAACAATTCTACCAAAACTAAACTACTTGTTTAGGACCCTATCAATACAAATTCCAAAAAATTACTTTAATGAGTTAGAAAATATTGTAAGTAAATTCATATGGAGAAATAAAAAGTTGAGAATTTCCATGAATTTAATTGAAAATAAGTGCAATAGAAGGTGCCTTAGTCCTACCAGATATAAAATTATATCATAAAGCATTACTCATCAAAACTGTTTGGTATTGGCTAAGAAATAGAGTGGTGGATCAATGGAATAGACTAGGTGCAATAGCAGAAAATCATTATAGTAATCTGTTGTTTGATAAGCCCTAAGATCCCTGCTTCTGGGATAAAAACTCTCTCTTCAATAAAAGCTGTTGGGAAAATTGGAAGTTAGTATGTCAGAAACTTGAATTACACCAACATCTCACATCCTATACCAAGATAAGAACAAAATGGATACAGGATTTAGACATAAAAAACAATATTATAAGCAAATTAGGATATCATGGAATAGTTTACCTGTCAGATCTGTGGAAAGGGAAGCAGTTTATGACCAAGGAAGATCTGGGGAATATCATTAAAAACAAACTAGATAATTTAAATTACATTAAATTGCAAAGCTTTTGCACAGACAAAACCACTGTAACCAATATCAAAAGAAATGTGGCAAATTGGGAAACAATTTTTACAGCTAGTATTTCTGACAAAGGACTCATTTCTAAACTATACAGAGAACTGAGTGAAATTTTTTTTAAAGCCATTCTCTAAATGACAAATGATCAAAGGATACGCAAAGGCAATTTACAGATGAGGAAATCAAAGTGATCCACAGTCCTGTGAAAAGTTGCTCTGAATCACTGCTTATTAGAGAAATGCAAATTAAATCATCCCTGAGGTACCACCTCACACCCCTCAAACTGGACAACATCATCAATAAAGGCAATGATCAATGCTGGAAGGAATGTGGGAAATCTGGGACACTAATACATTGTTGGTGAATATTTAAACTCATCCAACCTTTCTGGAGAGCAATTTGGAATTATGCCCAATGGGCAACAAAACTTTCTATATCCTTTGATCCAGCTATACTACTACTGGGTCTACCCTGAAGAGATCATGAAAAAGGGTAACAACAGCACTTATACAAAAATATTCATACAGCTCTGTTTATGGTGGCAAAGAATTGGAAATCAAGGGGATGTCCATCAGTTGGGGAAATGGCTTAATAAAGTGTGGTATATGCATGTGATGGAACACTTTTGTTCTATTAGAAATCAGGAGGGATGGGAATTCAGGGAAGCATGGAAGAATTTGCATAAGTTGATGCTGAGAGAGATGAGCAGAACCAGAAGAATGTTCCCTAACAGCAACAGGGGTATGATGATTAACCTTAATAGACTTTCATTCCATCAGTGCAACAATCAGGCACAATCTTGGGTTATCTGCGATGGAGAATATCATCTGTATCCAGAGAAAGAATTGTGGAATTTGAACAAAGACCAGAGGTTATTGCCTTTAATTTAAAAAAAAAGATTATTATATAATTTTGTTATCTTATGCATTATTTTTCTTCCTTAAGGATTTGATTTCTAGGGGTGACTAGGTGGCACAATGGACAGAGCACCGGCCCTGAAGTTAGGAGTACCTGAGTCCAAATCTGGCCTCAGACACTTAATAATTACCTAGCTGTGTGGCATTGGGAAAGCCACATAACCCCATTTGTCTTGCAAAAAACTACAAAAAGGATATGATTTCTCTTTCATCACATTCAACTGAGGTCACTGTATACCATGGAAACAATGTAAAGATGAACAGACTGCCTTCTGTTGGGGGTGGGGTGGAGGGAAGTGAGATTAGAGGAAAAATTGTAAAATTTAAAATAAATAGATAACTAGAATCTAAAAAATCTTGAATATTGAACATATAAAAATATACTATAAGTCCACTTGAATAAAAGTATTATTTTTAATACTATGATAATGATATTGTACTGTTAGTTGTAGGATAGCAGAAACATTCAGAATTCTATGACTTTAGTTGAAATTCTAGCTAGAACACTTCCTAATTTTATGGATCTGGGAAAATATCTTTACTTATGTTGGTATTTCCTCATCTGTAAAATGATGGGAACAACCCAGATGATCTATAAGATCCTTTACTAGTTCTCTGACTTATGTGGAGTAAAAGAACGGAAAGTATTCTATCAAAAACTATATAAAAATAATAGAAGTTGATTTTTCATTGGAAACAAATAAAAGTATTTTGAGTCCTAACTCCTTAAAAAAAAGAATAGTCAAGAGATAATGTATACAGTGGAAAACAAAACAGCATCTTAAAGGAAAACAGCTTTGGAAGACTAAAGAACTTTGATTAATACAGGTAATCTATGATCCAGATAATCCAGATAATTTATGATAAATAATATTACCCACCTCTTGAAAGATAGGTGAAAGGCCCGAGTTGTGAAAGAAAACATAATTTTGGACAAGATCACTGTTGTGAAATAGTATTTTTGATTATGCATATGTGTTGCTTTTTTTCTTTTTCTTTTTAAATAAAAGCAGATGGTTAAGCCAAAAAGAAAAGAAAAGGAAAACGAGGAGTCATTGAAATATTTTTAAAAAGATCATAAAGCACCACTGATGAAAATATAAAGAAGCATGTCAGTTTTAAAGTAATAGATTTATTATGTAGCCTTTTTAAAAAGCCATTTGTATGGAATAGATTTTTGTTTTCATAAGAAATTCTCTTTTGAGGTTTTCTTTCTTTTTATGGAAATGCTTATCTTTTTTAAAGTTTTTGTTAAGTGTAGAATTTAAAAAAATATTGATGCTGGTAAAATTTCCAATAACTTTAAAAAATCAAACATAGTTTCAGGTCAGCTTAAAAGTAAGTTTTCAACAGAGGTCTGTGCTTGACTTTATTAAAACAAGCAAAGAAACAGATGATGTAAAGGTTAAGAGAAATAGCAATGAATGAGTCAGTATTCAAAAACTATTGGTAAGCTAGACTGTTCCTAATGATAGAAATATAAAATTTATGTTTGGTTGCAAAGATTGCTTTACAAGTACAAGATGAGTGATACAGGCTTAGTAGTCAACTTGTCTGAAAAAGATATGGGTGGAAATTAGTGACCAAAAAATCATCTATATAGTAATGAAGTCAAGTAAGATAATGAAGCATCAAGTGGAAAAACTTACAAGAGGTAAAAACTGGAGAGGTAATAATCCTACTGTATAGTTCTCAGGCCTAACTATGTGCTGAGCATTGGGTTCAGTCATTTGCACTGTTGTTGCTTAGCCAGGAATCAACTGTTAAATTTTCAGTGGGAACAGTTTATAATTCAGAAATAGACCTATGGGGGTGGCTAGATGGCACAGTGGATAGAGCACTGGTCCTGGAGTCAGGAGTACCTGAGTTCAAATCCAGCCTCAGACATTTAATAATTACCTAGCTTTGTGACCTTGGGCAAGCCACTTAACCCCATTGCCTTGCAAAATACCTAAAAAAAAATAGGTTTATGCTACAGACCAGGGCTTAATGTGTTGTTTTGTTGATTGTCTAGGCTTAAATGATAAAGGGAAATATTCGTAATCCAGATTGAATTTAAAAGTATGCTGTATGTACATTTTTTTTCTGGAGGCCCAGTTAAACATTTATAAGCAAACTCCTGTGAATACTCCATTTTAGGGATGATACAAGGATCATAGCTTTAAAGCTCATTAATTTCAGTTCCTAATTTTATAGATAAAGTCTTTAGACATAGAAATGTTAAGAAATTTACCTAGAGTCACCTCGTAAGTATTTGAAATAGCATTTGGATCTTGGTTCTCCTGGCTTCCAATCCAGTGTCACACTTCCTATAGCAGGTTGTCTTTCTAGATATTAGTTAAGTTGGATAACATACATAATGTCTATGACTATAGTGAAAGGCAGAGAATTCATCGTTAAGGAGAATAAGTTTATAGAATTTAGAATTAGCCTATAATAAAAAGAAGATAGCATTGTTGCAGTCTTTGAATATACATAGGGTTATCATCTTGAAGAAAGATTATAATTGTTCTTTTTTGCTTCAATGAGCATAACTATGAGCAACAGGTAGAAGTTTTTAAAAGCTGTAATTTAAGCTTGGTATTAGGGGGAAAACACAACTACTTTATAATTAAAGTTATTAAAAATATTGCTTTGTGAGACAATAGAGTGAGCCTTATTTCTTTGAGAAAAGGCAAGATGACACAGTACATTTTAGAATAGATTCCTTTTTAGGAAAGACCCTGTCTTGGGTTGGACAAGGTTCTTTTCAATCATGAGATTCGTTGATTTTGGCAAATGTTCTTGATAATTTGTTTTCACTTTATTCTTTCCATTCTATGAATTCCAATAACACTATTTGATGTAATATTTGTTTTTTCTTCAATTGTCTCCAACTCTTTATCACCCCATTTGGGGTTTTCTTGGCAGAGATGTTGGAGTGGTTTGCTATTTTCTTTTCCAGTTAACTTTGCAAATGAGGAAACTGAGGCAAACATGGTTAAGTGACTGGCTGAAGGTCACAGAATTATTAAGTTTTTAAGGAAAGATTTGAACTTATGCAAATGAGTCTTCCTGGGGAGAATATGAAGGGATTGTTGCTGATCTGAAAGTACTTTTTCCCATTGTAAGATGATAACTATACTCTGGTTTATTCCCAGTTTAGATATTTATTACTTCTTCTATAGAAATCATCTCACTAGCATAATCATTCTGAAGCAGCTCATGATCATGCTTACATATTCATAATACATAGTACTGTAGTAATTATCCAGAGAAAATAAAAACCATGACCTAGAAAAGCTTAGGCAATTTTGAAAATGGCTTAAATAAATTACTGCTTTGTTTTCCTTTTTATATCCATATTTCTGGAGATATGGGTCTGTCTGTTGACAAAGTCTTTGACTCAACCTTAAATAAGAATAGAAACTGTTACTATTAATGGTCATGTGGAGTCCTGCAACCTGTGAGTTAGGCAAACTTCTAATAACCATCACTAAGTGTACCAAAATTGATGAAGTAATTCAACTTCACCTGAGACTTCATCAGCCAAACCTACCATTTTGGTACCTGAACAGTTTTTAATGCGGTTTTCATAAAGTGAGCTACAAGTGCTGGGACACTTCATAAGTATTTCATGCTGTGAAAGTTGCAAAAGAAATTAAATGAACTTGTTTGAAAAATAATTAATTGGCCATAAACCCTCCCTAGCTTATTGAGTTGAAGATATGAATTGGCATTGTTCCTAAAATAGAAGTGGCAAGACCGATGAAGGATGAAACAGTATACCTTCCACATCATTTTTGAAAGGATGAATCTATTTTGTGTTGATTTTGGCATTGGCTAATTCAATGATTCTTGTCAGTAGAAGACAAACTCTATGAAAGCGCTGAAACAGCATTGGCATATTAGGGGGCAATACTCTTCTTGAGTACAGTTGGGACACAAGTGGAAATTCATTTTGTACTGTGACTTGTCTTTGGGGGTCCATAAGGATTGTGACTCTATTTTCTCTAAGAAAAATAGGGATAAATGATTGATTGTAATACTTTCTTGCATAGTCTTTCTTTATATTGACCTTGTTGGAAAATCTAGAACAAATTACTCTCTGGTACCCTTGACTCTTCCTGGGACGCCATCAGTCCAAATTTAACCATGAGATTATGCTACTAGTCACTAACCTGATTGTATAAGAAATGAAAGATTAGGTTCCAGTTAAATACCATCATTACCTTGATAGTTAAGCTAAGGAGAAAGCTTAGTGAAGGGCTGAGCTTATGATTCTCAGAGATTATTTAATTTTCTATTTCCCATTTTTACCTTTTTCTGTGAGGTACTCTCACTCACTAGACCAAGGATCACTAGGAATTACCTAATGAGAACCAGACCTAATTCTGATTGTCCTACTAGAATACTCTGCTTCTTCTCTAAATTTATTGAAATGGTGTCCCATAGGAGTGAACCAAATATATTTAATTGTATAAAATGCTTCACTACTTTTAGGTTTTTGCAAGGCAAATGGGATTAAGTGGCTTGCCCAAGGTCACACAGCTAGGTAATTATTAAGTGTCTGAGACCAGATTTGAACCCAGGTACTCCTGACTCCAAGTCTAGTGCTTTATCCACTGTGCCACCTAGCCACCCCTAAAATGCTTTACTTTTGACCAAGGAACAGTTAAATCAAAAAAATATATTCACAGGGTAGCTAAGTGGTGCAGTAGATAGAGCCCTGGATTCAGGAGTACCTGAGTTCAAATCTGGCCTCCGACACTTAATACTCAGATACTCCTGACCCCAGGGTTGGTGTTCTATCCACTGTGTCACCTAGCCGCCCCTCAGACACTTAATAATTACCTAGCTGTGTGGCTTTGGGCAAACCACTGAACCCCATTTGCCTTGCAAAAACATATATGTGTATATATACATACATATGTGTGTGTATTCACAATAGAATATCTGCCATATTTTTGAATACTCTCAGCTTCTCCTAGACTCCATTGACCCTTTTTCATTACATTGGTCATTCTTGAGTTCAGGATTTCTAGATTTGTCTAGTTCCCTATGACTACTCCTTCTGAAAATGATGAAAGGAAATTAGGAAAAACAGCACATTCTATAATTGATATTTGACTCATGCTGGCAGAATAACCAACCCTTAGATGGAGTCTCAAAACGCTGGAGTAAAGATTCAGGATTCAAAGAAAAATTAAAGCTATTGAGCCTTTCTGCTTCTTTTCCCATCACTGCTGGGAATCTCTGATTGCTTTTCACCAGAATTAGGTCATCATTTGTGAAATTGGGGAATTGATTCAATGTTAGAGATGAACAAAAAAAAACACACTGACACCTTGGAAGGTTAGTTGACTTCCAGACCTTCTGCTCTTGATAACATTGTAAGGCATATATTTCAAGTATTAATATTATAATTTTACAAATTTGAATTTTAGCCAGATTATTTGCCAATTTTCATAAACTATAAAGTGTTTATCTGGGTCCCTAGGACCCCTCCCTCCTCTAGTTGAAAAGGGTGAAAGTAGATATCTGAGAGAATTTCTCAGACCCTTTGTTTGAGGAAACAAGGGATTTCAGCTCATCATTTCCCACCCTGTTGACCTTTTATATTTCATATTCTCTAGAAACACCTCACTCTGCAAAGCAAAGTCAAAATTCTCACTTACCTAGGTCATTTCCTACCATGACTGTAGGGCTTTATTATGCCCTATTTTGTCTATTTTTCAGGGGTATTTTTTTTGGTGATGTTCCCCCACTGTATTATGAGCTGTTGATGGCAGGGATTATCATACTTTGCTTGGTATACCTAGTGCTTAATAGAGTGCTTGAATTATATTAGTTATTTAATAGATATTTATTGGCTATTTCAAGCAAGGACTCAAATACTGACCTTTGACCTTGGAAAGAGAACTGGTTCTTGGGTCTAAATCCTGTCTCTGATACTGCATGTAGGATCTTGGACTAGTTATTTAGCCCTAGTAAAGTGGATTCAATTGAACATTAGCTCTACAGTGAGAGACTTCAGGCTCTAACTCAATAGTGATTTTGCTGTTATGACAAATGTAATTCTTTACATGCTTTGCTGTATTAGCATTCAATTGTAGAGGATTGTTGCAGGACCAATTGAATTATTTTTCATGGAAGTTCTTTGAAAACTATAAACTATAATATAAAGTAAGTGGCATAGAATTTAAGCTAAGAAATTTAAGATTAGGAGTCTGACCACCAAAATTCACTGCTATAGTAATTATTAGTAGTGCAAAGTAAAAAATATAAAATTTGAAGAAGAGATTCCTAAAATAAAAACAAAGAAAATACCTTTAAAAACAAGGTTCAAAGACATATTCTAGGAATCACATAAAAATAAGATAAAATAAATCTGAATACCATATTTCAATTAATCAGAAAAAATACATAATTTAGATATAATTAAGGCAAAGAAAAATTCAGATAACAGAATTTACAGGACATCAGCAAAGACAAAACTAAGTTTTAAAGCATCAAATATATAGGGATGATGTTCCAGAATTTTAAGTGGAAGAGAAAATATTGAGACTACCAAGAAATTAAAAGAATTAACAATACAGGAACACATACCACCATCAAGAGAAGCATAAAGGCTAGAATATGTTATGCCAAAAATACAAATAAAATTGAACTATATCAAAAATTGAACATATTATTTGGAAAATAAATTCATTTTTATCAAAATTGATGCCTTTAAAGTATTACATTTGTGAAAACCAGAGTAGAAATTGTTTTTGAAATTCAGATATGGTATGAAAAATAAATATATGAAAATTAAATAATTTAAAGTATGTTGAAATCGTTGGAAGATAATATAATGGTAATTAAATGAAAGGAGGAAAAATCTCTAGAGAATATCATATTTTCTGAGAAAAGAGAGAAAGAGAGAGATAACTGTTGAGACTAGATATAGAAAAAGATACACTCTAAGTGAACAAGGGAAGGTGAGCGTGAAACTTAGTTTTAATTAAATTATACATAGGTGACAATGACTCAAGCATGTTATTGTAATGGGCAAGAGAAGGATATTGTTAGTATTGGTGGTTTTATTATTATTATCTATCTTAAAATGTCTCTAATCTTGGAATAATTGATTTAGTCACTATTTACTTTATAGTTATATGTTTACCTTTCTTTTATTTCAGTTGTTTGGAGGGCATTGCAAACTGAATATTCTGCTGATGATTTTTTTTCCCTCTTCAGCTATGCCTTGCATGTCTTTTTTTATTATCTAAAATCTACCATAATTAGGCTCAGGCTTCAGTTTATATCATTTAGGTTGCAGCTTAATCACGTTTGCTTTTCAAAATACTATTGTTATTTTAGGTGACAAGAAAATTGTATTATAAAATGTCCTTTCCTTTTGTAGGTAAAAGTCTTTTCGCTGAATACTGGTAAAATTTGTGTTCTTTATCATCAATGGAATTTCTAAATTTAACCTCTGTACATCTTGACATTTGAAGTGTATGTGTGTCTTGTGTGTGTGTGTGTGTGTGTGTGTGTGTGTGTGTGTGTGTCTGTGTGAATTGGGAATATATATGTTCTTAGAGGTGATATGTGGAATCTCTAAATTGATTTAGTTACTATTTTCATAATTCCTATGCAATTCTTTATTATATTCTGCATTACTGTATTCATGAATTTTTCAATCTGTTGGGTTTTCTGTATTAGACAGAATTCTCATTTCTTTGCAGCCTATTTTAAATGTGTCACTTTGACTTGTATAGGATTCTTGTGTTCTTTTGATTTTATTGCATTTTGCTTTTCTCTTATTCATTTAATTTTTTTTCCAGTTGATTCTCAAAATAGTTAGGGAAAAGGTCATAAATAGGGATTTACAAAGCATAAATCATTTCATTTCTTAATGAAAATGCTGTGGTGTTTTCAGAAAATGCCCATAATCTTAAAAAAGGCTAATTTCATTTTCCTTTAATTTGTGTTTCTCTTATATTGACAACATTAATATAACAAAATGGTTTAAGTTAAACTTAAATTTTACTAGAACATATTTAAAGCATTTGTTTGGGGGGAAAGATTTTTTTTAAATTTCTTTCCCTGAAGTGAAATGAGATCATTGTTTTTCTATTGTAATTAGTTAGCCACAGGATTCTGCTCTGAGCATTGTTTCATATGTCATTCTTAAGGATTAAATCTGAACAATTCTCTGCAACTTAGAAGTACAATTAGAACATCAGTACTCTTAAATTTATGCTTTTCTTCTCAAAGGTGATTTTTTGATTAAAAGAAGACATTTCTTGAAAGCTTGTTTCAGTAAAAGAAACATTGATAAGATTTGTTTCCCAGAGAAAACTAAAATTTTGAGAAATTCAAATGTATTTATGAAATATAAATCTATTTTACATTACTTTTTGTTTATAAAGAGGTAATGAGTCATAGTGAAGAGACAGTGTCACCCTCAAAACCAGAAAGAGCTTGGTTCAACTTGGGCATCTGACAAATATTGACTTTGTGACCCTGAGAAAGTACCTAACTCTAGACATCTCTTTGAAGTTATTAATTTACAGAGAAAGTGTTGATCTGCAATGGTGAAAGATATCATTTTATATAGGAAAATTTCTTATATCAATAAAAATCACGAGTCACTTCCCTACTTGTCTATTTTCAAGTAGATAAACCAAAGTAAAACTCTAAAAAGGGTTGTCAGGAGTAAAATTAATTTTCAAATTGTTCTTTCTTACTGAGACTATGAGTTATCTTGAAACTGGTTGGAATCTGTAAAACATAAACAAATACTTATAGAATCATTGCTTGTGCCTATGTTGATCCTTTGTTCTTAGGGTTAGTTATTTAACTGATGTCTTCTGTGTTTTGTGATGTTATTAGTACACTGACAATGCACTTTTAGCTTGAAATGAAAAATTTAAAAATAACAATGATTCATTATATGATTAGATTAATATGACAAAAATCTGCTACAATAATTATTGCTGAGGTACACGAATAATTTGATAACTTTTGATATAACATGTTCCCATAACATGACGGCATTTCTTATAGTAGAAATTCGTCTTTTATTAATTTCATTATATGTGAAATAATTTTTCCACTTATAAAACTATAATGAAGTTTTTTTTTTTTTTAGAAAACCGAACTGTGATGATAAAGGCTCATGAAAATGAAAATGTAGGCAAATGGTAGGAACTTGCAGCTGAGTCAGGAAACCTGTGAAATATTCATTGGTCACAGACTGAATTTGTTACACTATGTTGAAAATGCCTGAGGCCAGAAACAGGAAATCGATTGGAGGTCCCATAGGGAATATAGGCTTTGAACAGAAAAGAGGTTTAGTTTGTTACAGTTCCTTGCAAAGGGCTATGGAATCTAGACTCCAAAAACACTAATCTAAGCTTGGGGACCACTGTCCACATGAGTTTAGAAAGGACTGTGTATTCATATGATAATCTAGATCAATAGGTGAAAAAATGAAGTTTCATCTTTAGGGAAGAAACTGACATAGCAATCAATGAATTAATTTCTATAAAACCAACCAGGACAAAAGGAATAAAAAGTCTGAACTTTGAAAAGTCAGTTACCTAAGCTTTCTCCTGAGCTCCAGACTTATATCACCAACTGCATTTTAGACATATAGAATTAGATTCTGTGTAGTTATCTCAAAGTCATATGTCAAAAATAAAACTGAATATCCTTTCCCCTAAATCTTCCATTTTCCCAAACAATCTAGCTAAATGACATGATGGGTAGAATGCAAACTCTGAAGTCTAGAGTCCCTGAGTTCAAATCCAGTGTCAGACATTTATGGTGTGACTTTGATTCTTATATCCACGGCTATCTCCAGTTATCCTGATTCATATCTGATCATTGGACCCAGATGGCTCTTGGGGAAAAAGTGAGACTGGTGATTTAGTATAGCACCTCCTCACTCAAATCCAATTCATGAGCATGCCATGGCATCACCTCCCTGATATCGTGGTCTTCTTTGAGAATGAAGGTCAAAACATCATTATCATCTCATCATCATTATTACTGGGAATCATCATCTTCTGTCATACACGCTCACTCCATATATCTAATCTGTTGCCACATCTTGTCATTTCAACCTTCACAACATCTCTTATCCATGCCCCCTTCTCTTGACTCCCACAGTGACTAATGCCTGAACAATTGCTATAACCTGCAAGTCCTTCCCCACTCTAGTTCACCCTCCACCCTCTGTATGACTCCTTTCAATCTTTTGAACTCCTTTGATCTCTACTTTCCTTCCATCACTAAGTAATAATCTGTTTTCTAGCTCTCACTACCATTTTTAATGTATTGAATTTCATGGATCTCATGCTTTCTAATTCTATAAATTTTCTACAAAGAAGCCACTCAATGCACTGGAACATGCTCATTTTCATCTTCCATATCAAGGGTACCAAAGATTTCACAGATCTTGTTATTTCCTGCCCACGATATATGATCATGTCATCTATTTTTCCTATTGTAAAATTCCTTGATGACATATTTTTTCACATATTTAGACTATGTTAAGAGTAGTCTTACTATAATTACAGTTAAATTAAATTAAACCAGTTATAATATGGAGTCCATTTTGTAAATTCCATGCCACAAGGAAAAATAGGATTTTAGATTATATATGCTTTACATTTCTATTGAAAAATAATTTATAGTTCTCTTTAAATGAATCATGTGATTTTTGTGGACTTTTTCTAGGAATCAGACAACTCCATATCAGTTTATATTCTTTGATACAAGTAATACCAGTATACTGCATGGAAATGAAATTTAGCCACTGAACTATGACTTGGAAAAAGCCAACTAAGTAAACAAACCCTTTAGTTAATAGCATCATTAATATATTACCAAAGGAACAAACAAACAAACAAAAAGTTAACCCAGGAAGCAAACCTTGAGAGAATACTTCAAAGACATGAGCAGATGCAGATCACTGCTCTTTACAAAACAGTTATTTTACTTAAATGTGATATATAATCTCTGAGTCATTCTAAGGCTAACCTGTGACAAGTAGCTACATTTATTCACTTGGAATTATCAGTTCTCTACAAGAATCTTTTGGGCTTAAAGAAAAATTTATCCAAAGAAGTGTTAAAGAAAGAACACTGCCATTAGTCACTTTATATCTAGGCTTATATGGTGTGGGAGAAAATAAATCCAAAATGATGCTAGCATTGGTATATGTTACAAATAGATAATTTTGCCGGCACACTGATTTTCTTCAAACTTCTTGCAGTTTCCAGGATAATGGAAATTTAATGATGATTGGCCATATCCTAATGTCATCAATCCTTAATGGAGACAATAAAATAATTCTCCCATATATCAATCAACTTGAACAAATCAAATCCTTAAGATGGGTAGGGAGGGGGGAGTTTCAACAGCAAGGTCAGGAGATATCTTTGACTAATATAGATGTCTTCGTGCTCTGTATTTAGTTTTAAGAGATTTAAAATAAATTCATAGTCATTTAAATAGGGATATTTTACTAGTGGAGTAATTTGAAGAATTGGTATGAGTAGCATGAATATAATTGGTTTCACTATAAGCATGGGGGTGGGGATAATCATCTTGGGAAGATAAAATACTGAGATAGCCAAAAATGAAAGTAGGTTTTGAAACAACTCCAGAATTTCCATGATTGCTAGTATCTTTTTTGCTACAAAAATTCAAAAAAATATTGGACAAATTTAATTATTTGCTACTTTTTTAATGGAAAGTTTTCAAAGTTGAAAAACATATGATGTCAAAAGAAGAGGGAGTTCAGCTTCTTAAAATATGAAATCTATCTGCTGCTTGGAACTTGCATATAATCTCTCCTCAACCAAAAAGTTTAATGTGATAGGTGAAAGTCACATTTAGCTCTCTCTGCATAGTCATTAATATTATTCTTTTTCCTTTTTGTTTATTGACTGAAAAATTCCACACACCATGAACAATGAACATTTGGCTTGTATGATACTGTATACATGTCTGTATAGTAATATTTCACTGATCAAATATGATCAGGAACTACTCTGGGAAGTTCAAGATTAATATGAAGAGAACAATTAGAAAACTTCAAAATCCTAAGGTGAGTTATTTAAATGAGAACTATAATTAGACTCTAAAGGCCCCAACATTTTTTATGTTAACCCCTTTTAATGGAAATTCTCCAAAAAATGTAATAAGTAACTATTGTTTGTCCTTCATTCTCAGAAGAAGACCATGACTTCATCAACAATCACATGAATTGGATTTGAGTGAAGGGTTCTGTACTAAGTCACCAGCCTCACTTCCTCCTCCAGAGCCATCTGAGTCCAGTGGTCAGATATGAATCAGAATGACTGGAGATTGCCCTGAATGTGAACCAATCAGGATTAAATGATTTACCCAAGGACACACAACTAGTAAGTGTCAAGTTTCTAAGACCAGATTTGAACTCCTACTCCTGACTTTAAGGTCTATACTGTTTCCACTGCACTGCTTAAAAAAATTAGTAAGTAACTACCTGCTTAGCAAATATGGCATATTCAACATAATTTAAACCTTTGCTTGCTTGACTTCAGGGCCATTATTGTGAAAATTTCATGCATTTTGCAATAGACAATGTGAGAAAATGGAATGAGACTGTATTGACTCAAAAGCAAGTCCCATAATTTGCTTTCTTGAGTAAAACCAATTTTTACCTTGTTTCCCTGTCTTTTTCCCCTTTTAATTTTTTCATTCTCACAAAAGTGAGGGTACAGTGTGCAGCTATATAAATTGTCTTGGGTAAAGAAATATGGCTATTTATCTGCTGAAAAATATGTAATAATAGTAGGATAGAATCTCAAAATTGAGTCATTCAGTCTTGTAAGACTTTCTGTAACCCTATTTGGGGTTTTCTTGCTAAAGATACCAGAGTGGTTTGTCATTTCCTTCTCCATCCCTTTTTTATACATGAGGTATTGAGGCAAATTTACCCAGAGTCATACAGCTAGTATGTATTTGTGACTCATTAGGTCTTCTGAATACAAGTCTAGGACCCTTTCTAATATTTAATATAGGGTTTAGAGCTGGATTTGATGTCATTCTAATGGAACTGTATTACAAACAGAAAAGTTGAGTCCTAGAGAGGTTAAATTACTTGACCAAATTTATTTAAATAGTATAGGCAACCCCAAAATTTGAAGCCTGATTTTTGGATTCTGAATTCAAAGTCCTTTCTACTTTATTATACTTCTTTCCATTCTACAAAACTGTAATCCCTGTAGATGAAAGAGTTTGTAAACTATTCAACCTCACCTTTACATTGTTTCCCTAAGGCCATTTTTTAAAAATTCTGCCTGCTCCTTCACTTCACTTATTTGATCAGTTGCCCAGGGCAGCTAGGTGGTACAGTGGATAGAGCACTGATCCTAGAGTCAAGAGGACAGGAGCTGGAATCTGGCCTCAGGCACTTGACACTTACTAGCTATGTGATTTTTGGCAAGTCTCATATTGAGGGCTGTCTCCAGTGGTATGAGTCATAACTGGTCACTGTATCCAAATGGCTCTGGAGAAGAAAGTGAAGCTGATGACTGAGCATTAACAACCCCTCACTCAAGTCCAATTCATGTGCTTGTCATGGCCTCACCTTCCCGATGTCATAGTCTTCTTTGAAAATGAAGGACAAATATCATCATAAGTTGCCAAAACTTGTGGCTTATATTTCCATGCTGTATTTCACATTTTCTTCTCTAACATCCATTATCCCAGACCCTCTCTTCATTGTCTCTATATGCTGATTCTTTAAATGATTTTTTTTATGGTTACTTTCTTTAATTTATGGCCTTTTTATTTGGACCAGTCTTAAGATCGTGCTGGTAAATCTCCTCCCCTTCTCCATCTGTGGGCACTAATTTCCCTGAACACCCTAGGAGACTGTAAAAACCATTCAGATGTGAGCTTCAGAGAGTGCAAGGAGGGGACTTTCATGGTTCTGTAAATTAAGAAAGGGAGAGACAAGTTTTAAGGAAGAAAATTCAAATTATTTTTCTTAAGAATTATAAAATTTATATGTATGCAGTAGTATCACCTCTCTACCTTCATCCCCTTTTTGATTTTTTGTAACTCATTCATTTTTGTTTATTTTTTTATTTTTGTAGAGCAGGACAATATTCATGGAATAAGATAATTCTGGAACAATGAACTATCCAATTTTTGCAATGACTATTTCTTAAAAATATACAGAATCCTGAAGAAACACTAGAAAACTTTAGGGGATCTTTGTCTCTCATATATATATATATATATATATATATATATATATATATATATATATATATATATATATATATAAACTCCTTTTGACATTTATCATTTAAGTCCCAAGTCAAGAGCTAAAAATAAATTCATGACAGTCTCATTTCTTTTTCAGATGATTATCGGCATTTTTTTTTATTTTTCAGTCATTTCAGTCATGTGTGACTTTCTGACCTAATCTGAGATTCTCTTGGCAAAGATACTAGAACGATTCGTCATTTCCCTCTCCAGCTCATTTTTACAGAGGAGGAAGCTGAGGCAAACATGGCTAAATAATATAACTAGATGCCTCAGTGTTTCGAGCACTGACCTTGAAGTTAGGAGGAGGAGTTTGAATCTAGCCTCAGACACTTACTAACTGTGTGACCTTGGACAAGTTACTTAAGCCTGATTGCATCACATCCATGTCCATCTCCAGTAATCCTGAATCATATCTAGTCTCTGAACTTAGATGGTTCCAGAGGAGAAAGTGAGACTGGTGACTTAGCACAGCATCCCTTCATTCAAATCCAGTTTATATGCTTGTTATGGCATTACCTTCTTGATATCATGGTCTTCATTGAGAATGAAGGACAAACATCATCATCATCATCAGTAAGTGTTTAAGACTGGATTTGAATCCAGGAAGATGAATCTTCCTAACTCCATGCCCAATCATGCCATACCCTTTGACAAAACAAAACAAAAACAAAAACAACTTGGTAGTTCACTTAGAAGCATTATAATTGGTAATTGAGGATCCTAATTCATCATACTTCTCCTGAATGTTCCATAACCGCTGGAAGGTAGACAGAGATGCCAAGATGTAGCCTCCAATTTAGGCAGAAAGTCTCAGAAAGTTCTGTTTCATTTTCTTTGTTGGTTTGGGTTCTTAGAGGGTTTCAATGAGTAGAGTTGATGCACTTCAGAGACTAGAGGAGCTCATTGCATAAAGTATGGCCATGTTATCTCAAGTTATTTTTAATTGATATTTTGTTTTTCTAATTACATGCTTTGGTAGTTCTTCCACATTCATCCATTTGCAAATTCATGTTACCCATTTTTCTGCCACCCTTTCTTTCCTCCCCTCTTCCTTTTGCTCCATACAGTCTGGTAAAAGTTGTACATGTACATTTGTGTTTAACTTATTTACATGTTAATCATTTTGGGTAAGAGGAATTAAAACTAAGGGGAAAGAAAGAAAACCATGAGATGGGAAGGAATAACATAAAAGAAATTTTAAAAGAGTAAACATGGTATATATTCAGATTCTGTGTGTTTGTGTTTGTATGTCTGTGTGTGTGTGTGTGTGTGTGTGTGTTTCCCTTAGGAGGTGGATGACACTGTCCCTAACAGGTTTCCTAGCATTGCCCTTGATCTCTGAACTGCTGAGAGGAGCTGCATCCATGATATTTGATCAACTCAATATTTTCCAAGTCTTGACAATACCATGTTCAGCTGATACAAGTAAAACCACTTCAGAGGTTTTGTTACTTCTCAATACCTGTATGTTTCTAGGCCATACTGACTGTCACATCCTGATGTCTAGGGAACCCAACAATAGAAAGAAACATAGTCCAGAGGGCATTATCTCATGACAATTTAGTTTTACTCAAGCCATCCTATGCTATTGTCAATATCATTATCTAGGGCAAACTTCAAAGGGACAACTGTGAGCCCTTAACACACAGGAGGATGTAGCCCCACATCTGAAGGTAGGAGGGAAGGATAGTACACTCTAGTAAGAGGAGCTCCTATGCACATTTCAATAAAATCTTTAAATATTATTTTTATTTTGTTAAATATTTCTTAATAATGTGGTCTTTTTATAATCATAATTAAAATGTTTGAATTCCAATTTACTTTCATCTCACCTCTGCCCTTCCTTGAGAAGGCAAACAATTTGATTTCAATAGTACACATGAAGCCATGCAAAACTTATTTCCATATTAATCATGTTGGAAAAATACAAATTAAAACACAATAAAGATAAAAAAATTCGGAAAAGTATGCTTCAATCTGCATTCAGAGTTTGTCTATTCTCTCTCTGGAGATAAGTACCATTTTTCAACATGGATTCTTTGGAATTGTCTTGATCAGAGTTATAAGTCACATTTGATTCACAGTTGATCATGTTTACAATATTGCTGTTACTGTGTAAAGTGGTGACCTGATTCTGCTCACTTCACTTTGCATGATTTAATATAAATCTCATGTTTTTCTGAAACTATCCTGTTTATGATTTCTTATAGAATTGTATTCCATTACAATCATATACCATAACTTTCTGTAGTCGATGGAAATCCCTGAAATTTTCAATTTTTGTCACTACAAAGAGAGCTGCTATAAATATTTTAGGAAGAAATTAGATTCTTTTTAGGTTCTTTCCCTTTTCTTTGGTCTCTTTGGTAGTATTGTTGCTAGGGCTAAAAAACACATCTATTATAGCCCTTTGTGCTTACTTCCATGTGTTCTCCAGAATGGTTGGACTAGCTCTGAACTTCAAGTATTTTGTTAGGTTTTGTATGAAGTATATAGAAGTGCTGATGATTTATGTGGAAATATTTTATATCCTGCAACTTTCTAAAGTTGTTAATTGCTTTAACTAGATTTTTCAGTTGATAGTTTAGAGTTTTCTAAGTATATAATCTTATCATCTGCAAAGAGGGATATTATGGTTTCCTAATTGCCTATTTTTAATTCTTTCAATTTCTTTTTCTTGCCATTTCTATAGTTAGCATTTCTAGCATAATATTGGTGATATTGGTGATAACAACCATCTTTACTTCATCCCTGATCTTATTAAGAAGACTGCAAATTTATCCATGTTATAGATAATGTATGCTTTTGGATTTAGATAGCTATTACCTATAATTTTAAGAAAAGATCCAATTAATCTTTTTTTAATATTTTATTTCACCCCAGTTATATGTAAAAAATGTTTTAACATTCATTTTCAAAACTTTCAGTTCTGAATTCTCTCCCTTCTTCCCACCCCCACCCCTCCTTGAGAAAGCAAGTAAGGACAGCTAGGTGGCACAAAGGACAGAGCTCTGACCCTAGAGTCAGGAAGATCTGAGTTGAAATCCCATCTCAGACATTTAATACTACTTAGTTGTGTGACATTGGGCAAGTCACTAAACCCCATTGCCTTGCAAAAATAAAAAAGAGAGAGAAGGCAAGTAGTTCAATATAGATCAAAAATGTGAAGTCATGCAAAACATTTCCTCCTGTAAAAAAGGAAACCTCAAGAAAAATAAAATTAAAAAGTATGTGTCTTTATTCTAACTCCATCAGCTCTCTCTCTCTCTCTCTCTCTCTCTCTCTCTCTCTCTCTCTCTCTCTCTCTCTCTCTCTCTGGATGGATAGCATTCTTTATAATCAGAGCTTAAGTTTTCTTGGGTACCAGTCATTCACATTCACAGCTGTTCATCTCATAATATTGCTGTTTTGTATATAGTACATTTCACATTGCATCTGCTCCTGTAAGTCTTTTCATGTTTTATGAGAGCATCATGTTCTTCATTCCATTTTTTTCTTCATCATTTCTTTTGGTAGAATAGCATTGTAACATAGATACATACCACCATTTTTTTCAGCAATTCCCCAAATGATGGGCATCCCTTTAATTTTCAATTCCTTGTCACTAGAAAAAGAGCTACTCTAAATATCCTTATAGATATATAACCTTTATCTTTCCATTTTTTATGACTTCTGGAATACATACCTGGTAGTGGCATTGCTAGGTCAAAGATTTGCTGTTACTGTATACAATGTTTTCTTGATTCTGCTCACTTCACTTTTCATTATTTCTTGCAAGTCTTTCTCTGCTCATCATTTCTTACAGCACAAACAATCATTCAGGGTTTGGTAATCAATTCAACATTTCCTTTTCTACTGAGAAGAGTATGATGATCTACTGCCACTTCACAATTTTTCATTTATATATTTCTTCTGCTCTCCATTCACATAGCCAGAACCCTGGTGTAGGCTGTATCACATCATTCCATCACTACTGAAATAAAGCCTTTTGGTTAATCTTCATGCTTCAAGTGTGTCCTACATCTTGAAATCATGTCAATGAATTTCCTCTTTAGCTAAGATCTTGACTCTTTTCTAACAGGCGATTGTTATCAAATTTATAAAAAATAAACAGAAATTTTGCATCATACCACTTCATTAATTCTTTAAAAAATCATTAACAATGATAGTGAGCAAGGTCACAAATTCTACACAATCCCTGAGAAGGTTTATCGATTGTATCAAATACTGAAATACCATTAGGAGACTCAAAGTGAAAATAATTTGCAAGTGCAAAATTAGACTGTTTTGTTTTCATTTCTGCATCCTGAGGAGGCCAATAGATGGCTTTAAATGGTCTAATTATTCCTTTCATGAGGCTAACTTTCATTATCACTAATGGAAAAGTAATATGGTAGGGGTAGGGGCTGTCTTGGGGATAGAATAGAAAACCCAAGATGCCTTTGTGGGAGGGAAGCAAAGCCTGTTATGTTCTGAGTAAGCCTGCAATCCAAAAAAGTAGGATATAAGGGCCTATACTAGCTATACTCCCTAGATTGGTTGTGATGACCACTTGTAATTTTTAAATGGTGAGTATATTTTGACTCTTAATTTGACATGATAGTTAAATACCAAATAGACTTACTTGATCAGTATGGATGCTGAAAAAGAAACAGAAAAAAATAGTATGCAAACACAACACTGAAATTTGGATAGGTTATAAAAAAGAATGCTGAGAACAAGTTCTAAAAGAAAAAAAGTGGGAGAACAATTATCAATAATACTGAGATTGGGTCTTTCTTTAAAAATACATGAATCAAAGAATGTAAAGAGAAAAGAAACTGTAGGGAGATACTGAAAAAAGAAAGGAGGAAGGGAGTCAAGCACTATCAGATTGCAAAATAAAATACAAATCAGTAATTATCAAAGCAATTTGGTGATGGTTAAAAAACAGAGAGGTGAATCAGTGGAACAGATAAGGTACACATAGAAACAAAGCATTTAATAAACTTAAAGACTGGGTTAATAACTCAATATTGATTGTGCAAAAACAAAACAAATTACCAGAAGAAGTGGAAAGTAACCCGGCAGAAATTAGGTATAGAGCAACATCTCACACCATAAGAACGATAAGTTGCAATAGAATATGACAAACCTAAAGGGTGACATCATAACCAAATTAGATGAACAAGGAAGAAATCACATTCAGGGATTTATAGTTAAGGGAAAGGGTTCAAATCCAAAGAAGGTATAGAGAGAAAATTCACAAAAAGTGAAATATAAAATTTCGATCATGCAAAATGAGAGAAGTTTTTTGAATCAATAAAGGAAATCTAGTTAAAATAAGAATAGGAACAGGAAACTGGGGAAAATTTTTGCAGTGTATTTCTCATAAATATTTCATTTCCCATATATGTAATAAACATTAAAACTAAGAAGAATAGTCATTTTCCCAATAGATAAATGGTTAAAGGATAAATATCAAGTTAAATAGGTATTTCAAAGGCAGAAATTCAAGCTATAAAAATAAGTTCTAAATCACTAATATTCAGAGAAAGATGAAGTAAAGCAATTCGATGGTTCTGCCTCTCATTGATAAGATTTGAAAAACAACAACAAAGGAAGATTATAGTTATTGAGGAGGTAGCTACATGAAGATAGGTATAGTAATAAATTGTTTCTGGAGTTCAGTTGGAATCATTGTGGGAAGCAAAAGTGCTATTTAGATTTAACTCCAGATACAATGTCTATATCTATGTTATCTCTATCATCTCTATCTCTATCTCTATCTCTATCTCTATCTCTATCTCTATCATCTCTCTCTATCTCTATCTCTATATCTCTGTATCTATATCTGTATATCTATCTATCTATCTATCCATCTATCTATCTACCTCTCTATCTGCCTTCAACCCAAAAAGATGTAAAAAAAAAGACACATACAAATAAACATATTCAGAGAATTCTTTTTGTATTAGCTGAGAACTGAAAACTAAGGCATATCATCATCTATTGGGAAATGGCTAACAGATTGTAGTATATAAATGCAATTGAATTTATTGACACAAAAATGACAAAAGAGCAAGTTTTTGAGAACCCTTGGAAAAACTGAGTAAACTGATGCAGAATGATGTGAGCATAGTCAGACAATTTGTACAATTACAATATTAAATAAGACAAAACAAAAATTCAAGGAAACTTTGAAAAACTTGAGAATGCTGATCAATTCAATGACCAGCTACAATTCTAGAAAAACTGACAATAAATAATGCTTGCAGATAATAAAATAAATTTAAGGATATAGACTAATTATAAAATTTATTTTGCTTCATATGCATATTTATTACATGCATATTGATATGCTTAATGCATATTATGGTGATGAAGCAGATTTAACAATATCCAAAATCTGTTATAAGTCTATCTTTGGCAGTATAGGAAAACATAAGAGTAGTTCGAGAAGAAGCACTTATTTAGAAAGTCAAAACTCTTAATCAATAGACTGAGAATTTCGGGAAAAGTAACTCATTCCCACATAGCTCTCAGGTTCATCCAACTCTCTTATACTGTGAACAGAGGGACACCAGAAAATGCAAGGACAGAAACTGTGGTTATGAGAAATAAGATTAACTCAGTCTAGAGCAGCTAGGTGACGTAGTGGATAGAGTACTGGCCCTGGAGTCAGGAGTGCCTATGTTCAAATCCAACCTCAGATACTTAGCTGCGAGGCCTTGGGCAAGCCACTTAACCCCATTGCCTTGCAAAAACCTAAAAAAACCCAAAGATTAACTCAGTCAGATGCAATCATTAACAGAATAAAAGGGCAACTAGAAATGCCAGTCATACTCAACTAAAACTGCATGTGGGGAAACAAGAGGAGTGAGGATCACTTAGAATTCTAGCCACTTGAATGAGTTCTTGAGATTAAACATTAAAACAAAAACAAAAACACAGTATATTACTTCCCAAGTATCCTGTTATCTTTGTCGCTCATGATCTCCTTAGGAAGCTTTGTTGCTAATGTTGCTAATGTTGATGCCACTAGGCCTGGATCCTTGTAACTTTCTATGTATTTTAGTTAGAGTTCCAACTATCTCCCTTTCCTCTTCTTTTCAAGAGATTCTCAAAAACTCCCATGAAAAAAGGGGAAATCGGGGTGGCGTAGTGGCGTAGTGGATAAAGCACCAGCCGTGGAGTCAGTAGTACCTGGGTTCAAATCCGGTCTCAGACACTTAATAATTACCTAGCTGTATGGCCTTGGGCAAGCCACTTAACCCCATTTGCCTTGCAAAAACCTAAAAAAAAAAAGAAAAAAGGGGAAATCTGCTCTCCAATTATGATGTCAAGGAAGTACCCTTCCTTCCCAAACTGGAAGGAAATCCATCTCCCAGGATTTTTACTGAATTAGGATTCTTTTATAGGCAATCAGTTAATGCACTGTTAGAGGACAGTTACATACATTCTGGAAATTATTTACTTGGCATTTACTGTGTTTAGAATAACATATTTTAGGGGCGGCTAGGTGGTGCAGTGGATAGAGCACCAGCCCCGGAGTCAGGAGTACCTGAGTTCAAATTCAGCCTCAGACACTTAAAAAAAATTACCTAGCTGTGTGGCCTTTGGCAAACCACTTAACCCCATTTGCATTACAAAAAAAAAAAGCAAACTAAAAAAAACCTCCAGAATAACATTTTAAATAATCTATTAATTTTATAGTATTTTATTTTTAATATTGTATTTTTAAAATACTTAATAGCATTTAATTTTTTCTAATTACATGTAAATATATGTTTCAAAATTCATTTTTGAAAAATTTTTAGTTCCAAATTTTTCACCCTTTCCTTTCCCTCTCCTTTCCCCAAGACAGCAAACATGATATAGGTCAATCATGGACAATCAAGTTAAACATTAGTGATATTGTGAAAGAAGAATCAGAGCAAAAGGTAAAAAAAAACATGAGAAAGAAAAAACAAGAAACAGAAAAGAAAAAGTGAAAAAATAGAATAGTATTTTTCATCTGCAATCAGACTCCATAGTACTTGATCTGGATGTGGATGGCATTTTCCATCAAAAGTCTTTTAGAATTGTCTTTAATTATTGTAGTGCTCAGAAGAGCAAAGTCTATCACAATTGATCATTACACAATGTGGCTGTTACTTTGTAAAATGTTCTCCTTGTATTGTTCACCTCCCAGAATGAGCCAGGTTTTCTTATCAGTTGACTCCCAGAGTGACCTGAGGAGGGCCATAACTTTGTCCATAAACAGACGTGCTCCTCACTATAGATTCTTCTGTCTTCTGCCTCATATAAGTTTGTATTTACTTATCTAAGCAGACATCGTACATGCTCTAATCTATCTAGGAACCTAGGTTCAATGTATGGAGAACCAAGTCTAAAATTAGCAAGACTTATCTTCTTGAATTCAAATCGAACTTCAGATAGTAACTAGCCATGTAACCCAAGACAAGTAACTTAACCCTGCTTGCCTCAGTTTCCTCATATATACAAAAGAGCTGGAAAAAGAAATGGCAAATCACTCTTGTATCTTTGCTAAGAAAACCCTAAAAGGAGTCATGAAGAAGAATAACTGGACAACAATTATCTATGTATCTATGTATCCTTGTTCTCCAACACTACAAAAATATAAAAATAATACCCACCTCCCAAGGTTGTTCTGAGTATGAAAAAGAATAAATGTAGTGAATCTTGAAGTTCTATATAATTATTAGCTATTATTTATCTCTATAATATATATTATCTATATTCTAATATCTATATAGTAGTATTATTAGCATTGGGCTTAATAATTTTAATTATATATATATATATACATATGTATATATGTATATATATATATATATATATATATATATATATGCACAAATAAGGATGAAAGAGTAATTGTAAATTCTAAATTTGCCACATGCTCATGGGGTCATGTCTCTCCAAGTGCATATGTAAGAGACTTGGCTTCGAAGACAATCATTAGTACACAAGGGAAGTGATTTGCAGAGATAGTGAAATACATGTAAACATTCTCTAATTGGTTCTGTCTGGGCGTCCACATGATAAAGAAGAAACTCTTTAATTGACTATGGTTTCTTTGTTTCAAGTCTAACTTTTTTGTCTCATTCATTTTTATCTGCATTTGGTGACTTCCTAGCTTATTGTATCTAGTGAGCAACTACCTGGTAAGGGGAAAGACTTTAATGTCTTTTTTTAAATCCTAGCACCCCAAGAAACAGGTCTTAATTCTTGGTCTTTTCTTTGTTTCCATTCTAGGTGAAGTTTGGAAGGTTGTCATGACAAGCCTCTTGACTTGGCATTCCAGAATTAGAATCTAGATTGGGTGTTGCAGCCAGCACTGCTGTGATGCTTCCAAAAGAACATAATGACTCCTCTCCTCTTTCAAAGCTTCCAAGGTAGAGATTCCAAACCCTTCACTAAGAGTTGAAAAAAAAACAATAAAAAGTCTATGGACTGAGGCTTATTTCTCAATAACACATGCCTCAAAGGGGAAAAAAAAAACACTATGATCTTCCCCTTCTGCTGTAGTGAATGAGGCAAAGAGGAAATAACAGAAACTTAAAGACCTTTTTAAATATCTCTACAGTCAAACTAAAAATTCACTCTCCCCTATGTGGGTACTTTACTAGAATCAGTTCTAGAATTGTACAACTCTGCAGTTTCATGATCTCCTGACAGCAAACTCTCTAGCCTCTTCCTATGAAAAGATACTGTCTTAGTGATTTCTATGCATGTACCAGAATTCCAATATAAAACATTACCATGAGCAAGTGTTTCCTTGGATCTAAGGCATTACCTTTATTCCCTTAATAAAGAATACATGTGTTTGTTCTGGCTTCTCTGCAACTAACATAGTTGGTCTAAGAATAAGAAAATATTATTCTAGTCTTTTATAGGCCTGTCATTAATCACTGTCACTAAGAAGGGATTGTCAACATTTTCTGTGACAATAACTTAATTAATGAAAACATCTTGTGCATCCATTTTCCATCTCTGCCATCCTCCACACTATTGTATCAACAGAAAGATGGGTGGTACTACCAACCTGCTGAAACTTCATTTAGAACTATGTCCACCCTACAAGATAATAGAGCTTTCACTTTCTTCAATAGTGCCAAACTTAAGTCTTAATAGCTTTGAAACTCCAAGGAGGTATTCCTTCCCAGAGATGTTTTCTTAAAGGAGATGCTAACCTAAATAACAAGTACATTATGTTTTAAAGCTAGACCAGGAATCAGGAAATTATAGAATAAAAGTCATAACTCTCACACTTTGTATAAGATACTACATGATCAAGCAAAAATGACTTGCATTCTTTTTCAGTTTCATCATCTATAAAACAAGGATAAATTTATAATAATACTGCAAAAGGCAGATGTGGGAATTAAATGTAAAATGTGTAAAGTGGTTGTAAATTTTAACTATAATTACAGCACTTCATCTGAACCTATGTCTGCCTCCTATGACCAGAGTCATTACTCAGCTAGAACACCAGGATTTTGATTGGAAGCAATAAATTGAGAGGGGTGGGAGGAGTATTTGGAAATTTAAAATACTGATTTTAAAAGATCACACATTTTAAAATCTTTTTGCATTAACATTTTGATAGTGCCTTTGCTCCTTCACTGATATAGAAACATCTAAGTTTGGCTCCCATTTATCAAGAAGAAATCATTAAACCTGAACCTGAAAAATTCTGTACTCTTCCTTCTTCTATCAAAAACATTAGGGGAATGCTTCTCCATCCTGGCCCTGACCTGTTCTCTCTCACATAGTGACATCACCAACATCAGTCTCAGAATGACCAGGAGTTTCTTCCTACTGGATCTGGTAGTTTTATATCTACACAAGATGGAGAACCATGCCCCACCTTCCATTCAACTGATTGTATTTGAATTACTTTGTGTTCTTGTTTTCAGATCATGAATTACAGAGGTGATCAGAGGGTAGGCTCTGTGCTTCTTATCCCAGGCTCCAAAATCATTAGTTAAGTCAATAAAATTTCTTGAACCTAATAAAAATCCTTTTCCCCTAAAACACCAAATATAAGGAGCAGATGCTAACCTAAATAAAAAATATTAGGTTTTTTTTAATTGAAGACTCAAGGATCTGAACTTTCTCTGGTACTAGGACCTCAGAGACCAACTAGTCAAACCCTATACTTTTTCCACATGAGGAAACAGGTTCAGGTGGGTTAAATTACTTTTCCAAGATCTTATAAATTATGAGCTTCAGACATGCCATTTGGACCCAGTCCCCTGGATTACAAAGTGAGGTTTTTCCATTATCATGGTCTTAAAATGTTGTGGTTAAAACAAAAATAAATTGCTTTGAGAGCAATATACTGAATAGCTTCTCTAAACTTAAATAGGCTGATCTTTAGACTATGGATAGTTCATCTCTAGGTCTATAGGAAAGTTCATTTCAGCATATGGTTTAGTGATCTAAAGGGCTTCCTTTATTTCATGATAAGGCACTGAACTAGGACCTTATTGGAGTAAATATACATACATATATATGTATGTATGTATATTTACTCTTCTTTTTATCTATTCCTTAAAGTAGGCTTAAGGAAATCCAATTTTGCAGACCATGTTGCTAGTACCAATGGATGTAAAAGTAAGGAATCCACATTTAAAAAAATGCAAGATTTTACAATGTAGGATTTGCATAATTTCTGACTCAATTTCCTTTCCAATAGTCCAAAATAATGAAACTTTATTTAATTTCATCAACATAGAGCTCTGAATATAAAATTATTGATATAAGCAAATCATACAGTTTCAAAAAAGTTTAGCAGAAATAATAGTATATTAAGCAAAAGGGGATGATTCTTTGTAACCTCGATAATGAGTCCAGTATGCAAAAGGGAAAGTCCTCTCATTATCATTAGAGGTTTGCTTGCATTGCATTTTAAAGAAATTGCCTAATTGAGTAAATTCAGGAAGAACCTAATGGGGAAAGCAATAGGGGAACCCTGAGCATTTAAAATAAAGTCCCATTAATAGCAACAGCAACAAACAACAAGAGTTACTACCAAACTTTTCTGGTGATGATTTTGTTCCCAAGTTGGTGTCATGCAACTTTACTTCACTGAAATAGAAAGCAAACTCATCCTAGAATAGACAGGCCAAGTGATATCCTCCCTCATTCTCACCAGTAAAGAAGATTGTTATATTATCACAACTCTCTAACGTGATTATAATATCCTATGCTATGTTAAATTTATCTATGTATAACAATCTCATCTGTTATAAGCCCCTTCTGAGTAGCAGTCAAATCTTACGTATTTCTGTGTCTTTCGTATTACCTTCCATAATTACTTGATTTGTATTGGGAGTAGCTAGAAGGGTAGCTGGGCCAGAGGTCTTTATTCTTCCAGTGCATATTATATTTGTAATCTTAGTTTCCAGTAGTACTGAGATCTTAAGTGACTTACCCAGTATCAATCTGGCTAAATTCTGTAATTCTGTGAAAGTGGAACTTTGAGCTCAGGTTTTCTTAAATTGGAATCTGGCTCTACATCTACTAAGCACAATTACCTGTCGTGCATATGAATTGCTTAATAAATATTTGCTGTAAGAACTTTGCTTGTACTTTTTGGCAATATAGACTGTTTACCTAAAATGAGATGAGCATGGAGCTTAAAAGTCTATCTTCAGAAGGATCATAGATTTGAACTAGAAGATGGCTTACATCTTCATTTGGCAGATAAGGTTACTGAAGTTTTAACAGTTTAAATGACAGAGTCAATGGTCATACAGTCTATAAGGATCCTAAGTAGAATTTAAACTTATGTTGTTTTGACCCTAGACCCATAACTCTTTCTGCTGACTCACCAAGCTGCCTTTGAATGGCACAATTATGACTGATTCTCCCTTCAGGGTTTCCTATCATTTTTATTTATAAGCTCTCATACAGTACCATATTATCAATTTAGAAGTTTATTAGATTTTAGGAAAAAATGGATATTGAAAAAAAGAGCTATTACAAAAAACATTTCTCTCAACTTCCCTTTGAACAATAAGGTTCCTGGAGATAGAAAACTCATGCTTATGGTATAGTGGTATGCCCTGGGTAAATAATGTATATAACCCAGAGACCTCTGATAGATCTGTTGAATCTTTTGAGTTGCCTGGATCCTTCTCTTTCAGAATACTCATTTGTCTAAGATAAAGAAAGAATAATCAAAAGAAAAAGAGATAATGCATTCTGAGGGATCTATGGAGACTGGGTAGGAGAAAAGAGACTATCCTAACTCCTATCCTACCCAGAAACTTATAGCACCTCTGACCCATTCCAAGAGAAAAAAAGAAGCAAAATGAGTTAGATCACTATTTTTGTATTCATGTAGAGATACAGTCCAGCAAATAATAAGTCATCAATTCTTTGAGCTGTGCAGTCAACCAAAATACTGTTAACGAAAGTTCTAGTGTCTCAGTTACATATCACCAGAATAAGTTCGCTAATTTACCATGTATTGGAATAGAGCCAGGCAAGTACTATACATATATCTTCTTTATAGAAAGTGAAAATTTGAGTCTCTTCCAAGGAATGAACCCTTGCTCTCTAGTATTACCACTACCTAGGAACATATGCATATATATAGCATATATGTGTGTGTGTGTGTGTGTGTGTGTGTGTGTGTATGATGTAAGATGAAAATTTAGATTCAACTTTTGACTCTGACATACAGTGATTATGTGATCTTGGCTAAAATATTTAACCTCTTATTGGAATGGAAAAACTCTTTAAATCTTAAGTTTCAGAAAAGGCATAGATCAACATCAGTGAAAAGAGTTTCTAACTTTCCTACCTGGTGAAATCATGAGACTCTAAACCTAGGTCCAAGTGAAAAATCACCCTTCAAAATTATTTTTTAGAAGTACTGTATATTTTTAATTATTTTCTAAGTATTTTATCGGCTTTAGATAAATTATGGTCAGAAGAAGAGGAATGTACATATAACTGAGTCCTATTTTCCCTAAGAAAATCACAATTCTTAGTAAGTTAGATTCATCTTTCCATTCATATTTTTGCAAGTACTGCTCCTCTGTTGATCTTCTCATGAAGCTTAAACATTAGTTCCAAATCTGTTGCTCACCCTCATTATAAAATTATTCCCATTACTAATCCTGTATCACATCCAATCTAAAATCTAAGGCAGGAAGAAAGGAAGTGCTGCTCTTCATCTTGGTAATAATTCAGTGGCTTCTTTGTATTTTCAATTCTACTCATCTTCTAGCTAACCCACCCTTGTGTCATTTGGTTTGGCATTCCTGTGTCCATCATGGTGACAAGATCTCTTCAATCCTGCTGTATTGCCTTCTTAATATACTGTGCTTCCATCAATCATATCTTAAATCTATTGACTCTCATGCATTCTTGCTTCTTGTTGACCAAAAAAATAATGAAAAATAATTGGGTTAATTATGACCAAAGATAAAAATGAAGATAGCAAGGTTATTTTATATTGAGGCAATCAAACCAACCACTGTCTAACGTACTTCCCCTTATGTTTCAACTGTTTTCCAGTCCTTAGTTACTATAACAGTAAGATGATGATTGAATTTTTGAGGAATTGGGATGTTACACAATGAATTCAAATTTGACCTAGGCAGGATTAAAGGGAAGGGATATGAGACCTGACATAGTGTCAGCATAAATAGGAACCACTGAGAAATTCACAGACTGAAATTCGAGTTGAGGTGGGGACAAGGGGCTAAAAGAGGTCAATAGAGATTAAAGATAAAGTCCTCATTGAAGCTCTATCATTATTCATAGAAGGTGAGAGATGGGATTGATAAAAATTTGTTGTTTCTAGTATTTTCCCACTGTGATTATCTCTAATTTGTCCTGAATTTATTTTGTTTACATAGTTATTTGTGTGTCTCTCTTGTCAAACTGCTGTCCTTGTAAGCAATGGGCATTTTTGCCTTTTCTCTGTATTCCCAGAACTTAGCATGGTGACTGGCACAATTGCAGTGCAATTAGAAGTAGTACTTGGTTTTTGTACAAGCTAGATTTTGGGAAAAGATATGATCAACATTCCAATGGCTTTCAGGGAATATACCTTTACTTCTTATGTCAGATGAGTTTTTTCCTTTATTAAGGTTAACTGTAGGAGGGGTGGGGCCAAGATGGAGACAGGATAAGAGCCTCTTAGGTGCTCTCTCTAAAAACTAACTTATAAAATGACTCTAAATTTTTGAGAGACAGAACCCACAGAAAGATTCATTGAGGCAATTCTCCAGCCCAAGATAACTTGGAAAATAGCAGAAAGGCTCCACTCCATGGAGTTAGAGGGGCAGCTGCCAGAGGGAAGGAACTTCAGCCTCCAGGAGGAAGCCCCAGGGTGCCTGGGAGACATGGCTCATGGCAGTGGGGGCAGTTTTCTGAATTACACCCTGGTGAGCATCTGGCACAACTTGTAAGATCAGCATGGGAACCGCTGCCAGATCAAGTGTGTGAAACCCAGTCCTCAGGGCACTCAGCGAGTAGCATGGCTGAGACAGCCCAGATCCAGGAACCACAAACAGGTGGAACTGGTAAGCAGGAGACCCCAGGCAATAGAGCCTTGAGTACTCAGCCTAGGTAGGGGAGTGAAGAGAGACTTCCGGGGTCTGTCCTCTGCACCTGGAACAGGACTCTGGGGCTCTGACCACATTTAGATCCTGATCACCATCTAGGCCCCCCATAGAACAGCAGAGTCCTCACCCCCACCTCAGCCCCATGGCAGAGGGGTGTGCTTCTGGTCATTCACAGACCAGGAGAGAAGACAGAGCCTCACACACTGAAATCCTTGTGTGTGGGGGGTGTCCCAATAATACTCAAAAGCTCAGGAAGCACCCCCAAGACCAGTCACAAGCTGGGGAAATGAGTAAACAGAGAAAAAAGAGTAACATCATTGAAAAAATACTTTGTCTATGATCCCAAGAAGGATCAAAATGCTCAGTCAGAAGAGGAGGAAATCCAAGCTCCTGTGTCTAAAGACTCCAAGAAAAGAGGAAATTGTTATGGCTATGATAGAGCTAATAAAAGATTTTGAAAATCAAGTGAGGGAGATAGAAGAAAAATTGTGAAAAGAAATGAGAGAGATACAGGACAAACATGAAAAAGAAGTCAGTAGCTTAGTTAAAGAGATCCAAAAAATGCTGAAGAAAATAGCATGTTAAAAATCAGCTTAGGCCAAATGGATAAAACAGTTCAAAAAGTTATTGAGGAGAAGAATGCTTTAAAAAGCAGAATTGGCCAGATGGAAAAAGAGATAAGAAAGCTCTCTGAGGAAAACAAATTCTTCAGATCTAGAATGGAGCTGAAGGAAGCTGCTGATTTTATGAGAAGTAAGAATGCAATACTTCAAAAACAAAAGAATGAAAAATTAGAAGAAAATGTGAAACATCTCATTGAGAAAATAACTGATCTGAAAATCAGATTCAGGAAAGTTAATTTAAAAATTATTGTAATACCTGAAGGTCATGATCAGGAAAAAAAAAACTTTGACATCATTTTTAAAGAAGTCCTACAGGAAAATTGCCCAGATATCCTAGAAGGAGAAGGCAAAATATAAATTGAGAGCCTCCACTGATCTCCCCCAGAAAGAGATCCAAAAAAAAACAAACCCAAGAAATATTATAGCCATGTTCCAGAACTCCCAGAGGAAATATTACAAGCAGCCAGAAGGACAATTCAAATATCATGGAGCTGCAGTTAGGATCACACGGGACTTAGCAGCAACTACATTAAAAGCTTGTAGGGCTTGGGATATAATAATCTTGAAGACAAAAGAGTTCTAAATGCAACCAAGAATCATCTACCCAGAAAAACTGAACCTTCTCTTCCAGGGGAAAAAGATGAACTTTCAATGAACCAGGGGAATTTCAAATGTTTTTGGAATGGCCAGAGCTGAACAGAAAGTTTGATTTTCAGGTACAGGACTCAGGTGAAGTATAGAGAGTGGAGGAGAAGGGTAAAATATGAGGGACTTAATTATGATGAACTACATGTATTCTGGCATAGAAAAATGATACTGATAATACCCATAGGAAACTTCTCATTTAATAGAGCAGGTAGAAGGAGCTTTTATGGATGAAGCACAGGAGAGATCTGAGTTTGAAGATGTGATATATTTTTAAAATGGAGTCATTGGCTAAAAGGTAAATGTAATGGGAGTAAGAGAAAGAAGAGGTAGAATAGGCTAAGATATTTCACAAAATAAGATTTTTTTATTACAATGAGCTATTGCAATGATATGGAAAGGTGGGAAGGTGAGGGGGAATGAGGGAACCTTCCCTGTCATCAGAGGTGGCTCAGAGAGGAAACAGCATATGTACTCAATGGGGTATAGACATCTAGAATAAGAAGGAGGTAAAGAAGGACAGGGGGTTGGGGGGGGATGTGAGTGATGAAGGAGAGGCTGGACTGCAGGGGAGAGTGGTCAGATAAAACATATTTTCTTTTTTACTTCTTGCAAGGGGCTGGGATTGTATGGCCTATCTGGGACCACAGAGCCAGATGGTTGCTGAGCCTTAGGGTTGGTAGGTGGGCTCAGGGCCTTTTGGCCCCAGGGCCGGTAATTAGTCTGCTGTGCCACTCAGCTACCCTACAGCATATTTAAGAAGAGGGACAGAGTGAAAGGAGAGAGAAAATATAGTGTATCCTAGTGGGGAAATATAAATGGTGGGAGTTGTGATCATCAATGGCAGCAGTGGAAAATTAGGGAAGTATCTTTTGTTATGGACTTATCCTAAAGAATGTGATCCACCTGTGACAGAGCTGGTGATATTGGAATACAGACTGAAGCAAATTTTTCATTATTATTATTGTTATTTTTGAGGGGGTGTTGTGGGACTGATGGGGTTGGGTGGCTTGTCCGGGGTTGCACAGCTGGGTGATTGTTGGGTGACTGAGGCCACATTTGGACCTGGGTGCTCCTGCCTCTGGGGTCAGTGCTCTGTCCACTGTGCCACCCAGCTACACCTATTATTATTTTTTAATTTTAATTTTATTTTTTTCCTATTTCCTTTGCTTTATTGCTCATGGAGTTCTGCGCTTTTTGCGGGGGAAGGGGTATTGTGTTTACTCTTGAACAAGAATATTTTAGTAATGTAGAAAAATCATTTGTACAAGAATAAATTAAATATAAATTCTGAAAATAAGAGATTAACTGTAATGTGATAGGAAGTCCTTTCAATTCAGCTGTAGATAAGGAATATCCACAGAGAAAGGTAATGGAGTCCACTTAAAGCATGCAAAGTATCTCATTTTGCACTGGCATAGATGCCTTCTCCTTCTATTTATAATCCTTACATTCCAGCAGATACTAGGAACAGGTCCAATACATTGGCTTTGTCTTCTGTGCTCATGGATTCCCAGGAGCATTATAATAGTCATCCCTCTGTGTTTGAATACCCTTCTGATGGCTTTCAAGGTGGACTTCAAGTCAGCCTTTGGAGGCACTAAATAACTGGTTATATTGCTTGTGTTTTTATAGGGTGAGAACAGGGAAGATCATGTTTGTTCTTCATTTTTCAAAAAGACAATGACATCAGGGAGGTGATGCCATGACATTCATGTGGACTGAATTTGAGTGAGGGGGTACTATGCTAAGTCATCAGCCTCACTTTCTCCTGCAGAGTCATCTGGATCCAGTAGCCAGGGATGAATCAAGATGACTGGAGATGGCAGGGCCATCAGGGTTAAGTGATTTGTCCAAGTTCATACAGGTAGTAAGTGTCTAAGTCCAGATTTGAATTCAGGTTCTCCTGATTTCAGGGCCAGGGCTCTACCGACTATGGCCTTTAGCTGCCTAGGTTGAGAACAGGGAAGAACATATTACTGGAAACCATAGTTAATAAAAGATGAATCTGGGGTAAACTAATGATTCAAGTAACAACCATGTTTCTGAGTGGATAAATGGGTCTCAGATTAAGATAATAAAAGCAATATTAAAATTATGCTTATTGGCCAAGATGGAGAGAGAAGACAGGCACTGGGTTATGTATTCCTGGTTCCCCTCAAAAATAAAGTTAAAGAATCCTCTTAACATAAATTCAATCAACAAAACCCAGAAAGAAAAGCTAGGAGAAGAACACCTACCAACAAGGGGAACCTGGGTGAAATGGGAACAGAGACCAGAGGGCAGGGAAAGCAGCTGGAGGAAGCCAGAGGATCAGGCTCATTTGCAGAAGCTTTGGTGAGTGACAGGTCCCTTTGGTGAGTGGAAGGTCTGAGAACCAACTTTAGCCATGAAATCTTTGGGTGGGGGAAAGGAGCTCTGGTGAGCCTCAGTCTTCGGGAGGGTGAATTCCAACACAGAGAATCACAGAGCATGTCTAGAAAAACAACCAGCTGGACAACAGACTGAGCTCCATACTTTTAGTGCAGCCCTCTTCCCAGAATGAACAGTAAGCCCCCCCAATCCCCTCAGTCTCAGGTGTGGACAACTGAATTTACTCAGCTGTAAGGGAGATTAACTCCCTCCCTAAGGGCCCAGTCCATTGTTCAAGACCAACTCAGACCATGTTGCTGAGGGCCTCAAACACTCCAGAGAAAGAAACTAGTGCCTCCTACTGGCCATCCCTTCAAAGTAATAAGCCAAGTGAACAAAGGCTCTAGGGTTCTGAGAGCCAGCCCCCTCCAGCCCCCAACACAAGATCCTAGGAAGATGAAGAAAAGGCAGCAGGAAGGATGTGGGGGATCCTTGGAGAAATACTTAGAAGAAATGGATTCTAACCCAGAGAGATCTAGCTCTTCTGAGGAGAACATGAATTGGTCTCCAGGCCAGAAAGACTTCCTTAAAGAAATCAGGAAGTAATTTAAAAATCAATTGGAAAAATTGAAAAAGAAATTCAAGAGAAAATTAACATCTTGCAACAAGAAAACAAATCCTTGAAAAATACAAATGGACAAATACAGAATGAGAAAAACATTCTCAGATCTTCAACTGGACAAATGCAAGAAGAAAATGATTCTCTCAAAACTACATTTGGGCAAATGGAAAACTCCTTCAAAAATAGAATTGATTAACTGGAAAAGGAGTCTCAAAAGGAAAATTAAGAAAATTCTTCTCTAAAAAAAATTGAATTGGTGGAAACTAATGACTTCAAGAGACAACAAGATTCTGTTGAAACAAAACGAAAAGATTGAAAAAATAGAACATATAAAATAGCTCATCAGCAAAACCATTGACCTTGAGAAGAGATCAGGAAGGGACACCCTGATAATTATAGGTCTTCCTGAAAAAAAACATGGACTTCATATTACAGGATGTAGTGATGGAAAATTGCCCTGATATCATGGAACCAGAGGACAAAATAGTTATTGAAAGAATACATCTATACCTTCTGGAAAGAGATCCTATAATGAAAACATCAAGGAATGTTGTGGCCAAATTACAGAACTATCAGATAGAAGAATAATTCCTGCAAGCAGCCAGAAAGAAAGCAAGGAGCCACAGTGAGGATTATGCAGGACTTGGCCGCATCAACATTAAGAGATTAAAGAACTGGGAATGAGATATTCTGAAGAGTAAGGGAGCTTGGCATGCAGCCAAGAATCCAATACCCAGCAAAGCTGAGCCTTCTTTTCCAGGGGGCAAAGATGGATATTTAGCAAAATGGCAGACTTCCAATATTTCTTGATGAAAGAGCTAAATAGAAAATTTGGACGTCACAAAGGAAGCTCAGGAGACACATGAAAAGGTTTTAAAAAAAGGGTAAAGAAAAAAACTGCTATCCAATAAGATGAAAATAGCTATATCCCCACCTGGGAGAAAGATTCTCATAACACTTGAGAATTGTAACTCTATTAGAGAGAATATAGTAAGCCAGAAGTGATGGGCACTCATAACTTTTCTGTGATTCAGATAGAATGTTTAAAAAAGTACCACCTTAAAAAGGGGGACAGTAAGGAGATGGGAGGATGGAGCAGACTGAATGGGGTAAATCTCATGACATCAAGAGGTACAAAAGACCTATTGTAATGGAAGGAAAGAAGGGAGGAGGTAAGAACCACCTGAACCTTCATCTCATCAGACTTGGCTTAAAGTTAAATTACACACATACATTTAAATTCATAAACTTACCTTACCTTTTGAGGGGGAAAAGGGGAGGGGGGATAGGAAGGGTGAGAAAAGGGGAAATTAACAGATGGAAGGGAAGTAGGGGAAAAGGGAAAGGGGAAAGAAATGGGAGGAAGGTTGATATAGGAAGGCAAACACACTGAAGGTGGGTGGTATACACCTATCTCCATGATGAACATAGATGCAAAAATCTTAAATAAAATCTTAGCAAAGCAATTATAAGTTATCACCAGAATAGTACATTATGATCAAGTAGAATTTATCCCAGGAATGCAGGGTGGTTCAATATTAGGAAAAGAGTTTAATTAATTACAACAATAACAAACCTATCAGAAATCAGATGATCATATGGATGCTGAAAGCTTTTGACAAAAATACAGCACCATTCCTACTGAAAACACTAGGGATTGTAGGAATAAATGGATTGTTCCTCAGAATAATAAGCATCTTTGCCCCCTGGAAAAGAAGGCTCAGCTTTGCTGGGTATTGGATTCTTGGCTGCATGCCAAGCTCCCTTACTCTTCAGAATATCTCATTCCCAGTTCTTTAATCTCTTAATGTTGATGCGGCCAAGTCCTGCATAATCCTCACTGTGGCTCCTTGCTTTCTTTCTGGCTGCTTGCAGGAATTATTCTTCTATCTGAAACCATCAACAAACATTATATGAAATGGTGATAGACTACAGTCATTTCCAATAAGATCATGGGTGAAACAAGAATGCCCATTATCACCACTACTATTCAATATTGTATTAGAAATGTCAGTTTCAGCAAAATGAGAATAAAAAGAAATTGAAGGAATTAGAATTGTGAAGGAAGAGAAAAATCTGTCACTGTTTGCATATGATATGCTGGTATACCTAAAGAATCCCAAAAATCATCTAAAAAACTACTAGAAATAATTAGCAACTTTAGTAAAGTAATAGGGTATAAGATAAACCCTAATAAATCCTCAATATTTCTATATATGACTAGCAAGATACAGCAGAAAGAGCTAGAAAGAGAAATCCCATTCAAAGTAAACTCAGGCAATATAAAATACCTGAGAGTCTACCTGCCAAAAACTTTTTGGAAAAAAAAATTACAAAACACTTCTCACAAAAGTAAAATCAGATTTAAATAAAAGGGCAAACATCAACTGCTCATGGATGGGTGCATACCCTTTGATCCAGTAATACCACTACTGGGTCTATACCTTGAAGAGATTATCAAAAAGGGTAAATACATCACTTGTACAAAAATATTCATAGAAGCCCTGTCTGTGGTGGTAAAGAATTGGAAATTAAGTGAATATCCTTGAATTGGGGAATATCTTAATAAACTGTGGTATATGTTTGTCAGGGAACACTATTTTTCCATTAGAAACGAGGAGGGATGGGAGTTCAGGGGGAACCTGGAAGGATTGCATGAACTGATGCAGAGCAAGATGAGCAGAACCAGAAAATCATTGTACACCCTAACAGCAACTTGGGGGTGTTGATCAACCTTGATGGACTTGCTCATACCAACAGTGCAGCAGTCAGGGACAATTATGGGCTATCTGCAATGGAGAATAGCTTCTGTATCCAGAGAATGAATTGTGGAGTTTGAACAAAGACTATTATCTTCAATATAGAAAAAACTGTTATCTTATTATATAATTTTACTATAGCTTATACTTTATTTTTCTTCCACAAGGTTATGATTTTTTCTCTCATCACATTCAACTTATATCCATCCATGGAAACAATGTAAAGACTAACAGACTACCTTCTGTGTGGGGGGGTGGTGTGGGAGGAGGGAAGCAAGGATAGGGGAAAAATTGTAAAACTCAAAATAAATAAAATCTTTATTTAAAAAATTAAGCTTATTATTATATCCACATCCCCTGAACATTTCTTTTTGTATTTATAGTAGTCATTCTCAGCTCCAGATGGCTTCAGAATAACACTTTTTCATGACATGGTTATTTTCAGGATAGTCAATGAAATTCTACTCATCCCCCTTGGAAAAACAATTAAATTGATCAAGTTGTTTTGTCAAAGTAATGCCAAAGGGACTTGGTTATTCTTTCTTTACTCCTTCCTATCCTATCAGTTGTTAAGCATTGTCAATTCTACCTCTACACATCCCTTTCTCTCACACCACAACCACCCTGGTTCTGTCCTCTTCACCTCTTACCCAACTCATTGCAATAATTTCCTAACTGATCTCCTTTCCTAGACACTCACCTCTCCAATCCACACAGCTGTCAATTTGATATTCCTAAAACAAAGATCTGACCTTGTCACTGATTTTCTAAAGAATTTTTCATGCTTCCCCTTTGCTTCTAGGATACAATACAATCTCCTCTCTTTGATATGTTCCTAGCCAGACTGTAGCCTTTCTTTGCTTGCTGATTACATATTCATCTCCATCTCAAATTTTGCATCTTACCTAAATGAGCCTACTTGCTCTTCTTTGTATATGAACCTCCATTTCATGCATTTTGTTCTTGCTTAATTTCTTCTTATCATTCACTGTGGAAAATCCATTTTTTACCTTTTACCAGTACTCATGGAAAAGTTACATTTATTAGAAAATTATTTGTTCCTTGTAGGATAAAATTTTGCACATCTCCAAATTTACAATTAAATAAAACATTGACTAGTGTCTTTCTCTCTTCCCCTTACTTGAATTAAGTCTTTGTGTCAGAGTCAGATTCTACTTTTTCGAGGGACTATAGGCCCTGCTTGATCTTACCTGGGGCCTCCTGAATTCTGGAATTGACTTCCACTTATGAAGGTTATGCTCCTAAACCTTGCATCACTGAGGTTCAGAGTACTGGATCATTAGGATTCTCTGTGATGTTCCAGGGAAAAGTTTTTGGGAAATTGTAACACCTAGGTGCCTAGATTCTCCCAGTTAGTTTGCTGCTATATCTCACTGGTTGATTTTCTTCCCAATGACTTGCCAATGACAAGACTATTTATTTCTGGCAACCTTGGTGATTTTCTGACAATGTTAGGGTTTTACCAGGGGAATATTTTGTAGCTGTCATCTCTGCACCCAGAATTTTATAAACATAGTGTCTTTGATTCATCTACTGGTTCTTTTATTGTGGTCTACTTTCCTGTTATTCACAGGTCTCTGGATGATTTTGTGAAAGAAGTTACTGTACATTCTCATTTCTCTGTGTGAATTTTAGGATTTTGTTGGAGTTAGTATGTCGGATTCTGTCATCCTTTTTCATACATCAAGACACTTTCATGCCTTTATAAAGACAGGTACCTCCATACTTGAGGTATTTTCCCTTCTTACTTCTACCTATTGGTATCCCAGATCCCTTTAACTGAATTACAAAATCTTCAAGAAGTTTTTTCTGATTCTTCCAATTGTTAGCACTTTCTAAAATAATTTTGTTTTTATTTCGTCTGTATATTATACTTCCTTATCAGTAGACGTGCTGAATCTCCCTCCTTGTCCCAACTTTAGGACCTCAGGAAAATATGAACTTCTTAAAGGTAGGAACTGTTTTTTTTTTATTTCAAGAATTTAGGAGGGGGACTTGTCATATTGATAATGCTTAGTAAAAAAACATATTGATTTATTGAACAATACTCACTGGGTCATCTAATATTTCTTTTCTCTGACCTCAGTTGTGTTCATATCGACAAAGAAATATTTTTATTCTTCTCTGATTGCCAAATTCTTCATCCTAACCATCCAAACCATCTCTGTTCAAGGTCAATAATCTTAGATATTCCTTCTGCACTTATCAAAAAAATCTTACTATCTACTCTCCCTCTGCTTTTCAAAAGTCATTTAATCAGTTAACATGCATTTAAGAATCAGTAGAAAGTAAAATAATGCAAATATATATTTAACTATTTTTTTTCCTGAACTTGTCATGCATCATATCTCTATTTTGGAATAATTTAGACATCTTGACTCAACTTGTCATATAAAAAACTTATAATCTTCTTTCTTAAATCTGCCTTTCTACTTAACTTTTTAAATTTTTTTGTTGAGCATCATGACCCTTCTGGTTGCCTGACTTCATTACCTTGGAGTAATAATAATAATAATAATAATAATAATAATAATAATAATAAATTTATTTATCTCTCTCTACCTATAATCAGTTGCCAAATCATGTTAACTGTACATTCATTCTATTTTATCTATCACCTTTTCTCTACTCACAAAGCTACCTACTGCTCTAGTTCAAATTCTAATTACCTGTCATCTGTATCACCATACTATTTTCCCAGTTAATGGTTCTACCTCCTGGCTCTATCTTTCTTCTGACTTTTCAATCTGAATACTTCAGATTTGCTAGACCATGCCTATGATGATGCCACTCCTCTACTCAAGAATCTTTAGTATCTCCTACCTTAATACTTTATGACAAAATCTAAATTTCAGTTTGCTATTTAAAGTTTGTTACAATATAGCTGCTGCCCAACTTTCCAGGCTTATTTCACATCACTCTCCTTATACATTCTATGTTCTGGCCAGATTATACTAGTTGATGTGTGCCCCCAAAAGCATTTTGTTTTATATCTACATGCTTTCAAAAGGTAACCTCTAAAACTATAATCACTCCTTTTTTGCCTCTTCCTGCCAGAATCCCTAGTTTCCCTCAAGACTCAATTGATAGAACTCCTACTAAAAGAAATCTTTCTTGATTTTCCCTTGATTGTTTATCTTGTTTCTCTAATGATGCTATATTGAATCATCATTTTATTTGATGTTCTCTCCAAAATTATCCCCCAAATAACTTCAAAGAGATTGTCCCCCCCTCCCTATCCAATAGATTCAGACCCATATATAATGGGTTCTTTCTTCAATAAGAGTTCTATGCTGCTTACCCCTGTTTTAACATTATTTTAAAAAGTGAATGGATTGTAACTTAAGGAAAAACAGGTTGTATGCTTTGTTTAGGCTAGAAGCTTCCCCTGAAGGCTGGGAGAAGAATAAAAGATAGAGGGCTCATATGCCACAGTTGTATCCATTCTATAGCAAAAGAATTAGACAAAAGCTCCAAGCACCTTAGGTGGACTTTTATGGAGGACTTATGTGAAGACAACCAAAAGTTACAGACTGAGAAGACAAAGATCAGTTAATATCTGCACTATTGACAATGAATACACATCAATAAACTCACCTGTTCATCCAAACAACATTTCAAAGTATAAAATATATACAAGAAGCCAAGTTTCAGGAATTATTGGTACCTTCAGGTGCAATAGAAATTATTTCAGGGCCACATGGAGTAAGAGAAGGGCTTAAATGGTGCAGAGAGGAACCACACAAGTCCTGCGTTTTAAAAATGTTCCACAAATGGAAAGTGATGTGAAAAGAGGCAGTCAGCTACTGGAATGAGGGTGGGGTTGTGGGGACAAGAACAGGGAGAATGGCAGTTTCTAGGAATAACTGCCAAGATTTAGTGTTTGCCAACCAAAGTTTCAGTAAAAATGATCATTTTCCATTTTCTGTTTTACCTAAAAAATGAGATATTCTATGGATAAAGCCATCCAGTGAGATATTCTGTTGAAAAGATTTAGTTTGTTTTTTATGTAACGTCAAAACAATAAGATGAAAAATGAAAATAGCTTCATCTTCCATACTTGTAAAACAGCTTGCTTAACTGATTCTTTGTCATTGAATTCATTTCAAAGAACATCAAAACATATTCTATGATTGAATTGACAAATTGTTCTGATAAAATGAAGACAAAACTTCAGTATTAACTGCAAAATATTTAAGGAAAAATCTGATCATACTTAAGAAACATGGCTATCAAATCTAAGGCCAGCAGCCATTTAACATCTCTACGGCTCAATTTTATCATTATCTAAATGGGAATAACAATATAAACCTTTTTTGCTTCACAGAAGTATTGTGAATCTAAGATGAGATATTATATATGAAAAATTAAGTGTGCTATAGCAACTGAAAGACAGTATTATTCAACATAACGGTTGTGAAAAGTCTATTGATTAAAGAACTACATGAGATTGTATGGGATGATATTGGAATGTAATAATAAATGTTTTATTTTCTGTATGAATAATCACAAGAAACAGAATGTCATAATGCATAGAATGCCAAATTTAAAGTCAGAAAGATCTCAGTTGGAATCCTGCCTTGGACATTTACTATTTGTGATCCTGAGTAAATCATTGACTTCTCTATGTCTCAGAAAATTCTTTAGAAACCAAAGATAGATTGTAACCTGTTTTGGCAGGGAGGTGCCACATTGAAAATTCCCCACACTGATAAAATGGAAGATTCTTGTCATATTCACATATGATGATCATAGGAAAAGAAGAACAAAAGAGGCATTCTGTGTATTTGACAATAAGTCCATCTTTAGATTGATTCAGGATCATCTTTTTATATATACATAAATAAATGTACTAATTTGTACATAAACATATAAATGATGTTTAGTTACATGTACACACAAATGTTCATAGGTGTTTACATGTACATTTATGTATATATTTATGAAAAAACTCCTTCATCCATTAATGCATGCTGGCTAATCTGAATGTCACCCTTAAATGTGAGATTTTAGCTGCTCTAATGAAGTTTCTAGAAAATAATACTGTCAAAAGTTTTTGAAGAATAGTAAATTTATTTAAAACTGAGAGAAATAATGTGGGAGAAATTTCAGTTTCTCTCTAATATCATAATTGCATGGGAAAAATAAATCAGAAATGATGCATATAACCTTTTCTGTAATCATATTTCTAAAGAAAATGCTCAAATTAGTTAGAGTGAAGGGTACAAATAAACCACTACCTACAGTTAGGCAGGTCATAACCTGGATTGTGCATGGGTTTTCCCCTCAGATGAGAGCTCTTTGTTTAAAACTGATTGGGTTATATCCATTCATACACCTCTAACCAGCCTCTTCTAAAACTTCCAAGGAAGTTTTCTATTTGCATATTCTCTTTTTTTTTGCTAATAAGTTAATTGAACTGTTGCTCCTTATCTCAAGCTCTCCCAATGCCAAAGTACATATTGTAAGGGATAACTTAAAATATGGCCCTCCCTACTTTCCTCATTAAAATTAACTAGTACATTTTCTTTTTTGTCATCTCCAGGGTAGCTGTAGAAATATAACCACATAATTACTGGTTTTCATTATTATTGTAAATATGCTGTTCCCTCCATATTAAATTACTTGTTTTATAAGGTCTCTTGCTGCTGCCATGCTTCAAAGGTCTAGATGGAAATGTCTTCAGAAGTTTATTGCAAATGTAAGCTTTTATACCTTTGGACCTGTGTTATTATTACTAGCCTACATAGGAAATGGGTAAGGATTAACTAAAGATTGCAAAGTGTTTTTCAAAATCAATGCAATATTGATTTTAATATTTACAGATACTAATACTCTCATAATCATGTCACTGTGGTTACAAAACAACCCTGCAAAATCACATAACTTTCTTATTACTTATAGATGAGTCTGAATATGTGAAACTAAACCCTATTTTCTAGTGAGAACATGTTCTTCCTCCTAACATCTCCATTTGTGTTAATGACACCCCCATTTTATCAGGTACTCATAAATTTTTTTCTTCAACCTTTAAAATAGATTTATCATCAAGTCCAGGCAATTCTACCTTCCTAATACTTTTTGAAATCATCCTAACTCTTCTGGAAATAGATTCCTCCACTTTCAATCCATTTTCCAAAAGTTATTTTAATCTTTCCTTTATCTTGCCCTTCTCTTAACTGCTCAAACTCCTTAAGTGGTTATCTAGTGATTATAAAAATCCACACTTTTTAGACTGGCATTCAGGGACTTCCATGATCTCTCTCTCTCTCTCTCTCTCTCTCTCTCTCTCTCTCTCTCTCTCTCTCTCTCTCTCTCTCTCTCTCTCTCTCTCTCTCTCTCTCCCCAATGTAATAGGATCATATTGGCCTAATACAACTTCCCTGACCCTCCTACATTCCCTGATACAACTTCCTTACCCATGGAATGTAACCAGGGTTTCACAGATTAGGTGGCTGTTCTATATCAATTCAAGTCACCCTAATATTATACAATCTGCTTAGGCCCTTTTCCAAATTGAGAAAATGAGGAGTGGTGGTGTTCGTGGGGAAGATCTTATCTAGAAAGTAAAAGTACAACTGTATCCTTGTTACATATTCTCATTATGTTAGGAAAAAAACACCTTTGTTAAATGTACAGTGACTTCTGAGTGTCTCATTTAGTCTTAACACCAAAGTTAAACTAAGACAGTGTTGAGCCATGACTATAATGCCAACAGAACTTTTCAGCATTTCTATTTCAAACCACTGACATCCATCTATTATTCCATTCTCTTCAAAGTATCCTGCTTAATATTTTTAAATTCATCTCTTACTTTTCACATCTGCCTTTGCTCAAAAAATTATGCCTGAAATATATTCTTCTTTTGGGGGGGGTGGTCAATGGAGTTAAGTTACTTGCCCAAGATCACATAGCTAGTGAGTATCAGTTGTGTTGAGGCTGGGTTTGAGCATAGGGTCTCCTGACTCCAGTACCAATACTTTATCTTATGTGCCATGTTGCTGTACCTTGGAATATTTTATTTTTTTTCTTCTTTTTTAAAAAAAATTCTCTAATTTTATTTATTTAAGGCAATGGAGTTAAGTGACTTGCCCAAGGTAACACAGCTAGGTAATTATTAAGTGTCTGAGGTTTGGATTTGAACTTAGATCTATCCTGACTCCAGGGTTGGTGCTCTATCCACTGTGCCACCTAGCTTCCCTGGAATATTTTCTTATTCTCATTTTTGTAAATACATTCTTTGGTGGAAGTCCTAATGACATTCCAAATCACAGGTAAATTTTGTTCAAAGAAAGGTTAACAAAAATGTGTTTGGATTGTTTACAAAATGATTGTTTTATTAATGAGTATTTCAAGTAAATATAAGTTTGCAAAAAAACATTTTAAAAAGAGAGTATTTATTGGCTTCAGTGGATGGAGGGAACATAATTATTTCCCAATAATGTTATTATGGAATAAAGCATATTATCCTCTCATTTAATTTGAAAGGTAAGGTACTCTAACAATTTTATTCTTTAAATATGTAGCAAATCTATATAAATGTTTTCTTTCTCTGTCTCTTCCTGTCTCTGTCTCTCCTCTCTTTCTCTCTCTCTCTCTCTCTCTCTCTCTCTCTCTCTCTCTCTCTCTCTCTCTCTCTCTTTCTCTCTTTTTGTTTCCATAAGGGACATGGGGAATCATTTGGAAATGACAGAGATGAAGATAAAATAAAGGCAACAAAAGACTGAGTCCCAAAGGGAGAACAGTAATAATGCTAAAGTCTAAATGCCCAATAGAGGCCTGCTTAAATTGACCTGTTACCAAGGACATGTATATGAGAAGGTATAAAATATTTCATGAAAGATATGAAATATCATTGATATATATACATCTATATATGAAGTGTGCTTTATATAACACTAATGAAAGGGACAGGTAAAATATGTGTTCTAATGAGTTCTGAAAAAACAACAGCAATGATGTAATAGGTAGATATTCAGTCAAGAAGATTATGGAAATATATGAATAAGTTTTGAATTTCATGATGAGGCTTAGAGGTGCTTTCATATTAAAATATCTGCTCTTAGAGGCAGCTAGGTAGTGCAGTGGATAGAACACCAGTCCTGAAGTCAGGGGATCTGAGTTCAAGTCTGAAATGGGACACTTAATAATTTCCACTATAGCTGTTTGACTTTGGGCAAATCACTTAAACCCATTGCCTTGCAAAAACCCCAAAACAAAAATCTTCTCTTTCATCAATCCATTGTCAGTATATATACATACATACATATATATATATATATATATATATATATATATATATATATATATTCCTCTATATCTTAATAAATTGATGAATTGGTAGGAGTTGTTCTGGAATAACTATAAACTACCTAGCAGATGATTTTCTGATGATGAGTTTTAACTAGACTTGTCTTAAGACCCATAGTACATCACAGAGTCAGTTTTCAAAGTCTTCCGCTTGATAGGACCTGCCTGGTGCCTTTAGAGAATCCAGGATCCTTTCCATGCCAATAACGAATTCAAGAAGAATTTGTTGGTTTGGTTTTTCAAGGATCTTCCCAATGTGGAACTCCCCCTACCTTTCAAACTTTATCAGGTATTTCTGTTTCACTGTTTCCCATATTCCAGTCTCTATCTACTGGGTTGGAAAAGAGATTTTTATGATCCAACTTAACATTTTTCAGTAAATGCTTATTGAATCTATTATACCCAAGGGATTATCTAGGTACTGCATAAAGGAAGACAAGAACAAAATAGTACTTTTCTTTATGAAGCTCTTGCTCTGCTGAATAGGAAAGTGAGACATATCTTCACATCATATATATATATATATGTATATATATATATATATATATATATATATATATACAAACAAAATGCATGTAAAACATTTTTGAGATGGAGCTAGAACTCTAATAGCTTGAGGTATCAGTATTTTGGTCAATAAAAAGTATTTAAAATATATTATCTGCAAAGCAGATATATGTGATTGAATAATTATACATTATTGTTTACAAAATAATTGTTTTATTAATGTATGTTTCACATACACAGAGACATACACACACACTCAAACAGCAAATGAGCTGAGACTTAAAGGGAAAGTGATTTCCAATAACTAAGTTGAAAAGAAGAAACACTCCAGGCATGTATGTGATGAATTCAAAGGTTCAAAGGTAGAGAATGGAGTGTCATATAAAGGGAAAAGCAAGGTGAAAATCAGAATGAAATTCATAAAAAGATATGTGCAATAATAGCCAATACCATAATTTGTGTTCCACCTGTATTAGATCATGTCTTTATGAAAGTCATTTAAATAATTTCTCCAGTTCTCTATTTGTTTTTCTCTTCTACCCAGTGGCTTTGCAGTAAACTCCAACAATAATATCCCTTCTAGGTGACTTCTATTGAGACAGTTTCATGAAAATATTTTCTTTGCACTGTAAATCTCTCTACCATACTTCCATTTTTCCTGCTGTTTCCTAATGTTTGTAAAAACTTTTTTATGTACAGGGTGTCCTAAAAGTCTTAGTGCTACTAAAAATTTAAATGATCCTTTTTTTACTCTGGACAGCATTGTCTCTATTTTTTCTTTTTTGTTTTTTTCAAGGCAACAGGGTTAAGTGACTCACCCAAGGTACAGCTAGATAATTATAAAGTGTCTGAGGTTGGATGAACTCAGGTACTCCTGACTCCAGGGCCAGTGTTCTATTCACTACATAACCTAGCTGCTCCTGGACTTCCTTCTAATGAATCAGATATGTTTTTACAAAATCATATTAAACAAGAAACCAGAGGTATTCAGACTGGAGAAGACAAGGCTCAAAAATGGTATGACTGTTCATGAATGATTGAAGGGTTCTCAGGTAGGGCTGGTGTTCTATCCACTCCAGGAGGTGGAGCAAAAAGCAATGAGTATAATTTTCAAAAAGGAAAACTTAGGCTTGATGTCAGGAAAACATTTTCTAACAATTAGAGTTGTTCTAATATTTATTTGGAAGCTTGAAGCTGAGACTCAGTAGTCACTTGGGTATGTTATAATTAGGATTTCTTTTTTGTGGAGGTTGGTTAATTGATTTTGACTTAATAATTAAGACTAAGAAGACACAGGTTCTATACATGATATGATCAAAACAAATGAAGAAATTTTGATGGATAAATTCACTTTGGTTGGCAATATACTTCCAGGAATGTATACATTGACAATGAGCTTGACAAACTCATTGCCAGAGTTAACACAGTGTTTGGGAGATTCTGAAGGAAAGTGTGAGAGAGAAGACTGTCTACCAAATTGAAGGTCTACAGAGCTATTGCATTGACCTCATTGTTGTATGCCTGTAGAAACTATAATGGTTAAATTATTTTCCAGATATTTTACTAAATTTAGCAATCATTTGAGCCAAAATGGTTCATTCAATTAGTGACATGAAATAAATTTCTAAACTCAGTCTATCTTAAGCATCCTACATTTTAAAAACTGAAAAAACAAGACAGCAAATCAAGACTAGAGTTCCATAGACTTAATGCTAACCAAAGAGGGACTTGTTTTTAGAATTAAAATATAAATATTCATAAAATTAAAATCCCTAATGAAAATTGTTTTCATCGAGAAAAGCATTGGAAATTATTTCCTTTAGGCTACTCTGAAAAATCTTGTCACTGTGAACAATTATATTCTATTTCTTCATTTATGATAACAAATTCACAAATAGATTCTTTAGGTCCATCAAAATGATTTATCTTTATTTAACCTTGGGGAAATTTAACTACCCTCAGGCCCATTAAAATGTATGATGAATCAGGGGGAAAAAAATCAAGGTTGTAACTCAGTTGTTGTGGTTTCAGAGGAGGAAAACATAATGAATGAATAAACAATGTTAATGGGCTACCCACTCTTTGGGTGGGACTAATGGAAAGATTCCTGGTTTGAGCCTTCCAAGGGATACCAAAATGCCAGAGAAAAATGTAGCCAACTAAAGTATAGGGTGAAACATGAGAGAGTTTATGTAAAAGACCAACTCTGATCCTGAAGAAATTTTAGGGACAAAAAGACTTATTTAATTATTCCTGTGGTTAGTAGAAACTAAGGGAAAGAAAGAATAAAGGCTACTATTCCTCTAACAGGTTTAGAAGCAACAATAGTTGCATCAGCACCATCAATGACATAAACCACCTTGACATGATGTAGGGAAAAGTATAGGAACATGAGAGGCTTCCTGGGGTATCACACTCCCAAAAAGTGTGTTAGCTTGTCCAGAAGACAAGCAATTCAACTGACTACAGGTTGAGCTCTTAAAGGATATTATAGGGTACTATAGGTATAGGTAGGATGACTAGTAACTTAGCACAGATAATATAATAAGGGATAAGTTGATGAGTAACTCAGACTCAGTGTTGTTAGGAGGTTGTCCTTACCAGGCAGGGGCAAGGTACTTTCTAAAAGTTCCTGGACTCAATAATTTGAAAAATGTGATGGGATTTATATTGCCTTCAGCAATGTTAAATATAAGATACATGATCAGTGCAGTAAGAACAGATAAATTATAAAACATATTTTTTCATCCAATATTTCCTTTACATCAAATGGGTCTGGACATGGGAATTGGAAAGGAAATAAACAGATGTGGAGTATGACTTAAAAGTATTTTAATATTTCTTTCAAGGCATTTGGAGGGCTAAATATTCTTGTACTCTCACCAACTAAACAAAATTAATTAATCCATTATTGAAATTTTGTCACAGCTTGCTCATTTTTTCATTAATTTCATTTTAAATTCTTCTGTTGGAATCAAGTCACTTAGCTACCTGTTGTCACAGGTGTTTCTAGATTAAAGTGTTATAGACTTGGATCTTGATCAGGAAGTTTGTTGAGTAAAAACACATTTATCTAAAGATCTCACCACCTGTTTTTGTTTTTGTTTTTTTAAGAAGCTAATGTGACTACCACAATAACAAAATATTGTAAAATCTCAGAAGGAAAGTCAGAATTTCTTTCTCTACTCTGTGGAAACTTTCTTTCAAAATTAGTATCTTACATTAATATCTTTTTTAAAGAAAAATTTTATTTATTTTGAGTTTTACAATTTTTCCCGTTCTTTCTTCCCTCCCCCAACCCCCACAGAAAGCAGTCTGGTTAGTCTTTACATTGTTTCCATGGCATACATTGATCTAAGTTTAATGTGATGAGAAAGAAATCATATCCTTAAGGAAGAAAAATAAAGTATAAGAGATAGCAAAATTACATAATAAGATAACATTTTCCCCTAAATTGAAAATAATAGTCTTTGGTCTTTGTTCAAACTTCACAATTCTTTCTCTGGATACAGATAGTATTCTCCATCACAGAAAGCCCAAAATTGTCCCTGATTGTTGCACTGATGGAATGAGCATGTCCATCAAGGTTGATCATTGCCCCCATGTTGCTGTTAGAGTGTACATTGTTTTTCTAGTTCTGCTCATCATCTGGTTCTGCATCAGTTCATTGCATTAATATCTTTGTTATCTAATTATATACAAGAAATCATTTTGTTTCATTAATGTGATACCTCGGCCTTTCTCATCAATTCCCAGTCCACCAAGAGGCAGCAATTCTTTGAAAATAGTAGTATTGGTCTGCTATAGGACTTATAGTAACCACTCATATTTATAGAAGAGTTGGAAGATTTATCAGGAGCTTGTCTCATAAAAATCTTGTGAGGACATGTGCAAATGACTTAATGTCTTTTTTTAGGGATTAAAAAAAAACTACTGTGGTCTATGTTGGCAGTATGATTTAACCAAGGTCACACAGCTAATGTATCAAAATCAAGATTCTAATTCAGGTCCCCTGACTTTCAAATTCTCACTACCTACAATGATAGCATTAACTAATTTTCATGTTTCGAATTACTAGTGGCAAAAATGTGAATTAACATTTAATAAGGTCATTCAGTCATTCAAATACCATAGAAACACAGTCAGGAACACATAAGATTTAGCAACTATCATGATAAAGGAGCAGAAGACATGGAATGTGATATTGATGAAGGCAAAGTGCTTGTATTATAGCCAAGAATAATCTAGCCAGAAAAACAGATAATTTTTCCAAGGGGAAAATAGAAGAAAAGAGAATAAATGGAGTCTTTCTTCAAATGATAAGTAGTATGTATCTAAAATCAAGAGCAAGCATTATCTTTAATAGGTATAAATTCGAAGTCATCCCATTAAGATCGGGGTGAAGCAAGGATTCCCAATAGCACAAATATTATTCACTATTGTCCTAATGATGATATTTAGAGCAGTGAAATGAGAAAAATAAATTGAAAGAATAAAAATTGCCAAGAAGGAAACAAAACAACTATTTTTTGCAATATTCTTAGGATACCTGAAAGGATCAACTAAAATAATTGAAACAATAGCAATAGAAAACTAGCATAGAAAATAACATTATATAAATCAGCAGCAGCAGCAAGAGACACTTATCTTACAAATACTGTAGGAAGGAAGCAACTACTTATGTGACTTTTGAGTAAGTCATTTTGACTCCTCCAGTTTCAGCTTCCTTCTCTTTAAAATGAAGTAGCTATTTTAGATCTCCAAAATTCCTTAAACTAAATTCTGTAATCCTATGACATATGCACAAAAATATAATACTAAACCTTAACTATAATACAGGATAGACTATGATTAATGCTGAGTCCAAAGTACAGTTGCGTTTGGGAGAGAGACTGATTATTTCTATTTTGGAGGACAAGGGAAGACTTCATGGACCAGTTGGCATTAGAGCTATACCTTGAAGGATGGGCAGGAGTTAAAAGAGCAAAGATAGAGAAGTGGAATCATTAAGGGCATGGCATGAAAATCACACAGGCACCAATATGTTGGAAGCAGCTTTATCAAAATGATCTTTAAATTTTTTTCTGATGTCTACTTGTAATTTACAGATTCTTATATTAAAAGAATTGGTCTCTGAGAACTTAATTCATAGATGACTTGTATAACCCGATTTTTAAAAAGCATGTTGGTTTGGCTGTTTTTCATGTCCATATCCTTTTCTGCATCTTGGCCTTGACTTGTGGATGCTTCAATTTATTTTGCTGAAAGTTATTGCCATTTTATCATGGGCCTAAAAGCTTATCCCTGTTATAAATCAACTTCTAGATATTTCTATTTGTTAAACCACACTTAATCTCTCTAACAAAAGAAGACTTAAGGTCAGCCTATGGACTGATGGTATTTTTCCAATGGTTATTGTTCAATGTTTTCTAGGTTAAAAAAATCAGAGATTTCACATTGCTAGATCCTTAAGTCTTTTGGTTTTTTCAGCCATGGTTGTTGACAAATTTAAAGAGCCAAATACAGATAATAATACTGAAGACTCAGGAAGAAGGAAAAAGTCAAGGGTTACTTGAAGTGCTTGAGCCATAAGGATGGAGTTATAATGAGGGATGTGAACAGCAGTCTTATAGGTTGTGATCCAATTCTGAGATGATGAGTATTACTGAGCTGTATCTATTTTTCTGGCATCAAATAAGGATCATTTCAGGGAGTCCACATTTTGTATCATTGATCAGGAGGAAGTAGTCATTACAGGAAAAATGGTGAGTAGAAGGCTAAATCTGGAGACAGGAGACCTCTACATTCCAATTGTAGCTCAAATGTGTGTTTGATATACATAATCTCTATGAGCTTCAATTTATTTATTTATCAATGGAGGCTAATAAAATTTGTGTTTCCTATCTTTTAGGTTATTAGGAGGCAAGTGTTTGATGGTCTTTAAAATACTATGGACAAGGGCAGCTAGGTGGCATGGTGGATAGAGCCTCAACCCTGGAGTCAGGAGGACCTGAGTTCAAATCCAACCTCAGACACTAAAGAATTGCCTAGCTGTGTGACCTGTCACTTTAACCCCATTGCCTTCCAACCCCCCCCCCAAAAAAAAAAAACACTATGGACATGTTATTATTCCACCAGCATCACTGCCAGTAGCAGTATCAGTAGCATCTTCATCCTCATTCTCATCATTGTTGTGGGGTGATGGGAATTAACTCTAGATAGTATAGTGGACTAGGAATGGGGAAGACACCAGTTCAAATCCTGTCTCAGATACTTAGCAGGAAAATTATGAAGTTCAAATGAGAGAATGGATGTAAAGAACTGTAAAGTGCTTTATAAATTCTAATATCACTACTACCACTACTATTACTGCTGCTAGTTATTCTTATTATTAGACTATAGTCACCTTAAATCTGGTCATGATGATGTATTCTCAGAGTATTTTGCTATCCTCTTGATATACTGAAGCAATGTTTGAAGAATAATATAGATATCAAAAAGGAAATCATAGAAATAATCAATAATTATTTGCAAGAAAATGATTATAATAATACCAAAATTTATGAGAAGCTTCCAAGGCAGTTTTGAGAGGAACCTTTATATCTCTAAGTGTTTATATGAATAAAATAGAGGAAGAAGAGATCAATGAATTGGGTATACAACTAAAAAAGCTAGATAAAGAACAAATTAAAGGGCTCCAATTAATTATCAAATTAGAAATTCTGAAAAGCAAGGAAGAAATTAATAAAATTGAAAGCAAACACACCATTGATCTGAAAATAAAACTAAAATTTGTTGATTTCATTAAAAAGACATTAAAATAGTTAGACCCTTGGTAAATCTGACTAAAAAAAAAAGAAAGAAGAGAACCAAATAACCAGTACTCACCAAATGAAAAGATAATTTGGAGCTACTTTGCTGAACTGTATGCCAATAAATTTGATAAACTTGAGTGAAATGGATGAATATATACAAAAAAAATATTAACTACCAAGATTAACAGAAGAAAAGATAAAATATATAATTCCATTTCAGAAAAAAAAGAAATTGAAGTAAACATCAATAATCTCCTTAAGAAAAATTAGCCAGGTCCAGATGGATTTACAAGTGGATTATACCAAATATTTAAGGACCAATTAATTAATTCCTATTCTACATAAACTATTTAAAATGATAGGAGAAGGAGTTTTGTCAAATTCTTTTATGATACTAATATAGTGCTGAACCTCCAGGAAGAAGCAAAACAGACAAAAAATATTGTAGATTAATCTCTCTAATGAACATTGATGCAAAAATCTTAAATAAAATTTTAACAAAGAAATTGCAGCAAGTTATTACTAGAATAATGCACCATGATCAGGTAGGATTTATAACAGGTAGGCAAGGATGGTTCAATATTAGGAAAACACTGAACATAATTGAATATATAAATAGTAAAACTAACAGAAATCATATGATTACCTCAATAGAAGTTGAAAGAGCCTTTGATAAAACACAACATCCATTCCTATTGAACACATGAGAAAGTTTAGAAATGAATAGTTTCTCTTCATATAATAAATAGTATCTATCTAAAACATCAATAAATATTGTATGTAATGGGGATAAACTTGGAGATTTCCAAAGATTGGGGTGAAACAAGGATGTCCATTATCACCATTATTATTCAGTGTAGTATTAGAAATGTCAGTTTTAGCAATAAAAGAAGAAAAAACTGAAGGCATCATAATTGGCGATGAGAAAGCAAAGTTTTCACTCTTTGCAGATAAAACATGGTTTACTTAGAGAACCCAAGAAAATCATCTAAAAAACTACTTGAAACAAATAAATTTAGCAAAGTAGCAGGATATAAACTAAACCTACATAAAGCATCAGTCTTTTATATTTGAACAACAAAGTCCAAGAGCAAGAGATAGAGTTATTCCATTTTAAGTAAATATAGATAGCATTAAATACTTAGGAATCTACCTCCCAAGACAAACCCAGAAACTGTATGACCACAAATGACCAAAATAAAGTCAGAGATAAATAATTGGAAAAATGTCAATTGCTCATGGTTAAATCAAGCTAGTATAATAAAATGACAATTCTACCCAAATTAAATTACTTGTTCAGCTGCATACTAAAGCACCAAATAATTTTTTCACTAAGCTAGTAAAATAGCAACAAATTTCATCCGAAACAATGAAAGGTCAAGAATAGCAAGGGAATTGATGAAAAAAATGCAAAGGAAGGTCATATAACTCTATCAGATCTACAAACTATAATATGAAGTGGCAATCATCAAAACTGTCTGACACTGGTTAAGAAATAGAGTAATGGATCCGTGGATTAGGTAAGGTTCAAAAAGAAATAGTAGTAATGACTTCAGTAATCTGTATGACAAGCCCAATTATACTGGGATAAGAACTCATAATTTGAAAAAAAAGGTTGAGAAAACTGGAAAATATTATGGCAAAAACTGGGCATAGATCCATATCTCACACCCTCTACCAAAATAAGGTCAAAATAGGTATAGGATTTAGACATAAAGTGTGACACCATAGATAAATTAATAGACCAACAAATAAACTATCTATAAGATCTATGGAAAGGGGCCAAATTTATGGCCAAATAAGAAATTGAGTGCATTATAAAAATAAATTGTAAAAATGAATGATTTTGATTATATTAAATTAAAAGCTTTTTGCATCAGTTGTGCCAAAATTAGAAGGAAAACAGAAAATTGGGAAACAATCTTTACAACTAGTTCTTTTAAAAGTCTCATTTATAAAATATATAGAAAATAACTCAAATTTATAATGTTACAAGCCACTCCCCAATTGAGAAATAGTCAAAGGATTGGAATAGACAATTTTCAAATGAATAAATTAAAGCTATATCTAATTATATTAAAATGTTCCAAATCATTACTGATCAGAAAAATGAAAATTAAAATAACTATAAGATATAATCTCACACCTATCAAATTGACTAAGATGACAAAAAGTGAAAATGATCAATGCTGGACAAGTTGTGGATTAAATTTTGAAAAACTTTCATACCATATATTTGGAAAAATAAAATATCACTAAAACAAAACATAAAAAATTATAATATAGCTGTGCTTGTAAATGCTTACCAACTGGTTTTCTGTGGAGAAAAATGTTTAACTCTGAATTGCCGAGAAATTTATTTTTTAATTTAATCTGAATTATTAAATTACACAATAGATAAAACAATATATGAAACTCTCAATTGTAATGAGAGCTGATCCCTGAGGTACAAATGCTCACAGAAAAAAGCTTAACAATTGACTTCCCCAAACCAGAGTTAGCTCTAGTATACCCCTAGACCCTATGAAAATCACTTGACCTAAGTAGGTTATAATGGCATCCTCCTCATAGAATTATGTTGAAGATCAAATGATATAATGCATAAAATATTTTGAAAACAAAACACTATGTAAGTACAAACAGTTTTTTTTTGGTTGAAAAGGACTTTTGTTCCTTAATTTTATAAGACCATAATACATGCTGCTGTTCTATAGTTTTCAGTTGTATCAGTCTCTTTGTGACCCCATTTAGGGTTATCTTGATAATGATAATAGAATGGTTTCCCTTTTCTTTTCCAGATCATATTACAGATGAGGAACTGAGGCATACAGGGTTACCTGGGGTTGCAGAGGTAGTAAGTGTATGAAGTCAGATTGAACACAAGAAGATGGGTCTTCCTACTACTAGTTCTAGCACTCCATCCACTGCACCCTCTAGTTGCCCTTACCCAAATTATAAAATGATAAAATAAGGACAGAATTTCTGCAAAAGATTCTCTACATATTTGTAAAATAATTAACTTCAGATTTATAATAGCAAGCAAAATATAATTTGATTGATAGAAATTGGGCTTTCACATAACTTTTTAAGAGCCCATTAATCACATAAAAAATATAAATCAAGATATTCTTTCTGAAGTAATTTTAAATCAATTGATTTTTAATTCATCAAAGCTTTCATGAATTCATGTTATTTGTATTGTTTTATATATCCAACCCCTTAATCTCCTATGAGCTTCAGTTGGAGTTGGTTATTAGACACTTTGAACTGAATGTCCTATTGACATCTGAAATTGAGCATGCCTAAAATAAAACTTATTTTGTTCTCCCACAAACAACAAAACCAGCACAAACAAAAATACAAAACCAAAAAACCCCAAACTAAAGAAAACATGCCTTCTTTTGAATTTCTCTATTTACCAATGGCTAGTTCAATCATGGAGGTTCTTAATTTCATTTCTATCCTTCACTCCCTCTCTTAACACATACATTAAGTTAATTTATCGGCTTTGTCATTTCTAACCCCACAATGCTTCTTGCATCAATCCCCTTCTCTGTCATCACCCTTAATCCAGACTCTCTTTATTTCTTACTGGTTCTATTATAACAGTCACTTAACTGATCTCCCTCTTTCACATATCTCCTTACTCCAATCCATCTATTATACTTTTGCCAAATTAATTTTCCTAAGTTAAACTAAAGTCTAAGTAATAATAATTACTATTAATTGGTCTGGGATGAAGCAGAAAACAATTCTTGCTTTACACAAATTCTTTATGTAAATTCATTCTTTTATGTTACAACATTCAAATCTTTGAAGTTAATGATCTTCCTACTGATCTTCACTTAGTTAAGTGACACTTCCTTTCCTTTTTCTATCATGATTTCAAATTCCATTAATAATTCTTTTCACTTGTTTTTGAAGATATGGATTATTTATTAATTTTCCAAAATGTATTATTCAAAGATGAATGCAGCACTTTAGAAATTGTCTGAACAGAATAAAGTACATTATAGGATATCAAAATAACCTCATTGTTTGATATATTGTATACGCCTGAGATGTTCAGCTTTTTGAAGTAAAGACTTATGGTGAAAATAATAGTTATCTTCCACTAATTAAAGGATTATCATGGTAAAAAAGGAATTAGATTTGTATTAATTTGTTCTCCTTTTCTCCAGCAAGAAAACTGGGGACAATGGATGCAAGTTCCATGGAGGGAAGTTTAGACTTGATGTTTGGTAAAGATTTCCTAGCAATTTGAAAATTGACTATCCTGTGAAGTAGAGGATTTCCTCTCATAGGAGCTCTCCAAGTAGAGATTGGATCTGCCTTTTTTCAGAAACATTTAGACATTTTTTCAACCAACTAGCAAATATTTTCTTTACCTTTCACCTCTGCCACCAAGTCCTCCTCACCAAAAATGAAAATCTTATTAACAATATGAACAGTCAAGCAAAATTGTATGCCTAATTTTGCATATTTAGACCAACATTTCTGTCAGAAATGTTGAATTGTTTCTTTTTAATTGCCTCAAATTGGGCTACTTCATCCCTGAAGTCATCATGCTTTTTTTTGATTTAGTGAGTATAAGACTATTTTTCAAGAAAGGCTGTCATGCTGTCTAGTCTTCTTCTTTTATCCAATACTAGTACAATTAATTTTTAAAAATTCATAGATAGGCTATGATTTTACATATATTATTGGAGACTTCCATCATTTTAGATTGTCAATTACTTCAATATTGACAAAATCAATTTTTTTTGGAAAAGAGAAAAAGTGGGTAAGTGTTCCAAATACTGAAAACCATGACTTCTAATTCCTGACAAGATTCTGAAATTCTTGATTAATTATGTTGTTAGTGTATATTTAGAAATGGAAATACTGATCAATTAAAACTTGCACGACTTCTCAAGTACAGATTGTGCCAGATTGACCTCATTTTAGGCAGTATAATACAATAAAAAGTATGCCACATTTGGAGTTGGAAGACATTGGTCTAAACCCTAGATTTCCCACTTTCTGGTTGTGTGAAGTTGAGTGAGTCAAAACATCTCTGTGACTCAGTTTTCTTATCTGTACAGTGATGGATTTGGACTAGATAGTCTCTGAGGATACCACCAACTCCAAACCTATGTTCCTATAATCCTTTGATATAGAATCACTAGATTGCTAGACCATAAGAATGCTTGAGACAAAGTATAGCTACTTTTGAATTCAGCATTCAACAATGCTACTCAAGCTATCTTCATGAATAAAATGAAGAGATGTGATCTATATTATGGTAGATTTTAAAATCCTTTTGGATTTATTCTGTTATCTGATGTAGTAGCTATTTATCCCAGTTTTTAAATTTGAAAAGCCTATATTATTACTCTTCATTAATATTATTGATCAAAACTATTGAACAGAACAGAACCAAGCAAAAAGTCCTGTGGTAAGCAACTAGTGTTGACTCTCAAAGTTAACTGTTATCCATAAAAATATTCCTTGAATAACTTTAATTAAATATTTTACATCTAAAGCAAATCAACATTTTTAAAAAATTTACACCAGTATCTTAATAGTTATAAAGAATGGAATATAAAAGTTTCATGAATTTCTATTCTAGTCAAAATATATCAGAAAAAATAATAAGGAAAAAATCAGAAAGAAATTCTATTCCAAATTTCAAAAGCTTCATAAGTGTTTTTATCATTTCTGTTTCTTTGGAGTATGTAAAGTTGGGCTTTAAAATACTGGAATAGGAGATGCTAATCATGACATAAGGGACATTGGGGGTAAGGTGGATTCTGAGGTAAAGAGAATTTGCTTCATTCAATTCTTTAGATCTGATATCTAGAAGTAAGAAAACAGGATAACCTTCACCTCATCCAGCTTGGGAGGAAAGCTGAGAAAAATCATATCACTAAGAATGACTAAGACTCAAAATACAAGATTATTAATGGTATAGCTATTAATAGAAATATATAAAAGGGATAATGAGACTACTGGCTCCAAATAACAGAATGACAAAAACAGAGCATATCCTGGAAGATTCAGATTCCTGGAAAATTAGTATGGCATGATACAAATTGGTTTACTATTCAATTATACTGTCAAAAATTATAGAATATGTAAGTCAAGAACCTTCAATTAATTTTCTACTTGGGTAATAAATCTATACCTGCTCCCTTCATGTTCTCACCATATATTCACACTCATGTTTCTTATTTCTTTAAGCCCCATCATTCTTGCTCTTGCCTTACAATTTCATTGAAATTGTGTCTCTAAAACTATGTTTGATCTCTCTTGAGATAACCCCTTATGAAATTTTAAGGATAGTACTAAAGCTCTTCTTTACATCATTAGATCCGTGCATATAGAAGGTTTTCAACAAATGTTTGCTTAATTTTAATTTGTTATTCTTTCTCTTTTTTGCAGTTTTTTGATCTCTCTCTATGAATCATTAGATGTCATTGATAAAAACACAGATTTTAGAGATTTCAGTTTAAGTTGAAGCTCTGATATTTATTAATTATGAGATGATCAGATACTTTACTTTAATTCTGAGCATCAGTTTTCTCATATCCAGTGTGGAGTTAATGGTATACTAAATGCAGGTCTTGTAAAGAATTTTTTTTTGAAAATCTAAAAAGTATTATATAATGTGAATTTTTTCTTGCTAGGGGTATTATATTTATTATTGTTGTTACTGCTATTATTATTATTATTATTATTATTATTATGTGCTAATATATAGCCATGTTTCACAAAATTCTCTGATTACATTTCCATGAATACATTATTCAATATTCCCTTTCTGTGATATATTTATATTATTTCAAATTTAATTCTTAATGACTAATATGCTTTCATAGGGAATTCATTTACTACAATGTTTCCATATCCTGTGTACTACCATGGACAAAGAGGAGTTCTATTGATAGAAGCATGGGATACTCCATGGTACTTTTGGTTCAGTAAAAAAAATGACTTCACATGATCCCAGATAAATTCTGAAAAGGTTTTTGCTTTGAAGTGAGTGATATTTAGAGTTATTCACAGATTATCATAGATTACTTGGATTACCATCTAAGACTACAATAAAACAGTTAGAATTTATATAATATTTAAAATTTTCAAAGCACTTTACAAGAATTATCTTGTTTTCTCATCACAACAATCCTGAGAGGCTGGTGCTATTGCTATTCTCATTTTAAAAATGATAAAATTGAGTGACAGAACAAATGACTTGCTAATGATATAGCTAATGAATATAGCTAGTAAATGTCTGAGATATGTTTGACCTCAAATATTCCTATTTTGGGGTCCAGCTGTCTACTCACTTTGCTGTTTGGTTTCTTTTAATATTATGCCAAGACCAGTAACTAATGGAATAGGCATAATTGGTAGTCCTTCCATGGCTGTGGAGAAGAACAAAGAAAAAATATATGACTTATGTGGATGATGGAGGTTTAGAATCAGGTTTGGAGTGGTTTATATTATAAATTGTTAGAGAAAGAGTAATATATATTGTAATCATAAAACTGAGGGACTAATTCAGTGGATATAATAAAGGAATGGTGTATGGGTGTGGAAAAAGAAGGAACTTTTATAGATCTGTCTATATAGACCCTTGTGGGGTAATTCAAATATTTGGAGAGCTATGATGATTAAGTCCTGGTAGTTACATACTATTTTTAAATTTATTTTCATCCACCCATATGAACATGTATATTTTTAAGTTACAAAATTTCCTTCCACCCGCCCCGGTTCCCACCTCCCTATCCTCAGCAGTGAACAATTGAGTTAACATAATATATATATATATATATATATATATATATATATGTACATATATATACATATATGTATTGATAAACATTTTTACAGATAAGTTATATTTGGTATGAGGAATTAGGATTAAGGGAAAGAGACATGTAAGAGAAAATTTTTAGAAAGTGTTCATCAGATTCTTAAGAGTTGGGTTTTTTGTATTTTTTATTTTGTTTTGTTTTTCTTCTTCTAGATGGGGATAACATTGTCTGTAGCTGGTCTAATACAGTTGTCCTAGCTCTCTGTACTGCTGAGAGGAGCTACTTCCATCAAAGTTGCTGTTCTCACAATGTTATTGTCAATATATACATTGTTCTCTTGGTTCTACTCCCTTCACTCAGCATCAGATCCTGTAAGTCATTCCATGCTTCTCTAGAGTCCAAACATTTAGTTTCTTATAGAACAATAATATTCCATAGTATTCATTAACCATAACTTGTTTAGCCATGCCCCAATTGATGGGCATCCCTTCAATTTCCAATTCATTGCCACTGAGAAAAAGAGCTGCTGTGAATAATTTGGAATCATGTAGGACTTTTCCCTTTTTATATTTTTTTTTTCTGGATATAGACCTAGAATTGGAATTGCTGGGTCAAAGGGTATGAACAGTTTTACTGCTCTTCGGGCATAGTTCCCTATTGCTTTCCAGAAAGACTGATTTCATTTACAACTCCACCAGCAAGGCATCAATGTCCCAATCCTCCCACAACCTCTCCAACAACACAGATTATTTTCCCTTTGTCTCATCTTGTCAATCTGATAGCTGTGAGGTGATACCTCATTGTTGTTTTAATTTTCATTTCTCTAATCATTAATGATTTGGAGCATTTTTTTCATATGATAACATATAACTTTAATTTCTTCATCTGAAAAATGTCAAATGTCTTTTCATATCCTTTGACCATTGATCAATTGAGAAATGCCTTGTAACTTTACAAATTTGATGCAATTCTTTATATATTTTAGAGATGAGACTTTTATCAGAATTCTTAGTTTCCCAGCTTTCTGCTTTCCTTCTAATTATTGCAGCATTTATTTTATTAGTGGAAAACCTCCTTAATTTAATATAGCCAAAACTATTCATTCTAATTCTTGCTTGGTCATAAATTCATCCTCCTTTCCAAAGATATGTTACAGCATTTTTTAGTCTATTAATTTATCTATGGTGTCATTCTTTTCTTTTTTAGGTTTTTGCAAGGCAAATGGGGTTAAGTGGCTTACCCAAGGCCATACAGCTAGGTAAGTATTAAGTGTCTGAGACCGGATTTGAACCCAGGTACCCCTGACTCCAAGGCTGATGCTTTGTCCACTACGCCACCTAGATGCCCCATTATGCCACCTAGCTGCACCCCCCCAGTGTCACTCTTTATGTCTAAATCTTGTACCCATTTTGACCTTATTTTAGTGTAGAGCATGGAATATGGATCAATGCCTAGTTTTTGTTATACCATTTTTCAGTTTTCCCAACAATTTTTGTTATATAATGAATGTTTATCCCAGAAGTAATGTCTTTGGGTTTGTTAAATAGTGGATTGCTATAGTCATTTCCTGTGGTTTCTTTTGAACTTATCCTAATCCACTGATCCGTTATTCTATCTCTTAACCAGTACCAGGCAGTTTTGATTATTGCCACTTTATAACATAGTTTTCAATCTGGTAGAGCTAGGCCACCTTCCTTTACACCTTTACATTTTTTTCATCTGTTCTCTTACTATTCTTGACCTTATGTTACTCAATATGAATTTTGTTACTATTTTTTCTAGCTTGGTAAAGTAGTTATTTGTAGTTTGATTGGTATAACACTGAATAAGTAATTTATTTAGGGTAGAATTGTCATTTTTATTATATTAGCTCTACCTAATTATGAACATTTGACTTTTTTCCAGTTATTTAGATCTGACTTTATTTTGGTGAGATGCAGTTTCATAATATCTGATTGGCATGATTTTGTGATTTCTAGCATCTGCATGAAGATTGTGAATGTGAACATAATTATTGATAAGTGGACAATGGCTTGGGTGGTGGAAAGTTAGTCTTTGCTCAATGAGGGATTAGAGACTCCTTTTTGGTCTTGAGGAGTCAAAATTTCTTATTATTGTTTGGTTGAAAATTATAAGGGTCAGAGATCAGAAAAAGTATACTAAATCCTTGGGAAATGATGAAGAAATATAGTTTAAGATTCAGACACTAAAAAACATGCTGAGTTTGAGTTTCCCAAGCACTTTAAAACAATTGACAGCACTTATAGGTTAACTGGTGCTCTGTTTATGTTTATACTTTAACTGGAAAAGGTCAGTTCCACCCTTAGATGTTCTTTATATATAACAGACAGTCCCATGGTTCTACCTGAAGAGTTATCACAGGAGAAATAGCTATCTATAAAATATAGCAGGCATAATATTTTTTAAAAGACATTGACAAAGTGAACCACATCCATGACAAGATAGCAGGATGGTGAGATTTTAAACCAAGACAAATTACTTCAAGGACTCTCTAATCCTTAAACTTTTTTATTATCAGCTTATTTTCTACAAATATATTGATTAGAATATTTTTTCAGTGGCAGCTAGGTGGCATAGTGGATAGAGTACTGGCTCTGGAGTCAGGAGTACCTGAGTTCAAGTCTGACCTCAGACACTTAATGATTACCTAGCTGTGTGGCCTTGGGCAAGCCACTTGACCCCATTGCCTTGCAAAAAGAGAAAGGAATGTTCTTTCAAACTCACCTCTTTATTTTAGAAACTCCAAATTTTCCAATGACTTGTATTGACCCTCCAGGGTTCAAGCTAGCTTGTCAGCAAAGTACTTACTGAAGAATTTCCATGAAAGTAACCTGTAGCTTTTATTTTCCTGTTCTCTCCCTATAGAATTAATAAAGAGGAAATAAACAAAAATATTAAGTATCAAGAAGTTTGATAATCAATATTTAGTTCCATAATGCTATTTTCTTAATTCTTGTTATGTTGGTGAACTTAAACCCAGAGCCCTGCATTCTAGCTATATTCTCCTCCTTTGTAAAAGATTTATTGGCAGCCTAGAAACTTGTCATTTATTTACAGAATCTAAATTTTCTCTCTCTACACTACTGAAAGTCCATTTGCTTTGACTAGGACCCAGAAAACAGCCAAATTATCTGTTGCAAATATTCATTCTCAGACCCCATGTCAATGAGGAATTTTAGACTCCATTCTTATATAACAAGGAATTCTATGCTTCAATTTATTCAGATCACTTTTTTATTCCTTCTTCCTATTCACAATCTTCTTTTCTTCTATATTCCTCACAAAATGTCAAGAACTCTTTAAAAACCTCAATTTTCCCTGTACTCAATTTCATTTAATTTATGATCCTGTTAATAATGTTTAACATGTATATAGTGACTCATGTGTTTCATAGTTCTTTGCACATATCTAATCTGAGCTTCATAATACTGTTATAAGATAGGTATAATAGGTAGGTATCACCCCATTTTGTAGATGAGGAACTGTAGCACTAATGAATTTAGTGGTTTGCGTGGAAAACAAATCTAGATTTGTTCTGACTCCAAGTTTAAACTTCACTTCCTCCTATATACAGTCATTTCCCTCTTTGCTGGAATCCCCAGCTCTATCCTCTCCTTTGATAAAGAGAAAGGGATGACAGGAGTTTACAAACTTCCATCAAGTGACTTTTGTCTTTACTTTTTTGGGGGCTTGTGTTTGTATTATCTTTCTTTAATATAAGAAATGGGGGAATGGCCCTTTCTCTCTCTCTTATGATACATTCAAAGTGATAACAGGAGGTTTGGCCAGTGAGTTTAGTCCTTATAGGGAATTTGCAGAGTGATTAGCTGAAGTGTTTGTAAAGAAGTGGTTGGGAATCCATAGAAATATGCTAACATTTATTGACATTACCTTGGAGGAATTTAGTTTAATGGCAGGGTCTTGGAGATTTGATGTTTGGAAAGATGTTTCTTGTCAGTATCTTTGCTTGGTTGTCTTAAGAACTGAAGTATTTCCATTCATTCTCTTTGGGACTCCTTGTCTGGCTCTTTTTCAGTGTAAAATGGAGCAATAATGGGAGAGATTTTTAGGGATTCTCTATCTGACAATGATGTGTGGTCTCTGAAAACAGCCATACCTTGGTTCCAGGAGTTGTAATTTAATTTTAGGTAAGAGGCTAGAGATAATTGTGACTTTGAGTTTAGAGAAGTAGATCAAGTCAGGATATAAGTAAATGCTTAGTTTGGCATCCAGCACAACATCAAGGCTCTGAGGTAAGCAATGACTTTCAGGTTCTAGTCAAGTGTAGCCCAGACAGAAAATTCATCCAGTAGTATTGCCATTTTTAGCTCTAAATTAGTTAAGGTCAATGTTTTATAGAAAAATGCATTAAGTCTTAGTCTACTCTTCTTGAGTAGTATTGATGCACATGTGAGTTCTTAGGGTTTGGAGAGAATTGTTTGCAGTTCTGTTTTTCTTATAACTTTGTAATAAATGATCTGTTGGAAAGTTAATTGATGTTAATTGGTTAGATAGAACAAGGACATTAATCATTGACAGATAACAATGAGGAGAATATGCCAGAATAGGGGATTGAGCCAATAGCATTAGAGGAGAAATACTCAATCCTCAGGGATACCCCTCAGTCCTTGAGGAGGACACATAACCAATCATATTCTGGGAGATTGAGGAAAAAGGACTGCTTATTCTTTTAGAGCACTGTGATCCTAACAATGATGCAAAATATAATCTTGCCTTAAATTATAAATAGCAGAACAATTTTTAAACATTATATTTAAAAATTATTTGAATTCCAAAAATATTTGAATTTTCCTTTAGTCCCTTCCTTACACATTGAGAAGGCAAACAATATATTTGAAATCAAAAACAGCACATTTTTGATGGAACATATTTTTATGCATACTATACAGTTATTTTAATTATTAGAGTAGTATAGTAATTTAGTATATTATTTTGATCATCTTAGTTAATAATAATAATAATAACAATAATAGCATTTTCATAACATTTTAAGGTTTACAAAGCACTTGATAAATATTAACTCATTTCACCTCAGAATAACCCTGGGAAGAAGATGCTATTACTAACCTCATTTTACAGTTGGAAACTGAGGCAGAGCTGGTAATTGTTTAAAGCCAAATTTGAACTTAGGCCTTCCTGTGTCCAAGTCCTATGCTCTATCCACAATACCATTTATTTTGCCACAGCAAATACATAAAATATATAGATGATATCACAATGAATGGAAAGATGAAGGCTTTGGTTATATCACCTTCCCCTAAACACCCCCCCAAGAAGAATGAATGTAATAGTTTAATTTTGCTTATTCTTTTTAATTGATATTTTATTTTATTTTTATAATTATATATTATTAAGCATTTTCCACATTCATCCACTTACTTATTTGTACACCTTTTTCTACCCTACTCTCTTCCCACATGCTAGTGCTTAGTGGTGAATAGTCTGACAAAAGTTGTACATGTACCATAGTGTTTCATCTGTTCACATATTAGTCATTTTGTGAATGAGAAATTATGACTAAGAGAAAAGGAAGAAAATCAAAGGATAGTAAGGAAAAAATATAAGAGAATTTTTTAAAAAAGTGAGTATAGTATTCATTCAGATTCTGTGGTTCTTTTTGTTCTTTTTTTTCTTTTCTCCTCTGTATATGAATGGTGCTGTCTGTAACTTCTTCCACAACATCTTATCCTAAATCTCTCAACTCCTGAGAGGAGCTACATCCAACATAGTTTTCAACTCACAATGTTGTTACTAATGTGTACAGTGTTCTCTTGATTCTTCTTCCTTTACTCAACACAGTTCCTGTAATTCTTTCCATGCCTTTCTAAAGTCTGACCATTTATATTTTCTTATAGAACAATAATACTCTGTATATTCAGTTGAGTGAGTCCCCAACTGAAGAACATCCCTCAACTTCCATTCTTTGCCACTTCAAAAAGAGTTGCTATTAATATTGAACATATGGAATTTTGGCCCCCCCATTTTTATGATATCTTTTCAATATAGGCCTTTGCTTATTCTTTACAATAAAAATGAAGTGGAAATTTAATTGTCAACATAAAGAAGGATCAAGTTTTTTTTCAGCGCAGAACTTGCATGGGGTTTTCAGAGCCTTACCCACAGTGCAGATATCCAGGGGATCATAGAAACTTAGATGAAGCAAAACATTTTCAATAAATATTTTAAAAATAATTTTGTGCAGCTTTAATTAGCTTCCATGATGCTACTCATAGATGGCCCATAGAAAGATTTTGGTTGATAAATACTACTATTAAAAATGAATTTTGCTTAATATATTTTAATGGATAAAAATAAAATTTGAAAATAATGATAAATACTCAACATTAATGACCAAACTACAAAGTATAGTAATGCTGATTATAGAAAATGACAAGTAGTACTGAAATATAGGAAATTAGCTAACATGTTACCCAGACAGAAGAAAAAAGCAATGCTATTTTCTTGAAAAAATTGCTAAAGATAAATGCCTTTGCCTTTATTTTTCCACAGTAGAATGTGTGTGTGGGGGAGGTAGGGATATGGTGGCAAGGAGAAGTAATAGATTTCTGTTAATTGAAAAAAAAACCTTAAATATTGAGCATTTGGGTAAGGGCTGTAGGTATGGAATGTTGAATGAACTTTTGATTTGAGTTTCACTTTCATACAAGAGAGCACTTACTGTGTAAATGTTACAAGAGAGTACCCACTGGGTAGGGGTAATCCAAAAGCCTTTGCAATGTAAAAATAAAGGTCATTAATAAAAGATTCTGTTTACTTATATAAGAAATGATGAAAGTGATGGGTTCATGGCACACCTGGGAATATTTATATCAAATGAAGAAGAGTAAAATAAACAGAACCAATAGTTCAATTTATGCTATAATGACATAATAAACACAAACAGCTTTCAAAAATTTAGTAATTCTGATCAATGTGATGATCAGGTGTGGTTCCAGTGATGACCAATGTTAATGGTCTCAAAAATAGTAGATTTAGAGAGCAGAATGAGAAATGAATGTTTTAAAGAACTCCAATTTAGAATCTTCCTTTGTTTGATTATATTTGTTATGAGATTTCTTTTCTTTCATTTGGATGATAAAGTGAAGTGAAGAGGAAATAGATTTTTGTAAATAAAAAAGAATTTAATTTTTAAAAAATTCAATATCCTTCCCTTATTGTCATCCTCACATATTTGTATTCTCATCTTTATTTCAGTTGAAATTAGCACTTGTATGCCATAATCAACATACCTACATGCTTGAAAAATACCTCCTTTAGGTTTACATTTTATTCTCTGCTCCAATGAAATGAGTTATACTCTTAGAGATCCTTATCTAGAGATTTTGGAGTATTGTTTGCAATCTGAGACAAAGGAAAAGACAAGGAAAAAAAAAAACCAGGAAGACACGATGAGATAATACAGGACCATCAGATTGTTTCTTTAAAGTCTGGGGAGAGGGCATAGTTCTCTTTTCCTCCCTGTTTAAAAAGATTCTCCTGACAGGAGAGTGTGTGGCAATTTAGTGCAGTGAATATGTTGTTTTGTAGTCAGAGATTCAACTGGGGCCTCTACTGCTTACTAGCTAGGTGACTAACTAGGGGAACAATCACAGTTAAGAGACTGATATAAATGATAAACCAGTTAAATGAGAATGAAAAAAAATCAGTCAGACAGGGAGAAGAAGAAATAAGAGAATAAAAGTCATGGAAACTTATGGAGAAAGAGTATTTAGGGAGTAGGGGGTTCTTAAAAAGTGTCCTCTGAAGAGCTCAGAAAGGATAAAGATTGAAAAAAGTCATTAGATCTGACAATAGAGAAATCACTATTAAAATTGAAGAAAACAATTTCATTTCAATGGTGAACTCAAAAGTTAGACTGCAAAATATTGAGAAGACTAGACACCAGGGAGTGAAAGTAAAGAGAATATCACAGACTTGGGAAAATAACTTCCATCAGCATTTTAGGATAAGTCCCTATAGATGCAAAGAATCTTTACAAAGAAAGGGAGGTGACTCCAATGGGGAATGAGGGAGAAATACATTAATTAGGATGGAAGAGCTCACTACGAAGCAGGAGGGGCACTTGAGGGGTTAGAGAAATTGCCCTGTTGTGCTGACCCTCACAATAAAAAATGCTTTGGTTTGCTTAAATAGGGGCAAAATAGAACATCCTGGAACTTTACCACATCATGCTAATTTATTCTCTAAATAAACAAAGGCGGTTAACACTGGATTTAAATAAATACTAGCATTTATATAGATATGTGTTTCTGTTCATCATGTTACAATTATTATTTCATTTGATCCTCACAACAATTCTGAGAGCTGCTATTATTATCCTTATTTTAAAGATGAGGAAATTGAGGACAAAAAGATATTTGATTGACTTGCCAAGTCTAACAAAACTGCTAAGTCTGAGATCAGATTTAAACAGAGGTCTTCCTGATTCTAGATCCTAAACATAATCCACTGAATGAAAATGAATACTAAAATGCATAAATTAATGTAATAATGTAAATCTAACAATAATGATACTATACATATTTAATAATGAATAATTTAATATAAAAGAATATGAATGAAAAATAAATATGGCAAATACAGAGAAACATGAGAACGCATATATGAACTGATAGAGTATGGAATAAGCAGAATCAGGGAAAATAAAATCCAGAAAAGAATAACAATATGATAATTGAAAATAAATGCCACAAAATTAAAATGATTGAGTGAACTGTATAGATGAGATATGAGGAGACACCTTCTTCATTTCTTTGCAGGGAAAGGGTGGAGGCATCAAGTGGAAAACTGCTATGTTATCATATTTTCTTTTTTTTAGTGGGGTTAAGAGACATACCCAAGGGTACACAGCTAGAAATTATTAAGTATCTGATTCTGGATTTGAATTCATATTCTTCTGACTCTAGGAGTGGTGCTCTATCCACTGCAACACCTAGCTGCCCAGAATTTTTAAAAAAATGTTAGTTGTGCTGAACTTTTCCTCCTTTTTAAATGAGGAAACATTAACTTGGAGGGGTCGAAAAAGGTACATGATTGAAAATTTAGGTGATATAAAATCAAATAAATCTATTTTAAAGACCTAGGCATTCAATAAAATGTGGAAAAAAAGTTTATCTTACAATGCCAATTTCTGGCAAGGGAGTCCTTCTGTCTCCAAGAAGGAAGTTGTGTCCCTGTAGTAATGATGGCAGACAAATCAAATAACTGTCCCAAGCCATTGCCCACTCGCATGCATTTTTTTTAGGTTTTTGCAAGGCACATGGGGTTAAGTGGCTTGCCCAAGGCTACACAGCTAGGTAATTATTAAGTGTCTGAGACTGGATTTGAACCCAGGTACTTCTGACTCCAGAGCCGGTGCTTTATCCACTATGCCACCTAGCCACCCCCTCTCATGCATTTTCAGTTTTTGGAAAGGATAAAGGGAACCCACATTTCTAGCAAAAGGAATTGTCAAAGGTTTCACATTATTATGAGTGTTGACTAGTAATTAAAGGAAGAGATTTGTACATTATGTCTTGTGATGACCAGTGCCTTAGCAATCTTTCAGCATTTTGTTAATGATATTCCAACTGATCTTCTGGATCAATTTGTTATTGTGTGCCTTGATGACATTTTGATATTTTCATACCACAGTTAGGATCAAGTCTCCAAATTCTGGGAAATGTTAGCATGGTTGTAGCACCCTATTTGAAAAATGATAGAGAAACAAGCCACAGTTTTTTCAACCTCAAGTTTTCTTTGTGATTCACTTTGGGACCAGATGGATCCATGAAATATAAAATCTTTATTAGATAGGGTGAGATTCCCTGGACATATGAGCTTACAGATTATTATTATTACCATTAGAATTTTATGAAAGAGAACTCAAAATTAGATTTTATGAAAGGGATTCTATTTCACACTGGGGAAGAGGAATATGATAGAAATAGACTCATTTCTACAGCTCTTAAAAGCTGTAGAAAGAACTGCAAGGTAAGAAATGTTTTACCAATTAATCTTTGCTAGAAATTATATTTTATTGCTTAAGAAATTGTTCACAGTAAAGGTAGTTCAAGAGTGCCAAATTATCATGGCCATAATCTGAAGGCAACACCTTGTGATTCTCCAAGGGCTCATAGTGGGATTTTTCTGGGGAATTTTGTAGAATCCACAGATGACATGCAAAATCTAGCAGATCACATAGAGTCTATGAAGAAATACTTAACCCAATTTTAAAACAAGCTCTTGTTAAACCCCCTATAAAATAAAAATTAAAATATCAAGTTCTTTGATATTAGGGAAAGGACAAATTTTTTTTCGTGGATTTTCTAGATTAAGGAGACACTACAGCCTTAACCCCCATAATGTGGAAGGAATAAATTTAAAAATAATTTAAAAATAATCACTTGACATGAATGTCTATTGCAGATGGTTTCAAGAGATCACAGTTTTCAAACAAATTTTAGAGGTTATGACAGAAGAAATTAGGGTTTATTTATTCCTCAAAAAAGTATCATATAGGGAGCCAAGGTGGTGACAAGAATGGAATGTTTCTTAGGTGCGCTCTCATAAAACTCATAAGCTAAGGACTCTAATTAAATTTTCGAGAGACAGAAGCCACAGAGGGACCCAGTGAGGCAGTTCCCCTACTCAAGGTAACCTGGAAAAGAGCAGAAAGGCTCTGCTCCCTGGGGTCGAAGGGCTGGCCTGCCAGAGGGTGGCCTGCCAGAGCGAGATAAATTCAGTCTCCCGGAGGCAGCCCCAGGGTGCTGGGAGCCCAGATCCAGGAAATAGAAGCAGGTGGAGGAAATAGAAGCAGGTGGAGCTAGTAAGCAGCAGCTCCCAGGGCATGAGTGTTGAGCCTAAGGAGGGAAGTGAAGAGAGAGAGAGACTGCCTAGCTCTGTCCTTAGGCCCTGGAACAGGACTCGGGCTCTGAACACATTCAGATCCTGATCGCAGTCTAGGCCCCCCCCATAGAACAGCAGGGCCCCCTCCACCTCAGCCCCATGGCAGAGGGGGACACACATGGTCATTCACAGACCAGGAGGGAGGACAGAGCCTCACACACTGAGATCCTTGTGGGAGTGTCCCAAAAGCTCAGGAAGCACACCAAAAACGTGCTCAGGCTGGGAAAATGAGCAAGCAGAGAAACAAGAGGAACACCATTGAGAAATATTTTGCATATGAACCCAAGAAGGATCAAAACACTCAGTCTGAAGATGAGGAAGCACAAGCTCCTGCATCTAAAGACTCCAAGAAAAACAGAAATTGGGCTCAGGCTATGACAGAGCTCAAAAAAATACTTTGAAAATCAAATGGAGATAGAAGAAAAACTGGGAAAAGAAATGAGAGAGATACAGGAAAAACATGCAAATGAAGTCAGCAGCCTAGTCAAGGAAATCCAAAAAAATTCTGAAGAAAATATCATGCTAAAAACCAGCTTAGGTCAAATGGATAAAACAGTTCAAAAAGTTAGTGAGGAGAAGAATGCTTTAAAAAGCAAAATTGGCCAGATAGAAAAAAAGAGATAAGAAAACTCTCTGAGGAGAAAAAATCCTTCAGGTAAAGAATAGAATTCAGGGAAACTGATGAATTTACCAGAATTCAGGAATCAATACTTCAAAACCAAAAAAATGAAAAATTAGAAGAAAATGTGAAATATCTCATTGAAAAAAACAACTGATATGGAAAACAGACTTAGGAAAGATAATTTAAAAATTATTGGAATACCTAAAATCCATGATCAGGAAAAGAGCCTTGACACAATTTTCAAAGAATTACTACAGGAAAATTGCCCTGATATTCTAGAAGCATAGGGCAAAATAGAAATGGAGAGAATCCACCGATCCCCCCGAGAAAGAGCTCCCAAAAAACCAATCCCTAGGAATATTATAGCCAAGTTCCAGAACTCCCAAGTCAAAGAGAAAATATTGCAAGCAGCCAGGAGGACACAGTTCAAATATCATGGAGCTGCAATCAGGATCACATAGGACTTAGCAGCAACTATATTGGAAGCTCATAGGGCTTGGAATGTAATATATGGGAAGGCAAAAGTGCATAGAATGCAGCCAAGAATCAACTGCCCAGCAAGGCTGAATGTCCTCTTCCAGGGAAAAAGATGGACTTTCAATGAACCAGGGGAATTTCAAATGTTCCTGTTGGAATGGCCAGAGCTGAACAGAAGGTTTCATCTTCAGATACAGGACTCAGGTGAAGTATAGAGAGTGGAGGAGAAGGGGAAATTATGAGGGATGTGATGATGAACTGCATGTATTCCTGCATAAAAAAAATGACACTGATAATACTCATAGGAACATACTTAGTTAATAGAGCAGGTAGAGGAAGCTTTTATAGTTGAAGCACAAGAGAAAGCTGAATTTGAAGATAAAATATGGTGTAAAAATGGAGTCAATAGAAGAAAGGGAAATGTAATGGGAGAAATAAAAAGGAGAGGAGGGGAATAGGCCAAGATAATTCATATAATAAAATTTTTCTTTATTACAATGAGCTATTGCAATGATATGGAAGGGAGGAAGGTAAGGGGGAATGAGGGAATCTTTGCTCTCATCAGAGGTGGTTAGGAGAGGAAACAGCATACATACTCAATGGGGTATAGGCATCTGGAGTAATAAGGAGAGAGGGGTGATGGGGGAAGGGGGGGATGTGAATGATGGAAGAGAGGATGGACCATGGGGGGAGTGTGGTCAGATATAACATATTTTCTTTTTTACTTCTTGCAAGGGGCTGGGATTGGATGGCCTGTCTGGGACCATAGGGTCAGGTGGATGCTGGGCCTAAGGAATGGTATGGGGCTCAGGGCCTCTTGGCCCTAGAGCCAGGGATCTGTCTGCTGCACCACTCAGCTACCCTACAGTAGAGTCAGAGTGAAATGAGAGAGAAAATATAGTACATGGTAGTGGAGAAATACCAAAGGAGGGAGTTGCGATCAGCAAAGGCAACGATGGAAAAATATGGAAGTAACTTTTGAGATGGACTTATCATAAAGAATGTGATCCACCCATGACAGAGTTGTTGGTGTTGGAACAAAGACTCAAACACATTTTTTTATTATTATTATTTTGGAGGGAGTGCAGGGCAAATGGGGATGGGTGGCCTGCCTGGGGCCGCATAGCAGGGTGGTCATTGGGTGTCTGAGGCTGGATTTGGACCTGGGTGCTCCTGGCTCAAGGGCCAATGCTCTGTTTGCCACCCAGCTACCCCTACAATTATTACTATTTTATTTTATTTTGGGTCTTTTTGTTCTTTTTTCTTTTTGGTTTTTGCAGGGCAGTGGGGTTTGGGTGGCTTGCATGTCACATGGCTGGGTGATTGTTGGGTGAACAGGGCCAGATGTGGGCTCAGGTGCTCATGGCTCCAGGGCTGGTGCTCCATCCATTGCACCACCTGGCCATACCTACATTTATTATTATTATTTTTTAATTATAATTTTTTTCTCTCTCCCCTTCACATTATTGTTCAAGCAAGTCTATATTTATGGCAGAGGGGGTATTTCATTTACTTTTAAATAAGAATATTTTATTAATGTAAAAAACATTTGTACAAAATAAGAATAAATATTAAATAAAGAAAAGTTTTTGCAAAAATTTTTAAAAGTATCATATAAATCCATATCTATATATGTATATGCACATATACAAATTATGTCTATCTACACACACATATATACATTTGCATATATATTATATTTATATATATTTATATATTACTTAAAATTTCCTCAGTTCTAGAGAGGAATGCCTAGAAGTAAGGAGTCAATATTTCAAGATGCTTAGCACCTGATAACATCTTATATGGTAAATGAATCTGTTGTCATTGCAAATATTTTCATAATCTTTGATATTTTCCAATTGTTTCAAATATGTGCTTAATTTTTCCAACTAGATTATACACTGCATGAAGGCAAATACTAAGCCTTCTATTCTCACCCCCAAAAAATATTTAGGATAACTCTAAGAGCTTAATCATTCAATACCTTTTAAATTGAGTTCTGATAGATTAACAAATATACATTTAAAAATTTTAAATTGATTTTTTATAAGTATATGCAATGATAACTTTCATTATTCATATTTTTGTAAGCTTTTGAGTTTCATATTTTTCTCTCACCTTGCATTCCCTCCCCTATTCCCATGACAGCGAGTAATCTAATATAGGTTATACATGAACAACAATGTTTAGTAAATTTCCATATTAGTCATGTTGTCAAGGAAGAATCAGAACTAAAGGTAAAAAAACATGAAAAAGAAAAAAAGATACAATACATTTTAAAAAAGTGAAAATAGCATGCTTTGGCCTACATTCAGAATCCATTGGTTTTTCTCAGAATGTGGAAGTATTTTTCATAAATCTTTGGCAATTGTCTTTGATCATTGAACTGCCGACAGGAGCTAACTACATTATTGTTAACCATGACAAAATGTTGCTGTTCATGTGTACAATATTTTTCTCATTCTGTTCACTTCACTCAGTTCATGTAATTCTTTCCAGGACTTTCTTAATTCCACCAACTCATGATTTCTTACAAAACAATAGTACTCAATCACATAAATATAACACAATTTGTTCAGTTTCCAGTTGATGGGAATCCCCTCAATTTTCAATTCTTTGCCTGAACAAAAAAAAAAAAAAAAAACTACTATAAGTATTTTTGTTCATGTGGATTTTTTCCTCTTGTTCATAAACTCTTCCTTTCTACATAGATCTGATATATAAAATCTTCCATATTTTCCTACTTGACTTATGATATCACATTTTATTTTTTAATCTTGCACCCATTTCAACATTCTCTTGACTTGGGATATGAGATGTTAATCTATGCCTAGTTTCTGCCATACTATTTTCTAGTTTTCTCAGAGACTGCTGTCAAATTGTGAGTTCTCATCTTAGAAACTAAAATCCTTGGGTTTATAAAACAGTAGATTACTATAATCATTTAATACTTTTTTATTCTACCAAATCTATTCTACTGATCCATTACTCTATTTCTTAGGTAGTACTGAACAATTTTCATGATCAATGCTTTATGGTGTAGTTTTAGATTTGGTATAGTTAGGTCACCTTCTTTTGTATTTCTCCCATTAATTCTCTTGATGTTCTTGACCTTTTTTTTCTTAGATGAATTTTGTTGCTACTTTTTCTAGTTCTATAAATTACATTTTTGGTAGTTTGATTGGCATGGCATTGAATAAGAAATTTCATTTAGTAGGATTGTAATTTGTATTATATTAGCTTGGCTTTCCCAAGAGCAATTGACAATTTTTCAATTGTTTAGTTTTGACAATTTATATGAAAAATACTTTTATTTGTGTTTATATAGTTTCTGGGCATGTTTTGACAGGTAGACTCCAAAGTATTTTATGCTGTCTACAGTTATTTTAAATGAAGTTTTTCTTTCTATTTCTTGCAGCTATACTTTAGTAATATGTAGAAATGCTGATGATTTATGTGGATTTATTTTATATCCTCAACTTGACTAGTTTTTAATTGTTTTAAATAGTTTTTTAGCTCATTTTCTTGGATTCTCTAAAATTCTCATCATATCATTTGCAAAGAGTGAGATATTGGTTTACTCATTGCCTATTCCAATTCATTAAATTTCTTGTTTTCATTGCTAAAGTTATTTTTTTTTTAGTTTTTGCAAAGTAAATTGGGTTAAATGGCTTGCCCAAGGCCACACAGCTAGGTAATTATTAAGTGGCTGAGGCTGGATTTGAACTCAGGTACTACTGACTCCAGGGCTGGTGCTCTATCCACTACACAACATAGCCACCCCCTAAAGTTAATATTTCTAATAAAATATGGAGTATTTGTGGTTATAATGGACATCCTCATTTCACCTCTGATCTTACTGGGAATGCTTCTAGCTTATCTAACCATTGCAAATAATACTTATTGATGGTTTAAATAAATATTACTTATCATTTTAAGGAAAACTCCATTTGTTCCCATGCTCTCTAGTGTTTTTAACATGAATGGATATTGTATTTTTTCTATAGCTTTTTCAGCATCTTTTGAAATAAGCATGATTTTTGTTAGTTTTGATTTTGATAAGTCCAATTATATTAATAAGATTGAGATATCCCTGCATTTTGGAATAAATCCTTCCTTTTCATAGTGCTTTATACTAGTGATAACTTGCTAAAATTTGTTTGCTAATATTTTTTAAAGGTTTTATAGCAATATTCATTGGAGAGATTTTTTTTTATTTTATCTCTTCCTGGTTTAGGTATCTCTACTATCTCAGTGTCATAGAAGGAACTTGGCACAATTCCTTCTTTGACTATTTTTTCTAATAGTTGATATAGGATTAGTATTTGAATTATTTCTTTTTTGGTTGCATGTGATGTTTTTTCTAGAACAGATAATTTTGGAATTTGGCTACAATACTTCTTGGCATTTTTCCTTTTGGGATACTTTTCAGGAAGCGATTAGTAGATGTTTGTGATGACTCATTTGTCCTCTGGTTCTAGGATATCAGGGCAGTATGCTTTGATTATTTCTTAAAATATATATTCCTGGTTCTTTTTTGGTCATTGCATTCAGGTAGTCCAATAATGCTTAATTTATCTCTTCTGGATCTATTTTCTAGGTCCATTGCTTTTCCAATGAAGTATTTTACATTTTCTTCTGTTTTTTTAAAATTTTGTATGAATGATTCTTGATGTCTAATAATATCATTAACTTTCTTAACCCAGCTCTAATTTTCAAATTTTCTAATTTTACATTATGCCAATTGTATTTCTTAAAGTTAGTGTTTTCTTTCTTCACTTACCCAATAGTATTTTTGAAGGAGTTGCTTTATTTTCTCATTTGCCTAATTGTATTTTCAAAGGAGTAAAATTTGTGTTTCATCTTTCAAGCTGTTAACTCTCTTAGACAAAGCAGCTGCAAATGATAGATAGGGTGAAAAGAGATAAGGAAGGAAACTATACAATCCTGAAAGGTACCATAGGTAATAAAGTAATTTTCAATACTAAATATGTATGCACCCAATGACATAGCATCCAAATTCTTAGAGGAGAAGTTGAAAAAGCTACAGGAAGACATAGAAAATTCTACTAGTGGGAGACTTCAACCTACTGTTCTCAGATTTAGGTAAATCTAATTATAAAATAAACAAGAACAAAGTTAATAAGGTAAATAGATTGTTAGAAAGCCTAGATATGATAAATTTGTGGAGGAAACTGAATGGGGATAGAAAGGAATTTACTTTTTTCTGTATTACATGGCACTTACATAAAAATTGACCATGTACTAGAGCATAAAAACCTAATGATCAATTGCAGAAAGGCATAAATAGTGAACATACCTTTCTCAGATCATAATACAATAAAATCATATGAAATATTGGACCAGGAAGACAGAGAACCAGAACTAATTATATACTAAATAACCTTATTTTAAAGAATGAGTGTAATTATAGATAGAATTAATTATTTCATCCTAGATAATGACAATAATGGAACAACATACCAAAATCTATGGGATACATTCAATGGCTGTCAGGGGATATATTATATCCTTAAATGCTTACATGAATAAATTAGAGAAAGAGGAAATCGAACTAAATATGCAACTAAAAAAATTAAAGAAAGAACAAATTAAAAACCCTCAATTAAATACCAAATTAGAAATTAAATCATAAGCAAGGAAACTATTGAAATAATAAATAAAACCAAGAGCTGATTTTATGAAAAATTCAATAAAATTGATAAATCTTTGGTAAATTTGATTTAAAAAAAGAAAGAAGAAAACCAAATTGCTAGTATCATAAATTAAATAGGTGAATGCACCATCAATGAAGAGGAAATTAAAGTAATAATTTGGGATTATTTTGCCCAACTCTATGCAAATAAATTTGACAATCTAAGTGAAATGGATGAATATTTACAAAAATATAAATTGCCCAGATTAAATTAAGTAGAAATAAAAGTACCCTATTTCAGAAAAAGAAATTCATCAAGCGATTATTGAACTCCCTAACAAAAAATCTCCAGGGCCAGATGGATTTACAAAGTAGTTCTAATAAACTCTTTGAAAAAACAGGTGAAGACAGAACTCTGCCTAACTCTATGACAAAAAGAAGGTGCTGATACCTAAACCAGGAAGAGTTAAAAAAGAGAAAGAAGATTATAGATCTATCTCTCTGATGAATATAGATGCAAAAATCTTAAATAAAATCTTAGTAAAACAATTACAACAAGGTATCACTAGGATAATACATGATGATCAAGTAGGATTTATACCAGGAATGCAGATTTGGTTCAATATTAGGAACACTGATATTAAAATTAATTGTATCAATGATAAACCTATCAGAAATCATATGATTATATCAATGGATGCTGAAAATGCTTTTGACAACATACAGCATCCATTCCTACTAAAAATAATAGAATGTGTAGGAATAAATGGATTATTTTTTAGAATAATGAGTAGTATCTAACTGAAACCATCAATAGGCATTCTATGCAATGGGAATAGACTAGAGGCATTCCCAATAAGATCAGGGGTGAAACAAGGATGCCCATTATCACCACTACTATTCAATATTGTATTAGAAATTTTAGCTTCAGCAATAAGAAATGAAAAAGAAATCGAAGGAATTAGAATTGGGAAGGAAGAGACAAAACTCTCACATTTTGCAGTTGACATGATGCTATACCTAGAGAATACCAAAATTCATCTAAAGAAAACTACTAGAAATAATTAGTAGCTTTAGCAAAGTTGCAGTGTATCAAATAAATCCTCATGAATCCTCAATATTTCTATATATGTCTAGCAAGATTCAGCAGAAACAGCTAGAAAGAGAAATCTCATTTACAGTCTCAGACAATATAAAATACCTGGGAGTCTACCTGACAAGCAGACTCAGAAACTTTTTGAAAACAATTACAAAATACTTCTCACATAAATAAAATCAGATTTAAATAACTGAACAAACATCAGTTGATCATGGCTAGGTTGAGGTAATATAAAAAAATGACAATTCTACCAAAACTAAACTGCTTGTTTAGGGCCCTACTAATACAAATTCCAAAAAAATTATTTAATGAGTAAGAAAAAATTGTAAGTAAATTCATATGGAGAAATAAAAACATCAAGAATATCCAGGGATCAAATGAAAAAAGTGAACAAGAAGATTGCTTAGCCTTATGAAATCTAAAATGATATTATAAAGCATCAGTCATCAAAACTGTCTGGTGTTGCCTAAGAAATAGAGTGGTGGATCTCTGGAATTAACTAGGTTCAGTAGCAGGAAATGATTATAATGATTTGCTATTTGATGAACCCAAAGACACCCACTATTGGGATAAAAATTCTCTCTTTGATAAAAACTATTGGGAAAATTGGAAGTTAGTATGGAAGAATCTCATATTAGAGCAAATATCACACACTATACCAAGATAAGCTCAAAATGGATACCAGATTTAAACATAAAAATAATATTATAAGCAAACTGGAAGATTAAGGAATAGTTAACTGCCTGATGCAAAGAAAGCGAAGCAGTTTATGACCAAGTAAGAGTTGGAGAACATCATTAAAAACAAACTAGATAATTTTGATTACATTAAATTAAAAAGCTTTTGCATAGACAAAACCACTGTAACCAAGATCAAAATAAATGGTAGTAAATTGGGTAAACAATTTTTACATATTGTGATTGAAAAGGACTCATTTCTAAAGTATACACAGAACTGAGTAAAATTTTTTTTTAGATATTTTTTCAAGGCAATGGGGTTATAAGTGGCTTGCCCAAGTATACACAGCTAGGTAATTATTAAGTGTCTGAGGTCGGATTTGAACCCAGGTACTCCTGACTCCAAGGCCAGTGCTCTATACACGGCACCACCTAGCTGTCCAGATCTGAGTCAAATTTTCAAAAAAGAAAACCATTCCCCAAATTACAAATGTTCAAATTATATGCAAAGACAATTTACAGTTGAGGAAATCAAAGTGATCCATGGTCATATGACAAATTGCTCTGAATCATTACTTATTAGAGAAATGCAAATTAAAGCATCCCTGAGGTACCATTTCACACCTCTCAGACTGGCCAATATGACCAGAAAGAACAATGATCAATGTTGGAAGGGATGTGAGAAATCTGGGACAGTAATCCATTGTTGGTGGAGCTGTGAACTCATTCAAAACCATTCTGGAGAGCAATTTGGAATTATGCACAAAGGACAATCAAAATGTGCATACCCTTTGTTCTAGCAATACCACTACTGGGTCTATAACCTGAAGAGATTATGAAGAAAGGTAAAAACATCACTTGTTCAAAAATAGTCAAAGTAGCCATGTTTATGGTGGCAAAAAATTGAAAATTAAGTGATTGTCCTTCAATTGGGGAATGTCTTAACAAACTGTGGCACATGTATGTCATGGAACACTATTGTTTTAATAGAAATGAGGAGGGATGGGAATTCAAGGAAGCATGGAAGAATTTTCATGAACTGATGCTGAGATGAGCAGAACCAGAACTGAACCACATTTTACACCCAAACAGTAATATGGGGGTGATGATCAACCGCGATGGACTAGCTCATTCCACCAGTGCAACAATCAGGGACAATTTGGGGCTATCTGTGATGGAGAATACCATCTGTATCCAGAGAAAGAATTGTGAAGTTTTAACAAAGACCAAAGACTATTGCCTTCAATTTAGGAAAAACCCATTATCTTTTTATGTAATTTTCATATCTCTTATATTTTATTTTTCTTCCTTAAGGATATGATTTTTCTCTCATCACATTTAACTTAGATCAGTGTATACCATGGAATCAATTTAAACACTAACAGACTGCCTTTTGTGGGGGGGGTGAGAGGAGGGAAGCAAGAATAGGGGAAATAGTTGTATAACTCAAAATAAATAAAATATTTCTTTAAAAAAATAGTGTTGGGGTGGCTAGGTGGCAGAGTGGATAAAGCACCGGCTCTGGTGTCAGGAGTACCTGGGTTCAAATCCGGTCTCAGACACTTAATAATTACCTAGCTGTGTAGCCTTGAGCAAGCCACTTAACCCCATCTACCTTGCAAAAAACCTAAAAAACGATTTTAAAGAATAGTGTTTTCTTTATCCATTTGCCCAAAAGTATTTTTTGAAGGAGTTGCTTTCTTTTTTCATTTGCCTAATTACATTTTTAGAAGAGTAAATTTGTGTTTCTTCTTCCAAGCTATTGACTCTCTCTTAATACCTTTCTCAACCCCCCCCCCATTTTTCTGATTGATTTTTCATATCCTTTTGTGATTCTTCCAAGAATACTTTTTGGGTTTGAAGCCATTTTACCCTCTGAGGTTTCACCTTTTTTTCCCCATGTCCTTTTCTGAGATATTTGATCTCATATTCTGAGTTTGTGTTTTGACCATCCTTTTTACCATAGTACCTTTCTAAGAATATTACTTTTTTCTGTTTCTTACTCATGTCTAACCTAGTTGATTTCTACTCCTTGCCTACAAGGGACACTATTCCAGTATGGAGCCTAGAGACTAGCTCACTAACTTTCTGTATTCTGGGGCCTCAGGTTACTGAGCAAATTACTGACTTTGTCACTGCATGGGAGTTGCCAGTTTAGTTGCACAAACTACCCTAGAGTTTGGATCAGGTATCTTTGTTGGTCTGATCTGTTGCTGGCCTGCTGAGTCAGGACAAAGGGACTGTGGTTGTTGATATGTAATTTGGTTGAGAACCTCATGCTTCCTGTACACTGGAGTAACTCAAATCTTTTATGGAAGTTCTTCCAAGGTGTCTTAAGTTAGAACATTTTCCACTAGATCTTCTTGTGAGTTTTGAATCCATTTAGAGGCTTGATTATCATTTTTTCTGAGGGAAGCTGAGGAGAGCTCAGGCAAATTTCTGACTTCCCTCCTCCATATTAGGTCTGCGCCATATAAAATGAATTTTAAAATATCCAGTCACAATTTTAAATTGCTAAATTACATTGTGTAATCAACAAAAACAAAATATTAAGTTCAGTGTTAAAGGAGAATAACAGATGAGAGGAGAGGAATAGGAGATGACAGAGTGATTGCAAGGATAAAAAGATGTTTCCAAGTAGAAAATGAAGATCTCTTTCTTCTCTACTCAGTATTTGTAGTAGATATTCTCCTCTCCTCCCAATTCATGGTCCTAAAGACATAACCAGTGAAGTTTAAATGTTGTATAAGATGGATTGCTGTATTTATCATCTCCAGGAAGCTTCTTCTTCCAACATATCAATCTTGCTTTGCTGACACATCAGAATGACCTCAGGGGAAAAATTCTGCTAAAGTTTTGACTTTTCTCCTCAAATTCTATTATTATGGAAAATCACAGGCACTCAGTAAATACTTGTTCGTTTCTTTGCTATGACAATAAAAACTAAACCCAAGACTGAAAACCAAAGATATTTACAACTTGGTTGTTGGATTATTTTTGCCCGGGAGAATATGGTAAGGTTTTTTTGGGTGCCCTGCTAAGCAATATGAAATCTTTATGATAGTGAACTCTCTCTCTCTCTCTCTCTCTCTCTCTCTCTCTGTATATATATATATATATATATATATATATATATATATATATATAATTATAATTACTTCTAAATAATTCTAAGATGAATAATTATCATTTAGTTTTGCAATGAAGGCTATTTCTTACCTTTTTGCCTTTCATGCACAATTAAAATACAAGATTCACAGTTATATGAGTAAAGTTCTAGACCTACTTCTCTTATCACATGTTATATTGATCAAGTCACTTTCTCTACCCTCAGTTTCCTTCTCTGTAAAACAAATGAGGTGGAGTAAAATGCAATGACAATCCTTCTTCAGGCCTACCTTTATGTGACAACTTCATCTATTTCAAATGAGATACAAGTGAGTGAGAAATATAAGCAAGGGCGTGTACTGGAACCAATTCAGTCTAATGCAGAAGAATCAATGTTAAATATTCAGTTTGAGTATTTACTTCTCAGTAATCAACAAATACTCCAAATCAGGGCTTGATTTATTCTTTTACTTATTAATTAAATGGAAGAAAGAAATGGAGAAAAATGATATTAATGCAGATTAAATTAAAAAGTGTTATACAGCTATTTTTCCACAGAGAGATAACTAAATGTTCATCAGAACATTGTTAAATATAAGTTAGGGAAATACAGAAAGATCTATAGGGTCAGGTCTCAGATTGGTCTTATAGTTCAGTTTAGAAACCAGAAAGATATGAGATATTATTGATTCTAACAGTAAGCAAAAGCAAAAGTATTTATTTTTAGTAGAAAAAGTTCCTTTACTGTAGAAGAAGGATACATAGTAAATGTGCAGTATCAACTCCACTGAGCATATTTTCCCTGTCCTGGTGTTGCTTGTTTGGGTCTGTCAGTGAGAAGACTTAGGAAGCAATTTCTAATTTGCCCTATGCTTGAATTTTTGCTATTAGACTATGAGAAAACTACATGAAAGTCTTAAACATTAGTTTCCTGGAAAGTTGTTGCAATGAGATTTTTATTATTTTACAAAGAAGAAACAACAAACCTATATGAGGTAAGATCTGAGGATAGAGGACAGTATTGAAAATGACAATGGACAATGGAGACTCAGAGGAAGGAGACTATACATTGATATTAGGCAAAATTTTAAAGCAAAAGTTTTTAGTGCAAACTAAACTTTTCTCTCCATGTTAACATTTGGAGCCCTGGTCTTTTCTTTCTACATTCTCTCATTTTCTGTGGAGCCCTTTCATTTCACATTCCCCGAATCAGTGTGTTCTGCCCATCATATTATATCATGACTAGCTCTTAATTAAGAAAAGCAATTCATATTCAATAAAGTTTATATAAGGAATAAGGTTTCCATATTTTCTTTTCCATGGGGTAATTAATACTTACTAAGAGGGGCAGGGAAGGGGATGAAGGTAATAAGTATTATTATGGGTTTTTTTGTGCTAGGAAATGCATTATAATCATTACCTCAACTGAACCTCACTAAAAAACCCTGTGAAGTAGGTGCTGTTATTAAGTTAAAAGGATGAAACTATTATGAAATATTAGATAAGCTGTTTCCTTTTAAGTTCTCAGCAAGTAAGTGTTCAATACACTTGTTCACATCCTAAAATCATACTGACTGTGTCCACTACAAATTTAATATAAGATCACATATAATCAATCAGTCAATAAATATTCAGCAAGCTCTTACTATCTAACAGTTAATATTAAAAATATGGGGAAAAAACCAAGACACATGAGTTTACAATCCAATGAAGAGAATAGTAACAACAATAATAACAACTGTAGACCCACACACAATGTATGTGTGTGTGTGGGGGGGAATTGGATACCAGGGGCATGATGACTCATTCTAAAGGAGAGACACTGATAAACTTTTGGGAACATTGGATCTGAGCAGCTTTCCTCAAATGTAGGCTTGGGGAGGATCATCTCTCCTCTATTCTCCTATCCAAGGGGCATAGGGAACTGAGGAGATATAAGCCTGAAGACTATAGCAATCAACTAGAAAGATAAGGTTCCTGTAGGCAAGCTTTGGACACCTCCATAATTGATTCAAGAAGTATTACCAATAGTATTTTCCCTACATTCACTAATAAATTGGAGGAAATGATTGAAAGTTTATCTAATAATTGAAGGGTTACTAGAGGAGCCATATTGGAGGGTGTCATTTCACAGTGAAGTTAAGAATATGGAAGGAATGACTAAGGAAAAAATTAAAGATGAAAGCAAGTTTCTTACCAATGGATGAAATATCACAGGGAGCAAAGTTGGAAGGTGTGAGTAACTTTAGACTGGGAAATTGATGGAAAAAATTTGAAAGGGATGGGGAAACCTTCAATAGGAGACAGAGAGCAGGTTATAATAATGATAGCAATGGTTCAGAATACCTAGAATAGAGAGGGTAAAATGAATATTTTAATCAATGAAAAGTGAACTCTGGCAGGTTATCATCATTCCTAGGGGTTCAGGTTCAGAGTAAAATCTCCCATTGCAGCAGATAGGCAAGAGTAACTGGAAAGGATAAAATTGTTGTACCAACATAAGCAGGAAACTTCAGACAATGAGATAGAGTTGTAGGAATAACAAAGGTTGTTGGGAAGGAACTTGATGGAATTATTAACCCAAGAATATTACTATTATGAAGGTTTGTGTTTTTGTTTGATTTTGAGACAGAAAGGCCTTTGGGCAGTCATTTATTCTGTCTTCTGGTAATCCTCATCTTGTATACTAATGATCAATTGAAATCAAATAAAATAATCTCAGTATTTCTAGTCACCTAATTGATTAATCTAGATCAACAGTTACTTTAACAAAGATCTTTCTCAGAAATCTTCACTGAAATTGTCCTAGGGACCATACTTAAGAATTTTTCAAGTAGTCATCAAACTAAAGTTTAGGTAATTTTATAATAATGTTTGTCTTTCATTTTCAAAGAAGACCACAACATCAGGGAGTTGATACCATAATAAGCACATTAATTGGATTTGAGTAAAGGGGGGGGCACTGTGCTAAGTCACTCATTTCATTTTTTTCTCCAAAACCATCTGAATCTAGTGGCCAGAAATGAATCAAGATGACTGGAGATAGTCCTGGGTGTGAGGCAATCAGGGTTAGGTGACTTGCCCAAGGGCACACAGCTAGTAAGCCTCAAGGGTCTTGAGATCTCATGAGCCATTGTGCTGACCTCATTGTCATATGCCTGTGAAACCTGGATAGTCTACCAGGGCCACATTAGGAAACTGAATTGCTTCCATTTAAATTGTCTTAGGAAGATTCTGAAGATCATTTAACAGAAGAAGATACCAGCCACTGAGGTCCTTTCTCAAGTTAAACTGCCTAGTATTCCAACATTAATACAGAGTGCAACTATGATGGGCTGTAAATGTTAAAATACCAGATGTATGCTTGCCAAAAAAAAGCTATTTTATGGAGAATTCACATAGGCAAGCCCTCAAAAGGAGGTAAGAAGAAACAATACAGGGACACCCTGAAGGTCTCATCAAAGAATTTTAGAACTGATTGCACAACATGAGAGATGCTGGTACAGGACTGCCCAGCATGGCATGCCCTCATCAGTGAGGTTGCTGTGCTTTATGAGAAGGGCAGAAGGGAAGCAGCTCAAAGGAAACATGACATATTTAAGTTTAGAGTACCCACCCCAGATGTTCACAAGGACTATTTGTGTCCAACCTGTGGTGGAGCATTCTGAGTTTGTATTGGTCTGATAGTCACAGTTAGACACATTATAATTTGTATCAAACATAGTGATGTCATTTTGATCTTCTTCGATAACAAAGGACAAGAACCAATATTAGGGAGTTCAACTACCTCCTAAGGGGACCTATTGCACCATAGTATTACTTTGTTTACTTGGAAAATTTTCCAATTATGCAGTCTAGATTTGCCTTCCATCATTCATTGGTTCTCTTCTGAAGTAATGATTGAATGTATTGGGTGTGAACAAAGAGATCATATCCAATCCCGCTTTTACAACACAGTCCTTCAAATACTTAGAGAAAACTATGAAATCCTTCTCCTTCCCCAAGTCTTCTTGGGGGACTTCAGACAACTCAGCATTAGCCTTTACACTAAGGATATAGAAAGATATCAGCCAACTTAAACCATCTATATCAATGACAAAATACGCCATAGATCAAACCTTTCAGAATTCTGAGCTTTACTCATGCAAAGTCCTCTTAATTTTGTGTATATGTTATCTGGGAATATGGAGGATCTCTGAACTAGAATCAGAGCTGGAGAAGCATATTTACTTCAATTCAATACTTGCTGGTTAAAGAAAAAGCTGTGAAGACAATATTAACTGATATAGAATGAAGTGAGCTAAATCAGGAGATCTTGTGTCTAGCAAAAACAATATTGAAATGATGATCAGCTATGAAAGATTTAGGTAATATGATCAATACTATGATACTGGTTAATTGTGAAGGACTCCTGAAAAAAATTGCTATCCATTTCTCGGAGATAATTGATTAACTTTAAGTTCAAATTGAAATATAATTTCACTTTTTTTTTCTCACTTTTTTGCAATGTGGCTAATATGGAAATGTTTTACATGACTTCATATGAACAATTGACAGCATTTTGCTTGAGGAGGAAGAGGAAGAGAATTTGGAGCACAGAATTTTAAAAGAAAGTTAAAAATAAATACATGATGGCTCTATATGGGGGAAAAAGACAAATAAGCAGACTACTCTGACTAGAGCAAATAGTTCAAGGGAAAAAAGCAACAGATAAGATTAAAAATATGAGTTTTGGTGAGATTATGCAAGTTTTTTTCTACTAGAATAAGGGGTATCTAAATTGAAACATAAAAGAAAGGAAAAAAATGTCAAAACTCCAAATGAATTTTAATGAACTATGCCTAAGAAGGATAATTTATTTTTAAAAAGCATGCATTTATAAAACACATTGACTAAATGAATGAGGGAATGAATAAATAAAAGATAATTTATTAAGTAATTACTATAACCAAAACACTATTTTAAGTGCTGGGACATGAAAAGAAAAACAAAGCTGAACTAAAAATAGAAAAGTAAGATAGTCCCTGCATCCAAGGAGCTTACATACAGATGAAGAGAAAACACAGGGAGAAAGTTTCACTGTTAGTCAAATGTAAAAACCTCATCAACACTAGAATCAAATGGAAAAACACATTATGATATATTATTTTAATGTCATGTTTACACTACATCACAGTTAATTTCACTCGTAAATTCATATCAGTTCAAGATGAAACATTTAAACAAGAACTGTGTAAGGTAACAAGAACTTTCTTTTTCTAGGCCTTCGGTTGCTGTGACTGCAGCACCCAAAGAAGCAATTGGTATGGGGGTTTGCTTACAGGAATGATGACTGTAGGGTTTGGTTTTAAATAAGGACCTAATGGTGGTAGGAGGTGGTACTATTATTCCAAGAAACTTTGGTCCTACCTGTTATTCACTGGCAGTTGTTGGTAACAGTAGTGAGGTAAGGAAGGTAGATCTCCTCTCCAAACTTTGAATTTGTGAAGTATTACATAAATATTGACTAGGATTAGTATTGGGTATATTTAGGTTTTTGCAAGTTAATGGGGTTAAATGACTTGCCCAAGGTCAAACAGCTAGGTAATTAATAAGTGCCTGAATGTCCTCCTGACTCCAGGGCCAGTGCTCTATTCACTGCACCACCTAGCTGCCCCTAGATTAGTATTATTATATCTTCCTCTCCCATTAAACCCTTGCCCACATCTAGCTATTAGAACCTTAACAAAACTTAGTGGAGAACTCTCTATCTCTTGCCAATCCTAACAACAAAAGAAAAATTAAAGACAAAGAAAATTTATAAATTGGATAAGTAATCCATGAATAACTGTAAAAAGTTATAAAAGATTCAGTTCATCAGACATATATTGCACCTCTACTATGCGTATTATAAAGTTGAAAGCGTATTTATTTTGTTTGAAATTTCACTTTTATTCCAATTTAACTAACGCCCCAAAGTCATTTACAAATACAAGGTAGTATAGAAGAAAAGAATTCTCCTTTTGAGGTTCAGTAAACCCTGAATCTTAATTTTTTATTGCTTTCTTCAAAAATTACTTAATAGATTCAGCATTTAATTTTTAATATCTCCCGTGTGTCAGTGTTTCCTTTTAATTTTTATTTACCCTTGAATTTGTAAAGTTCAGAATTGATTCTTTCTCCTTTATTTCTTTATTTTTTTCCAACTTGTCTTTTTTTTTTGTTTCATAAGCTTTAGAATCCATTTATATCTTTGGACATTGTGTCAGTTCATCTATTTAATTTTAACAGAAAGTCATTATTCCTTACATTAGGAGATGATATTCACTCTAACAAGATAGTTGTGATTGGATAAATTGTTCTCTTGATTCTACTCACTTCACTTCTTTTTAATTTATACAAGTCTTCCCAGGTTTTTCTGAAGTCATGCTCTTCATCATTCCTTACAGTATAATAAAATTGTGTTAATGCTCTATATTGTTTAGCCATTTCTGTATTGATGCATATACCCTCAGTTTCCAATTTTTTATTATCAATAGATATACTTTCATTCATTTATTATCTATCATCCTTACTTTCAGCGGACTTAGTCTCTTTCCTATTGCTTTCTGAAAAATAAATCAGCTAGATTTACCTTTCCTTTTTTTCCTTAAGTCATGTCAATTCATTTATTCCTTACAACAATTCTGGGAGGTAGCTGCTATTATTATGCCGAGATAAGGAAACTGAGGCACAGAGAGGGTAAGTGAATTTTTCCAGGGTGACATAATAAGTGTTACTTTCTTTTCTTTTTTCTTTTTTTACATTATTGCAAGGCAATGGCTAACTGGCTTGCCCAATGCCACACAGCTAGGTTATTATTTTCTGAGGCCAGATTTGAGCTCAGGTACTTCTGACTACAGGGTCAGTGGTCTAACCACTGCATCACCTAGCCTCCCTATAACAAATGTTTCTGAGGCAAGATATGAACTTAGATATTTCCTATCACTGTCTTTTTTATGTTTTTACAATGCTTTATTGTTTTTTGAGTTGTGTTTTTGATTAACATTTTATTTTTCCAAATACATGATATGAAAGATTTCAACTTTCATCCACATGCATATGTATATTTTTAAGTTACAAAATTTCCTTCCACCCTCCTTTCCTACCCCACTCCACTCAGCGATGAAGTCAGATTAATATTGTACATCCACATTTGTGTTAAACATGTTTACAGATTAGTAATTTTCAGTATGAGGAATTAGGATCAAGGGAAAGAGTTATATAAGAATTTTTTTTAAAGTAAATGTAGATTTCCAGCCAAGATAGCAGAGAGAAGACAGGCACTGTACTAAGGTCTCCTGATCTTCCCAAATATATACTATGAAACAAACCTCTCAAGAGAAATTCGATTGACAAAACTGAGAAAGAGAAGCTAAAGGTTTGTGTTCTGGGATTGTGGGTGAGCTGGACACAGAAAGCAGAACTAGCCTGATCAGTTGCAGAGGCATGAGCCAACTGGGGAGCAGAGGAATTGGCTGTGAGACTGACAGTCTGGAGCTTACCAGCAGGGCTGGAGGGTGAGTTCCAGTGCAGGAATGTTGCAGATGTCAATCCCTGGGCTCCTCTGGTCTGTAGGAACTCAGTTCATTCCTTCATTTCAGCTGATGCCTCTTTCCAGAACAAACAAAATTACAACTCACCTCCCCCCAGGCTCAGGTGTGAGCAGCAGAGCTCCCTCAGCTAGGAAGAAGGAGAGTAATTACCTTCCCAAGGGCATAGGCCACCATTTTTCAAAGATAAACATATTCAACAGCTTCAACCACCCCCTCCAGGGCAAGGGAGAGGGCCTCAAATCAAGGTCACAGACACTCCAGAGATAGCAATAAAACCCCCCTACTGGCAGGCCCACTTAGAGGTACTAAACCCAGTGAGTAAAGCCTTTAGGATTTTCAACATCAAATCTCTGTGAACTAGCCCCTCCTGAACACAAGATCTTAGGAAAATGAAGAAAGACCAGGAAAAAGGAGGGTCCATTGAAAAATTCCTAGAAGGAAAAGACCTTAACTCAGAGAGACCTAGAAACTCTGAGGAGAAGATAATTTGGTCTCCAGTACAGAAAGACTTCCTTGAAGAAATCAGGAAGGAGTTTAAAAATCAATTGGAAAATTTGGGAGAGAAAATTAACACCTTGCAACAAGAAAACAAATTCTTGGAAAATACAATTGGAGAAGTACAAAAAGAAAATAATTCTCTCAAATCTTCAATTGGTCAAGTGGAAAACCCTTTCAAAACTAGAACTGATCCATTGGAAAGGGATTTGCAAAAGGTAAATGAAGAAAATTTTTCTCTAAAAAATGAATAGAGTTTGTGGAAACTAAAGATTTAATAAACTTAGTGAGAAGTGATAGACACTCATGACATTTGTATGACTCAGAATGATTTAAAAACAATAGCTCCTTAAAAAGGAGGAGAGTAAAGAGAAGGGAGGATGGAGGAGACTGAATGGGGTTAATCTCATTACATTGAGATAAAAAGTACACATTGCAATAGAGGTGAAGAAGGGAGGAGGTGAGAACCTCCTGAATCTTACTCTCATTAGATTTGGCTTAAAGTTAACATACATACATCAGTTAAGTTAAGAAACTTATCTTGCCTTTCAAGAATTAAAGGGGGGAAAGGGGAGGGGGGAGGAAAAGGGGAAAAACAGAAGGAAGGAAAGGAAGCAGGGGCAAAGGGAAATAGGTCAAAAAGGGGAGGGGTAGGATATAGGAGGATAAACACACTGAATGTGGTGGTAATCAGAAGCAAAACACTGGGGAATATGAATAAAGGGAATGAAATGGAAAAATATAAACTGAGGGAAGATAACATGAAGGGCAATGAAAGAGTTAATAATTATACCTTTGAGTGTGAATGGGATGAACTCTCTCTTAAAACATAATTGAATAGCAGACTGGATTAAAAACCAGAATTCTACAATATGATGCTTACAAGAAACTCATGTGAAGCAGGGAGATACATATAGAGTAAAGGTAAAAGGTTGGAACAAAATATATTTTGCTTCACCTGAAGTGAAAAAAGCAGGGTTAGCAATCCTTACCTCAGATAAAGCTGTAGCAAAAATAGATAGTATCAAAAGAGATAAGGAGGAAACAATATAATCCTAAAAGGTACCATACACAATAAAGAAATTTTAATGCTAAATATGTATGCACTCAATGGTATAACATGCAAATTCTTAAAGGAGAATTTGAATGAATTACAGGAAGACATAGACAGTAAAACTGTCTATCTTTTTCTTTTGTTTGTTTTTGTTTTTGTTTTTAGGTTTTTGAAAGGTAAATGGGGTTAAGTGGTTTGCCCAAGGCCACACAGCTAGGTAATTATTAAGTGTCTGAGACCAGATCTGAACCCAGGTAAACCTGACTCCAGGTCCAGTGCTTTATCTACTGTGCCACCTAGCCACCCCTTACATTATATCTTTAAATGCTTATATCAATAAATTAGAGAAAGAGGAAATAAATGCACTAAATATGCAATTTAATAAAACAGAGAAAGAACAAATTAAAACTCCCCAATTAAGTACTAAAATAGAAATCCTAAAAATTAAAAGAGAAATTAATAAAATTGAAAGCAGAAAACTATTGAAGTAATAAATGAAACCAAGGGTTGGTTTTATGAAAAAAACTTGATAAATCTATGGTGAATTTGATTAAAAAAAGAAATAAGAAAACCAAATTGCTAGTATCAAAAATGAAAAAGTAAAACTCATCACCAATGAGGATGAAATTAAAGTAATAATTCATCATTATTTTGTCCAACTCTATGCCAACAAATTTGATAATCTAAGTGAAATGGATGAATATTTACAAAAATATCAGTTGCCCAGGTCAAATGAAGAGGAAATAAAATACTGAAATAATCCTATCACAGAAAAAGAAATTCAACAAACCATTATTGAGCTCCCTAAGAAAAAATTTCCAGGACCAGGTGGATTCATAAGTGAATTCTATCAAATATTTAATGAACAATTAGCTCCAATTTTATATAAAATCTTTGGAAAAATAGGTGAAGACAGAACTCTGCTTAACTCTTTCTATGACACCAATATGGTGCTGATACCTAAACCAGGAAGAGTTAAAACAGAGAAAGAAATTTATAGACCTCTCTCCCTGATGAATATAGATGCAAACATCTTAAATAAAATCTTAGCAAAATGACTACAAATTATCACTAGGATAATACATTATGACCAATAGGATTTATGCCAGGGATGCAGGGTTGGTTCAATATTAGGAAACCTGTCAGTATAATTAATTAAACAATAAATACAATATAATTATATTAATTATGTAATAACAATTGTATCAGAAATCATATTGTTATATAAGTAGATGTTGAAAAAACTTTTGACAAAAATACAGCACCCATTCCTACTAAAAACACTAGAATGTTTAGGAATAAATGGATTATTCCTTAGAATAATGAGTAGTATCTATCTGAAACCAACAAAAAAAGCATTATATGGAATAGGGATAAGGTAGAGGCATTCCCAATAAGATAGGGATGAAACAAAGATGCCCATTATCACCACTACTACTCAATATTGTATTAGAAATGTTAGTTTTTGCAATAAGAGAAGATAAAGTAATTGAAGGAATTAGAATTGGGAAGGAAGAGACAAAACTCTCCCTCTTTGCAGATGTCATGATGTTATACCTAGAGAATCCCAAAAAAATCATCTAAAAAACTACTAGAAATCATTAGCGACTTTAGCAAAATAACAGAATATAAATCATAAACTCTCATAAATCCTCAAAATTTACTTATATGACAAGATGAAGCAGAAAGAGCTAGAAAGAGAAATCCCATTCAAAGTAACTTTCGACAACATAAAATACCTGGGAGTTCAACTGCCAAGGCAGACTCAGAAACTTTTTGAAAACAATTACAAAATACACCTCACACAAATAAAATCAGATTTAAATAACTGGACAAATAACAACTGCTCATGAATAGGCCAAACTAATATAATAAAAATGATAATTCTACCAAAATTAAACTATTTGTTTAGTGCCCTACCAAAATTCTAAAAAAATACTTTAATGAGTTAGAATAAAGTAAGTAAATTCATATGGCGAAATAAAAAGTCAAGCATTTCCAGTGATTCAATAAAAAAATGTGCAAAAGAAGGTGGTTTAGCCTTACCAGATCTAAAATTATGTTATGAAACATCAGTCTTAAAAACTGTCTTGTATTATCTAGGAAATAGAGTGGTGGATCAGTGGAATAGACTAGGTGCAATAGCAGTAATTAATTATAGTAATCTGCTGTTTAATAAACCCAAAGATTCCAGCTCTAGGGATAAAAAACTCTTGTCTTTGATTAAAAACTGTTGGGAAAATTAGAAGTTAGTGTGGAAGAAGCTCAGTTTAGAACAACACCACACACCCTATACAAAGAGAAGATCAAAATAGATACAGGATTAAGACAAAAAATGATATAAGCAAACTCGAAGATCAAAGAATAGTTTACCTGTGTGATCTATGGAAAGGGAAGCAGTTTATGACTAAGAAAGATATGGAGAACATCATGAAAAATAATCTAGACAATTTTGACTACATTAAATTAAAAAGCTTGTGCACAGACAAAAACCACTGTAACCAAGATCAAAAGAAATGTAGTAAATTGGGAAACAATTTTTACAGCTAGTATTTCTGACAAAGGACTTCTTTCTAAACTATACAGAGAACTGAGTCAAATTTTTAAGACAAGCCATTCCCCAATTGACAAATGGTCAAAGGATATGCAAAGGCAATTTCAGATGAGAAAAGCAAAGTGATCCATAGTCATATGTAAATTTTCTCTAATTCACTAATTATTAGAGAAATATAAATTGCAGCATCTCTGAGGTACCACCTCACACCTCTCAGACTGACCAATATGACCAGAAAGGACAATGGTCAATGTTGATAGGGATGTGGGAAATCTGGGACACTAATGCATTGTTCAAGGAACTGTGAACTTATCCAACCTTTCAGGATAAGTTTTTTGTTGCCCAAAGAGCAACCAAAAATGTGCAAGTGTTTTGATCCATCAATGCCACTACTGGGTCTGTACCCCAAAGAGATTATGAAAATAGATAAAAATATCACTTGTTCAAACATATTCATAGCAGCTCTATTTGTGGTGGCCAAGAACTGGAAATTAAGTGAATGTCCTTCAATTGGGGAATGACTTAATAAACTGTGGTATACCTATGTGATGGAACAATATTATTCTATTAGAAACCAAGAAGGATGGGAATTCAGGGAAGCACGGAAGAATTTGCATGAACTGATGCTGTGCAAGATGAGCAGAACCAGAACAACATTTGTACACCCTAAAACAAACATGGGGGTGATGCTCAAACTTGATTGACTTGCTCATTTCATCAGTGCAGCAATCAGGGACAATTTTGGGCTATCTACGATGGAGAATACCATCTGTATTCTGAGAAAGAATCATGGAGTTTGAACAAAGACTAACAACTATTACCTTTAATTTTAATTCTTTTTTTTTTTGCAAGGCAAATGGAGTTAAGTGGCTTGCCCATGGCCACACAGCTAGGTAATTATTAAGTGTCTGAGGCCGCATTTGAACCCAGGTACTCCTGACTCGAAAGCCGAGTGCTTTATCCACTACACCACCTAGCCGCCCCATACCTTTAATTTTAAAAAGCCCCATTTTCTTATTATGTAATTTTGCTATCTCTTATACATTATGTTTCTTCCTTAAGGATATTATTTCTCTCTCATAACATTCAACTGAGATCAATATATACCATGGAAACAATATAAAGACTAACAGATTGCCTTCCATGGGGGGTGGGGGTAGGAAAGCAAGATTAACAGAAAAGTTGTAAAATTCCAAATAAATAAAATCTTTCTAAAAGAAAGAGAGACTAAATTTTAAAAGAGAATGAAATGATCATCACATTCTGAAGGATGTTTGTTTTGTTTTTCTTCATCTGGTTTGGTTTAGCAATGTCCATACCTGGTCTAATAGAGTTTTCCTAGCTCTCTGAACTGCTGTGGGGGAGTTACTTCCATCAAGGTTGTTCATCTCACAATATTGTGGTTAACGTGCTCATTTTTCTCTTGGTTCTGCTCCCTTTGCTCAGCATTAAACTATGTAATTTATTCCATGCTTCTCTAGTGACTGACCATTTATGGTTTATCATAGAACAATAGCACCATAGTATTCATGAATCATAACTTGATTAGCCATTCCACAATTGATGGGCATCCCTCAAATTCCAAATTTTTGCCATTACAAAAAAAGAGTTACTAATAATATCTTGGAACAAGTGGGTCTTTTCCCATTTTTATGGTTTCTTCTTGATATATGCCTAGAATTAGAATTGCTGGGTCAAAGGGTATGAACAGTTTTATTGCTCTTTCATCATAGTTTCAGACTGCTTTCCAGAATGGTTGGATCAATTCACAACTCCACCAGCAATGCATCAATGTCCTTACCCTCCCACAACCTTTCCAACATTGATCGTTTTCCCTTTGTCTCATCTTAAGCAATCTGATAGGTGTGAGGTGATACCTCAGAATTATTTTAATTTGTATTTATCTAATCAATAATGATTTGAAGCAATTTTTCATATAAATAGAGCTTTAATTTCTTCATTTGAAAACTATTTATATCCTTTGACCATTTATCAATTGAGCAATGTAGATTTATTTTTCCATTTATTTTTTAATTCTCTATCTTCTAGAGAAAGTATATTAGACAGAATCGGGAATCTGGGCATAATAAGTTTTTCTTTATTTGGTAATTTGAAAAGTACAGGTTTTTGTTTCTTGAGATTTGCGTTTGAAAAATAAACAACACATACAAATCCTAAGTTACTTACTTCTCAAAACTCTAAAACATGATATCTCAAAGATCTATATGCCATAATTTATATACCCCATATAAACATCTATAAATCTATACCCCAAAACAAACTCAAAAATTTACTGTCTACCTATTATCCCAGACATACTGGTTGATTTATAGAAGGAGCAATGAGAGGGCCTCAAGGAGCAAACACAACTTCCAGGGTCAGGTTGCTTAAAAAAAAAGTGAGGCATAAAAGAGATTTATTTTTTTCAGAGAAATGGAAGGAGGTTTAGAGATTTTGCATTATTGACTTTTAACATAGGAGCAGGATTCATGATAGATCTGACAGAGGTTTAGCATTAACATTTTTAACATAGATTAATATCATAACCAAGGTACTGTAATTAGAGTAGAATCTTGAGTTTTGTTTCACAATCTATAGCATTTCAGAATTTCCCTATCCCTCAATTAAGTGCCACTGAGGTATCATCAATGAACACCACTAAAATCTGATTTTCTCTAATGGGATTTCAGAGTCAATGATAGTGCATCTGTGTAATTCCTTAGGAAATAGATGCTGGTTTAAACTCATTATTGTCAAGGACTATTGACCAATTAGTTCCAATTCAATCTAATTGTGTAACACAGAAACTTAAGCTTTCCTGGATTGATAATGAACTAAGGCTCTTCATGGGATACAAGAGTAAATCAGAACCCGGCTGGCTATTTACAAGCTGAAGACAATTTTCAGATATAAAGAGAAACTTTAGCTATAGCAGCTGGCTGTGACTTGAAGGAAAATGAACTTTACCCTCATTCTACTTTTGGACAGTTCTAATTGTGAAGTTTTTCTTTGTATTGAGGTACAGTTGCTATTGTGTGACTTTAGCACTTTAATTCTATTTTTAAAATCTCTGCTTAAATTTTGTGTTAAGCATATCCAAAGAAGTGGGAAAACTTTTAGACAGATAGCAACAATTCTATTTTACATGCTAAAAATTCTCTTTCCTTAAATTTTCCTTCCTTGCTTTTATCTTTTTCTTTCTTTCTTTCTTTCTTTCTTTCTTTCTTTCTTTCTTTCTTTCTTTCTTTCTTTCTTCCTTCCTTCCTTCCTTCCTTCCTTCCTTCCTTCCTTCCTTCCTTCCTTCCTTCCTTCCTTCCTTCCTTCCTTCCTTCCTTCCTTCCTTCCTTCTTTCCTTCCTTCCTTCCTTTGTCACTGAGACAGTACTAGGAAGTTAATTCTTTGGAATTCAAATATTAGCAATAATTTGCTATCAAATTTAGATTTAATCCACTTCTAAATAACATTAAGAGTAGCTAGATGGCACAGTAGACATAATGTTGTACCTGGAGTTGCAAGACTCATCTTTTTTAATTCAAATCTGGTCTCAGACTGTGTTGTATAAAATCAGCCAATTATGTTACCCCATCATATCTGCCTATATTGTGTTATTTGGTAGACTGAATAGGAAAGCTGTAGTTATATAAATCCAAGCATATCATTTAGCCCTGTTTGCCTCAGTTTCTTCAGCTGTAAAATGAGCAGAAGAGGGGGAATGGCAAATCATTCATTCTAGTACTTTTGTAAAGAAAAACTAAAGTAAGGAGATTCAGACAAAATTGAAATGAAGAGTTGGACACAACTGAAATCACTGAACAGCAAATATCCCAGCAGACAAAGTTATAATGACCCTATCATGACAAAGTAAAGTTAGATAGAATTTCCCAAAAAAGAAAGCTGGGAAACAATCTTCACAACCAAGAGTTCTCATAAAGGTCTCATTTCTAAAATATATAGAGAACTGCATTAAATTTATAAGAGCACAAGTCATTCCCTAATTGATAAATGGTCAAATGATATGAACCTACAGTTTTCAATTAATTATATGATATATAATTAATTATATGAATATAATTATATGAAAAATGCCCAAATAATTATTGATTAGAGAAATGCAAATTAAAACAACAAAATGATCAATGTTGGAGAGGTTGTGGGAGGATTGGGACATTGATACATTGCTGGTGGAGTTGCGAATCAATCTAATCATTCTGGAGAGCAATATGGAACTATGTCTAAAGAGCAATAGAACTGATTATACAATTTGATCCAGCAATATCAATACTAGACCTATATCTAGAAAAAAATAAAAAATGGAAAAAGTCCTACATATGCCAAAATATTCAAAGCAGCTCTTTTTGTAGAGGCAAAGAATTGGAAATTGAGGGGATATTTATCAATTGGGGAATGGTTGAACAAGTTATGGTAAATGAATAAAATGGAATATTATTATTCTATAAGAAACCATAAAGGGTCAGATTCTAGAGAAGCTTGGAATGAATTACAGGATCTGATGCTGAGCAAAGGGAGTAAAACCAAGAGAACAATGTACATAACAAGAGATGATCAACATTGATGCATGTAGCTCCTCTCTGTAGTTCAGAGAGCTGGGACAACCCTAGGAGACCTGTTATGGACAATGTTATCCCCATCCAGAAAAAAGAAAAACCAATCCAAACCAAAAAAAAACCCTCTTCAGAATCCAATGAACAGTTTATTAAAAATATCTCTTATGCATTTCTTTTGCTTAATCCTAATTCTTCATACTGAAAATAGCTAATCTGTAAACATCTTTAAGAGAAATGTGTATGTACGATATTAACCTGACTGTTCACCCCACTGAGGGGAGGGGTGTGGGTAGGAAGGGTGGAAGGAGATTTTTTTGTAACTAAAAATATACATATGCAAATAGATGAATGTTGAAAAACCTTCATAACATGTATTTAGATAAATAAAATATCGATTAAAAAAATTTCACAAAAAAATAACAAAATGAATAATTAGTATACTTTCAAGTAAAGGGAACCAAAATTCTCCTGCAGCAAAGAGTCATTCAGTAAATTCTGAGATTTCTTTATCATGGAACAAAACTCCAGTAAGAACTTCCAAATGAGGTCAAAAGAGAAACAAAACTTATTAAATATGAAAACATGGTGAGAAATATTAGGAAAACCAGATTTCTTATAGAAGCTTTAAATGAGATAAACAAAAGAGTAAACTTTAGAATGCACTATAGGTAATCTTTCCAAATTAGTGGAGAATAACAAAAACAAAATATCATTTGACAGAAAAGAAGGAAATGCAATTGTTCTGAAAGGACAAAGCAATTTTCTGTAAGTAAAGGCCCAAGAATACACTTAAGAATACACTTGAGGGTTAACTAGTTGTCTCAGTGGTTACAGTCAGCCCTCGAGTCAGGAGGACCTGAGATCAAATGTGACCTCAGACAATAATAACCTAGTTATGTGACCTTAGGCATGTCACTTAACAGGCAAGTCTGCCTTGCAAAAAAAAAAAGATACACTTGTAGAGAATATTTAAAGATCAGGGAGCTTTATGATAAACAAATGAATATGAATAATTCAGAGACCAGAATATCATAGTACAGGAAAAATTGCCCCTCACTCAAAATATCTAGTAGATTTAATGACAGATCACAAATAGCTAATGTCTATAATTCATCAATAGATTGTCAACAGAGGAAAATACAGGGTAGGGAGGGATAAGATTTTTGGTGTCAAACAAAATTTTTTCTAGCAAGGGGAAAAGCTAATTTGAACATGACAAATCTGTTCTGAAGAAATAAGGAATAAGAGAGATCAGAATTATCTCTTCCATCTCCTAGGTCTACCACTCCTACAGCTACTCCTGCTCCTACCCCTCCTCACTCCTCCTCCTCCTCCTCTTCCTCTTTCATCTCCTCCTCCTCCTCCTCCTCCTCCAGCTGCTACTTCTACTACTTACTATTGTACATATCACACTTATCATGTGCTAGGTGAAATGCTAAACACTTTATGATTAATATCTCTTTGATCCTCACAGCCATCCTGGAAGTTATATGCTATTTTTTAATCCTATTTTATTGATGAGGAAACTCAGGAAAGACCAATTGAGTGACTTGCTCAAGGTCATAGATCTAGTTTCAAAGGGTGGGTTTGAACTTAGGTCTTTCTGATATTTAAGGCCCATGATCTATGCCATATGCCACCTAGATTCCCAAACATATTAAAGGACAAAGGAAATAGACATTCTTCAAAAAATTACATATCTTGTTCATTTTAGCAGGTAGGTGGTAAAAATGTTCTATGCCACTGAGAAACATGCTAAGACTTGAAGAAACTGATATAGAGGGGAAATAAATAGATCCAAAGAACATTACCCATATTCACAGTAATAATATAGTTGAAAAGAATATAGTAATAAAGTTGTATGGTCTGTACTAACCAATCTTGTCCCTGGAGAAAATGAACCTCTAACTTAATGATTTATTTTATTTAATGAAAGATTTTATTTATTTTGATATTTAAAATTTCCCCCCAATCTTACTTCCTTCCCCCCATACCCCCACAGAAAGCAATTTGTCAGTCTTTACATTGTTTCCATGTTGTACATTGATACAAATTGAGTGTGATGAGAGAGAAATTATGTTCTTAAGGAAGAAACATAAAGTATAAGCGATCACAAGATTGGACCATTGGATATCAGGTTTTTTTCCTAAATTAAAGGTAATGAGGGCACCTAGATGGCAGAGTGGATAGAGAACTGGCCCTGGAGTCAGGAGTATCTGAGTTCAAATCTGACCTCAGACACTTCATATTTACCTAGCTGTGTGGCCTTGGGTAAGCCACTTAACCCCATTTACCTTGCAAAAAAAACTAAAAATAAAATAATATAATATAAATTAAAGGGAATAGTCCTTGAACTTTCTTCAAACTGCACAGTTCTTTATCTGTTTGCAGATGGTATTCTCCATTGCAAACAGCTCCAAATTGTTCCTGATTGTTGCACAGATGAAATGAGCAAGTACATCAAGCCTGATCATCACCCCCATGTTGCTGTTAGGATGTACAGTGTTTTTCTGGTTCTGGACATCATCAGTTCATGCAAATCCCTCCAGGCTTCCCTGAATTCCCGTTCCTCCTGGTTTCTAAGAGAACAATAGTGTTCCATGACATACATATACCACAGTTTTCTAAGCCATTCCCCAATTGAAGGACATTTACTTGATTTCCAATTCTTTGCCTCCAAAAACATGACTGTTACAAATATTTTTATACAAGTGATATTTTACCCTTTTTCATCATCTCTTTTGATGATAGACTCAGTAGTGGTATTGCTGGATCAAAGGGTATGAACATTTTTGTTACCCTTTGGGTGCAGTTCCAAGTTTCTCTCCAGAAAGCCTGGATGAGTTCACAGCTTCTCCAACAATGTAATAGTGTCCCAGATTTCCCATATCTCTTCCAACAATGATCCTTGTCCTTTCTGGTCATATTGGCCAATCTGAGAGGTGTGAAGTGGTAGCTGAGAGAAGCTTTGATTTGCATTTCTCTAATAGGTAATGATTTAGAGCAATTTTTCATATGACTATGGATTACTTTGATCTCCTCATCTGTAAATTGCCTTTGCATATCCTCTGACCATTTTTCACCTGTGGAAAAGCTTTTTTTAAAAAAAATATGACTCAGTTCTCTGTATATTGTAGAAATGAGTACTTTGTCTGAAACATTAGTTGTAAAGATTGTTTTCCAATTTATTACATTTCTTTTGGTCTTGGGTACAGTGGTTTTAGCTGTGCAGAAGCTTTTTAATTTAATGTAATTTAAATCATATAGTTTGTTTTTAGTGATGTTTTCCATCTCTTCCTTGGTCTTAAACTGCTCCCCTTTCCATAGATCTGACAGGTAAACTAGTCCTTGATCTTCAAATTTGCTTAGAATATATTTTTTTCAATTTTTTTAAAGTTTTTCCAAGGCAATGGGGTTAAGTGGCTTGCCCAAGGCCAAACGGCTAGGTAATTATTAAATGTCTGAGACCAGATTTGAACCCAGGTACTCCTGACTCCAGGGCCGGTGCTTTATCCACTGTGTCACCTAGTCGCCCAGAATATTTTTTTAAGTTTAAATCTTGTTTCCATTTTGACCTTATCATGGTATAGGGTGTGAGGTGTTGGTCTAATCTAAGTTTCTTCCACACTAAGTTTCTCCCAATTTTCCCAGCAGATTTTATCAAAGAGAGAGTTTTTATCCCTTTGCTACCTCTTTGGCTTTATCAAACAAGAAATGATTACAATCACTTTCTGCTATTGCAACTAATCTGTTCTACTGATCCACCACTCTGTGTCTTAGCCAATATGAGACAGTTTCGATAACTGATGCTTTATAATTTTAGATCAGTTAGGGATAAGCCCCCTTCTTTTGCACTTTTTTCATTAAATCCCTGGAAGTTCTTGACATTTTATTTCTCCATATGAATTTACTTACAACTTTTTCTAACTCATTAATTTTTTGGAATTTTGATTGGTACAGCACTAAACAGGTATTTTAGTTTTGGTAGAATTGTCATTTTTATTATATTAGCTCTACCTCTCCATGAGCAGTTGATTTTTGCTCAGTTATTTAAATCTGATTTAATTTGTGTGAGAAGTGTTTTATAATTGTTTTCAAAAAAGTTTCAGTCTTCCTTGGCAAATAATCTTCCAGGTATATTATATTGTCTGAGCTTACTTTGAATGGGATTTCTCTTTCTAGCTCTTTCTGTTGTATCTTGCTAATCATATATAGAAAAGTTGAGAATTTATGAGGGTTTATTTTATACCCTGCAACTTTGCTAAAATTGCTAATTGTTTCTAGTAGTTTTGTGCATGATTTCTTGGGATTCTTTAGGTATACCATCACATCAACTGCAAAGAGGGAGAGTCTTGTCTCTTCTTTCCCAGTTCTAATTCCTTCAATTTCCTTTTCTTCTCTAATTTCTAAAGCTAACATTTCTAATGTGATATTGAATAGTAGTGGTGATAATTGGCATCCTTGTTTTGCCCCTGATCTTATTTGGAATGCCTCTAGCCTCTCTCCATTGAATATAATGTTTGTTAATGGTTTCAGATAGATGCTGCTAATTATTCTAAGTAATAGTCCATTTATTCCTACACTCTAGTGTTTTATGTAGGAATGGGTGCTGCATTTTGTCCAAAGCTCTTTCAGCATCTTTTGATATGATCATATAATTTCTGATAGGTTTGTTGTTGATATAATTGAGCATACTAACAGTTTTCGTAATATTGAACCAACCCTGCATTCCTGGGATAAATTCTACTTCGTCAAAATGGATTATCCTAGTGATAACTTGCAGTTGTTTTGCTAAGATTTTATTTAAGATTTTTTGCATCTATATTCATCAGGGAAATAGGTCAATAAGTTTGTTTCACTGTTTTAACTCTTCCTGGTTTAAGTATCAGCGCCATATTGGTTTCATAGAAAGAGTTAGGTAGGGTTCCATCTTCCCGTATTTTTCCAAAGAGTTTATATAGAATTGGAACCAATTGTTCCTTAAATGTTTGGTAGAATTCACTTGTGAATCCATCCGGCCCTGGAGATTTTTTTCCTTAGGTAGTTCAATGGTGGCTTGTTGAATTTCTTTTTCTGAGATAGGGCTGTTTAGGTATTTAATCTCCTCTTCATTTGACCTGGGTAACTGATATTTTTGTAAATATTTATTCATTTCACTTAGATTGTCAAATTTATTGGCATGGAGTTGGGCAAAATAATTTTGAATTATTACTTTAATTTCATCCTCATTGGTGGTAAATTCACCTTTTTCATTTCTGATACTAGCAATTTGTTTTTCTTCTTTATTTTTTAAATCAAATTGGCCAGAGGTTTATCAGTTTTATTGTTTTTTCATAATACCAACGTTTAATTTTATTTAGTAATTCAGTTGGTTTTTTGCTTACAATTTTTTAAATTTCTCTTTTAATTTTTAGTATTTCGAATTTGGTATGTAATCTTGGATTTTTAATTTGTTCTTTCTCTATTTTTTTAGTTGCATATTTAGGTCTTTGATTTCCTCTTTCTCTAATTTATTCATGTAAATATTTAAAGAGATAATATATCCCCTGACAGCCACTTTGAGTGAATCCCATGTTTTGGTATGTTGTTTCATTATTGTCATTATCTAAGATAAAATGATTAATTCTTCCTATAATTATGTTTTTGATCAACTCATTTTTTAAAATGGGGTTATTCAGTTCCAAATTGGTTCTGAATCTATATCTCCCTGGACCAATACTGCATATGACTTTTATTGCTTTTTGATCTGAGAAAGATGAATTCACTATTTCTGCCTTTCTGCAGTTGATCATTAATATTTTATGACCTGGTACACAGTCACTTTTTGTGTAAGTCCCATGTACTGCAGAGAAAAAGGTATATTTCTTTCTATCCCTATTCAATTTCTTTTATAAGTCTACCATACCTAGTTTTCTAGCAATCTATTTATTTCCTTAACTTCTTTCTTGTTTATTTTCTGATTTGAATTATCTAGATCTGAAAGGGGGAGGTTGATGTCTCCCACTAGTAGAGTTTTGCTGTCTGAATCTTCCTGTAGTTCTTTCAGCTTCTTCTCTAAGAATCTGGATGCTATCCCATTGGGTGCCTATATATTTGATATTGAAATCATTTAATTGTCTATGGTACCTTTTAGGAGGATATAGTTTCCTTCCTTATCTCTTTTAAAGCTATCTATTTTTGCTGCTGCTTTGTCTGAGATAAGGATTGCTACCCCTGCTTTTTTCATTTCAGCTGAAGCTAAATATATTTTGTTCCAACCTTTTACCTGTACTCTATATGTATCTCTCTGTTTCAAATGAGTTTCTTGTAAGCAGCATATTGTAGGATTCTGGTTTTTAATCCAGTCTGCTATTTGCTTATATTTTAAGGAAGAGTTCATCCTATTTACATTCAAAGTTATAATTACTAATTCTTTATTACCCTCCATACTATCTTCCCTCTGTTTGTATGTTCCTCCTTTTCCTCCCCTTGTCCATATTACCCAGTATTTTGTTTCTGAATACCACCCCCTTCTGTGTGTTTGCCCTCCTATATCCACCCTCATTCCCTTTCTTTCCTCTTTCCCTTTTTCCGTTTTCCCTTCCCTTCCTTTTGTTACTTCCCCATTTTTTCTTCCCCTTTCCTTTCTGTCTCCCCCCCCTCCCCTTAACTCCCTTTAAGACTTGAAAGGTTAGATTTTTTTAACTTAACTGAGAATGTGTGTAATTTGAAATTAAGCCAAGTCTGATGAGAAGAAGATTCAGTTGTTTGTCATCTCCTCCCTTCTTCCACTTTATTAACATAGGTATTTTTTTACCTCTTATTGTAATGTGATTTATCCCATTCAATCCCTTCATTCCTCCTGTCTCCTTCCTGTCCCCCTTTTTTAAGGAGGTGGTGTTTTGTAAATCATTCTATCTGAGTCATAGAAAATTCTGGGTATCCATCAATTTTAGTTATCTAATTCTATCTAATAGAGTTTTAATTCTTGAGAGTTATTAGAGTCTTTCTCCCAAGTAGGGTTATAGCTAGATTCATCCCATTAGATAGCAGTCTCATGGATAAGTCAGGAGTTATCCATCACTTCTGCCTAGATATATTCTCCCTGTTGGGGATAAAATTCTCAAGAGTTATGAGAATCATTTTCCCATGCTGGGATATAGCCAATTTGAACTTATTGGATATTAGTTTTTTTTTTCTTTACCTGCCCTTTTTTTACCTTTCCATGTTCTCTTAAACCTCCTGTTTGATGTCCAAATTTTCTATATAGCCCTGGTCTTTTCACCAGGAATTTTTTAATTCTTCCATTTTGTTAAATGTCCATCTTTTCCCCCTGAAAAAGAAGGCTCAGTTTTTCTGGATAGTGGATTTTTGGCTGCATTCCAGGCTCCCTTGCTCTTGAGAATATCTTGTTCCAGGCCCTTGGATCCCTTAATGTTGATGCAGGCATGTCTTGCATAATCCATACTGTGGTTCCTTGGTATTTAAATCATTTCTTTCTAACTGCTTGCAGGCTTTTCCCTTTTATCTGATAGTTCTGGAATTTGGCCACAACATTCCTAGGTGTTTTCATTTTAGGATCTCTTTCTGGAGGGGATGTATTCTTTCAATAACTACTTTGACTTCTAGTTCCATGATATCAAGGCAATTTTCCATCACTAGATCCTGTAATTTTAAATCCAGGCTTTTTTTTTTTCTCTTCAATGTTTTCAGGAAGTCCAAGAATTCTCATAGTGCCCCTCCTCAATCTATTCTTGAGGTCAGTGGTTTTGCTTATGAGGTATTTTTCATTTTATTCTATTTTTTTTCTATTTTTTATTTTGTTTAACAGGCTTTTGCTGTCTCATGAAGTCATTAGTTTCCACAGACTCCATCTTTTTATTTGGAGAGTTTTCTTCAGTTACTTTTTTCAATTCCTTTTCCAATTTGTCAATTCCACTTTTGAAAAAGCTTTCCATTTGACTAATTGAGGTTTTTGAGAAAATTATTTTCTTTGTGTATTTGTCCAATTGTATTTTCCAATGATTTGTTTTCTTGTTGTAATGTGTTAATTGTCTGTCCCAAATTTTTCAGTTGATTTTTAAACTCTTTCCTGATTTCTTCAAGGAAGTCTTTCTGTGCTTGAGACCAGATCATATTCTCCTCAGAGGTTCTAGGTCTCTCTGAGTTAGGGTCTTTGCCTTCCATGTATTTTTCTATGGATCCACCTCTCCGCTAACCTTTCTTCATTTTGCTAAGACTTTGAGTTGGGGAGGGGCTGATTCATAGCAGTTTGATGTGTTTGATCTATGAATGATCCACCCTATGTGACCGGATTCACCCAAGGCTGCAGAAGACAAATCCTGACGTAGATGTTCTTTCTCATGGCTTTTCTTTCTGGGTTTTGTGGATCAGATTTCTGCTAAGAGGTTTATGTCATATGACAGATGGGGAAAGATCAGGAGACCTTAGAAATGTGCCTGTCTTCTCTCTGCCATCTTGGCCAGAAGTCATCCTAATTATTATGATTACTTTTTAAATCTATGGAAAGGAGAAAAATTCCAAAGCAAGAGATGGAAAAGATCATAGGATATAAAATGGATCATTTTGATGACATAAACTTCAAATGATTTTGCATAAATAAAACAAATACAATTAAAGTGAGACTGGATTCAGCTAACTGTAGGAAAACATTGCAAATTTTTACTCATAATAGGCTTATTCACAAATATATAAAGAATTAATGCAGTTTTTTGAACAAGTACTATTTACCAATTAAGAAATGGTGAGTAATCATAATATTCTAATTTTTTATTAGTTTTTGTTTGGTAAACTGTTTTTAAATAATATTCATAGAATTCCTTTATCTGTCTTGGTAGGTACATATGAAAAATGTTATAGTTTTTGTAGTTATTTTAAATACTATTTCTCTATTTTCTTTATTCCTGCTGAATTTTGTTGGTAATCTACAGAAATGCTAAGGATTTATTTGGATTCATTTTATATACTGAAATTTTGCTGAAGTTATTGTTTCAAATACTTTTAGTTAGCTCTCTAGGTTTCTCAAAGTACACTATTATATCATTTCCAAAAAACTCATAATTCTGATTCTTCTTTGCATGTGTACATTTTTTAACTTTCCCCCTTGTCTTATTGTTTTGTCCATCATTTTTAGCAATATATCAAATAATAATTGTATAATGGGATCTTTAACTTCTCATACTAAAAAGATCCCTAACTCTAATTGTATATAGTCTTGACTCTTAGGGGTTTTCTTTAAGGCAATGGAGTTAAGTGACTTGCCCAAGGTCACACAATTAGGTGTCTTAGGTTGGACTGAATTCAGGTCCTCCTGAATACAGGATCAGTGCTCTCACCACTGTGAAACCTAGGTGCCCCAATTCTTAATTTTAGAACTATACTACTTTTCCCATTTAAAAAGGTTCATTTGTTCATATATCCTTTAGTGATTTTAACAAAAATGGATATGGAATTCTAAAATATCTTTTCATTAGTATATTAATTACTAATACTATTTTCATTGTTATTGTGACTTATATTACTTATTATATTTATATTTTTCCTAACATTGAATCAATTCTGCATTGCTTTTATAAATCATACATAGCCATAATAAATAATCTTTGCATTATGTTGCTGCATCCTCTTTGCTCATAGCTTATTTAACATTTTTGCAGTGATATTTATTATGATTGTTGATCTATGATTTTCTCCTCTAATTTAATTCTCCACAGTATAAGAATTAAAAAAATTAATATAAAAGAAAAAATTAATTTGAATTAATTTTCTTTCTTTTCTTACAGTTTGTGAAATATTGTAATTAATAATATTTGGATTTCTAGTTCTCTTTGGAAGGTTATTTCTTTCTAATTCTCCTTCATAGTAATGTCTTCTGCAGTTTATTGTCTCATTTTCCCATAGATATTGGGAAGTTTATACATACTTGTTTGAAGGTTATTTACACCATTAAACTGTAAACTGCTTAAGAATATAAACTCTTCCCCTGTTTTTATGTAGTCAGGATTTATTAGTCTGACTAGCACATACTAGATGGTGCTTGTTGACTTGACTCATTGACTTCATTGATGATTTGTTCAATTTCTTTTTTTTGAGATTGTCTTATTAAATTTTTAAATTTCTTGGTCCATTTATCTGGGCATTTTATATTTTAATAAATGTCAGTCCATTTTATTTAAGTCATTGTTTTCTTACATAATTGAACAAAATAGTTTTGAATAATTTCCTGTTTCTTATTTATTTGTAGCAAATTTTCTCTTTTAATTCTGATAACAGTAATTTTCTTTTCATTGCTACTTTTTTATTTTTTTTTAAAAAATACAAATATATTTCCTTATTTTTCTAGAGAGCTCTTATTTTTATTAATTCAATTTTTTGCTTTCAATTTTATAACTTTCTTATTTGGTTTTTATAATTTCTAATTTGGCTAGAATCTGTTGGGAGGAATCTATTGGTTTTTTAGGGGTTTTTTTAATTGTAATTCAAATTCATTGGTCTTTTTTTGTTAATGAATTTAAGGATATACATTTTCCACCAAAGATTGTTTGGTTCCATCTAACAGATTTTGCTGTATTGTCTCACTGTTATATTTATCTTTGACAACATTACTTATCTCTTTTTTTAATTCATCATTTGACATTGATTCTATAGGATTGAGAAATGTATTTAGTCCATTTTAAAAAATCCTTTCATCAATGACCCTTAATTGAATAAAATAATTTTGTTCCTCTTTTCTCAATGAAAATGGGTTTAATATTTTCATTTTTCTTGATTTCTTGATGAGATTATATGTCCTTAATACTTGGTCAATTTATTGTCAGATGACACATAGTGCTGAGAAATACATATAATAGTTTCTAGTCTTATTTAGTAATCACTAGAAGAATTGCATCTAGCTTTTCAGAGATTTTATATAATTATTAATCTTTTTTTCTTACATTTTTCCATTTTGGAACAAAGCAAGTAAAGGTGCTTAATTATTATAGTTTTACAATATGTTTCTCATGGTAAATCATTCATCTTTTTTTAGAAGTTAGTTACAATGCGTTCAGTTCTTATAATTTGAATATTGATATCCATTCATTGTCTCTCATATTTATACATAATTCCACCTCCCTGTTTCTTTCGATAAATGAAGATTTTTCCCTATTACCATATCTGAGATCATAACTGCTACTTTAAATATTTATGCTCAATATAAGGATAAGAGATTTTGCTTTAACCACATAATTGAACTGTGTGAAACTCTGCTTCAGATATCTTTCTTTTAAAAAGCAAATTTCTGGATTTACTTTTGAATTCATGCTACTACTCTGACATTTTTTGGATTAGTTTATCTGTTCATGTTCATAATTTTGGTCACTAATTGTGTGTTCCTCTCTGAGCTATTCTTATACACTCCCCCATCCCCTTTGACATATATTAACAGTTTGTAAAGGATAGAATGATGAGAGAAAATTGTGCTTAGCACCAGAGCTATATGATTCATATAGTCAATTTTCCTTTCTCTCTTTTCTTCACTTCACTAATACATCAATCACAGGTTCTGCCCTTTTCTTCTCTTTTAAATCCCTCTTCTGTTTCCTCCTAGTTTAGAGTTTACTTTGTTCATGACCAATTCTTCCTTAACTATTATCCCTCTTATTGTCTCTTCTTCCCATTAGTCATATTTCCCTGCTAAGTCTAATGCATTTGTACATTGAACTTTGACTAGTTTATATAAATTGAAGTTCAAATATTACCAGTTTCCCTACACTTTCATTTTTATATGTATACCCTTTTACTTATACACACTAATTATATAAAATAGTAAGTTCCACCTCTGCATCTCATCTCTTCGAATCCCTTTCTTTTCTTCTTTTTCGATTATTAGAAATATAATAAAACTGCTCCTAAGCTATATACCTCATGCAGTTCTTTTATGACCTCTGATGACACCATTCTGAGATGACACTTGATTTTCTATATCCCTCATTAGAATTCAAACACTTCATCCTATTATAGTTGTTTCTGATTGATTGGAAATATTAATTTACTTTTTGTTTTACAATTTCATAATTTTTATTTTTAAGTTTCTATTCAGTGCTTTTCTTTTCATAGGGAATTCATAAAACTCCATTCCCCCCCCCATTAACATCCATTTCCCTCATTTTTGAGGGCCTGACTTGATTTTTATTGTGTATGTCATTTGTGATTGTTAGTTTGAGTATTTTACTTTATAGAATATGTTGTTCTAAGAATTCTGCTCATTCATAATTGTAGCTGCCAGATCTTTTGTGATACCTCAGAATTTAAATTCTTTCTTTCTGGATTTTTATATGTTCCCTTCCTTTCTGTTCTCCTCTGTTCCTTTCAATTCCCTTCCTTTCCCTTGCCTTTCCTGGTCTTTCACTTTAGTGTTTCTTTTAGGAAGTGATAGATTGATTCTTGCTATCTTAACTTTGTCTTCTGTTTCTTTATTTTTCCTTTATTTTTTTGGAGGAAATCATGGTTAAGTTACTTGTTCAGGGTCAAACAGCTAGTGAGTGTCAAGTGTCTGAAAATTTGAACTTATGTCCTCCTGACTCCTGGGATTGTGCTCAATTCATCTTCTAGGTTCACATGTAAAATAAAATCAACTAGAAGGGAAGGGAATGGAAGGGAAGGGAAAGCAGAAAGGAAAGAAGGAGAAAGGAAGTGGGGGAGGAAAGGAAAAAAGGGAAGGGAAGGAAACAGAAGAGAAGGGGAGGGGAAGGAAGGGGAGGGAAGGGAAGGGGAAGGAAGGAAGGAAATAATAATCTTTCACTTAAAGGAGGTCATATTCCACTGAGGGAATAAACATACATAAATAAGTAAACACATGATAATTTTAGGTCACAGAGGGTTAACAAGAAAAAGAATCATGGAAGGATTTCCATTAGAAAATAGCACTTGGGGGGTGGCTAGGTGGCGCAGTGGATAAAGTACTAGCCCTGGAGTCAGGAGTACCTGGGTTCAAATCTGATCTCAGACACTTAATAATTATCTAGCTGTGTGGCCTTGGGCAAACCACTTAACCCCATTTGCCTTGCAAAAACCTAAAAAAGAGAAAGAAAAAGAAAATAGCACTTGAGGGACAGCTAGGTGGAGCAGTGGATAGAGCATCGGCCCTGGAGTGAGGAGTACCTGAGTTCAAATCCATCCTTAGACACTTAATAATTACCTAGGCAAACCCCTTAACCCCATTGCCTAGCGTAAAAAAAAACCTTAAAAAATAGCACTTGAACTAAACTTTGTGGGAAATTAGGGATTCTAAAACCTGAGAGAAAGAGAGTGTGCATACCAGAGGAAAGATGAGACAGCATGAATGAACAAAAGTAGAATGAATATAGTTAGATGTATATTTTAGAGAAATTTCTTTTGTCAAGCATGAATGGTTTAGAGGGAAGAGAGCATAGAAGTAGGTGATCCAATTAGAAAACTGATTTAATAGTCCAGGGAAGTGAAGATGAGATGTTGTACTGCTAATATTTTTTTTTAAATTCCTTACACTCCCAAAGTGAATTTCTATATATGACAGAAGATCAAAAGAGAATTGTTTATAAAGCCAGGTTGTTTATAAAACCAGATCATCTCACAATGTTGCTAATATGTACATTTTTCTCCTGGATCTACTCCCTTCACTCAGCATCGGATCCTACAAGTCATTCCATGCTTCTCTAGAGTCCAACTATTTATGATTTCTTATATAACAATAATATTTTATAGTATTCATGTACTATAACTAGTTTAGTCTCTCCCAGTTGGTAAGCATCCCCTCTATTTCTAACATGATTACTTGTTTAAAGTTTTATGTGTTTTTATATAATCTTTCCTTTTTTCCCAATTGATATTTTATTTTACTTTTCCAGTGACATCTTATAAAAGTTTCTCAACATTCAGACACATGCATATGCTATTTATAAGTTAAATAATTTACTTCTATCTTCTCTTCTGACCCCAACCCCTTCCCCTTATTGGCTAAAAGACTGGTGAACATTGTACATATATACATTTGTATTTAACATGCTTAGAGATATGTCATTTTCTTTATGAGGAATTAGGACTAAGAGAAAAGAAATAAAATCATGATATAGGATGGAAAAGCATAAACAAAATTTTTAAACTGTGAACTCAGTGTTCATTGGGATTCTGTAGACCTTTTTTTGCTTTGTTTTGTTCTTCCTCTGGTTGGGATAGTATAGGCTATAAAACATCTCTGAGAGTTGTTCTAGCTCTCTAAACTGCTGAGAGGAGCTGCATTCACTAAGGTTGTAAAACTCACAATGTTGTTCTTAATGTGTCCCATATTCTGTTAGTTTTGTTCCCTTCACTCAGTGTGACCATTCATGGTTTCTTATAGAGCAGTAGTACTGCATAACATTCATATACCATAACTTATTTAATCATTCCCCAACTGATGAGCATCCTCTCAATTTCCAGTTCTTTGCCTCTATAAAAAGAGCTGCTATGGATAATTTGGAACATGTAGGACTTTTCCCATTTTTTTTATGATTTCTTCTGGATATAAATCTAGTATTGGTATTGCTGTGTAAAAGGAAATAATCAGTTTTATTGTTCTTTAGGCAAAGTCCCTTATTGCTCTCCAGAATGGTTGGATTAGTTCATAACTCCACCAATAGTGCAATAGTGCATTAATGTCCCATCCTATCACAACCTCTCCAACAATGATTATTTTTCCTTTTTGTCATCCTAGCCAATCTGATAGATGTGAAATGATATCTTATAGTTGTTTTAATTTGCATTTCTCTAATTAGTAATCATTTGAAGCATTTTTTCATATGACTATATATATATATACATATACATATACATATATATATATATATATATATATATATATATATAATTTCTTCCTTTGAGAACTGTCTTCATATATTGTGACCATTTGTCAATTGGGGAATGATTTGTAACCATGTAAATTTAATTTAATTCTCCATATATTTTAGAAATGAGACTTTTATCAGAGCCTTAGCTGTGAAAATTATTTCCCAACTTTCTGTTTTCCTTCTAATTTTGGCAGCATTGGATTAATTAGTGCAAAACCGGTTTAATTTGATATAATCACAATCTTCCATTTTCAATTTGTAATGTACTCTAATTCTTGTTTGGTCAGAAATTTCTCCCCTTTCCATACATCTGACAGCTAGACTATTTCATGATCTGTTGATTAGCCTATGTTATTGTACTTCATGTCTAAATCCTGTACCCATTTTGACCTTATTTTGATATTGGGAGTGAGATTTTGGATAATTCCTGATACAAAACAAAGCAAAAAATAAATAAGCCCACAGAGTCTGAATTTGGCAGAATTCTCTCTTCTGTTTTTGAAAATAGTTTCTGAAGAATTGGAATCAGTTATTTCTTAAATGCTTGGTAGAATTCACTTGTAAATCCATCTGTACCTAGAGACTTTTTTTTCTTAGGAAGTTTATTGATAGTTACTTCAATATATTTTTTCTGTAATGGGGCACTTATATATTCTATTTCTTCTTTTGATATTCTGAGCAGTTTGTATTTTTGTAAATATTCATTCATTTCACTCAGGTTATCAAATTAGTTGGCATACAGTTGGAAAAAATAGCTCTGAGTTAACCTACTCATTGTTGGTGAGTTTACCTTTTTCATTTTTGATACTGGTAATTTGGTTTTATTCTTTCTTTTTTAAAATCAGATTAGCCAAATACTTATCTATTTTATTGTTATTTTCATAAAACCATTTCTTAGCTTTATTTATTAGGTCAGGAATCTTTTTGCTTTCAATTTTATTGATCTCTCCTTTGATTTTCAGAATTTCTAATTTGGTTTTTAATTTGGATCTTTAATTTGTTCCTTTTCTAGTCTTTTAGTTTCACATCAAATTAACTGATCTCCTCCTTATCAATTTTATTCATCTAAGAATGTAGAGGTATACAATTTCTTTTCAAAACCACCTTAGTTGTATACCATAAATTTTAGTATAATATCCATTGCTATTATTTTCTTGGATGAAATGATTGATATATCAATTATTTGTTTGATCCACTTGTTCTTTAAAATTGTTATTTTGTTTCCAAATAATTTTTGGTTTTTGACCATTTATTACAAGTAATTTTTATTGTATCATGATCTGAGAAGTATCTAATTATTATTTCTGCCTTTTTACATTTGATTGTAAGGTTTTATACCCTAGTAGATGGTGAATTTTGGTGTCACATACTTCATAGAAAAAGATATATTCTTTTCTATTATTTAATTCTCTCCAGAGGTCTATCTTGTCTAAGTTTTCTAATATTTTATTCATTTTAAAAACTTCCTTCTTGTGTTTTTTTTTGTGGTTAGAGTTATCTAGTTCTGAGAGAGGGAGTTTGAGATCCTCAATTATTATAGTTTTTCTGTCTATGTTTCCTTTTAATTCATTCAAATTCTCCTTTAGGAATCTGGATGCTATATATAATTAGATGGATTTTTGTTTAATAATTGTAGAGGACCAGCCCCTGGGAGTGACATTCATATATCCTAGGTGATCTTCTTTATCAAAGCTATGCATGGATTATTACTCATTTTATAGATCCGTTGAATCACCAGTGAACCCTGACCTAGGATAATCTGTGGCTCTGGAGGTGATTGTAAGAGGTTTCTTTGATAGATTTCTAAGAAAAAATATTGTAAATTTACCCAGGAAATTCTGAAATTAGGTCTTCTTTAATTGGTCATTCCTGAGATAAATTTCTGCTATAAAAAAATCTGAGTTTCCAAAAATAAAGTTGGTAGATTTTCACTTCCCAGTCTTTTGTGTTTGTGGATGTTTTTCTACTCAATCCGACTCTTGGAAATTCATGTCCAGACCCACACCAGAGCTATTGCAGGCAATAGCTGGTGCCTGACCAGGGACTTATGGACAGACAGACTAACAGATGGACAGATGGACAGATGGATAGTTGGGCCTGGAGGCGAATCAATCTTGAAAGGAAAGATAAAGTCTGGACACCTGGGTCAAACGAGCACTCATAAAGGGAAAGCAGGCAATTAAGGTAAATAATTTTTTCATCAGGTCTAAAACAGAGAGCATTAAAATGGGACAGGGACAGTCTAAGTAAGGATAGAGGACATTATTTGAAAATGCTAAAGCAGATAGTTAAAGAAAGAGGCTTGTTAATAACAACAAAACAAGTGGAAGAATTTATTGAATGTGTACAAAAATGTTGTCCTTGGTTTCCAGAAGAAGGAGTATTAAGTATTGAAAAAATGGGAAACTGTGGGCAAACAGATGAGTGAACCTTTTAAACAGGAAGGTCAGGAGGCATTTCCTATAGGAGTCTTTTCATTGTGGAATATTTTAAAAATCTGGCTGACTCCACCTGGAGATGTTCCTTTGACTCAGAGTATATTAAAAGTGATGTAGATGTTCAAACTATTCAGCAGGAAGATAAGAGTAAAAAAGAGTGGTAACTTTTACCTCCAAAGCCACCTCTGGACCTGTGCCTACCTTGGGATGGAAGGAGGAGTGTGGAGGCCAAGACCACGAGGTTTTACCTTCCCAGGAGAATCCTCCTCCTGGTTCCCACTTTAGAAATTTGTACCAGAGAGTCTCTGGAATCCCAGACCCCACCCTGGACTTCCAGTGGTTGTGGCTCCCCAGCCAGCCCCACCTCCTCCTAACTCTAATAACCCACCTTCTGCTCCTTTACAGTCTAAAGAATAAAATGTTACCAAAGATAAGGGGCATATGGATATTGTTCAAATAGTCTCTGGAAAAACAATAGATAAGGGAGAGAAGATTCCATGGGACATGAAAGTTATTGTTCTCTTTTTCTGTGCTTGAGAGTCCTGATCTAAATATTCCAGGGATTTCATTGAGAGAATACTGTCATTTAAATGTTAAAACATTCAAAGAATTAAAATCAGCAATAAATAATGGCCCTTATGTTTTAAATATGATAGAAATATTAGGTAGACAAATATTAGCCCCAGAAGATTGGACCACAATAGCAAAAACTACTCTTATAATAGGAGATTACTTAATATGGCAAACTAAATTTTTGAGAATTATACTAGTCAGGCTAAAAGAAATGAAGCAGCAGGGTTAAGAATAACATTTGAAATGCTCTCTAGCACCGGTCCATGGGCAGGAGTAAATAATCAAATTAGGCATAGTTTACAGGCACAAGAACAGGCATGGTTCAAATTGCCTGAAAAAGGAGGCAATGGATGTGAGAGATCAGATAGCTTATTTGCCCATGGCTTGCTTATCTAGATCTTGAAGTTAACTAAGAGAGAGGAATTAAGCAAAAGCAGTAGATAAAAGAGAGAGAATTGTTTCAGGAAGACCTGATAAAATAAAATAAAATGTTAAAAATTTTTAAAAAGGGGAATTTACTTGAAGTTTTAGAAACAGGAAAGTGATAGTGAGTATTGGAAGATGAGAAAGGTATGTGTTAAATAAACAATCACAAAAATGCTATTCAATTTGGTAAAGATAAGATAATTGGGTTCATTTTAAATACATAATTTGATTATTACAGAAAATAATGGGATGATTGAGGATTTTAACAAAAAGAAGTAGAAGAAGAAGACTCCCCTCCAAGTAAAAAGATTTAGGGCTGTCGAAGTTATTTGGTTTATTCTAAACTGATAGGGGACAGGGGATATTCCAATTAGGTTGAGGGATTTTTAAGTGACTTCTCATTTATAGTTAACTTTATTTATATATATAGTTAACTTTATTTATTTATAGTGACTTCTTATTTATAGTTAAAATCAAGAAGTATTGGATATCAAAACCTTTGAATGAAAAATGTATTGTGAAAAATGGAAGATTCTCTGCCTTTTTCTTCTGGTTTCTTGGAAGATTTGTCACCTTTGGTGGTTAGCCTGTTGTTTTTTGTCTTTGTGTAATGTTTAAAGGGACCCTCTAGTGTGAGAGCAGAGTGGGGTTTCCCTGGATTTTGGGGGCCTCTCTAATTCTAAATGCTCTGACTCCATTTATGTGTCTATATGTGTTTGCTTTAAAATACAGGCAGAGAGAAGCTATCAGTTATCTCTCAGCTACTATTCTCTGTGTTCTGAATGGCCAATCTTGTTTCCATTCTCTCTTTTCAAAATTAGATCTTTTTTCCCCCAAAACTCATTATTGGTGCCAATCAAAGGAGATTTGCCTGAGAATCATGTTTTTTTTTTTTTTGGGGGGGGGAAGTGGTTATTATTTTTTCTTATTTTATAGTGTCTCTTTTCTGGACTTATAGACTAATAGAATTTTATTTACTGATTTGGCAAAGTATACTTATAAGGGACCTTGGAGAAATTGAAATTGTGCCTAAAATTATTTTTGGACTGGTCTTAATTGGCATGATAAATATACATACATACATACACACATATATATATATATATATATATATATAATATATATATATAAAATAAAAAAATTGTGGGGGGTAAACAAGGAATGATAAACAGTAAAGGTAAATAATTACTGCAAGCTACCTTGATATCTCAAAATATGAGGAATCTCCAATTCCTAGAACATTATTTTGTCAGTGAGGATAGTAAGCTCTTTTAAATTAGAGTATTGAGAAGTTAGAATAGCAGTGATACAGATAAGGATTTGCAAACTTTTATATTTTGAAAAGGAAAATAATTTAAGGTAATTTTGAATATGAGTTTGGAATTTATAAGATTATTAAGAGAACTTTAAAGAAAATCTTGTAACCATAAAGTGGGATTTTAGAAACATCCGGTCTCAAGAAATTTTTATGTATTACAGAGTTGTAGGGAGTAAAGGGAAAATACATTAAATTGAATTGTGTTATGTATAATTTGTAAACTTTGTATAAGAACAGATTCAGACAATTTTTTGAAACTTTAGTATTGTGTTACAGTAACAAACAATTGATGAATTGAAGTATCATCTATCACTTTTATAATGATTTGTTATAAGAAAACTGGAGAATACCTTACCAGCAAGGTTATATTTGGTCTTTTGGCTCAGAGTTTGTGCTCTTCCACCTAATGTTTCTTAAAGATATATTTATATGTAAGATCAAAGTAACTTATTTAATATCTGTTATTTAAGAAGAAATTATATATATATATATATATATATATATATATATATATACTGTAACCCTGAAATTGGTACAAGATTTACATTTATTTTTTGAAATTATATATATATATACATATATATATATATAAAACTAAATTCATAGAGAATCTTATGTTATTTTTTGAAAATAGGAGTGTATTTGAACAAGAGGGAAATAAACTTATGAAAAAAGATGTGAAAGAAATTTATGTGTAACAGTTATTTAGTTATAAGGTTAACTTTAAGAGAATGAGATGTCAGCATGGAAACATTATGTTTCAAGTAGGTTAAGAATTTAATGTTTAAATTTAAAGAAGCAAAAATGGTCAACTTAGAGGTTGCTTAACTGCAATTATTTCCAATAATACTGAATAAATGTGAAAGGCTCTGAAAAATAATTGGGAGATGATGTCAAAGCTCTGAGTTAATGATTGATGGCTCTATAGAAGTAATGAGAGAAAATATCTGAAGTTAAGACTCTTTAAGTTTCCTGAAATTTTTCAACAATGTGATGGACTTATTCTAGACCTGTAGGTCCAAGCATAAATAAAATAATAATAAAACAAAATTTACAAACTCCTTTTTAATCAAAACAAAAGGATGAATTATATGCCTGGTTGATGGTATTAACAGGACAGCCACAAACCCTTAACATTTTTACAGATAGTAAGTATAGTTATCATGTAGTCAGATACATACAAACAGCTTTTATTAAACATAGCACTGATGAAGAATTGTCAACTCTTTAAAGATTTACTAGAAGTTGTAAGAGATACATATAATCTTTTTTAAATTGAATACATACATTCCCACACTGAATTGCCTGGACCTATATATGAAGGCAATCATAGGGCTGATCAATCAATCCTTATACTTCTTATAAGCTTAGTAGAAGAGCAAGTTAGGCAGTATCACAAAAAGTTTCACCAGAATGCCTCTTTATTAAGGAAAGAATTTGAAATCACCAGAGAACAAGCAAGGAATATAGTAATATCCTGTCAACTATGCATTCAATATTTACCTACCCCTCCAAATCTAAAAGTCTTAGAGACCAAGTTCCTAATGAATTGTGGCACATTGATGTGACTCATTATACATCTTTTGGAAAAATTAAATTCATTCATGTTATTGTAGATACATTTGGTTCATGTGCAATGGCAACAGCACAAAGTTCAGAGGCTACACAAATTGTGTTTGATCATTTTTTTCATTGTTTTGCTATTTCAGGGATACCAAAATTCACAAAAACAGATAATGGATATACTTCTAAGACATTTAAACAGTTCTGCCTATATTACAATATAAAACATATTAGTTATTCCCTATAATCCCACTGGTCTAGATTTAGTAGAAAGAAAACATAAAGATCTTAAGAGATTGATGGAAGTGCAAAAGAAGGGGGAATATATAGGGACAAAGGAGAAACAGGAAGGAGAGTAAATCTCGCCTTATATACCATGAATTTTTTAACATTGAATGATAAACAATTAACACCTGCAGAAAGATTTTTTTAAGGATAGGCAACATGAAGAGAAGGACATGGTCAGGTGGAAGGATCCTAAGGCATCAACAATGAAAGTGACTGGATCCATTATTAACCTGGGTTCTAGGGTATGCTTCTGTTTTGTCCACAGATGGAGAAACTATCTGGACACCAGAAAGAAACATCAGTCCGTGCAGATCAGATGAATCAAGTAATACAGAAAATGAATAATTTACGCTTAAGAAATTGAAAAGGAAAGGATGACAAGAGAATACGTCATGGACTTATGGGACAATTTATGACTCATGAACAATTTGGGGATTGTAAAAGGAATTGAATATTGGACTTATGTTCAAAACCCTCCATGGATCACTACAATGGGAAGGGAGTATGGTTGAAATTGTATTAATTGGGGAAGCTGCAGATTATTTGGGATATAACAAAGTTCCTACTGGAGATATCAAAGAAGAGATGCTGAGAAGAAAAGTTAGGCATGATTTCTCTGGTTTAAATACTGTGACACCTATATGTTTTTATAAAACATGTACTATTGAACCATGTGTTAAATTAAGTAAAACTAATCATTCAACTCATCCAAATATTTATAACGTAGGAGCATTTAGAACCTTAGAAATATCAGGAATTCCATTTGTAGAAAGTATTGAAGGAAGAAAGATATCTCCTACAGAATCTCCTTTTTTAAATTTACATGCTTGGGATTTCAAAAATGAATGTTTTTCACCCTGGTTGCCTGTCATACCCCAGATAGAAGATTTTATCATCATTCTATTTTGCTACAAATGTGGAATTCTCCTGATAGAGTTGTCCCATGGGATATTCCAAGTTATATTAAACCAATTATATACCCAGAAATAAGGTTAGCTAATTCAGAACTATGAAAGGCTATGGCAGCTATAGATGAGATAAGGTATATACAATGGAATAAGATGTTGGACAAAATCTCTTAGGCAGAAAAGAAATTGTCTGTGACTGCATGCACAGGACCAGATATTGCCTTCATGATAGAACCTTTCAAAGATGTCAATATTATCAGAGAAAAAGGGGGATATAATGCTAATTGTTAAATTGTACTATTTGGGCATGTATAAATAAGGAAGTGGAGGATGATGATGTTGTTTTCATGATAAGACAACCAAAATTTGCTATAATACCCATCAAAGTAGAAAGCTGGCATATGTTTCTTGCTGATGAATTCTTAGAAAAAATATGAAAGAGAATTAGTCTGAAGAGATGTGTTAGTTGCATTGTGTCTGGAATATTAAGTATCGTAGCAGCCATTGTAGCAGTTACTCTGGGGACTTTTTCTGTACAAGTATAGAATAAGAAAAAAATAGAAGTTAAATATATTCTAGAATTATTAGAAAATGCTCAGTACAGAATTAATGAAGATCTTTATCATTTGATTAATATATTACGAACCTCTGTAATGAACAATTGCAATGTGTTTATAGATTTTCTGCTATTTGTGTTATTTCTTTAAAATATAATACTTCACTTATTCCATGGGATAATATAAAGGTTATTTGAATGGAATATGGTACAATGAATCTTTAACTATGGATATGAATCAATTACATAAAATTGTTAAGGATATTGCATTGGCGCCTAGAATGGAAATGGACTCAGGTATTGATAATTTAACTTTGTTAATGGGTTTTATCCTTTTCATTTTATGAACCTATTAGTGAGCATGCTTCCTGGTATCATTACATTATTATTGATATTGTGTTTTATGCCATTTGTCTTATATGCCTTTTGTCACTGGGACAAAACATAGATATCCTAACACAGCACTCAAAGCTTCAGCATGCCTAAGAAGGGGGAATCTGTAGAGGGCCAGCCCTGGGAGTGATATTCACATATCCTTGGTGATCTTCTTCATCAAAGACATGCATGGATTATTGCTCATTGTATGGATCTATTGGCTCTCCAGTGAAGCCGACCTAGGATATGTGACTCTGGAGGAGGTTGTAAAAGGTTTCTTTGATAGAGAAATATGCAGATTTCTAAGAATACATATTGTAAATTTACCCAGAAAATTGTGAAACTGGGTCTCCTTTAACCTTTCATTCCTGAGATAAGGTTTTGTTATAAAAAGTCTGAGTTTCCAAAAGTAAAGCTGGTAGATTTTCACTTCCCAACCTTTCATGTTTGGGTATGTTTTTCCTACCCGACCAGACTCTCGGAAATTCATGTCCAGACCCACACCAGAGCTATTACAGGTAATAAATAATGATATAACTTTATTGCCTATGGTGCCTTTTATGAAGAAGTAGTTTTTCTTCTTTATCACTCTTAATGGGCTTTCTTTTTGCATTTTCTTTGTCTGAGATCAGGATATCTTTTCCTGATTTTTTTACTTCCACTGAAACATGATATGTTTTGCTCCAGCCTTTAACTTTACCCTGTGTGCATTCGTCTTCTTTAAAAGTTTTTCTTGTAAGTAACATATTGTAGGATTCTGATTTTTAATCCATTCTGCTATCTGCTTGTTTTAGCGTTCCTCTCATTCACATTTGCAGTTTACTGATTCTTTTTTCCTCCATGTTATCATTCCCCATTTGTACTTTTCTCTTTCCTTCCCTGTTATTCCTTCTCACCAATTTTTGTTTCCTTTCCCCTTTAACTGTTTTTGTCAATTTTAACATTCAGTTTATTTTAACTTATACCTTCAACTTCCATTTTATCAGTCCCTTCTTTCCTTTTCTTTCCTTCCTCCCCATCACACCTATTGAATAGTATTTACTCAGTGTTCACACCTTACCATCTTTCCATCTACTATGATAGTTCTTTGTGCCCCTTCACCTAGTGTTATTTATGCACTGATGCCTCACCTTCTCATTATTTTTATTTTGTTTAACCTTGTCTTTTGCTTATATCCCTTTTGTCAAATTATACTCATTTTATCTGATCTGATAGAAATACTATCAATCAAAGTATAATCAACTAAAAGTTGAATGATTGCTTGCTTGATTTACTCAATATACTACCGAAGTATAATTAATCAAAGATTGATTGCTTGATTGATTGGTAAACAGCATTGAATCATAGTCTCTAAGTGCCCTCCCATCTTCTGTCTCATTAGAAATACACTTCTTAAGCAACATGAATCAATCAAATTATATTCACTTTATGCCTAACCCCTTTTAAAGTACCCTTGCTGGACACATAATCCTCATGATTCAAAGCATCATACAGAGTCAAATCATTTCATGAAATAGTTGTACATCCCCTTCCAAAGCATACTCCCTACAATTGTAACCAAAGTGTCAAGATATGCAAAATCTTTTCAAGATGTTTTCATGTCCCTTCCCTCTAATTTCCCATCATCTCCATAGCACTCCAATCACATAGCTCACAGCCCTCCCCAACCAAAGTATTAGGAACACTATCTCCCACACTCCTCACCTTTAGCACCCCAATCATGGTGCCTAACTCAAGTATGGATTAAAATAAGAACACTTCCTAGTCTCTTCATGTCCAACCTTTCTAAGTAGATTTCCACCCCCTGTCCCTATAGTCTTACAAACCTCTAGATGTCTAGTACAGTCAAGTAATTTCTTATTTAATTAAGTACAGAGTCTCTAAGTACTCTAAGTACTGGAACAGTCTGAAAGTCCCTCTTAAGAATTTTACAGCTGATTGTAAATTATGGGAGGCATTGGCACAGGACTGCCCAGGATAGTATGTCTTCATCACTTAAATTGCTGAGATCTATGAGCAAGGGAGAATTAAAGTAGCTCAAAGGAAAAGGAAGACACATAAATTTAGAGTAAAACCCTCAGCTTTTCACCTGGTCTATTTGTGCATGATCTGTGGTAGAGTTTTGTGAGTTCATATTACCCTGATCATGCATAGTCACATACCCTATAATTTGTCTGAAACATAGTGATGTCATTTTGGTCTTCTTTGATAGAAGGACAAGAATCCGTCACATCCATATTTTCTAAGTACAATCTATTCAACTATATTCCACATTTTAACCATCCTAAGAGAAATATAATTCTCAAGAGTTACAAGTTATAGAGTTGTGTTCCTTTGTAGATTCATTTCTCTTGACTAACATTTGCTGATTTTGTTTGTTTTCTCCTTTCCATTTACCTTTTTATGCATCTCTTGAGTCTTGTATTTGAAGATCAAATTCTCTATTCAGTTTTGCTCTTTAATCAGAAAATTTTGGAACTCCTCTGTTTCATTGAACATCCTTTCTCCCTGGCAGAATGTGCTGAATTTTTTAGGGTACATTGTTCTTTGTAATTCCAGGTCCTATGCCCTCCAAAATATCATATTCTGGGCCCTTTGTTCCTTTAATGTTGAAACTGATAAGTCCTAAAATTTGATTTTGCTTCCTTTGTATTTAAATTTCTTCTTTTTTTGCTGCTTGCAGTACTGTTTCCTTTATTTGAGAATTCTGAAATTTGTCTATGATACTCCTTGGAGATTTTATCCTGGGTTCTCTTTCTGGAGGTGTTTTGAGAATTCTTTCAATGGTTATTTTGTCTTCTTGATCTAGCAGATTTGGACAGGTTCATTTTTTTTTTGACCTAGGCTTTCTGGTGGACCAATAATTCATAAATTATCTCTTCTGGATCTATTTTCCAGGTCATTTGTTTTCCTAAGAGGCACTTTAACTTTTCTTCTATTTTTTCAGCTGTTTGACTTTGTTGATGGAATCTTGGTGTTATATATATTAATTGGTTTATATTTGTGCAATTATGATTTTCAAGGTTTTATTTTCTTCAGTTAGCTTTTATGTTTCCTTTCCCACTTGGTTAATATTGCTGTTTTGCTCATTTTGATTGTTTGAGCTCTGCTGCTAGTGTAAAGGGAGTATAGGCCCAATCTTTTTATCCTGGGGCTGGGATCTGATGCCTACCTTATCACTTTCCAAAATGCTGCTTATGCAGCCCAAGCATTGCATAGGCAGAGGTTTGTTTCCTCCTTTATGTATAGGCTTTACATATGCAGTGGTTTGTTCCCAATCCAGGCCTGTCTTTTGTCCAAGTATTTCCAGGGTTCAGACTTTGTCTGTGGTTGGGACCTTCCCATCTGGCTTTCTATCTAGCTGCCAGGACCTGTGATTTTTGTCTAGCTGCCAAGACCTGGACTGTACTGTGTACAAAAGTCTCCTCCTGGCTTTCCCCTTCTCTAGCCTAGCTGGGCTTTCCTTTCCTTTCCCCCCAAAGAGACAGACCTTCACTGAAGATCCTTGATGCTGTCTACAGTTGAAAACATGTTTCTATTTTTCCTTTCTTTGGTGGGCTCTGTAGCTTTAATGTCTTTTTAGAGGCTTCATTTAGCACTGCATAGGTAATAACTCTGGAAGCATGCTAGTTTTGTGCAGCCATCATGGCTCTGCCCCAGAAGTCCCCTATATTTTCTTACATAAAAAATAAATATGAGTTTAATTCAACAATTTTCAGTTTAATTTTTATCCCTATCTAACTTTTTCCTCCTTATTTATCATGAAATTTTGGTGAAATTGGTTCAATTTAAGTGAACTTTTTAATGTTAATTATTCATTTTTAATAAAAACTTTATTTTTCATAGAAAATAGTTCAATGAAACATAAATACATTGGATTCATCGAGAAGAAAATTCAGAGAAGTTGTAGTCCAACTTTCTCATTCTATAGATCAAGAAAGTAAGGCACAGCAAGATTCCATGGTGTGCCCAAAGTTACATGGATAGTAGTCAAACTGTGAATAGACCCTAGGTCTTCTGATCTTACTTCTAGTTATCTTTATATTGTGATAGACTACCCTTTTTGTTTCTGTTCAATTGTTTTAGACATGTCTGATTTCATGACCTCATTATGGGTTTTCTTGTCAAAAACTTTGGAGTGGTTTGCCATTTCCTTCCTCACCTTATAGATAAAGAAACTAAGATGAACAGTGTTAAGTGACTTGTCCAGGTTCACATAGCTAGGAAGTATTTGAGGCCATATTTGCAATCAGAAAGATGAGTCTTCTTGACTCTAGGACTGGCACCTATCCACTTTTGTACCTAGATGGCCTATTTTGGTATGATTAAATGTTTATGTTTATATTTAAAAATTTATTTTCAAATTTCAAATTAGTTTGATCTTAGAGAAGAATGAATAGACCTTACTAAGGATTATGAGGTACATTGGAGTGAGGAAAGAAGGGAGGTTGAGGGGGAGAGAGAAGACAGACAGAAAGAGAGAGAGAGAGAGTGAGAGAGAGAGAGAAAGAGAGAAAGAGATAGACAGACAGACAGATAGAGACAGAAACAATGAGAGACAGATAGAGAAAGGCAGAGAAAGACAGAGACAGGGAGAGACAGAGATAGACAGACAGACAGAGAGAGAGAGAGAGAGAGAGAGAGAGAGAGAGAGAGAGGATGTCTTGAAATGCTAGTGTTGAAAGAAAGAGGTAGAGGAAGATTTTTGATAAATAGTCTACCACTGTGCCACTGTCAAGTAGTTGTTCATTCCTTTAATTTAACTCAGGTTATCATGACTAACTAGAAAAAAAATTTGTCATACAAGTAATTGTTCAGTCTTATTAGATATAAAAAATATGCATCATGGATAGGATTTATATGAAGAAAACATTTTTCTTGATTTTCTACTAAAGGGGAGATGACATGTGCAGAAAGGACATATTTGTTAAACAAGGTATAGTTAGGGTCTTGGATCCAAGGAATAGCCACGTAGTCATGAATATGAATGTACATTGACTTGATAATCTCTCTAAATCACAGAGAAATCAAATTCAGTTGATAATGTCAGGGAAATGAAGCCAACTAGAGTCACTGTAGGGAAATAACATTTAATTAAATGCCATATTAAAGTTAACATGTACTCTACTCAAAAGCTGTCCCTGAATAAATTCCACACAACATTTGTTCCTGGCTATGTTCAAACACTTTATTTTTGAAAGGAGACTAGTTAACCTGGGAGGATTCTGAGATAAAATGAAAGTTCATGGTATCTTGACTTCTTTGAGTTCTTAAACTCTTACACATCTTACACATTACTTTCAGATCTGCAAAGAAGATAAGTGTTAGTCACCCAGAACTTCTCAGTCACAAGTGTTTGGTTTCTATTTCAGAATGTTTCTCAGAACAATGTTTAGAAAACAATTGCCTTTTGCTGTTCTTTTATTGTAATTGCTAGTTCTCCTGAATGGCCTAAGAGACCCAGTGAGATATAGAGGAAAGAATTCTGCATTTGGAGTCAGGAAAGCAGAACTTGAATTTTAGCTCAGATATTTTGTAGAACTGGGTGGAAATGGACAAATGAATTTATCATTCCGAGTCTTGGTTTCTCATCTATAAAATGAGAATGGTAATAATGCTACCACTACCTCATAGGGTTAATAGAGAGAAAATAACATTATAAAACTTCAAAGCACTATATCATTGTGAGCTATCATGGTGCAATGAATTAATTTGGAGGAAAAAACCTGTCATTTGAATCATGGCTCTGTACGACTTGGAGCCAATAATTGGACATCTTTGGGCTTTCAGTTCCTCATTTATTAAGGGAGAAAGGTGGAAGCTAAACTCTAAGTCCATCCCAGGTCCATCCCAGATCCCATTATAGAATGGTTAAAAGAAATCATTGAATGAATCAATGTAATATCCATGAGCACATTACTACCAAACTATTTTCTGTTAGGGTTTAGAGAGAAAAGGTAAGAGGAGGACATGACAACTTACAGTTACTATATGTACTGTTTCCCTTACAAATTTTCAAGAATATTAAGTCTAATACAGCTTGAAGTTAAGAGAAATTTGGAAGGATGCTATTTACAAAAGGTCCACTTTCTCATTTACATTATGTCAACTTGGATAAAAATAAAAATAAAAATAATAAAAATAATAATAATAATAATAATAATAATAATAAAAAGTAACAAGAACAGCATTCATTATGGACATTTAAGATTTATGAGTGCTTTTCTAAAAATAAATGTGTATAGGTACAATAATCATTATTATTGGCATTTACATACAAAGAGGTCAGAGACTGTGTTTTTACCCCCCTTCATATTCCTTGTGCTTATCACATGGTTGGCATATAGTAGGTACTTAAATGCTTTTTGACTGTTTAACTGTTGTAAACTAAGGCTCTGAGCAGGAAAGAGATTTGTTTCTTGTCACCATAGCTGGCAAGTTTCCTAGCTGAGAGTTTAACCTGTTTTTCCTGATGCTAAATTAAATCCTTTTTTGGTGTGGTTGTTTTTTCCTATGTCTTCTTGCAGAATAGATAGTTAGATTTTTATGATATAGTCTTTCAATATTTTTCCTAGATCATGTAAGGAGCCTTCCTCAACATTTCTCACAGGACTTTAATGTTTTGGAATGTAAATGAATTTACATGTCTATCAGTTTTCAATTCAAATATTTTATTTGTTCTTCTAAAAACATGCAATCATTTTTCTCACAAATGTTTTTAAATTTTACGTTATCCAGTTTTACATTATTCAGATATGTCTCCTTTAGCACTAAGGAATGAAATACATATTCCTGACTTTAATGAACAATAAATTAGTCACCCGTAGTATATGATACAATACTTTACGTAGCATACTACAAGTTAAGTCAGTAAGTAAACCAAATATTTTGTGCTATTTTAATGACAAATAGATCATTACACTGATCTATGGTTTACAACTCCACCAACAATGTATTGATTTCTCATTTTTCCCACATCCTCTTCCAAAATTTGTCATTTTTTCCTTTTCTTTCCTATTAACCAGTCTAATAGGATTGAGGTAATGCCTCAGAATTGTGTCCATTTGCATCTCTCCATTGAGAATAGCTGTCATTCACAACTGTTCATCTTACAATATTTCAGTTACTTTGCACAGAGTACATTTCAAGTCAGTTCATAAAAGTCTTTCCTGAGAGCAACTTGTTCAACATTTCTAATAGGATGATATTACATCATAATCCCATACCACAATTTATTCAGTCATTCTCCAAGTGATGGTCATCTTCTCAATTTCCAATTCCTTGCCACCATAAAAGTTACTATAGATGTTTTTGGACCTATAGGTTGTTTTTCTTTTGAAAGACACTGTGTTGTCTGTTGACCTCCACATGTCATCTGTAGCTTCCACAAAGTTTCCCCAAAATTTCCCTTCAAATTCTTATGCTGATCCAAGATATATCAAAACCATGATAGAGAAAGTTATGAATTGGAAATAACTTAAGCTACTTCCAGGGAAAAAACTGACATAGAATTATGCCTGCCTAGCAAAATCCTATTTGAAGGGGAGTTGGGATGCATCTAAGAATTGGCTGAAGTAGGATCCAAGGGCATTGGCTCCCAGGTTCATGTACAGAATGATATTTCACTTGGGCCACTAGTTAGAGATGTACTGACTCTAATATGGAAGAAATGAATCTTACAAGAAAAATAACCAAATAGCAGCCAAATAAAAGTAAAATAATTAGGAATGGGTAAATAAAGGGTCATTAAGGAGAAAAACCAAGAGCCCCATCTAGGGGAGGGAGAACCTAGGGAAGAATAGCAATGCAGGGAAATATAGGGAATAATAATTATGCTACATGATAACAACAAAGACTGGAGTCAGTTGGTAACTGAATCAGTGTATCTAACATCTTTTAGAAGTTCTTCAATCCAGATCTTTTCAGTATGTAAGGCAATACTAGATGTGTTTGTACCCTTGTCTTCTATTGACTACCTACTGTGATTGTGGGAATTTACCATAAAGGGGAAAAATATGGGACATGATTAAAAAACGTCAAAATAGTATTTGATGAATTAATGCATATACAGCAGGATAAAATATCCAAATATCTGTTTGATTTCAGGGAACAAACAACCAATAACAGACAACCAATAACAGACAACCAATCATGAAATATATCCTGATATGTGAAGACCTTTTTCTGGATGTTTGAAATTTGTGTGTATGTATATTTATATATAATATATATATATATATATATATATATATATATATTATATATATATATACATGCAACAGTATGCATAAACATATATATATATATATATATATATATATATAGATAGGTAGATAGATAGATCGATAGATAGATATATAGCTATAGCTGTAGAAGCTCTAGATTTTGGTTATAATGTTACTGGAATTTTTCCTTTTACAGTTCCTTTGGGGGAATTTTTCTTCAGTTTGTAATAGTTTTAGGCAGTTTTCAGTTAAGATTTCTTAAAATTTATTGTCTCATTTTAAAAATTATGATTTTCTTGAACCATTTTATGATCCAAGATATTTGTTTTAGATATTGAGTATTTCAATAATTCAATTTTTCTAAGATTTTGATTTTTTTAAATATTTCATGCTCTAACTCTCAACATTTCAGATGGCTGGGACAACTGTATTAGACTAGCGACTGATAATTTTATCCCCATCCAGAAGGAAGAAAAACAAAACAAAACAAAAAAGAACCCCCCAAAACCCTTCAGAATCTGATGAACACTTAAAAAAAATTATCTCTTATGTATCTTTCTCTTAATCCTAATTCCTCATACTGAAAATGGCTAATCTGTAAACATGTTTATCAAAAATATGTATGTATGTACAATGTTAACCTTACTCTTTGCCACTGAGGAGAGGGTGGAAGGACATTTTATAACTTAAGAATACGCATATGCATATGCATATGGATATCAATGAATGTTGAAAAAACTTTCATAACATGTATTTGGAAAATTGAAACATCAATAAAAATATCTTGCTTTATTATGGAGTCATTAATTCTTGTATAGTCTATTCTAGATATTGGAGATCATTTCTTGGATAATATTTGCCATGTTTCCTTTTAAGCTATTTAATCAATTTCCAATTCTTTCCTCATGAAATATGTCCTTTATTTCTCTTGTTTCATTTCTCATAATTTATAGTTATAGATTTGCTTAAAGATATTGGAGAGCTACTCTTTCATTTCTCTAGATTTGCTATAATGTTTTATGAGAGTTGGATATATCTCTAGGTTTAGTAACTGAAGTAGGGTTTTGTAATTTAAGCAGATTCACATCTTGCTTAGATTTTTTAGGCTGGGGTAACAAACTGCTTGGTCAGACCTGCATATATGGAATCCTATGATAAACTTTATCTCCTGGGTCTAGGTATTCCTGAATCTTTCAGGTTCAGAGAACTAATTTGTAAAGGCCTTCTAGGATATCTCAGAATAGGAATTTAGGAGTCTTATGGTAGCATGAAAACTTCCTTCACACTGGTCAAAGCTGCTCCTGGGGCATTTGCATGGATTTACAACAACCTTGGTACTTTCTTTTTGTTCAAGTTCTATACTTTTGCTTGGCTCATGCAGAGAACTCTGCTGACTATACTTGCCCCTGTTTTTTTTCTTAAGTTGCAACCTGATAATGAAGTATTAGCTTTGTTATCATTGTCTTACTCTATAATTTGTGGACTGCTGGTTGTTTTTGAAAAATATGTGAATCAGAAACAGTACAGTGGCTGATAGGTGGCAGAATGAATAGAATATAGTGCCTGGAGTCATGATGACTTGAGTTCAAAATAGGCTATTCATCTCCTTCACTTCTTTGTTGTTCATGTTATGTTTAGATTTATTTAATTCTGAAAGAGGGAGGTTGAGGTCCCCCATTAGTATAGTTTTGCTTCTATGTCTTCCTATAACTCATTTAACCTCAACTCTAAGAATCTGAAAGTTATGCCACTTGATACACATATGTTTAGTATTGATATTACTTTATTGTCTATAGTACCTTTTAGGAAGATGTAGTTTCCTTCCTTATCTCTTTTAATTAGATTTATTTTTTATTTTGTTCTATCTGAAATCAGGATTGCTACCCCTGAATTTTTTTCTTCAGCTGAAGCAGAATGGTTCTATCCAGTTTTTCACCTTTACTTTATGTGAATCTTTCTGCTTCATGTATGCTTCTTGTAAATAACATATTGTTGGTTACTGGTTTTCAATCCAATCTGCTATGTACTTCTCTTTTATTGGAGAATTCCTCTCATTTACATTTACAGTTATGATTGTTAACCAACCTATTTTTCTATATTTTTCCCTTTTCTCTTTTCTTTCACCCTATCCTATATATCATCAGTGCCTTGATTATGAACACTTTACCCTCAACCTGCCCTCCATTAAATAAACCCACTCCTTTTTAATTCTCCTTTTTTTGCCTCCCTTCTGTCAGTTTTTCCTTCCCTTTTCTTTCTGTTTTCCCCTCCTTATCCCTTGTAGGGTTAGATAAATTTCTTTTTTTTCTTTTTGTAAAAGAAAGATTTTATTTATTTTGAGTTTTACAATTCCTCCCTATTCTTGCTTACCCCCCCCCCACAGAAGGCAGTCTGTTAGTCTTTACATTGTTTCCATGGTATACATTTATCTAAGTTGAATGTGATGAGAGAGAAATCATATCCTTAAGGAAGAAAAATAAAGTATAAGAGATCGCAAAATTACATAAGATAACAGTTTTTTTCCCTTAAATTTAATATAATAGTCTTTGGGCTCCACTCCTGGTTCACCCAGTTTCCTAAGACAGACCTTGTTGGTAGGTGTATTTTTCTAGCTTCTCTTTCTGGGTTTTTGTCAATTGAATTTCTGTTAAGAGGTTTCTTTCATGTTATTTTTGAGAAGGGGACCAGGATCACTTAGATCAGTGCCTATCATCTCTCTGCCATCTTAGCCAAACCCAGTTAGATACATTTCTAAAATCTACTCTGTGCATACATACATTTTACATATATATATATATATATGTATATATATATATGTATACACATACACACACACACACACACACACACACACACACACACACACACATATATATATATATATATATATATATATATATATATATATATATATATATAATAACTTCTTTGAGTGAAATTGAAATTGATGGGACTAAGATTCAAGCAATTTTCAACCTCTCTTCTTTACCTCTACTATAATGTGATGAAATTTATTCTTTCTATTCTGCCCATTCTGTTTCCCCTCTTCCCTCTTTTCCTAGGACAATCCTTTTTATCATGCCTTATTTTTTTGTTATATTATCACATCAAAATCACCTTATGTCTTTTCCCTTTGGTAACATATTCCTTCTAACAAAGATAGTTAATAATAGCTACACATATCATTTTCCTATGTTGAAATATAAAACATTTAATCTTTTTTAAATTAATTTTTATTAAAGATATTATTTGAGTTTTACAATTTTCCCCCCAATCTTACTTCCCTCCCCCAACCCCCAAGGGAAAGCAATCTGTCAGTCTTTACTTTGTTTCCATAAACCATTTAATCTTATTGAACAACATGTTTTTTTTTTTTTTCTTTTCTTTTTACCTTTTTTTAGGCATCTCTTAATTCTTGGATTTGAAGATCAAATTTTCTGTTTAGCTATGATCATTTTCCTCAGGAAATTTTGAAAGTCTCCTATTTCTTTGACTATCCATGTTTCCCCTGAAAGAGTATGCTCTGTTTTGATAGGTAGTTGGTTCTTGGTTGTAATCCAAGTTCCTTTGCCTCTTGGAACACAAATGTCCAAGGCCTCTTATCCTTTGATGTATGGCACAAACTTGTGCATAATTCTCACTGGGGCTCCTTACTATCTGAATTGTTTCTGTTAGGCTACTTGAAGTATTTTCTGCATGACCTTGAAATTCTGGGATTTTATTGCAATAGTTTTGTAATTTTCATTTTGGGTTCTCTTTTAGGAGATCAATGATGGATTCTTTCAAAAATAATTTTACCCACAAGTTCTAGGACATGAGGATAGTTTTCCTTATTAAATTCTTGAAAGATGTTGTCCAGGCACTGTCTTTTAATTATGGCTTTCAAGTAGTCTAGTAATTCTTAAATTATCTCACTTGGATATATTTTCCAAGTCAGTTATTTTCAAATGAGTTTTTTTCTTTTTTTCCATTTTTATCATTTGTTTGATTTTGAGTTGAAGTATACTTGAGGTCTCAGATAGTCATCATATCTTGTCCAGTTCCAATTTTTAAGGAATCATTTTCTTTAGTTAGCTTTTATATTTCCTTTTCCATTAGGACAATTCTGTTTTTTTTAGATATTTTTAAATTTTTATTTATTTAAGGCGATGAGGTTAAGTGTCTTGCCCAAGGTCACACAGATAGACAATTAAGTGTCTGTGTCTGAGAATGGATTTGAGCACAGGTACTCCTGACTCCAGGGCTGGTGTTCTATCCACTGCACTACCTAACAGCCCTGACAATTCTGCTTTTAAAGGAATTGTTTCCTCTGAACACTTTTTCCATTTTTCCATTTTTTCCATTTGTATTTTTAAAGGAATTTCTTTTCGGTCAATTTTTGTCCTTTCATTTTCTAGCTCTCTCTTCCATAAATCTCATTCTGTTTTTCAATTTTTCTATTTAATTTTTTTAAGTCCTTTCACATGGACATTTTGCACTTGAGGAAAAATTTGTATTCCCCTGTGGGACTTTTTCCAATTTCTACTCTGATGTTGTGTTTTTATCTTCCTCGTTACTATAGTAGCTTTCTATGGTAAAAGTATTTTTTCCATTTCTGATATATAATTTTTAGTTTAATATATGGTTATTAAAGTTAATCTTTGATCCAGAACCATAGGATACACTTTCCCAAGTGTTTAGTCCTGGGTGGTTAGAGACCTCCTTGCTGACTTGTGCTGAGACCTTTGGTGCTGGAGTTGCCTGGTATATGCTTGCTGCGCTGGGATTCTGGGACTGAAATTTGCCTTCTACAATTGGTCTGGAGGACACTCAGCTGGCCCACTATTCCAATAGGATGCTTAACCAGGATCAAGGGCCTTTGGTATCTTTGTTGCAGCTGAGAACCTTCTGCTAGCATTCCCCATGCCTTGTCTATACTGGTCTCTGCTCCTTGTGCTGACCTTTGTTTCCTCTCCATCATTCTTTTCTTCTTCTTGCTTCCTTTCTTATTTGCTTCCTTACTTCCTTGTGAATGAATGCTTCATCAAGCTAAAGTTTTTGTTTTTTAGTTTTTGATTAAGCAACAATAATCATATTGTTTTGTATTTCTTTTATATTTATTACCTATCTTGATTATTCTTAATTTTGAGATATTCTAATATCCATTAAATAAACCCATGTGTTCATAGTTAATTATTTTTATCTATTGCTGAAGATGTCTTTTCTGGATGCTATTTAATATTTTTTCCTCTTAATTTAATATTTATTTATTCTCATTTTGTATAATTTTTTCATACATTAATAAAATATTCTTGTTTGAGTAAACAAAATACCCCCTCCCCACAAAATATAGACTCACTTGAGCGATAAAGGGGAAAGAAAACAAATTAAAATTAAATTAAAAAAAATAGTAATAATTGTAGGTATGGTCAGGTGGTGCAGTAGACAGAGCACCTGCCCTGGTGCCAGGAGCACCCAAACCCATATCTGGCCCTGTAAACCCAACAATCACCCAGCTGTGTGACATGCAATCCACCCCAATGCCACTGCTCTGCACAAACCAAAAAAAGGAAAAAAAAGACCTAGAATAAAAAAAATAGTAATAATAGTAAGGGCGGCTGGGTGGTAGATACAGCACTGGCCCTTGACCCAGGAGCATCCAGGCTCAAATCCAGCCTCAGACACCCAATGATCACCTTGCTATGTGGCCCCAGGCAGGCCACCCAGCCCCATTTGCCCTGCACCCCCACAAAATAATAATAATAAAAAATGTGCTTCAGTCTGTGTTCCAACACCACCAACTCTGTTGTGGGTGGATCACATTCTTTATGATAAGTCCAACACAAAATTTACTTCCATATTTTTCCACTGTTGCCATTGCTGATCGCAACTCCCTCCTTTCATATTTCTCCACTATCATGTACTATATTTTCTCTCTCCTTTCACTGAATCTGCTGTAGGGTAGTTGAGTGGCACAGGCAGACAGATCCCAGGCCCTGGGGCCAAAAGGCCCCAAGCCCCCATACCACCCCTTAGACCCAGCATCCACCTGGCCCTATGGTCCAGGACAGGGCATCCAATCCCAGCTCCTTGCAAAAAGTAAAAAAAGAAAATGTGTTATATCTGACCATTCTCCCCCACATGGTCCATCCTCTCCTCCATCACTCACATCTCCCCCTTCCCCCTGTCCCCCCCCTTTCTTACTCCAGATGTCTATAACCCATTGAGTATATATGCTGTTTCCTCTCCTAGCCACCTCTGATGAGAGAAGAGATTCCCTCCTTCCCCCTTGCCTTACCCCCTTCCATATCATTGCAATACCTCATTGTAATAAAGAAAAATCTTATTATATGAAATACCTTGCCCTATTCCCCCTCTCCTTTTTCTTTCTCCCATTACATTTCCTTTTTTTCTATTGACTCCATTTTACACCATATTTTATCTTCAAATTCAACTTTCTCCTGTGCTTCATCTATAAAAATCTCCTTCTACCTGCTTTGTTAATTGAGAAGGTTCATATGAGTATTATCAGTGTCATTTGTCTAAACAGGAATACATGAAGTTCATCATCATTAAGTCCCTCATATTTTCCCCTTCTCCTCCAATCTCTATGCTTCACCTGAGTCTGGTATTGAAGATCAAACCTTCTGTTCGGCTCTGGCCATTCCAACAGGAACATTTGAAATCTCCCTGGTCCATTGAAAGTCCATCTTTTTCCCTGGTAAAGGACATTCAGTTTTGCTGGGTAGTTGATTCTCGGATTGCATTCTAAGCTCTTTTGGTTTATGGTATATTATATTCCAAGCCCTAAGAGCTTCTAATGTAGTTGCTGCTAAGTCCTGTGAACTCCTGATTGCAGCTCCATGGCATTTAATTGTGTCCTTCTGGTTGCTTGTAATATTTTCTCTTTGACTTGGGAGTTCTAGAACTTGGCTATAATATTCCTGGGGGTTGGTTTTGTGGGATCTCTTTCTTGAGAGGATCAGTGCATTCTCTCCATTTCTATTTTGCCCTCTGCTTCTAGGATATCAGGGCAATTTTCCTGTAGTAATTCTTTGAAAATGATGTCAAGGCTCTTTTCCTGATAATGACTTTCAGGTATTCCAATAATTTTTTAAATTATCTTCTCTAAATCTGTTTTCTATATCAGTTGTTTTTTCAATGAGATGTTTCACATTTTCTTCTAATTTTTCATTTTTTTTGCTTTTGAAGTAGAGTCCTGGTTTCTCAAAAATTCCTCAGTCTTCCTGAGTTCACTTCTTTGTCTGAAGGATTTGTTTTCTTCAGAGAGCTTTCTTATCTCTTTTTCCATCTGGCCAATACTGCTTTTTAAAACATTCTTCTCCTCAATAAATTTTTGAACTGTTTTATCCATTTGACCAAAGCTGGTTTTTAGCATGCTATTTTCTTCAGCATTTTTTTGGATTTCCTTGACTAAGCTGCTGACTTCATTTTCATGTTTATTCCTGCATCTCTCTCCCCTTTCTTTTCCCAGTTTTTCTTCTAACTCCCTCATTTGATTTTCAAAGTCTTTTTTGAGCTCTGTCATAGCCTGAGCCCAATATTTGTTTTTCTTGGAGTCTTTAGATGCAGGAGCTTGTGCTTCCTCATCTTCAGACTGTGTTTTGATCCTTCTTGGGCTCATATGCAAAATATTTCTCAATGTTGTTCCTCTTGTTTCTCTCCTTGCTCATTTTCCCAGCCTTAACCTGTTTTGCGGGGGGTCGGGGGGTGCTTCCTGAGCTTTTGGGACACTCCCTCAAAAATCTCAGTGTGTGAGGCTCTTTCCTCCCTCCTCCTCTGTGAATGACCATAAGCGCCCCTCCTCTGCAAAGGGGCTGAGGTGGGGGCGGGGGCCTGCTGTTCTGTGGGGGCACCTAGATTGCGAGTAGGATCTGAATGTGGTCAGAACCCCAGAGTCCTGTTTCAGGGGCAGAAGAGAGAGCTCAGTAGTCTCTCTTCACTCCCCTCCTTACCTGGGGGCTCCTGCTTACTGGCTCTGCTTGTTTCCTGGATCTGGAATGCCTTCACCACCATGCTGTGTGCCCTGAGGGCTGGGCTTCACGTGCTTACTCTGGCAGAGGTCCCCCTGCTGTTCCCCCAATTTTTGCCTGGTGCTTCCTGGGGCATAGGTCAGCAAACTCCCCTGCTGCTGTGAGCCACAGCTCCCAGCTTCCTGGGACTGCCTCCGGGAGGCTCAAGTTCTTTTGCTCTGGTGGGCCACCCCTACAATCCCAAGGAGCAGAGCCTTTCTGCTCTTTTCTAGGTTACCTTGAGTAGGAGAACTGCCTCATTGCATCCCTCTGTGGGTTCTGTCTCTCGAAAATTATTTAGAGTCCTTAGTTTAGAAGTTTTATGAGACAGCACCCAAGACACGATCTGCTCTTGTTGCCATCTTGGCTCTGCCCCTATTTAATATTTTGCATCAATATCCAATAGGGTTTACTTTTTCATGTCTTCCTTTATATCTTCCATAAAGGATCTCTCCAAACCTTTAGAGACTTTCCTCTGAACACTTTCAGATTTGCAGGTCACCAATGCTAATTGATATCCTGTGCTAACCAATGTAGTTTTAGCTTTTATTCCCCTTTATATACCAGCATCCCCATCTCCTTTTCCCTTTATTAAAACATTCTGAATCATAGCTATTTACTACTTCATGCCTATTGGTAATATGCTATTGACCTATTATAGTCTCTCTATTTTCCTTTGGTATACATGAAATTTTAATTCCTCTGAAATTTTAGTATTCCAAAATTTGTAATCAAATAACATCAGAAGACAAAGATATTCTTTTAAAAGATATTTTTATGTGTGTGTGCATGAATAGAAGAGAGAGCATCTTGGGATTGTTAAATGGCCTTTGAATTTTTCCAAATATAATTCATAAACCATCATTAGAAAATAATTTCTTTGGGATAAGACATTTTGTAAGTCACTTTATTATAAGACAAATTCTTTTCTAAATAAAAAGCATAAGCCATTGCATACCCTTAATTTTTCCATTCTTATTTTGTGTCAGAAAAAACAACAGTTGGAAGAGGAAAAAAACTTATGAGGAAATAGAAAGGTATGATTTTATGGGAAGGTTAAGTTCATCTATTTATTAATTTATCTATTTTGAATTTTTTTTCTTATATAAGTCAATAGGATTAAGTGATTTACCCGAGGTTACTAGTCAATTATTAAGTGTTTGAGGTCAGATTTGAACTCCTGACTCCAGGGCCTGTGTTCTATCCACTGTGCCACCTAGCTGCCCCCAGAAGACTGTGAAGTAGAGGTAGAAATTATGACTGTGAATTAGTTTAGGAAGATCTGAGTGATGTGTTGCAATTGGTGCTTCTGCATAGCATTGGGTATTGTACATGAAAATAGGAGAGCTTATCTAAGAACTTTAAGGATGTTGAACAGGAAATGAGGACACCACTGATGATATATTTTACTGAAATCTTGACATTGAAACATGCTTTGCTCCATGGAAACATAAAATTCCTCTAAAAGAGGACAACAAAAACAAAGCAAGTAAAGTAATAAAGAACAAGAAATAAAATATATTAACCTTTAAGTCAATCAATAATCCCAAATTGTCACTGAAGAAGAGAACCTGTGATGATGAATGGATAGACCAATATGAAGGAAAAAATTTAGTAAGGAATTGATAGACAAAGAGATTAGTAAATGTTGAAGATAAGAAAGAATTATAAAAATGGAAGACATTAATGAAAAAGGTGAAAAGAGTGTGATGTATTAAGACAAAAATATATCACTACAGAATAACTACTCCTAGTTTCATTGTGTATGTTACTTGTTACTTAAAATTACAAGACACGGGGAGGCTAGGTGGCGCATTGGATAAATCACAGGCCCTGGAGTCAGGAGTAGCTGGGTTCAAAACCGGTCTCAGACACTTAATATTTACCTAGCTGTGTGGCTTGGGCAAGCCATTTAACCACGTTTGCCTTGCAAAAAAACTGAAAAAAATATTGCAAGACACTTAAAATCTTAGGGCCTCAGATGACTTTTATTTAAAATAAGAAGAATTTATCAGATTATCCTAATAGCCTCTGAAAATACTAACTTCCTATGATTCTAGAGGTAGTATTCTGATGTGCGCTACCTTATCATTCAGCTTCTGGTGACATTATAATGAAAACAAAGACTTTGGAATTAATGAAAGAAAAAAGAAAAAGAAAGATTACTTTTACCCATCCAAGGGTATAATGCTTTTGTCTGATATATTTAATGGTGGAGAAATGAATAACAGAACAAAAAAGATTGAGTAGGCAAGGATAGAAGAATAGAATACTCTACTGTAATTATATCTTCCACTGAAAGAGAGCAGATGTTCATTGAGAAGCCCCTAATGGTCCATGCTACTTACTATGCTGTGGCTCAGAACATGACAGCATGTGTTCTCTTTCAGAATTGAACTCTTGTGAAAAGAGATGGCAGCCATCAAATTTTCTGTGATTATTGTGACTAGAATCCACTAGGAGTGCTATGAGGGTTATAGACAGAAGATTCCTTTAAAATTATTTTTTCATTACTGATCTAGTAGTCAGACTTCACTCTGAAGATGATTCTGCATGATTTTATATTTGGATGCCAGTTATACTACCTAGAGGCTTCTAAACATGCCCATCAGCTTTCATACAATGTTCTTGAGACTTCAGCACACTGTGTGTTTTGTGAGCCATGCAAATGTTGAGGAGCCAAGGGAGTTTCAAACAGTAATACAGCCAGGTTTTACATTTTAGAAGGAAGTGAAACAGTGAAACATATACCATACAAATGGTATATGTCCTTTTTAAAACCAATAATCAAATCTATTTTATGGAAAGTAAGAAATATTGTTCTTCTATAGTAGTGAAATCTAAACTAATCTTTATTTTGTCGCAAAAAGAGATTATTTTCTATAGAGTGGAAGAGATGTGAAGCTGGGGAATTGCTTCAGGGTAAATGTAAAGTTTTTTTAAAAAATCATTCAAACAAGAATCTCTAATGAAGATGCATAAAAAATTGAAAAGAGGATAAACAGAAGAAGGAAACAGTGTCAAACAAGCCCAAGTTTCTCTGGTACTGAATAAAAGCAATGTGCTAATACAGAAAAGAGAACTAGGGTCTATATACCATATACACCTCATAATATTTACTATTAAAGGGGAGTATGTATATACAAGTTTGTTTGCCTTAGAAAAAAATAATATTTCAAAGTAGAGAAAGAAATATTTGCCCATCTATATTATAGAGACCTATATTGTTAAAGTACAATCTTCATGGGATGATCATGGCATTTCATAATAGTTCTAAAGAGAATCAGACAGACCAATGACCTCATTGTAATGAATGGTATAAATCTCATTATTTACTCCTTGTAATAAATTTTAAGGTGTTTTTTTTTGCTTTTCAGTGTAATAAAAGACTGCCAAATTTGTTGAATATAGAGTGATGATTTTTCTCTTTGATCCATGAAGTTTCACCAGAAATAAATATTTCTGATATAGTAAGTAACCTTATAATTCCACTGAAACTGCTGTCTCCAAAGTTATGATCTCTTAGTGTTCTTTTATCAGTTTCATTTATTCCTGAGTTCTCTGAAGCCTTTTTTACACTCTTGTTCATTATCTCTTCCATGATAGTTTCTCTCTAGATTGTTTGGAAACCAGTGCCTCTAGGCTTTCCTCTTTCTTTGCTGACCACACTTTTTCTGTTTCCTTGGTTGAATCCTCTTTCTGATCATACTCATGATATTGCTCAGGATTATCTACAGGGTCCTTTTCTCTGCTGTTCTATCCTCTTTCACTTACTGATTTAGTTCCCAAGGATTTAATTACCATCTTTATGTTGAGGAGTCTCACATTCACCTTTCTTCTCCACTCTCTCTGCTAACTAAGTGCCTTGTAGATATCTCAAACTGGAAGTTCATTAGACAACTTAAACTCACTATGATGGTTCATCCCTTTTAACTTTTCCCTTAAGCTTCTACTTTCTCTATTATTTTTTAAAAGCAATTATGGTTGGACTGATTTGCCTAGGGTCACACAACTAAAATGTGTCTAAGGTTAAATTTGATCTCAGAGCATCTTAACTCTAAAGTGGGTGCTTTATTCACTGTGCATGCCCCAGCTGTACTTCTTTTACTGGTAAGGCCAACCCAATCTTCCCAGGCCCACAGGGTCACAACCCAGGACTCATCCTCAAAACCTCCTTTTTATCTAAGTTGTTTCTAAGGCCTATCAATTTCACCTTTGTACCATTCCTCTAATATGTCCTCTCCTTTCCTCTGGCATTGCCATGACTCTGGCACAGACTCTCAATCCTTCGCACCTTGATTATTTCATTGGCCTGATTGTGGGTGCCTCTGGATGCTTCAAGTCACTACCTACTCTAAAATAGGAAATGATCTCACGTCCAGAAAGAACCCATGGAAGAGCTCAAAAAAGGAGCATAAAATCATATAAAAGAAGTAGAAGAAAAATCTAAAAAGGAAATGGGAGTTAGGCAAGAGAAGTTTGATAAAGAGTCAAGAGCTTGGAAAATGAAAAAAATTCCTTAAAAAATAGAAAATCCACTGAAAAAACACCTCCTATAAGCTACAATTGGTCAATTAAAAGTGCAAAGGCTTGAGAAAAACAACTCTTTAAAAGCTAGAATGGGGGGGGAGGTAGTTTAGACCCAAGGTTGGTAGTCAGAAGTCTGGAATTTTCTTAAATTCTCTGGGACTCCCCCCAGAAACAACATTAATCAAAACTCTAAATGGATTCTGAAGTGACAGAATGCACAAAAGAATAAAGTGGAGCATTTTCCAGCTTAGGATACCTGGGAAAGACTTCAGAAAAGGTCTATTTCTTTTTAAGGTAGAAAGGGGTGCATGGCCTTGTGCAGGAAGTAGAGACCAGCACAGGGAGCAGAAGCCAGTACAGTAAGTGTGGAGGAGGACAACTAGAGACTCTTAGACACAGAATTGATCTGTGACCAAGGCAGCCCTTGTGACCCAGCTCAGTAGGGCAACAGCACAGTAAATCAGCTTGGCAGCTCCAAAACAAGAGTCCTAGACTCTCTATACAACCAGTACAACTAGGTAGGATGCCCCCAGGCCAGTGAGCCAGCTGCTAGCAATTTGCATATATGAAACATTTGGGAGCAGACCACTCCCCCCAATATAAGAAGTTTATTATAACACCTTGTGGCACAGGAATAGAGTGCAAAATGAGTTAGAAAAGTCAGAGAAAATCTATGTTGATAGTACTTTATATGGATATAAAGAAGATCACAATACCATCTGGAAGAGTAGCACATGTGAAGCCAAAAGGAGAAATATGAATTGATCTTCAGTCCAAAAAGACCTCTTAGAAGAATTTAAATAGGGTCTTAAAAATCTAATAGAAAAATGGGAAAAGAAATACAAGATAAATTCAACATCTTGAAAAAGGAAGCATAAAAATTGACTAAAGAAAACAACTCTGCTAAAATTAGGTAAATTGACAAAGAAAGCAACTATTTAAAAATAGAATTGGACAAATGGAAAAAGAAAATTACTCCTTCAAAAATTCAATTGGGCAAATAAAAAAGGAGATGCAAAAGCTAATTGAAGAAAATAATTTCTTGAAAAATAGAATCGGGCAATTGAAAGTTAATGACTCTGTAAGACATCAAGCATCAGTCAAGCAAAATTTTAAAATATTGAAAAAAGAGCAGAAAATATAAAATATATCATTGTAAAATCAATTGATCTGGAAAATAAACCTAGAAGAGATAATTTAAGAATTATTGGACTACTTGAAAGCCATGATCAGAAAAGAGCCTGGACAATACCTTTCAAGAAATTAGGAAGGAAAACTGCCCTGATATCATAGAAGAATATGGTAAAATAATCACTGAAAGACTCTACTGATTGCCTCCTGAAAAGGATCTCAAGATGAAAGCAACAATGAATACTGTAGCCAAAGCCAGAATTTTCAGATAAAGGTGAAAATCCTGTAGGCAGTCAGAAAGAAGCAATTCAAATACCTAGGAGACACAAACAGGATTACGTAGGACTTGGGAGCATCAGCATTAAAAGACTGAAGACCATTGAATATGCTATTCTGGAGAGGAAATGAGCTTGAATTACAACCAGGAATCAACTCCCCAGCCAAAACAAGATTATTTTCTCAAGAAAAAAAAAATGGACATTTAATGAAATAGGAGACTTTCAAATTTTCCAATAATTAAACTATTACTGAAAAGAAAATTCAATCTTCAAAAAATGAGACTCGTTAAATAAATAAAAAGTGAAGAGGGAAAGATAAAGAATTATTCAATGAAATTAGACTCCCATAAGAAACTTGAAATAATGATACTTATATTTCTTAAGAACTGTATCTCTATTAGTGGGAATATACTTAGACAGAAGTTAAGGTTATAAGTTGATTTTACTGGTACAATTTAAAAAAATGTTTTTCTTTTTTTTCCTAAAAGTTCTTCTATTTTATTTTTTTTAACATTCATCCTTATGCATATGCATATGTTTTAGGTTACAGAATTTCCTTCCACTCTCCCTTCCTGTCACCCTCAGTGGCAAACAGTCAGGTTAGCATTGTACATACATATTTTTGAAAAACACATTTACATATTAGTCATTTTTGGTATAAGGAATTAGGATTAAGAAAAAGAAATACATAAGAAATAATTTTTCTAAAGTGTACATCAAATTATGAAGGGTTGTTTTGGGTTTTTTTTGTTATGTTTTGTTTTTCTTCCTCTGGATGGAGATATCATAGTCCATAGCTAGTCTAATATAGATGTCCAAGGTCTTTGAACTGTTTAGAGGAGGCTTCCATCAAGGTTGATCAACTCACAATGCTCTTGTTAATGTGTATATTCTTCTCTTGTTTCTGCTCCCTTCATACAGCATCAGATCCTATAGTTTATTCCATGCTTCCCCAGAGTCCAACCATTTATGACTTCTTATAGAATAATATTCCATAGCATTCCTGTACCATAACTGGTTTAGCTGTTCCACACTTGATGGGCATCCCCTCAATTTCCAATTCTTTGTCACTACAAAAAAGAGCTGCTATGAATACTTTGGAACATATGGGACTTTTCCCTTTTTTATAAATATTTCTGGATATAGAGTTAGAATTGGAATTGCTGGGTCAAAGGGTACGAACAGTTTTTATAACTCTTTAGGCATAGTTCCATATTGCTCTCCTGATGACTGAATCAATTGACAACTCCACCAGTCATGCATCAATGTCCCAATCCTCCCTCAATATCTCCAACATTGATCATTTCCACTTTTGCTCATTTTAGTGAATTTCATAAGTGTAAGATGATATCTCATAGATTTAATTTGCATTTCTCTAATCAATGATTTGGAGCATTTTTATATGATTATATATAGTTTTAATCTTCATTTGAAAACTGTCTATTCATATCCTTTGACATTTATCAGTTGGATAATCATTTGTAACCTTATTAATTTTATGCAATTCTCTATATATAAATTTAAAAATGAGACCTGTATCAGAACTAAATGCTTTAGACTAAGGAAGCCAAACTACTGCAGGGATTGCACTAAAATTTAGGCAAATCAAAATATTGTCTATTGTTTCAATGAAAACTTTCAAAGGTATGGTTAGATATAGGTGAAAGACCTATTCAACAATAATCACCACTTGAATCTTTTCTCAACACTATTCATTCAAAGAGGGAATAATAAACACAGTCAGTTGGATATAGGAATCTCTCTCACCTGACAGGGAAGTAGACACAGAGGAAATGGAAGGGAACTGACAGAAGGGAGGGAAGTTCAGGGGAGGTGGTAGACAGAAGGAATCACTGATGATGATGGAAAAGGTGGCAGGAGAGAAACAAGAAACAGAATAAAAAATGGGATGGATGGAGATACACAGTAAAGATGAAGAACTGATGGACTATGAATGCAGATTGAAGCATATTTTTTCACTTTATTTTTTGGTTATTTTTTTGATCTCTGTAAATATATTTTATATCATAGCACATGTATAACTTTATCAACTTGCTTACCATTTTAAGAAGAGGGGAAAGAAGGGAAAAAAGTTTGGAATTCAAAAATCTTGTAAAAATGAATGCTCAAAATTGTCTTGCCATATAATTGGAGGAAAAATATGACCCCCTAAATACTGTTTTGCTTCTGAAATAAAAAAAAAATCCCACCTCTAACAGGAAGCTTTCCCTAATCTCACTTAATTGCAATACTTTCCTTCTTTTAATTATTTCCTATTTATCCTCTACAGAGTTTACTTTTTGTTTATTTGTTTGGATTTATATATTTGTATAGTAGATTATAATATCCTTGAGGAGAGGAATGTCTTTTCCCTCTTTTTTGTATTCCCAGCACCTAAGGTTTGCAAATCACAGCATGATTTTGCCAGGTGGTAGCAGTAGTGACTTGCTTTCCTGGCAAGGTAAGGTTCACCTCTCAGAACCCAAGGTGACATCATCAGAAAGTTCCAGCAGGAGGGAAGGAAGATTGCCAGAATGCATGGTTTGGAAATGACTAGAAAATGGAAGCAAGTAGGCTTTGTAGGTAACATTTGCAATAATTGAGGTGCAATGTAGCAAAGGTTTTATCCTGTCTCAATAAATAGTATCAAGAAAGAACCTATAGCATAGATCTTCTTTGGTAGTAAACATCATGGTACAATGCAAAGAATACTAATTCTGAGTTTGAAGATGTTTCAAGTTTGATGGTTACTGAGTGACCTTGACCAAGTAATGTAACTTTGCTTGTCTCATTTGCTTTATCTCAGAGGTGAAGGGGCTTAGACTAGGTCATCTCTGCAATTTCATTTAGTTCTAAATCTCTATTCTTTTCCTATGATCCACTGCATGATAAACCCAACTGCAACAAGTCTTAGTATAGGTGGTGTAAGATGGGGTAAGGAATCTCAAGTTGAGAATTGATGGGCAGAAGCTCATCATGCCTAAGGGATATAGATAAAATTGCTTAATGATTTTCATGATAGTATTTACATTTGTATTTATTCAAGAATGAAGTTCCTGGGTCAGTAACTATGAAAAAAAAAACCAAATGGTCAGTTGAAGAAATAGACTTCTCTAAAGTATGGTTATAAAGTCGGCACTATATTAACAAGAAAAGGTGTTCTTTGTGTAATAAAGACAGTCTGTTCAGTAAATTATAATCAGAGGACAGAATTCAAATTCAAGATTAAAGTCAAAGCAAATTAAAGCCATCTAAAATTAAGGTCAAGAAAATGAAGATAGAAAAAAAAGTTCTACATGATCATCTAATAGCCAGGAGATAATAGCTTTAGTTCTATTCATTTGAATGAATGTTGTCACTTAATCTGGGGACCACAGATCTATTATCTCCTTCTAATCTGACTCACCTCAGACTGAGAAGCATTTATGTTAGAATTCCTCCCCTAAATTAGGCCATTGGAATGAAAAGGAAGGCATTGAAGTAGAGATACATTTAGTAGGTCTTGGCAATTAATTCACCATTGTATGAAGGGATTTGCATTTGAATTGAATAAATCATCTAAAAAACTCCTTGAAAGAATTTACAAATTCAACAAAGTGGCAGGATATAAAATAAAGCCACATAAATCATCAATATTTTTTATGAATAGCAAAGCCCAAGAGCAAGAGATAGAAAGAGAAATTCTATTTAAAGTAACTATAGACAGTAATAAATACTTAGAAATCTAACTCCCAAGGCAAATCCAGAAACTATGAATACAAATACAAAGCCCTTCTCATACAAATAAAGTCAGATCTAAACAATTGGAAAAATGTTAATGGATTGTGGTTAGGTCGAGCTAATATAATAAAAAAAATGACATTCTTCAAAGTGTACAAATTCTACTGTGGTGTTATTTGTTGTTTACTAATTTTTCAGTCATGTCCAACTCTTTGTGACCTCTTTTGGAATCTTTTTGGCAAAGGAGCTGGAGTAGTTTGCTATTTCCTTCTTCAGCTCACTTTACTGATGAGGAAACTGAGGCAAACAGAGTTAAGTTACTTGTGCAGAGTCACACAGTAAGTGTTTGAGGCCAAATTTAACTCTGGAAGAGGAATCTTGCTCACACTAGACCTAGGAATCTAAACTGTAAACTGCCAGGAAGGACATAAATAGATGGATGGCTAAATAGATATACACATATGCCTGCACACACATATATGTACATAAGTATACATATACATTTTAATTACAAGGTAATTTGAAAAGAAATAACAATTGTGCATATATGGAATGGGGGTCAAGAAAGACTTTTTTGAAAATCACCTGTGATCATACTCAGGATTGGAAGACCTGGAATATCATGTACTGGAGTGAAAAGGACCTGGGATTACAACCCAGAATATACTATCCACTTGGGAAAAGATGGATCTTCAATGAAATAGATGACTTTCAGAATTTCCTGACACAAAGACCAGAACTGAACAGAGAATTCAATCACCAAATACACAACTCAAGAGTTGTATAAAAAGTTTAATGCGAAGGGGAAGGGAAAAACAAAGCAAAACAAAAGAAATCTTGGTCGAGATCATCAAATTGTACGCAACCCTAAAAGGGAAGATATAACCCTTCTAATTCTTTAGAACTTTACTTCTCAGGATAATTTAAGGGTTGAATATAATTGAAGAGATTGAATTTAAAGAATATGGATAAAATTGGGTCTTGTCTCTCCATTAAAGAGGTCCAAGATGACTTCATTATGTTTGAGACAAAAAAGCCCTGATGAAAAACAGGCGTGTTTTAAACTTAAGTGTCTCATTACCCTTGGACCAACTTTAACTCTGTGTAGCTGCTGACAAAAGCTTAGCACTTTGTCTAATGAGGGTATTATAAACTGGGCTGTCCTGAGTCAGTGTCTCTGTTCTCAGGTGAGACTTCCAGAGCCTCTCAGTAATTAGAGATCTTTACGATTCTTGCAATTAATTAGATAAGGATTTAAATGAATCTCACTTAACAAGGAATTAAGTACCATGGGTGGGGAAGGGGTGTAAAAGGTGAGAGAAAATAGGCCAGGGGGAGGGGCACAAATAGTTCAAGAAATGATTTGATTTTGGATGATAATTTGCTCATGAGGAGAATTAAGGTAATACAATTAAGGGAGTTCAGGTAAAAAATGATTATAAGATGCAACTTAAAAAAAGAAAAAGAAATTGTTTGTGTGTTGTGCCTTGAAGCAAAATAAAGGATTCTGAACTGCAGAAAAGAGAAGCTGATAATTGAATGGGAGAAATCTTTTGTACAGAGATTGGAGTTAGAATTTCAAATTTAAGAAAGAGCAAATGGTCCATTTTGGATGAAAGGTAGAGGAAGTGAAGATAAAGAATGTGAAATAAGACTGAAAGGCAAATTGATGATAAAATGTAAAGAACATTGAATGATATATGGGATGCTAGATGACAGAATTTTTCACAGGGAAGTTATGGTGTCAGTCCTAGGTCTCAGGAAACTTTCAGCAGATATTTGGAAGATGGGTGCAGAAAGTAGGACAAAGGAAGAGAGACTCTTTTGGATACTTTTACAATCATCTAGAACTAAGGTGATAACTAACAAAATCAGTATTGTACCTCTCTTTATGGAGAGGAAAACTAGATGGGCAAGGGCTTTGGTGCTAAATTGAAAGGTTTTAGAAGCTGATTAGATTTCGGCTTGAGGGATATGAAATAGTCAAAGCTAATACTGAGGTTAGGAATTTGGAAGATGGAAGTTCATTATTCTGACAACTATATGATATGATTAAGCAATTACTTGTATTTTTTTTTTATTTAATCCTTAAAGGGCATCCTATGTCCCTCCAATAAAAAAAACAAACAAACATATTTTAGAGACTCTTGACTTCCCACCATCTCAAACCTGATGAGAAGAAACTCTTTGTTGATTTGGAAAGGAAATCCAGGTTATATCCACAATAATTTTTATTTGGTGTAAAAATAACAAAGAACAAAAGCTAAGCAAAGAAGGTAATGTCATTGTTTTCTTGGCCCACAACCCTGATTTTATTAAATATCTTGTCAGTAACAACAAACAGAAATACGGCTTTTATGCAATGTTAGGACAAACTCATAACTTTTCTCCCTACTCTAGGAAGTTTGCAGGAAGTAAAGGTAGTTTGAGAAAGAGCAGTCACCCACAGATAGGGGGAAACAATCAGAAAAGGATATAAGAAGTCAAAGGAGGACAGAATATCTAGTAGGAAATGGTAGTTAGGTGACATCAGAGAGAGAAAGATAAAGGCAGAGATCTAAGAGAGGCAAATTTAGGACTTTATAGCTATCATTTCTTTTTGTCTTATCCAGGATAAATATGAAAAAATATTTATTTATTATATATTTTGTACATTATATTCTCACCAGAATCCCCCAAAATTTCCACAAATACAATATATTCAAAAGGTCATTTCATTTTTCTGATCCTTCTCCCTTTTCGTAGAACTATATAATAAATACCACATGTTAACTTTAAAATATTGCCTGTTTGTGCTTCCTTCTAAACACCTTTTTTCCTGATTCATATAAGAATAAAGTTCATCTGAAGCTCATTTCCTCTACCCCCATTTTCTTTAGTCTCCTCCCTCGAATTTAGAATCAGGAAGTATATTTTTTCTTTCAATTATTTTCCATCACAGATTCTATTTCAGATAAGAGTGAATTGCATTTGAGGTTTACTCTCATCATCCCTATGTGCATATATATACATATGCATACACACACACACACACACATATGTCCATACACACATACCCATCCTGCATGTCTCTTTTTGTTTTGGAAAGAAAATAGCAACTTATAAAAGGAAGTTACAGCATAATACAAAAGGATAGAAAAGTAAGAAGGAGTTTTTTTTTTGTTAAAGACAGATTTTATTTATTTGGAATTTTACAATTTTTCTCCTGTTCTTGCTTCCCTCCCCCCACTCCCCACAGAAGGCAGTCTGTTAGTCTTTACATTGCTTCCATGGTATATATTGATCTCAGTTGAATGTGATGAGAGAGAAACAATATCCTTAAGGAAGAAGAATAAAGTATAAGACATAGCAAAATTGTATAATAAGATAACTTTTATTTTTCCTAAATTGAAGGTAATAGTCTTTGGTCTTTGTTCAAGCTCCAAAATTCTTTATGTGGATACAGATGGTATTTTCCATCTCAGATAGACCAAAATTGTCCCTGATTGTTGCACTGATGGAATGAGCAAGTTCATCAAGGTGGAGCATGACCCCCCATGTTGCTCTTAGGGTGTACAATGTTTTTCTAGTTCTGCTCATCATCCATTGATATAATCATATGATATCTGATAGGTTTGTCATTGATATAATTAATTTTACTAACAGTATTCCTAATATTGAACCAATGCTGCATTCCTGAGATAAATCCTACCTGATCATCATGTATTATCCTAGTGGTAGCTTGTTGTAATTGCTTTGCTAAGATTTTATTTAAGATTTTTGTATCTATATTCATCAGGAAGTTAGGTCTATAATTTTCTTTCTCTGTTTTAACTCTTCCTGGTTAGTTATCAGCACCATATTGGTGTCATAGCAAGAATTAGGCAGAGTTCATCTTCACCTATTTTTCCAAAGAGTTTATACAGAATTGGAACCAATTGTTTCTTAAATGTTTGATAGAATTCACTTGTGAATCCATCTGAGCCTGGAGAATTTTTTCTCTTTCTTATGTAGTTCAATAATGGCTTGTTGAATTTCTTTTTCTGAGATAGGATTATTTAGGTATTTTATTTCCTCCTCATTTAAACTGGGTATCTTATATTTTTGTAAATATTCCTCCATTTCACTTAGATTATCAAATTTACTGGCTTAGATTTGGACAAAATAATTCCAAATTATTACTTTAACTTCCTTCTCAATGGTGGTGAGTTCACCTATTTCATTCATGATACTAGCAATTTGATTTTCTTCTTTCTTTATTTAAATCAAATTCACCAGAGGTTTCTCAATTTAATTGAATTTTTCATAAAAACAGCTCTTGGTTCCATTTATTAGTTCAATCATCTTCTTGTTTTCAATTTTAGTAATTTCTCCTTTCATTTTTAGAATTTCTAATTTGAAGGGGTGACTAGGTGCCACAGTGGATAGAACTGGAGTCAGGAGTACCTGAGTTCAAATCCAGCCTAAGACACTCAATAATTACCTAGCTGTGTGACATTGGGCAAGTCATTTAACTCCATTTCTTTGAAAAAACTGAAAAAATTCTAATTTGGTATTTAATTGTGGGTATTAATTTACTCTTTCTCTAACTTTTTTAGTTGTATATTTAGTTCATTGATTTCCTCTTTCTCTAATTTATTCATGCAAACATTTAACAATATAATATATCCCCTGACAGCTACCTTGAGTGTATCCCATAGGTTTTGGTATGTTGTTTCATTTATTGTCATCATCTGGGATGAAATAATTAATTCTTTCTATAAATTGTTGCTTGTTCCACTCATTCTTTAAAATGAGGTTATATAGTTTCCAATTAGTTCTGGGTCTATATCTTCCCTAGCTCAATTATGCATATGATTTTTAGAAAGGTAGAAAGATTTATTCACTATTTCTACCTTTCTGCAATTGATCATTAGGTTTTTATGCCCTAGTACAATTTTTGTGTAAGTGCCATGTACTCGAGAAAAAAGTATATTCCTTTCTATTACCATTCATTTTCCTCCATAAGTCTATCATATCTAGGTTTTCTAATAATCTATTTACCTCCTTAACTTCCTTCTTGTTTATTTTATGGTTCATCTAAATCTGAGAGGGGGAGGCTGAGGTCTCCCAACAGTAGAGTTTTGCTGTCTGTGTCTTCCTGTAATTCCTTCAACTTTTCCTCTAAGAATTTGGATGCTATACCATTGGGTGCATACATATTTAGTATTAAAATTACTCTATTGTCTATGGTACCTTAGGAGGATAGAGTTTCCCTCCTTATCTTTTCAAATGCTATCTATTTTTGCAGCTGCTTTGTCTGAGAAAAGGATTCCTACCCCTATTTTTTATATTTATATTTGTACAAATGGTATTTTTTATACATTATTAAAATATTCTTGTTTAAGAGTAAACATAATACTCCCTCCCCCCAAATATAAAGACCCTCATGAGCAATGAAGTAAAGGAAAGAGAAAAAAATTAAAATTAAAGAAATAATAATAATAATAGGGAGAGCTAAGTGGCACATTGGACAGAGCCAGACCTGGAGTCAGCAGCATCCGAGGCAAAATCCAGCCCTAGACACCCAAGAATCACTTAGCTGTGTGACCCTGAGCAAGCCACCCCAACCCCACTGACCTGCAAAAACAAAAACAAAACAAAATAAAATGAAATTATGATAATAATAATGACAATAATAATAATAATAATAATAATAATAATAATAATAATAATAGTAGGGGAGGCCTGGTGGTGCAGTGGACAGAACACCAACCCTGGAGGCAGGAGCACCCAGGTCCAAATCTGACCTCAGACACCCAACAGTCACCCAACTGTGTGATCCCAGGCAAGCCACCCATCTGCCCTGCAACCCCCCCAAAAATATAACAATAATAATAATAATATATGTGCTTCTTTCTGTGTTCAAACACCACCAGCTGTCATGGGTGATCACATTCTTTAGGAAAAGTCCATCACAAAAGCTATTTCTATAATTTTCCACTGTTGACATTGCTGATCACTACTCCCTCCATTCGTACTTCCCCACTAACATACACTATATATTCTCTCTCCTTTCACTCTGTCCCATTTCTTAAATATGCTGTAGGGTAGCTGAGAGACACATCAGCTTAATCACAGGCCCTGGGGTCAAGAGGTCCCAAGCCCACCTACCACCTCTAAGGTCCAGCAACCACCCAGCCCTGTGTTCCCAGAAAGGCCATACAATCCCAGCCCCTTGCAAGAAGTAAAAAAGAAAATGTGTTATATTTGACCACTCTCCCCTGCGATCCACCCTCTCTTCCATCACTCACATACCCCCCATCCCCCCTGTTCCTCCTTTTCTCCTTGTTATTCTAGATGTCTATACCCCATTGAGCACATATGCTGTTTCCTCTCTGAGCCACCTATGATGAGAGTGAAGGTTCCCTCATTCCCTCTCACCTCCCCCCTTTCATATCATTGGAATATCTTATTGTAATGAAAAAATCTTATTATATGAAATATCTTAGCCTATTCTACCTCTCCTTTCTCTTACTTACATTACATTTCCCTTTTAGTCATTGACTCCATTTTTACAATATATTATATCTTCAAACTCAGATCTCTCCTGTGCTTCATCCATAAAAGCTCCTTCTACCTTTATTTAAATGAAAATTTTCCTTTGATTATTATCAGTATCATTTTTCTATGCCAGAATACATTTAGTTCATCATCATTAAGTTCCTCATATTTTACCCTTCTCCTCCACTCTCTCTGCTTCACCTCAGTCTTTTACCTGAAGATCAAACTTTTTTGTTCAGCTCTGGCCATTCTAGCAGGAACATTTAAATTCCCCTGGTTCATTGAAAGTCCCTCTTTTTCCCCTGGAAGAGGACATGCAGTTTTGCTGGGTATTTGAGTCTCGGTTCATTCCGAGCCCTTTTGTCTTCCAGAATATTATATTCCAAGCCCTATGAGCCTTTAATGTAGTTGCTGCTAAGGCCTGTGTGATCCTGAATGCAGTTCAACCATATTTAACTTGTGTCTTTCTGACTGTTTGTAATATTTTCTCTTTGACTTGGGAGTTGTGAAACTTGGTCATAGTATTCCTGGGGGTTGTTTATTTTGGATCTCTTTCTGGAATAGATCAGTGGATTCTCTCAATTTCTATTTTTCCCTCTGCTTCTAGGATATCTGGGCAATTTTCCTGTAGGAATTCTTTAAAAATGAGGTCAAAGCTTTTTTCCTGATCATGTCATTCAGGTATCCCAATAATGTTTAAATTATCTTTCCTGAATCTGTTTTCCAGGTCAGTTGTTTTTTACATTGAGATGTTTCACATGTACATCTAATTTTTCATTCTTTTGGTTTTGAAGTATTCTGTTCTGACTTCTCATAAAATTAGCAGCTTCTTTCAGTTCCATTCTAGATCTGAAAGATTTGTTTTCCTCAGAGAGCTTTCTTATCTCTTTTTCCATCTGGCCAATTCTGCTTTTTAAAGCATTCTTCTCCTCAATAACATTTTGAACTGTTTTATTCATTTGGCCTAAGCTGATTTTTAACATGCTAGTTTCTTCAGCATTTTATTGGATCTCTTTAACTAAGCTACTGATTTCTTTTTCATGTTTATCCTGTATCTCTCTCATTTCTTTTCACAATTTTTCTTCTATCTCCCTCAATTGATTTTCAAAATCTTTTATTAGCTCTGTCATAGCCATAACAATTCCTGCTTTTCTTAGAGTCTTTAGACACAGGAGCTTGGATTTCCTCATCTTCTGACTGATTATTTTGATCCTTCTTGGGATCATAGACAAAGTATTTGGCAATGGTGTTCCTCTTTTTTCTCTGTTTACTCATTTCCCCAGCCAGTGCCTAGTCTTGGGTTGCTTCCTGAGCTTTTGAGTATTATTGGGACACCCTCCACACACAAGGATCTCAATGTGTGAGGCTCTGTCCTTCCTCCTGCTCTGTGAATGACCAAAAGTATATCCCACTGCCACAGTGCTGAGGTAGGGGGGGCCCTGCTGGTTTATGAGTGGCCTAGACTGTGATCAGGATCTTAATGTGGTCAGAGTCCCATAGTCATGTTCCAGGGAGAGAGGACAGACCTGGGAAGTCTCTCTCTATTCCGTTACCTAGGCTGGATACTCAAGGTTGAGTTGCTTGGGGGCTCCTGCTTACCGGTTCTGCCTGCTTCTAGTTCTTGGATCTGGGCTGCCTTGGCCATGATACTGGCTGATTCCCTTAGGGCTGGGTTTCATGCACTTGCTCTGGCAGAGCCCCGCCCATTCTGCCCCCCCCCCCCCGCCTCCCGCTGATCAACCAAGTTTTGCCTGGTGCTCCATGATTGTGGGTCAGGAAACTGCCCCTGCTGTTGGGAGCTGTGGAACCCAGCGCCCTGGGGCTGCCTCTGGAAGGCTGAAGTTCCTTCACTCTGGTGGTCACTGCTCTATCCCTGTGAAGCAGAGCCTTTCTGCTGTTTTTCCAGGTTAACTTGGAGTGGAGAACTGCCTCACTGGATCACTCTGTTGGTTCTGTCTCTTTAAAATTTAGTTAGAGTCCTTATAAGTTTTCAGAGAGAGCACCTAAGAGAAGCTCTTCACCTGTCACCATCTTGGCTCTGCCCCCCTCCCTTTTTCACTTCAGCTGAAGCAAAATATATTTTACTTCAATCTTTTACCTTTACTCTATCATCTATCTATCTATCTATCTATCTACCTCTCTATTTATATCTCTATCTATGTATCTATCTATGTATCTATCTGTGTATCTATGTATCTATGTATGTATGTATGTATGTATGTATCTATCTATCTATCTATCTATCTATATCTGCTTCAGATGAGTTTCTTGTAAGCATAGGATTCTTGTTTTTAATCTACTCTGCTATTTGCTTTGATTTTAAGGGAGAGTTCATCCCATTCACTTTCAAAGTTATAATTACTAACTCTTTATTGCCCTCTGTGCTATCTTCCCTCTGTTTGTATCCCCCCCCTTTTCCCTTTATCCATATTCCCCAGTGTTTTGTCTCTGAGTACCACCACCTTTAATCCTATATCAAACCCCCTCCCCTTTCTTTCCCTTTTCCCTCTTCCCCTTCTTCCTCCCATTCCTTCTGTTAGTTCCTCTTTTTCTCCCCTTCCCTCCATCCCCTTTTCCCCTTGAAAGGTAAGATAAGTTTCTTAACTGAGTGTGTGTAAATGAACTTTATGCCAAGTCTGATGAGATGAAGATTCCAGTGGTTCTCACCTCCTCCCTTCTTCCCCTCTAGTATAATACATCTTTTGAACCTCTTAATGTAATGAGATTTACTCCATTCACTTCCCTCCATCCTCCCATATCTTTACTGTCCCCCTTTTTAAGGAGGTATTGTTTATAAATCATTCTGTCTGAGTCATAGAAAATTTATGAGAGTCCATCACTTCTGGCTAAGTATACTCTCTCTAATAGAGTTACAATTCTCAAGAGTTATTAGAGTCTTTCTCCCAGGTAGGGATTTAGACAGTTTCATCTTATTGGATAACAGTCTCATGGATAAGTCATGATTGACCATTACTTCTGGCTAAGTATCCCTCTAATAGAGAAATTCTCTATTAGAATTCTCAAGAGTTATGAGAATCTTTCTCCCAAATGGGGATATAGCCAGTTTCATGTTATTGGATAGCAGTTTTTTTCTTTGCATTTTTTTTTAACCTTTTCATGTATCTCTTGAGCCTCCTCTGGTCTTTTCATCAGGAAATGTTGAAAGTTTCCCATTTTGTTAAATGTCCATCTTTTCCCTTGTAAGAGAAGGCTCAGCTTTGTTGGGTAGTGGATTCTTGACTGAATTCCAAGCTCCTTTGCTCTTTGGAATATTTCATTCCATGTCCTTTGATCCTTTAATGTTGATGCAGCCAGGTCCTGTGTAATCCTTACTGTGGCTCATTGGTATTTAAATTGTTTCTTTCTGGCTTTTTGCAGGATTTTCTCTTTTATCTGATAGTTATGGAATTTGGCCACAACATTCTTTGGTGCTTTCATTTTCAGATCTCTTTCCAGAGGGAATTGGTGTATTCTTCCAATAACTATTTTGCCCTCTGGTTCCATGATATCAGGGCAATTTTCCATCACTAAATCCTGTAAAATTAAGTCCCAGCTTTGCTTCTCTTCACTGTTTTCAGGTAAGCCTATAATTCTCAGGTTGTGTCTTCTTGAACTATTCTTGAGGTTAGTGGTTTTGCTGATGAGGTATTTTCCATTTTCTTCTATTTTTTCAATCTTTGGTTTTGTTTAACAGAATCTTGTTGTCTCATGAAGTCATTAGTTTCCACAGATTCCATTCTTTTTCTTTTTAGAGAATTTTCTTCATTTACCTTTTGCAACTCTATTTTTGAAGAGTTTTCCATTTGCCCATGTGTAGTTTTAAGAGAATCATTTTCTTTTTGCATTTTCCCCAATTAAGGAACTGAGAGAATTGTTCTCATTTTGTATTTGTCCAATTGCATTTTTCCAAAGATTTGTTTTCTTGTTGAAAGATGTTAATTTTCTCTTGAGTTTCTTTTCCCAATCTTTTCAATTGATTTTAAACTTCCTTCTGATTTCTTCAAGGAAGTCTTTCTGGGCTGGAGACCAATTCATGTTCTCCTATGAGTAGTGTTGAATCTCTCTGGTTTAGAATCTATTTCTTCTAAGTCTTTCTGCATGGGCCCCCCTTTTTGATGGCCTTTCTTCATATTCCTTTTATTATTTAAATATTTTATTTCCTCTTCTGTTAATCTGTATTTTTGTAAATATTCATCAATTTCACTCAAATTATCTTATTTTGCGGCATATAGTTTGTCAGAGAAACTCTGAATTATCTCTTTATTTTCCTTCTCATGGGTGGTTAGTTTACTCTTCATTTTTGAGACTGGGAATTTAGTTATCTTCTTTCTTTTTTAATCAGATTAATCAAATGTTTATTTTATTAACTTTTCCCTAAAATCAATAAAACTTAATTTTATTTATTAGATCAATATGGTTTTCTTTCTTTCAATTTTATTAATCTCTCTCTTGATTTTCAAAATTTCTAATTTGGTAATTAATTTGTTCTTTTTCTAACTTTTTTGGTTACATATCCAATTCATTGATCTCCTCTTCCTCTATTTCTTATAAGCATTTAAAGATACAAAGTTTTCCTTCAAAATGCTTTGGACACATCCCATAAATTTGGGTATGATGTCTCATTAGTATCATTTTGAATATAATTATTGATTATTTCTATTATGTGCTATTTGATGTACCCATCATATAAAATTAAATTATTTTTATTCCAATTAGTTTTTTGTTTATCTTTCCATGATCCTTTAGTATATGTAATTTTATTGTATCATGTTCTGAGAAGGGTGTATTTATTTCTGCCTCTTTCATTTGATTATAAGGTTTTTATTCCATAGTACACAATCAGTTTTGATATAGGTGTGGTATAGTGCCAAGAAAAAGGTAAATTTTTTTATCCCCAATAAGTTTTCTCCTGAGGCCCATTATATGTAAGTTTTCTAAGATTTCATTCCCCTTCTTAATTTACTTCTTGTTTATTTTGTGGTTAGAGTTATCTGGTTCTGAGAAAGGGAAGTTGAGGTCCCCCATGATTAAAGTTTTGTTGTTTATGTCTCCTTGTAATTCACTCAGTTTTTCCTCTAGGAATTTGGATGCTATGCCAAATGGTACATATATGTTTAGTAATGATCTAGCTTTATTTCCACTGGTGCCTTTTAAGAAGATGCAGTTTCCTTCCATTTCCTTTTTAATGAGATTGATTTCTGTTTTTGTTTTATTTAAAATCAGGATTGCTACTGCTGATGTTTTTTTTTTTAATTCAGATGAAGCATATAATTTGCTCCATCCTTTTATCTGTTTCTTTCTGATTCAAATGTCCTAAACTTTGTTTTTTAAAGAAATTCTGCAGGAAATTGCCCTGGTATCCTAGAACCAGAGGTTAAAATAGAAATTGGAGGACTCCCCTAATTGCCTCCTGAAATATATCTCAAAATAAAAGCTCCCAGTAACAGTATAGCTAAATTCCGCAACTCCCAAGAAAAAAGAGAAAATAATTCAAGCAGCCATAAAGAAACAATTTAGTCACTGTGGTGCTATAGTCAGGATAGCACAGGACTTAGCAGAATCTCCATTAAGAACTCCTAGGACTTGGAATATGATATTCTGGAAGGCAAAAGAGCCTGAATTACAACCAAACATCAACTTCCCATCAAAACCGAACATCTTTCAGGGGAAAAGGTGGACAGAAAGGGAAAATTATGAGGAATTTATTTCATCATGCTGAAGTGCACAATACTGCATGGGTAGATGATACTGAAAACTCATGAACTTTCTCATTAGAATAGTTAGAAGGAGCATATATAGACAAGGCACAGGAGAGACCTGAAAGTATAATTTATCATAAAGATGGAGTCAATGGGAAAGAAGGGAATGCATTGGGAGAAAGGGAAAGGAAACAGAATGGGCTAAGATATTTAACAAAAAAGAGTCAAGAAAAACTTTTGCAATGGAGAGGAAGGAGGGAAGGCAAAGGGAATAAGTGAACCTTCATTCTCATCAGAAATGGGTCAGAGAGGAAATAACATATACACTTAATAAATTACATAAATCTATCTTACCCAAGAGGAAAAAGGAAAGCAAAGGGATGGGAGAAAGGGGACCGGGGAGGGGAGAGCAAGGTGTAGGTAATAGAACAAAGGGAAGACTATGGGATAGGATGGTCAGATACCACAAACATTTGAGGAGGGACGTGGTAAAAGGAGAGAGAAAGAATAGAATAAATGGGGGTAGGGAAGATTAGGATGTAGGAAAATACAGCTACCTATAGCAACTGTGGGAGTCTATGAATATATACATGCATAATACACACACAGATATATAACTATGTATGTGTATATATGTACACACACACACACACACACACACACATATAGATATAATCAGTCCAATGTCAAAAACAAAATATTTCCTTTTTTTGACTATATAGTAGCTGTCCAGTCTGTCTCTTCTGAAACCATGTTCCTCCTTCCTCTATTCACTTTCATTAAAAGTGATTCATTCACTAATGTTTGTATTTCTTAGATTTCTATCACTAATCTGTATCTCATCCCAATCACCATACAATCTTTTTTATCCACTGTATGTATTACATCTCCAGGGACACATCTCCTACCTTGATATCAACCATGATCACTACTTTTGATATGATGTTTTGCAAACATTTTACTGCCTGAGGTATAATTAAAAATTAGGCAATCTCCTTTCAGATACAGCTATTTGCTTCTCAAGTCTGGAATCTAATATTGTGGATCTCAGTTTTGTTATATATATAAATAAGGTAGCAAGACTATATTATCTTAAGATCATTTTCAGCTCTGAATCTTATGAAGAGAATTGTCATAAATGTGTGTTAGATGATCAAAAGATAAAGTCAATAATGTATTTTGATTCCCCCATATCAACCCCCTCAAAAATAAGATTATGACAACTTAAGCTTCTTTAAAAGAATTAAATTGCTTTTATTTTTTAAATTTTTTAAAAATTATATTCATCCTTAATTCATTTTTCAGATACCAAGATTGATCTTGATCTCTAACACTATCTACTTTTCCTTTTCCACTAAAGCATTTTACTTTTCTTACCCTTTCTTGAAAGAGCAACAAGATTTCCTTTATTCTGTGCTTAGAACAGTGAATTGCACATATTAAGTGCTTAATAAATGCTCATTTATCAGTTGAATTAATCACCCTCTTAGTCATAACCATTTTTCTAATTGTAATTTTCTCAGTTTTCATTTGTCATTAATAATTTTGAGAAATAAATTTCAGTTATTATTATTTCATTATCAGAAAAGTAGCAGCTTTCTCTTTATATACCACAACTTCCCCCATCTTGCATGCTAGCTTGATCAGTTCTACTGGACCGTGTCTCTCTGGACATGTCCATGGATTTCCAGGCTGTCCATACCTGGAATATAATTCTTGGCATCCTTGAAATCCCGAATAAAATTACAACTTCTTCAGGAAGCTTTCCCCAAGCTCTCTTAATTTCAATAGGGTCATTTTAAAAATTATTTCCTATTTATCCTGTACATAACTTGCTATATAAAAAATGTTTGCATGTTGGTTCCTTCATTATGTTATATTATAATGTCCTTGAGAGTAGGGACTGAATTTTTTATATGCCCAGTGCCTGACCCACAACAATAACTTAAATGTTTTTTGAATAAATGAATGGGAAAGACGGGGCTAATTATATTCTTGACAGTAAGCTGATGTATTAAGGATTCTTTAATTCCTTTTTTCTTACATTCTAATTCTGAGTAATTGTCTTCACAGATAACATCCATACTAATCCATTTTCCTGAGATATAGTTGAAATCTCTTAAAAACCACCCTTCTCATTGTATACTTGGAAAATCTGATACATTTTAATTCTCATATTTACTTTGTTGAAGAGCAAATACATTATCTTGTGTGTTCCTTTTTTTTTGTTCCTGAGTTTAGACTCACAATTATATATCTACTGATGGGAAGATAAATCTTTCAAAACATATATATATATATATATACATATATATATATATATATATATGTATATATATATATATATTCATTCTATTAATCAAAACTTCCACAATATATGTTTCTCTTGTTCTAATGACCAATTTTAACTAAGCTAAATCCCTTTGTGGATTATGCTACCCTTTTTTTCTTGATATATGATGAAATATATTAAGCATAGACTGTACTAGCTTATTTTTAATTTTTAAACTATAACTCATGACTTTATTCTAAGCTATTTTAATCACTTGTGTGATTCTAATTGTTTTTATTTCCTTTTTTCACTAACCTTCCTCTCTTCCATCTTGCCAGTGTGGACTCTATTACTTTCATGTTTCTCTATTCCTATATGTTGGTCTTTAGTTTCTATGACAGTGTGATTCATTCTACTCCCCCACCCCCTTTTTTTTCTTCTATTTTTCTAATGATCTAAGACAAAGATTTTCTTCCTGAGCCAAGATTATACCATCTCTATTTCTCAGAAGTTGAATTTACTCCTCATTTTCTTATTAAACTTCTACTTATTTTCTAACACTAACATTTCTAACATTTTTGCTTCTGTCTACTTAAATATCTTTAGTTTCCCTCAGCTGAATCTCATAGCTTGAGTTTAATGCCCTTCCTCATTATGGTTGTTTTCCTCTGGATATTATCCAGTTTATCAATGCCCTTCCTAAAATTTGATACTCTGTTACAATTCTGAGGTCCTTATTTTTTTTCTTTTTTGGTTTTCTTTTGTCCAAGAAATCTAGCTTTTTTTATTTCCCCTGATCTTTTCTAAAGCCCTCATTTATTTAGTTCCTTTCTGTTATTTTGGACTCATTCAGAACGTTTTGACTTTTTTATGTCCTAGATCCCTTTGATGATAAATCTAGTGAAGCCTATTGAGCCCATTTTAAATACTTTTTAAAACATCATAGTTGTAGTAAATGATAGATTTCAGTTAGAAATTTAGTGAAAATAAAGTAATTTTACCCATACAATTTCATAGACTCCTTCTGAAATCTATTCATGATCCCTTTGCTCTATGTAAATGTTTTATTGTTGTCTTTTGGTTTTTTTTTACATCCCATATAAAAACGAAGAAAAAATAGAAAAAACAATCAATGTATCAAGAAAGTCTGAAAATAAGTGCAATGTGCCTTTCCCATAGATCTCAAATCTTTGCAAAGGAGTTGAGTAAAACTATATATTTCAGAACTTTTTCTTTGAATTTTTGCAATATTCATTGTTGTTCTTTCTTTTTATATTAGAGTCATCATTTATATTGTTTTCTTGGCTCTGTTTGCTTTACTCTACATCAGATTATGTAAATCCTTCCATTATATTCTTTATGCTTCATATACATTATTTCTTGCTACATACTCTTATTCCCTTATATTCATATACCACAATTTATTCCCTGGATTTTTTCTTAAGGATTCCCAGGATTAGATAGATCCTGAAGGACTATTCTCTGTTATTATTTCTTTACACCCTTGTTAGTTTAATTTATTTGAATTGATAAGAGTTACTTTTATGACTTCCTTTCTATTCTGGGTCTTTGAAGCTGTTCCAGCTATGTCTGAATCCATTTTGCCCTAACATGCTCTTATTTTTTTACAGGTATGGGCAAGCACAGTTCTTCATTACTTTAATAAATAAATAAATAAATTTATTCATTTATTTATTTTTATAGAACACACAGCAGTATCTTTAAACTACACACTTGACAAATTGTCCTTGAGAAACACTATTCTCTCAGAATTTCTTGGGCTACATCCATAACATGTTTTTGGTTGTTCCCTCTACCACAATAATGAAAACCACCTGGAAGATAAATAAAATTCCAATAAAATCTGCTCCTTTTAACATAGAGTCTAACTGTTAACACACGAGAACGTCTCTAACCTGGTTTTTATTTTTCCTATACCCTCTATTTCATTTCTGAATATAGTGAAAAATGAATGGGATCTTTGATCCACTTGACTAAGAGGAATTAAAGAATTCCTCTAGCAGTTTTGCCCCTGTCCTCTGGAAGGTTTCTGCCAAATAAATTCAATTTCTTTGTTAATCTGAAGCTCCCATACAAGTCTTTACTTCCAGGGTTTTGAATGGCTGCAAACTATCCCTTTAGGATCATCTCAATTGAAATGACAGAGTCTCCATTTCATCTTGCAAGGTTGGACAGCTGTTTATTCATTCTATCCCTTGCAGAGCAGATCCTAGCCACTATTGCTCATTTGAAAAGATACTTCCATTGTCTTCATTCCTGTATAGAAATAATACATGTTCTTTTCTCCATATAATTTGCTTTATCTATGTACTTCATAGGAAAAAATAAAATCATAGAATCAATTATAACTGCTTTCTTTTATTATACTTGACTTCACTTTTTCTTCCCTTCCTCCATTTATTTCATTCTCTATCAATTAAACAGCAAGCATTAATTATTTACTATGTTAAAAGGGTATAAAAAGAAACGCAAAAATGAAGTCCCTGCTCTTGGGGGTACTCACATTCTGGAGAGGGATATCACATGTAAAAAGCCTAATCTACATAGGTATGTGTGTCTGGGTATAGACAACTGGTGAAGTGGGGGCGGGGAGGAGTGGAATGTAGGGGAAATGAAGAAGCCAAAAAGATCTGTCAAATATGGGATTTTGGGGGTGGCTAGGTGGCTCAGTGGATAGAGCATTGGCCCTGGAGTCAGGAGTACCTGCATTCAAATCCAGCCTCAGACACTTAATAATTACCTAGCTGCGTGGCCTTTGGCAAGCCACTTAACCCATTGCCTTGCAAAAAATATAATAAAAATATTATGGGATTTTGATTGAATCCCGAAGGCAGAGGTTATGAAGAAGAGCATTCTAGGCATGGCAAAGAGCCATGAAAAAAATTAAAGTTGGAGTATAAAGTATTTGTACTGTGGAAAACAGTCCACAGAAGGTCAGTGCTACTGGATTATATATTATAATGAGGAGAATAAGGGTTAAAATGAGTGAAAAGGCTGTCAGACCCTTTCAAAGTTTAGGTTTGCCTCTGAGATCTAGTATTCTGCTCATATGTCTGTGTTGCTCAATCACAGGGCTACTGGGGTGTGTGGGATCCCAGGAAAATCTTTTTTTTTGTGTAACCTCCTTTATATATCAACAATCTGATGTATAAATACAATTCATTGACCCATGTGAGGCATACTTATATTTTAAATGAAGATTTGGAACATGTACCTTGTTATAAGAAATATTGTGATCTAAATAGAACTATATAGTATTGAATGACTATCTAAATTTGTGTTCCTGCTATAGTTCACAGGAACAGCTGGGTCTGTGACCAATCTAAAGTAGCATTATCACTTGAGAAGATTACCCTAATAGCCTCTTTATTAGTCTCTCTGCATCCAGTCCTTCCCTTCTTCAAATAATCCTACATATATCTGGTGAAATAATATTCTTAAATTGTAATCCCAACTACGTCATTCTTTTCCTCAAGAAGCTTCACTGTTTTTCCTATCAGTCTTAGTATCAAATTCAGAGTTTTTGGCAATTAAAACCTTTCACAATTTAGTATCTATCTTTCTCCCTAAATTGGACATATGTTTCTCATATAAAACATCCCATCTCCTCTTCCTGTGCTTGGCCCGGGTTGTCTGTCCCTGATGCTTCTAATTCTCTCCTCCCTTAGCGCTACTCTTGGACCCTTAGGACCCCCAAATCTCAGCTCGTTTCACTTCCTTTAAGAGATTTCCCAATGCCTCCAATTGTTAGCTTCATTCTAAATCATTATTTATTTTTAGCATAATCCAAATTTGCTCATTTGTGAACACACGGACTTCTCTAGTAATATATCTGCTCCTTGAAGACAGAGACTATTTCACTTTAAGATTAGATCTCCCTCTAGCACCTAATATAGTACCTGAAGTATTTGTTGTTTTTCAGTCATGTTTGACTCTTTGTGATGTCATTTGGGGTTTTCTTTGCAAAGATCCTGGAATTGATTGCTTTTTCTTTCTTCAGTTTATTTTGCAAATGGAGAAACTGAGGCAAACAGGGTTAAGTGACTGACTCAGGTTCTTCCTGAGTCTAGTCTAATGCTCTATCCACTGTCACCTAGATGACTAAAACTTAACATGCTCCTAATGCATGCTCATTGTTAGGTCTCGAAACTGCAAAGATAAAGATTCAGTTCTTGCCCTTGTAGGCCTTGTGCACAAAGAATTATTTCAGAAGTATATGCAAGGGTAAAATATGAAGAGCTCAAGAAAAATTTAATTAGGAAAGAACAAGGAGGATCAAGGAAGAGGTGGCATCTAAATAGGTGGAATAAGAAGGTGGCAGCAAACTCCTGATTCCTTGTTTGAATGGATAATTTTTGCCTCTATGTCTGTGAAAAGCTTAGCTAGGCAGTGGTGAGGTCTCTACTATTTCCTTGAGAATGAGCAATTGAGTTTATTTGAATCAATTTTCTGAAGTGTCTAGCCCACCTAGGTGCAGGACCCTAAGCAGAAGTTTAGATTGCCAAGATTTTAGGGTGGTAATATTCATTAGCTCTTTTACAGATTCTGTGTAATGTTACTTTGTCATCTTTTGAAAATCTTCCATGAAACACCCTCCCCATTCCAGGATCCTCTGACAATCCTTCATGCTCTCCATCATCCTCTGAAAATCCTCCATTGTCCCCAATAATTTCAGAATACTGCCATGGCCGCAATTTCATTTTTTTCCTCCTTTCTCTTAGTAGCCATATTGCTTGGTTTTTTTTTCACAATATAAATGCTCCATTTGAAGAATGTTTGCTCCAACTTTCTCCCATATATTCTACACATCTCCATGGAACCTCAGAAATTAAAGGAAGTTTGGCAGATCACGTGTTCCAACTCATTTATTTTTAGAAGAGGTAAAGTTGAGACCTACAGAGACTGGATGATATTATTAAAATCACACACAATCAAGATTCAAGCCCAAGTCTTTTGACTCCAGATCCATGATTCTTTATTTTTTTAAAAAAATAATATTATCACAATTGCATATAAAAACAATTTTTAACATTCATAATTAAAAATTTTGAGTTCCACATTCTATCCTTACATTGATTCCCTTCCTCCCTGAGATAGTAAGCAATTTGATATATATATATATATATATATATATATATATATATATATATATATGATACATATGCAATCAAGCAAAATATATTTCCACATTAGTCATGCTGTAAAAAATGCATCAAAAAAATTTTAAATGAAAAAAATAAAGTTGAAAAATGGTATGCTTTGATCTGCATTCAGACTCCATCAGTCCTTTCTCTGGGAGTAGATGGCATTTTTCATCATGAGTGCTTTGGAATGGTTTGGATCATTGTATTGCTATAATAAGCAACATGAAACTCAGACAAAAGGAAGGTAAAAAGAAGATCTAACAGGGTTGAAATTTCCTATCAACCTTTTGAACTCTGCTCTGTGTTTCAAGCCATAATCCAAATCTATCACTTCTACCAAACTTTCCCTGATCATTCAACCAGAAGCTATATTTTCCTGTTCTTGTCTTCTAATAGCAGTTCTGAAAATGACATTTATTTGTATTATGTCCAATACTATGGTTGCTTATATTCATGTGTTATGAGTGTATAGACTGTAAACTCTTAATGGTCTGGACTGATATCAGTTCTTATACATCAAAGAATGTTACCTTTTCCCCTTCCTCTTTCATCACTTAGTTCAGTGATTTGCCCCAGAAGAGGCTTATCGATATTTGTTGAATAAATGAATTATATCCCTATTGCCTAGTTTTCATTAGAGTCTGAAATTTGTACTGAATCTTCTTTGACCATTTTCAGTGCCTTGTTAGGTGGACTGGAGCTTATTTTCATAGCTAGATGAGTGTATCTGCAAAGATAATTAATAGTGAGTCAGATAAAAATCATTAATTGCCTCAAATGAAACATTTATAGATGCAAATTATTTAAATTAGTATCTGGAGAGTCATTTTGCACACAAGTTGAAGTTTTAGTGGGTACAAAAGTAGACCATTAAGTGATCCATAGGATTGCTTTCTGGGACATTTTATCTAAATTTTCAGTCTCTTGAAAGTGTTAAATAAAGATGGCAATAACATTGACTGATATATTTCCCATTAGAATTATAAATGTTTTAAGGAGTTTGCTTGATAATTTCTGTTCTGCTCATGAAATTTTTTTCATTAGTTACTTATTCTCACACTATCAATTTTCTATTCATAATCTTTCTTTAGAAAATAAATGAAATCTTCATTCTTTGTTAGACTGCCCTCTTTAATCTCCTGGGATTTCTTTTTCTTACAATGACTCTCTCTCCCCCTTCCTTTTAAGTTCCCTTTTATGTTCTGCCTTACCCTATTAGAATGTAAACTCTATGAATACAAGTTCAGTCTTATATTGGTGTTCTTGGTGCTGAGCCCAGGCCCCTCATTATACCAAAAAAACCTTAATGACTTGATAAGTAGAAAAGAATGCCACCTAAGATTTGTAGTTTACAAATAACTTACTGACAATAAATAACTTTGCAAATTATGCAGTATCAATTTTACTAATCTCATTATATAAATTGGGAAGTTGAGGCTCAAAGAAGAGATTTTTTTTTATTGAACCCACCTATAAAGAACCCATTGTAGCAATCCTATTATCATTGATTTCACTCATATCTTAAATTCTGCATTGGCTTGTGTTGCCTCTGGTTGTTCTTTTTTCTTACAGAAAACACAGCAGGTTCAGAAATGCATGTAGAGTCTGATCAGCTTACCTGATCAATTTGTTGCTCCCAACTGACATAATAGCATTGAAGGGCATTGGGACATAATTCCTTCAGGCATAATAAGCAGGTAGTGTATACCTGCCTCTGGACTTTCTTAGTACTCCACTGTCTTCCTGTTATATTTATGATGAAATATAAAATTCTCTTTTTGGTTTCTGAATTCCTTTACAGCCTAGCCCCCTTCCCATCTTTCCAAACTTCTTCAATTTAATTCCTCTCTAGGATCTGTGGTGCAGAGACAATTATTTTTTTGCTCTTACACATTTCTTGACTTACATTTCCTGACTCCATGCCTTTCCACATCACTGGAATCTTTTTCCTTTCTTGTCTCTACCTCTTGTTTTCCTTCATATTTCGACACAGATTCTACTTTCCATAAGAAGTCTTGCTTAGTCCTTCTGAATATTAGTACCTTCCCTCTGAGATTAACTCCCATTTACCCTGTCTCTGTCTGATATGAAGATATTTTGCTTAAATGTTGTCTTTCCCATTTTAATGAGAGAACCTTGAGAACAAGAATTATCATTACCTTTCCTTATTATCCCCAGTGTGTACCAATATAGGGCCTGGTACATATTAAATACTTAATAAATACTTGGTGATTGACTAATATTTTCTCAAACCTACTCAAAGCAAGGCTTAAAACTCATGTGAAAAAATCAATTAATCAATCAAGAAGCATTTATTGGGTTCCTTTTATGTGTCAGTCACTGTTTTAGACACTGGGCATTAAAGACCAATAATAATAATGAGTGGTTCCACTCTCTAAATCCATACAAAATAAATAAGAAGAAATTTGAAGGCGGGAGGTAGGTGCCAACCAAATCTTGCAAGCTCTTCTCTGATTTTCATTCATACTACTCTTCTCCCTTTTTTCTTGTTCAATAAACTATATAACACTCTTCTTCATCCATTGAGTCACTACTACAATCCTTTTCAAATACAGGATCATAGAAATAGAAAAGACCTTCGAGACTATTTTTTTAAAAAAATTTTATTTATTTATGGCAATGGGGTTATACGACTTCTCTAATACAGCTAGGCAATTATTAAGAATTTGTGGTCAAATTTGAACTCAGGTCCTCCAGGGCCAGTGCTCTGTCTGCTGCACCGCCTAGCTGCCCCTACCTTTGAGATAATTTAACTCCATCCCCTCAGTATACAAATAAGGAAATAGTTCCAGAGAAATCAATGACATCATTTGAAGTCACACAAGTGAGTGGCAGAGCCAGAATTTGAAACCCAGAACCCTAAACTTAGTGTACTTTACTACTCTATAACTGTAAAAATATTTGAGGACAAAAGGGTTTTTGGTAATGAAAATTGTATAACCAAGCATCTCTTCCATGATTTATGGGGCAAAGATCATTGTTGAAATGGTGATCCTTTATAAGATGACTGTGCGGTGATTGAAAGAAAACATCTTAAAACATCTTTCAGACTCAAGTGCTCCAGAATATGTTGTCATGTTTTTCCAGGACAACTTCCTAGAAACCTTCATATTAGTTAGTTCCAAGAGAATGTGGTACATGTTGGACTATGTCTTTAGACAACTATTAAGTGAATGATGTATCCCCTTGGTTTGCACTGAAGAGCAGAAATGAATGTCCTATTTAGTTCAGATCCACCTAAGAAGCTAAAAATACAATAATATGAAATCACCTGGAAGACATAAGAGTTATTATGTGGCCATTTTTAATACTTACAACTGTCAAGTGAATGCTGTTCAGCATTACAGAAGCTTAGCAAATTTTCCCCCATAATGATGAATATAAGAAGAATGAAGATATAAGATGTGCAAAGCAGTTTTCTGAAAACAAGTCTTTTAGATAATTAGTAAGGGAAGTATTATTAGTCTTAATTTTCTGTATCTGTTCAGGAATCCTCTTTACAACATCCCCAATAAGTGATCATTCCCTGTAATGCTGAGCTGTCCTGATATAGGATAGATGAAAGATCAAAGGTTATCTTACAAAGGAGCAGGAGGTATGATAAAACTTGATGTAAATTGAATGGTTAAAATCTAGAGAACAGTCTTTTCTTGTATCGTGATTTTTCTTTCTTTTCCTTCTGCACCCTGAAAATGAGGGTACCTATGCCCAAGTTTTCCTGATTATATGCTTAATGCTCTATCCCCAAACCCTTTCCCAATCTTACATTTCTTAGTTTTGACATTATGACTTTCCTTGTGTTGCCTAAAACAGGGCTACAATATTTACCGATTGATTTTCATGTCATTAACTGGTCAGGCTTTTCCATGAAATGTTGGGAGTCTCCAAGAATAAGAAAGGGAACAGGTATTCAAATCAATTCAATGAAATTCAATATACATCTATCAAATATTTAGTGCATGGAAGGCACTGGCTGGGTGGGACTACAAATAAAAAAAATATTATGAAGACAAAAACTAAACAGTTCCTGCCCTCAAAGACTTTGCATCATAGTAGGGAGGGAGAATCAGAACACAAACAAACATGGTACAAAGAAAATTGAGAAAAAAGACAACTATAACAACTAAGGGAATCAGAAATGTTTTCTATAAGAGGTGATATCTATGCTGACAGAATTGTGAGGGTGGAGAAAAGAGAGAGAGAGAGTGAATTACAGAAAAGAGGAATGGCTTCTGCATAGAAATAATAGGCTCTACATTGAAATCAAGGATACATTGGAAAGGGGAGAGGGAACATAATTCCTTCAGGCATAATAAGCAGAGAGACACTGTTGGAGGCTATTACACTCATCTGCATGTAGAGATGAAGAACTAAATTAGGATGGCATCTCTGAGAGGATAAAGAAGCACACATTGAATCATGTTATTAAAAGAATGTTTGGAGAACATTTATAATAATGTTTTTCCTTCATTTTTGAAGAAGGCCATGCCATCAGGGAGGGCATGCCATTACAAGTATGTGAATTAGATCTGAGTGAGGGACAATGAATTCTTGGTTACTAATATTCCATTAGAATGTATGTACTTTGAAGAAAGGAACATTTTTTTCCTTTAATAACAAGAGTGGAAAAGAGTTCTGTGTGAACAGCAGTTGAACTTGGATCAGTTGATCATGAGAGATGGGTAAGTACTGTTCTTAAGGGACAAGAGATGACTTCCATTGCCCTAGGTTGATTGAAAGGGAGTTCGGTTCAGATCACTGAATCCAGAGTGATGGACAGTGGAGGTGGGAGGCATCCCATGCAGTAACACGACCAATCCAGAAGAATCTGGTTTGAGCCCCAGGAAGAGTTCTCTTTGTTTGTGAAGGGCAAGGATACCCTGGAATGGGTTCATCCCAAAATCAAGTTCTAAGAAGTGTACTAAAAGCAGAGTAGTATAGTACCTATGAATGGCTAGCTGCCATTGTAGTACCAGTAGCAGTAGAATAATAGTGGTAGTAACAGTAGCAGTGGTAGTCTTAAAGCTATTGTCAATTATATCATACTGATGAGCAGGTCACAAGTAAAAGATGGAAGGTTTGAGAGGAAAGAACATACTGATGATTAATTTGAGAAACAGTTGAGATCTGTAGTCATATAGCACATGCTCATCCTTGCCTGGCCACATGATGCCTCGCTAATATGGGAGGAATTTTAATGTCTTCATGTGACATTTATATATTAAGCCCTTAGATCAGGCTAGGTCTCTAATTTTGTGCTCCAGATGTCTACTTGGTCTTATCCTGTTTAGTCTTTTGTCCTATTAATCAAGTCCTGAGATGAAACGATTCTAGTAAAGACTAGTGAGAAGGACACTTTGCACAATATACTCTTCACTATAATAAACATAATTGTGCAACTCATATCACCAATCAGTAGTTGGTTGGTGTGCTCCTCTTCAATACTTAAGAGCTGGTAGTAATGTCTCTAAGACTTAGCACAGTCTCTGAAAGATAGCAAATTCTTAATAAATGCATATTAAATGATTGATTAATGGACCAATAATGGAACCTAGCTGAGTTTGGAGATTCATTATAAGGTGTTTTTATTGTTTGTTTGTTTGTTTGGTTTTGGCTATTTCAGCTCTTGAATATCATCTCTCAAATTGGAAAGGGATTCTAATCTTTAGTCAAAGAGAGGGTACTCATACCAATGAAATTACAAATCCATATTATATTGTTAAACTGGGTGAATATTCCACAGAAGGAATATTTGGAAGAATCTCAAGTTCATTTGCCATTTTAGGATTGTTTGAAGGAACTGAAGATGTTTAACTTGGAGAAGAGGACACTCAGGGGAGGTACATGCTAGATTTCTTCAAATACTTGAAGGGCTTTCATATGGAAAAGTGATTAAGTTTATTTTACTTGGTTCAAAAGTGATGAACTCGAGCAATGGGTAAAAATTACTAAGAGACAATTAGGCCCACACTGGGAAAACATTCCTAAGTATTATAGTTGTCCAAGTGTGGAAAACTCATTGGAGAGTTTCAAGAGTAGACTAAACTTTGTAAAAAACTATTTCCTATTCACATTTAGATTGGATTGGTTGTCCTCTGAGTTCCCTTGCAACTCTAAATACTATGCTAGAAAGTGCTAAAATAAAATCAGAACTGTATCTAAGTTCAAAGCATTTTCCACTAATACAACCCAGCCTAATGAATATATTGAATTGTCCCATATAACACTTCATTTATGCTTTGTTATATTTAAACTATCAAACCACTATGTTTATTTTTAAAATAAATAATCTGCTCTTTAGCAGAGAAAAATTATTCAACTGATATATAACACACAAGATTGATCTTAAATAAAGCTTTTTTTTAATTAACTGGCATTTGGCATTATTGGAACCAAGAAATGAAGCAACCCTGACTTAAAGAAGGGTTGAGAGTTTATTATTTTTCCACTTCTATTGCCAGACTCTACTAGAAAAGCAAATAGTTTAGGGGGCTCAGGTAGAAAACAGTGGTTCTTCATTTAGGTAAAATTGTGAAGGACAATTTTATCTTGGACATCGTGGCATGCTTTGCCTTTACCCTTTTCTTCTTATCTTTCATTACCTTTATTTGATTTGGGTTTTCATACTGTGACCTGCTATCCCTGTCAAAAGGTTCTACCAGATAAGATTAAGGTACACATTGTCATATATACCAGATAAGACCAAGCTTCACATTGTTATGTATAATGCAAAAATTAAGTCAATGTTTTAATGTCTTCATGTGGCATTTATATATTAAACCTTTAGATCAGGCTAGGTCTCTAGTTTTGTGCTCCAAATCTCTGCTTGGCCTTACCCTGTTTATTCACATAATTAACAAATATGTATTAATAGTATAAGGTTTTTTTTAAGGTTTTTGCAAAGCAAACAGGGTTAAGTGCCTTGCCCAAGGCCGCACAGCTAGGTAATTATTAAGTATCTGAGACTATATTTGAACCCAGGGTACTCCTGACTCCAAAGCTGGTGCTTTATCCACTACGCCACCTAGCTGCCCCATAGTATAAGGTTTTTATGCGTCAGATTCAAAACCAGATAAAAGACAGTACATGCCCTCTTAGATAACACTTAAACATTTAAAACTTATTTGAGGGTTTATGTAGACACAAGTTTAGAATATAGTATCATTCTAACAACAAAAAAATATGTTATTCTTTTTATTAATACAATATCTGAGAAAAGGCAACAAGTTTTTCTTTAAACAAAAATGTCTTTAATATTTATTTCCTTTTGAAGCTCTTACAACAACCAAAGGCCATAGGCCATAATTAACAATTTAAAAGCTGGTTCCTAAACTGCTTGATAGCTTTTGTCAGTATACAAAAATGTATACAGATGAAAAACAATTTGAAAATGAAATATTGATGGGTGGGAAGGAAAAGGAAAGCACTCTGGCCGAAGTGGGGATTTGATGTGAGTCTTAATTAAGAAGAAGAAATGAGAGGCAGAAAGTGAGAGACATTTGGACTGGCAACTCAGTGAGTGATCCAGTGTGTAAATAACAAAACCAAGATTTTTAAATTTCTCAACCAGATGAAATGGTAGATTGAAAATGGAAAGAAGAAATTTGCCAGGCTAGATTTATCAGGGAAAAACTTAAAGTTTTTTTATGTATCATAATTGTAAAGGGAAATCTAACTTACTCTTAAGATAAAGATATGAAGGTTTTAATTGACCTTAGACTTGAGCCCAAAACTTAGTGAACCTACTTAAAAATAGATATATAAACTTGGACTTTGAATATATACATATATATTCATATAAGCACACGCACATATATAGTATTATGTATATGTGTGTATATATTCGATGCATATATATGTGTGTGTGTGTGTATTCTGGGTTGAAAATAAGTAACAGTGTCCCTATATTCTGTAATGTTCTAATGTTCTCAATTCTAGTCATCTGTTTAAAGTAGGACTGATGAATCATCGATGATGCATGTATCCTATCTCCTTGACTATGATAAAAAGGAAATCAAATGCACCCTGTTATTTCTCTTTTGTTTTTCTTGATCTGGGGGAAAGAGTGAAAATTTCTCACTAACACTAAAAGTGAATCAACATAGTGCCACTGAGTTTTTATCACAGGTCTGCAGAAGCAAAAATATTTTCTAGGGCAATAATTTTTTGAGGGGGTGGATCCAACCATATGCTGGAATCATACCTTTGGGTTTTCAAGCCTGAGTAAACAGTCTGATGAGTATCAGGTAATTGATGTATTCACAGAGTCATCCCTTGCTTTTCCAAAGATCTTCCCTGAGGGTGTTAGGCACACATGTCAATCAAGTTTAGTCACTGGATAAGCAGATGGCCAGAAACCTAGACCAAAGGAAAAAGAAAAATAAATGATCAGAAGAGATTTTCCACTTTACAATTCACTCTAATGTATTCAGTGGATATTAAATTTGGGGTATCCTAATGATAATCAGTTGCTGACTTAACCATTCTTTATTTCCAAAATATTAATTGAAGTTTTATGTAATCACAGTTCAGAATTTAGGATCACTCTAACAAGGAAAGTAACATTTTTCTTCTGTGTGTTGATAAATTGATAGGAGAAAAGGTAACTTATTGTTCTTTAAACAAAACTTTATTATTTATTTCCTTTGTTTCCTTTATTTCCTCCCTTTTATAATAAACAAAGGCCATTATTAAAATAAAAAAAATAGTTCCTAAACTGTTTGTTTTTGTCAATAAATTTTATAGCCATCAAAATGTTAGTGGAGATACTCTAAGTATATTCATTAACTGAGAAACTACATGGTAATCACTTCAATCCTAGAGAACTAGTCTTGGAGCCATGAGTACTTGGTTCAAGTCCGGCTTTGAGAGTCTTGGCAAGGTTCTTGAGTTCTCAGTGTCCCTTAAAACTCTGTAAGATTATAAGTTGTACAGAAGTTGCATATCTTCAATGGTAGAGGAAATTTTTCCGACTAGAATTCCCATACACAGCCCTGCCCCTCTTCCATTCTCAAATAGTCTTTCCTTGAATCTCTTAAGCTGCTAAAGTTTACACTGCACTATGACTTTTGAACCAATATTTCTTTATAATCTCAACTGGACTATCACAGTAGCAAGGCATTCCTTATAAACTTCTCTGATCAATTTACTATGCCAACTAACCCTGTCATTATCCAAACTTTTTGATTCTTCTTCTAGTCTCCCTTGGTATTCTTTTCCCATCACTCTTTTTTTTTGCAAGGCAAATGGGGTTAAGTGGCTTGACCAAGGCCACATAGCTAGGTATCCCATCACTCTTTTAGGAGAAAACTTCCTAAAATCTTTCTCTTCTTTTCCTTTCTTCTTCACCACATGTCACACAGATAACTTCCTCTACTTTACCCTCCTTCACCTTTTCTCACAGGAAGAATTATAGCTTCCCCTTGCCAAGGCAATAAACCCTTGATCCCATTCAATCCCAATATCTTATCTATCAAATTGTCCTGTATTCTCTGCACTCTCACTAATATTTCCCTCTTTATTTCCTGCTTCTCTATTGCCTACAAACAAGCCCAAGCCCCTATTTTAAAAAAAATATTCTCACTTCATATGACCATCTCCAACACCTATTTTCCTATATCTTTCCTCCCTTTTATAGTTCATATCCTTGAGAAAGTCATTTAGATTAAATTCCTCCAATCTAACTCTTTTCTAAATGCTCTGGACAATCTGACTTCCAACCTCATCATTCAATTGAAATTATTCTTTGCAAAGTTACCAATGATCTCTTAATTACCAACTCTAATGAGTTTTTCTCAATTCTCATCTTCCCTGACCTCTTCCCCCCCACTTTGTCATTGTTGATCACCCTTTTCTTGATATTCTCCCCTCTCTAGGTTTTTTGAAACACTGTTTTCTTCTAATTGTCCTACTTGTTGTATGAAAAGCTCCTCAATCTCCTTGACTAGATTTTGCTTTAGGTCATTCCCATTAACTCTGGGTAGGCTCTAAGAGTTTATTACCTATGCTCCCTAGCTTAGTGGTTTCACCAGTCCTCATGGAATCAATGACCTCCTCCAGGTATAAAATTCTCAAATGTACACACAAAGATATATATGTACATATATTCACACTAAATAGTATACGTGGCATATATACACATATAATAAATACTCCCTTGCATAAAAATCACGTAAATTTTTAATTCTCTCTTTCTACCAAATTAGAAGTCTGAATTATTGTGATATTAAAAATAAAATATACTGATATTATACATTTCTGAATTTCTAAACTTTTTCTGTGTCATCTGTAAGCTTTCATGTGTTGTCTATGGCTTCCAGAAAGCCCACCAAATTCCCATTTAATTTTTTATGTTAACCTACACTATTATGGAAAACAAGATGAGGAAAGTTGCAATATAGAAGGGATAATTTTACTACATATAGATATACATATAGCCCCATGCATAAACACAAATATATAGACACATATGTGCAGACATATATATGTATGTGTGTATAGTAAATGTAGATTATATAAGAGGAAAGGGAAGAAGGGAAGCAAAAAAGATCTCTTTTCAGAAGGAGGGTTTTGAGATGCACTTTGAAGAAAACTATGATAGACAGAGAAGGGAATGGGTGAAGGAGTAAGCATGTATTAATCCCCTTCTGTGAGTCAGGCTTCCACATAACAAAATTGTTTCCATATTGTCTACCATTAGAATGTGAGTTCTCTTAGGAAGAGTATTTAGCCTTTCTTTTTTTATTATTTCCAATACTTAGGGATGCACCTGACAAATAACATAGTAAACACTTTAATAAATGATTATTGTTAACTAAAAACAGTCTTGGTAGGAGAATTTTCTTTTCTGAGAATTCTCTACATTTGTGAAATTACAAGATCAGACCTTCACCATTCTCCAATTAAAAAACAAAATAAAACAAAGCAAAAAGCCCTATATTTTATAAATCACAAGAGAATTTGGAAGTAGCAGTGCCTTAACATGCAGGGGTACTTACTCATTCTGCAAAAAGGTTTGTTGGCTTATTTATTATACTGAGTCACACTGCATATTTCATCAGAGCTAAATAAAGCTCCTGGTAGCAATATTTGGTGAGTATATGGATTGAAGTACCTAGTGTACCAGCCTTTTCTCCAGCATGGCCCCTCAGGGAACCTTGGCCCAGAGGTCCAGAGCCACTGCTGTAAAAAGAAAAGTGAAACAAAAAAACCTAATACATTTATTTCTTTTTGCTCTGAAAGTATACATTCCTGGGGATCATGGTAAATGAGAAAAGACTAAATGAAATAATTAACAATGCTATAGAAACTTCATGACAGTGAATGCAATAACAATATATTACTATGAAAAGAATATTGCTCCAAGAGACAATGTTACTTTCTATTCAATCATTAAATGACTCCTTGGCAGGTCTATTGAACTCTCAAATGTCTATATATAAAATGAGGATGGGATTGTCTTACTTGCCCAAAGGCAAAGGTCGCAGCAAGGTAATTTACTTTAGGTCCTTCTATCTCTAGGATGTTACATCAGAGATATACCTAGGTAGGCCAACTAAGACTTTGTCCCAGAGTGCTAAAACTCAGCAGATATATATATATATATATATATATATATATATATATATATATATATATATATATATATAAATCCTTTTCTTTGTGGCCAAACTTTCATATTTTTGTGAGTTATACTTTTGATTTGTATAACTATATATCCCCCAGCTCCAGGAATCTGCAGGAACTAGCTTGTACTATTTCTGGAGCTCTAATTGTGAAATTTTTCAGTATGAAAATTTTTAAATTGGAAATCAGCAAATAGTAGAATTTTGAGTTTGATTTATTGTTTAATTGAATTCTATTCCTACTAAAATGATGAAGAAATGTTGCTAGGGCAGATTAAACTGAAACGTGTCTTGTACATACATTTTTCCTTTTCTTTTTTATAAAGTCACTAATTAAAAATTCCCATTCCAATCAGATTCACTACCTAAGTCACTCCCAGAGTATTTTCTCTACAAGACCTCTTTCAAGAGATTGTCTTCCCCACTGACTCTTTTGACAATGGACTATTTCTTCTCCTAGAATGCACCAGCAAGTAGACAATTTCTTTTTTTGATGTCCTTACTTTCCAACTGTTTCTGCCCAAGCTGAAAGATATCTTAGTTATAGATTTTTGATATTTGCTAAAATAAATTCACTACCATTCATTCTATATTTTAAAGGACATCTACTTTCATGTTTTTGTTCCCCAACTATTGTTGCTTCTTGTTGGAGAATTTTGAGTGAATTGAAGTGCCTTGGGATTCTGTACATTCAAAAGCTGCCAAGATTGACTAGGAGTTAACTTTCTGGACATAGTGAAACGTTCATTACTCAGAGCAAAACTATCATCCCTTTAAGGAAGAATTCTTTGGTGAATGGCATTCTGAAGTGGATGATTTCCTATGATTTTCTCTAATATAACACAATTTTTTTTAACATCACTAAGATGACACTCCCTCTTTATCTTTCTCTGTTTTGTTTGATCAGGTTTGAAAGTACCTCTTTTCTGCTGTTCAAACTCTTAACAGGGAAATGAAAGTTCTGACCAGATATGGCTCAAGATGCCAATTTTTTTATTGTATTGAGTTACCAGGCTACAAGTAGAGAGGCAATTGTACTTGTAACACAAGGGAACACAAAAATGGAAGGGACTGAGGGAACTGTTTGTTCCCCAGTGAGAAATCAACTGTGAATAGAGGCCACAATGATTAAGTTACCCATACCAACCTTCTTTCTGGGAAGTTAGAGATTTCTTCTGAGAAAAAAAGAAGGTAATTGGAAACAGTTACATGTCCCAACACAAAAGTGTTTACTACATGAAGAAAATAGCTGAGAATGTATGAAGCTGAAGAGCCCCAACAAAGCAATTTCTAACCAATTAATGTCAGATAAATAAGGAAAGTTTTGATTTGTTACTAGGGCAAGGAGAAGAGTCCATGGAAGCTTAGGCTTACCTCTATCAACAGCAGCCACAAGAGAAGAAAAGAAGTTGGCTAAGGAATTTAGTGGTCACATTCTTCATTTTTATGTACCTGTGGGTAGACATGTAGTTCTAGTTCCTTAAGCTTTCTTACATTTACGTGATGCCTTTTGGGGTCTGTAAATCTAAAGTTTAGAAAACATTTCCCTTTCACCTTTCTTCCTTAAATCTGCAGATAAACACTCTTTCTCTCCCACATGGTTCAAACTGAAAGCTTATAATTATATCATTTGTAGCAGAAGAAAACTTACAAGATATTTGCCAATTGTTATAGAGCCAAATGCTATATTCTCATGCAGGAAATTCCTCCCTGGAGTATAGGTGCTAACAAGTCATAAATCATATATAATTAGGCAAGTATACTCTACCATACTCAGTGTACAAAATGAATAAAGTAAAATGTAATAGATATTTATTTCATCTGTGAATTTCATCATCATCATTTTCCCCTTAGTTTAAAGATTGCTTCTTAATTCTTTGACTGTATTATTGCTGACTTTGAGGGGCATTTGTAAATTGATCTTTAACTGCTGTTGCAAAGATATAGGTGCGTTAGGAAAGAGGACTTACCTATTTCATTTTGTACAACCAATAGGTATCAATTTATAGTTTTAGGAAATGGTCTCAGGGGATGGCTAGGTGGTGCAGTGGATAGAGCATTGGCCCTGGAGTCAGGAGTACCTGGGTTCAAATCTGGTCTCAGACACTTAATAATTACCTAGCTGTGTGGCCTTGGACAAGCCACTTAACCCCATTTGCCTTGCAAAAACCTTAAAAAATAAATAAAAGGAAATGGTCTCAGGTACAAAGTTAAGTGACTCATTCAGGATTAGTCAGTATGTGTCAGAGGTCTTCTATACTCTGAGACTAGCCTTCTATCCAGCAAGGTACATTTTAATATTTTAGGAAATTCCAAAATTGCAAACATGTCATACTATAAGAAATAACACAAGAAAATTTCCCGGATATTTAAAAAACTGGCAATAAGATATTAATTGATTCCATATTTCACTAATAGAGGGGAAAAACAAGTATGACATTACAAGGATTTTAGTGGTTAAATTTCAAACTTTTATATAAAACAAAAAATATTATAAATAGCCAGCAGTAATATCTTTCTTTAACCATGAAGTATAGCATTTGAATGGACCAAAATGATTCTGAAATCATAACAAATTAAAATAGAGGTTGAAACAAAATATTTTAAAAAAGCAAAGGAGATTAAGGTGCATCCCTAAATAATATGACTTGTGAAGTTGACTCTAGTCTTAAATGAAAAACAGTACACCTTTGACAACTGAAAAATTTTGTGTTCTTGCAAGAAGAAAACAGTGATGAGATAAACACTTGACTTGAAAAATCCACCAATCTGAGAAAGAAAAGAAAAGTAAATAGATATTTCAAGGAAAGACTAGGCAATGCAATCAGTGCTTTCAAGTTTCTAGGCTACTAAAAAAGGCTTGAATGTGAGCACCGGAAGAAACACAATTTCTTCAGTATCTATTCAAGTTTATGTAGCTTTGGAAAAGTAGGTTAAAACCAATAGAGAGAAAGGATTGAGGTATGTGTGGGGAGAGGCTTGCTAAGCAATTATTACCACAGAAAAAAACTAAACACTCTTTAGAGAAAGTAAGACTTAACAAGAGGGATATTTATTTGTTCATGGCTGTGGTTTGCCAATAAAATAAAAATTATGACTGCCTAAATTAATGTATAGATTTAGTGTTATAGCAATTAAACTATCAAGGAATTTCTTTTATAGAGTTAGAGGAGATTATAGCATAATTCATTTGGAACATCAGAAGGTCTAGAATCTTAATGAACACAATGAAAAATATATAGGAATGAAGGCAACATAGTGTTTGCAGACTTTAATTATATTATAGAAATCATCAAAACTATTTGCTGCCAGTTAAAAAATGGAAAGGGGGCATTAGTGGAATAAACCAGAAAAAAACATATTTTAGAAAGAAGCAATCTTAGGAACCTAGGGTTTTATTAAACTAAAACATAAATGACTTGGGAGAAACCCCCTTAAAAGAATGACTGAAGAAACTGGAAAATGACTTGGCAGAAAATAGGGTTAGATGAGCATTTTATAATATGATGATTTTTCAAATGGATTTGGATTCTAAATATGAAAGTTCACATTTTATAAATAATGTGGAAAAATGGAAGTCAGTATTTTAAGAATTATGACCCAAGAAACAGTGAAAATAGGAAATCATCAAAGGCAAAAGTAGATCATTTTTTGGAACTGAAAAGGGAGAGAACATAGAATAGTTGAAAATTTATAGTCAGGTTACTTGAGTTCAAATCTGGACATGACACTTATCTACCTATTTGTTCTTGGGTAATACTAAGCCTCACTTTCCACATATGTAAAATAAAGGGCTTATATTAGATGGCCTTCTAACACTAAATTTACTGGATTTGATTTAATTTGTTTCCAGTACTAAAAAAGTATTAGAATAAGAAAGGAATTTGTCAATAAGGAAAATAATTTTTGCATGAAGTGTGATAACAGATTTATATCTAAAATATGAAGGAAATCCACAAAAATGTTTAAGAACAAGGACTGGAAGTGGTTGCATATATCTAATCTCTGCTACTCAAGCTATACTTGCAAGGTCCCTTGAGCATGAGAATTCAGAGCCCTTGGTGAATTTGTTCAGGCCCCCACAGTTCTGGGCTAAGTCAACTATCACTATACTGAAGCTTTGAGAACAAAAGAACTTGAGGAAGTGCAAAACCAATAGAGCAAATAAAGGTCCTATGCTATTCTTATGGGGGATGAGTGGTCCCTCACTTTTAGTCTGGGCTAGATTGAAGACCCAGGCTCAAAAACAAACAGACAAAACGAATATGTTCTGTAAAAAAAAGAAGAAATGCCTTGACTGGATGGAAGGAGAATATGATAACTAACTTTAAAGGGCAATTAAAGGGATTAGATTTGTTCTATTTGACTCCAAAGAAAAGAAGCAGAACCAAATGCTTGGAAATTATAATGAAGCAAATTTCGGTTTGAAGTAAAAAAAAAAATTTCTAACAATTAGAACTATCATAAGTAGAATGGACTGTCTTGAGAGATTCCCCCCATCCTTTACTCAGAAGTTGAATATGTCTTTCCATATTAAAGAAGGAATTCCTTCTGAATACATTCGACTATATGGTTGCTGGGGTCCCTTTCAAATTTCACATTCTATGATTCTGCCATAGCAAAGGATATAAACAAATTACTGCAAAGGAAATGCATTTTAAATTTTCCCAAAGAACTTCAAATTATTCCAGATCATAAGAAAAATCACTTCAGATTGCTGCTGAGAGAAATCGTGTGAATCAACTTTGAAGATTCTTTTTCATTATACTAATAAAATATAATGTCAGTGTCACAGAGGCAGCATGGCAAGTGACTGGAAGCAGCTCTGAAGCTTGGAATGCTTGGGTACAATTTTTGCTTCTATCATTAATGGGCATCAATTCTTTCTGTATATATGTGTGTATATATATACACATAAATATATAAAACACATACTCATGAATATATACATGCTTTCATGTGTGTATGTATATAAGTTTATATATATATATATATATATATATATATACCATGTATGTTTGCTTGCATATATTTACACACACATACATAAATACATACACACTGTTGTTAAATAAACTTAGATAACAGCAAGAATTCGAATTCTTGAAAGTTCACATAATTTACTGGCACACAAGTTCTTGTCCATTTCTTCATTTCCACCTTTTAGCCTTGCTCAAATTAGCTGTAGCTCTCACTCTTGACAGCCAAATTTTGCTAACAAGCACTATTATAACCATTGTACATACAAAGACAGAACTCTGTGTGAGTTATGTAAGTGTTCCCCAATCTCATGACTTGGGAGTCAAATGCAGGCTAGCCTATAACAAATCAAATTTCCTGTTCCATTAAATTAATACTTTATATTGTCAACTAATTCACAAGTATAGTAATTTCTTATGGGCTCATTGAGATCTACTCTGAACATAAGCAATTTCAATGCATTTGCATAAAATCATTTTATTAGCAGAGATGTACTAGAGTTAGCTTTGATGAAAGAGAGCTGATTGTTAAATTTCCAATGCACTCACTTACATTTATTAAGTATAAGCACTATAAATTAGAGCTTGATTTCTTAATTTGTTGTTTATCTAGAATTGAGAAAGTGATAGAGAAGAGGTTAATATACTAAGCAAACCTTTTTGTTTACAATATTTTCCCTAATTATATATACATTTTAAAAAATTGGGGGTTCCAAATTTCTCCTCTCCTCCCTCCTTAAGATAAGAAGTAATATGATAAAGGTTATACATGTGCAATCATGCAAATATTATTTCCATATTAATCATTTTGTGAAAGAAACAAACTAAAAGAAAACATGAAAAAACACAAAGTGAAAAACATGCTTCAATCTTCATTCAGGTTCCATCAGTTTTTGTGTGTGTTTATATATGATGATGATGATGATGATGATGATGATGATGATGATGATGATTTTTGTCTTTCATTCTCAAAGAAAAACATATCTGGGAGATGATGCCAGTAAGTACGTGAATTGGATTTGAGAGAGGAGGCAGCTAGACGAAGTTACCAACCTCACTTTCTCCTCCAGAATCATCCAGTGGCCAGTGGCCAGATATGAACAAGGACAACTGGGGATGATTCTGGAGGAGAAAGTGAGGCAACCCCTCACTCAAGTACAATTCCTGTGATTGTCAAAACATCACCGCCCCTGATGTCGTGGTCTTCTTTAAGAATGAAGGATAAACATCAAGAAGGTAGGAAGTAGAGAAGGGGAAAAAAGCAACAATAAGGAAGAATTCTGGTAATAAGATTATATATATATATTTTAGTACCAAGTTCATAAATATATATATATATATACATATATATATATATATATAGTAACAAGTTATCGTTTTCTTCAGCTCCCTTCACCAAGAAAATGAGACCAACTTATTCCAAGTGCTATCCCCAAGTATAAGGGGAATTATTTTTGACATAAATTCTAAAATACTATGTAATTATGTTCATATGTAAGTTTAAAAATACATTTCAAAAGCAAATTCATTTTTCTTACTAAGGATAATATGATCATATTTTATTATAATTCTTAAGAATAGTTTCTAAATTTTCCACACTCCTAAAGCCCATCTGAAAAAACATAATAATAGACAATACACTTGTTCCAAATTTCTCTGCTATATGTAATTTTGCTACAAATTCTAGTAAAAACAATGCTGTGCTTATGAGTTACAGTAATTGCATGATCATTGAGTATGATTGTCCCATTACTAGCATCTCTGAGTTGACCTATCTAGTCACAAAGCCTGTAGGGATTAAAAAAAAAATTGAGCCAAACAAATAGCCTGCTAATCCTGAAAAATCAGTTCATGGGAAACCACTCACTGTGTTAATAATTATGACCAAGTTTGCACCTCAGTGAGAATAGAAAATGTAATTCCTTCCCTTCTTTGCTAAAATGGAGGATTATGAGTATGGAGCACTGTGTTTACTGTCAAATATGGTTGATATGTTGGCTGGTTTTGCTGCCCTGTTTTCCTCTAGGAAACCCTCCCTCCTCCTCATCCCTTATTTTTTTCTTCATTACAAGGTACAGGCTAAGTAGCAGGTGAGGACGAAAAGCCATATACAGAAATGAAGGTGACATTAAATTAAAGTGTGTCAGTAAAAATTTTGAAAAAAAAAGAGCTCCATTTAGGTTATTGTTTTGTAGAATAAGGAAGCAAAGAAGTTTGTGGTAATTAGAGAATTTCAGCATTGTAAGGGACTATAGAAGATAATGGTTAAATTAATCTTTGAGAAAAGGATTTGTTTTATAGTTTAGCTATCAAGTGGTTATATAATCTGTGCATTAAGCTATCTAGAAGAGACTTTCAGGGTGGAGGGAAGCTAGAAGTTCCTGGAGCTCTTCCTGAAATAACTTTAAATGGAACCTCTCCACAGACCATAAAGGTATAGATTCCACCAGAAAAGAAAAAAAATAAAACAAGTTCTCAAGTCAAGATCTCTTGGAGGATCTTCAGTAAAGTCTGTTTTTCCTGGTAAAAGAAGAATATAGCCCAGCATAGGCAGAGAGCTGGAAAATCAGGGGGAGGTTCTCAGGTCCAGGCTCAGCAAGACAGCACTACAGCAGATCAGCAATGAGGGTTCCAACCCAGCTTGGAATTCATGGTTTGAGTCCTAGGAATATTGATGCAAAAAAATGGCCTTAATTGGCCTACCCTAATGCAGAGAGCGAACTGCTGCAAAGGCAATGACTTGACAAGCAGAAAATAAGAGCCATCCTAAAGGAGGGAACAAACCTTTGCTAGACAGTTCCTACGCAAGCAGAAAGCCAGGGCTACCCTAAAAGAGGGAACCAACTGTTACAGAGGTAATGCTATGGACAAGCAATATCTCAAAAATATTGAGATTATACTCTTTGTGCCCCGGAAGCAGAGTGTACCTATCAAAATGAGCAAAAAAAAAAAAAAAACCCAAACAAACAAAAATTACTAACCATAGAGAGTCAGTTCCTAATAGGGATGATAAAAATGCCATCTAAGAAGAGGAAAGCAGTGACAAGTGAAGGCTCAAAAGAGTTGATGAATTGGTTTTAAATCCATAAAGCTCTTGGAAGAATTCAAATAGGATTTTAAAAACCAAAGTAAAAAAGAAGAAAAGAAAAGAGTAATGGAGAAAAGAAATTAGAGCCATGCAGGAGAATTATAAAAAATTGACTAATACATAAACTCCTTTAAAAGTAAAAATGACCAACTGGAAAAATTGTAACAGCTCAAAAAATGAAAGCCACCAAATGGAAAAGGAATATAACTCATCAAAAAGTAAAATTGACTAAATGGAAAAGGAAAACAACTCACCTAAAGGTAAAAATTAACCAATTTGAAAAGGGAAAAGAATAATTGAAGGAAACAAAAACCTTAAAAAGTAGAATTGGATGAATGGAAACTAATGAATCTATGATACACCAAGATTTCATCAAACAAATCCAAAAGGCTGAAAAAAGTAGATGGAAATAGATTCAGAAGAGATAATTTATGAATTATTGATCCACCTGAAAGCCACAATTGGAAAAGAGTCTGGAAAATATGTTTCAGAATATTATCATGGAAAATTGCCTTAATATCCTAGAAGAAGATAAAATAATCCTTGAAGCAATCCACTTATCACTCCAGAATGAGATCCCAGAATAAAAATTCCAATGAACATTCTAGCCAAATTTCAGAATTGTCAGCTAAAGTAGAAAATACTGAAAGCAAACAAAAAGAAGCAATATAAATACCAAGGAACCACTGTAAGTATTATGCAAGATTTAGTCATCTTCAACATTAAAGGATCAGAGGACCTAGAATATGATATTTTGTTCGGGCAAAGGATTTTAGATTACAACCAAAATCAATTCCCCTGCAAGATTCAGCATATTCTTTCACAGAGTAAAGATAGCTTTTCAGTGAAATATAGGAATTACAAAATTAACTGATAAAAAGAAAAGAATTGGACAGAATATTCCGTCTTCAAATAAAAGACTCAAGAGATGCATACAAAGTAAACAGAAAATGGAAAAACCATTAATTCATGTCATTAAATTGGATACAGTCCTATATGGGAAGACAATACTTGTAACTCATGAGAGTTGTATTTCTCTTAGGTTAGTTTAAAAGAAGCATACTTAGAGGGAGAGTATGAGTATAGATTGATCATGAAAGTGAAAACATTTTAGCTGATACTTTAGTTCCTGAGGGTTGAATATACATGGATCATGATGAGATTTTACTTTATGGGATGCCTTAGCTCACAAAGGTAGTGTTTCCTTTGGGATGGAGGAAGGAGTGTAAATAAGTCAGAACATAAATAGATTATGCAGCAATTTTGCTTTACTTTCTACTTTACTTACAATTGGAGGGAGTATACTTAGAGAGGGTGGCTCTAAATGGATAATGAAGTGAATTTGTTTTACATAATTCTTTAAATCATGAGGACTGTATTTCTATAGAGGGTACTTGGAAAGAAGGTGAGGTATAAATGGATTATAATTTGATGATGTTAATGGTTCTTGAATATTGTCTTTGTAATGGTGCAATCAAAGGGCAGGGACTATAGAAGTGACTATGAAGTAATGAGGCATAAATCAATCAATGAATCCTTGAGAACTATACTTTTATCAGGACAGATAAAAGAACTATATCTTGACAGAGGTTGTGGGTACAAGTCAGATTTAAACCTATTAAGATATGAAAAGAAGGATTATATTAGGAGAAGATGAAACATTAGAGGATAAAAAAAACAACACATGAAGAGGTGCAAAAACTTATTATAATTAGAGGGAAAAGGGGAGGACATAACCACTGAGTAAATCTTACTCTCAACAGATTTGACCCAAAGAGGGAATAACTCATACCCAATTGGGTTTATCCTATCCTGCAGGGAAGTAGGAGGAAAGGGGGAAAGAAAGGAAGAAAGGGTCCCAATAAAAAGGAGGGAGGACAAAGGTAAAGTAAAATTAAACATAAAGTAGAAATTAAAAAGAAAAGTAAAGGGGATAGGGAGAAAGAAAGGAAAAGGTCTGATAGGAGAACAGAGTTAATCAAGAGAAAGCAGTCAGAGGCAAAACATTGGTATGAAGAGATAAAGAAAATAGAAAAATACAAACAGGGGAAGATAGTATGGAAGGAAATAAAAAGTAATCGTAACTGTAAATGTGAATGGTATTAACTCTGCTATAAGATGGAAGTATATAGCAGAGTGGATTAAAAACTAGTCCTACAATATGTTTTCAAAAAATACATTTGAAGCAAAGAGATGAACATAGGGCAAAAGTAAAAGACAGGAGAAGAATATATTTTGCTTCAGCTAATGGAAAAAAAACAGTAGGAGCAATCCTGATCTCAGACAAAACAAAAGCAAAAATAGATCACATAAAAAAGGCATAAGGAAGGAGACTACATCTTCCTAAAAGGTACCATAAGCATCAGTCTTAAACATATGTGCACCAAGTGGGAAGGCATTCAGATTCTTAGAGGAGAAGCTAAAGAAGTTACAGGAAAAAACAGTGGGAGATTTCAGCTTTTCTCTCTCAGAATTAGATTAATCTAAGCCTAAAATAAACAAAAGGGAAGTTATGAAGGTGAATAGAATTCTATAAAACTTAGATATGATAAACATGTGGGAAAACTGAATGGAGATAGACAGGAATATACCTTTTTCCCTGCAGTACATGGCACCTATAAAAAATTGACCATGTATTAGGGAATAAAAATCTAACAATCAAATGCAGTAAGGCAGAAATATTGAATACATTCTTTTCAGATCACAAGGCAATAATAAATCATTTTAAAGTAAATAGCCTGAATTAATAGAATGAAAGAAGAAAAACAACAAATCACAGAAATAATCAACAATTTCATTTAAGAAATGGAAATGATGAGACATTATAATCAAACTTTTGGGATATAGCCAAAGTAGCTTTTAGAGAAAATTTTATATCCCTAAATGTTTATTTGAATAAAATAGAGAAAGAGGAGGTCAATGAATTGGGCATGCAAATATAAAAGCTAGAAAAAAAGGGAAACTAGAAGTCTCTAATTAAATAGAAAAAAAGAAATTATGAAAATCAAAGGAGAAATTAATGATGAAATTCCTTTCATCATTATTGAACTATTGAACTATTCAATAAAACTATTCAATAAAAAAAAGGGAAACTAGAAGTCTCTAATTAAATAGAAAAAAGAAATTATGAAAATCAAAGGAGAAATTAATGATGAAATTCCTTTCATCATTATTGAACCTATTGAACTATTCAATAAAACTAAGATTTTGTTTTATGACAAAAAACAATAAAATAGCTAAAACTTTGATAAATCTGATTAAAACAAGAAAGGAAAAAAAGAACAAATTAGCAGCATCAAAAATGAAAAAAAGTGAATTCAACACCAATGAGGAGGAAATTAAAGTAATAATTTGTACTTATTTTGCCCTACTGCATGCCAACAAAATTGACAATCTGAATGAAATGGATGGATACTTACAAAAAAGGAAATAAAATACTTAAATAACCCATTTCAAAAGAAATGGAAGAAACCAGAAGTAAACTCTTAAGAAAATATCTCCAGGACCAGATGGATGCACAAATGAATTCTAGCAAATATTTAAGGAATAATTCTAATTCTATATAAATGTTTTTTAAATAGAAGAGGAAGTTCTGCCAGATTTCTTTTATGACACCAAGATAGTGTGAGATACCTAAAAACAGACAAAGAAATTTATAGACTAATTTCTCTGATGAATATTGTTGTAAACATTTTAAAAGAAATTTTATCAAAGAGATTACCACAAGTTAATACTAATATTATACATCATACCAGGTAGAATTTGTGCCAGGTAGGCAAGGATGGTTCAATATTAGGAATATAATCAACAGAATTGGCCATATCAGTAACAAAATTAACAGAAATCATACGATCATCTCAATAGATGCTGAAAAAGACTTTGACACAATGCAATCCCATTCCTATTATATTATAAACACTAAAGAACATAGGAATGAAAGGAATTTTCCTTAAAATGATAATCTGTATTTATCTAAAACCAGAAGCAACCATTATATGTAATAGCGATAAACTAGCACACTTTGCAATAAGATCGGGGTGAAACATGGATGCCCACTATCATTGCTAATAATTAATATTGTATTAGAAGTGTTAGCTTTAACAATGAGAAGTAAAAGAAATTGATGCAATTAGATAGGTAATGAGGAAATGAAACTTTCACTCTTTGTGATTGATATGACATTATATTTAGAGAACCTTAGAAAATCAACTATAAAAATCTACTTGAAATGATTAACAACTTTAGTAAAGTATCAGGATATAAAATCAACCCATATAAATTATCAACATTTCTCTATATGGCCAAAAATGCCCAAGAGCAAGAGACAGAGTTCTCTTTAAGGAAACTGTAGTCAAACCTCAAATACTACAGAATCCACCTCCCCAGACAAGCTCAGAAATTATATTAATTCAATTACAAAACACTTTTCACAGAAATAAAGTCAGATCTAAACAATTGGCAAAGTGCCAATTGCTCATGGTTAGGTTTAGTTAATATAAAAAAAATGACAATTCTACCCCAACTAGAGGAAAAAAAGAAAAAAGAAAAACAAAACCTTTCAGCTTCTATGGGCACTTTATAAAAATTATCTCTCATGTATATATTTTCCTTAATCTTAATTCCTCAAACCAAAAATGACTAAGTCTTTACAAAGTCTTTTCTTCTCCAGGCAAAATATTCTCAGTTCTTTTAATCAGTTTTCAGAGTTGTTTTTCTACAAAAGCTGGTTTTGTATAATGTTCTTTCTATCTTTAATAATTCAGTGATTTTGTGATGCACCTGTCTTTTGAACTCTGTCCTGGAGTCAGGAAAATTCGTATTCCTTGCCTCACACATTTGCTACCTGTGTGACACTGGACAAGTCACTTAACCCTGTTTGCCTCAATTTCCTCATCTGCAAAATGACCTAGAGGAGGAAGTGGCAAAGTGTTGTGTTCCTGCCAGCTAGTTTATCCTTTACTCAGAGGAATGTTAAAAAGGCAGGAGACAAAGATGGAAAGTTCTCCAATTATTCAATCCCAAGCAAGTGCTTAAATACCCTTTCTCACTCCAAATCCCAACAAATTTTCTAATTAAAAGTCAAACAATGCCCCAGTACTTGCACAGCAGGTATCAGAAGTTTACTTAGTACTTTCACATGCAACAGTCCCTTACAACCCCCCCCCCCCCCCCCCCCCCCCCGCCTTTTTGGATGAATTTCCTATAAGCCATCCACAAGAGGGCAGATTATTTTCACACTCAGCATAATCAGGAGGGAGATCTTGTATTGAGACATTATCAATTTCACTTGCTATTTTTCCCCAAATCAATTAAATTCAAAAACCCCAAATCAAAAAGAGTAACATTTAATGTAAGTAATTATATCAATTTTAACATCCAAACAGATCAGATTACAATAGTACAAATATCCCTTTCCCAAAAGAAATTAGTAAATTATATGATCCAATATTCCCAAATTACCAGAAATACAATTTCTCTCAATGTAATTTCCTTCTGAATTATACACAATCATAGACACAGGGACAAACAACAGAACAACAGAAATAACAGATAACAAGATCAGACAATAAGATATCTGGATTTTTTTTCCCCTAAATGAAAGGGAATAGTTGTTGAAATTTGTTCAAACTCCACAGCTCTTTATCTGGATACAGATGGTATTCTCCACTGCAGACAGCCCAAAATTGTCCCTGGTTGTTGCACTGATGGAAAGAGCAAGTCTATCAAGGTTGATCATCACCCCCATGTTCCTGATAGGGTGTACTGTGCTTTTCTGGTTCTACTCATCTCACTCAGCATCAGTTCATGCAAATCCCTCCAGGCTTCCCTGAATTCCCATCCCTCCTGGTTTCTAATAGAACAATAGTGTTCCATGACCATTCCCCAATTGAAGGACATTTACTTGATTTCCAATTCTTTGCCACCACAAAGAGGGCTGCTATGAATATTTTTGTACAAGTGATGTTTTTACCCTTTTTTCATCATCTCTTCAGGGTATAGACCCAGAAGTGGTATTGTGGCATCTTTTCTTAAGCCAATCATTGCTTTCATACAATCAGTATTTGCATTAGCCCATGCTAATTGTTTTATTAATACATCTATTCCTGCTGCATCTCCTAAAGTTCTTCCTATTGCCTCCTACAATTGGGCAAAGAAATCTACAAAAACCTCATCATTTCTTTATCTGAGAAGTGCAAATGGTTTGTTCTTTTCATTTTGTATTGGAATATGTCCCCAAGCATTCTTCACACAGGTAGAAATTCTTTCATATGTTTCTATTTGGTCTGCATTGTTCAGAAATTGACCTGTGCCACTTAATTGTTCATAATATATGGTGGCAATGGGACTTTGTGCATGCCTCAAAGCCATCTGTTTACATTGTCCTATAAACTCTGTCATACAAAAGACAGATTGTCCTAAGTGATAAACATGCACTAGCTATCTGCTTCCAATCATTAGGTGTTAATATGTAGTATGCAAGAGTATCCAATTGTAGCTGGGAAAAAAGGTGATCTTACCCTGTATTCCTCCTTCCTTCTTTAAATCTCTGACTGCTTTTATATTTACTGGCTCATTTCTTCTCCTACAGTTTCTTGGATTAAATGAGCCTGACTCCTCAATAACAGGATATGACTGAAACTCAACTCTTAGATCCCCCAAATTTTCTCCCTGATCTTTTGTCCTTTCAAGCCTTTTGTAATGCTGAAGTTTCATCACTAGGTACTTTAGGAATGATCCTAGGCTTTGATAATACTTATTTATTTCTTCTGCCTCAGGGCATGTAAATGAATACACTTCCCCTTTACCTTTGATTTCCTCCACACCTGCTTGTTCCAACTTCCTTAATATCTGCCCTATGGTAACTTATTACCTCTCGAAGTCCTTTGCTCTGGGATATTGCCTGGAAGCTTTTTTTCCTTGCTTGTATCTGTTGGTCCTTATGCCAGACTCTAATCAGATAGCCCCCAAATTAGCTTTTTTCTTGCCATCCTGTCCTTGTTTTGGTGCTATTTGTTGTTTTCCTGCTTGCTAGCTTATCCTTTCCTCAGAGGAATATTGAAGAGGTGGGAGACAAAGATGGAAAGTTCTCCATTTTTTCAACCCCAAGCAAGTGTTTAAATACCCTTTACCCACTCCCAATCCTGAGGCATTCTCTGATTACAAGTCACATAATACACCAGTGCTTGTGGACAGCAGACATTAAAAGTTTACTCAGTACTCCCACACACCACAGTGCTTTACAGCAAACCACTCCAGTGTCTTTTCCAAGAAAACCCCAAATGGAGTCAAAAGGATTGGACACAACTGAATGACTGAATAACAACAACAGTAACCTATATTGTCTTTTGAGTTCTGCTTATTGTTAGAAAATAGCTAACGAAAATGGGTATAGGATTTAGACATAAAGAATCATCCCACAGATAAATTAATAGATCCAAAAATATTCTATCTACCTGTACAATGGAAAAGGGATACATTTATGACCAAGCAAGATTTAGAGCACATTATAAACTGCAAAATGAATGATTTTGACTATATTAAAATAAAAAGGTTTTGAACTAATAAAATCAATGCTGCCAAAATTAGAAGGAAAGTAGAAAGCTGGGAAACAATCTTCACAACTAGGAGTTCTGATAAAGGTCTCATTTCTAAAATATATAGTGAATTGCATCAAATTTATAAGGTCACAAGTTATTCCCCATTGATAAATGGTCAAAGGATATGAACAGACTGTTTTCAAATGAAGAAATTAAAGCTATATATAATCACATGAAATAAATGCTCCAAATCACTATTGATTAGAGAAATACAAATTAAAACAATGAGGTATCATCTCACACCTATTAGCCAAGATGAGAAAAAGGGAAGATGATCAGTTTTAGAGAGGTTGTGGAAGGATTGGAACATTGATGCATCACTGGTAGAGTTTTGAACAGATCCAACATTTCTGAAGAACAATGTGGAACTGTGCCCAAAGAGCATTAAATCATATATATACTTTGACCCATCATTTCCAATTCTAGGTCTATATCCAGAAGAATATATAAAAAATGGGAAAAGTTCTACAAGTTCCAAAATACTCCTAGAGGCTCTTTTGATAGTGGCAAAGAATTGGAAATTGAGGGGATGCCCCTCAATTAGGGAATGGCTAAACAAATTAAGGTACATGAATTCCATGGAATACTATTGTTTTATAAGAAATTATAAATGGGGGCAGCTAGGTGGTGCAGTGGATAGAGCACCAGCCCTGGAGTCAGGTGTACCTGGGTTCAAGTCCAGTCTCAGACACTTGGTGATTGCCTAGCTGTGTAGTCTTGGGCAAGCCACTTGACCCCATTTGCCTTGCAAAAACCTAAAAAATTTAAAAAAATTTTAAAAAAAGAAATCATAAATGGTAGGACTCTAAAGAAGCATGGAATGGTCTATGGAATCTGATGGTGAGTGAAGGGAGTAGAACCACAAGAACAATATATGCCAAAATAGCAACATTATACAATGAACAACCTTGATGGAAGCAGCTCTTCTTGGCAGTCCAAAGAGTTAGGACAACTGTATTTGACTGATTACGGACTATATTATTCCCAACCAGAGTAAGAAAAACAAAACAAAACACAGAAAAAAAAAACCAATGCTTCTGAATCTGATGAACACTATTTTTTTTTTGGCAAGGCAATGGAATTAAGTGACTTGCCCAAGGTCACACAACTGGGTAATTATTAAGTGTCTGAGGCAGAATTTGAACTTGGGTCTTCCCGACTCCAGAGCTGGTGCTCTAACCACTGAACCACCTAACTGCCCCTGATGAGCACTTTCTATAAATTATCTTTTGTGTAATCCTAATTCCCTTAATCCTAATTCTTTGTGGCAAAAATTACTAATTTGTGCTCGCTTCGGTAGCATATATACTGAAATTGGAATGATACAGAGAAGATTAGCATGGCCCCTGTGCAAGGATGACATGCAAATTCATGAAAAGTTCCAAAAATTATGAATTTGCAAATATGTTTAACAAAATAAGTGTGTAAAGTACTAACCTGACTATTCCCTGCTGAGGGGAGGGGGTTTAGAAGGGAATGTAGAGGGAAATGTTGCAACTTGGAAATATGTATGTACATATCTATGAAAATAAATACATTTAAAAAAAATTTTGGCCTTAAGCAATCTACTATTTTCATTTAGAACTCTTATAGAACTTTTAGTTGTAGCATTGTCCTTCCACCCATGGAGAACTCTTAACTAGAGACTGCTTGATTTCTACTTCTAGGAAAAGGCATGTGAATACAGACAAAAGGTATGTGAAAAAGCAAACAAAGATAGATGAATGAATAAACAAATAAATAGACAAAAGAATGAGTATATAAATAAATCTAAAGGAGTCTAACAGAAATGAACTGAGTAGTTTTATCATTATAAGCAACATTCATTGTAAAATGGTCACAGTTCCTGAGGGAAAAAGAACACTAAATATGAGTCTATATGACTTGTATTCAATTCAATCATTGTGCAATTTTAGAAAATTCAGTGACAGATTTTTTTCCCCACTCTCTGTCCCTCTAATGGGTGGATGGAGTCAGGATGTTCCAAACTCCTATTGTAAGAGGTCTTATCTGGCTGCAATGCTCTAGGTCTTTTCTGACTTCATCATGACCCTTCTTCCAGGACCTTTCCTAAAACCCCTTGTTTTTTCAGATTCCTTTTGTTTGTTCTCTATTTCAATTATATTGTAATCTCCTTGAGGGCAAAGACTATATTTTTTTCATATTTATATCCTTAATACTTAGTCTACTGTCACATAGTAAGTACTTAAGAATATTCATTAATTGATTTTTTGCCTTTTCTCTAAAAAATGGGCATCCTTGGACACCCTTGGCATTTATAACGAGTTTATCATTTATCTTCTTTATTATCTAAGCTTGAGAAACCTCAGCTTGTTTACTACTGGGGTAAGCCATGGCATCATCTTTATTCTGTATATAGGTTGGACTAGTTTTAGTATTAGCAGACACTATCTCCAATGAGATGGGTTAAACTCCCTCTTCTAACACTTTTTATTTCAAGTTCCTTACTTTAGTACTTAAGATTAGTTTTAATTATGATATATTAAGTTACAATTAACATATAAGCTTTCCCCAAAATGGGGGTTGGAGAAATAGTTGATGCATAATAGATAAAAAATGTATATGACAGGTCATTTATTCCTACACACACAAAAAAATGGCAAATAAAGTATATTCACAAACTTGTATTTGACAAATGCAGAATTAAAATGAAATTTAGTTATAACTTAAAACTATTTGAAATCTTTTGAGATATTGTTACTTATACCTACTTAGAACATAAAATATTTTGACTCCTGGGTTTTTTTTAAACATATTTAATGTTTTCACTGTACTGTTAAAGCCACTCTATGTACATTCATTCTAGTAAATAAACCAGATTTGGGATGATCTTCCAGTCACTGGGATGGCTTCTCTGATGCATAAATGTGCCCTACCATTGGCCTCTGTTGCTCTAGTGGATTCTGACATTTTTGTTCTACTGGACTGTCTTTTCTGCAATCACAGATATCTCAGGGTCACCCTTTCACAAGGTCACCTTTAAGCCTGAAAAGGTACATCTCAAGACATGTTCAATCACCCACACAGGAAAAGAGCAAAGAAGAGAAAATGGTAACCAGAGACGCAGGCACAAGCTCATCCAGTTGATTTTCCTTGAGTTAGCTACCTGTAGTCATAGTCATCATAATACTAAAGTGGAGAAAGGTCAATCTTTTCCCAACCCTCATTTGCATTTAGTGGTATGCTGGTTCCTGCTGACTCATTAGAGATAACTATGAAAACATTTTTATATCTCAGAAATGGGAAAATGTTACAAACAAAAAAGAGGAAGAAAGAATGCAGGCAAGGAAGGACTTATTAAGCAATTATTACATTAGGCAGAGAGCTCAGCACTTTAAAAAAATGTCTCACTTGATTCTCATGATTTTAGAATGCAGTTGCTATCATCACCTCCTATTTTACATTTGAGGAAACTGAGGCAGAATTTAAGTGATTTGCCAAGAGTCACAAGGTTGCAAAGTGACTGATGTCAGATTTTTATTCAGATCTTCCTGAATGTAACCACAATGCTCTGACCATAGTAGTTCCCACTTGTCAGAAGTATAGAGTTTAAAAATGGTAGGAAAATGTACTTAATAATATTTTGTAAGTACATTTTTTCTTTCTTTCTGGAGAGCCTATTGTTATACATTTATCACCCAACCCATGCTTGCAGTCCTCAAATTGTGAGATGCCACCAGGAGAGTTGAAGGGAAAGAGGTTGAGTCATGGACTGTCTCCTCTTTTAGCTCATATAATATTGATACCTCCTGTTACAGTTATAGGACTTGAGGTCCATCAGAGATGCCACATCATACCAAATCTTCCCAGTGTTTGATAATCACCTGTATAGTAGGATACTCCCAAAATTCAATGTGATCCAATAGAAAGAGAATAATGAATTCTGAAAATTCCCCTTTTATGCTAATGTAGGAGCCTATAATAATATCTCCAAAAGACTTGATAAAAAGTATATTTCCAACTTCTAAAATAGAGAAATAAAATGCTTTTACTCTTCTCATATTCAAACCGAAGCATAAAAATGCATGTCAAATTTATAATGGCATGGTTTTTGGATTAGGTGGCATATAAATTTACAGATAATTTAGCATAGGAATAGAGGCTGGACTTCTGAATTCATTGGCTTAGAGTCTCTAGAGAGGAAAACTCTCTTAAGCAAGGTAGGTTAGGATCTTCTGTGCAATTTATAGTCTTAGAGAGTTGCCTAGTCCAGTTAGCAATGACTTGCCCAGGGCCTCAACTCCTAAGTTTCAGAGACTAGACTTAGATCCATTTCTTCTTAGCTCTAGGATTGATCACATTGTCCTTATTGGAAAATGTCCTTAATTTAACTTGATGGAACTGACTTTTTAGCTTCTTTTGTGAAACTTTAATCAATCTGTGTTCTCATCTCTGATGTCTAAGAACTACTTCATTGTTGTGTATCTCAGCACTTAGCAGAATGCCTAGTGCAGAACAGGTGCATAATTAATGTTTATTAACTGATTGATGCAATTCTTCTCAAATACCATAGTAAAACCCTGCTTTCTTTTTCTGGGCATCTCTTGTCCTTGCCATTTAATAAAGTCTCCAAGGGATGATGATTCAAAGTTTCCTGAATCTTCTCTTAAATTTTTTAGGTTAACATGGTGGGGGGGTAGGATTGGTAAGGGGAAGAAGCAAATATTGATTGACAAATATCATCCTATTTGATTATCACAACTGAGGCAGACAGGCTAAGTGATTTATTCATGATCAAGCATCTACTAAGTGTAGGAGGTCAGTTTTGAACTTAAATTCACACCTAGCTCTCTATCTATTACATCATCGGCATGACAAATGGAAATCCATGTAATACATGCTGTGCATCCAGTGTATGCCATATGGGTTGCATGGTTGACTTAGCTCCTTTTCTTATCACAACTCTTTTTGAAGATATTTTTCAGTCTAATTATAATATACAATCTAAAATAATGTAGAATAGAAATCTAGGATCATAGCTCCAGAGCCAGAAGAGTCCTCCAAGGTCATCTAGTCCAACCTCCTTCTTTTAAAGATAGAAAAACTAAGGGCCAGTAAGTGTAAGTCAATCATCCAATATCAGTTTCCAAGATGAAGAGAACCCATTTACTTTTATTCTGGAGCCATTCTTGCTCTTTTCATTGTTCTGTGTAATTCTGTGTTGTTCATACAATACCAGGAAAATAGATATGCACAAATATGTATAAGTTCACATGTCTGTGTATGTATGTATGTTTATATATTTGAATGACCTTCTTTCTGGCAGGAAAATTAGGGAGAACTATGCAGTATTTTCTGAGGGGTTGATCCATTCTACAACTTTTATATAAAAAAAGCAGGAGTGATTGTATGTGTGTGTGTGTGTGTGTGTGTGTGTGTGTGTGTGTGTGTAATGAAGCTTCTGGAATCTGATATATTTCAGTGACTTTCTTTGTGTTTCTGTTTGTTGTAATAATATAATAATATTTCCAAGACTCAGTTTTCATATCTGCAAAAGGAAATAATAATTATGTGAGTGAAATGATCCTCGATCTATCTATCTATCTATCTATCTATCTATCTATCTATCTATCTATCTATGTACCTAAATATAAAAATATATAAGCACTTTGTAAACCTTAAAAGCCCATATAAATGTTAGATTTTGTCATCATCATCATCCTCAACATTATCATCATCTTTACTTAAGGGAAGACATGTGCTAGGCTGTGCTGTAAATTGACTAGTGTTTTAGAGAAAATATGCAAGTATTTGAGTGTAATTAATCAATTAAATGATATCACTCATAGCTCCTTGATGACACTGTCTGAGTCTTTCAGTCTTCTCTTTGGTATCCTTGTATCATAATCATGGATAGTATATTATAATTGGCATAAAATTCTTAGTGAATCAGCTGATTTCTTAATTGTTGCAATATCTTGGCTTCCTATAAGTAAAATCAAAATATCCAAAGGAGATTCATAATTCTAACTCATAATTTTCATCTATAGAGTCATTGTTATGTTACCTGGAATTCACTAGAATTGAAAATAAAATTTTTATATACGTAAATATCAAGTGAGTGTATGATTTAGGAAATTTGTATGATTTGTCTCAATAATATGTTGGACAGACAAAGCAAATGTCTAGATTTTTTTGAGTTAATCATAGTTTTAAGTGAAATAGAATTGTATCAACCCTGGTCCAAGCCAAATCCTTACTTTATATGTTAAGTGCTTAGTATGTCAGATCAGCCATAGGCCAAGAACATAAAAGTGTTAAATTTCAGTGACCTTTGTTTTACCCTCAAACCAATCAATATAAATCATTGTTATTTACAGTACTTTAATGATCTAGACAATTCTCTGAAAAATTACTGCATTTCTGTCATCTTCCCATGGAGAATAAAATAAATGTATCTTCAGAATCATAGCTTTAATGACAGACTCACAATTCATACATTTTAAATAAAGTCCCTAATTGGCTGTCTGTGAAGTAAAAAGTGCATTGGTGCACTGAATGGCTAAATGTGGCAATTACAATATTTCTTATTCTTTGCCAATCTAAAATTAATGAAAAACCTTTCTTGCTATGACCTTGACAATGGTACAGCAACCTTTTTTTAAATCCTCAGAAGTTGTTAAATTTTCCCCTTTGAAAAAAAGTGATGTAAAGAAGTTACTGTTGAACATTTTTAATTAGTCACTAGAAGGAAGCTCCAAGACAGGTGAGAAATTTGAAAGTTATCAGACTTCTTTGGGGAATATGGGGAAAAAGTATTGTCTAGATCTTAATGATCAGGTTTCCCAGTCTATCTACTTTTGGTGCACCTCAAATTCTCCTTAATGGGTAGCCATTCCTAATTTTCCAACTTTCCAGGAATAAAGGGTTGCCACCTCTGAATAGTAAACAAAAGTTTCCCAATACTTTTAGGAAAGAAAAGAAGGTTTTTGTCCCTAATGAAGTTCTGAAGGTTTTTTTTTTTATGATATGAGCAATTTACCAAGCAGAATTTGACACTTTTTAAGGTTATCTACCAGGTTAATTAAATTTAATTAATTGGTCAATGATTTGAAAATGTGAAGGGGATTGTAAGTTCAACACATGAGCCAACAGTGTAATATGACAGCTTGTTGTGGCTTGCTTCACCTTGGGGCCCACAGTGATGACCTCCCTCCCTGAGGGGAGCTGATAATAAGGAGTCAAGCTACCACTGCCTTATGCCTCCAGCTCAATTTTATTACTGCTTAGCTTCTACATATATACTGTTAGGTCTTCTGGGGGTAGAACAGAGAATAATGAGGTAATTGGTGTGATATACAAGCTGGGTGTACGTGCAGAATCTTGCATTACAGGATAAGGGGGTATATTACTGGGGAGGTGGTAAAAGAGCTATGTCTTCTGCTATTGTTCTGTGAGGTGGAATGTCAAGCTCTTAAGGTCTCCGGTGCACCTTATCTCTCAGGACGGCATGCCAGCTACTGAGACTGTCCAGGTGGCAGGGCCATTAGTATAGCCTGTGTTCCCACATCTCCCCCTTGTTTTTCATTTAGGGTCTGGGCACCTGGATAGTCATAATAGACACTGAGAAATAATAATAAACATAATAATAAACATAATAAACAACACAAAATGCAAAGGGACTTTTAAACAGGGTCCAGGGGATCTGTGGAGACCAGAAGTAGGGGGAGTGTCCAGTGTCAGGGAGAAAAGGTCAAGGATGGGTGTGTGGGGTTTGCAGTTGTTTGGTAATCTTAGGTCCAGGGTACAAGGTTCTGAAATTCTGGGGCCAGTAAGTAGGGGAGATGCATCATGACCCATGGGTAAAAGAATGGGGGAGGAGGGGATAAGTGCCCACCAAGGGGTGACCCATGCTTTGGGGGTGTTCAGCAGGAACAGCATAATAACAAGGAGTTGGTGAGGAGACAAATGTTCTCTGGGTTTAAAGTCCATTGCTCTTTTTGTCAATGTAAAGAGCTAGTCCTGGAATGATGAGGGGAGGTTGGGGGGGATCATCTTTCCCTCCTCGCTCCTCTGCATCTGGGGTTTCATCTATTGTTGTTTAGAGACATTCTTTGCATCTCTTTGGTGAGGGCTGTGACAAAGATGTGGGCCTCATCTCGAGAAGCAGGCTGGATCAGATGGTAATCCACAGCGGGGCAGTGCAATCTGTGGGAAAAACAAAAGCAAACACTCTCCCTTGTGTTAGAATAGGGTTGGATCCCCTCCATTTGTTAGAAATAGGATCCTCCCAGTGAACCATGGGCAAAGGTGTGGCCAGGAAAAGGGTCCCCCAGTGTTTAAAGGTGGGGGAAAATCCTTCAGAATCAAAAGTCAGGAAGTTCATAGTAAAGAGGGCACTGTGCAGGGCAATTTTCAGGCTACGCCAGTTGTGGGCATTGTAGTCTTTTTGTTTTAGGAGAGTGTTCTTTAATGTGCTGTGAGTCCATTCAATAATTGCCTGCCCTTGTGGGTTATGAGGGATTCCTGTGACATGTTTAATTCTCCACTGGGAAAATGGAAAAATGTGGCAAAGGAGGAGGAAGTAAAGCAGGGGCCATTATCTGTTTTTTATAGTGTGAGGGACCCCTAGGGTGCAGAAGACAGCCATCAAAGCAGTGATAACTGCTCTGGAAATTTTAGAAGTCATGGCTTCAGCAAAAACAAAGTGAGGAAAAAGTGTCAATACAAGTAAATATGTATTTGTGCTTGCCAAAAGGTGCAAAATGAGTTACATCAGCCTGCCACAAAGAGTTGGGTTGGAGCCCCCAAGGGTTGACTCCTGTCTTAGTGAGTGGGCCAAGGGGTGAAAAGGGTGTACACTTACTGCACTGCCGAGAGAGGTGTTTGGATGCCTCAATGGTTAAATCAATGTTAAGACAGTGAAGGGATGCCAGGGACAAATGAAACCTGTGGTGGAGCTCCTTTGCCTGTTGCAGGGTGTCAGAGTGGGTAGTTAACAAGATAAGATTGTCCACGAGACCGTTGCCTTCATACAAGGGGCCTGGCAGCCCAGTATGTGAGTATATGTGGGAGAGGAATCACACTGCTGCTCTGCTGTGTAGAAGTGACTGGCAGGAATACATAAGAGTAGAGATGAAGTCCGCATCTTCTGGGGGCAAGGATGCAAAGGGGAGTCTAGAAAGTACACTGTCACTGAAAATGTTGATGGGATTGGAGGGGAAGTGGGCAAGGACCAAGGCTAGGGTTTGTAATTCTCCCCATTGCACAGACTAGATGTGAGGGCTCCTGTGAGTGAATAAAACAGAACCAATACTGTAGATTACATAGCCCAGGTGCTTTCTGTTTGTGTCTGTAAAGACTATGTAGAGCATTTCAGGTGACAGGAACTTAGGAGGTGTGTAAGAACCTGTCCTTGGGTATCTTGGGAAGAAGGGGGAAGATTTCTCCATTATGGTAATGGACTACAGGGGGCTCTAGAAGCCGTGGGGTCACTGGAGTGAGGGGACCGTCAGAGACTGGTCGATATGGGGCACTGGGGCACTTACCTTGACCTGCAAGGATGAGTGCAATTCTGAAGCATCCTTCAGATTGGGGGGATCCTGGATTTTGGCACGATTTGTTGTGGCTTGCTTCACCTTGGGGCCCACAGTGAGGACGTCACTCCCGGCGGGGAGCTGAGAATAAGGAGTCAAGCCACCACTGCCTTATGCCTCCAGCTCAATTTTATTACTGCTTAGCTTCTATATATATACTGTTAGGTTTTCCTGGGTAGAGCAAAGAATAATGAGGTAATTGGGGTGGTTAAAAAGCCAGGTGGACGTGCAGCATCTTGTATTACAGGATAAAGGAGTACATTGCGGGGAGGTGGTAAAATAGCTATATCTTGTGCCCTTGGTCTGTGGGGTGGAATGTCCAGCTCCCAAGGAATCTGGTGCACCTTATCTCTCAGGGTGGCATGCCAGCACCTGAGACTGTCCAGGTGGTGGGGCCATTAGTATAGCCTGTGTTCCGACAACAGCTCCCAATGCTAATTCTTTTTCAGCCTGTATTATTAGGGCTATGTTGTCAAGGAATGTAAAGGCATTGTTCTGGACACTATGTCATGCATAACATTCTGGCCCAGTCAAAGTCATTTGGAATGCCATGTTTGATGTGGGGTGACATATTTGAAAAAGGGCATTGATAAGTTATAGATCATGAAGAGCAGGGTTAGAGGATGAAGGTTTCCTGAGATCATACAGTAATGAATTCCAGGACATGGAACTGGAGATGCTTAACTTAGAGAGTATTATTGTCCTTCCTTCTCCATAATATCAGGGAGATGATGCCATGAAAAGCACCTGAACTGGATATGAATGAAGGGGCTGTGCTAATTTATCAGTCTCACTTTCTCCTCCAGAATTATCTGGGTCCAGTGACCAGATATGTTTCAGGATGACTGGAGATAGTTTTAGATGCGAGGCTATTAGGGTGAAGTGACTTACACAAGGTCATACAACTAGTAAAGGTTAAGGGTCTGAGGTTGGATCCAAGCTCCCAACATCGTGACTCTAAGACCAGTGAGTGATCTATTCACTGTCTTTGACATGAGGATAGCAAAGCTGTTCAAAATATGTTGAGATTTAATTATGAAGGATTGGATTGGAAATACAAGAATGCAGGCTTCTAGAAAGCAAAGGATTAGAGGTAACTAGCAAAGGTTAATAAGAGTGTAACTGTCTAAATTTGAAAATAAAATCAAAAGGGCTTTAAAGTTAAAAGTAGTGGTGGTAGTGGTGGGGAGTGATTACTTACTGCTTGTATACAACAAGTTGAATATCTTGTTCAGATGGGGAGGAGGATGTTGATTCCATAATTTCCTTCAAGCTAGATACCATAAATAACATATAATGTAGAAAGAAAGATATTAATAGAAATGTCCAGAAGCTCACAGAAGATAAAAATTTAAGAATGATAAGATCCATGATCTCAAATGTCTATACACAAATACCAAAAGATTATCTATTCATCTTAAAAACAAGGAGAAAAAACTAATTAACATCACTGAGGTCTGGCCTAATCCTTGAAAGAAATATAGCTGTCAAAAAAAACTTGTCTAAAAGAAACAGGATACAAAATATAGTGAGGTAGGGGTATGGTTGAATATACTATTTATCAAGAATATATATATATATTCATGTAAGGAAATACAGTTATAACAAGCATACTTCCCCAGAGCCAGATAAGTTTCTAGAGTGTTCTGAGGGATTTGTATTCTCTGTATTCCCCAAGTTTTTAGAGGTCTGGCACTAGAGCCCCAGTTCTATTTAACATGTGAGCAGCTTTTTTTTCAAAATGGCAGCTTCAAAGATTCAAAAGGAGAAATCATACAAACTCTTTCCCCCATAACCCCAGGTATCTACTCTCTCCTCTACCACCTCAGATTCTAGGGCATTAAACTGAAAAATTAGTTAATCACTCCTACCATATTCATACTCAAAGCTGGCATTACTGTTGAAAAATTCCCCTTATCAGCTTTTTGATGACATGAATCTAGGAGGTCATTCGCAAAGATCACTACTTGTATATTGGGTTATCAGTGTTGGCCTAGTTGGATTCTGACTCTTGAATTCCTGTGACTCCCTCTCCTTTGCTTGGAAATCCATCCCCTCTGAACAATAAAAAAATGAACAAAGAAACCAATGACACAGATTCCAATTCTTGGGGACTATATGACTTCAGAAGGAAGAAAGTTCCAAGAACATCCATTTTACTGTATGGTCTTTCACTGAACAATTTAGGTGAATCACTGAACTCCCTTAGATACCAATGGAAAAAAAGAGAATACTAGGGTCAGCTAAGTGGTGCAGTGCATAGAACAGCAATCATGAAGTCAGGAGGACCTGAGTTCAAATCTGGTCTTAGACACTTAATAATTACCTAGCTGTGGGGTAGAGCCAACATGGCAGCAGGAGAACAGCCTCTCTTAGGTGACCTCAAGAAAATATTTCAATATTTTTTTAGGTTTTTGCAAGGCAAATGGGGTTAAGTGTCTTGCCCAAGGCCACACAGCTAGGTAATTATTAAGCGTCTGAGACCAAATTTGAACCCAGATACTCCTGACTCCAATGCCGGTGCTTTATCCTCTATGCCCCCTAGCCACCCTCAATAAAATTAAAATTATGATTCTAACTAAATTTTCAAGAGACAGAATCCACAGAAAGATCCAGTGAGGCAATTCTCTGGCCCAAAGCAACATGGAAAAATAGTGGGAAGGTTCTGTTCCATGGGGTTGGAGGGGCACAGCACCAGAGCAAAGGAGCTTCTGCCTTCCTGGAACAGCCCAAGAGTGCCTGGCAGCAGAAGCATTTTCCTGATCTTCCATCCCAGGGAGAACCAAGCACAAATTGGAAGATTAGCAGGGAGACCTCTGCCAGAGTAAGAGCAAAGCAAGACCAGTGTGGCACTCCTCAGCATGGCCACGACCCTCAGCACAGCCCAGATCCCCAGGAAATGGAAGCAGACCTGTGGAGCCACCCAGCAGGAGCTATTCCCTGAGTTCTCAGCCCACAGCAGGTAAGGGAGTAGAGGGAGACCCCCAAGGTTTGTCCTCTCTCCCTGGAGTTTTGAACAGTTAAGACCCTGGTGCCAGCCTGGGGTCCCAGAGGGGTGAGCTTGTGGCCATTCAACAGACAATGAGAAAAGACAGAGCCTCACATACTGAAGTTATGGGGCTGTCCTAATAATATGCAAAAGCTCAAGAAGCACCCCCAAACCAGGCACAGACTAGGGCAATGAGTAAACAGGAAAAAATGAACCTGACCATAGACAATTAATTTGATCACATGGAGAACCGAAACACACACTCAGAAGATGAGAAAGTCCAGCCTTGGGCATCTAAAGACTTCATGAAATATAGAAGTTGGGCTCAGGCTATGACAGAGCTCAAAAAAAAATTTCAAAATCAAGTAAGGAAGGTAGAAGAAAAATTGGGAAAAGAAATGAGAGAGATGCAGGAAAAATATGAAAATGAAGCCACAGCAGGTTAGTCAAAGAGATCCAAAAATGCTGAAGAAAATAACATATTAAACACCAGTTTAGGTCAAATGGATAAAACAGTTCAAAAAAGTTATTTAAGAGAGGAATCTTTTAAATAGCAGAATTGGCCATATGGAAAATCAGATAAGAAAGCTCTCTAATGAAAACAAATCCTTCAGATGTAGAATGGAGCTAAAGTAAGCTGCTGACTTTGTGAAAAATCAAGACACAATAATTCATCACCAAAAGAATGAAAAACTAGAAGAAAATGTGAAATATCTCATTGTAAAACAAATGATCTGTAAAACAGATCCAGAAAAATAATTTTAGAATTATTGGGCTACTTGAAAGTCATGATCAGGAAAAGAGCCTTGATCTCATTTTTAAAGAATTTCTACAGGAAAATTGCTCTGATATCCTAGAAGTAGAGGATAAAATAGAAATTGAGAGAATCCACCGTTCTCCCCCAGAAAGAGATACCAAAAAAACCAACCCCCAAGAATATTATAGCCAAGTTCCAGAACTCCCAAGTCAAAGAGAAAATATTACAAGCAGCCAGAAGGAACCAATTCAAACATCGTGGAACTGCATTCAGGATCACACAGGAATTAGCAGCAACAACTATAATGAGGGCTTGTTGGGCTTGGAATATAACATTCTGGAAAGCAAAAGAATTTGGAATGCAACCAAAAATCAATTACCCAAAAAACTGTACATCCTCTTTCAGTGGAAAAGATGGACTTTCACTGAGACAGGGCAATTTCAAAAGTTGCTGTTGAAATGACCAGAGCCAAACAGAAAGTTTGATCTTCAAGTATAGGATTTAGGTGAAGCACAGAGAAGGAAGATGTTAAGGGTAAATTATGAGGGACTTAATGATGAAGAATTGCATATATTCCTGCATGGGAAGATGAAATTGATAATGTTCATATAAACCTAATTTAATAGAGCAGGTAGAAGGAGCTTTTATAGATGAAGCACAGGAGAGAGCTGAATTTGATGATATAATATATTGTAAAAATGGAGTCTATGGGTGAAAGGGAAGTGTACTGGGAGAAAAAGAAAGGAGAGGTAGAATAGGCTAGGATATTTCATGTAAAAGATATTTCATATAACTTTTGCAATGGTATGGAAAGGGAGAAGGTGAGGGGAAATGAGGGAGCCTTCAATATTATCAAAAATGGCTCAGAGAGGAAACAGCATACACACTCAATAGGGTAGCGACATCTAGACAAAAAAGGGAGAGAAGGGGTACAGGAGGAGGAGAGGAGGGAATGTGAATGATAGAGGAAAGGGTAGACCACAGGAGAGGATAGTCAGTTATAATGCATTTTCTTTTTTCTTTTTTTTGCAAAGTAGTGGAATTGGGTGGCCTGTCCAGAACCATGGGGCCAGGTAGATACTAGGTCTCTGGGATGGTATGTAGACTTGGGACCTTTTGGCCCCAGGGCTGTTGGTCTTCTGCTGGGGGAATCAGCTGCCCCATAGCACATTTTTGAAGAGGGAGAGAGTGAAAGGAGAAAGAAAATATAGTAGATAGTAGTGGGGAGGAATGGTTGAAAGGAATTGCAATCAGCAACATCCACTTGTGGAAAAAATAATTACCTAGCTGCCTGACCTTGGGCAAGTACTTACCCCTATTGCCTTGTAAAAAAAATTTTAAAAAACCTCATGAAATAAAATAAATAAAAAAAGAATTCCTTTCCAAAATTGGACCAATACCTTTTTGGATCTTCTCAAACATAGGGTTAGATAACTGCTACCAATTCCAAAATGTACACATATTTTCTACATTTTCTCCAAGGCACATCATAATTCTTTTACACATCATAATGATTCTACTAGATGAAACAAGTGGGAGCACTTTGCACATGTGCTAGACTCTGATTACACAGGAAATTATAAGAAAAGCATGGTAAAGAGAATGTAGATGAAAATTAATAAAGGAAGAATCAGAAGCATTTTTTCTATCAGTAATATATAGAGAGAGTGGTTATTGTAAAAAATGAAGAATTCAAGAATCATCACATCAGCACAGAGGCATCACATAGCAATGACTTGTGACTCCAGATATCTATTAGAGCTTTTCCTACAAAACTACAACCAATCACTACCACAAACAACAACAGAATGGTCAATAATTTTTAATATCCTTAATAGAAATTTATTCTTTCACAAGGAGGACCCAACTAGGCGAAATTCAATTTGGAATCTGGTTCTTGGTGACAAGAATTGCTTAAGAAAAAAATGGAAACTTGGGGAAGATGGAGGGAGATCTAGATGAAAATCATTCATATTCTGACATTGGACACTAGATTTTTGAGAGAATATGCTTCAGAGTGATTAAATAGAAGACGTGTTAGACTCTATAGACTAAAATTCCATAGGGGTAGTTAATACAGGAAGAGAAAGGCTACATTTGAGAATGAAATTCTGAAGAAAAAAAAGAATTTTGATGGGGAAAAGGGAGAGTTGTCCACAGACTAATGTGGATGCCTAGGAAACTCAGTTGCCAATAGACTTTTTAAAATTATATGCAGAATTTGGAAATAAAGGAGTGTATTTTGCCCATACTGGTCATGTTCATGCTCATATATTTTGCCTGGAATCTTGTTCAATCCTCTTTTCCAAGGGAAATCTTTGATTCCTGACTAGAAGAAAGCAAAACAAGGACATGTTCCGTACTTTTGAGAGAAGCATATTGACTAGAAATTCTCTCTGTCTCTCTCTCTCTCTCTGTCTCTCTCTCTCCTCCCAAGTTTTGTAGTCTAGAAAAAAAAAATTTTAAGGTTTCATCCACTTTCCTTAGTTGTGACTTCTTTAGGAGAGGATACTCCAGATTTATGTCTGCCAACTTGACCCCTTCCCAACAAATGTGAGTTCACAATGAAAAAGCACTTTAATCTATGCAGATAGAAAGGAGAAATTAAATAAATCATCCAGATTTGAGTATGCCAGGTAATACATAATGCATATGTAATCTCCCAAAGGATTAGTTATTTTAATTCACAAAATGTTTAGTTATCACTTGAAGGGAAATTCTCAAAGTCTCTAGGAAAACAAGCTACAAATCAGGAAGATGTTGAGAAGCTGACTTTCTCCCATAGGCATCTTCCAATGTCTGTTTTCTTTTTTTTCTTTTTTAAATTTTTATTTATTTAAAGCAATGGGGTTAAGCAACTTGCCCAAGGTCATACAGCTAGGTAATTATTAAGTGTCTGAGGCTGGATTTGAGCTCAGGTCCATCCTGACTACAGGGATGATGCTCTACCTACTGCACTACCCAGCTGCCCCCAAAGTCTGTTTTATATTTCTTTGGATCCCTCCTTGAAGAGAGTTTGGTGCCCCATGTGTCTTTCCTTTCTAAATCTCTCATACTAATTCCATACCTCTCAGCCATAAATTACTCACTCTCATCACCAAGTGAGTATCTTCCAGGCTTGAAGTTCAAATCGACAAGCAAAAGAGGATGAATGCAAAGGTTTTGTCCCATAGCAGTAGTGTCAGGGGAGACAAAGTTGAAAGAAGAAAAATCTGATGGAGAAAGCTAAGGACCACAGAAAGACATTATTTTTATTCCGTGTCATAGAAAGTAACTTCTGTATGATTGTGGGACCCTGATTGTAGATGATATAGAATAAGGGAGAGCTATTAAATTAGTATTTTGATTTCTTTTACATTGAGAAAGAGAATAATTTTTGGACTAGAAAGAGCAGAACAAAAGCGATTATATGATGTATTTATCTGATGTAAGGATGATACTGAATTAAGCTAGCTTTATTGTGTCCAAATGACCAGGGCTCTATGCATTACATTCTCAGTTAGTAAAACAGCTGGAAATTGTAGTTGCTCAATGATTTAATGTCCTTTGAAAGCTAATAAAATTATATTATGACTGGAGAAGTCCTGTATTGTTTCTCCTCTACCCCTTTGGAAAAGGGAAAAAATTGGTGTGTGCAGTCTCTAGACCACTAACTACAATGGATGATAAATGAAAAATTTTAAAAGAAAGAATGATTACAAATATTGACTTTAGTTTTAGGTCTGATAAAATTTTTTTTTCTTTTTTTAAGCAAGGTTAGTAGAATAATATTGATATAGTTCATCTAGATTTTGAGCAAACATTTGATAAAACTTTCCAGGCTAATCTTGTGAAGAAAATAGAAATATGTTGACTATATAATAACATAAGATAGATTTTGAATTAGTTAAAGAATTAGTTATGAATTTTTATATATCAACTTCCAAGGTCTTTAATGGAGTGTCTCATAATTGGTGAGTGGCTCCATGCTGTTTAACATTGTTATCAGTACTTTAACTGATAACTTATATAGCATGATGGTTCAATTTGTAATGGTCACAAAACAAGGAGAGACTTGGAAAAATCTCAACAATCCAGAAGACTAATTCAATAAGATGAAATTTAATGCAAATTTATAAAGAAATCTTAATATTGGAATCAAAAAATCAACTGTACAATTAAAAGAAGGGAAAAACCTGTGAGTACTTCTGAAAACAAGTATCTGGAGATCTTTAGGTGACTTTAAGATCAAAGAGTCACCTGCATTATAATATCACAGAAATTAACTAATGCAGTTTTAAGTATAATTGAGCATACTATAATTACTAGAAAGATGATAATATTGCTGCTATTTGTCACCATCATCACATTGGACATTCTGTTAACGTCTAGGAACCATCTTTCAGGATGAACAATGCTGGTCTAGACCACAATAGAGGATATATTTAAGTCATTGAATAGAAAGTTCTTTAAGAGTAAAAATCATTTTCAAATTTTTCTTTATTTTATTTTTAATAAAATTAGCATTTCCAAAATGCAGTACAATAGCAACAACAACAAAAAGATTATTACAAATGAAACTGCAAATCTATTATTCTGTTCCTATTGAATATATAATAAAGTTATTATGAAAATTTCTTTTTTCTCTTCCCTTTCTCCACCTATTCTAGAGATGGCTGCCATTAGACAAAAAAAATGGATACACATAGACATAACATTTGTGTATGTGTGTGTGAGTGTGTGTGTTTGAGAGAGTATAAAATTATTCTTTCCCTACTTCTAATTTTCAATTTTTTCTCTGGATACAAATGTCTTCCTTCATTTGTCTTTTTTAGTTAATTTGGGTATGTAGAATACTCAAGAAGACTTAGTTAATCAAAGTTGTTCTTCAAAAAATATTGCTGCTACTATTTACAACATTGTCTTAGCTTTCATTTAACTCTTAATTATTTTGTTCAAGTCAATGCACGCTTTCCTAAGATCGAGTTCTTCATTTCTAACAGTATAGTTGTACTATATCATAATTATATTCTACAACTTGTTCAGTTATTCACCAATTGATGGGTATCCACACAATTTCCAGTTTTAGCTACCACTAAGAGAGCCACTATAAATATTTTAGAAAAAAGTTTTTTTTCCCCCCTCTTTCCCTAACATCTTTGGAAATAAAACTAGCAGAGGTAATCGTGAGTATATGCAGTTTAGTAATTATTTGGGCATAATTACAGATTGTTCCCTAAAATGTTTAGATTAGTTCACAATTTTACCTACAATGAATTTTTAAAAAATTATTCTGTATTTGCTCCAACATTTGTTGTTTTTCCCTTCAATAATTTTAGATTATCTGAAAAGTATAAAATGCTATCTTAAAGTTGTTTTAATTTTCATTTTCTAATCAATAATAATTTAGAGCATTTTTTCATATTACTATAAATTGTTTTTATTTATCTGATACAATTTACAGCAGTGAATATAGTAACCTTTCACTGAATTATTTTGTCTTTTTTTCTCTTTATAGTGTTTTTTTTGAGTAGCATTTTTTCCATCCATTTGCACATATTTATTTTTAAGTTATAAAATTTCCTTCCACCCTCCTTTCTCAGCTCCCTCCCCTCAGCAGTGAATCAGGTTAGCATTGTACATATTTTTGATAAATATGTTTACAGATTAGTCACTTTCAGTATGAGGAATTAGGATTAAGGGAAAGGATATACAAAGGAGATAATTTTTATAGAGTTCATCATATTCGGAAGGGTGTTTTTTTTTGTTTTGTTTTTCTTCCTCGAGGGGGATGACATTGTCCATAGCCAGTCTAATACAGTTGTCCTAGCTCTCTGAACTGCTGAGAAGAGCTGCTTCAATCAAGGTTGATCATCTCACAATATTATTAATGTCTTCTTTGTTCTCTTTATTTGAGGTGTCTTACAATGCAAGAGACACAACTCACTGTTTATTAATGAAATCTCTTAAAATTGAATAGAATTGAATGAAGGACCTTGACATTATTCTGTTGAAGGAAATGAGCATGGTTAACTGGGAGATGTCTTTTGGCAGGATATGATAACTATCTTCAAGAATTTGAAGGATTGACATGCAAGAGAGATTAGTCTTGTTCTACCTAATTCTAGAGGGCAGTATGAGGCATAGAGTAGAAATTGAAAAGAGGAAAATGAAGAATTGATATAATGAAGACTTAGAACTCTCTATAAGTAGAATGTATTATTTGAAGAGGCAGTGAACTCCACTTACTTGAGGTAAGGTTCCATAATTACTTTTCAGAGATTTTATAGAGGCTATTCTTATTAAGTATAAGTTGTACTAGAGGTCTCTTTCAACAATGAGAGTCTGTGATGGTGGCTGACTCCAGAGATCAGAAATAGTATCACCTTATGGAAGTCAGGAAGAAGCAGATTTAGGCTTCATGACAAGAGAAACTTCTTAACAATTCAGATTACTCCAATTTGGAATGGGCTGCTCTTTAACATTACTGAAGAGCTCCTAATGGCGAATTGGCTGTCTATTTTAGATCTGTTTGTTCAACTATCAGTTGAATTAGATAGTTTTTGAGACCTCTTTTAATGTTGAAATTCTATGATTATAGCCACCAGTTTGGTTGTCACTTTGCATCCTAAGGGGGATTACCAGTTTGGTTGTCACTTTACATCTTAAGGGGGATTAGTTTAGCCTTAAGGAGATAATTATATAATTTATCTTAAAAATAGATATTTAGTGTTGATAATGCCATATTCAGCAAGAACTTAAATTTCTCCACTTTTCCCTGAGAAACAAAATAGCTTTTAGACCTCTAAAGTGAGAGTAGGGAATTTAATGTTATGCATCAAGTTTTATGGACTTTTGCTAACTTTTGTTTTGCTACATATTCTATGATCTAGGATGGGCATTTGATTTTCATCCCCCCCCCACTCACCTTATCCTACTCACTCACTGGCTTCCTGGCTATTCATTGTCACCTCTGCCTTCTGTATCTACCATCTGTCCAAATAAGTCTGTATATTAACCCTGCAAAAAAAGTGATGCTATCTTCATCTTGGCATTCTGCCAAGAAATACTGTCATCCTCATTTATTTATTACATTACTGCAAAATCTGAAATGAATCACAGCATAATCATAGGGCTAAATGATACCCTTGTGGCCTGGAAAACTTAATATTCCTCCAAGTTACTCTCTTGGAAGTAAAGGAGGCCCTGGGAATGTCAAACTTAACAACTTTAAATTTTCCAATTTTCTTTACTGCCAAGGTTATACTTAATAGTGTAGGTTGTTAATTAACCAACACATTTTTATTAAAAATGCCAATTATCATAATATAATATACCAATCTAAATTGTAATGAGGTTTATTAACATGCAACTTATGGTTCTATTTTTCCCTAGAGTATGAAATATTATGTGTGAATAAATAAATCCTACTCAGGGTGAATATCACTTATTACCAGGAAATAGACAGTTGTAAAGGTTAATGAAATCCTGATTTATTAGCAAATTTGAACTGAAAATGAATGATTTTAAAACAAAGATAATAGAGAGAATGAATTTATACTGTATATCCAACATTTGATAATGGTTAACTGAAAAGTTGAATTTCTTTTGGACAAACACAGGTAAAACCTATTGCTCCCAGTTAGAATTGATTTCTCTTCAAAATAGTTTCAGAACTTGGTGCTTCCCTTAGTTATTTATATTCCATTTTGTATCATAGTTATTTCTTATGTCTCCATTTCTGGTTTCTTGAGGACAGGGACTATTCAATTTATCTTTGTGTGACATCCTGTCTTTAGTAGATGGGTCACAAATGTGTATTGAATGAATGGATGAATTAATGAATGAGTGAATAAGATGACTATCCACTTTAAATTAACTATAGGCTAATTTTTTTTTCTAAATTCTCATTCTACTCCCTTATTTTGGCATAAAGGGTTCTCCATGGTTTGGAAGCTTATACCAGTGGCTCAGAACCTCTGGTAAATCAAGTTGAGAAGAATTCTAATATAAGTTTGGCAGCAAATGATTTTCTGCCAGATTCCATATTTCCCATGAATAAGATGCATCTTAATTTTGGGGCCCAAAATTTGAAATAAAATGTATTACATAAAGTAAAGTTTTATTTATCATGAGATTCAAGGACCTTCTGCTAATAGCATTTAGGCATCTTTTGGACAAATCTGGTGCATAGATTCATTCTTAGTCCATTCCCTTTTCATGAACCTGAAGCATCAATTGTGTCCTCTTTTAAATCAGTCACTTCTTTTTCATCAGTAATTCTTCTTGCCTTATGCTGAACCATCTTTGTGGTAACAGGATTCCCACTTGCCCTTTGCTTTTCAATCCATATCTTCAGTTCCCTCTCTAGATTTGGCCATTTCACTGACTTGCCTCTCATGGCCTTCTGCTGGGTTGTTTTCAGGAGGGTTTCTTCTTCCCATAGCCAGTCTCAGATTGTTTCCTCAGTTGGAGGAGTTTCAAACTGATGTTCAGCAGCACAATTTCCATTCACTTTTGCAAACTGCATCATTTGGAACTTGAATCCAGCACTGGATGAAATTCTTTTCTGAGCCATTTCTGGGCATTTCGTGGCAAAATATAACCTAATATACTGGTAACAAATGCAAAACAATGAGCACAAAGACAAGAGCAAAAAAAAAATACAAGTTAAAAAAACCCACAAGCACTGTATAAGATGCTCTCAGGTTTTACACCCCAAATGTGTCAAAGATGGTGAGTGTTATGCACAGGAAAATATGGAACTGTCCAATGCATCCCAAAACTAGAAAATTGACCACTTGGCAATTATACTTTTTTTGTGATTATAACAAATCATTCAACTATATACTGAGGACTTAAGGTATACAATAGTTGGAGAAAGGCTCACATATAAAGTGCATCTCTGAAAGTACCAAGAGAAGTTCTTTTTTGGACAATATAAAAATATGGTTACCTAAACTTATAGAAAACTGTTGTTCTTTAATTTGCATGGTTGTCTTGTGTATTTAAAAATCAAAAGTCAGACTGATAAATGATATAAAATTTATCTTTAGTAATAATAACCAAGAAAGTTCTTTTTTTTAAAATTTTTATTAAAGATATTATTTGAGTTTTACAGTTTTCCCCCAATCTTGCTTCCCTCCCCCAAACCCCACCCCACAGACAGCACTCCGTCAGTCTTTACTTTGTTTCCATGTTGTACCTTGATCCAAATTGGGTGTGATGAGAGAGAAATCATATCCTTAAAGAGAACAGAATTCTCAGAGGTAACCAGATCAAACTATAAGACATCTGGATTTTTTTTTCCGAATGAAAGGGAATAGTCCTTGTACTTTGTTCAGACCACAGCTCCTTATCTGGATACAGATGGTACTTTCCTTTGCAGACAGCCCAAAATTGTTCCCAATTGTTGCGCTGATGGAATGAGCAAGTCGTTCAAGGTTGAGCATCACTCCCATGTTGCTGTTAGGGTGTACAGTGTTTTTCTGGTTCTGCTCATCTCACTCAGCATCAGTTCATGCAAATCCCTCCAGGTTTCCCTGAAATCCCATCCCTCCTGATTTCTAATAGAATAATAGTGTTCCATGACATACATATACCCCAGTTTGCTAAACCATTCCTGAATTGAAGGACATTTACTGGATTTCCAATTCTTTGCCACCACAAACAGGGCTGCTATAAATATTTGTTGTACAAGTAATGTTTTTACCCTTTTTCCTCATCTCTTCAGGGTATATACCCAGTAGTGGTATTGCTGGGTCAGAGGGTATGCACATTTTTGTTGCCCTTTGGGCATAGTTACAAATAGCTCTCCAGAAGGGTTGGATGAGTTCACAGCTCCACCAACAGTGTAATAGTGTCCCAGATTTCCCACATCCCTTCCAACAATGATCATTATCCTTCCTGGTCATACTGGCCAATCTGAGAGGTGTGAGGTGGTACCTCAATGAAGCTTTAATTTGCATTTCTCTAATAATTTATGATTTAGAGCATTTTTTCATATGGCTATGGATTGCTTTGATCTTCTCATCTGTAAATTGGTTTTGCATATCCTTTGACCATTTGTCAATTGGGGAATGGCTTTTTGTTTTAAAAATATGACTCAGTTCTCTGTATATTTTAGAAATTAGCCCTTTGTCAGAATCATTAGTTGTTAAGATTGTTTCCCAATTTACCACTTTTCTTTTGATTTTGATTACATTGGTTTTACCTGTGCAAAAACTTTTTAATTTAATGTAATCAAAATCATCTAATTGGTTTTTAGTGATGTTCTCCAACTCTTCCTTAGTCATAAACTGTTCCCCTTTCCATAGATCTGACAGATAAACTAGTACTTGATCTTCTAATTTGCTTATAGTATTGTTTTTTTATGTCTATGTCCTGTAACCATTTGGATCTTATCTTGGTAAAGGGTGTGAGGTATTGGTCTAATCTAAGTTTCTTCCATACTAACTTCCAATTATCCCAGCAGTTTTTATCAAAGAGGGAGTTTTTATCCCTGTGGCCTGACTCTTTGGGTTTATCAAACAGCAGATTACTGTAATCCTCTCCTGCTTTTACACCTAGTCTATTCCACTGGTCCACCACTCTATTTCTTAGCCAATAGCAAACAGTTTTGATGACTGATGCTTTATAATATAATTTTAGATCTGGTAGTGCTAAGCCACCTTCATTTGCGTTTTTTTTTTCATTAAGCTCCTGGCAATGGTTGACTTTTTATTTCTCCATATGAATTTACTTATAATTTTTTCTACCTCATTAAAGTAATTTTTTGGAATTTTGATTGGTAGGGCACTAAACAGATAGTATAGTTTTGGTAGAATTGTCATTTTTATTATATTAGCTCTACCTATCCATGAGCAGTTGATATTTGCCCAGTTATTTAAATTTCATTTAATTTGTGTGAGAAGTGTTTTATAATTGTTTTCAAAAAGATTCTGAGTCTGTCTTGGCAAATAGACTCCCAAGTATTTTATACTGTCTGAGGTTACTTTGAATGGAATTTCTTTTTCTAGCACTTCCTGATGTTTCTTGCTAGTCATATATAGGAAAGTTGAGGATTTATGGGGGTTTATTTTATAACCTGCAACTTTGCTAAAATTGCTAATTGTTTCCAGTAGTTTTTTAGATGATTTCTTGGGATTCTCTAGGTAGACCATCATGTCATCTGCGAATAGTGAGAGTTTTGTCTCTTCCTTCCCAATTCTAATTCCTTTAATTTCTTTTTTTTCTCAAATTGCTGATGCTAACATTTCTAATACAATATTGAATAGTAGTGGTGATAATGGGCACCCTTGTTTATCCCCTGATCTTATTGAGAATGCCTCTAGCCTCTCCCCATTGAGTATAATGCTTGTTGATGGTTTCAGATAGATACTGCTCATTATTTTAAGGAACAGTCCATTTATTCCTACACTCTCTAGTGTTTTTAATAGGAATGGATGCTGTATTTTGTCAAAAGCTTTTTCAGCATCTATTGATATGATCATATGGTTTCTGATAGGTTTGTTATTGATATAATTGAGTATACTAACAGTTTTCCTAATATTGAACCAACCCTGCATTCCTGGAATAAATCCTACTTGATCATAATGTATTATCCTAGTGATAACTTGTTGTAGTCATTTTGCTAAGATTTTATTTAGGATTTTTGCATCTATATTCATGAGGGAAATATGTCTATAATTCTCTTTCTCTTTTTTTAACACTTCCTGGTTTAGGTAGCAATACCATATTGTTTTCATAAATGTTTGGTAGAATTCACTTGTGAATCCATCAGGCCCTGGAGATTTTTTTTTTTAGCGAGTTCACTAATGGCTTGTTGAATTCCTTTTTCTGAGATAGGGTTGTTCAGGTATTTAATGTCTTCTTCATTTAACCTGGGCAACTTATATTTTTGTAAATATTCATCCATTTCACTTAGATTATCAAATTTATTGGAATAAAGTTGGGCAAAATAATTTTGAATTATTACATCAATTTCCTCCTCATTGGTGGTGAGTTCACCTTTTTCATTTATAATACTAGCAATTTGGTTTTCTTCTTTCTTTTTTTAATCAAATTGACCAGAGGTTTATCAATTTTATTGGTTTTTTCATAATACCAACTTTTGGTTTTATTTATTAATTCGATGGTTTTTTTGCTTTCAATTTTATTAATTTCTCCTTTGATTTTTAAAATTTCTAATTTGGTATTTGATTGGGGATTTTTGATTTGTTCTTTCTCTAATTTTTTTAGTTGCATGTTTAGTTCATTGATTTCCTCTTTCTCCAATTTATTCATATAAGCATTTAGAGCTATAATATATCCCCTGAGAGTTGCTTTGAATGAATCCCATAGGTTTTGGTATGTTGTTTTATTATCATTATCTAGGATAAACTGGTTAATTCTTTCCATAATTTGTTTTTTGGTCAACTCATTTTTTAAAATGAGGTTATTCAGTTTCCAATTTGCTCTGGGTCTATATCTCCTTGGCCCAGTATTGCATATGACTTTTATTGCATTGTGATTTGAGAAAGATGTATTCACTATTTCTGCCTTTCTGCAGTTGATCATTAGGTTTTTATGTCCTAGTACATGGTCAATTTTTGTATAAGTTCCATGTACTGCAGAGAAAAAGGTATATTCCTTCCTATCCCCATTCAGTTTCCTCCATATGTCTACCATATCTAATTTTTCTAACAATCTATTTACCTCCCCAATTTCTTTCTTGTTTGTTTTATGATTTGATTTATCTAGATCTGATAGCGGGAAGTTGAGGTCTCCTACTAGTAGAGTTTTGCTGTCTATGTCTTCCTGTAATTCTTTCAGCTTCTCCTCTAAGAATTTGGGTGCTGTCCCACTGGGTGCTTATATATTCAATATTGAAATGACTTTATTGTCTATGGTACCATTTAGGAGGATAAAGTTTCCTTCCTTATCTCTTTTAATGCTATCTATTTTTGGTGCTGCTTTGTCTGAGATAAGGATTGCTACCCCTGCTTTTTTTACTTCAGCTGAAGCGAAATATATTTTGCTCCAACCTTTTACCTTTACTCTATATGTATCTCTCTGCTTCAAATGAGTTTCTTGTAAGCAGCATATTGTAGGAGTCTGTTTTTTAATCCACTCTGCTATTTGCTTACGTTTTAAGGGAGAGTTCATCCCATTCACATTTAAGGTTATGATTACTAATTCTTTATTGCCCACTGTGCTATCTTCCCTCTGTTTGTACTTTCCCCCCCTCCCCCCTTTTATCCATATTCCCCAGTATTTTGCTTTTGAATACCACCCCCTTCAGTGTGTTTGCCCTCCTATATCACTCCCTCCCCTTTCTTTCCCCTTTCCCTATTCCCTTCCCTTCCTTTTGTTATTTCCCCTTATTTCCTCCACTCCCCTTCCTTTTCTCTGTCCCCCCTCCCCTTTTCCCCTTTTACTTCTTGAAAGGTTAGATGTTTAATACACTGAGTATGTGTAGGTTGACTTTAAGCCAAGTCTGATGAGAAGAAGATTCAGGTGTTTCTCTTCTACTCCCTTCCTCCCCTCTATTACCAAAGGTTTTTTATACCTCTTAGTGTAATGAGATTTGTCCCATTCAATCCCTTCCCTCCTCCCATCTCTTTCTTGTCCCCCTTTTTAGGGAGGTAGTGTATTTTTTTTAGATCATTCTATCTAAGTCATAGAAAATTCTGAGTGTCTGACCCTTCTAGTTCAGTATATTCTGTTGAATAGAGTCCAAATTCCTGAGAGTTATTAGAGTCTTTCTCCACGGTGGAGTTAAAGCCAGTTACATCCCATTAGATATCAGTCTCATGGATAGGTCATGGATGTTCATCATTTCTGGCTAGGTATATTCTCTCTGTTACAGTTACATTTCTCAGGATTCTCAGGATTTATGACAGTCTCTACCCCCCCGCCCCCTGTGGATATAGCCAGTTTCAACTTGCTGGATTGCATATGTTTCCTTTTACCGCCCCCCCCCCCTTTTTTTACCTTTTCATGTGTTTCTTGAACCTCCTGTTTGATATCCAAATTTTCTGTTTACCTCTGATCTTTTCACCAGAAATTTTTGGAATTCTTCCATTTCGTTAAATGTCCATCTTTTTCCCTGGAAGAGAAGGCTCAGCTTTGCAGGAAAGTAGATTCTTGGCTGCATTCCAAGCTCCCGTGCTCTTTGAAATATCTCATTCCTGGCCCTTCGATCCCTTAAAGTTGATGCAGCCAGGTCCTGCATGATCCTTACTGTGGCTCCTTGATATTTAAATTGTTTCTTTCTGGCTGTTTGCAGGGTTTTCTCTTTTATCTGGTAGTTCTGGAGTTTGGCCACAACATTCCTTGGTGTTTTCCTTTTAGAATCTTTTTCTGGTGGGGATTGATGTACTCTTTCAATAACTACTTTGCCCTCCGATTTGATTCCATGATGTCAGGGCAGTTTTCCATCACTAGATCCTGTAATATTAAGTCCAGGCTTTTTTTCTCTTTTCAATGTTTTCAGGAAGTCCTATAATTTTCAGGCTTCCCCTCCTCGATCTATTCTTGAGGTCAGTGGTTTTGTTGATGAGGTATTTCACATTTGCTTCTATTTTTTCTATTTTTTGATTTTGTTTAACGGACTCTTACTGTCTCGTGGAGTCATTAGTTTCTGTAGACTCCATTATTTTTTGGGGGGAGGAGTTTTCTTCATTAACCTTTTCCAATTGTTCGATTCTACTTTTGAAAGAGCTTTCCATTTGACCAATTGAGGTTTTGAGAGAATTAATTTCTTTTTGCATTTGCTCATTTGAGGATCTGCGAGAATTATTCTCATTTTGCAAGGTATTAATAGTCTCTCCCAAATTTTCCAGTTGATTTTTAAACTTCTTCCTTATTTCTTCAAGGAAGTCTTTCTGTGCTGGAGACCAGATTGTATTCTCCTCAGAGGTTCCAGGTCTCTCTGGGTTGGGGTCTTTCCCTTCCAGGAATTTTTCTATGGATCCACCTTTCCGCTGACCCTTCTTCATTATGCTAAGACCTTGAGTTGGGTGGAGCTGGTTCACCTGGGCTTGGGATCTCTAAAGGCTTTACTGAGTGCAGTTTCTCTGGCTGGCCGGTAGGAGGAGCTGGTTGCCCTCTCTGGGGTGTCTGTGACCTTGGTTGTGAGGCCTAATCCCTTTGCTTGAGGGAGGGAATTGGAGCTATTGAATTATTTTGCCTTCAATCAATGGTGGGCTTTACCCTGGCCTGAGGTGATTCCTCAGGTGGGCTGGTTCTTTTGCTCACACACCTGGGCCTGAGGAAGAAATCATTTATATTTGTTTGGGAGGAGACCTCAGTGTAATGGAGGCATGGGCTCAGAGTTTCTCAGACTTGAGGAGCCCAGGGATGGTGTCCTCAGCAATCCTGCACCAGACCTCTCCCAGCAGCCCCTTCCCCAAGCTTCCGGGGGACAGCACCAACACCAGCACCTCTGCTTCCCCGCGGACCCAAGCCCCCTTTCATCCAGCCCCACTGCTGATCCAGCAGGTCGGGCTCTCCGGCCCTCAGACTCCTGGTTCTGATTCAGCTGTTGGTCTGGCTGATCTTCCCTGGGAGCTCAGACTCACCTGCTGGTACTCAGCCAAGGCTGCTGGGGAAGACAAACCCTGAGGTAGATTTTCCTCTCCTAGCTTTTCTTTCTGGGTTTCCTGGTTTGGATTTCTTTTAAGAGGTTTGTTTCATGTGATAGATGGGGAAGAGATCAGGAGACTTTAGAACTGTGCCCGTCTTCTCTCCGCCATCTTGGCTGACCCTCAAGAAAGTTCTTTAGGTAGCTATTAAGAATTGAGTTACAATAATATTCAAAATATTCATAGAGCTTTTGCTTCCAGAAAATATTTTCAAAAATAATCTCTGCCAATCCATATAACCATACCTTAAAGTAGGTGACCAAAATGATTTAGCAAAGATCCCACTGCTAGGAAGTAGCAGAAAGGGAATTCTAACATGTTAGTTTTCTCTATTCAGTAGGACTCTTTCTATTGCTTTATGTAGATTATTTTTGGAGGGGGAGTAGATGGGTCTTTTAAGTTCATGTTCCTATTATGTATAATATATAATTGAAAGTTTTTTAGTTGTTTATTTATTAAAGTTATTATTTTCAGTTTTACAATTTCCCCCCCAATCTTACTCCCCTCCCCAACACCACCCCCATGGAAAGCAATCTGTCAGTCTTTACTTTGTTTCCGTGTTGTACATTGATCCAAATTGAGTGTGATGAGAGAAAAATTATATCCATAAGGAAGAGACAAGAAGTCTTAAGAGGTAAGAAGATGAGACAATAAGATATCTGGGTTTTTTCCTAAATTAAAGGGAATAGTTCTTGAACTTTGTTCAAACTCCGTGGCTCTTTATCTGGATACAGATGGTACTCTCCTTTGCAGACAAACCCAAAGTTATTCCCAATTGTTGCACTGATGGATTGAGTGAGTCCTTCAGGGTTGAACATCACCTCCATGTTGCTGTTAGGGTATGCAGTGTTTTTCTGGTTCTGTTCATCTCACTCAGCATCAGTTCATGCAAATCCCTCCAGGCTTCCCTGAAATCCCATCCCTCCTGGTTTCTAATAGAACAATAGTGTTCCATGACATACATATACCACAGCTTCCTAAGCCATTTCCCCAATTGAAGGACATCTACTCTCCAGTTCTTTGCCATCACAAACAGGGCTGCTATAAGTATTTTTATACAAGTGATGTTTTTACCCTTTTTCATCATCTCTTCAGGATATAGACACAGTAGTGGTATTGCTGGGTCAAAGGGGATGCACATTTTTGTTGCCCTTTGGGCATAGTTCCAAATAGCTCTACAGAAGGGTTGGATGAGTTCACAGCTCCATCAACAGTGTAATAGTGTCCCAGATTTCCCACAACCCTTCCAACAATGATCATCATCCTTTCTGGTCATATTGTCCAATCTGAGAGGTGTGAGGTGGTACCTCAGAGAAGATTTAATTTGCATTTCTCTAATAATTAATGATTTAGAGTAATTTGTCATATGGCTATGGATTGTTTTGATCTCCTCATCTGTTAATAGCCTTTGCATATCCTTTGACCATTTGTCAATTGGGGAATGACTTTTTGTTTTAAAAATATGACTCAGTTCTCTGTATATTTTAGAAATGAGTCCTTTGTCAGAATCATTAGTTATAAAGATTGTTTCCCAATTTACTACATTTCTTTTGATCTTGGTTACAGTGGTTTTATCTGTGCAAAAGCTTTTTAATTTAATGTAATCAAAATAATCTAGTTGGTTTCTGGTGATGTTTGCCAACTCTTCCTTAGTCATAAACTGCCCCCTCTCCATAGATCTGACAGGTAAACTAGTCCTTGATCTTCTAATTTGCTTATACTATTGTTTTTTATGTCTAAGTCCTGTAAGCATTTGGATCTTATCTTGTAAAGGGTTTTAGGTGTTGGTCTAATCTAAGTTTCTTCCATACTAACTTCCAGTTATCCCAACAGTTTTTATCAAAGAGGGAGTTTTTATCCCAATAGCTGGACTCTTTGAGTTTATCAAACAGCAGATTACTATAATTGTCTCCTGTTTTTGCACCTAGTCTATTCCACTGGTCCACCACTCTATTTCTTAGCCAGTACCAAACAGTTTTGATGACTGATGATTTATAATATAATTTTAGATCAGGTAGGGCTAAGCCCCCTTCTCTTGCACTTTTTTTCATTAAGCACCTGGAAATTCTTAACTTTTTATTTCTCCATATGAATTTAGTTACATTTTTTTCTAACTGATTAAAGTAATTTTTTGGAATTTTCATTGGTAGGGCACTAAACAGATAGTTTAATTTTGGTAGAATTGTCATTTTTATTATATTAGCTCTATCTATCCATGAGAAGTTGATATTTTCCAGGTTATTTAAATCTGAGTTAATTTGTGTGAGAAGTGTTTTATAATTGTTTTTAAAAAGTTTCTGAGTCTGTCTTGGCAAGTAGAATCCCAGGTATTTTTTATTGTCTGAGGTTACTTTGAATGGGATTTCTCTTTCTAGATCTTCCTGCTGTATCTTGCTAGTCATATAATAGAAAAGTTGAGGATTTATGAGGGTTTATTTTATAACCTGCAACTTTGCTAAAATTACTAATTTTTTTCCCAGTAGTTTTTTGGATGATTTCTTGGGATTCTCTAGGTAGACCATCATGTCATCTGCAAAGAGTGAGAGTTTTGTCTTTTCCTTCCCAATTGTAATTCCTTCAATTTCTTTTTCTTCACTAATTGCTGAAACTAACATTTCTAATACAATATTGAATAGCAGTGGTGGTGATAATGGGCATCCTTGTTTCACCCCTTATCTTACTGGGAATGCTTCTAGTCTCTCCCCATTGAATAAAATGCTTGTTGATGGTTTCAGATAGATACTGCTAATTATTCTAAGGAATAGTCCATTTATTCCTACACTCTCTAGGGTTTTTAGTAGGAATGGATGCTGTATTTTGTCAAAACCTTTTCCAGCATCTATTGATATGATCATATGGTTTCTGATAGGTTTGTTATTGATATAATTGAGTATACTAACAGTTTTCCTAATATTGAACCAACCCTACATTCTTGGAATAAATCCTACTTAATCATAATGTATTATCCTAGTGATAACTTGTAATCATTTTGCTAAGATTTTATTTAAGATTTTTTGCTTCTATATTCATCAGGGAGACAGGTCTATAATTTTCTTTCTCTTCCTGGTTTAGGTAACAGCACCATATTGGTTTCATAGAAAGAGTTAGGCAGAGTTCTATCTTCCCCTATTTTTTCAAAGAGTTTATATAGAATTGGAACCAATTGTTCCTTATATGTTTGGTAGAACTCACTTTTGAATCCATCCGGCACTGGAGATTTTTTTCTTGGGGAGTTCAATGATGGCTTGTTGAATTTCTTTTTCTGAGATAAGCTTGTTTAGGTATGTAATCTCCTCTTCATTTAACCTGGGAAACTTATTTTTTGTAAATATTCATCCATTTTACTTAGATTATCAAATCTATTGGCCTAGAGTTGGGCAAAATAATTTTGGATTATTAATTTAGTTTCCTCCTCATTGGTGGTGAGTTCACCTTTTTCATTTATGATACTAGAAATTTAGTTTTCTTCTTTTTAATTAAATTGACCAGGGTTTTGTAAATTTTATTGGTTTTTTCATAATTCCAACTTCTGAATTTATTCATTAATTCAATAGTTTTTTTGCTTTCAATTTTATTAATTTCTCCTTTAATTTTTAGAATTTCTCATTTGGTATTTAATTGGGGATTTTTAATTTCTTCTTTCTCTAATTTTTTTACTTGTATGTTTAGTTCATTGATTTCTTCTTTCTCCAATTTATTCATGTAAGCATTTAAAGGTATAATATGTCCCCGAGAGCCACTTTGAGTGAATGCCATAGGTTTTGTTATATTGTTTCATTATTATCATTATCTAAGATAAAATGGTTAATTCTGTCTATAATTTGTCTTTTTGTTCCACTCATTCTTTAAAATGAGGTTATTCAGTTTCCAGTTGGTTCTGGGTCTATATCTCTTTGGCCCAATATTGCATATGACTTTTATTGCATTGTGATCCAAGAAAGATGTATTCACTATTTCTGCCTTTCTGCAGTTGATCATTAAGTTTTTATGGCCTAGTACATGGTCAATTTTTGTATAAGTTGCATGTACTGCATAGAAAAAGGTATATATTCCTTTCTATCTCAATTCAGTTTCCTCCCTAAGTCTACCATATCTAATTTTTTCTAACAATCTATTTACCTCCTTAACTTCTTTCTTGTTTATTTTATGATTCAATTTATCTAGATCTGAGTGTGGGAGGTTGAGGTCTCCTACTAGTAGAGTTTTGCTGTCTATGTCTTCCTGTAGTTCTTTTAGCTTCTCCTCTAAGTATTTGTATGCTGTCCCACTGGGTGAATATATATTCAGTTTTGAAATAGCTTTATTGTCTATGGTACCTTTTAAGAGGATAAAGTTTCCTTCCTTATCTCTTTTAATGCTATCTATTTTTGCTGCTGCTTTGTCTGAGATAAGGATTGCTACTCCAACTTTTTTTACTTCAGCTGAAGCAAAATATATTTTGCTTCAACCTTTTCCCTTTACTCTATGCATATCTCTCTGCTTCAAATAAGTTTCTTGTAAGCAGCATATTGTAGGATTCTGGTTTTTAATTCACTCTGCTATTTGCTTATATTTTAAGGGAGAGTTCATCCCATTCACATTCAAGGTTATGATTACTAATTCTTTATTGCCCTCCATATTTTCTTCCCTCTGTTTGTATTTTCCCCCCTTCCCCCCCTCTCTTTATCCATATTGCCCAGTATTTTGTTTCTTAATACCACCCCCTTCAATGTGTTTGCCCTCCTATATCACCCCTCCTTTTTCTTTCCCCTTTCTCTTTTTCCCTTTTCCCTTCCCTTCCTTTTGTTAGTTCTCCTTTTTTCCCCACTCCCTCTCCCTTTCTCTATCACCCCTCCCCTTTTCCCCTTTTAATCCTTGAAGGGTTAGATGTTTTTAAAGTTAACTAAGTATGTGTAAATTGACTTTAAGCCAAGTCTGATGAGAAGGAGATTCAGGTGCTTCTCATCTCCTCCCTTCTTCCCATCTATTATTTGTACCTCTTAGTGTAATGACATTTACCCCATTCAGTCCCCTCCCTCCTCCCATCTCCTTCCTGTCACCCTTTTAAAGGAGGTAGTGTTTTTTAGATCATTCTATCTGAGTCATAGAAAATTCTGAGTATCTGTCACTTCTAGCTATGTACACTCTGTCTAATAGTTAAAATTCTTGAGAGTTATTCGAGTCTTTCTCCCAAGTGGGGTTAAAGCCAGTTACATTCCATTGGATAGCAGTGTCATCAATAGGTCATGAATGTCCATCACTTCTGGCTAGGTATATTCTCTCTGTTAGAGTTACAATTCTTGAGATTTATGAGAATCTTTTTTTCTCATGCTGGGATATAGCCAGTTCCAAATTATTGGATGGCAATTTTTTTAACTGCCCCCCCCCTTTTAACCTTTTCATGTGTCTCTTAAACCTCCTGTTTGATGAGTAAATTTTCTTTTTAACTCTGGTCTTTTCATCAGGAATTTTTGGAATTTTTCCATTTCATTAAATGTCCATCTTTTTCTCTGGAAGAGAAGGCTTAGCTTTGAAGGACAGTGGATTCTTGGCTGCATTTCAAGATCCCTTGCTCTTTGAAATATCTCCTTCCAGGCCCTTAGAGCTCTTAATGTTGATGGAGCCAGATCCTGCATGATACTTACTGTGCCCCCTTCATATTTAAATTGTTTCTTTCTGCTGCTTGCAGGATTTTCTCTTTTATCTGATAATTCCGGAATTTGGCCACAACATTCCTTGGTGTTTTCATTTTAAGATCTTTTTCTGGAGGGGAAGGATGTATTCTTTCAATATCTACTTTGCCCTCTGGTTGTCAGCACAGTTTTCCATCACTAGATACTGTAATATTAAGTCCAGGCTTTTTTTTTTTCTTCTTCAATGTTCTCAGGAATTCCAATAATTTTCAGGTTGCCCCTCTTCCACCTATTCTCAATGTCAGTGGTTTTTTCTGATGAGGTATTTTACATTTTCTTCTATTTTTTTCTAATTTTTGGTTTTGCTTAACTGGCTCTTGCTGTCTCATGGAGTGATTAGTTTCTGTGGACTCCATTCTTTTTTTTTTTTACAGAGGAGTTTTCTTCATTAACCTTTTGCAACTCCTTTTCCAAACGGTCCATTCTACTTTTGAAAGAGCTTTCCATTTGACCAATTGAGGTTTAGAGAGAATTATTTTCTTTTTGCATTTGCCCAATTGAGGATCTGAGAGATTTATTCTCATTTTGTATTTGTCCAATTGTATTTTTTTGTGGCTTTGTTTTCTTGTTGCAAGGTATTCATTGTCTCTCCAAAATTTTCAAGTTGATTTTTAAACTCCTTCCTTATTTCTTCAAGGAAGTCTTTCTGTGTTGAAGACCAGGTCGTATTCTCTTCAGAGGTTCTAGGTCTCTCTGAGTTAGTGTAATTCCCTTCTAAGTATTTTTCTATGGCTCCACCTTTCCACTGACTCTTCCTCATTTTGCTAAGTCCTGGAGTTGGGGAGGAGCTGGATCACAGGGGCTTGGGATCACTAGATGCTTTACTCACTGAGTGCAATTTTTCTGGCTGGCCAATAGGAGGTGCTGGTTGCTTTCTCTGGAGTGTCTGTGATCTTGATTGAGGCCTTCTCCCTTAGCTTAAAGGGAGGGGCTGTAGCTATTGAATCCCTTTGCTTTCAATCAATTGTGGGCTTTGCCCTGGCCTGAGGTCATCACTCTCCCTATTGTAAGCTGGGCTGATTCTTCTGCTCACACACCTGTGCCTGAGGCAGAAGTAGCCTGTAATTGTTTGTTCTAGGAAGAGGCCTCAGCAGCAATGGAGGTGTGGACTCAGAGTTCCTCAGACCAGAGGAGGCCAGGGATGGTGTCCCCAGCTCTCCTGTGCCGGAGCTCTCCCCTCAGCCCTGTTGGCAAGCTCCACAGTGTCAGCATGCCCCTGCTCCCTAGTTAACTCAATCCCCCGCCATCTAGCCCCACTGCTGATCCAGCCCTCAGACTCCCCGGCTCTAATTCAGCTTCTAATCTGGATGATCAGGCTGATTTGCCCTCTGCGCCCAAACTCACTGGCCCGAATCCGAATTTGTCCAGTGCTTCTGAGGGAGACAAATCCTGAGGTAGAAGTTCTTTCTCCTGGCTTTTCTTTCTGGATTTTGTGGGTCAGATTTCTTTTAAGAGGTTTATTTCATATGATAGATGGGGAAAGATCAGGAGACTTTAGAACTGTGCCTGTCTTCTCTTTGCCATCTTGGCCAGAAGTCTCTCTACAATTGGAAAGTTATAGTTATTACATAAAATTTTGACCAATAACAAGGGAAAAATACACCTTTTTGTTTTTGCTTATAGCTAACTATAACTTAGGTTTTAGTATCCTACTTCCATGCTTTTGTATTTGGATATTGTTCACTTAGCATACTACTAGGTACATACAATAGCTGGTATTTTTATAATATATTAAAAATTTCCAAGCCCTTAGATAGTACCTCATTTATCCTTATAACAAGCCCGAAGAAGGTGATTTTATTATCATATCATCCTACAGTTGAGGAAATTGAAGCTCATAGAGGTTAAGAGACTTTTCCAGGATCAGGCAGCTAGTAAGTATCTAAGGCAGGATTTAAACTCAGGTCTTCTTTTTAGGGGCAATGGGGCTAAGTGACTTGCCCCAAAATCACACAGCTAGGCAATAATTAAGTGTCTTATACCTGATTTGATCTCAGGTCCTCCTAACTCAGGGCCTGTTCTCTGTCCATTGCGCCACCTAGTTGCCCCTAAACCCATCTTAATGACTCCAAATTCAGCATTGTATCAATATTGTTGTCTCAGTAGAAAACACATAGTAAATATTTACAAAATCTTTGTTGATGAGTTGATAAACTTAATTTAAAAAATTATGTACAGGGGTGGCTAGGTGGTGCAGTGGATAAAGCACTGGCCCTGGAGTCAGGAATACCTGGGTTCAAATCCAGTTTCACACATTTAATAATTACCTAGCTGTGTGGCCTTGGGCAAGCCACTTAACCCCATTTGCCTTGAAAACAAAACCCTTAAAAAATTATGTATAAAAGATAAAGGCAAAGGCAAGTATTGGATCCCAAAGAAGCAAAATAGTATGCTAGTTTAAAATATGGTAAATTAGGATTTGGGGAAACACATCCCAAACCTAGCACTAAAATGGGTTATGGGAGTGATTTTTTTTTGCATTTATCTGAAAAAATTATCTTTTCTGGTGAGGAAAACTAGCAAGATTTTTATTGTTTTTTCAAAACTTTGATTGGAGGGCTAGAAGATAAAACACTAAACTTAAACTTTCCTGTATGGAGGGAAAATACTGAACTTTGCATCTCACTCCACTCACTCTCTGCATCCCTGCCTGGTTTCTGTTCCATGGAACCATATGTCTCCATGGCAGGTACCTCCTAGAGAATCCTGCTTCTAGTTTTCTTTTGCATGTATGTTCCCCCTATAGATTGTAACCTCCCTGAGGGCATGGACTGTTTTTTTTTTATTCTTTCTCTGTTTGTTCATTTTTAACTTTTATCCTGGGCATTTAATACTTTAATAAACACTTATTGAATTGACTTAGATAAGGAAAAGAGGAGACTTAGTGAAGGGGTGGGACCACTCCTTGTGGCAGATGCAACTAATCTATCTGAAGATGAAGAGAAAGTAATTAATTACTTTCTATTTTGCTTCTCTGTTCTCTTTCAAGGAGAATAGTCTTTTGACTGAAAAAAACAAACAGAACACAAACTCTAATATGAATTTGACACAAAATAATAATTAGGAAATACAAAGAAAGTTCTAGTTTTTCTTAATTAGCTCAAATCACATCCCAGATGACCTACATACTCAGGTGATGTCCAGGACTATAGCAGTGATAATCCTGTGGCTTTGCTCTCTCAAATATACTGAAATATTATGTTCATTTCTAGACAATGAATTTTGGCAGACAAGAAATGATTTTAATGTCATGTCATTAAAAGTCTATTGAAAGAACTGGTAAATATTTACAATGAAGAAGTAACTCAATAGCTACTGAGGTGAGGACAACTGTTCATGTGTACGGAAGATTAGACATGGCTCTATTTAGCTTCAAAGGGTAAAACAAGTTACAATAGATTAAAAAAAAGTTGTGAAAAAGAAAGTTTATATTTGATGTAAGAAAAGTATTTCCATCAAAGCTTTCCATAGTCATATGAAAAATTGCTCTAAATCATTACTGATTAGAGAAATTCAAATTAAAGCATCTCTGAGGTACCACCTCATACCTCTCAGTTGGTGATGTTCTCCAACTCTTCCTTAGCATAAACTGCTCCCCTTTCCATAGATCTGACAGGTAAATTAGTCCGTGATCTTCTAATTTGCTTATAGTATTGGGTTTTTTTTATGTCTAAGTCCTGTAAGCATTTGGATCTTATCTTGATAAAGGGTGTTAGGTGTTTTTCTAATCTAAATTTCTTCCATACTAACTTCCAGTTATCCCAGCAGTTTTTTATAAAAGAGGGAGTTTTTATCCCAATAGCTGGACTCTTTGGGTTTATCAAACAGCAGATTATTATAATCCTCTCCTCCTGCTTTTACACCTAGTCTATTCCACTGGTCCACCACTCTATTTCTTAGCCAACACCAAACAGCCTTGATGACTGATGCTTTATAATATAATTTTAGATCAGGTAGGGCTAAGCCACCTTCTTTTGAACTTTTTTCATTAAGCCCCTGGAAATTCTTGACTTTTTATTTCTCCATATTGATTTACTTACAATTTTTAATAACTCATTAAAGTAATTTTTTGGATTTTGATTGGTAGGGTACTAAACAGATAGTTTAGTTTTGGTAGAATTGTCATTTTTATTATATTAGCTTTACCTATCCATGAGCTGTTGATATTTGCCCAGTTATTTAAATCTGATTTAATTTGTGAGAAGTGTTTTATAATTGTTTTCAAAAAGATTCTGAGTCTGTCTTGGCAAATAGACTCCCAAGTATTTTATATTGTGTGAGGTTACTTTGAATGGGATTTCTCTTTCTAGCTCTTCCTGCTGTATCTTGCTATAGAAAAGTTGAGGATTTATGAGGATTTATTTTATAACCTGCAACTTTGCTAAAATTGCTAATTGTTTCCAGTAGTGTTTTTGGATGATTTCTTGGGATTCTCTAGGTAGACCATCATGTCATCTGCAAAGAGGGAGAATTCTGTCTCTTCTTTCCTAATTCTAATTCCTTCAATTTCTTTTTCTTCTCTAATTGCTGAAGCTAACATTTCTAATATGATATTGAATAGTAGTGGTGATAATGGGCCCTCTTGTTTCACCCCTGATCTTATTGGGAATGCCTCTAGCCTCTTCCCGTTGAATATAATGCTTGTTGATGGTTTCAGATAGATACTGCTAATAATTCTAAGTAACAGTCCACTTATTCCTACACTCTCTAGTGTTTTTATTAGGAATGGATGCTGTATTTTGTCAAAAGCTTTTTCAGCATCTATTGATATGATCATATGGTTTCTGATAGGTTTGTTGTTGATATAATTGAGTATACTGACAGTTTTCCTAATATTGAACCAACCCTGCATTCCTGGAATAAATCCTACTTGATCATAATGTATTATCCTAGTGATAACTTGTAATAGTTTTGCTAAGATTTTATTTAAGATTTTTGCATCTATATTCATCAGGGAGATAGCTCTATAATTTTCTTTCTCTGTTTTAACTCTTCCTGGTTTAGGTAACAGCACCATATTTGTTTCATAGAAAGAGCTAGGCAAAGTTCCATCTTTCCTGATTTTTCTAAAGAGTTTATATAGAATTTGAACCAATTATTCCTTAAATGTTTGGTAGAATTCACTTGTGAATCCATCAGGCCCTGGCAGCAAAACTTTAATAATGGAGAATGTCAACCCCCCCCTCCCTTCTCAGAAGTAGTTAAATCTAACCACGAAAAGAAACAAGGAGGAAGTTAAAAAGGTGAATGAAATCTCAGAAAACTCATATATGATAGACCTCAGGAGAAAGCTTAATGGGGATAGAAAAGAATATACTTTTTTCCTCAGCAGTACATGGAACCTATACTATAATTGACCATGTACTAGGACAAAAAAAACCTTATAATCAAAAGAACAAAGTCAGAAATAATAAATACACACTTATCAGACCATGATGCAATAAAAATTACATGTAATAAAGGGTGATGAAAGATAAACCAAAAGATAATTGCCTATTCTCACCATTACTATTCAATATATTAATGGAATTGCTAGCTTTAGCAATAAGAGAAGAAAAAGAAAGTGAAGGAATCAGAGTTGGCAATGAGGAAGTAAAGCTTTCACTCTTTGCATATGATATGATGGTATACCTAGAAAACCTGAATACTTCATCTAAAGCTCCTTGAAACAATTATGAAATTCAACAAAGAAACAGGATATAAAATAAACCTAAATAAAACATCAACATGTCTATATATGAACAACAAAGACCAAGAACAAAAGATAGAAAGAGAAATTCCATTTAAAATAACTATAGACAACATTAAATACTTGGGACTCTCCCTCCCAAGACAAATCCAGAAACTTAATGAGCACAATTATAAAGTACTCCTTACCCATATGAAGTCAGATCTAAATAATTGTAAAAATGTCAATTATTAGTGGTTAGGTTCAGTTAATATAATAAAAATGACAATTCTCAAATTAAATTACTTATTCATTGCCATACTAATCAAACTATCAAATAACTGTTTTACCAAGCCAGGAAAAGTAGTAACAAAATTCCTATGGAGCAACAAAAGGTCAAGAATAGCAAGGAAACTGATGAAAAAAAGTGTAGAGTAAGGTGGCCTAGCAGGTTTTAAATTATACTATAAAGTGGCAGTCATCAAAACTGCCTGTTTCTGGTTAAGAAATAGAGTAATGGATCAGTGAATTAGGATGAGTTTAAAAGAAACCACAGTAAATACTACTGCGATCTACAGTTTGACAAACACAAAGATATCAATTTCTGGAATAAAAGCTCAATATTTGACAAAAATTGTTGGGAAAACTGGAAAATAGTATGGCAAAAACTAGGCATAGACTCACATCTCACACCCTATACCAAAATAAAGTCAAAATGGGTACAGGATTTACATTTAAAGGGTGACATCATAGATATTTTAATAGACCCTATAAATACTCATCTGTTGATCTATGTAAAGGGGAAAAATTGTGATCAAGCAAGAAATATAAACTGCAAAATAAATAATTTATTAAATTAAAAATTTTTTGCACTAGTATAACCAATGTTGACAAAATTAGACAGAAAGAATAAAGCTGGTAAATAATCTTCATAATTAGGAGTTCTGCTAAAGATCTCACTTCTAAAATATATAGACAATTGCATCAAATTTATAAGGTTATAAATCATTCCCCAATTGATAAATGGTCAAAGGATATGAATAGAAAGTTTTCAAATGAAGAAATTAAAGATAAATGTGATCAAAAGAAAAAATACTCCAAATCATTATTGATTAGAGAAATGCAAATTGAAACAGCTCTGAGATATAACCTCATACCCATCAGATTAGTAAGATGAGAAAAAAGGAAAATTATCAATGTTGAGACATTTATGCATTGCTGGTGGAGTTGTGAACTGATCGAAACATTCTGGAGAGCAATATGGAACTATGCACAAATAGCAATAATACTGTTCATTCCCTTTGACTCAGCAATTCCAATTCTAGGCCTATATTCAGAAGAAATCATAAAACAGTAAAATTCCCACATGTTCCAAAATATTCATAGCAGCTCTTTTTGTAGTGGCAAAGAATTGGAAATTGAGGGGATGCTCATCAATTGCGGAATGGTTAAACAATGAATACTATGATTATTATTGTTCTATAAGAAACAATAAATGATCAGACTCTAGAGAAACATGGAATGAGTTACAGGATCTCATTCTGAGTGAAGGGAGCAGATCCAAGAGAAAAATGTATACATGAACAACATTGTGAGATGATTAACCTTGGGGAAGCTGCTCCTCTCAGCAGTTTGGAGAGCTAAGACAAACATATTACACCATCTATGGACAATGTTATCCTCATCTAGAGGTTGAAAAATAAAAGAAAAAAATCAGTATCTAATGAACACATTATAAAAATTATCTCTATGTATCGCTTTCCCTTAATCCCAACTCATCATTCTGAAAATGACTAATCTGTAAACATGTTTATCAAAAATATATATGTACAGTTTTAACCTGACTTTGCAGTTGAGGGGAAGGTCTGGGAAGGGAGGGTATAAGGAAATTTTGTAACTTAAAAATATACATGTGCATATAGATGAATGTTGAAAAAACTTCCATAAAATGTGTTTGGTAAAATAAGATATCAATTAAAAAAAGTTATTGGGAATGCCCAGATCCATCCTTATAAAATGGAAAGTTTTGAAATGATCACTTGTCAATTATGTTTTTTTTTAATTTAAAGCAGTGGGGTTAAGTTACTTTTCCCCAGTCATACAGCTCGGTAATTATTGACTGTCTGAGGTTGGATTTGAACTCAAGTTATCCTTACTCCAGGGCTGGTGCACTATCCACTGAACCACTCAGCTGCCTCTCAAGTAGGTTTTTGATAGACTTCTTTTTAAGTTATATTTTGGACAAACTAGTCTTTGAGTTTTCCTCTAATTGTGATATCCTATAATTTCTTCTGCTATTATATATTAAAATTATGATAATGCTAATGGACATAAAGGAAACAATCTACTTCCTCCAGGATTTTATAATTTAATGGAAAAAAGTGAAATATACAAATCAGAAAATTTTAGCAACCAAAGATATGGTTTAAGGCATTATCTAACAACTTATGAACATAGACATGTAGGTATTGCTTGTTCAGTCAGAGTGGTGATCCAAATCATATGAAATTAATTGTGAAAGTGATTTTTCATTAATGATTACATGAAAAAATGAGTTAAACCTTGATTTGGAGAAGTAATGGTATATCTTTCAAGACAGAATTAATATTTTGACAAAAGAGTTGCATGAGGTGTTCTTAAACTCATTTGAGGGGCAAAAATCAGGTGACTCATAGTGGTGCTAGAGCATCAGTTAGTATGAAGGATAAAATACTTCTGTTCATTTAAGTTTTGCCCTGTTCAGTTAACTACAAAAGCTATTCATGCTATCATTAATAATTTTCCATCATCTCATTCATTTATTTGTAGGAATTTTATTTTTCCCAGCATACTTTAGAACTTACAGTCATTTTTATGTACTTCAGAATCCAAATTCATGAACTTACAACTTAGAAACTTCCTTACTATTCTTTGCAGACTTTGAAAGGTAGGAATCAAGGACATTCCCATAGAACCTGTTTTTCTCAATGATACTTTGTCATGATGGATGGCACCACAAAATCACTGAAAGGATTCTGAAGTACTGGATATATGAAAAGAAGACCAGGATCCCAGCTTTAGAAACTCATTTTAAGCCATTAACAACACCCAAGTGATTGTGTCTCCAGAAAATCTGTATCAGGCTTGTGTATTGATACCAGAGTGCAGGAGAAGATGGAAAAAGTGAAATAAGAAGAAAATAATTGGTGGGGGATTTATATAGTCTTGATTGGAAGAGAAGTAGATTCAAGAGGCAATTAGGGCCCATTGTTGCTTTCTGAGAAGAGGACAGAAGTTATCAAAAAGAACTTTGAAAAGGATACTCGCTGTATTGAGTGGAATGAGTTTGAGGAAAAAGAATCTGGAGACAGGGAAGCATTAAAGCTTTTTAATCTTGCTTAGTTTCTAAGTAGAAGTAATATCATGCTTGGAAGTATGACTACAGGATTAGAGGGGGAAATGCTTGAACAAGCAAATACCATAAAGTGTTCAAGAGTATGGTTGACCAGAGATGCTGAGGAAAGTGGCAAATGCAAGTTCAAGTCAAATATTACTTTACACACTCAACTTGCATAAAAAGAGATAATGAATCCATTCAATTTTAAACACATCAGACATGAACTGTCCAGTTTATCATCCAGGTAAAGCAATCTTGTGGAAAGATTGAAGAAAAATCGAGAAGTTAGTGAGACATAAAAGCAAGAACTTCTTGTCCTTTAATACCACTGACTGAATCTGGAAAATATCACAAAACTGGTACCAATACAAATTTATGCTACAGACTTTTAACAGGGTCCTTACCTTGATATTATCTCCCTGAACAACTTACTATCTCATTTACTAAAGCATCTTTTCCAAATTTTTTCGTCTTTCATCAAACTTCCCCATGATTCTCCTGCTCCCACCCTCTCAGGAACCTTAAATCATATGTCACTGAAAAAATTGAGAGTATTCACTGAGATCTCTTTCTTTTTTATTTTGTCTTCAATACACATTACCCAGCTGCCTTTTACAATTACATTTTCTTTTACTCTTTATCTCACATGAAAAAGTGATCCTTGTCCTTGATAATAACAACTTATCTTCATGCATAGGTGATCTCATTCTATCCATCTTTTCCAGAAGATTGCTCCTCTATAATCCCCATTCCTGCAGTTATATTCAATTTCTTCCTGCTTATTGATTCTTTTCTCCTCTATTTCCTACAAATAACTTATATTGTCACAATCCTCATCCAACCCTTTTGGTTATTGTCCATGTCTCTCCTCCCTTTATGGCTAGATGCTTAGAGAATTATCTCCACAATTAATTCCCCCAACTTTTTTCCTCTCATTCTTTTCAATCACAACAGTCTTGCTTTCTACTTCTCATTCAACTAAAATTACTCCTCTGAAGTTATCAATGATCTTGTAATTGTCAAATCTTTTGAATTTTCCTCAATCCTTGCCTCTGATCTCTCTGCAGATATTGACACCATCAATCATACTTTTTTTCTGATACTTGCTTTTCTTTAGATTTCTGTGACACAATTTTATTTGGGTTCTCCTCTTATAATTCTGACCACTCTGTCTCTTCATGTCATGGGCTTTCATCTTATTTTCTTCTGTAGTATTTCACTTGGTGACCTCATCATCTCCCAAAGATTTACTTGTCATTTTTATGCTAATGATTTTCAGTTTTAATTATCCAGCACTAACCTCCTGACCTCTGGTCTCATATCTCAAACTGCCTATTATGCATCTCAAAAAGAGTATTCTGTAGACATCTTAAACTCACCACATCCAAAATTGTACTCATTATTTTCCCCTTCAAATATTCCTTCAACACCTAATTCTGATCTCTTTTATTACTATTAAGGGCACCACTATTTTCTCAATCTCCAAGGCTCATAATTGAAGCTTATAATTCTACCACTCTTCATTTTCTCTTGCCTTTCCCACAAGATGGTGAATTTGTTGGCAAATCTTAACAATTTTACCTATGTAACATCTCTTATATATAGACTATCACTCCATATCTGGACTTTTTATTGATCTCCCTGCATCTTCTCTGCCCATTTCAGTCCATCCTCTACTTAGTTCTCAATTATTCTTCCCAAAGTATAAATCCAACCCTGTCACCTCCAGTTCAATAAATTCCACTAGCTCCCTTTCAAGAACCAAATATAAAATCTTTTATTTGTCATTTAAATCCTTTCATAACCTAGACCCTTTCTACCTCCCAGTCTTCTTATATGCTGTATCCTATCCTCCCTGTCTTCTTACATACTCTATCCTATACTCTGTGATCTAGTGACACTGGTCTCCTTGATAGTCCTCACATAAGACTCAAAGCAGTACTACTGGCTATACCTCATGTCTGGAATTCTCTCTCTTCTCCTCTCCATGTCCTTTATTCTCTGACTTCCTTCAAGTGTCAGCTAAAGTACTATTTTCTACGAAGTTCTTTAATCATTCCTCTTTAATGTTTGTGCCTTCTTCTGTTGAGTATATTTCCCTTACTCTATCTATCTTGTTAATAAACAGGTATTTGTGTTACTTCTCCCATTAGAATCTAAGCTCTTTGAGGGTAGGGATTATCCTTGCCTTCTTTCTTTGGTATCCCAATTGTCTGCCACAAAATACCCACTTAATAAATGCTTACCAAACAGCTGACTCAGTCAGAGTTCTAAAGTTTTTCCATTTATCAGCACTGATGAAGTTAATGGGTCATCAGGTGAATCATAAAAGTGAATTCTCTTTAAACTTGACCTTGTAATACAGTTAATATGCAGGGATGCTCTTTTCAAAGACTGAACAATTCAGATAAAAAATACATATCAGTAATCTTTAATATATGTAGAATTTTTGAAGGAAATATAACTTGGCACCAATAGCCTAATTTAAACTATCATTTACAATTAAGAGAGAATCCTTTTTAAAATTCTGACCCTGAAGATTCACACTCCCATACATATGTATTAGATTATAATTGGTTCCTTTTCTGGGACCCCATGGAATGATTGGATATGATATTATGAAATCTAGCACCTTTGAACCACAAATTATGGTGATGAAAAAAGGAAATGGGAAATGAGTTTAATCATATTTTTTTCATAATTATTGGAAAGAGAGTAAAAATGTGTATGGTTAGACTTCTTACCTGGACAGGAGGCAGATCATGCAGCTCCTACATATCTATTATAATAAGATGTTAAAGTTCATATGAGAATATATAAGATCAAGAAATTCAAAGTGTGAATATATATATAGGGTATATGTATTGTTTAGGGGGTCTCTGTTCTTATTTGCATTTTACATGGATGATTTAAATGATCATATTTTGAGCATATTGAAGTGAGAATTCTTTTTCAGATATTGGGGAGAGTAGGCTATTGAATTCTTTTCCATCTCTAAAAGTGTATGATTCCATATTATATTATAAATCATAATATATTAAGACACTGCTAGGCAATAGAAACATCTTCAAGATAAGGGAAAGACAGAGAAATGGAACACAGATTGTCATGTGTAATTATAGCTAAAATTTATATAATATTCAAAGCAATTTATAAATATTATTTCATATGATCCTAACATTATCTCCATTTTATAGGAAACTTAGGCAAACAGAGGTAAAATGATTTGTCCAGGATCACAAATTAGTGAGTGTCTAGGGCTAGATTTGAAGTCAGATCTTCTTGTTTTCTTGTCACCTGCTCTATCTACTAAGCAACTCAACTATCCCAGTGTAAGGAGAAAAGTAATTAGTCTGTTTGAGTAATGAAATCAGTCTAAAAAGAAATAAGGAACTGGTTATTTCTAATTGACTTGCTCATTTATCAGCAATATTAGGTATGTTTTTGTTTGTTTGTTTGTTTGTTTAGGCTGTTTAATTTCCATGGATGTGGTTACTTATGGGCCTGATCCCAATTGAATTTGTAGCTTCAATTTTCTCCATTTTTCAAACCTGGGCTGATTCACTTCTCCATAGGCAACTTCGTGAATCTCTCTCCTCCTCTTCCCTTTCCCCTACTCAGTCTTCAGGGGTTCACCATATTCAGGCCAAACTTAGTTTGGATATTTGATTATTTAATTGGCTTGTCCCATTGCAGCTCAGAACTCCCTAGTCTAACAGATCCTTCAGTCAGAGCCTCAGGAGAACAGAATAAAGGAAAATGCTTTTCTGTAAATACCTGGTTTTTCATGACATTTCTTTTTTTGTTAATTACTTAGGGCAATAGGATTAAATGACTTGCCCAAGATCACATAGCTAGGCAATTAAGTGTCTGAGGACTGATTTGAACTCAGGTCCTCCTGACTCTAGACTTGGTACTCTATCTACTAAATCACTTAGATACCATTTTCATGACATTTCTTATGTATGTATACTCATACAATATTTATTTCTAATATATACAATGAAATCTATATGTACATATATGCAATTCATATGAGCATCCACATATGTGAATATGAATGTATATACATATTTCATGTATATACATATTATATTTTGTTGTATATATATACATCTATACACATAAATGGATTTGTAAGGGGTATGTCTAACTATTAATATATATATATTAATATATACATATAGAGAGGCTATAAATATAAATGCATACTTTTAGACTTTTACTTGGATAATTTAGTTCTGACAGTGTTAACTCCTATTATTAAGGAATCACAATCTCCCAAGCCATGGCTGGCACTGATACATTAGGAAATGAATAACAGTTCCTGAAGCTCAGTGACTTTTAGCCCCATGAAGTAGCAAGCCAGGCCATTTATTTTTGCTCTTATGAAATTAGTTTTTTCTACCTCATTACTCTGCTAAATTTATTTACATAATGTCTATATTTTTCTGTGATTCATACAATGGTGGTGCCATTCCTTTAGATTATTATGTGAATCCTTGAAGTATGGGAGTGTTCAACTACCAAGCCATAGAAATTGTCAGGGTTATTAATGTGTTTGTGTGTGTGTTTGTGTGTATGTGTGTGTGTATGTGTATGTCAAGAAAGCTTCCCACTGTTAGAATGATCTCACACTTCTAAAGGCAGAGGGATTAGTTCTTGTTGATCCCAGAGGACCATACTAAAACTAGTGATAGGGTTTGGAAGCAAGGAGCAGGGATTAAAATGACAGTGAGGCAGATTTTTGTTCAATATAAGGAAAAAAATTCCAAACAATTAATATGGTCAAATATAAGTAAAAAGAAAGAGATGCCCCTTGTGGTGGAGCAAGGATTCATAATGTTTTTTAAAACATTTTAATAACAATTTCAATAATCTTGATTTCTTTATAATCCTATGTATTTTATCTGAGAAGTTTGTAGACTTCACCTGACTGCAAAAGGGAGCCATAACACAAAAGATGTTAAGACTATTTGAAATAAATGGTACCAATATACTAGAAGTTTTCACACAAAGGCTGGAGGAATAGATACCCAAGATTTTGTGAATTATGCTTAAATCTGAGCTGGACTAGATGACTTGTGAGGATCATTTGAAGGCTGGAGTTCAAATACATGATTTAGAGAGACCTATGCAAAAGGCAGCATGGAGTATTGGATATTTCGTCAGAAAGACTTAGATTTCTGCTTCTGATACATACTTCCATGTTACTCTGAACAAATCACTTAATTTAGTGCTCTTGGAAACTAAGATTATCAATGACAGATAAAATGAAGTCCTAAACTGCTAAAGGGAGGTAGGTGATACAGTGCATACTAGGTACAAAAAGACAAGTTGAAATCTGGTTCAAATACTTAAAATAGCTGTGTGACCCTAGATAAATTCCATATTCTTTGTCTCAGTTTCCCCCAACTGTAAAGTGTGAATAATACTAACACCTGCCTCTTAGGGTTGCTATGGAAATCACATTAGATAATAATAACAAAAAGCTTAACACAGTCCCATTCCATATTAGAAAGCTTATTTGTTCTTTTAAGAGTTTGAAAAAAACAATATTAACTATGTATTGTTTTTGACATTCAGATACACATTGAGCTAATTTTTCTTTCATGACTAGACAAAGAGAGGGGGGGAATTGTATTAAATGGATTTCAAGCATTTTTATTAATCAAGTACACTGGTATGATATCAAATGTATGCCATGAAACAGATGCAAGATAATAGACACAGCTGTTAGACTGCAGATTATGTTTGAATATTTCGGAAAACTCATAATTCAATGGAGGATGGGAGCAGTGTAAGTAAAACAAAAATAAAACCTCAGTACCACATGGATCCTTCTTCTCAACTTCATTTTTCTTCCAGGAGGTAAATATTGGAGGGATAATCATCATTCATATGCTGTGATAAGTAAGAATTAACAGACGTTTTGATAATGCTTTTTTAGGGTATTGAGATATGGGAGATCACAGACGACATAATTTTTCAGTGTTTATTCCAGCTCTAATAATTATTGATAATTAATAGCAAAGTTTGCAAATAGTTTAATAATAATATAATTATGTAATAACTTGAGGTTTGTCAACTGCTTTATTAAAAGGGAAAGGAGACAAGCGTTTATTGTCTACTATGTTAGACACTGTAAGCCCTTTCCAAGTATTATCTTATTTGATTCTTTCAAAAACTCTGTGATGTAGAAACTGCAATTATTATTAACCTCATTCTATAAATAAACAGTAGTTAAGTTCCAGAGGTAGAATTCTAATTCATTGATTTTAACTTAGCCTTCTAACTCCTTTGATATTACTCAACAATCTACTGACAATTTATTCAGAGACCACAATTCCAGGAATTTTGTTATGTTGTGAATTCAAGTTTAAAGAATGATATAGTTCCTACTAACAGGGAGTTTATTTTCTGGTTAGAGAGACAAGGAAAATAAATTCATATAAATACATGTATATTTGTGTGTATAAATATATAGATATATACAAACATTCTCAGACCTATTCATGTGCCTATGTATGTGCATATATATATACATATATATATATATACACACACACACATTTATGTACAGCAGAAATACGAACTATACATATATTTACACATACACAGACATATATAATACACACACACACACACACACACACACACACATATATATATATATATGTAAATACATTTATACAAAGCACTTGAGTTGGGAGGAGTTGGGCACTAGTAATTAGGGGGAATCAGAAGATGCATTTTGAAGGAAGAGAGAAACTCTAAGACAAAAGGGAAAGGAGGATTACATTCCAAAAATGTGCAATGACCTGTGAATATCCCTTGAGATATGAGATGGAAGGTTTCTTTATGAGGAACAGAGGGCAAATTGTTGGATTACAAATTATAAAAGAAGAAATGTTTAAGGGGGCTGGAGAGAGAGAGGTTGCCATGCAACAATATTCTTTCTAGGATTCTATAATCCCTTTACTTAAGGAATTTACAGGCTAGGTGGGGAGACAAGACTAATCAGAGATAAGTTAAAATACACCTTACTATATATATATATATATATATATATATATATATATGTATATATATATATATTTATATATATTACATATTTCTAATATATATATATATGAAATATGCTAAATAAACAACATAGATAATAAGGATCACAGGCATTTAGAGCAAGGAGATTCACTGTTGGTTGGTGTGAAGACATGTAAGGTTTGCAACAAAGAATGAAATGAAATGAAATGAAAGAAGTGTCTTTGAAAGTGTAATTAAAAGGTATAAGAATGTAGCAACATAACTGAGAGGTCAGAGTATCAAAATGAACATCTATAGGAATCTTTGAAGTTAGTTGCTGATTAGTATTAATTTTGTGCAATGCCAATCATGCTGTTTTCACCATAGATTCAAACAGAGGGAAAGTTAGCATCATAGATGACAGTAAGGATTCCAAAAACACTTGACAACTGGAACAAATTTAATAAATTGAACTAATAAAGACAAATTTAAAGGCTTTCTGTTGAATTAAATAATGAATAATCAAAATACAATGGGGAAGGTATAGCTAGACTCTACTATGGAAAAAAATCTTGCGATTTCTTAATAGCTTTTAAAAAACCTGATAAAATATCTGAGAAAATGATCAATGATAATGTTTGTTCCAGCAATACTACTACTAAGTTTTTATACCATAGAAAGCATAAAAAGGGGGGAAAAGGCCCACATATAAAAATATTTATGGGAACTCTTTTTTTTGTAGTGTCAAAGAATTGAAAATTGAGGGGGTGCTCATCATTTGGAAAATGACTGAAAAATTGCTATTATGAATATAATGGATACTATTGATCTATAAGAAATCATGAATGGGCAGATTTAAGAAAGAACTGAATGAACTGAGGCTGAGTGAACTTAGCAGAACCTGAAGAATGGTACACATTAATAGCAACAATGTGTGAAGATCAACTGTAATGGATTTTTTCTTCTAAGCGGTACAATGATTAAAGACAATTCTGAAGGACTTGTAATAAAAAATGCCATTCACATCTGGAAAAGGAATTATGGAATCTGAATGGCAATCAAAGCATACCATTTTCATCTTTAAAATAATTGTTTTATGCTTTATTGTTTTTCCCCTTCTCATTTTTTCTTTTGTTCTTATTCTTCTTTCACAATATGACTAATATAGAAATATGTTTAATATAGTTGCACATGTAAAAGCCATATCGGATTACTCTCTGTCAAGTGGAGAGGAGAAAAACAGAGGGTAAAGAGAAAAATTTGAAATTCAAAGCCTTGCAGAAAAATGAATATTGAAAACTTTCTTTGTATGTAGTAAGAAAAATCAATCAATCACTCAATTAATTAATTAAAAGTGATGAATAAAGTCTCAGAGAGTGTAAAGCAAGCCATTATGTTCACAGCTAGTGATCTAACTGTCTCATTATACTATTCCATTAGTCTATATCTGGAATATTGTATTCAGTTCATGCTACTACATTCTAAACTGAATATCATCCGGAGGACTATGTAATTGGTGAAGAATATCGTACCACATAAGATTTTGTCAAAGGAATTAGAGAAGTTTAACTTGAAAGAGAGAAGATTCATGGGGTATATACTATCTGTTGCCAAGTATTTAAGGGAGAGACTTATGGAAGGAAGGTTATAATTTTTTTCTTGATCCGGGGGGATGGAATGAGTCATAACATTTTGAATTGCCAAATGTCAAATTTTGATGTGAAAAGAAATTGGGGTAAGGAAAAATGTACCCAAATTACAATTTTCAAAAATAGACTGATTTGTCATTGAGAGAAGGGGATTCTTTCTTAATGTATATCCTGAAACAATAGCTTGATGGTAACTTGTCACATCTTATGGTAAAAAGGATGGTATAAGGATTAGATTCTATGTCCAATGAGACATCTTCTAATTTGGAGAGTTTGTGTTTCAATCATTCATTTGGTCCATAATTTATGGACCCTTTTCTCTCCTCCCTCCTCAACTTTTTTTTTTTGAAAATTAGAATTTTTGTCTATTATTAAAAATTTTTCAAAGAAAATTGACAATAGTTCATTTAATATACCTATCAGTTTTCTTTTAGGGTAATGAGATGCCATTTGTCTGGCCCTTATGACATGAAATCAACTAGGTCAACTCATACATCCTCACTCTCTCTCTCTTGTTTACTTAGGGAATCAAATTCTTTGATCCCTATGTACATTGGTTTTGGTTTTAGTACAAAGATTATTTTATTTGGAAGAGAAATAAGAATCAAAATAAGAATTGACTTCTCTTTTCTAGGCTAAACTAATTCATTCAATAAATTTTTGTGCATGTGGTCTCTGCTTCCTTCATAACAGCTCATGTATTCATCAGAATGTATTTTAGTTTATGTCTATCCTTAATAGAATGTGGCACCCATTAATGAACACAGAACAGCAACATTGTGTCCTGACAAGGAAAAAGTAGTACAGTGTTTACATTATTTCTTTTTTCTGGATAGTTGAGAAAAATTCCAGAGAAAGAAGGTAGCATTTGACATAATAAGCACAATACAATAGAAAGATCACTGGATTATGAAGGTTGAAAACATGTGTTCATGACCCACCTCGGTCTCTTATTACCTGTAGCAAATCTTTTTATGTCTCTGGATCTCAAATTCCATTCATCCAGACAAAATTCTTCCTAGATTTCATCTGAAATTTTCTACTTTTAATTTTGTGACCCTATGACTATAATAACTTGTTTGTATTCATTTTAATTGCCATTTATTTTTGTCCATTAATACCTACAACCTCTTCCATAAGAACAAAATTTTAGCCCTAGTCACTCTGTCTCATATTTGGGTATTGAAATTTAAGAGGTCTAGCATTTGATTTTGAATCAAATTTTATTTATTTCAGATTCACCCATTATTTTATCTAGTCAAGATCTTTTAGAATTTTATATTATTAGACCTTGGTTCCAGTTTTGTGTCAAATTCCATTTTGAAAGGGTCACTGAAGTAGTAAATCAGAAGAATTCTGTAGTTTATAATTTACCTAATTCTCAGCTAATTCATGTTCAGCATTTATTAATCCCTTACTCCATGCCATTTTCAGCAAAAAAAAAAAAAAAACACTCTCATTGCCACTTAATTAGTACTTAGTAAGCACTTACAGGTCCTGTTAAACACTAGAGAATCAAAAAATACAACAAAATGTAGATTCTGTCTTTATGGAACTCACATTTTAGTGAGTGAAAACTGTAAATAACTGTGCTTGCAAGATAAATATGGAGAAGATGAAAAGTTATCTCAGATAAAAGGCCCTGGGAGGAGGAAGTTGAAGAGAGAAAGCAAAGAGTTGGAAAGGTCTCCAACAGAAAATAAGATTTGATTTGAGCCTTGAAAGAAGTCAAGAATTCTAAAAACTGGATGTGGGAAAGAATGTTCTAGACATGGGAAACAGTCAATATAAAGTCACACAATTTGGAGGTGGAACATCATATATGAGGAATAGTAGGATCATCTTTGTAGCTGCATTGTGGAATATAAGAAAGGGGTAAAATATGAGAATAGAAATCAAAGAAGTAGTTAGATTTTCAAGAGTTTTAAATGCCAAATGAAATATTTTATGAGAGATCCTGGTAGTAACAGGAACCATGTCATAGAGGACAGATTACTGAACCTGGGGGTCAATAAGACCTGGATGAGTACATTTAGAATATAGAGATTACATTGTTTGCCTATGTGTAGAGAGTTGGCAGGAGTCAGATTCCTAGTCTATTACTGTAGACTTGGCCTAGAAAGCCCTAATATATTCAGTGGCCTTTTGCATATCCAAAGTAAATTCATTGAATATTATTTCTAAGGTCAATTCCTTTTAGCTTTAATAATCTAGGATTCTAATAGTTGGTAAAGTAATAAAGTATTAAGTAACTAAGCAGAAAAAGAAATTGGATTTAAATCTGATATCTCTGAACTGTCCTGTTTTCTAGTCATGGGACCTGTTTTAATTGTTTTGTTTAGAAACTGATCAAGCATAGATTTCTTTTGTTGATTTTTTAATGTACTGCATTCCCTTGAAATCTGAGTCATTTTAGGAAGCCATCTTTTCAAATGGCCATATTTTTTTCTGTATTTTGACTAGAGGGGCCCATAAACCCATGGTTGTTATTATAAATCAGTGAAAGTAATGTCCTTGATGGTGTGAAGGGTTAGAATGCTTCCCTGGACTCATGTTTTGTTTTTGTTTTTTTCTTCTAAAGAGTATGCCTATTGTATCGCAGAAATTCAATATCCATTGTTGGAACAGTTCTAAAATTCAACTTAATGAATTTCTTTGAGTAAATCTGAAATGTTTTACCATCTGCCTACTCATTACTTTTATGTATTTAAATAGATTAAATAATTGATTTTAGTCAGATTTGGATCTTACAGCCCATCGAGACATTTTTTGTTAAAGTTTAGTCTGTTAGTCTTGAACAATTAAATTCCTCATTAGTTTTCCAAGGGACAGTTGACATTAAGAAATTAGTTAGTAATTATAATTTTATTGCCCATGTTATTGCTGTGTAATGTTCATTTGGAGAGGAGCTCAATGTCCTGCTTAAGCATATTGCATTTAAATTATCCTTTTTATTCCATTCTGAGAAGCATTTGCATGATGAGGAATGGATGGAAACTAATAATTTCCTAGGGAGTTCTGAGCCTACCTTTGGGCAAGAGAATTGAAAGCCAGTTTGGGACAGTATTGTCAAGAAAGTTGCCCATGACTGACTGGGTTAAAAAGTACTTTCCTTAGAGGTATATCCCCTCTGGCAGCAAAGCACTGGATAAAAAGAAAATTGGGGAATTAGGCCATATGTTGGACAGAATTGATACCCTAATTGTAGATCTGTTGCCATTTTTGTGCTTTAGTTTCAGGCACAACTGAGTAGAAAAACATTTCCTTAGAGAATTCGGGTGAAAGCATGTAGTCCCAGCTTTTTCTTCATTAAATCTTGGAGGGAAACTACTTAGTACGTTTCTCTACTGGAAAAGAGACTGGCTGGGGCAGTAGGTTTTGGTTGAAGGAAAATTGATCTACCACTCCAAAGACAGGCTCTCCTGAGGACTCATTCAAAGCAAACAATCAGGAAATATTTCTGAATATCTCCTATGTGCCTGGCCCTGTGTATACTATAAAGCAAACAAAAACAACATGAAACATCATCACTTTCCTCAAAGAATTTGAAATCTCATTATAGAACTAATACTAACACACATGAAATAATTTGAAAACAATCACATAATAAAAGTTATATGGGATTTTTTCTAAGCATAATTAGAGTTCATAAAAGGGAAGGATGGGTTTCTGTCTAGAGTAATTAGATAAATGGTCATGGAAGAGTCAAAGCTGGAAGAGACTATGTACTTATACTTCTCATTACAGGGGAATAAAGTCATATAGCTAGTGAGTGTCAGAGCTAACAGCAGAACTCAAGATTTCTTATTCCTAATCCAGTGCCTTTTATTTTACACTAAACTGTCTTCCTATTAAAATTGGAGCATCTGAAAGGAAAGATAAAATGTATCCTAGGAGAAAATATATGAACAAAAGCAAAAGGCAGAAATCTAATCAATTTGGAGAATTTTTAATAGAGAGCCTATAGAGATAGATTTGGATAGGAGGTATGGGGTACAAATTATGAAGGGTATGGAAAGACAGGTTTAGGAGCTATTGTAGATTCTTGTGGAATGTGACATAATATAGTTATCATTGTCTTGGCAAATTAATCTGGCAGCCATACTCAAATAAATCTGAGGTAGAGAAAATGGAAGCAAGGAAACCAGGTAGGAGGGTGTTGTAGTAATTGAGTTAAAGGATAATAAGGACTTGGTGGAGATTGGTAGCTGTATAAGGAAAGATAAATTCTGAAAAGTTTACAAAAGACCAAAATTACAATTGAATTGATACTTGAAGTGATTGAGGTGCTCATTTGTATGTTTGGGTACATGAAAACAGATATAAAATAATCAGAGCTATATTTTAACACATCACCTTAATCATAGGAGTACTACATAGGTATCCCTTTGGAGGTTTATAAATTCAGGAAAGGGACAATTCATTAAAATATTTTCTAAGTTCTTTATCTGTCCAAATATTTATCATGACTGTCATTGGACCTCTAAAGAGAATAGAAACTAGAATCTCTCTGGTTTTGCCTGACAATCAATAGAAGTGCTTTCATTGAATTGCTTTAGACCATGGAAATTGTGAAGAGCAATCTGGCTTTTCAGTCATTTTGGAAAGATATTTGATGAAAAATCAGGTTCACAGAGTGTCCTTCAATAAACTGCCCTAGCCTAAGCCTGACAATAGGCAATGCTGATGGCACTTCAGATTGCTTCCAATTGATAGCTCCAATTTGAGGTGCTCACTGAGATTTGTCATGGACCTTTCTACAGCTGGGTCACAACCTCCAGGAAAGCAGACAAATTTCATGATCAGCTCTCTGGTTCTGAATTCTGAAAAAAAAGAAATGAGGCACTGAAGTCAGAAAGTGGGAGTGAGGGAGGTGAAGCATGGGCTTTAGGGATCAAAGCCATGAGAATCTATAATAAACAGAACTGGCTATAGCTATATCAGTTACAGGAAATAGTTATAGAACTCAATATAGAACATCACTTAGTACTATTTCCTGACTTTGTAGTTGAGGAAACTAAGGCACAGAGAGGTTAAGTGACTTTATTTATACTGAAGATGAAGACTAAAGAATTGTGTTGGCTACATCTACTTGATTAGTAATCATTAGGCATGGTTTGACAACCTGGCTATTATACAAAATCAGTATTATCCATTTACCTGAGCTGCATCAAATGTGATGCCAAAGAGTAAAATCCAAATTAACCTTTGAAAAGAGAGATAAACCAACTGTTGTACAGGCACAAGTAGAAACCAGTAGACAATTTAATTAAGTAAAATAATTTTTAATTTTTCTGTTTCAACTCCATACCCAGTGTTAGCTTCTTTTCTACAAAATTTCTGATGCGTGTTCATCCAGGCTGTAGTTAAACATTCCCAGTGACTAGGAAGTCCCCATCTCATAAGTTAATTTAGTTCATCTTTGGCAGCTCTAATTATTAGGTATTATCTATATACATCTTATTTCTATGATCCCATCAAAATATAGTGTAAGAAAAGAGAACTAGAATATGAGACTTTATTACTGATAGAATAAAGATTTCAGAAGGAACAATCAAAGGGGAGAGATGAGGACAACAGGAACTAAACTAAATAGAGTTAAGATGAATTGAGGTAAGAAAGGAATAGTGTAGGAAAAAATAAATTATCATCTTGGCAGAAATCATATCTGAGTCAGAAATTAAGAGAGCAGAAGCTGAGAATTATTGAACTTTAAGAAAAATTCAGCTCATTAAATATAAAGCCAATTACAGAATGAGGTAGGAAGGTGTTTTGTTTTGAAAAAGGTGATAGGATGGTTTGTCTGATCAACAAGATTATAGGTCAGTGTTCCATAACTAATATTCTTCAGCACCTTTCAACATATTTCCAGTGGTGGGGAAAAGCTGTGGTCAATGCAGATAAAGCAGAATTCCTTTCTCTTTTTCAGTGGCAGGTCCCTCTTTTTTGGACCCTTGGTGGTGATGGACAGCTGAAGGCACAACTTTATCATATAAACATAAAGGAGAAAATTAGTCAAAGGGTATACATAAATCAGTATACTTCACTTTTTCAGAATTGACTATATATGACAGTCTGATACTTTCATAATTTAAAATTGAGTAATTTTTTGTCATGACTAAATCTTCATGAGAGCATGGAGGTGATGTAATGGACAGAACTTGTAGCCTAGATTCAGGACAATTTGGATTTCAAATCTGGACTCAGACCCTTATTACCTGTGTGATCCTGGGCAAGTCATTTAACTCTGTTTAAGATGGAGAAGGAAATGGCAAACTACTCAAATAGTTTGCAAGAAAACTCAAAATGGGGTCACAGAGAATCAAGCACCAATGAAATACCAAGCAACCACAACTACAACCACAGGAACAACCACAAGCACAACCACAGACACAACAATATCTCCCCGAAGGTGTTGCTGGTCCATAGTGCTCACCTTTTTTCCTTTACTGCTCAGTTCCCATTCTAATACTTTAAATAAGTTATTTTGATATATTTTGTTTTTATAACACTGTATTTACTAATATATTGTTTTCCTCTTTGCAGAAAATAATTCCTTATAATGAAGGAATAATAATAATAATAATAATAATAATAAAATAAACTGCTAATAATCCAGTCTAATTTTCAGGAACCATTTTTGGATCCATTTAAAAACCCTAAAATAACATTTGCCTTCCATTAAAAAAAACTAAGATACCATTTGCCTATCTCTAGGCTTTTGGTCTCTTTATTGTTCTTTATTTCTCAAGTGTGTTCCTGATCATTTTCCTTTAACCTTTCTCTCTAGGAAAGAGGTGAGCTTAAATCTGCAGCACACAAAATTGAAAATTGTTGGTCTCTCATGAAGAAGCACATACATAATACATGCCCTGTAGGGAACTTGAAAAGATTACTGCATGTTCATGGTTGCCAGAAATTAAGATGAATTACAGTCTTTTGTGACTTCTTGGAAATTCTCCCTGAAAACTGTCATGGCATTTCCTTGTTTGTGTTCTTGTTCCCATAGCTTCTGGAAGAGGTAGTTTTTATATTTATCTAGCCAAACCTTCCCTACTGGTTTTGGAATGTCAGCAATTAACCAAGAGTCAAACATTACACTAGTCCCTAGCCCTACTCTATCACAAAGCACTTGACAGAAGCCTCTGACAGAAACTCCCAGCATAATCTCTCACCTTTCTGAGTCTGCAATACTAACTATTTCCTTGTTCTTCTGACTCTCTGGTTATCCTGCTGATCCTGGCTTTTGTTGGCCCTCTCACACCAGTCTTTGAATAGAAATATATAAGCAATCCTGAAATCTGATTTCTTGATATTCACAAACCTACTGAGGATCTTGAGAATGTTTCTTTACATGAATTAATCCTTCCTTCTGCAACTTTAGCCCCTATCTCTTATATAGTTCTCCAAAGAGATGGAAAATTACTACCACCAGTTTTATGTGATGATCCTTCAAATTTGTTACTTGCACATTCACCCTTCTAGGTCAAATCAACCTTACAGGTTCATAGAATCATGCTTTAAAAATAGGAAGAAATTTTACAGTTCACCTGATCCAAATCTATCATTATACTGATGAAAATAAAAATGGTATAAAGAACTGAAGTAACATTGAAGGTTACATAGATAGTTCTATAATGGAGTCAGGACTCAAACCCAGGGCTTCTAACTCCACCAGAACTCTCTCTGATTCATCATACTGCTCGTATTCTCTGCCATGTTGCTAGAATTACCATTAATTCATGTTCAGATTCAGTCTTGGTAGTTTTCTCCAACTAGTGCACATATGGTCACAGGTGTCAGTACCAGCTGATGCTTATTTGCCTTTCATGGGTGGGGTGGGTTTAAAAAACAGATGGCCCTTAGCAGTCCTTCTATAAGCAACATTATTTTGCTTCTGGTGTGCTGCCTGGAATCCATCTCTGCACTGTTGAGTTTCCAATGTTTCCAGGGCTCTCACTGGGCTAATTGGCTTATGAGCCTGGTTTGATCATTTCTCATTGCTTTGCTGCTCAGTTCCCATTCTAATATTTTAAAATAAGTTATTTTCATATATTTTGTTTTTATAACACTGCATTTACTAATATATTGCTTTCCTCTTGTAAGAAAACCATTCCTTATAATGAAGAAATGAAATGAAAAACAATTAGGCCAATAAACTCAGCAAAAAAAGTAAGTCTGACATCATATACATGTAGTGTTGTTCATTCAGATGTGATGGAGTTTCATAACCAAGCTTGGTCATTATAATTTCATAGATTTTTGTTGTTTTCATAATAATTATAACTTACATTTACATTGTACCTTAAGGTTTCCAAAGTAGTTTTGAGCTTATCTCATTTGTGTTGCTCTTTTGTCCCTTCTATTTGCATTGTTTTTGTCATTGTATATATATATTGTTTCTATCCTTTTGCTTACTTTATTCATGCTGCATCAAGTCATGCAATTCTTTTTATTTTTCCTCTTCATTTATCATATTTATTCATTATATCTATATAGCAATTTGATGACCCATTCTCCAATTGATGAGTGTCTACTTTGCTTCTAGTTTTTTGCTACTTCAAAAAGTACTGCTGTAAATATTTCAGTGCTTATGGTAGCATTCTTTTGTCACTATCGTCTTTGATTATATGCATTGCAATCCTCTCATTCTATTGAGATAAATTCCTAATAAAAGACCCTTACTTGGATTTGGTAAATAATCATTTGCTCCCTGCTTGGTATTTCTAACCCCAATGCCCTTTCCTACTGTCATGGATAAGTTCTTTACCAGACCATGACTCATATTGTTGACACCCTTAACTTGCAATAGGTTGATGAGGTCATTATAATAGATGCTGCAACCTTGTTATTAAAGTAGTGATGTTGATTTTGTTTCAATTAAACATTGATCTTGTGAGGTGGAACATTTTGCTCTGCTCATGCTTGTGAAAATCTGTCATTAGACTCTTGTTTATTCTGAGAAGGGAGAAATAATTCATTGAGAAGATCTTTTACACACACTCTACTAATTTCATTTGAGCAGCTTAGAGACTGCTATGGGAATTTAGGACTATATCATCATTCTCCAGCTACTGGCTTCATGGAAATTCCAAGGAAGTATAAGTTACTAAGTTTATTGTAATGTTTTTCACTAAGTGTAATTTGTCTTCATCTTTCTGAAGAGGAAAAGAACACTAAATTGTTAAATTTTATCATTTGTCTATTTACCTTAAACCAGGTTTGCTACAAGTTGCTGGCTTAGTGGCATATTCTCTTTTTAGTTTAGCTGTTTCAGAGATATTGTGCTTATGGCCAGAGAGAATGGAAACTGCTGAAAGCCTACTTAGCTACAAAACCTTTCCTTTAAAAATCTCAGTAACTGAATGAACCATTTCAGGAAATCCCAAAGTTCAATTCATTTTATTTTCATTGATAACTTTATTTTTATCTTATCTTCATTTCTGAATATATATTCTTATCTCATTCTTAGTGAACTGTCTCATATCCAAAAGTAAATTTTGCAAAAATGTAGCTTGGAAATCTAATCAACACATTGGCTGAGTCTGACAGTATATTCATTGTTTCATACCTATAGCTCCCTACTTTCAGATTTCAATTAAACAAATATTTCTTAAGCATGTACTATATTCAGGCATTGCGCTAGATGTAGGGATACAAAGATGAAAAATGACAAATTCCCTAGCCTCAAGGAGTTTAAAAGCTAATAATGTAATAAATCACATACAGCAAGAGGAACTCAATAGTCTTCAGTAGCATAAGGAATTACCAAGGACTAATAACCTGAATGATCTTCCAAAAATCATGAATTGTTAGAAAATCAAATACGAGATTATCAGTTTCTGTTTGCAGTGAGTTTAGTCACTCAACAGTATGTTGAACAATAGTGAATTCAAAGGGAATGAAATTTTTTTAAGGGAGGCAGACTGACGTGACTAGCTCCTTAACATCTTTTGATTCCTGGGTTGCAATTTTTCTGTGCTTCAGGGGTTGCTGTTGCCATCAGGTTTGAAGTTCTTAGGTTGATTAAATTGTAGGACCAGAATGCCAAGTATAGAGAAAGATGTTGTCATAGCAAGCATAGACTCCTTCCCAGGAACGTGCAACCTTGGATGTGAAGTTCCCTCCTGCATAGAGCTTCAGTGAGAACAGAATAGCTCTTCTGGAGTATTTAAGCTCTTTTCTACTGTTTACTTGCCATAATTCCATTTACTGTGACCATGCTTTTGAGGAAGTCTCTATTCTTCCCTCACCCCAATTTTTGCTCACATTTGTTAAGAAAACTTTTTTTTCAACCTTAAAGCAGTAACTATTGGGAATAGGATGCTGAGGCCCTTGATATTGACTGTAGCTTATTCCTATCAGGGTTTTTCTATCTTCTAAGCATTCCATTCTATCTTCTAAGCATTCCAGTGACAGTACAGCAGCAGCTGCAATGTAGTTTATCAGCTAAAGTTACCCTTCCTTTCCTTTTTTCTTTAATTTTCTTTTTATAGTTATTTTTTCTTTTTGCTTATGCAATATATGCTATTTGAATATCTGGAGATGAGTAGATGTGTTTATCTTTCATGGTTAATGGGTCTCTTTGTTTCTGCCTTTAATCCCTGACAATTCAACTAATGGACTAAAATTACTCAGATTCTGGAGAGGCCATTAGAACCCTTTTTTTAAGCTAATTGTAATCTAAAATTCACATTTAAGGGATCTCTTTTTCCAAGGATTATAGACACCATCATGTTAGCCATATCCTCTTTCAAAAACAATTTAATCAAAGTCAGTATAGTGAAAGTTTACCTAAATGGTAAAACTTCAGTCTGTTTCCTCATCTATCACATAAAATAGGCAGATTAGATAATCTTTAAGGTCTGTCCCTTCTGGCAATTATATTCTAGTCAAGGAAGTCTTAACATTTCTGGGTGTCATGGAGGTCTTTGTCAATCTAATGAAATTTATGGACCCATTCTCAGAATAAGGTTTAGGAGCATAAAACACAAAGGAAACCATTAAAAAAGAAATCAATGTCAAGTGAAATTTTTTTCCTTTGGAATCTATCTATAGACATTTTGGTGATCCATGAACCTCAATTTTAGAATTCTTGCTCTAATCCAAAGAGACTTAGATTTGCTGTCAGGAGATTTAACCTGATTCAGGCACTTATTGCTTCTGTGATCTTGGAGAAATTGATTAATTTATTTGAACCTCTTTTCTCTCTGTAAAATAGGGATAGTAGTCACACTACCTCTCCTCCCAGATCACTGCTTTACCATGATGCTGGGTCAGTGTAGATTATTGAAATTTCAAGATATGTCATGCAGGGTTATCCAGAGTAGACAGGTCACAGTGGAGAATTCTGACAAAAATCCTTAATATCACACAGTGTCAAACACCCTACTGGGGAAGAGCAAGAAGCAGCTACAAGTAGCTCCAGAAAGAATGAAATGGCTGGGCCAAAGTTGAAAGGAAGCCCAACTGCCAATAAGTCCAGTGACAAAATAAAAATCAGATTTTATAGTCTTGAATTCAAAGACATTAAAAAATGTTTGCTCTTTGGAAAGAAAGCTATGACAAATCTGAACAGTATACTAAAAAGTAGAGGCATTTCTTACCAACAAAGGTTCTTATAGTCAAAACTATTTTTCTAGTAGTAATGTATGACTGAGATTTGGACTATAGGGAAAGCTGAGAGTCACAGAATTGAGGTTTTCAAATTGTGGTGCTGGAGAACACTTTTGAGAGTCCTTTGGACAAGAAGGAGACCAAATAAGTCAATTCTTAAAGAAATTAATTCAGATTATTCTTTGGGAGGACAAATACTGAAACTTAAATACTTTGACCATATAATGAGAAGAGAGGACTCGGTGGAAAAGATCCTGACATTGGGAAAGATGCAAGGCAAAAGGAGAAGGGAATGACAGAAGATGAAATGGATAGATTGTGTTGAGGAAGCAGTGGATATGAACTTGGAGAGACTTTCGGAGATAGTGGAGGATAGATGGGCTGTCATCCATGGAGTCCCAAAGAATTGGACACAACTGAATGACTGAACAATAACCTATCTCATTAGATTGTTAAGAGGATAGTGCCCTGGGTTCTCTAAAGCAGCATATAAATCTGAAACATTATTCTGGCACTAGCATTCTATAATTCTTTTAGAATAAGGGAAATGATAGCAAAGCGTTAAGGGCAGTGTCCATAGACTGGGTATTGGGGTCAGAGTGATGTGAAGGAGTCAAATACTTCCTACTCCTCTTTTGGTCTGTCATCCATTGTAACTGCCTCTCATTCCCCACTCTCTCAGGAACTTCTCTTGAACCAATGAGAAAAATGGGCAAGTATAGTTGGAAAAAACCTCATGTGCAAACTTTGAATTGAAACTTTGGAGACCCCAAATCTAGTCCCAGTTTTGTTACCCAGAGGTAACTGTTGTCTTCCTTCTGAGATTAACTCCCCTTTAAACTTCATCTATCTTATGTAGGCATAGTTGTTCAAATGTAGTGTTAAATGAGCCCCTTGAGTTCAGGCACTATCTTGAGGACTTAGGAAGTATCTGGAATATAGTGCTCAATATATGCTTATTGTATACCTTATGCCTTTTGGAAAATCACTTAGACATCTCTTTCTTCATATGTTAAAGATAAGACATTATATAATGCAAGAGTCTTTTCTTATCAATCATGTTACATTCTCTCATGTCTATCATATTGATCTGCACTTATTAGGCCTTAATGAAAAGTGACTTAATTACATTGCTAAATGACTTACATTCTATGTTAATTTAAAATTTTTTTTATTGCAACTCCAGAAGTGCCTTTTCTGCTTGTTTTCTGGATATTTCTCAACTTAAAATCCATAGAACACAGATTTTCTGGAAGCTTAGCTACCATTGCCTAATCATCTAATATTACAGATAAATCATTAAGGAAAGGGAAGAAAGTAAAAAGATTATATTTATAGTTACAGTGCAACATGCTGGCATAGCATAGCAAGAATCTAAAATTCCTGACTCAACATCTGACCCACCTTATAAAAGTCATTTCAGCTTTTCTAGAACCTTATTTTTGCTTTTCAAGATTATAATTAGCTAATTTGGTAACCTAATCCACACCATGGGTTCTTTCTTCTCAGTGATGATTATAGCCTGTAAGTATAACTTGCAGCAAAAGACATCTCTCCTGGTGTTCTGGAGAAAGCAGGTTACTCTTCAGTTCTGGTTCCTTCCCAGACTTGGCTATTTGATTGCTAATAGTTCTGCTCACCTTTTGAAACTGACAAATACAAAGCTAATTGTTTTCATCTCTGGTACTCATACCACATAAGAAAAGAGATGAATAAACAGAAGAGATAGAAGAGAAACCAAAAATCAATGTGAAACCTCTTGTAATCATGGAGATAAAAAGCAATGAAGTCCTGATTTACCATGCTGGCTGGAAAAATAGAATGGAGACTCATGTGAGAAATATTGGGAAATTAATAGTAGCAAGAGCTGTCAACAAATTGGATTTGTGAGATAAGGTTTACTGAAGAATTAAAGATAACACAGAGTTTGCAAGCCTGGTTACCTGAAGGAAGATTTGGGGGGGCAGAGATGACAAATTATGCTTTGGTCCTATTTTGGGTAAATGAAAGCAAGTTGGGATGTTAAAACAAGTCCTTTGGCTAGTTGGATGTAATCTCTTGAGCTGGATCATAGTTTATTTTTAAAGCAAAAAGGAACCTGTTAGGTCATCTATTCTAATCACATTCTCATTTTAGGGTTATGATAAATAAGCCCTGGAGACATGCAATGATTAATCCAAGACCATACAGGTAATAAATACTAGGCAATGATTGTGAAAGCCAGGATTTCTGATTCCAAATACAACATTAAGATGTTCAGAGTAGGGGCATCTAGGTAGCTCAGTGGATAGTTCACCGACTCTGAAGTCAGGAGGACCTGAGTTCAAATAAGACCTCAGATACTTAATAATTGCCTAGCTGCATGACCTTGGGCAAGTCACTTAGTCCCATTGCCTTAAATAAATAATTTTTTTAAAAAAAGATGCTAAGACTTAAAATCAAGTTTTCAGAATTATAAAAGTTTCATTTTCAGTTATTTCACCTGCAAATAATTCAAAAGTACTGTCTATTGTAGGGAAGATGCTGAATTTCAAAGAAGAAACTGACTATGAGAATGTGCAGTGAAACTTCTCTTGGTAGGCTTGTCTGTATAGACATAATAGAGATCTAAGTACATGGAATAAACCCCAACAAAACAATAATTCACCTTTACATTTTGCTTTCCTCACAGATCCAATGAGGTAGGAAACAGACTCAGAGTACTTGAGTGATTTGCCACAGCAAATTAGGGTCTGGATTTAAACTCTGATGTCAATGGTCTTTTCATTCTATCAGAATTCTTTGAAGAAAATTATGAGGTTGGTGCCTTTCTACTAAAGTTTAGGTTACATGGAAAATCCAAAATCATCACTGAATCTAGAATAGAAACTCTTAAGTTCCCTGTTATTAGAATGTTCAGGGAAAGGTGTGAAGTCCATGAATAGAGGAAAGAGAAAAGTGGACACATTTTTAAAACCTTCATCCAATGACTGAAAGTGACAATAGAGAACATTGAAGATGGAGTGTTGAAGGCCTGTGGAGGACTATGAGGTATTAAAACATATTGCTGTGGTTTTCTTACTTTGGAATTTATGGTGCTCATTGATTTTATTTTCTTTTAATAAAGTTATTTACTTAAAGAGATTATATGACTTTTCCATGGTAAAATTGCTAGTGTCAGAAATTCATTCCACTAAATAACGATCAATTCAGCAAACACTTATTTGATGATTATTAATTACAAAATCTTTAGGAATATTTTGAGATAATCCATTTTCTCAAGAAGCCTATTTCTTCTATGGGTGTGACTGGGAGGAGAATATTGCTGACCAAAGGATTTTTCTGTTCAAGAAGCATTAATGTGATACCCCACCACAGCAAATTGTAAGCTCCCTGAAGTCAGGGATGACTTTGTTTTTATTTCCAAGATATGGAGAAGATTTGTGGCAAATACTAGACAGTAAATTTTATGGCTTGCTAATTAAATTTAAGTAGCACAGTGGATTGTTAGACATAGAGTCAAGAAAATATGATTCAAAACTGACTTCAAAACTATCATTTCCTAATTGTACAACCATTGGTACATCACTTAACCTCTCTTAGCTTTAGTTTCTTCATTTATAAAATGGAGATAATAATAATGATGCTCATCCTATAGTGTTGTCAGTGAGGATCAAATGAGATAACATCTGTAAAATACTTTGAAAATCTTTAAATCAATTGTTACTTGGAATTATTCTTTAAATATTTATTGAATTGATGTATTTCATATTTTTCTTGGAACAAAAGTCCAATGGTTTCTTTCTAACACTGAAGACTGGAAAAGACAAGGGGAAGAGAAACAATAGGTTCTTAACAAATTGATGACTGCAAGCAGAAAACATTTTACCAATGAGTTGGCATGAGGATCTTAAATTTCAGAAGCTTGTCCCAAATACATCTCTATGAAATGAGATCTGTGTTTCATTAAGTCTCTACTTCTCAGTCATTTTTGACAACTCTGGTGACAATCTGGTTTTTGGGAAAGCATACATCAGGCCCTGGAAGACCAAGGTTTTCAGCAGGATGGAGATGACTTTAATTCTATTTGTAGACCACTGGGTGAGCCTGGGCAAATGTTTTTGACATCTGTTTATGCCTCAGGTTTCTCATTTGCCCTTGTCCCATGCTACCTCATAGGAAAAAGAAGGTTAATGAGATCATGTCTGTTTTTATACCATTTAAAAAGGGAGTGTTACAGTGAATAAATATAAGTTGCTTTTATTTTTAGAGTCAGAAAACTCTAAGGCACATTTGCAACATTGTCTGATTCTGAAATGAAGATAAATTAACTCATCAACTAGAAAAGTATCTTTTCCCCTAGTAATATAAACACAAAAATGCCCAATTTCTGCTCCCCTCCCCACCAAATAGGTAAAGGTATCACTGTGGTAAAAAGTATCTGTCACACTTCCTCTGGGATATGGTCTAATTTCCACTTATCTGTTGTGGTCCCTAAGAAGCAAATAATAGCAACAATACTAATAATATGCATATGGTTTTTTAAAGTTTGAAAAGGACTTTAATATATTTATGTGACTATTCCATGCTAAAGAGCTTTTTTTTGGGGGGGGTCAAAACTCTAAAACTATACCTCATGTGCTTCTACCATTATGTTCAGCTTTAATTATTGTCAGTTGATACAATTAGTTCAAAGCAAAGCATTTATGAAATGGCCTTGTATGAAGAGTAGTAATAAAACATCCTCTGAGATGTACTCTCCAACTCAGTGGAATGAATAGGCACAAACGTAGAGTACCCTAATAGAGATGAATTCATTTAGAGAAAACATGTGACCAAGCTACATCATACCACCTGTGTTGCTCCACTATATTTTGTGTTCTTTGGGGGAATCTTATTCAGGTGAGCAGTTTGTTTCAAAAGATTCCCAATACCTTATCCTCTTTGCAACTTAGTTCTGAATGACTGGGTCCATCTCTTTTCACTCCTTCATCTTTCTCCATTGTTGTCAGTACTTACTAAGGAACTTTCTTTCCTGCAAAACAACATTAGCCATTGAATTGGTGGGGAGAGGAGAGATAAGATTTTCCCCATCTTGATTGTATTCTGGAAGTTATAAAGTAAAAGCAAATTTTTTCAATGATACTAGATTGAAGATATTTTTAGTTACATTGTGGTCAATAAAAAGGATATATATATATATATATATATATATATATCCTTTTTATTCCTATTCAATAATCACTAAATAATGATCTTTCCTATAAAAGTCTTCTAAAATTCCACTCAGGTTTCAAAGTTATTTCTTGTTTATTTTTGTTAGATTTGTCTAGATATAAAAAGGATACCCCTTTTCATAACTTTTCTCCATATGTTAGATATTCGCACTTTTAAATAGATTCATAATTAGTCATTAGTTCAATAATAAACTAATTATTGGCTTAAAAATTAGTCACTTCCAGCATTGATTAACCTCATCCATAAGTGATTTGGACTAACTGGTCTTTCTAATCATGTTTGATTTAGCACACTTTTTGTTTAGCACACTTTTAATTTATCATGTAGAGCAACAGGAACCTAGGATTTTAGAGTCAAAGGCAAATACTCAAGTTTTATTCACAAAAAATTTATTGGCAACTAAAAACAACTTGCTTTAGTAGTTTTATAATATCCTTTCCATTTTCTAAAATCTTTCTACTTTCTTCAAGTTACATTCTCAAATATTCTTAGGATGATAATGCTTAATTGGATCTTGGGCACTTGGGCAAAAGATTTTTGGGCATTTGCTTTTTCCCTCTATTACCTCTGAATGTATTATAAGACTTTCATTATAATTTTCCATGACTAACTTCCATAAGATTTTTATAACAGCTAATATTCCTCAAGCATTATTAAACACTTACAATGGGCTAAGTACTATGCTAAACACTGGGAACATAATTAAGAGGAGAAAGAAATCTTTGCCCTTAAGGAGCTTATACTGTGAGAAAGGAAAACACATACAATGGAATTGACGGGGGGGGGGGGGGGTGGGGGGGGTGGGGGGGGGGGAAGGTACCCAGTGAGCAAGAATGGTCAGGAAAGAGAAGTAGAATTGAGAAAGGAGTGAAGTCTTGGAAATGATGACATTTTGTCCTGGGTTATTCCTTAAATTTCAATTTTGGGGAGGAAATAGCTAATCAGAAGGTGAGACTACTTCCATTTCAAGATAAAATCCATGGGTAGAATGAATTTCTAAAGTAAAATGGTTTCTATGATATGATAGAAAAAAGTCTTCTGGAGATGAACATAAATGTATAAACAGTAATATTCTATTAATGATGCCCTAGACAGTCATTTTACTGAGAATAATCATTAATAACAAATTATGGGAGAGGTCAAGGTTTTTTTCCTGTTCTGTTTCCTTGTTCAAAGTTCAATTTTGAAGGACATTAATGTCTTCTGCAAAAATTTTACCCCACAGACCCAGTTTATCTTATCCAAATAAGTTGGGTGGAGGTAGATCCTTTGACTTAGAGTGCCCAAATCTGGCACTAGTCTGGGTATAGAATTACCCTTTTTCCAAGACTGATATGATATCACTCTCAGTCCCTCATTGGAGTGAACTGACTTCTTCATTTTAATATTGATTTTCTCATTAATTGTTAACCAATCAAAGTTGATTGTCACTCTCAGGAACATCACTCTTTGAAGGAGCTATAAACTGTAAGCCCATCATCATGAGAGATCTTTGACATTCAGGAGTATCACTGATCTTTTTATCAATAAAATTCTAACATTATTAATAAAATGATTAATTGTTTGGAAATTATGTCCCTCTATTTTTAAAATATTAAATGGCAAGGAAATTAAGTGGCTACTAACTGAGTTGGATGTGAAGTTCTTTAGGCATTTCTCATATTGGAATTTATTTTTGTCAATTAAAGTTCTTTAAAAATGTATTGATAACCTGAATCAGTGTCTATATATTTACTTATCTCTTCATGCATGTTATGCACTCAATTTTTCACCTCTACTGCTCAGAATATTTTTCCTACAAGGCTCAAGTCAGCTGTTGTCTCTCATTTGAAACTTTCTTTGATCTCCATAACTTGTTAATATTTTTCCCTCATTAAAATACTTTAGGTCCCATTTATGTGAGTATGTGTGTTTTATTTCCCTTTACAGAAAAGAAGTTTCTTGAAAGATTATCTTATTATTTTATTTACTATATTTCCCCATGTATGACACACCTTAATGTTGGGGCCAGAAATTTGAAAAAAATGTATTACATACTCATGTTTTATTCATCATAAAATTCATACAACTCCTCATCACTGTCAAAATTCACATCCATTAGCTTGTCCTCATCTGCATTTTATGAAGAATAACTGTTTTCATACAATGCCTCATCCTTATTTCCTTCTTCGGCATTTGAAATGCCACACTTCTTAAATGACTTGACAAAGATCTCAATCTTGATACTATCCCAGGATCTTTTCTCCCAGGTAGTTGGTTTCTTCATTCTTCCTGCTCTTGTTAAATTGTCCTCAGAACACACCATAAACAAAATTTCCATTCACTTTTGAAAATTTGATCACTTTTAACTTGAATTCAACACTGTACAAAAATCTTTTCTGGGCCATTTCTGGGCAGATTGAGGCAAAACATAACCTAATATACCAGTAACAAATGTTAAATAATGAGTGCAAAAGTAATGAGCATGAAAAAGCGGGAAATGCAAGTAAAAAAAAAAAACTACAACCACTATATGACACTTCCAGTTTTTGGACCCTAAATTTTTCAAAAAAGGGTGCATCTTATACATGGGGAAATTGGAATATTCCTAAGACCTTCTCCACAGTAGATGCTTAATTCAGTTGGATGTTACAATAGAAGAACACTGGATTTGGAGTCAAGAAGCTCACCTTAGTCTAGCTCTCTAATTTTCAGATGGGCAGATACATGCCAAACTGAAGGTCACACAACTATTAAGTTTTGAATTTGACATTTGAACCCAAGTCCCTTGACTTCCACACAAATACTCTGTCCCATTCTCATCATTCAAATAGACACTGATAAGCTGGAGAGAATCCTAAGTGGAGTAGTCATGATGATGAGAGAACTCTATTATTATCAAAAGAGGTTCAACTGAAGGACCTGGAAGTATTTAGAAAAGAGTTGATTTACTGAGAATATAGAAATTTTCTTCAAGTATTTGAAAGGTTCTTATAGAACAAAAAATTATATCAGATCTATTAAATATGAGAGGAAAAACACCATGGGCCAAAAGGGAAAAGTCATAGGGAAACCTATTTCATCTCATTGCAAGGAAATCTTTCTAATTATTAGAGCTGTCCAAAAGATGGAAATGTCTGACCAGGAAAGTAGGGAGAAGTGAATTCTATATTACTTGAAATCTTTAATTAAAGACTTAATAGACAATTTTCAGAATTGCTGCAGAGAAGATTCATGTCTTAGGTAGATCAAAAAGGAAAGTCTCTCTATGAACCAAGATAAACATCTTTTCTGTACTTTTAGTCATAGAATTGCCAGAGTACTAAGGGGTTAAAAAAATTACTGAGTAGTTACTAGGTGACAGGTGTTATACTAAATGCTAGGAATTCAGAAATACACATTAAACAACCCCATTCTTAAAGAGCTCATGGTCTAATGCGAGAGACAAAATGCATACACTTATATAAGTATCAGGAAATGGAGACAAGGAAGGAAGGAATTCCAGGCATGTAAGGACAACCATTGAGGATCCCCAGAATTGGATGAAAACTCTTGTGGGAGAAATAGCAAGGCACAAAATGTGTGTATTTGAGCAAAGCGTAATATCATCCTGGAGAGGTTGGAGGGTTCCAGGTTACGAAAGAATTACAATGATGAACAGGGAATTTTATAATTGATCCTGGGGGTAATAGGAAACCCACTCAAGATCGTTGAATAGGAGATGGAGTAGAGTTTGTTCTGTTTTAGTTAATTTGAAAATAAAATTGTTGATATTTGTAGGCTTAGAAACCTTTGTGTTTGCAAGGGGACCTGATGATTTCTCTTAGGGATATGCCAAATGCTAATATGTCCAAATCTGTAGGGTACAATAAGTCAGAGAAATGAAAGATGCTCTAAAATATACCCGGTTCCTTCATTTGATGGGTTGTAATGAATGTGTTGGTGAGAGAACCCCTAATATAAAGGATACTTTATTACTAGGTGAGTCATCATATTGGTAACTTATGTTTCTTTTTTTCCTGAATTTTTCTGGGAAAAAGATATTATAGATAAATGAAGAGACGAAGAAGGAAAAACTCAGTGAGAGTAACTGGCATAATGATCAGAGAGCACAGTCTGGATTTTAGAAAATCACCACCAACAGTTTCTTCCATCTGTGCAGGTTAACACATTTTTAACGAGTATAACAAAATCTCATCTTTAACTGTGCCCAGAACTGTTCTGAAAATCAATTTAATGAAAACAGTCAATTAGTAAGTCTTTTCTGTATCTATTTTTTAGAGAATACTAATTGCTACTAAAGCATACTATAGATTCTCAGACCCTAAGAAGACATGGGAAATATATTGAGAAGCTTCTTTGCTAGAGGGGATTTTCCACAATGCAGAGTCAAAACATTTAATTTTTTTATAAGACTATAAATAATACAAGTGAAGAAATACAAAAGCAGATGGCACAATAATTCATTTTTGCACTGAAATTAATCTAGTGAAAAAACATATGTATAGATATACATAATTCTAATAATTTAAAACTGCACTAAGATCTTTGGTACATTCTGTATATGTATGTCATAGATACATTAGTTATATATGTATCCTCTCTACATAGGATTTAATTTCCTTTGTTTAGCTCTGACCCAGGCAGATTAGCATTTTGTTAAATTCATTTCTCCACAATACCTAAATAAGACTCGGATTCCAAGTGAGATTATGAGAGACAGATTTACTATTACAATCCAGTAACTAAGACAGATGTTCTTAATGCTTTCTGTGTTCATAGACCCCTTTCGTAGTCTGGTGAAACCTAGGGAACTCTTCACAAAATCATGTTTTTAGTAATTGAAGAAAAGGTAAAATTTGTTTTGCTCCCATTTTCAAGTTCAAGGATTCCCTGAAATCTAGTTGAGGACACTGAATATCTATGGAACCAAGATGTAGAATCCTTGCACTAGAGCAGTGATATCAATCACATAGTCAACTAGGTACCTTGTCTCCTACAACATTTCCAATTGTAATCAGGAAATATTTAACAAAATAAATAAAAATATAATGGAATATAGAAAGTATTAATATGTAATTTTCAGTTTAGATGCCCTTCAAAGAGTAGGTGTTCCTAAGGAATGGAAAATAACTTTGTTTGGCTAACACAATGGGAGTTGGATTATATATTTTAATATAATTTAATATGAGGGTCTTGTGGTACATGACCTTTGTCACTTAAATCTTAGTGAAAGAGGACAATTTCCATGTAATATATCTGACAAAGGGAAGAATCCATATTTTTCCAGACCTATCTGAGCAAACACAATGAGCAGGAATGTACACATTAGTCTAAAAATTTCACTTTTTAGCTTTCTGATTAGATCTTGGATGAAGTAAATCTTTAAAAGATTTCCCACACTAGTTGATTCCAAATGATGAAGTTGTTAATGTTTGTTTTTTGTACTTGAAGAAGACCATGAAATCAGGGAAATGAAACCATGACATGCAGGTGAATTGGATTTCAGTGGGGGGGGGGTGTTGTGCTAAGTCACCAGCCTCAGTTTCTCCTCTGGATTCTTCTGGATCCAGTCGCCTGATATAAATCAGGGTAACTGGAGATGACTGTGTATGTGAGGCAATAAGGGTTAAATGATTTATCCAAGGTCACACAACTATTACCCTTAAGTATCTCAGATCAGATTTGAATTCAGGTCTTTCTGACTCCAGGGTCAGTGCTCTGTCCACTAAGTCACCTAGCTGCTCTTAAATTATGATATATAGTAGGGGAAAAACTGGTCCTGAGACAATGAATAGTTAGTAATTATAAGAGAGAAATATTAATTTCTCACAATATACATCCACAGGGATTTTTATGTAGGGTTGGTTGCCCCAATTCTATTTGAGTTGGATATCACTTCATTAGTGAACTACAAATATATATATATATATATATATATATATATATATACCATTTTTACTCAATAAATGTGTGCCTCAAAAATCTTAGATATACAGAAATGTTACTACTACAAGGGACTGTGAAGAACAGCTAGTCAAACTCCCTCATTTTACAGATAAGGGATCTGAGATCCAGAGGGATGCCAAAGATCATAGGATCTTATATTTTAAAGCTGTAAGAGAGAACTTAAGGATTATTGCATCTAATTCTTCGATTCTATAGATGAAGTCATTGAAACATAGAAATGTCATGTGATTTGTCTAATTGTCTTTTTGTCAATTACACTTCCTTGGGAAATATTGATTTTACGTGATCTAAGATTTTTCAGTCAGAAAATGAACTACCATCCTTTGTGCCCCAATTCCATGCCACTGATTTACAGTATCACAAAATATTAATGATAGCAATGTTCATTGCCATTTCCATTTTAGTTCAGTTTGTATGAAAATCATTGTTTATTCTACAAATTAAATTATGTCTTGCATCTAAGAGTATAATTTTTTAAGAAGCCCTTTGGAAATTACATTGAAGAAAAAAAGATGCAATAGGATATGATCTTTTTTTGAAAACAAAGAAGTTCATTTATCCAAATCACAGGAAAACACAAAGCAGAGATGGCATACACATATAACAAATAATATAGAATGAAGGAACACTCCCATTGAGAATGAAGTAATAGCTTAAGTAAGAGTATATTGGATTTCATCCAAGAGGAAGCACCCTAAAGTCTCTAGAATAGCAAGATGGAGAGGAAGACATAGAAACTGCCCACTACTCTCATGTCTTGCCAGAGTTTTTTTTTTTCTTTTGCAACCTGAAATGCAATCACAAGTACAAGTTTGAAGTACCCAAAAGAGGAATCCTCAAAAGTCAGAGCTCTCTCACTTCTCAGTGATTCTGCACAGTACTTAGCACATAATAGTTGCTTCATAAATGGCTTTGGATTGATAATTTATTTAAAGTGAATAATTGATTTCTAGTTTACCTTATTCCTTTTTTCAAGTTTAGATTTTCATTTGGAAAAGAGGAAGACTTTTGAAAATATAGAAAGATCCTAGATTTTGGAGCAGATTCAATTGTTAAATAATTAATGAGAAAATGATTGATATGGAACTATGTATAACATGATTGTGCATGTGTAACATATATGGGATTACTTGGTATCTTTGAGAGGAGGAGGAAAGGAAAGGAGGAAGAAAAATTTGAAATTCAAAATTTAACAAAAATGAATGTTGAGGGACAACTAATGGCACAGTAGTTAGAGCAATAGCCCTGGAGTCAGGAAGACTTGAGTTCAAATCCGGCCTCAGAGACGTAATAATTACCTAGCTGTGTGACCTTGGGAAAGTCACTTAATCTCATTGCCTTGCAAAAAAAGATAAAGAAAAAAATGAATGTTAAAATCTATCTTTACATATAATTGGAAAAATATAAAACTAATTATTTTTTATTTTTACTATTATTTCTTTAATTTTTTTACACATTACTAAAATATTATTGTTTAAGGGTAAACATAATACGTCCTTCCTCATAAAAATATAAAAACCTCATGAGAAATAAAGTAAAAGAAAGAGAAAAAAAATGTGTTTCCATCTGTGTTCTGATACCATCAGTTCTATCTCAGGTAGATGACTTTCTTGATCATAATTCCATCAGAGAAATTACTTCCATATTTTTCCACAGTTGCTGCTGCTGATTGTAATTGCCTCCATCCATCCCCCACCACTACCATCTATTATATTCTCTCTCTCCTTTCATTCTGTCCCTCTTCAAAAATGTGCTGTGGGGCAGCCAAGTGGTACAGTAGATAGAGCACTGGCCCTGGGGCCAAGAGGCCTCAAGCCCACATCCCACCCCAGAGACCCAGCAACTACCTGACCCTGTGGTCCCACACAGACCACCCAATCCCAGCAACTTGTAAAAAGTAAAAAAGAAAATGTGTTATATCTGATTATCATCTCCTGTGATCTACCCTCTCCTCTATCACCCACATCCCACCCGCCTCTTCCTGTTCCCCTTCTCTCCCTTTTTCTTCTAGATGTCTATACCCTATTGAGTGTGTATGCTGTTTCTTCTCTGAGACATTTCTAATGATAATGAAGGCTCCCTCATTTACCCTGGCCTTCCCCCTTCCATACCATTGCAAAAGTTACATGAAATATCTTTTACGTGAAATGTCTTAGCCTATTCTGCCTCTCCTTTCTCTTACACCCAATACATTTCCCTTTCACCCACTGACTCCAATTTTACAATATATTATATCTTCAAATTCAGCTCTCTCGTGTGCCTCATCTATAAAAACTCCTTTGACCTGCTCTATTAAATGAGAAGGTTCATATGAGTATTATCAGTATTACCTTTCCATGCAGGAATACATGCGGTTCATCATCATTGAGTCCATCATAATATACCCTTCTCATCCTCCCTCTCTATGCCTCACCTGAGTCCTGTGTTTGAAGGTCAAACTTTCTGTTCAGCATTGGTTGTTTCAACCAGAACATTTGAAATTCCCCCTGACTCATTGAAAATCAATCTTTTCCCTCGAAGAAGATCTTTAGTTTTGCTGGATAGTTGATTCTTGGTTGAATTCCAAGCTCTTTTGCCTTCCAGAATATTATATTCCAAGACTTATGAACCCTCAATGTAGTTGCTGCTAAGTCTTGTGTGATTCTGATTGCATCACCATGATATTTGAATTGTGTCCTCTATCTGCTTGTAATATTTTCTCTTTGGCTTGGGAGTTCTGGAACTTAGCTATAATATTCCTGGGAGTTGTTTTTTTATCTCTTTCTGGGGGAAAATCAGTGGATTCTCTCAATTTCTATTTTGCCCTCTGCTTCTAGGATAATCAGGGCATTTTTTCCTGTAGAAATTCTATAAAAATGAGGTCAAGGCTTTTTTCCTGATAGCCCAATAATTTTAAAAGCATCTTTTCTTGATCTGTTTTCCAGATCAGTTATTTTTTTCAATGAGATATTTCATATTTTCTTCTAGTTTTTCATTCTTTTGATGTTGAGTCATTATGCCTTGATTTCTTGCAAAGTCCTTAGCTTCCTTTAGCTCCATTCTACATCTAAAGGATTTGTTTTCATTAGAATGATTTCTTATCTCGTTTTCCATCTGACCAATTCTGCTTTTTAAAGCATTCTTTTCCTCAAGAACTTTTTGAACTATTTTATCCATTTTACCTAAGCTGGATTTGAACATGCTATTTTCTTCAGCATTTTTTTGAATCTCCTTGACTTAGCTGCTGTCTTCGTTATCCTGTTTTTCCTGCATCTCTCTCATTTCTTTTCCCAATTTTTCTTCTATCTCGTTTACTAGATTTTCAAGATCTTTTTGGAACTTTGTCATAGCCTGAGCCCAGCTTCCATGTGTCTTAGAGTCTTTAACTGCAGAATCTTTGACTTTCTCATCTTCTTATTGTGTGGTTTGGTCTTCCATGGGACCAAAGTAATTGTGTATGGTCAGGTTCCTTTTTTCCTGTTTACTCATCCCCCCTCCTTGGTCATGAAACTGTTTCTGCTGCTGGGAGCAAGTGTTCCCAGGTGCCCTGGGGTTGATCCAGGGCCCCTGAAGTTTCTTTTGCTCTGTTGGTTGCTGCCCCTCTAACCCAGTTGAATAGGGTCTTCCCACTATTTTCCAGGTTACCTTGGGCTGGTGAATTGCCTCACTGGATCTTTCTGTAGGTTCTGTCTCTCAATAATTTAGTTAGAGTCATAATTGTAAGGTTTTTGAAACATTTTTGGGAGAGCACCTAAGAGAGTCTCTTCTCCTGTCACCGCCTTGACTGCCCCAATAATTATTTTTTGAAAGTATCAATATTTGCATTTATAGATCAGAAATTGGCAACTATGACTAGGTTTATTGTTACTGAATATCCAAACTTAAAAAAAATGTTGGAGAAACTAAATAATGTAGAAATATCTTAAAAGTGTGTTATGGGTACATTTTTCTTTTTTTGGTTTTGGATTTGAAACTGAATGTTAAACATTTACCCTATCTAGGTTCTAATCATGACTATATTACTAACACGTGTGATCTAGAGCAAGTCACTTTGCATTTCTTGTTTTTTCCTTTCCTTTTGCTTAAAATGTGGAGTTTGAACCAAATTAAAGCAGAGGAAGTCTGGGCAGAGAAAGAAACATTGTAATCTTTTTCTATCTTTTTCTACATTAGAGATAAATATTGCAATTCAGACAAATACTACAATCCTGTTGTGTACTGACTTGTTCTTAATGCCAAATCCATTATTAGCAAAGAATGTACCTAACAAAGTTCCCTCCCCAATTAACAAGTCCTGTATCAAATAGGAATTCTGTTAAATTAGTTAATCTTTAAAACTGTTAATCCTTCTCCATTCTATCTTGAGCTAACATTCTGAAACTCCAAGTTAGGCTGCCATAGATTCCTTAAGGCTAAAATACAGCTCTGAACTAAAATTAACCTCTTCAGACATGAAAGGACAGTACTTTATGTCATATGTTAAGCCAATCTTCAGTCCCTCTCTTACTTCAATGACTTCTAACTCTGATATGATCTTTGGAAAATAAAATAAAACTTTTGCTGCTGAGTTGTTTAAACTTATACCCAAAAACCTGTAAGTAGAGATTCCATGTTCTCCTGCGGCCAACTGTAGATTAGATACATGAATAGATGGTCTCTGAGGTCCCTCCCACCTCTCAGATTTGTGAAGTCTGTTAATTCATAATGATGGAATGGCAGAACAAAATTATAAAAAACCAAACTATTCAACAGAAACTTTTATTTTAATAATTCATTTATAATCAATTCAAATCATTCCCTTTATGAATTAAGGGAAGGTTTAGAACCTGCCGCAAATTTTCATAACTCCCACCTAAATTCCTTCTAGCAGTTTAAGGTTGATATAAGTTGGAAGATAACTTTATTTAAAACAAATATAACGAGATGAAAAGGTTCTGATTAAAAAAAATCAATATCCTTGAACTCCTAGGGGTAAGAGAACAAAGGAACGATAGAAGCTGGGAGGACAGAGCTGAGAGTGAGCTACTCTATTTCCTCCAAGTAGGGGGTCATTTTCCTCAGTGGGGGAGAGGGGGCATTTGCTACTCCAGTATATTTCCTGCCGAGCCAGATGACTAATGCAGTAATGGTTGTCCGCTGGAGGCTGGGATAAACACCTCCAATCAATCAGACCTGGCTACTTCTTTGAGTTTTTCTCATGGTAGGAAAAGGACATCCTTTCTTTCTTTTAAGGAGACCCTGGTGTAATTTAAAACCAAAAATGTTTTGCAGATCAGAATCCCTTTCAAGTAAAACCACAGAAGAGTTTGTTTTCTTCAAGGCTTCAAAGGTATTAGGATGCTGCTAATTGTTATTTTTTTCTTTCATGCTTCAATGACTTTATTGCTGGGACCTGCCTTGTTCCCAGGGAGTGTTGACAATACTGATTGGGTGGATGCTCAGTGCTAACCAGAAAAGCAGCTACTGTACTTCACTTTAATTCTCTAACTTTATACTATTATCAGGAACATGCTCTCTCAGTTTTGTATTCAGAAGGCAGTTGTCTCTGCTGTCTTAGAGAATGTGTATGCACACCCAATCTCCCCAGAGCACAGTTAGTGACATATGGTAGAAATACCATCCCATTTCCAGAGACTACAGAAGCAGGTAACAAATATGGTTTAATGTACAATAACAGTTTGCATTAGAAGCTGGGTAGCTCAGCTCATCATGCTCAGGATGGCTAGAGAGCTAATGAGGGCAAGGAAGACAGGTTCAATCCCTGTGGGGGCCAGTTCATAAAACTCTCTTTGCTCCATAACCACACATCTTACCTTTAATATCAGCCACAGGTTAAGAAACCTGAGCCACCTGTCACCAGGGGAAATGACTGAGAGAGAGTAGAGGGCTTAGCACCAATGTGAGGACAACGTCGGAAACCACTCATAAGATAAACTCTTTCTGAGGTGGGTTAGTATTACCAGCTTTTATATATGAAGGATGAAATGCTTTTTGGTAGTTTTTGTTTAAGAAATTCAAAGGATATATTTTAATTTCTCTTCTCATGATTGATCTCTTATCTGCTTCTGACAAAAGAATAAGTTATGGAAGGGAAAGGTCAATCTATAAAATGATTGAAGCTATAACCATTGTGAAAACCATGATGCATTTGATAGAGTACTGCATAAAAAGTCCTGGGTTCAAATCCAACATTAGCTTTTTATTACCTATGTGACCTTTGACAAATCACTTAATATCTCTTGGTCTCAGTTTCTTCATATGTAAAATGAAAGAATTAGATGACCCCTGAGGTCCTTTCTAATTAGAATGATGGACAGAATCCCTTAAGGATAACAGGGAGATAACATGTTAGCCTGAAAAGAAATCTCATATTTTTCTGGGTGGAATCAGTCAGGGATCACTACATATTTATTATACCACATCTCTAAGTACTACCCCCCAATATCATGCATTCCTCACCAAATTAGTGATTAGACATCATAGGTTCTGTAAAAAGTCAATATTATGAAAGAATATTCTTGTCCAATAAGATCTTGAGATGTGATGGGTTTTAGTCGTGGTCATTTGAAGGCACAATTTTGTAGCCACTCACTGTACGTATGATACAAAAACTCAAGTGGGTTCTTGCTGCTAATTGGTGATCCTTGTGTTTTACTCTTATTGAGTCCCTATCTGATTTTCTACTGCAATTGTTCCAAACATTTTCATTATTACTTAAGCCCCTGAGTGAGTTTCTTTTTTCTTTCTTTCTGAGAGCACTGAGGAAAATCTTGAGAAGCAATTCCTCACTTAGTCCTGAAAACTTAACTAAACCACTTTCTCCTCCTACCTCAGAAGATGAATTCTCCTTTATTGTTGTTTGATCTTTTCAGTCTTGATCTTGCTGATCCCTTATTGGGGCTTTCTTGGAAGAGAGACTGGAATGGCTTGCCATTTCCTTCTCTAGTTCATTTAATAGATGGGAAAATTGAGACAAAAACAATTAAATAATTTCTCCAAAGTACCACAGCTAGAGACTGAGAAGGTTCCTTAGTTCATTCTAAATTTAATCGCCTTTAGCAACCATCTTCTCATTTTCTCATTCCTTCTATCATTCATTGGCATTAATTCTCTCTTGCATGTGTTCCTTATTCTTTTATTCTCTCTCTCTCTCTCTCTCTCTCTCTCTCTCTCTCTCTCTCTCTCTCTCTCTCTCTTTCTCTGTCTGTCTTCCTCTCCACCATTCCTTTTTTTCAGACTAACATATATTCAAGTTTCACTGGGAATAAAAAAAAGATCCCCCCTTTTACCCTGACATTATTCCTTTTTTCTCCTCCTCCTTTAAGATCTCTTCTCAAAGCTGACCATATTCAATGTCTGCCCTTCCTGCCCATCTGCATTTTCCTTAGACACTTACAACTTGCCTTCTAGCCCCTGAGACTATTCTCTAAGGAATTTTCTTCCTCTTTATTCCCTTTGAAACCAGTCCAGACCAGATATTTATTTCTACTTGTCTGTAATGATGAATTTGTCTTCTATTTGTCTTCTATTTCCACTTCCACTCATCCCACTTCAATACAACCCTTTCATTCATAGACTAATTTTTTTCAAAGATTTGATGTGTCCCTATCTACACAAGTATGTTTCACAGCTCCTTTTTGCCTATTTAAAAATAAAATTCCTTTTCTTAGATCTCAGAATTACCTACAAGCTACTCTGCTACTCTATGTTTTAAAACTTCTCTTCATAGCATTTACATCTACTTTCAAATATATGCTGTTGCACTTCCTTTGATGTACTGTCCTGAATCCCAAACTCTTTGACCTTTCTCCACTGAAGCTTTGCATGACAATTTGTTTATACATCTATCAAACATTTATCATACATAACTTTGCAAAATCGCAAATGGGAGCACAAAGAGTTGAACATGACTGAAATAATCAAACAACAAAAATATGTGTCAAAATCCTCACTAAACTGGGGGAAGGGGGGATAGATTAGTTGAACTTTGAATTACCCCTAGTATAAAGTATGATTCAATTATTTTTGACAATTTTAAAAATTGAATTAAGTAATATATGGAAATAAAAAGTCTGGAACCAAATCATGACAGAATTATTTAAGAACTTGAATAAAAATTTAAAACAAAAGTAACTTATTTTAGGTTGTTGTTCATTTTTTCAATTGTGTCTGACTCTTCATGACCCAATCTGGGGTTTTCTTGACAAAAATACCATAGTGGTTTGCCATTTCCTCCTCCAGCTCATTTTATAGATGAGGAAACTGAGGTAAACTGGATTAAAGTGACTTGCCCAAGGTCATACAACTAATAAATGTCTGAGGCCATATTTTAACTCATGAAGATGAGTATTCCTACCTTCAGGCCTCCCACTCTTTTCCCTGCTTCATCTATCTACTTTAATCTTAGGTTACTTATTGGTTTTTTAAATTAACATTATTATGATTAAAAGTTGGCTTAAAAGTATAGTGAAATTCATTCTTTTGGTCAGCTGATATATTTAATTTATACAGAAAGCATGAACTGAAAGGAAACTAATAGGAGATTAAGTACAATTGTATCACTTTAGAGATGAAAAATGTGATGCTCTGAAAGGTCAAATTAGATCAGAGCCTGAGATTTCATGACTTTGCCTGAAGTCACAGAAATTTAAAGATGTTTAAAAATTTATATCAGTGAAGCTTTATGCCCTGCCCTTCTCCTACTCTTTGGTACTCATCAGTGAGATGTATAAACAAATTCATTCTTGGGTGTTCTGGGGTATTTCCATAAAGTAAAGGGAGAAGAATCCTACTCATAACCAAACTGATTTGAAGGAAAAATTTCATTATTTTTCTCTAGATCCCAATATTGCTAGTAATAACTCTGGATCAAGTAACTTAGACAATATAATGTAGCTTCCATGTGGCAGATCCAGGACAGAAGCTAACTTTACTGAATAACTAACCAATGGTCTTCCTATAGCCCCATTCTAACTCCTAAACTTATTTTGATACTTTTCCATATAGTTAGTATTTATTTTTAGTTTTTGCAAGGCAATGGGGTTAATTGGCTTGCCCAAGGCCACATAGCTAGGTAATTATTAAGTGTCTGAGGTCAGATTTGAACCCAGGTACTCCTGACTCCAGGGCCGGTGCTCTATCCACTTTGCCACCTAGCTTCCCCATATAGTTAGTATTCATGGGAGATCGAATACAGATTATACCATCTTTATGTTTTTCATCTTACGCTACACTTTGAAACTTTTTAGTAAATATTTCATAGTCAATCTACACATTGTGCTTTTCTTTAATTCTCTTACTATGAGGGCAAAAATGCAGTTCTCTGCTTTCCTTATATTGCAGTTTAATCTTATTTATATAACTTTTATAGTCATACAAGACAAGTTGTCAACAAACATGTACCAGGTATTTCTCTAAGAGCTGGGGATACAAAAGAAGGCAAAATATAGTCTTGACTTTCAAGAACCTAATACTCCAGTTGGAGAGACAACATACAAAGAGCAATGAAGGGGGAATAAGAAAGTGATTTTTGTAGAAGGTGGAATTTTAATTGAACCTTGAAAGAAGCCAGGAGGTAGCCACCTGGGGTGGCTAGGTGGCGTAGTGGATAGAGCACTGGCCCTGGAGTCAGGAGTACCTGGGTTCAAATCTGGTCTTAGTCACTTAATAATTACCTAGTTGTGCGGCCTTGAGCAAGCCACTTAACCCTATTTACTTTGCAAAAACCTAAAAAAGAAAAAAAGGAGGTGGCAGGACAGGGCAAGAGCATTGCAGTCGGGGGAAAACAGTCAGAGAAAGGTACTCTGTATTGTCAAGAAAGGAGTTGAAATGGAGAGGGAAATTATAAGCCAGGTACTATTCCTTGAGAATGTAGAGAGAAAGGCTTTTATATTAATGGATGATGGTTCTGGATGGGGTGATCCAGTTGAATAGAATGAATTACAAAAAGAAGAGTTTGTTGAGGGATTGTTGTGGGGATAATCTAGAAATGGTAATAGGAGGGAAGCAGAATTCCTATATCCTCTCTGGGAGTAGCTGCAGAAGACTGAAAATTACAAAGAGGTCATTGCATTGGATCATTGGTCCATCATGAGGTGTAAAAAGACTAGAAAGGGAGAAGAATCAAGTCACAAAGGTCTTTAAAATACAACAAGAAAACTTTGTATTGGAACATGGCATCTTCTCTAATGGTTTTTCCAACTCTCTTAGCATTGGTCATAACTAGTTATATTTTGCAGCTTGCTCATCTGGTGCCCCTTTCCCTGCTGAGAACATATGGGGAGGGCCTCCAACTGAGAGCATAGTTAGGATGGCATCCTGTTGAGATCACTATGTGGGCAGATGCAGCCAAAATGACCTGAGTCAGAGTTATTAGGTGGAGTGGAGAAGTAGAATTTTCTACTTATCTGTAATCATCAGCAGGGCTGCTTCTGGCCACTGAACTCCTCTATTATAGCTAGCTAGCAATGCCCCACTATCTCTTGTTTTTCCAACTGAAGTGATGCTGAAATCTGGATTGTCTAAGTGTAAACTAATTCCATAGCTAATCCCCTCTTCCTATTTCCCATACAATGTAATCCCAGACTTCAGCTCCTTCCTTATACCTGCTTATAAATCCTTCCCAGCTTTCATGGTCTTCAATTATCTTCACATCTCAGCTAAAGTTCGACCTTCTGATGCAAGACAACTTCTTAAATCTCAGTACTTTTCCTCTGAGATTATCTCCAATTTACCCTGTATATATCTTGTCTATATAATTGCCTGCATTAATGTCTCTCCCATTAGACTCTCAGGTCCTAGCTTGTTTTTGTTCTATCAGTGCTCAGCACAGTGTTTGGAACCTAGCTTGTTGACTTGACTTCCTCCTCTTTTGTGTCCTTGGAAAATCCTCTTCCAAAATTAAAACTTCCCTTCATTTTAGACCTCTTCCTCTCATACTGTTTCCATCTTTTGGTATACCACAGAGATGTGTCTTATGCCAACTGACACAACACCCCTGAACATCATTTCCAGGACTGACTGAAGCTTTTCTTATATTCCTTGGCACTGATCCCAGAGGAGGTATAATGATAATTCTTTCTAGAGAGTTGATTAATAATGATGCCTTTTGTGGTGAGTTCACTCTTCTCCTTTCTACAACTAAAACACCTTGATACTAACCCCAATTCTATCCTTTAGACAGTGATAAGTGATGAGAGAATCCTCATAAAGCCAACTTCACTATAGGTACCCTTGAAAGCATTCCCCCACACCTAATCTGGCTCATTATCCATACAACTACTTGTTTTTATTTCTCTTTAATTCTCAATCTCTCTTTTGGATTCCTTCCATATCAACCTACAAATACATTCAAAGTTGGATATGATGTTGCACACATGTAATCCCTTCTACTGGGAAGATTGAGACTAATGGATTTCTGGAGCATGGGAGCTCTAAGTTGTAGGTAAACTAATTAGATATTCACGCTAAGTCTAGTAGCAATATGATGAGCAAGGAGGGACAAGGATCCACCAGATTGCCTAAGGAGGGGCAAATCATCCTAGGTTAGAAATGTAGTAGGCCACGTATTTCTCTTTTTATTTATTTATTTTGAGTTTTACAATTTTTCTCCTAATCTTCCTTCCATCACCCCCCCCCACAGAAGGCAGTCTGACAGTCTTCACAATGGTCCCATGATATACATCAATCCAAGCTGAATATGATGAATGAGAAACCACATCCCTAAGGAAGAAAAATAAAGTATAAGAGATAGCAGAATTATATAGTAAGATAATGGGTTTTTTTACCCTAAAATAAAGGTAATAGTATTTGGTCCTTTTTTTCTCAAACTCCACAATTCTTTCTCTGGATTCAGATTGTATACTCCATTGCAGATACCCCAAAATTGTTCCTGGTTGTTGTGCTGAAGGGATTAGCAAGTCCTTCAAGGCTGACCATCACTCCTATGTTGCTGTTAGTAGGGTGTACAATTTTTTTCCGGTTCTGTTCATCTCTCTCATCATCAATTCATGCAAATCCTTCCAGGCTTCCCTGAACTCCAATCCCTCCTGGTTTCTTTTATTTTGAAATTGAACTTCAATTTATTATTATTACAATAATTTTGTTATGAATAAAAATAAACCCCCTTTCCCCCAAGAAAATGAAAAAACTCAAGAATAGTGAGAGAGAGAGAGAGAGAGAGAAGAAAATGTACTTCAGTCTGTGTTTGGATTCCAATGGCTCTGTCTCTGGTATGAGTTGCTTTCTGTATCATAAGTCCACCAGAGAAGTTGCTTCAATATTTTTCCCACAATTGCTATTACTAGGTATACCTCAATTCTATTCTTCCCCACTCTCATTTACTATATTATACCATAATATTCAGCTCCTTTCTGTGTCCTGTCTATATATACTCCTTCTAATAGTTCTTATAAATGAGAAAGTTCATATGAGTTATCAATATCTTCTTCCCATGCAGGAATACAAACAGTTCAATATCATTAAGTTCCTCATATTTAGTCCTTCTCATCCACCCCCTCTATGGTTCACCAAAGTCCTGTACTTGGAGATCAAACTTTCTGTTCAGCTCTGGTTGTTTCAATAGGAAAGTTTGAAAGTCCCCTGTTTCAATGAAAGTCCATCTTTTCCCCTGAAAGAGGATGTGAAGTTTTGCTGGGTAATTGATTCTTAGTTGTAAACTGAGATCTTTTGCCTTCTGGAATATTGTATTCCAATCCCTAAAATCCCTTAATGTGGATACTGCCAGATCTTGTGTAATCCCAACTATAGAGCCTCTGTAGTTTAATTGTTCGTTTCTGGCAGCATTTAGAATTTTCTCTTTGATTTGAGTGTTTTGGAAGTTGGCTTAATATTCCTGGAAGATTTTCTTTTGGGATCTCTTTCAGGAGGTGATTGGTGAATTCCTTCAATTTCTATTTTATCCTCTGCTTCTGCGATGTCAGGGCAATTTTGCTGTATTATTTCTTGAAAAATGAAGTCCAGGCTCTTCTGATCATGGCTTTCAGATACTCCAATAATTTTTAAATTCTTTCTTCTGGATCTGTTTTCAAGGTTGGTTGGTTTGCCAGTGAGATATTTTACATTTTTTTTCTAATTTTTGACTTTTTTGGAAGAGTTTTATTTCTTCCTGATTTTTTGCAAAGTCTTCAGTTTCCTTTATTTTCTTCAGAGAGCTTTTTTATCTCCTTTTCCAGCTGGCCAATTCTGCTTTTTAAAACATTCTTCTCCTCATTTGTCTTTTGTTTTTCTTTTTTCATTAGGCTTAAGCTGGTTTTTAACATATTATTTTCATCAGTATTTTTTTGTATTTCTTTCACCAAGTTGTTGATTTGGTTTTCATGTTTTAGCAGTATTGCTCTTAATCCTCCCAATTTTTCCTCCACCTCCCTAGATTGTTTTTCAAAGTCTTTTCTGAGCTCATCCCTAGTCTGAGTCCATTTTCTGTTTCTCTTGGAGGTTTTGGATACAGAAGTTTTGATTTTGTTGTCATCTCAGTATGTGTTTTGATCTTTCCTGGGACTAAAGTAATTCTCTATGGTCAGATTCTTCTTTTTCTATTGTTTACTCATTTCCTCTACCCAAGACAAATTTGCAGTACTTCCAAGGCTTTGGGTTTTTTTTAGGAGACACCACACTGAGACCTTCATTCCTCCAAGGTCTTATGCTCTCTTACCTGTGCTTTGATGTGTAGATGACCCCGTACTTCCCTCTGTCTTGGAGTTGTAAGGAGGAATCCTGCTTGGCTACTTAGTATGGAAGCCCAAACTGCAACCTGTATCTGAGTGTGGGCTAGCAGCAGACTCCTATCCCGAGGTAGAGTAGAGCAATCTCTGTAGTCTTCCCTGACCCGCTTACTGTCTGTGGGCTTTGCTTTGGGGATGCAGGCTGCTTTCTCCATATTCTTGCTGCAGATTCTGTGGCAGGTACCCCTCCCTCCACACTTATTCTGGTGTAGCAGAATTTTCTCTGCCCCTTCAAGCTGTTCAGGGCTATGTTGTAACTGGGGCTTTTTCCAACCCCTAATTTCAGTAAAATACACCTTTCAGGCAGAACCTCCAAGTTATCTTGGACTGGGAAAATGTATCACTCAGTCTTCCTGTGGGTTCTGCCCTTCTAAATTTTAGCTAGAGTCATAATTTGTTGGCTTTTATCTGTGCTTTTAACCTAAGGTCTAGACCTAGTCTCCCTTCCTTTTCTCTCTCTTAACTCTCATATTTGATAATCCTTATCATCAATTCTTTAAGACTTAATTATCATTTTCTAAGCAAATGACTTCTAAATTGATGTATTTACCATGAACACCTTCCAGAATGACTATTAAATATTCCAAACTAAGTATCACATTTCTACCTAAGTTTCATATGTACAAAGAAGAACTTATCATTTCCCACAAAATAATCTTGTCTTTTGAAACTTTTCACTTCTGTCTACCACTCTCTTTTTGTTCATTCATATTGAAACCTCAGCTTTAGCTGTAGTTTCTCACTCACACTCAATCCATATTTTCATGGTTTCTAAATCTTTTGATTTCTACCAGCATATTATTTTTATATATTTCCACTTCTCTTTATTCATACTTCTACTACTGTAGATCAGATACTCATTATCTCTCCCCTTGATTATTGCAAATCTATTGATTTGCGAGTCTCAAGTTTCTGTTCACCATAATCCACCTTCTACACAGCTTCCAAAGTAATTTTCCTAATACATTCATGAAGCTATTTTACCTTGTTACTCAATAAATAGCAATGGCTACCTATTATCTATTGAATAAAATAAAAACTCTGTTTTTCTACTTACTATGCCTGGAATATACTCTCTCCTTTCCCTCTTTGCTTAGAATTTTTAGTTTTCCTCATCTATCTATCTATCTATCCAGATACATATATATGTATGTATATGTATATATACTATATATGTAGTGTTCTTCATACATACACACAGACTCATAAACACATATATATATAATCACATACATACATGAATATTTATATAAAATATGAATATGGCATTTCTCTCAGAATAATGTGACATCATTATGTCTAGAAATGGTTGTGTTTACCAAAACTGACCATGTATTGGGGCACAAAAACCTATTAATCATATGCAGAAAGAGAAAACAATAAATACATACTTCTCAGTCCATGATGCAATAAAATTACATGCAATAAAGGTTCATAGAAAGATAAACCAAAAACTAATTGGAAATTAAATAACTTCATCTTGAACAATGGGTAGATCAAACAGCAAATAATAGAAATAGTCAATAATTATATCCAAGAAAACTATACTAATGAGACAATGCACCAAAATTTATGGGATGCAGCCAAGGCAGTAATGAGGGGAAACTTTATACCTCTAAATGCCTATATGAATAAAATACAGAGAGAGGAGATCAATGAATTGGGTATGCAACCAAAAAAGCTAGAAAACGAACCAATTAAATTTCCCCAATTAAAGAGCAAACTAGAAATTCTGAAAATCAAGGAGAAATTAATAAAATTGAAAGCAAGAAAACCATTGATCTCAAAAATAAAACTAATAGTTTTATGAAAAAGCCAACAAAACGACAAGCCATTGGTTAATCTGATTAAAAAAAGAAAGAAAGAAGATACCAGAATTTAAAATGGAAAGAGTGAACTAACAACCCATGAGGAAGAAATTAAAGAGATAACTCGGGGCTACTTTGCCAAACTGTATGCCAATAAATTTTATAACTTGAGTGAAATGGATAAATATTTACAAAAAATAAACTTCCTGGATTAAGAGAAGAAATAAATTACTTAAATAACCCCATTTCAGAAAAAAGAATTTGAAGAAACCATCAATAAACTCCATAAGCAAATGTCTCCAAGTCCAAATGGATTTAAACCTTTAAGGAACAATTAATTCCTATTCCACATAAATGATTTAAAAAATAAGAGTTCTGTCAAATTCCTTTTATGACACCAACATGGTGCTGATACTTGAACCAGAAAGACACAAAACAGACAAAGAAAGTTATAGATCAATCTCCCTAATGAATATTGATGCATAAGTATTAAATAAAATTTTACCAATGGGACTACAACAAGTTATTACTGGGATAATACACTATAATCAGGTAGGATTTATACCAGGTAAGCAGAGATGGTTCAATATTAGGAATACACTCAAGATAATTGAACATATCAAACACAAAACCAACAGAAATCAAAAGATTATCTCAATATATGCTAAAAAAGTCTTTGATAAATACAACATCCATTCCTATTAAAAACACTAGATAATTTAGGAATAAATGGAGGTTTCCTTAAAATAATAAATTGTATCTATTTAAAATCATCAACAGATATTATATGGAATGGGAATAAACTCAGATCATTTCCAATAAAATCAGGGATGAAACAAGGATGCTCATTATCACAATTACTATACAAAATAATATTAGAAATGCTAGCTATAACAATAAGAGAAGAAAAGGAAATTGAAGGAATAAAGTCAGATCTAAATAATTGGTAACATGTCAATTGCTATGGTGAGGACGAGCTAATATAATGAAAATGGAAATTCTTTTTTTTTTCTTTTTTTTCAGGTATTTTTTTTGCAAGGCAAATGGGGTTAAGTGTCTTGCCCAAGGCCACACAGCTAGGTAATTATTAAGTGTCTGAGAACGTATTTGAACCCAGGTACTCCTGACTCCAGGGCCTGTGCTTTACTCATTATGCCACCTAGCCACCCCCGAAACTGGAAATTCTACCCAAATTAAATTACTTATTCAGTACCATACCAATAAAACTACCAAATAACTACTTTACTATGCATGAAAGGATAGAAACAAAATTGATCTGGAGCAACAAAAGGTCAAGAATAGCAAAGGAACTGATGGAAAAAAATGTAAGGAAAGATGGCCTAGCTCTACCAGATCGAAAGTTACACGATAAAGTGGCAGTCATAAAAACTGCTTTCCAATGATATTAAAATGGCTATATCCCTACCTGGGAGAAATATTCTCAAAACTCTTGAGAATTGCAGCTCTATTAGAGACAATATCCTAGGCAGAAATAATGGACACTCATTACTTGACTGTGACTCAGAAAGAATGATTTAAAAACAGTATCTCCTCAAAAAGGGGCAGGCAGTAAAGAGATGGGAGGATGAAGGAGATTGAATGGAGTAAATCATATTACATGAGGGGGTACAAAGGACCTATTACAATAAAGGGGAAGAAGAGAGGAGGTGAAAACCAAATGAATCTTACTTGTTTCAGCTGTAGCTCAAAGAAAGATTAACATACACACACTCAGTTAAGTTAAAAAACTTACCTACCTTTAAAATGTCAAGAGGGGATAAGGGAGGATGAAAAAAAAGGGGAACTAACTGAAGGAAGGAAAGGAAGAAGGGGGAAAGGGGAAAGAGGAAAGATAGTGGGGTTGGATATAAAGGGAAAAACACTGAAGAAGAAGGTGGTATTCAGAAATGAAATACTGGGAAATATGGACAAAGTGAAAAAGGGGAAAAATACAAAGAGAGTGAAGATAGAATGGGAGGGGTAATAAAAATTTGTTAATTATAACTTTGAATGTGAATGGGATGAACTCTCCCTTAAAATGTAAGCAAATATCAGAGTGGATTAAAAACCTTAAAAACCAGAATCCTACAATATGCTGCTTACAAATAATGCATTTGAAGCAGAGAGAGATACATAAAGAGTAAAGGTAAAAGGTTGGAACAAAATATATTTTGCTTCAGCTGAAGTGAAAAAAAGCAGGGGTAGCAATCCTTATCTCAGATAAAGCAGCTGCAAAAATAGATAGCATTAAAAGACATAAGAAAGAAAACTATATCCTCCTAAAAGGTACCATAGACAATAAAGTAATTTCAATACTGAATATATATGCACCCAGTTGGATAGCATCCAAATTCTTAGAGGAGAAGCTGAATGAGTTACAGGGATAATACCCCATAATCAGCAAAACTCTACTGGTGGGAGATCTCAACCTCCCTCTCTCAGATTTAGATAAACCTAATCATAAAATAAACATGAAAGTACTTAAGGAGGTAAATGGATTGATAGACATATGGAGAAAATTGAATGGGGATAGAAAGGAATATGCTTGTTTTTCTGCAGTACATGGCACTTACACAAAAATTCACCATGTACTTGGTCATAAAAATGTAATAGTAAATTGGAGGAAGGCAGAAATAGTGAATATATCTTTCTCATATCATAATGCAAAGGAGAGGATAGAGGAATTCCCAATAAGATCAGGAGTGAAACAAGGGTGCCCATTATCACCACTACTATTCAATATTGTATTAGAAATGTTAGCATCAGCAATTAGAGAAGAAAAAGAAATTAAAGGAATTAGAATTGGGAAGGAAGAGACAAAACTCTCACTCTTTGCAGATGACATGATGGTCTACCTAGAGAATCACAAGAAATCATCTAAAAAACTACTGGAAACAATTATCAATTTTAACAAAGTTGCAGGTAATAAAATAAACCATCATAAATCCTCAACTTTCCTATATATGTCTAGCAAGAAACAGCAGGAAGAGCTAGAAAGAGAAATCCCATTCAAAGTAACCTCAGACAATATAAAATATTTGGCAGTCTATTTGCCAAAACAGACTCAGAATCTTTTTGAAAACAATTATAAAACACTTCTCACACAAATTAAGGTAGATTTAAATAACTGGGCAAATATCAACTGCTCATGGATAGGTAGAGCTAATATAATAAACATGACAATTCTACCAAAACTATACTATCTGTTTAGTACCCTACCAATCAAAATTCCAAAAAATTACTTTAATGAGTTAGAAAAAATTGTAAGTAATTTCATATGGAGAAATAAAAAGTCAAGAATTGCCAGGAGCCTAATGAAAAAAAATGCAAAAGAAGGTGGCTTAGCCCTACCCAATCTAAAATTATATTATAAAGCATCAGTTATCAAAACTGTTTGGTATTGGCTAAGAAATAAAATGGTGGAACAGTGGAATAGACTAGGTGTAAAAGCGGGAGAGGGTTATAGTAATCTGCTGTTCTATAAACCCAAAGAGTCAGGCCACCTGGATAAAAACTCCCTCTTTGATAAAAATTGCTGGGAGAATTGGAAGTTAGTATGGAAGAAACTTAGATTAGACCAACACCTCACACCCTTTACCAAGATAAGATCCAAATGGTTACAGGACATAGACATAAAAAAAACCAATACTATAAGCAAATTAGAAGATCAAGGACTAGTCTACCTGTCAGATCTATGGAAAGGGGAACAGTTTATGACTAAGGAAGAGTTGGAGAACATCACCAAAAACCAATTAGATGATTTCAATTACATTAAATTAAAAAGCTTTTCCACAGATAAAACCAATGTAACCAAGATCAAAATAAATGTAGTAAATTGGGAAACAATTTTTACAACTAATGATTCTGACAAAGGACTCATTTCTAAAATATTCAGAGAACTGAGTCATATTTTTAAAACAAAAAGCCATTCCCCAATTGACAAATGGTCAAAGGATATGCAAAGACAATTTACAGATGAGGAGCTCAAAGTAATCTATAGCCATATGAAAAAATGCTCTAAATCATTAATTATTAGAGAAATGCAAATTAAAGCTTCTCTGAGGTACCACCTCACACCTCTCAGATTGGCCAGTATGACCAGGAAGGATAATGATCATTGTTGGAAGGGATGTGGGAAATCTGGGACACTATTACACTGTTGGTGGAGCTGTGAACTCATCCAGTCTTTCTGGAGAGCTATTTGTAACTATGCCCAAAGGGCAACAAAAATGTGCATACCCTTTGACCCAGCAATACCACTACTGGGTCTATACCCTGAAGAGATGAGGATAAAGTGTAAAAACATTACTTGTACAACAAATATTTATAGCCAGCCCTGTTTGTGGTGGCAAAGAATTGGAAATCCAGTAAATGTCCTTCAATTGGGGAATGGCTTAGCAAACTGTGGTATATGTATGTCATGGAACACTATTGTTCTATTAGAAACCAGGAGGGATGGGATTTCAGGGAAACCTGGAGGGATCTGCATGAACTGATGCTGAGTGAGATGAGCAGAACCAGAAAAACACTGTACACCCTAACACCAACATGGGAGTGATGTTCAACCTTGAAGGACTTGCATATTCCATCAGTTCAACAATCGATGAACAATTTTGGGCTGTCTGCAAAGGAGAGTACCATCTGTATCCAGATAAGGAGCTGTGGAGTTTGAACAAAGTGCAAGGACTATTCCTTTTAATTTAGAAAAAAAAACAGGTAGCTTATTGTCTGATCTTGTTACCTCTTAGAATTCTCTTCTCTTTAAGGACATGATTTCTCTCTCATCACACCCAATTTGGATCAAGGTACAACATGGAAACCAAGTAAAGACTGACAGAGTGCTTTCTGTGGGGGTGGGAAGCAAGATTGGGGGGAAAATGTAAAACTCAAATAATATCTTTAATAAAAATAAATTTAAATTAATAAAAGAAGTTATAGCAATAAAAATAATAAAAGTATTCATAACCACCTCCCCCCAAAAAAAATAAATGATGAGCTCTATGATCTTAGAAAAGCATAGACAGACTTGCATGGAGTAATGAAGAGAGAAATGAGCTGAGTCAAGAGGATGTCATATTTAGCAACTTTTAGGTACTATATTATAAATACTCAAATTAACTATGAAATATGAAGGAAAAGAAAAAAAATTTAAATAATGAATTGATAAGTGGGAATATATTGAATATTTTATAGATATACATATATATTTATGTCTAATGTTTAATATTTATGTCTAATAGTAGCTATCTCTAAGGGAGCAAGGAAAGAAAGAATAAATTTATAATTATCATATAAATTTAATTATATTTAAATCACATATATCATATACATTTATAATATAAATCCATATATATAATGTAAAAATTTAATTAATATATAATTATATTATATATTAAAGGAATTACAAGTTATACATAATAGATTTGCAGTTCCATATATAATCATCTGTTTATTTATATTAATTATTAAATATTTTATTCCATAAATAACAAATAAAATTAATATAAAAAGAAAAGAACTTTTTAGAGAAATATGGATAGATATGATAATAAATTGTTGTACAAGAGCAGATTTAGAGGTAAAAACTAAAAGACCCTCAGATTTATTTAGCTCTTTACAATGTGGCAAGTGCTTCACAATTATTGTTTCATTTGATCCTTACAACACACCTAGGAAGGAGCTATTATTATCATCATTTTTTCAGATAAGGAAACTAAGGTAATGGAATTTAAATGACCTGGTGAGGGTCATGCAGCAAGTAAGTGCCTGAGCCTGAATTTAATTTAGGTTCTCCTGACTCCAAATCTTGATCTCTATCTATTACATCACTTAGCTGCCAGGTGAAAGTTGAAGAAAAGTCAAATGGAAATTGTCTTTCTGAGATCTGAAGGAATAAATACCTATAGCTAAAGGGCATTCATTGTAATATTATTCCTCTCCACCCCTATCAGTCTGAAAACTCGTGATGGGACACTAAAGTCCCCTTCAAGTTGAGGGAAAATATAACTTGGAGTTGATTTCTGGGATTCTTTGTTTCTCTAAAATAGTGTGGAACCTTTCTCAATCTGTTCTTTTAGAAGGATTTTGTTATTAGATACAACAGGCAAATATGTATTAGGAAATAATATTGAAAGAGAAAAAAAGATAGCATTATAGTAGTCTATCAGTTATCCTGGTTCTTCCATTTACATATGCTGGAAACTAGGTCTCAATCTCTACTTCATTTCTCCTCTTTATTTTCATCTTTTACTTTTCTTCAGATTTTCTGGTGTTGAGTATTTAGTACATTTAAGGGTTACAAAGTACTTTACTCACAATACCCCTGTGTAGTTGGTGGTAGAAATATTACTATTTCCATTTTTTGTGTGAGGAGATTGAGGTTTAGAAAGGTCAATTTACCTGAGATTCAATAGCTAGGAAATTTCATAGGAAATATACAGACAGGATCTGACTACACGGTTGATTTCAAATCCAGGTCTCTTCTCACTATACCAAAGCTACCTTTCACACTGCCTAAAGCTTATATTCCTTTTTTAGTAACTCAAATTAAAGATTTCTTCAGTTCCTTTCTGTCTTTCCTTGTAACCAGAAAGTGAAGGTTACTGAACGAGCAATGGGGTTGGACAATAGGTGTAAATTGGATCTGGGCAAGCCCTAACAGAAGTAATTTACATCTCAGAGGGTCACCCCAACAGGTAGTCTCCATATTAAACCTTCCCCCTGAAGAAAGAAATGGGGTCATCTTAGATGTTTTTCCCCCACATGGATAAACATTGAAATTAAAGTTTCAGTTACATTTTACTCTTTGCACTTGCTTTCAATTCTGACTAGATAAAGAAAACCAACAGAAAAAAAAAACAGAAAGAAAAAAACAAAAACAAAAAGATTCATACTCATCTATTCTAATGATCTGATTTTAAATTTGTATACTTAAGGAGAATCACTAGGATATAGAAAACAAAAGGATATTTTTTAACTGAAGTCACATCTAACTTTATAGGTCATAAAAAAAAGCAAAAGCAAATTATCAAAATATTTTAAGAAATATCTTAAAAACACATAAACATGCATGCATATACATAAATAACACACATACATACACACAAAAATATACATAAATACAAATACATATACAAAAATATACATACACATATGCAAGCACACATATATTTGTGTAACATTATTTTGCTATGGTCATTATTTTCAGACAGTTATTCGTTAAGTGTGATTGTGTAGGACAAGAAAGGTCTTGATACCTGAGACAACTTTGAACACAGAGTTTATCAGAGGTAAAATTGTGTTCATTAGAAATAAGTTTCCCCCCCCTTTTTTTTCTTACCCCTTTCTGGACCTGTCTAGTGGGGTAAACCTGATTCAGACCAGTTTCCTGGTAGTTTAGGTTCTATACTGAAACAAAATGAAATACTGACAGACCATTCAAGAGTCAAGTGGAGTTGATATTCTTAGGAAAAAGTTATTCAGTCTAGGTATGAATTGAAAACATCCAACCCAACATTGATTCAACTGATTGAAGTCTCCCATGAGATCCTCTTGTTTATTTTTATTTAATTTATTATTTTATTTAACTCAGGTGATCAAGAAGTGAAGTCAGCAGTTTGAGTCTCCTGAGCCAATTAAGTGAGGTTCCAACACTTTTATCTTGCATGGGGGTCAAAGATAGGATATTGCACTCACCACAACCCCTTAGCTATTTTGTTGTCCCTTTCTAGATAGCATTTGTTAAATGCTTTGTATTTATTGGAAACAATGCTTACATGGTATGAAGACAAACACCAGTAGAAAGAGAGACAGTTCTTGCCTGGAGTAGCTTAAATTCTAATAGGGCAGATAACATAAAAGGAAGATGAAAAAGGATTGAGGACAGAGACAGTTTGCAAGGGGGATCAAGTAGAGAAGCCATAATTAGCCAGGGTGCTTCTGTTAATTGGATGTTCTAGGAGGCTGAAGAAGTTTACAGAATGGAGGGCACTTCCACTGTGTGAATTCCAAGGCTAGAGTGAAGCTTCAGGATAAAAGGTTTCTGTAATATGGAGGAAAAATCCAGAATATAGTTTGGATAAAAAATAGTCCTTTAGAGCAAATCTTTTTTTTGAATAAATAAGATGGCATTTTCCTTAGGGGCATGGGAGAGGAGAGGAAGAAAGGAAGGGTGCCAAGTCAATCACTTCAGAAGATAGGGAAGACAAACATCTAAATAAGACTAATTACCTTTGTCCCAAGTTTGATTTCTACTCTTAAAGTATTCCAGTCTTTCCCCTCTCTCCCTCCTCAAAAAAGACCTTATCTTTAGTGTTAAACACTTTGTTAAACACTAGTCTAGAAAGGGTTTTAGACCAGAGAAATGGTGATTTCTTAATAATTTCTTTCTACCAGGTATATGTTGGTTTCTAGTTGTCCCATCTCTCCTTACACAAGGAGAAAAGAGATATATCATCAACACATCTATAATGAATTATCAAACTTTTTAAAAACATCCATTTTAAAAGAAGAAAGAAGCCATTCTTAATAGAAATTTTCATTTCTAGAATTTCAGACATTAATGACAGATAAATATAGGAAACATTTGAGAATCATAATCTTTTGGTTCATTTGCCCATTCAATCACTCACTCATTCATTCATTCATTCAAAAAATCATTTATTAAGTATCTGTTATGTGCCACATATGTTGCTAGGTTATGAAGATGCAAAAACATAAAAGAAATATTACTTTCTGAGCAGGGACTTAGTTACCTTTAAGTCAAATATACCACCATACATAAAATCTAATGGAAATAAAACAGATGAAATTAATTTTAAAGTTGATTTTATGTTTTTCTTTACAAAATTTTTGTCATAACTGCTCAAATGGCCACCAAATAGATGAGAAGTTTTCCTTTGATTTGGGAATAATGAACAAAAAGTTATACACAGAAAAGTGATAAAAGATGTTAATAGAATAATCAACTAAATAATCAACTACAAAACTGACCAGAAATGACCATTCATATTTATTTCACATACTTGTGTTGAACTTTGCAGTTTGTAAATTGAATTCTTAAATATCACTGGACATTCACGACAGTCTTGTGAATTATGGCAGGAATTATTGTTCCTTAATTATTAGGACTGCAAGATGCAGAAGTGCTTTGTCCTAAGTCACATAATTAATTACAATAATAATTAAATTTTATATAATGATCCTCTCAACCACTGTGTAAAATATATTTTATTAATACTTTGATTTTACAGGTAAGAAAATATAGGGAATAAAGGAAAATGATTTGCCCTTGGCCACACAACTTCTCAAAAGGAAGATTTGTACTCGTGTTCCTTACTACAAATCCATCTCTTTATTCATGATACTATCTTGGATATCCTTCAATTGAACCTACTCCTTCAATCTTTATGTCTAATACCATAATATATATATATATATATATATATATATATATATATATATATATATATATATATATATATACATATATATATATATATATACACACACACACACACATATATGAAGTCTTTTCCAAAAAATTAGAATTGTCAGGTTTGGTCATTTTGGTCATTTTCCACTGTGTCAAATTCTGTTTGATCCCTTTTAGGGTTTTCCTGGGAAAAAATACTGTACTGGTTTGTCATTTCCTTCTTCAACTTATTTTACAGATGAGAAAATGGAGACAAATAGGGCTGAGTGACTTTTCCAGGGTCAGGTCTTCCTGATTCCAATCCAGTTTATATCCACTGCACGAGAGAAATCAACTATAAAAATGTTGTTATTAAAAATAACTGTTTAGAGGCCCCAAACCAAGAGCTCTTTCCCTAGGAAGAGGGCAGGAGGAATGCCCAGGCTTGTCTCACACCAATTTCACCCAACACTATGCCCAAGATTCAAAAGCAAAAGACCCACAACCAATCTTTTTCTTTTTGTGATGAATTTGTCTACCAAGTGGGAGGGTTTGGGGAGGGAATGGGGAGATCAGGGAAAGTTCATGTTTTCCAGATTGGGGAGTGATGTTGAAACACAGACATACATGCAAGAAAAAAAATAAACATTTTTTTTTTCATTTCAAATAAAAACTTTTAAAAAAGTATAAAATAAAATGTTTTTGCTAGTGAAATGAGATGATAGAACCAGACGAGAATGAGAATAAAATTGGGCTAAGTGGAATTAAAAAAAAAGATAGTTAACTTTTAAAGGAAGCAAATCAACTTTACAAAAGTCTCAAAATTTGAAGAGGAAAAAAAGGAAATTGATGGAGAAAATAGAATCCAGGTTTTCCAGAGGTCTCTATGAACAATGTCCATTTTCAAGGTTTCTATTATAGTTCCCTCCTCTGATATAACCTAAATTCTCCAAAAGTACCTACCTTTTCCCTGAAGCTAAACTTCAGTGGCAACCCATATGTCTTCCAACAAGAAAACAACAATGTTAAAGGGATTAATTGAGTATTGATTCCCTGGGCAATTTTACTTGGAGTAATCTCAAATTCCTTGAGCCCCAGTTCTTTTTATTTTCCCCTTTCCTTCATTGAATGGGGAAAAAATAAACACCATCACAGGTTTTATCATGCTCTTTGGTGGAAGAGGTTGGGGAATTATTTCTTTGTGAAAATAATTCATTTGTAATTTCAATATGATCTTTTTAAAAACAACTAAAGGGAAATGTCAGGGAGATGGTTTGTATGCTAGGCTGATAAACATTATATATCTCTACCTCAAAAGATGAAAAAAACTGAATTGGTATTGGCATTATCTATTTATAGATGTTTGTGAATGTGAAAACAGGAGAGGAGAGTGCTATAAATATTGAGAGATTCACTACATTAAGGGATCAAAAATGCTAAACAAAAAGAGCTCTTCCCTGAATTACTTAGGAACCAGGTCACTTAGAAGATGGTTAAAATATTCAAAAAGAAACTTTACCAAAAGCCTCTTTTTCTTATAAACTTGTGTGATAACCAGGGATAAGTACTGTGCCTTTCTGTTCCAGTGGGTAAATATTTTTCTGTTAAGAGAATTCTTAGTATGGGAATTCAAAGTTTGCCTGGGATTATCAGGCAAACTGGAGGAGAGAAGGCCACCAATTGGAATAATGTAGACTCCAAGAGAAAAAGATGATTTTGGGTAACTATTTGAGGAAAGTAGTATTTTTGATCTGGTGTAAAGATAATTGTGATCATGAAAAATTTAATTATGAATTCTCAGAAACAAGCACATCTAAAATGCCTGAGAATTCTAATAGTTGGCACTTAATCTTATTCTCATAACAGCTCTGGAACATAAGTGTTATGACTATCTCTATTATATAGATGAGGAAACTGAGGCTGAGATGTTTTATGGCTTACTATGGGTCACACATCAAATATGTATCTGATGTAGAATTTGAATCATCTTCCCAAATTCAGGTCCACTGTTGTATTACCTAGGTATCAATTTAATATAGATTTTTTTTTCCTGGAACTGTTACTGGCATTTTAAACCCCCTTAGATTCACAACTGACCAATAGATTTCTAAATATTTCCTAGTAACATATTTGATTTTTTAATTTAGCCTTAGAGTTTGTAAAAAGTTTGCATATTTTGAATATATTTATGCATATCTATATAAACTTTTGTTTCTGTGTTTACAGAAGAAAGTATACATATATCCATATGTGATTATACATATAGTAGCTATATAGATGTGGATTTACACATACATATATACATATGTATGTATATATACATCCATGTGTTTGTGTGCATAAAAATTTGTATATATTCAAATAGATCCCTATAGCTACCTATCAATCTGTTACCTCTCATTTCGACTGTTACAAGAAACATCTGGTTGTTCTCCCTGTCTCAAATTTCTGCCTATTTCAAACCAACCTTCATTAAGGTATTACAGTTTTTGTTTTCTAATATAGATGTATTGTACCATTGTCACTCTACCCTCCCTAACCAGTCAATCATTTCCAATCCTTTCCCAGCTCCTCCCAGTCTTATATCTAAGATCAAATATAAACTTATTTAGCATTTAGAGCTCTTAATTTGGTACCTTCCAGCCTTTCCTTCTTACACTCTACTTTCTTTCACCAACTATATATTCAAATAAGACTTTGATATTATTTAAACATTATATCGGATCTCCACTATCTCCATGCCTTGAATGTTCTCTTCCTTCGCCTCCGTCTCTCTGCTCCCTTCTCATCTTTCAAGATGCAACTCCTATTTCAGCCTCTGGAGGAACATTTCTCATTTCTTTTAGTTGCTGCTTGTCTCCTTCTCTGAGATTACCACTCATTTACATAACTTTTACGCAAATAATTATTTGCATGATCTCTCCCCATTACAATGTAAATTTTTTAATAGCAAAGGCTATTTTTACTTTCTCTTTGTACCTCCTGCACTTTGCACAAAGACTGGCATATGGTAGACAATAATGCTGCTAGCTGTTGAATTTCTTGAAGCTCTTTTCCTTATATTGATGATATTCCACCCTCAAAGTCCAAATGAATCCTCATTTTTAATAAGAAAGGGTGTTTAATCAAAACAAATCAATACACTGGTCACATCTGACAACATAGCCTGTCCAGAAAGCCTGGCATTTCTCTCTAGGAAAGAATTGGGGAATACTTGACTATCCATCTTCTGAAGTAATGGTTGGCCATGACATTGAGCAGCATTCTAGTGTCTTTCAATATATTTTCCTTTATAGAATTAGGTTTATTGCATGAAGTTTACTTCTACTTATAAATTAGGATTTTTTTTTGATCACTATCAACCGCTTTTCCCAAAGACCTAAACCTGATCTGATGTACTTAAATAATTATTATAGTAATAATATTATGAAATGGTTTTCTCAGGGAAATTACTCCAAAAAAAGTGACTTTCTGTGCTGTTTCCATTATTTGATGTCCAAACAATTGATTGAAAAAAGTGAAAAATTCAGCTCAACCAGTTTTTTGCTTTGTTAGGTTTTTGCAAGGCAAATGGGGTTAAGTGGCTTGCTCAAGGCCACACAGCTAGGTAATTATTAAGTGTCTGAGGCTGGATTTGAACCCAGGTACTCCTGGGTCGGTGCTTTAACCACTGTGTCACCCAGTCACCCCTCAACCAGTTTTTTGATGTTGGTCTAGATAGAAAAAATTTCCCCCCTTCCAAAATACTTGCTCCTCCTTTACTTACATTTCTGACAAAACAAAGCAGAATAAAATTTACTTTGTTTCTGTTGTATTTATAGAATGCCTAATTAAATCTAGCTTTGAAATAAATAATAAAATGAAAGATGATTATGGGCTTAATTAAAATGAGAAGAAGCAAAATGAATCAGTTGATTTTCATTAAGAGATAGTTATAGTGTTCTCATGTTTCTAAGATCATCCTTTTCTTTTTCCTAGGAAGTGTTTTCAGGATGCAAATGATTGATATGATGTTATAGAAAGCTTTTAATTGGGTATCCTGCATGTTAATTACTGCTTAGACCCTAAAACAAATCATTGTTTAAAGGATTTTAAATCCCCACTGTATCTTGAATACAGACAAGGCAAAATAATATGATGAAACAAAAGTTGAATTTAGAATCAAAATTTGAATCTTAGTTCTCATACTTGCTACATGTGTGATCTTGGATAAGGCATTTAACATATCTGTACCTTAGTATTTTCACTTAAAAAAGGAGGTAATTAGACTAGATACTCACACAAAATTTCTATGCATTCAATGATCCTACAGATTCCCATTTTCTTAGAAGCCTTGTATAGCTCCTTTCTGTTTTTGAGTCTTTCATTTTTCCTTCTGTAAGCATCACAGAAATTTGATAACCAGGATTTGCTTATTTTTTCCTCACTCTACATTACAGGTTTTCAATGTGCCCCATGTATCTCTCTTTTCATTTTGTTCAATAAACTTGTGTAGCTAAGTAGTAAAGCAATTGCCAATGAAAAACAAATGATTTGAATGCCACTCTCCTTGCACATGTCTTCCCTGAGAGGAGAAATGCTTTTAAACACTAATGAGAATTTTATTGCTAGAGGTAATTTGAAGCTATATAGATATGAAGATATAGATACCTATATCTATCTATCTATCTATCTATCTATCTATCTATCTATCTATCTGTTACCTCTCATTTGGACTGTTACAAGAAATATGGCCATGATCTGTGATATGAAAATAGTTTCAGTAGGTATTCCAAATATGATTATTAATATTTTAAACAATGTATTTAGCTATAGATGTCATTATCAATTTCCTGAGACATTTTATGTTTTATTTTATTTTTGTGGTTTATTGTTTTCTTTTGTCTAAGGCTGGCTCCCCTGGTTGATGGAAAACTGTCTACATAGAGCTTGCCAAATTTTCTATTTATGGTGTATATTGAGGTCAAGTCTCTCTAGTTACTCATTTAGATAAGCCTGTTGGGAGTGGCCTTGATCCCAGTTGACTTTTATGACTGTCAGAAAATATGCTGAGATGTCAGTATTCCTGTGTTTCTAAATATGAATAAAGGATGAAAGAAACAGAGAGAACATTAGACTATAAACACTGCCCTCCAGGTACAGCTCACATTATTGCATTCAAGATTTAGTATTCCGCATTTATTGTGCAGGGATTTCTATACTGCATACAGCAAATAAGTTGAAATGGAACAATTTTAGCCAAAATGCATCTTTAATTTGGAATTTTCAAGTCATTGATTTTCCTATTCTCAAGCATATTTAGTATGAACATATATTTTTCTATATATTTATGTAGATATATACATACATGCACATGTATATATGTGTGTATATTTATTTTTGTTCTGTTGTTTCAGTCCTGTCTGACCCCTTTCGAACCCATTTGAGGTATTCCTGCCAAAGATAAAAGATACTAGAGTGGTTTGCTATTCCTTTTCCAGTTGATTATAAAGTTGATTATATATATATATATATAATGCATACAATTTCACATATATGTATATTATAGATCAGTGAATTCTATTATCATCATATTCCTCAATTTTGAAGATGATTTTAACTGTAGGGATGTATAATTATATATCTATATAAAAATTCAATGAAAAAATAAAAGTTTTATGTTTGTGAAGAAATCTGTTCAAGTAAGTGATTTTCCCACTCCTATTTTATTTCTAGGAGCTCTTTATCATTATAGATTAAATTCCAAATTAATTGTGTTTCATGACATATCACATGCCATATTAAGTTATCTCAAGTAATATATAGATATCCTCAAGAAATCTCAAAGCAAAATTTATTTAAATTCGTTTAAACTTTAATACACACATATTCATCCACATATACACATATATAGAAGATACATGTATCTTCCATATATGTATACATGTGTATATATACACATACATCAAGGTCACATTGTATTTACTCCATCATTAGAGCTAGCATAATACTTCAACAAAAACACAATTTGTATAGCATAGAAATGCTTGGTATTGCATATAAAATATTTAATAATCATGGAGATAAATGATGAGCAATTGATTAATGAATATAAAAAGTAAGTATTAATTACATACTGTGTGCAAGCACTTTGCCAAACATTTGTATTACTTAAAAAACCCTACAAGAAACTACAAGAAGAGATAGTAAAAGAAATCCTATTTAAAATAACTCTAGAAAATATACAAATAAAAGCCAATTTAAATAATTGGAGAAATACTACTTGTTCATTGGTAGGCAGGGACAATACAATAAAAATGAACATTTTATCTATTCTAATTTATATAATTTCTTCTATCCCAATTTAATTACCCAAAATATTTTACTAAATTAGAGAAAAATAACAAAATTCATTTGGAAAAAACAAAATAAAAACAATATTAATTAACTTAATTAATGACACCACAATATTGAGGAAGGAGACTTAGCAGTACCAGATCATAAAATATAAGACAGTATTGTTCAAAGTTATCTAGTACTCCCTAAGAAATAGAAAGGTAGATCAAAAGAACAGTGTAGGTAGACAATTTAATGCAATAAATAAATATGAAAGTCTTTTATTTGTTAAATATGTAGACATAACACTTTACAGTCAGAATTCATTATTTGGTAAAAATTGTTGAGAAAACTAGAAAGCAATATGGCAAAAGTTCAGCACTGACCAATAACATATACCATACATAAAGATAAGGACAAATGGATACACAACCTAGATATAAAGGAAGATATTAGAAAAAAATGTGAAAAACATGGAACTTATTATTCATCAGACATATAGACAGGAAAGCATATTATGAGTAAACAAGAAATAAAGAACAGAGTGAGGTTTAAAATGAGTAATTTTGAATGCATTAAATTTAAAAATAGTTTTTGTACAAATAAAATAAATGTAGCCAGAATCATAAGGGAAATAGAAAAGTGTGTATGTGGGGGAATTTATACACATTTGTAAGAGTAAGATCTTATATCTAAAGCCTGTAAAGAATTTTATAAAAATCTGTAAAAATACAAATCACTCTCTGATTAATATATGGAAACAAGGATATAAACAGGAAGTTTTTATACAAAGAAATCAAGACTAATAGCCATTAGAAAAAATTCTATGTCATTATGAATAATGGAAATGAAAAAGTAATAAATAATAAATTTGAGATACCATTTTATATATATTTCACATTTTTTCTTTTTTAAAAAAATTATCTATTTATTTTGAATTTTATAAATTTCCCCCAATCTTGCTTCCCTGCCCCGACATGACCTACAGAAGGCAGTCTTTTAGACATTTTTTCTATGATATAGATTGATCTCAGTTGAATGTGATGAGAGAATAATCATATCCTTAAGGAGAAGAATAAAGTATGAGATAGCAAAATTACATAATAAGATAATGGGTCTTTTTTAGTTTAAAGATAACAGTCTTTGTACTGTGTTCAAAGTCCAAAGTCTACAATTCTTTCTCTGGATACATATGGTATTCTTCATCACAGATAGCCAAGAACTGTGCCTGATTGCTACACGATGGGTTGAACAAGTCCATTAGGGTTGATCATCAGACCCATGTTGTTGTTAGGGTATGCAATGTTCTTTTGGTTCTACTCATCTTACTCAAAATGAGTTCATAAAAATCCTTCCATGCTCCTCTGAATTCTCATCCCTCTTGGTTTCTAATAGAATATTAGTATTCCATCACATACATATGTCACAGTTTATTAAACCATTCCCCAATTGATGGCCATTCACTTAATTTCCAATTCTTTGCCACCACAAACAGGGCTGCCATTAATATTTTTGTACAGGTGATGTTTTTAACCTTTTATCATAATCTCTCCAGGGTAGAGACCCAGTAGTGGTATTTCTGGATCAAAGAATATGCAAAGAATATTTTTGCTGCCCTTTGAGTGTAATTCCAAATTGCTCTCCAGAAAGGTTGGATGAGTTCACTGCTCCACCAGCAATGTATTAGTGTCCCGGATTCCCCATATCCATTCCAACATTGATCATTGTCCTTGCTGGTCATATTGGCCAATCTGAGAGGTATGAGGTGATATGTCTGGGATGAATTAATTTGAATTTCTCTAATTAGTAATGATTTAGAGCAATTTTTCAGATGACTATGGATCACTTTGATTTTTCTCATCTGTAAGTTGCCTTTACATATCCTCTGACCATTTGTCAATTGGATAATGGCTTGTTTTTTAAACAAATTTGACTCAGTTGTCTGTATATTTTAGAAATGATTTCTTTGTCAGAAGTATCAGTTTTATAAATTTTTCCCACTTTACATTTCTTTTGTTATATTATTATTATTATTATTAATTGTTACAGTGGTTTTGTCTGTGCAAAAGCTTTTCAATTTAATGTAATTGAAATTATCTAGTTTGTTTTTCATTATGTTCTCCATCTCTTCCTTGGTCATAAAGTGCTTTCCTTTCCATAGATCTGACAGGTAAACTATTCCCTGATGTCCTAGTTTGCTTATAATATTATTTTTGATGTCTAAATGCTGTATCCATTTTTATCTTATTTTGGTGTAGGGTGTGAGGTGTTGCCAAATCCAAGTTTCTGCCATACTACATTCCAATTTTCCCCAACAGTTTTTGTCAGATGGAGAGTTTTTATCTCAATAGCTGGTGTCTTTGGGTTCATCAAACAGTAGATTACAATAATCATTTCATGCTACTGAACCTAATCTATTCCAGAGATCCACCACTCTATTTCTTAGCCAATACCAGGCAGTTTTGATGACTGATGCTTTATAAAATAATTTTATATCTGGTGAGTCTAAACAACCTTCTTTTGCACTTTTTTTCATTAAATCCCTGGAAATTCTCAACTTTATATTATTCTAAATGAATTTACTTAGAATTTTTTCTAACTTAATAAAGTTTTTTTGGAATTTTGATTAGTAGGACATTGAATAAGTAGTTTAATTTAGGTAGAATTATCATATTTATTATATTAGCTCAGTCTATCCATGAGGATTTGATATTTGCCCAGTTATTTAAATATGATTTTATTTGTGTGAGAAGAGTTTAGTAATTGTTTTCAAAAAGTTTCTGAGTCTTCCTTGGCAGTTAGACTCCCAAGTAGTTTAGATTTTCTAGTTACTTTGAATGAAATTTATCTTTCTTGCTCTTTCTGCTGCATCTTGCTAGTCATAGAAATCTTGAGGATTTGTGAGGGTTTATTTTATATCCTGCAACTTTGCTAAAATTGCTAATTATTTCTATTAGTTTTTTAGATGACTTCTTGGGACTCTTTAGGTATACCATCATATCATTTGCAAAGAGTGAGAGTTTCTCTCTTCCTTCCCAATTTTAAATCCTTCAGTTTCTTTTTCTTCTCTTATTGCTGAAGCTAACATTTCTAATTCAATATTGAATAGTAGTAGTGATAATAGGCATCCTTGTTTCACCCCTGATCTTATTGGGAATGCCTCCATTCTATCCCCATTGCATATAATGCTTATTGATGGTTTCAGATAGATATTGTTTATTTTTCTTTTTTTCTTTTTTAGGTTATTGCAAGGCAAATAGGGTTAAGTAGCTTGCCCAAGTCCACACAGCTAGGTAATTATTAAGTGTCTGAGGCCTGATTTGAACTTAGGTACTCCTGACTTCAGAGGTGGTGCTCTATCCACTGCACCACCTAGCCACCCCTAGTGCTTATTTTTCTAATGAACAATCTGATCATTCTGACACTCTAGTGTTTTTAGTAGGAATGGGTGCTGCATTTTGTCACAAGCTTTTTCAGCATTTATTGATATAATCATATGATTTCTGATAGGTTTGTTATTAATATAATTAATTATATAAAGTTTTCCTAATATTGAACCAACCCTGCATTCCTGGAATAAATCCTACTTGGTCATAATGTATTATTCTAGTGATAACTTGTAATCGTTTTGATAAGATTTTATTTAAGATTTTTGTATCTATTCATGGAGATAGGTCTATAATTTTTGTTCTGTTTTAACTCTTCCTGGTTAAGTATCATAGAAAGAGTTATCTTCACCTATTTTCTGAAGAGATTATATAGAATTGGAACCAATTGTTCCTTAAATGTTTGATAGAATTCACTTGTGAATCCATCTAGTCCTGGAGATTTTTTCTTAGAGAGTTCAATAATGGCTTGTTGAATTTCTTTTTTCTGAGATAGGTTTATTTAGGTATTTAATTTCCTCTTCAATTAACCTGGGCAAAATATATTTTTGTAAATATTCATCCATTTCACTTAGATTATCAATTTATTGGCATAGAATTGGGCAAAATCTGAAATATTACTTTAATGTCCTCCTCATTGGTGTTGTAGTCAGCTTTTTCATTTATGATACTAGCAATTTGGTTTTCTTCTTTTTTTAATCAAATTAATATTTCTAAAAATTAATTAATTAATTATTTTTATTTCCATCCATTTTTACATGCATATTTCCAAGCTACAAAATTTCCCTTCAACCTCCCTTACCACCTTCCCCTCCCCTCAGAAGGGAGTAGTCATGTTAGCATTTTACTTGCATATTTTGTTAAACATGTTTACAAATTAGTAATTTTTGACATGAGGAATTAGGAATAAGGGAGAGAGATAAATGAGATATTTTTAAAAATTGTTCATCTGATTTGAAAGGATTGTTTTTCTTTTAATCTGTGTTTTTTTTGTTTGTTTTTCTTCTTCTGATTGAGGACAATATAATCCATAACCAGTCAGATACACTTGTGCTAGCTCTTTGGACTGCCAAAAGGAGTTGCTTCCATCTATATAATGCTGTTGATGTGTATATTGTTCTCTTGGCTCTACTCCCTTCACTCAGCATCAGAACCCATAAGTCATTCCATGCTTCTCTAGAGTCTGACCCTTTATAGTTTCTTATAGAACAATAGTATTCCATATTATTTGTGGACCATAACTTGTTTAGCCATTCCACAATTGACAGACATCCCCTCAATTTCCAATTCTTTGCCACTACAAAAAGAGCTGCTATGAATATTTTGCAATAGCTAGGACTTTTCCCATTTTAAAAAATTTCTTCTGGATATGTACCTAGAATTGGAATTGCTGCATCAAAGGGCATGAACAGTTTTATTGCTCTTTGGGCATAGTTCCATATTGTTCTCCAGAAAGGTTGGGTCCATTCACAACTCCAGTAGCAACGCATCAATGTCCCAATTATTCCACAACCTCTCCAACATTGATCATCTTCCCTTTTTCTCATCTGGGCTAATTTAATAGGTGGGAAATGATACCTCATTGCTTAAATTTGCATTTTTCTAATCAGTAGTGATTTAGAACATTTTTTCATACAATTAGATATAGCTTTAAGATTCTCATTTGAAAAGTGTTCACATCCTTTGACCATTTATCAATCATGTAATGACTTTTGATCTTCAATTTGATGCAATTTTCTATATATTTTAGAAATGAGTAAAGACTAACAGACTATCTTCTGTGGGGGGGTTAGTGGGTGGGAAGCAAGAATAGGGGGAAAATTGTAAAACTCAAAATAAACAGAATCTTAAAAAATGAAACTTGTTATCAGAACTCCTTTGTGAAGATTGTTCCCCAGCTTTCTGCTTTCCTTCTAATTTTGGAAGCGTTGATGTTATTAGTGCAAAACCTTTTAAATTTAATATAATCAAAATCATTCATTTTGCAGATTATGATGTACTCTAATTCTTGTTTGGTCATAAACTTATCCCTTTTCCATAGATCAGATAAGATAGAATCTTTTTGATCTATTAATTTATCTATGGTAGCACTATGTCTAAATCCTGTACCCATTTTGACCTTATTTTCATATAGTGTGTAAGATGTCGATGTAGTTTTTGCAATTTTTGTCAAATAGTGATATCCTATCACAGAGGCTGATATTTTGGAATTGTCAAATTGTAGATTGTTGATTTACTGCAGTTTATTTTGAACTATCCTAATCCACTTATCCATTACTCTTATTTCTTAACCTGTTATTTCTTAACAGTCAGTTTTAATGACTGCTGCTTTATAGTATATAGTTTTAGATCTGGAAGACCTAGGCCAACTTCTTTTACTTTTTTTCATGAGTTCCCTTGCTATTCTTGCCATTGAATTTAGTTACTATTTTTTCTAGCTTGGTAAAGTAGATATTTGCTGGTTTGATTGGTATGGCATTGAATAAGTAATTTAATTTGGGTAGAATTGTCACTTTTATTATATTTGCTCAACCTAACCATGAGCATTTGACATTTTTCCACTTGTTTGTTTCTGATTTGGTTTGGGTAAGGAGTGCTTTGTAATTCTTTTCATATAGTTTCTGGGCTTGTCTTGGGAGGTAGATCCTCAAGTATTTAATGTTACCTACAATTATTTTAAATGGAATTTCTCTTTCTATCTCTTGCTCTTGGGCTTTGTTGTTCTTATATAGTAAAGCTGATGATTTATGTGGGTTTATTTTATATCTTGCTACTGTGCTAAATTTGTTAATTGTTTCAAGGAGTTTTTTTTGATGATTTTCTTAGATTCTCCAGGTATGCCATCATATCATCAGCAAAGAGTGTAAGTTTTGCTTCATTGCTGTTGTCTTATTTCTTCAATTTCTTTTTCTTCTTTTATTGCTACTGCTGGCATTTCTAATACTATATTGGATAGTAATGGTGATAATGGGCATTCTTGTTCCATCCCTGATTTTATGGGAAATGCTCTGATTTTGTTCCCATTAAATATGATATTTATTGATGATTTAAAATAGATTCCATTTATTATTTTAAGGAAAACTCCATTTATTCCTAAACTTTCTAGTGTTTTTAATAGAAATGAATGTTGTATTTTATCAAAGGCTTTTTCAGCATCTATTGAGATAATCATATTATTTCTGTTGGTTGGAGCTTATATTCTGATAAGGTGATACATCTATCTTAAAAAAATTATATACCTAACCCAAAAATGATTAGGGTAACTAGGATATATTTTTGTAAGAAAAGTTGCAAGTGATGCCAATGGGCAGTAGATTGTCTTACCCTTTTAAGGGTATAGCAGTACTGACTTGATTGTGGTTTCAGAAGTGGAAACTGGGTAGGAGGAACTGAAAGGAATATGGGATACATATGAAGTGACAAGATGCCTGGCAAAAAGATGGCAAGGGAATAATAAGAAGCTTGATTAGTTTTGGCCTGTCCATATATAGAAAATCATGAACAACATTCACCAACCCAAAGAACAAGACCATCAGGTAGAAGATTAGAAGATGAAAGTAATGCAGACTTTAGGACAAGGTTTCTAGGAAACTTAGACACTGAGGAGTAAATGAAAGGGATGTGATGATATTTATAGGCTTGTTATAATTAAAGCAGTTTTAGAATTATATAGAAAAATAAAAATTCTTTAGAAAATTGTATTGAATTTCTAAACCAGGAATATATGTTTAAATCTATAGGTATGAAACATTGTTTTGTGATAAATATTTACCCTATATATGAGTTAACTCACCAAAAGTTTTGGAAAGTATGTGTGTGCATTTTGACATACTATCAGAAATCACACAACTTCTGATTAGAGCACATGGCAAATTGAACTACATAATTATTAGGAACCTACTATATGTGAGTTATTGTACTAAGAAAAGAAAAAAAAACAATGAAATAGTTTCTAAGTTTTAAGAAGTCTTCATCCTACATAGATTGCAATAAATAAATTTCTTTTCTCTCATCTCCCCTTGGTGCTAGCACTAAGCTCATTGTGCATGCACACTATGGAGTTTCAATTATCTTACTGAAGGGGTGGAGAGATGCTGGTCAAAGTGTTATCTCCTTACTGATAGAGTTAAGCAGGGAAACTGGAGGCATGAAACTGGGATAGGAGTCTATTGTAGTTATCCAAGGAAGAAATGATAAGTGTCTGAATAAGAATGGCAGCAGGGGAATGAAGAGGAGAATTTATGCAAAATATATTATGGAGATATCAACAGAATTTGAGAATTTATGGGATATGGAGATGTGAGAGAAAGGGAATAGTGAATATTAAACTGAGTGAGTGGTACAATGAAATTTAAAGGAAAGACTGTACATTCTCTTTTGAATATGTTGAATTTCAGTTGAAAGTATTAACATAAGATTGATCCATTTAAAATCAAAGAAAGTTTCCATTTACATATGAATTATGCTTTATGACAATTGTTAGTAAAAACATGCTGGGCAACAGAATAGGTTTTATCATTAAATATTTGAATTTATTAGGTAATAGTTCAGAGGACTTTTTTGAAAAAAAAAGATAATTTACAGAAACATAAATCAGAAAAGACTTTTAATTGAGCTCACTTTTTTGTGATCCTGAGATTTATTGTTTTGGTACATTGAGACATAAAAGAGAAATTCTATAGATTCAACTATTACTTGAATGTACATTCATTTGGGATTATATAATATGGGATACTACCAGGTAACATTAAGAGTGTGATTCTGTGAGTTTATTAGTTCTAATATTACTTCCAAATGCTTAATAATTAAACATAACTCAGACTTAGGCTTTTGTGCTTTTCAGAGCTCTTTAAGTACAACAACCATGTGAAATAAGTAGTTTAAATATTAGTATTCTTGTTTTATAGTTAATAAAACTAAAGCTCAAAGAGGTTATGAATTGTTCCCATGAATACACAATTTGTAAGCATAGATGCCAGGAATGGATCTCATTTCTTCTGATTCTAAATTCAGCTTACTTTCTGCTATCCCATGATATATATTAAGAAAAATTATTAAATCATTGAGAAGGGTGCAATATATTATTTTGAATGCTTAATTGTTTGAGTCTATTAGGGAACTTTGTAGCACACTGAAAGTGCCAATTATTTATAAAATACATAATCTACAGGACCCATAAATCTGAAATTATTTGTATTTTTCTCAGGTATTATAGAATCCTGACATAATTTGTAATTATAATTCTTTGTAATATTTATTACCAAAATTATAGTAATAAAGTTCTTTACAGAATCTTCCTTCAATGTGTTATCTTTATGTGGAGCTATCCCAATTCTGAAAGATTCAGCTTATATAGTACAAAGTCAGGTCTCTTGTTCCTTACTAAAAAGCTTTTAATAAATTTGGGTTCAGAAGGCGGCTAAGCCATACCTGATCTAAAATTATATTATAAAGCATCAGTCATTAAAACTCTCTGGTATTGACTAAGAAATAGAGTGGTGGATCAGTGGAATAGACTAGATACAACAGCAGGAAATGATTATAGTAATCTGCTGTTTGATAAACCCAAAGAGTCTAGCTATTGGGATAAAAACTCCCTCTTTGATAAAAACTTCTGGGACAATTGGAAGTTAGTATGGAAGAAACTTGGATGAGACCAGCACCTCATCCCTTATACCAAGATAAGATCCAGATGCATACAGGATTTAGACATAAAAAACAATACTATAAGGAAACTAGAAGATCAAGGACTAGTTTACCTGTCAGATGTATCGAAAGGGAAGCAGTTTATGACTAAAGAAGAGATGGAGAACATAACTAAAAACAAACTAGATGATTTTTATTACATTAAATTAAAAAGTTTTTATACAAACATAATCACTATAACCAAGATCAAAAGAAATGTAGTAAACTGGGAAACAATCTTTACAACCAATGTTTCTGACAAAGAACTCATTTCTAAAATATACAGAGAACTGAGTCAAATTTTAAAAAAAGTCATTCCCCAGTTGACAAATGGTCAAAGGATATGCAAAATCAATTTACAGATGAGGAGATCAAAACAATCCATAGTCATATGAAAAATTGCTCTAAATTATTACTTATTAGAGAAATGCAAATTAAAGCTTCTATGAGATACCACCTCACACATCTCAAATGGGCCAACATAACCAGAAAGGATAATATTCATTGTTAGAAGGGTTGTTGGAAATCTGGGACATTATTACGTTGTTGCAGCTGTGTACTCATCCAACCTTTCTGCAGAGAAATTTGGAACTATGCCCAAAGGGCAACAAAAATGTGCATACCCTTTGACCCAGCAATACCATTACTGGGTGGATACCCTGAAGATAAGATGAAAAAGTTTAAAAATATCACTTGTACAAAAATATTCATAGCAGCCCTGTTTGTGATGGCAAAGAATTGGAAATCAAGTAAATGTCCTTCAATTGGAGAATGGCTTAGCAAACTGTGGTGTATGTATGTCATGGAACACTATTGTTCTATTAGAAACCAGGAGGGGTGTGAATTCAGGGAAGCCTGGAGGGATTTGCATGAACTGATGCTGAATGAGATGAGCAGAAGCAGAAAAATATTGTACACCCTAACAGCACCATGGGGATGATGATTAACCTTGATGGACTTGCTCATTCTATCAGAAAAACAATTAGGGACAATTTGGGACTGTCTGCAATGGAGAATACCATCTGTAACCAGAGAAAGAACTGTGGAGTTTGAACAAAGACTAAGGGCTATTAACTTTAATTTAGGAAAAAAACCTGATTTCTTATTGTCTGATCTTGCTATCTCTTATACTTTATGTTTCTTCCTTAAGGATATGATTTCTCTTTCATTGAATTCAATTTGCATCAATGTATACCATGGAAACAATGTAAAGATTGGCAAGTTTCCTTCTGTGGGGGGTGGGGGGAGGGAAGTAAGATTAGCTGAAAAATTGTGAAACTCATAATAAATGAAATCTTTTTTAAAAAGCTTTAGAAATTTTGGGTTCAGTTAGATAATCCTGACTTTCTAAGTGCTAACAAATCTAAGTTTGGAGACGGCATTTCACAAATATAATAGTTACGTAGTGATGAATTATTTGCTTTGAGTCCACCAATAGGACTCTGGGTCCCAAATGCCTTCAGGACCTTCCTTTTCTTGAGATGGGAACCTATGGCCCGGGAAAGTTAAGAAATTTCATCAAGCACACATTTGTAGTAAGGATGAGAGATAGTATTTAAATTTACATTCTATGACACCAGAGTCAATTCTATTTTCACTGTATCTTGATGTCTCCTTAGTTTCATCCTTACATATTACAAATACTTCCTTTAATAAGGTAGCTGAGAGGCATCAAGCCTGGTAAACAACAAATAAAACCACAAAAAATTAGCCTGGTCAAATAAGTTGTATTTGCAGAGACAGACCACAGATTTCTTATAGCAATGATAATAATAGTTGATGTTTACATAGTATTTTAACATTTTCAAAATCTTGAACATATGCTGATCACATTAAGCATCATTATAACTTTTCAAGGAAGGTACTATAAGCATTTTTTATTTACACTTGCTAGAAGAGGAAACTGATTTTTAAAGGGGTTAAGGTCACTAAAGTGTTATCTTATAGATAGGATATCAGCGTAGGTCTTCTGACCAATCAATCCAGTGCACTATCCAGGACAACATGATGTCTTAATGAGATAGCACTGAGTATTGGATTAAAAGAAAAAAATAAAAAAGGTATGTATTAAAATTGAAGCAACTCAAAAATAGACTTATTTTACATTTTTGTTGCAAAATATAAAAATGATTAGAAAATTATTTCTGAAATAATTTTAACCAACACTTATTTATTACCACAAAGAAATGACCAAGAGTACCTAAAACCTAACTGGCAAAGAAAATTCTTCTTTCTTGACAAGTGGATAAATATGGCTTACAAAATCAAAATTGAGTTACAATATAAATTTGCTGTTAAAATCATGCTAAAAAAGGTGATGAACGAATATGACCAGTTGTACTTCCTAAAACTGGAAGTAATAGAGGGGCAAACATAAATTTATAGAAAATATGGCAAGAGAACTTATGACCAAATAAGATCAAAATAGAGTATTTAGACATAAAGGGAGAATTTAGACATAAAGGAGAATAAAGAATAGTCAATCAGATCTATGAAGAGGGAAGGAATTCATGACCAAACAATAGATAGAGAACATTATTAAGTGCAAAATGGATGATTTTAGTGCATTAAATTAATTTTTTTTGCACAAATAAAACTAATGCAACCAAGATTAGAAGGAAAGTAGAAAGTTAGAATTTTTACAACCAGTGTTTCTGATAAAGGACTCACTTCTAAAATATATAGAGTATTGAGACAAATTTATAAGAACTTAAGTCATTCCCTAATTGACAAATGATTAAAAATTTTGAACAGGCAGTTTTCAGAAATTAAAGCTCTATATAGTCATGTGAATAAATGGTCTAAAATCATTATTAATTAGATAAATTAAAACAACTCTGAAGTTCCACCTCACTCTTAGCAGATGGCCAATATGACAAAAACAAGGAAAATTATCAATGTTGGAGAGGATGTAAAAAAAAAAAACTAGTACTATATTGACCTGTTGATTGAACCACTATGGAGAGCAATTTGGAAATATAACCATTGGGTATACTGTCCAAACCTTTGATTCAGCAAAACCACTACTTAGATCTATATCCCAAATAGATCATAAAAAGGAGAAAATACCCACATGTACCAAAATATTGATAGAAGCTCCTTTTGTGGTGACAAAGAATTGGAAATTGAGGGGATGCCCATCAATGGGGGAGTATCTGGACAATTTGGTATTTGAATGCTATGGAGACTTATTGTTCAATGAGAAATCATGAGCAGTCACCCTTCAGAAAAGTCTGGGAAGACATTCATGAACTGATGCTGAATGAAGGGTGTATAAATAGGAGAAGATTATTCACATTAACAACAATATAGTGTGATGATCAGCTACAGTGGATGCAGTTCTTTTCAGCAGTATAAAATCCTCATTATTCAACCCTGAGAGACCTGTTATGAAAAATGCTCAGAGAAAGAACTATACAGTCTGAAGGCAGAACAAACCATATTTTCTTCATTTTTCATAATTTTTCATTTCTTTCTTGTGGTTTCATCCCCTCTTAGTTCTGATCCCTCTTTCGCAAAATGACCAAGCTGATAATGTTAAATAAAATTGTACATATAGACCCTACATGTGATTATTTGCTGCCCTGGGAAGGGGGGAGGGAAGGGAAGATGGTAGAAAATGTGGAATTCAGAAGCCTGAAAAAGAGGAATGTTTAAAACTAACTTTGAATGCATTTGAAAAAAATGATAAAATAAAATAAAAAGAAATAAAAGTGGTATAAAAAGCTTTATCAGTAAAAATTTAAAATTTAAAAATGCAAACAAAAATATATGACAAGATATCCAATTAGATCAGGTAATCCTGAAGACATTTCATTATATAGGGGAAGGAAGAAAGTAAAGAAGAAAATGAAAAAGAAACTAAACTATTTTAAAATAAACATCTTTTATCCATAGTTAAAATGGAGTTTCAGGACTTAACATATGATTTTAACATTCCCAGTGAGCTGCATGAGAAAGCAGAGAAATCAATGAAGAAGACAATGAAGAGAATAGTAGTTAGAATAAATCAAATAACACAGAAATTCATATTGGAAGTCATAAAATTGTGAGCACTGAAGGATATTTGAAATATGGAAAGACATTAAAGACTTGAAGTAAGTTTCTGGACACACAAATACTAAAATAAAAAGTTAAATGAGGACATAGTATTAATTTCTACATATTTTCTCACAAGGATATCATGAATGAAAGTATGATAAAGGGTTAGTCAAGTTTTAATAAATGGTGATTTATGACATTGTGTAGCTTTATTGACTTAAATATATGAAAGATACCTGAATTCAGTAGGGTTGCTATTAGCCATAAAATTAAAATATTTGATTTGGTATGCCAAAATGTCATCTAATGTTCTCTCTTTCAATATACAGTGGTGACTAATAATATTCAGAACATGAATATCAAATAAGGCATAAAATGGGAAGACTTGTTCACTGAATAGGTCTCTCACTCTCCTGAAGTATATCAGGAGAAAATACTAAATTGATGGATCTTATAAAATTAGATTGTTATTAATATGTTTGATTAATTCAAACTTATATTTGGTATGAATTGTACAATGATGCCAGCTTGCATTTATAGTAAACAAAATCCAAATAATGCAAAACATGTGAGCTAATTGAGGATTTTAATATGCTATTATGTTAATTAAAAAGCTTTCAAAAATAGACAGAATGAAGAGAAAATCAAATGGAAACACTGCAAGTGCAAACAAAAAAAGTTTTTTATTATTATTACTTAAGAACAAAATTTGGGGAAATGACATGAACATGGTCATAGTGACTCTGAAGTAGTATGAGACATAAAATGTTTCTATGCTATAGAATATTAAAACATGTGGATAAAATAAAAAGAAAAGATAAATCTGCATTGTTCTGTGATTAACAAACTACAAGGAATAAAAGTGTTATGATGGAAAAGGAAAATCTCTGAGTCATGTCAATTAAATATTACAGTAAAAACACACAATTTTCTTAATTGAGTAACCATTCAAACAAAAAGTTCGAATTTATTTAAGGCAATGAAAGTAAGTGGAAATGAGGTGGATAGAGAAGAAGCTTTTATTGAAAGGGTTGGTTGCTTTAGTCATTTTAACAATTGAGTTCAACTACAACAATGTTGCAATTACTATAGTTAGCCTATATTGATAAGGTGGTAACTACCAAATATTCCTAATATTTAAAAAAATAATTGAAGAAGGAGGTTATACCAATCATTTTTAGTGAGAATGAAAAAAAAAAACTACTCTGGAAAAAGACTTCTTCTATAACAGAACATTTTTTTTTACTATATTTATTTATTTAGTTAGTTATTTTTCCAACTACATGTGAAGATAGTTTCCAGCAATCATTTTTGTGACTGTTTGAGACAACCCAACAATCATTTTATGGTTCACATTTGTCTCTCTCCCTCCTTTTTCTCCCCTTCCCCTTCCTCTGACAGAGAACTCTCTGATACCAGCTATACATGATGATCTTCATTAGACATATTTCCATATTAATCATGTTGTGAAAAAAAGAATCAGAACAAAATGGGAAAAAAAAAACCATGATAGGAAAAAACATAAATCATAAAGCAAATTTTAAAACTTGAGCCAACTGAATGGTGAGGTGGATTGAGGACCAGCCCTGGAGTCAGGAGGACCTGAGCTTCAAATCTGGCCTCAGACATTTAATAATTACCTAGCTGTGAGACCTTGGGCAAATCACTTAACCCATTCATTGCCTTGCAAAACAACAACAATTTTTTTAATTGAAAATAGTGAACTTTGGTTTGTATTCAGACTCCATAGTTCTCTCTTTGGATATGGATGGTATTTCTCATTAAGTCCTTTAGAATTAGCTTTGCCTATTGTATAATTGAGATGAACAAGTTCATCAGAGCTGATGATCTCACAAAGTTGCTATTAATATGACTCTGTTCTGGTTCTGCTCACTTCACTCAGCATCAATACAAGCAAGTCTTTCCAGGTCTTTCTGAAATCCTGCCCCTCATGATTTCTTATAGAACAATAATATTCCACCACATTCATATACCACAACTTGTTCAGCCATTCCTCAATTGATGGGCAAATCCTCAGTTTCCAGTTCTTTGCCATTAACAAAAGAACTTGCTATCAATATTTTGCCACATATTTCTTGTGATCTCTTTGGGATATCGACCTAGTAGTGGTATTACTGGAAAAAAGGTATGTATACACAATTTTATTATGCTTTGTGCTTCTAGAAATTACATTGAAAAAAACTCCAAATTTTAAGGTGTCTAATGATCGCCTAACCTTTGTTTTATTAAGTATTAATTAATAAAAGGATTTTAAGCTAAGGGCAATGCTTTTTATCAGTCTCAAAATCTTTGTGCTCTGAGAGGCTAAAACAAATGATTACTTCTAATTCTTTGGTTGTCAAAGAAAGCATTGACAAATAAAACTTTTTAAAAACTGGTTTTTAACTTAATTTATCTCAATATAGACATTTCTTATGTCATTCAAGCTCACATTATGACTTTACTTAAAAAATTCTGTAAGAAATTTCTATTCCAGAAAAAACAACCTATGTTAACTTTACTGTGCAGTAATGTTCTCTCTCTTTCCCTACTCCTGCCTCTTCCTTCATATGTCTAGAGTGTCCCAATCTCCCACAAAAAAAACATGCATACACAGAAAATAAACTCAAAATAACATTTTAAAAAAGACAAAAAAACAATAGTAAAAGCAGAAGAAAGGATTCATGTAGAGATACCCTCTGGCAAGTCATCTGATTGTAGGCTTGTGTACATGTCCAGCTGCTATATACCATTCTCTTATTGCTCTCTCAATCCACTTGTGTCCTTGAACCATGTTTCAACCCCCTCTCACTATATTGTGGACTCTTTTCTGCTTCCTTTACTTCCTCCTCTTGTTCATGCCGGTGGACAAATTTGATTAATGTGACAATTGTTTTATATGGAGCTGTGAGGAATGATCCATTTAAGTAAATCAACTTACTGTAGTTTAAAAAAGCATTTCAAGGACAACAATACCATTGTACTTAAAGTATTACTGATTTAGGATAATGCCTCAGGTTATCCAACTATACTTGATTCATTTTGTGAGAATGTGAGCTTTAAAATTTGGATAAATTTGGAAAAAGCTCTCTTCTTCTGACATTGTATGTATAAAGATTTAATGAAAGAGAAAACATTTTGGCTAAAATAGTTTAAATGAAAAAACTATATTTTCATCATGTCCTCATGCATAGGCTTAGTTATACTAAACATATCAGTTATTTAAAAACTTGTTTCTTATAGATATCCTAGGACTTCTGGCCAAGAGGGAAGAGAAAAGTCAGACACCATCTTAAGCTTTCCTGGCTTTCCCTCAGAACCAATATGAACCAAGCCTCTTAACAGAATTTGTATCTACAAAACCCAAAGAAGAACTTAGTAGAATATCACATAGCAAAGTCTATCCCAGGGGAGCATGAGTGAGCTGGGAGCAGAGAGCAGAGAGCCAGCACAGAGGACTAATCTGAGAACAGGGGTGGAGACATTTGCTTTGGGTGCAGTGGCAGGGAGAGCTCCAATGTGGTGGCTAGATATCAATCTGTTCAGTTCAGCTGATCTGGAAGATCAGGACCAAAAGCCCCAGTGATTTCAGCAAAGTCACTGTGTTTCCAGTTGAGTCCCCCCTTCCCCACCCTGCTCCTGTGAAATAAAGTGACTCTCCCCTGAAAAATGTAGTAGCAGCTCTCCCCAATGTCCCCCACCCCACCCCAGGTTCAGGTGTGGTGCGCTGGACTCCTCCAGTGCTGATTGAGGATTAAGTAGATTAACTATTTAGCCTAAGGGCCAAATTCACATTGTTCCAGGATAACCCAGATTCTGCTGTCCCCCCACTTGCTTTCCTCCAGGCCTGGGGAGTAGGACACAAATCAAGGTCACAGAGACTCCAGAGAAAACTTATAGCATCCCCTATTGGCCAGCCCACTTGGATTTACTAAGCCCAGTAAGCAAAGCCTTCAGGGATCTCAACGCAAAAGATCTATGAATCAGCCATTTCCCAAAACAAGATCTTAGGAAAATGAAGAAAGGCCAGCAGAGGGTAGGGATCATTGAATGTTACCTTGAAAACAAGGATCTTAACTCAGAGAGAACCAGAGATTCAGAGAATATAATTTTGTCTCTAGCCCAGAAAGACTTCTTAAACAAGATCTGGAAGGAGTTTAAAAGCCAAATGAAAAAATTGGGGAAAGTAATGCAAGAGAAAATTAACAATTAGTAAGAGAAAATTATCATCTTGCAACAAGAAAATGAAAATACAATTGGACAAGTACAAAAAGAAAATAATTCTCTCAAAACTACAATTGGGAAACTGGAAAATTCCTTCAAAAATAGGATTGATCATTTGGAAAAGGAGTTGCAAATGATAAATGAAGAAAATTCTCTAAAAAACAGATTAGATTCTGTGGAAATTAATGAATTCATGAGACAATAGGAAAGAACTAAACAAAAGCAAAAAAATGAAAAAATGGAAACTCCCTCATGGGCACAAGTGACCTGGAGAATAGATCCAGGATAGACAATTTAAGAATCATTGGGCTTCATTAAAACACTGAGAAAAAAAAGCCTGGGCTCCCTACTTCATGATATAGCCCTGATATAGAACCAGAAGGCAAAATAGTTATTGAAAGAGTACATTGAACCCCTCCTGATTGGAATTCCAAAATGCAAACATCAAGGAATATTGTGGCCAAACTCCAGAACTATCAGATAAAAGAGAAAATCCTGCAAGCAGTTAGAAAGAATGAATTCCAAACCACAGTAAAGATTACACAAGACCTGGCTGCATCAACCTTGTGGGATCAAAGGTGGAATATCATATTCTTCAGAGCAAGGGAGCATGGAATGCAGCCAAGAATTCACTATCAGATGAAATTGAATCATCTCTTCCAGGTGAAAAGATGGACATTTAATGAAACAGGAGACTTCCTACTTTTCCTGGTGAAAAGACTAGAGCTAAATAGAAAATTTGAACTTCAAATGGAAGACTCAAAAGATGAAAAAGGGAAAAAGGGAAAAATAAAAAAGTAAACTGGCTATATGCCCAAATAGGAGAAAGGGTCTCATAATTCTTGAGAACTGTAACTCTATTAGAGATAATATACTAAACCAGGAGTAATGGACACTCATGACCTGTCCATGTCTCTGACAGAATGATTTAAAAACAATATCTCCTTAAAGCCCCTCCCCCAAAGGGGGCAGTTAAGAGATGAGAGGATGGAGGAAATTGAATGGGGTAAATTGTATCACATAAAGAGGTACAAAGGACCTGTTGCAATAGAAGGGAAGAAGGGAGGAGATGAAAAACCACCTGAATCTTTCCCTCAACAGATTTGGTTCAAAGAAGGATTAATACATACACACTTAGTTAAGTTTAGAAACTTTTCTTACTTTTCAAGTATTAAAAGGGGAAAGGGGGAGGAGGAGTAAAAGAGGAACTGATGGGAGAAAAGGAAGGAAGAAGGGGCAAAGGGAAAGGGGAAAGAAATGGGAAGGGGAGTTGTATATAAGGGGGAAAACACACGGAAAGAAGTGATATTCAGAAGCAAAATACTGGGAAACAGGGATAAGGTGAAAAGGGGGGAATGCAAACAGAGAAATGATAGTATGGAGGGCAATAAAGAATTAGTAATCATAACTTTGAATGTGAATGGGATGAACTTTCTCTTAAAATGTAATTAGACAGAAGAGTACATTGAAAACCAAAATTCTACAGTATGCTACTTATAAGAAATTCATTTGAACTGGAGAGATATATAGAGAGAGTAAAGGTAAAAGGCTGTAACAGAATCTGATATGCTTCAGCTGAAGTGAAAAGGCAGGGTTAGCAATCCTTATCTCAGACAAAGCAGCTGCAAAAATAGATCTCATTTAAAGAGATAAAGAAACTGTATCCCCCTACAAAGATACCATAGACAATGAAACAATTTCAATACAAAATATCTATTCATTACATGGTACAAATTCTTAGAGAGCTTGAATGAGTTACAAGAAGACATAGACCACAAAACTCTACTAATAGGATTCCTCAACTTCCCTTTCTCAGAATTAGATCTAACCATAAAATAAACAAGAAGAAAGGTAAGGGGGTAAATAGAATATTAGAAAACCTAGACATGATAGCCCTTTGGAGAAAATTGAATGAGGATAGAGAGGTATATCCTTTTTTGTCCTGTAATATGTGGCACATACACAAAAAAATCACCATGTACTACCATAATAAAATTAAATGCCAAAAGGTAGAAATAGTGACTTTTTCCTTTTGAAGACCATAATGAAATAAAAATCATGTAGACTAATGGCCAATGGAGAGAAAGACCTAAAACTAATTGGAAACTAAATTACCTCATTTTAAAGAATGATCAAACAACAAATTATTGAAAGAATTAATGATTTCATCCTAGACAATGACAATAATGACATAACATTACCAAAACTTATGGAATACAGCCAAGTAGTTATTAGGGGATATGTTATGTCTCTAAATATTTATAGGAATAAAATAGAGAAAAAGGAAAGCAATGAACTAGGCATGCAACTAAAAAAAATAGAAAAAGAACAAATTAAAACACCTAAATAAAACCAAATGAGATTCTAAAAATTTATAGGAGGAAATTAATAAAATTGAAGGCAAGAAAACTATTGAACTAATAAATAAAACCAAGAGTTGGTTTTCTGAAAAAGTCAGTAAAATAGATAAACATTTGGTTAATTTGATTTGAAAAAGAAAGAAAACAAAACTACTATTATGAAAAATGAAAATGTAAACCCACTATCGATGAGGAGGAAAATATAGTAATCATTCAGAAGTATTTTGCCCAACCGTATGTGATAAATATTTACAAAAAATATAACTTGCCCAGCTTTAATAAAGAGGAAATTAAAAACCTAAATAACCCTCTCACTGAAAAAGAAATTCAACAAGCCATCAATGAACTCCCTAAAAACAAACTCCAGGAGCAGATGGATTCATAAGAGTATTCTTTTTTTTTCATCTATATGTACATGTATATTTTTAAGATACAAAATTTCCTTTCACCCTCCCTTCCCAACGCTGTCCCCCCAAGGGCAACAGTCAAATTAGCAATGCATATACATATTTTTGATAAACATATTGACAGATTAGTCATTTTTTTATAAGAGGAATTAGCATGAAGGGAAAGAGATACATAAGAAATAATTTTACAAAGTGTTTATCAGATTCTGAAGGTTTGTTTCTTTTGATTTAGAAGGGTTTTTTTCTTTTGTTTTTCCTTCCTATGAATGGGCATAACATTATCCATAGCTGGTCTAACACACTTGTCCTTGCTCTCTGAAGTGCTAAGAGGACCTGATACCATCATGGTGGATAATCTCACAAGGTTATTGTTAATGTATACATTGGTCTCTTGGTTCTGTTTCCTTTGCCCAACATCAGATTATATAACTCATTCCATGCTTCTCTAGACTCCAACCATTTATAGTTTCTTATAGAACAATAATATTCCATATTATTCATTTACCATCACTTATTTAGCCATTCTCTAATTGATAGGCATCCCCTTAATTTTCAAATCTTTAGCACTACAAAAAGACTGCTCTGAACATTTGGAACATGTAGGACTTTTTTATCTTTTACAATTTATTCTGGATATAGACCTATAATTGGAAATGCTGGGTAATAGGTATGAACATTTTTATTGCTCTGTAGGCATAGTTCCATATTTCTCTCCAGAATTGTTTTATCTGATCACAACTCAACCAGCAATGCATCAAAGTCCCAATCCTCACACTATTCCAAATCCATAATTTTCCCTATTTTCTAATCCTGGACAATCTGCTAGGTGTGAAGTAATACCTCATTGTTATTTTAATTTACATTTCTCTAGGCAATAAAGAATTGGAATTTTTTAATATGATTATTTATAGCTTTAATTTCTTCATTTGAAAACTGTCTACTAATATCATTTGTCCATTTATCAATTGGGGAATGACTTCTATCCTTATAAATTTGATGCAATTCTCTCTATATATATTTTAGAAATGAGACCTTTATCAAAACATCTAGTTGTGAAGAATGTTTCCCAGCTTTCATTCCTTCCAATTTAGGCTGCATTGATTTTATTAGTGCAAAACATTTTTAATTTAATAAAGTCAAAAATAATCCATTTTGCAGTTTATAATGTACTCTAACTCTTGTTTGGTCATAAAATTAATCCCCTTTCCATGGATCTGATAGAGTATTTCTCTTTCTATTAATTTATCTATGGTGTCACACTTTATGTCTAAATACTGTACTCATTTTGATCTTATTTTGGTATATTGGGTGAGATGTGGGTCTGTGCATAATTTTTGCCATACTATTTTCCAGTTTTCCCAACAATTTTTGTGAAATAATGAGTTCCCAGAAGCTGATGTCTTTGGTTTTGTCAAACAGTAGATTGCTGTAGTCATTTACTGCAGTTTCTTTTGAATCTATCCTAATCCACTGCTGCAATACTTTATTTCTTAGAGTACCAGACAGTATTCATGACTGTCACTTTATAGTATAATTTTAGATCTTTTAGAGTACCCTTGCTATTCTTGACCTTTTGTTGCTCCAGATGAATTGTATTACTATTTTTTCTAGTTTGATAAAGTAGTTATTTCGTAGTTTGATTGGTATGGCACTGAATAGATAATTTATTTTGGGTAGAATTGTCATTTTTATTATATAAGCTCAACCTAACCATGAGAAATTGACATTTTTCCAATTATTTAGATATGACTTTATTTGGGTGAGGAGTGCTTTATAATTGTGCTCATACAGTTTCTGGATTTGTCGTGGGAGGTTAATTCCCAGGTAGTTAATGTTGTCTATAGTTAATTTAAATAGAATTTGTCTTTCTATCTCTTGCTCTTGGACTTTGCTGCTCATATATGGAAATGCTGATAATTTTTGTGGCTTTATTTTACATCTTTGTACTTTGCTGAATTTGTTACTTGTTTCAAGGAGTTTTTTAGATGATTTTCTCAGGTTCTCTTAATATACTAACCTATCATCTGCAAAGAGGGAATGCTTTGCTTCCTCATTGCCCATTCTGATTCCTTTAATTTGTTTTTCTTCTTTTATTAGTGCAGCAAATATTTCTGATACTATATTGATTAGCAATGGTGATAATAGACATCTTTGTTTCATCCCTGATTTTACTGAAAATCATCTGAGTTATTCCCTTTATATATAATGTTTGCTGATGGTTTTAAATAGATACTATTTATTATTTTAGGGAAAGCTCCTTTCATCCCTAAACCTTCTAGCATTTTTAATAAGAATGGATGTTGTATTTTATCAAAATATTTTTAGCATATATTAAATCATAAGATTTCTGTTGTTTTACTATTGATATGTTAATTATGCTGAGGATTTTCCTAATATTGAACCATCCCTGTCCACATGGTATAAATTCTACTTGATCATGGTGTATTGTCTTAGTAATAACTTGCTGAAGTCTCAATGCTAAAATTTTATTTAATATTTTTGTATCAATATTCATTAGGAAGAATGGTCTATAATTTTCTTTTTTTGGTTCATTGCAGTTTAGATATCAGCACATGTTGGTGTCATAAAAGGATTTTTGGCAGAACTTCTCCTATTTTTAAATAGTTTGTGAAGAATAAGAATTAATTGTTCCTTAAATCTTTGGTGGAATTCACTTGTAAATCCCTCTGGATCTGGAGACTTTTTCTTAGGGAGTTTATTGATGGTTTCTTCAATTTCTTTAAGTAATTTATTTTCTCTTCTATTAATCTGAGAAGTTAGTATTTTTTTTGGAGGGCAATGGGGTCAAGTGACTTGTCCAAGGTCACACCATTTGATAATTATGAAGTGTCTGAGGCAGAATTTTAACTCAGGTCATCCTGAATCCAGAGTCAGTGCTCTATCCACTGTTCCACTACCTGCCCTGGCAGTTTGTATTTTTGTAAATATTCATCCAATTTACTCAGGTTATCCAATTCATTGACATACAGCTCAGCAATGTAGCTCTGAATTATCTCTTTAATTTCATCTTTATTGGTGTTTAGTTCTCCCTATTCATTTCTGATACTGTAATTTGGTTATCTTCTTTCTTTTTTTAAATGAGATTAACCAAAATTTGTCTATTTTATTGGCTTCTTCATAAAATTAAACCTTAGTGTTATTTATGTGGTCAATGATTTTCTTGCTTTCAACTGTATTAATCTCTCCCTTGATTTTCAGATTTGTCTAATCTGTTCTTTAATTAAGGATCTTTACTTTGTTCTTTTTCAAGCTATTTTTGGTTGCAGACCCAATTCATTGATCTCCTTTTTCTCTTTTTTTATTCATATAGGCATATAGACAGAAAGTTTCATCTCAAAACAGCCTTGGTTCCATTCTATAAATTTTGGTATGATGACTCCGTATCATTTTCTTGGATATAATTTTTGATTATTTCTATTATTTGTTATTTTATTCATCCATTATTTAAAATTATGTTATTTAGTTTCCAATTAACTTTTAGTTATCTATTAACCTTTATTACATATGATTTTTATTGTATCTTGGTCTGAAAAGTATATATTTATTATTTCTGTCATTCTGTATTTGATTATAAGGATTTTGTGCACTAGCACATTGCCATTTTTGGTATAGGTGCCATGTACTGCTGAGAAAAGGTATATTCCTTTCTATCTTTATTAAATTTTCTTCAGAGATCTTTCATATCTAAGTTTTCTAAGATATAAATATATAAATAAGATATAAATATATCTTATTTGATTATTACCACCACATTATGAAGTAGGTATTATTATAATTTTCATTTTACAGAAGAGGAAGCAGATTGAGAGGTTAGGTGATTTCCCTATTTCCCTAAGTAAGATTCTGAGGAGTTATTTATGTTTTTTTCTTGTCTCCAAGTTTACTTTCTTACAACTATGCCATGCTGTACTCCTTCATTCATCCAGAATGACAAAGAAACAGGGGGGGGAATTAACATAATGATTAAAATGATGTAAATGAAAAAATCATGTATTTATAGAGATTAGAGTATGTTTTGACCTAGGGTTGAGGAAATGTGTCTGTCTCATTTCATTAAAGGAACAGAATATTATTGGTGTGAAATGGCATATATGCTGTTAGAGTAGATCAATATATTGGTTTGCTGTGCTGTTCTTGTTCCCTTTTTAATCTCTGAAATAACTAAAGACTTTCTATTGAGTGGAAAAATGAAGAGATACACTCAGAATTGAATGTGATATACAAATAAATGACATAAAGATAGGTTATATTAGACAAATTTTTTTTTCCCTTTTCAATGGAACTATAAAGATGACAAATAAAAGGAATATGGTTGATTTAACTTTCCTAGGTTTTATGCATTGCTGATTTTCCAAACTCTGTATTGACTGGTCTTCCCATATCATCTGTAGTTTCCACAAAACTCCCCCCAAATTTCCAATTAATTTGTTATGGCAACCCTCCTTATATTGAAACCATGTTGGTGAAATTTGTGATGTGGAAGGAATTACTATATTTTCTTATTTGATTTCACAACTAACCTGGGAATTAGGTACTATTAAACTCATTGTACAGATGAGAAGCAGGCAAAGGTTAATTGACTTTTCTGAGTTCACCCAGATAAATGTTTGAGGTTAAATGTTAACTTACATCTTCTTGATTACAAGAAGTATTCTATCCACTGAAACATGTAGCTGTCAATATAGTAATCAATGCTGCCATTTGAGTTATGTATGACTCTTCATGGCCATATATGGAGTTTTCTTGGCAAAGATACTAAAACTATTTGTCATTTCCTTTTCCGGAATTTTCAGATGATGAACTGAGATAAATAGGGTTAAGTGACTTGTCCAGGATTAAACATCTTAGTAAGTGTCTGAGACCTTCTTGGAACTCAAGTCTTCCTGATTAGAGATTCAGTGCTCTATCAACTGTGACATCTATCTTCCCCTATATGGTAATAAAAGCATATTAATAGAGTAACACCATATTACTATGTAACATGTATAGATAGATATGATTATATATATATATATGTATATACACATAAATACACATACATATATATGTTTATACTGCATTATAACATTATGTTAATAATATTAAATAAAATAGTAATAAATTCTTTTAGTGCTGGTTTAAAAGATCAAAAGTATTATAGAGAATATTATATTAGAGTCTTGAACTTGGGGTATTACCTCTGCTATTTACTAGCTGTGGTTGTGACACTACCTTTGTGAAACCCATTTTCCTCATTTGTAAAAAAAAAAGGATAATAGTACTTGAACTATTAATTCTCCTTGACAAGATTGTTGTAAGGAAAGAGCTTTGTAAACTATAATCAGCTATTTAAACATGAGTTTTATTATTTTTATTCTTATTACTTCAAACTTATAATTAGTTGATATGATGTTAATAATAGATTATGACCTGTTCCCATCTTTTCATATTAATACTTGTCAACTTTCTCTGGTGAATTCTTTACAGAAAGTCTAACTTATAAACTTAGTCATTCTCTAGATTTATTAACATTGCAAAAGGACCAATGTAGTTTGCAGACTGTTCCTTGAACATTCCTTATTTTTCATTACTAATCCAATCCACTTTCCTTTTCAGTCATAGATCTAATAAAAGATATTTAGGCTAACTTGTACAAATTCTTATTGAAAATAATAAACTCACATCCATTATGAACTCCTTTATTATCATTAGAGTGAGCTTTCACATAAATTTTTTGGAGTGTCACAGTCACACAGCTTTACCTAGAAGTGTATGTTAAAAAGTTAAAAAATCAAACCATAAATTGGAATGTTTTTCTCTCAGAGTTTGGCAGCATGGTCTTCTAAGGTCCTAGAGTCTTTATAAAGAGATCACAACTCAGTTCTTTGGGAAGATCCTGATAGGAAACATTATCACCTTGAAAGTGAAGTCCAGTGACTCTACTGAGAAGCCATAATTCTAGACAGGGGGCATCTTCCCTGATCAACTCATGTTTGTCCCAGATTTCCCACATCCCTTCCAACACTGATCATTGTCCTTTCTGGTCATATTTACCAGTCTGAGAGGTGTGAGTTGGTAACTCAGAGATGCTTTAATTTGCATTTCTCTAATCAGTAATGATTTAGGGCAATTATTCATATGACTATAGATAGCTTTGATTTCCTCAACTGAAAACTGACTCTGCATATCCTTTGACCATTTGCCAACTGGGGAATGGCTTGTATTTTTCAAAATCTGACTCAGTTCTCTGTATATTTTAGAAATGAGTCCTTTTTCAGAAATACTAGTTGTAAAAAACCATTTCCCAATTTACTATATTTCTTTAGATCTTGGTTACAGTGGTTTTATCTGTGCAAAAGCTTTTTAATTTAATGTAACCAAAATTATCCAGGTTGTTTTTGATGATGTTTCCTATGTCTTTCTTGGTCATAAACTACTCCCCTTTCCATAGATCTGACAGGTAAACTATTCCTTGTTCTCCTAGTTTGCTTATAATATTGTCTTTCATGTCTAAATACTGGACCCATTTTGATCTTATCTTGGTATAGAGTGTGAGATGTTGATTCAAGTTTCTGTATCTTCCAGTTTTCTCAACAGTTTTGATCAAAGATTAAATTCTTATCCTAGAAGCTGAATTCTTTTGGTTTAACAAACAGCCGATTATTGCTATAATTTCCTGGTATCTCTTTTGCACCTAGTCTATTCTACTGATCCACAGCTCTTTGTCTTAGCCAGTACCAGACAATTTTGATGACTGATGCTTTAGGATATAATTTTAGATCTGGTAAGGCTATTTCTTTTGTACTTTTTTCCCATTAAATCTTTGATATTCTTGATGTTTTATTTCTCCATATGAATTTAGTTATATTTTTTTCTACCTCCTTAAGTAATTTTTTTGGAAGTTTGATTGCTATGACACTAAATAAGTAGTTAAATTTAGGTACTATTATATTAGCTTGACTAAACTATGAGCTGTTGATATTGCTGATATTGCCCAATTATTTAAATCTGATCTTATTTGTGTGAAAAGTGTTTTATAGTTGTTTTCATAGAGTTTCTGAGTCTGCCTTGGCAGGTAGAATCCAAAATATTTTATGTTGTCTAAAGTTACTTAAAATGAGATTTCTCTTTCTACCTCTTGCTGTTGTATGTTGCTAGTAATATTTAGAAATGCTGAGGATTTATGTGGATTTAATTTATATCCTATAACTTTGCTAAAAGTTGCTGATTGTTTCCAGTATTTTTAAATGATTTTGGGGGGGTTCTCTTGGTATACCATCATGTCATGTACAAAAATTGAGAAATCTGTTTCTTCTCAATTCTAATTTCTTCATTTTTTTCTTCACTTATTCCTGAAGATAATATTTCTAAATCAATATTGAATGGTAGCAGTGATAACAGGAATCCTTGTTTTACCCCTAATCTTATTGGGAATGCCTCTAACTTATTCCTATTGCATATAATGCTTGTTGATGGTTTCAGATAGATACTGTTTATTGTAAAGGGTTAAAGTTAAGAATGTTGGCCATGAAGTTCTCTTGAGAAAACATGAGACCCAGATGTTTGCAGGTCAGAATGCTCTGATAACAGCAAATATCTGAGTGTACTCTGTACTCAGGGAGGAGCTCTGGCTATTATCTTACTCTTTTGAAGTTGATAAAAAAGAGAAAATCTATTGTGAAAGAGGAAGCCTGGGAGTGATCTTTGAGCTATGCTGTTTTGAATACCTAAAAGAGGCTTATAGAGTGGTCTTACATGTATAAAAAAGGACTGTCTGCTTGCAAAGGCAGAGATGCAGTGGCCTGTTAATAAAACCTGTTATGCATCTCTCCTGGTTGAACTCTCATTATTGAACATGCTGGTTGTGTCCGTTAGGCGCCACAAAGACCTTGGAACTAAGGTAGGACCTGGCTGCCCAAAAGGAAAAGTCAAAGGACATTTCAAGTGGTGCCCCAAACAGGCTGGATAGGGCAGGATAGGAACCGGTACCCTGTCTAAACAGAAAGACAGGAAGTAGTCAGAGTACCCGGAGAAAAAGGTTGGGAAGATGGGAAATTCGTTACCCATAATTAAACCAGAAGAACAGGAAGTTTGGGCTCAACAATTATATAAAACTAAAGAAACAAGGAGTAACTATACATCTTCCAGATTTAAAGAGTTTCATAGAAAGAATTCAGACTGTTTCACCAGGGCTTCAAGATATAGAATTAACCCCTGAAAATGGAAAATAGTAGGAGAACAGATGCCTAGCTATAAACAAGAATATCCTGATTATCTTAAAGAACTAGATTTCTTGATAATTAGTATAGTGAAAAATGCTTTTGGGGGAACAGAGTGACCTAAAAGACATTTCTCTTTAGAAAGCCAAATAGACAATAAAACTGTATAAGATAAAAAGGTAATAGAAAAAAGAAATGAAGTTATACAGGAGGATGAAATTTGGCCTCCTCCTCCTCCCCCACCAGCTCCTTATTAATAGTTTAAGAGAGAATCTCCCCCTCAAGTCATTACTGAGACATGAGGAATTTGCCATTGGCCTGTGTTTGTGGATATATGTTGAGATTGTCAGTTTGGAAAATTCTGTTGCGTTTGTGTGATCTGTGCTTGTGCCTCATCTGTCTTTATGTGTTTAGACTGTCTATTTACTTGTGTGTTTGGGTTCTTCTATTGATTTGCTAGATGGGGAGAAAAGTTCCCCTAAAATTGTCCTTGGGTTGCCTCATTTTAATTGCTGCTCTTTGTTATTTTAGGCACCTAGATTTTTAGGCGTCTAATGCCCTCACTGACTCTCCCCTTGAGCCTGCTTTCTGCCTGTGTTTCAGCAGCTAATCTGTTCCCTCCCTCCTCAACCCTGCATTGTCTCTTGAGCACTTCCAAGAGGGATTTTTAAATTTTTATTTAAAAAAAGGAATGGATTTTGGTGTTAAATTGACTGAAGCCAAACTACTCACCCTGTTATATTATTATGAGAAGCCGCCCCCCCCATTCCTTGTTTATGTTCCCTTCTCTTTCCCGTTCTCCTTGATTCTATGATGCCAGAGTGTTTCCCCCTCCCTCCCCCTTTCAGGAGGGAGAGCTACTTATGGAAGAATTAGTAAAGTAAGTGTTAAAAATGACCTTATTTTGAAGTTAAAGAAACAGCAAATATTACCAAATATGTTAAACAAAGAAATCATAGAAAGAAATGCTATTTTAATTTGAATATAGGGAAAATAAATGTCAGAAAGAAGAGTCAGGTTAATCCTAAAGTGTGTAACGTGGTTACCAAAATATCCATATAGGGGAAACTAAATAATTAATCTTTTTTCCAGAATGATATGGCATTATTAGAGCTTCAGGAGTTTATCAATATAGATTCAGATATTGTTAGTTATTACAGAAAATTATGGGACATGTAAGGGTTGAAGAATAGAAGACCAACCCCCCCAGAAAGAATCTAGGATGGTCTCTCTCTATAAAAAGTTATTCAGTTTACTCCATTTGAAGAAGGGGGTGCAGGGAATATTCTAATTAGACTAAGGGATTTTTGAATGACAGCCTTCTCCAGGATTTTAGTAGTTGTAATCAAGAAATGTTAAATATTAAAACCTTGGAATGAAAAATGAATTGTGAAAAGTAGAATCATATCTGTAGTTTATATAGCTGTATAAGCTATGTGACTCTAGTTTGGAATAGTGTGAATTAAAGTCAAGAACAGCTAATTAAAAGGTGGAAAATGTGAGTTTTATAGTTTGAGTAAGAGATTCTGAAAGTACTGGAAAGAAAATCCAGACATAGAGACAATTGGGGTTTCTTTTGAAACATTTGTTAAGTATGGAAATTGGTAAAAGCATGTAGACAGAAGACTTGAGCAGGGTTGACTTTGTATACAAAAGATGGATTTTAGGAACTTTGGAAAATGGTGTACAAATCATTATAAGAAAAGAAGAAAGTATAGAACTGTAGGTCTATAGGGAGATATGTGTTTATATGAGGTTAGGGTGATTTAAAAATTGCATTAAAGTGGTACTTTTTGCAATGTTTGACAATGCATTGATTAGAAAAATAATAAACCCCATAAAGTGAAAAGTTTGATATGAAAGCAATTGCTAGGTAAATGTTAATTTTATTATGTTATTATTGATCCTATAATGTGCTAATCTAAAGATACATTTAAACTGAATTAAGGGGTTTGTAAAGAATATGTTTGGGTTTGGATTCTGATGTTTTATGGCCCCTCCAGAGTCATGGGAGTTAGGACAGACTTGTGAGTTATATGTTATTAAGCTTTAGAATAACTAAACAAGGGGGATTTTACACTGATTTGGATGTAGTTCATGTCTTTGGGAAAAATATGGAGTGAGTGAGTAATGATAAACAGCAAAGGTAAGAATTAGTACATATCACTTTGATATCTCAAATTGTGGGGAATCTCTAATTCCCAGAATATAGAATGTTCTAATATTAAGAAATGTTGGTCAGTGAGGATAGAAAGTTCTTATAAGTGAGAGCATTGAGAAGTTAGAATTGCACTGATGAAGATAAGAAGAATTTTCAAACTTTTTAGGCTTTTGAAAAGAAAATGATTTAAAACTAATTTGAATATGACTTTTGGAATTTAAGAGAAGTAGGAAGAAAATCTTGTAGTCATAAGAAGGGATTTTTTTTAGCAACAATTGGTCTTAAGAATTCTTTGTATTTTAAAAGTTTTAGGGAATAAAGCATGTCACTGGAATTCCTTACAATCCTACAGGTCAGGCTATAGTTGAATGTGCTAACAGAACTATTAAGGCGATCCTCACTAAACAAGAAAGGGGAAGAGGACGTCTATCACAAGGAATTCTAGACAAAGCAATATATATTCATATAATTTTTTTTACAAATTTCTAAATTGGACAATTTGTCTCCAGCCATGAGACATTTTATACAAATTAAGAAACAATTGGAAAGAAAATACTTTAAAATTAATTCTGAAAATAAATCTATGGTATTGGTAAAGGAGCTCGATGGCTCATGGTCTGGGCCTTATAGAGTATTAATATGGGGTCCAGGTTTTCTTTGTGTTTCCACAGATCATGGAGGCAAATGGGTTCCTGCAAAAAGAACAAGAAATGTGGAAACTGACGAAGAAATGACCAAAGAGAAGGCAAGGCAAGAGAGGAAGAAAGAATCCTGCTCATAAAAGACAATTAAAGATACTCATAAGAACATTTATGATGATGCACTTGTTAATTGTAGGAAAGGCTGATATGACTGACTATCAATGGGCTTTCATTCCATCTCCACCATGGTTGAAAGCATTATCCTGGACAGATACTATGCCAGAATGTATTTTACATGGAAATCTTTCTTGCATGATATGACAAAGGCCAATTTAAATAATTGGAGAAATACTACTTGTTCATTGGTAGGCAGGGACAATACAATAAAAATGAACATTTTATCTATTCTAATTTATATAATTTCTTCTATCCCAATTTAATTACCCAAAATATTTTACTAAATTAGAGAAAAATAACAAAATTCATTTGGAAAAAACAAAATAAAAACAATATTAATTAACTAATTAATTAATGACACCACAATATTGAGGAAGGAGACTTAGCAGTACCAGATCATAAAATATAAGACAGTATTGTTCAAAGTTATCTAGTACTCCCTAAGAAATAGAAAGGTAGATCAAAAGAACAGTGTAGGTAGACAATTTAATGCAATAAATAAATATGAAAGTCTTTTATTTGTTAAATATGTAGACATAACACTTTACAGTCAGAATTCATTATTTGGTAAAAATTGTTGAGAAAACTAGAAAGCAATATGGCAAAAGTTCAGCACTGACCAATAACATATACCATACATAAAGATAAGGACAAATGGATACACAACCTAGATATAAAGGAAGATATTAGAAAAAAATGTGAAAAACATGGAACTTATTATTCATCAGACATATAGACAGGAAAGCATATTATGAGTAAACAAGAAATAAAGAACAGAGTGAGGTTTAAAATGAGTAATTTTGAATGCATTAAATTTAAAAATAGTTTTTGTACAAATAAAATAAATGTAGCCAGAATCATAAGGGAAATAGAAAAGTGTGTATGTGGGGGAATTTATACACATTTATAAGAGAAAGATCTTATATCTAAAGCCTGTAAAGAATTTTATAAAAATCTGTAAAAATACAAATCACTCTCTGATTAATATATGGAAACAAGGATATAAACAGGAAGTTTTTATACAAAGAAATCAAGACTAATAGCCATTAGAAAAAATTCTATGTCATTATGAATAATGGAAATGAAAAAGTAATAAATAATAAATTTGAGATACCATTTTATATATATTTCACATTTTTTCTTTTTTAAAAAAATTATCTATTTATTTTGAATTTTATAAATTTCCCCCAATCTTGCTTCCCTGCCCCAACATGACCTACAGAAGGCAGTCTTTTAGACATTTTTTCTATGATATAGATTGATCTCAGTTGAATGTGATGAGAGAATAATCATATCCTTAAGGAGAAGAATAAAGTATGAGATAGCAAAATTACATAATAAGATAATGGGTCTTTTTTAGTTTAAAGATAACAGTCTTTGTACTGTGTTCAAAGTCCAAAGTCTACAATTCTTTCTCTGGATACATATGGTATTCTTCATCACAGATAGCCAAGAACTGTGCCTGATTGCTACACGATGGGTTGAACAAGTCCATTAGGGTTGATCATCAGACCCATGTTGTTGTTAGGGTATGCAATGTTCTTTTGGTTCTACTCATCTTACTCAAAATGAGTTCATAAAAATCCTTCCATGCTCCTCTGAATTCTCATCCCTCTTGGTTTCTAATAGAATATTAGTATTCCATCACATACATATGTCACAGTTTATTAAACCATTCCCCAATTGATGGCCATTCACTTAATTTCCAATTCTTTGCCACCACAAAGAGGGCTGCCATTAATATTTTTGTACAGGTGATGTTTTTAACCTTTTATCATAATCTCTCCAGGGTAGAGACCCAGTAGTGGTATTTCTGGATCAAAGAATATGCAAAGAATATTTTTGCTGCCCTTTGAGTGTAATTCCAAATTGCTCTCCAGAAAGGTTGGATGAGTTCACTTCTCCACCAGCAATGTATTAGTGTCCCGGATTCCCCATATCCATTCCAACATTGATCATTGTCCTTGCTGGTCATATTGGCCAATCTGAGAGGTATGAGGTGATATGTCTGGGATGAATTAATTTGAATTTCTCTAATTAGTAATGATTTAGAGCAATTTTTCAGATGACTATGGATCACTTTGATTTTTCTCATCTGTAAGTTGCCTTTACATATCCTCTGACCATTTGTCAATTGGATAATGGCTTGTTTTTTAAACAAATTTGACTCAGTTGTCTGTATATTTTAGAAATGATTTCTTTGTCAGAAGTATCAGTTTTATAAATTTTTCCCACTTTACATTTCTTTTGTTATATTATTATTATTATTATTATTATTATTATTATTAATTGTTACAGTGGTTTTGTCTGTGCAAAAGCTTTTCAATTTAATGTAATTGAAATTATCTAGTTTGTTTTTCATTATGTTCTCCATCTCTTCCTTGGTCATAAAGTGCTTTCCTTTCCATAGATCTGACAGGTAAACTATTCCCTGATGTCCTAGTTTGCTTATAATATTATTTTTGATGTCTAAATGCTGTATCCATTTTTATCTTATTTTGGTGTAGGGTGTGAGGTGTTGCCAAATCCAAGTTTCTGCCATACTACATTCCAATTTTCCCCAACAGTTTTTGTCAGATGGAGAGTTTTTATCTCAATAGCTGGTGTCTTTGGGTTCATCAAACAGTAGATTACAATAATCATTTCATGCTACTGAACCTAATCTATTCCAGAGATCCACCACTCTATTTCTTAGCCAATACCAGGCAGTTTTGATGACTGATGCTTTATAAAATAATTTTATATCTGGTGAGTCTAAACAACCTTCTTTTGCACTTTTTTTCATTAAATCCCTGGAAATTCTCAACTTTATATTATTCTAAATGAATTTACTTAGAATTTTTTCTAACTTAATAAAGTTTTTTTGGAATTTTGATTAGTAGGACATTGAATAAGTAGTTTAATTTAGGTAGAATTATCATATTTATTATATTAGCTCAGTCTATCCATGAGGATTTGATATTTGCCCAGTTATTTAAATATGATTTTATTTGTGTGAGAAGAGTTTAGTAATTGTTTTCAAAAAGTTTCTGAGTCTTCCTTGGCAGTTAGACTCCCAAGTAGTTTAGATTTTCTAGTTACTTTGAATGAAATTTATCTTTCTTGCTCTTTCTGCTGCATCTTGCTAGTCATAGAAATCTTGAGGATTTGTGAGGGTTTATTTTATATCCTGCAACTTTGCTAAAATTGCTAATTATTTCTATTAGTTTTTTAGATGACTTCTTGGGACTCTTTAGGTATACCATCATATCATTTGCAAAGAGTGAGAGTTTCTCTCTTCCTTCCCAATTTTAAATCCTTCAGTTTCTTTTTCTTCTCTTATTGCTGAAGCTAACATTTCTAATTCAATATTGAATAGTAGTAGTGATAATAGGCATCCTTGTTTCACCCCTGATCTTATTGGGAATGCCTCCATTCTATCCCCATTGCATATAATGCTTATTGATGGTTTCAGATAGATATTGTTTATTTTTCTTTTTTTCTTTTTTAGGTTATTGCAAGGCAAATAGGGTTAAGTAGCTTGCCCAAGTCCACACAGCTAGGTAATTATTAAGTGTCTGAGGCCTGATTTGAACTTAGGTACTCCTGACTTCAGAGGTGGTGCTCTATCCACTGCACCACCTAGCCACCCCTAGTGCTTATTTTTCTAATGAACAATCTGATCATTCTGACACTCTAGTGTTTTTAGTAGGAATGGGTGCTGCATTTTGTCACAAGCTTTTTCAGCATTTATTGATATAATCATATGATTTCTGATAGGTTTGTTATTAATATAATTAATTATATAAAGTTTTCCTAATATTGAACCAACCCTGCATTCCTGGAATAAATCCTACTTGGTCATAATGTATTATTCTAGTGATAACTTGTAATCGTTTTGATAAGATTTTATTTAAGACTTTTGTATCTATTCGTGGAGATAGGTCTATAATTTTTGTTCTGTTTTAACTCTTCCTGGTTAAGTATCATAGAAAGAGTTATCTTCACCTATTTTCTGAAGAGATTATATAGAATTGGAACCAATTGTTCCTTAAATGTTTGATAGAATTCACTTGTGAATCCATCTAGTCCTGGAGATTTTTTCTTAGAGAGTTCAATAATGGCTTGTTGAATTTCTTTTTCTGAGATAGGTTTATTTAGGTATTTAATTTCCTCTTCAATTAACCTGGGCAAAATATATTTTTGTAAATATTCATCCATTTCACTTAGATTATCAATTTATTGGCATAGAATTGGGCAAAATAATTCTGAAATATTACTTTAATGTCCTCCTCATTGGTGTTGTAGTCAGCTTTTTCATTTATGATACTAGCAATTTGGTTTTCTTCTTTTTTTAATCAAATTAATATTTCTAAAAATTAATTAATTAATTATTTTTATTTCCATCCATTTTTACATGCATATTTCCAAGCTACAAAATTTCCCTTCAACCTCCCTTACCACCTTCCCCTCCCCTCAGAAGGGAGTAGTCATGTTAGCATTTTACTTGCATATTTTGTTAAACATGTTTACAAATTAGTAATTTTTGACATGAGGAATTAGGAATAAGGGAGAGAGATAAATGAGATATTTTTAAAAATTGTTCATCTGATTTGAAAGGATTGTTTTTCTTTTAATCTGTGTTTTTTTTGTTTGTTTTTCTTCTTCTGATTGAGGACAATATAATCCATAACCAGTCAGATACACTTGTGCTAGCTCTTTGGACTGCCAAAAGGAGTTGCTTCCATCTATATAATGCTGTTGATGTGTATATTGTTCTCTTGGCTCTACTCCCTTCACTCAGCATCAGAACCCATAAGTCATTCCATGCTTCTCTAGAGTCTGACCCTTTATAGTTTCTTATAGAACAATAGTATTCCATATTATTTGTGGACCATAACTTGTTTAGCCATTCCACAATTGACAGACATCCCCTCAATTTCCAATTCTTTGCCACTACAAAAAGAGCTGCTATGAATATTTTGCAATAGCTAGGACTTTTCCCATTTTAAAAAATTTCTTCTGGATATGTACCTAGAATTGGAATTGCTGCATCAAAGGGCATGAACAGTTTTATTGCTCTTTGGGCATAGTTCCATATTGTTCTCCAGAAAGGTTGGGTCCATTCACAACTCCAGTAGCAACGCATCAATGTCCCAATTTTTCCACAACCTCTCCGACATTGATCATCTTCCCTTTTTCTCATCTGGGCTAATTTAATAGGTTGGAAATGATACCTCATTGCTTAAATTTGCATTTTTCTAATCAGTAGTGATTTAGAACATTTTTTCATACAATTAGATATAGCTTTAAGATTCTCATTTGAAAAGTGTTCACATCCTTTGACCATTTATCAATCATGTAATGACTTTTGATCTTCAATTTGATGCAATTTTCTATATATTTTAGAAATGAGTAAAGACTAACAGACTATCTTCTGTGGGGGGGTTAGTGGGAGGGAAGCAAGAATAGGGGGAAAATTGTAAAACTCAAAATAAACAAAATCTTAAAAAATGAAACTTGTTATCAGAACTCCTTTGTGAAGATTGTTCCCCAGCTTTCTGCTTTCCTTCTAATTTTGGAAGCGTTGATGTTATTAGTGCAAAACCTTTTAAATTTAATATAATCAAAATCATTCATTTTTCAGATTATGATGTACTCTAATTCTTGTTTGGTCATAAACTTATCCCTTTTCCATAGATCAGATAAGATAGAATATTTTTGATCTATTAATTTATCTATGGTAGCACTATGTCTAAATCCTGTACCCATTTTGACCTTATTTTCATATAGTGTGTAAGATGTCGATGTAGTTTTTGCAATTTTTGTCAAATAGTGATATCCTATCACAGAGGCTGATATTTTGGAATTGTCAAATTGTAGATTGTTGATTTACTGCAGTTTATTTTGAACTATCCTAATCCACTTATCCATTACTCTTATTTCTTAACCTGTTATTTCTTAACAGTCAGTTTTAATGACTGCTGCTTTATAGTATATAGTTTTAGATCTGGAAGACCTAGGCCAACTTCTTTTACTTTTTTTCATGAGTTCCCTTGCTATTCTTGCCATTGAATTTAGTTACTATTTTTTCTAGCTTGGTAAAGTAGATATTTGCTGGTTTGATTGGTATGGCATTGAATAAGTAATTTAATTTGGGTAGAATTGTCACTTTTATTATATTTGCTCAACCTAACCATGAGCATTTGACATTTTTCCACTTGTTTGTTTCTGATTTGGTTTGGGTAAGGAGTGCTTTGTAATTCTTTTCATATAGTTTCTGGGCTTGTCTTGGGAGGTAGATCCTCAAGTATTTAATGTTACCTACAATTATTTTAAATGGAATTTCTCTTTCTATCTCTTGCTCTTGGGCTTTGTTGTTCTTATATAGTAAAGCTGATGATTTATGTGGGTTTATTTTATATCTTGCTACTGTGCTAAATTTGTTAATTGTTTCAAGGAGTTTTTTTTGATGATTTTCTTAGATTCTCCAGGTATGCCATCATATCATCAGCAAAGAGTGTAAGTTTTGCTTCATTGCTGTTGTCTTATTTCTTCAATTTCTTTTTCTTCTTTTATTGCTACTGCTGGCATTTCTAATACTATATTGGATAGTAATGGTGATAATGGGCATTCTTGTTCCATCCCTGATTTTATGGGAAATGCTCTGATTTTGTTCCCATTAAATATGATATTTATTGATGATTTAAAATAGATTCCATTTATTATTTTAAGGAAAACTCCATTTATTCCTAAACTTTCTAGTGTTTTTAATAGAAATGAATGTTGTATTTTATCAAAGGCTTTTTCAGCATCTATTGAGATAATCATATTATTTCTGTTGGTTGGAGCTTATATTCTGATAAGGTGATACATCTATCTTAAAAAAATTATATACCTAACCCAAAAATGATTAGGGTAACTAGGATATATTTTTGTAAGAAAAGTTGCAAGTGATGCCAATGGGCAGTAGACTGTCTTACCCTTTTAAGGGTATAGCAGTACTGACTTGATTGTGGTTTCAGAAGTGGAAACTGGGTAGGAGGAACTGAAAGGAATATGGGATACATATGAAGTGACAAGATGCCTGGCAAAAAGATGGCAAGGGAATAATAAGAAGCTTGATTAGTTTTGGCCTGTCCATATATAGAAAATCATGAACAACATTCACCAACCCAAAGAACAAGACCATCAGGTAGAAGATTAGAAGATGAAAGTAATGCAGACTTTAGGACAAGGTTTCTAGGAAACTTAGACACTGAGGAGTAAATGAAAGGGATGTGATGATATTTATAGGCTTGTTATAATTAAAGCAGTTTTAGAATTATATAGAAAAATAAAAATTCTTTAGAAAATTGTATTGAATTTCTAAACCAGGAATATATGTTTAAATCTATAGGTATGAAACATTGTTTTGTGATAAATATTTACCCTATATATGAGTTAACTCACCAAAAGTTTTGGAAAGTATGTGTGTGCATTTTGACATACTATCAGAAATCACACAACTTCTGATTAGAGCACATGGCAAATTGAACTACATAATTATTAGGAACCTACTATATGTGAGTTATTGTACTAAGAAAAGAAAAAAAAAACAATGAAATAGTTTCTAAGTTTTAAGAAGTCTTCATCCTACATAGATTGTAATAAATAAATTTCTTTTCTCTCATCTCCCCTTGGTGCTAGCACTAAGCTCATTGTGCATGCACACTATGGAGTTTCAATTATCTTACTGAAGGGGTGGAGAGATGCTGGTCAAAGTGTTATCTCCTTACTGATAGAGTTAAGCAGGGAAACTGGAGGCATGAAACTGGGATAGGAGTCTATTGTAGTTATCCAAGGAAGAAATGATAAGTGTCTGAATAAGAATGGCAGCAGGGGAATGAAGAGGAGAATTTATGCAAAATATATTATGGAGATATCAACAGAATTTGAGAATTTATGGGATATGGAGATGTGAGAGAAAGGGAATAGTGAATATTAAACTGAGTGAGTGGTACAATGAAATTTAAAGGAAAGACTGTACATTCTCTTTTGAATATGTTGAATTTCAGTTGAAAGTATTAACATAAGATTGATCCATTTAAAATCAAAGAAAGTTTCCATTTACATATGAATTATGCTTTATGACAATTGTTAGTAAAAACATGCTGGGCAACAGAATAGGTTTTATCATTAAATATTTGAATTTATTAGGTAATAGTTCAGAGGACTTTTTTGAAAAAAAAAGATAATTTACAGAAACATAAATCAGAAAAGACTTTTAATTGAGCTCACTTTTTTGTGATCCTGAGATTTATTGTTTTGGTACATTGAGACATAAAAGAGAAATTCTATAGATTCAACTATTACTTGAATGTACATTCATTTGGGATTATATAATATGGGATACTACCAGGTAACATTAAGAGTGTGATTCTGTGAGTTTATTAGTTCTAATATTACTTCCAAATGCTTAATAATTAAACATAACTCAGACTTAGGCTTTTGTGCTTTTCAGAGCTCTTTAAGTACAACAACCATGTGAAATAAGTAGTTTAAATATTAGTATTCTTGTTTTATAGTTAATAAAACTAAAGCTCAAAGAGGTTATGAATTGTTCCCATGAATACACAATTTGTAAGCATAGATGCCAGGAATGGATCTCATTTCTTCTGATTCTAAATTCAGCTTACTTTCTGCTATCCCATGATATATATTAAGAAAAATTATTAAATCATTGAGAAGGGTGCAATATATTATTTTGAATGCTTAATTGTTTGAGTCTATTAGGGAACTTTGTAGCACACTGAAAGTGCCAATTATTTATAAAATACATAATCTACAGGACCCATAAATCCTGAAATTATTTGTATTTTTCTCAGGTATTATAGAATCCTGACATAATTTGTAATTATAATTCTTTGTAATATTTATTACCAAAATTATAGTAATAAAGTTCTTTACAGAATCTTCCTTCAATGTGTTATCTTTATGTGGAGCTATCCCAATTCTGAAAGATTCAGCTTATATAGTACAAAGTCAGGTCTCTTGTTCCTTACTAAAAAGCTTTTAATAAATTTGGGTTCAGAAGGCGGCTAAGCCATACCTGATCTAAAATTATATTATAAAGCATCAGTCATTAAAACTCTCTGGTATTGACTAAGAAATAGAGTGGTGGATCAGTGGAATAGACTAGATACAACAGCAGGAAATGATTATAGTAATCTGCTGTTTGATAAACCCAAAGAGTCTAGCTATTGGGATAAAAACTCCCTCTTTGATAAAAACTTCTGGGACAATTGGAAGTTAGTATGGAAGAAACTTGGATGAGACCAGCACCTCATCCCTTATACCAAGATAAGATCCAGATGCATACAGGATTTAGACATAAAAAACAATACTATATGGAAACTAGAAGATCAAGGACTAGTTTACCTGTCAGATGTATCGAAAGGGAAGCAGTTTATGACTAAAGAAGAGATGGAGAACATAACTAAAAACAAACTAGATGATTTTTATTACATTAAATTAAAAAGTTTTTATACAAACATAATCACTATAACCAAAATCAAAAGAAATGTAGTAAACTGGGAAACAATCTTTACAACCAATGTTTCTGACAAAGAACTCATTTCTAAAATATACAGAGAACTGAGTCAAATTTTAAAAAAAGTCATTCCCCAGTTGACAAATGGTCAAAGGATATGCAAAATCAATTTACAGATGAGGAGATCAAAACAATCCATAGTCATATGAAAAATTGCTCTAAATTATTACTTATTAGAGAAATGCAAATTAAAGCTTCTATGAGATACCACCTCACACATCTCAAATGGGCCAACATAACCAGAAAGGATAATATTCATTGTTAGAAGGGTTGTTGGAAATCTGGGACATTATTACGTTGTTGCAGCTGTGTACTCATCCAACCTTTCTGCAGAGAAATTTGGAACTATGCCCAAAGGGCAACAAAAATGTGCATACCCTTTGACCCAGCAATACCATTACTAGGTGGATACCCTGAAGATAAGATGAAAAAGTTTAAAAATATCACTTGTACAAGAATATTCATAGCAGCCCTGTTTGTGATGGCAAAGAATTGGAAATCAAGTAAATGTCCTTCAATTGGAGAATGGCTTAGCAAACTGTGGTGTATGTATGTCATGGAACACTATTGTTCTATTAGAAACCAGGAGGGGTGTGAATTCAGGGAAGCCTGGAGGGATTTGCATGAACTGATGCTGAATGAGATGAGCAGAAGCAGAAAAATATTGTACACCCTAACAGCACCATGGGGATGATGATTAACCTTGATGGACTTGCTCATTCTATCAGAAAAACAATTAGGGACAATTTGGGACTGTCTGCAATGGAGAATACCATCTGTAACCAGAGAAAGAACTGTGGAGTTTGAACAAAGACTAAGGGCTATTAACTTTAATTTAGGAAAAAAACCTGATTTCTTATTGTCTGATCTTGCTATCTCTTATACTTTATGTTTCTTCCTTAAGGATATGATTTCTCTTTCATTGAATTCAATTTGCATCAATGTATACCATGGAAACAATGTAAAGATTGGCAAGTTTCCTTCTGTGGGGGGTGGGGGGAGGGAAGTAAGATTAGCTGAAAAATTGTGAAACTCATAATAAATGAAATCTTTTTTAAAAAGCTTTAGAAATTTTGGGTTCAGTTAGATAATCCTGACTTTCTAAGTGCTAACAAATCTAAGTTTGGAGACGGCATTTCACAAATATAATAGTTACGTAGTGATGAATTATTTGCTTTGAGTCCACCAATAGGACTCTGGGTCCCAAATGCCTTCAGGACCTTCCTTTTCTTGAGATGGGAACCTATGGCCCGGGAAAGTTAAGAAATTTCATCAAGCACACATTTGTAGTAAGGATGAGAGATAGTATTTAAATTTACATTCTATGACACCAGAGTCAATTCTATTTTCACTGTATCTTGATGTCTCCTTAGTTTCATCCTTACATATTACAAATACTTCCTTTAATAAGGTAGCTGAGAGGCATCAAGCCTGGTAAACAACAAATAAAACCACAAAAAATTAGCCTGGTCAAATAAGTTGTATTTGCAGAGACAGACCACAGATTTCTTATAGCAATGATAATAATAGTTGATGTTTACATAGTATTTTAACATTTTCAAAATCTTGAACATATGCTGATCACATTAAGCATCATTATAACTTTTCAAGGAAGGTACTATAAGCATTTTTTATTTACACTTGCTAGAAGAGGAAACTGATTTTTAAAGGGGTTAAGGTCACTAAAGTGTTATCTTATAGATAGGATATCAGCGTAGGTCTTCTGACCAATCAATCCAGTGCTCTATCCAGGACAACATGATGTCTTAATGAGATAGCACTGAGTATTGGATTAAAAGAAAAAAAGAAAAAAAGGTATGTATTAAAATTGAAGCAACTCAAAAATAGACTTATTTTACATTTTTGTTGCAAAATATAAAAATGATTAGAAAATTATTTCTGAAATAATTTTAACCAACACTTATTTATTACCACAAAGAAATGACCAAGAGTACCTAAAACCTAACTGGCAAAGAAAATTCTTCTTTCTTGACAAGTAGATAAATATGGCTTACAAAATCAAAATTGAGTTACAATATAAATTTGCTGTTAAAATCATGCTAAAAAAGGTGATGAACGAATATGACCAGTTGTACTTCCTAAAACTGGAAGTAATAGAGGGGCAAACATAAATTTATAGAAAATATGGCAAGAGAACTTATGACCAAATAAGATCAAAATAGAGTATTTAGACATAAAGGGAGAATTTAGACATAAAGGAGAATAAAGAATAGTCAATCAGATCTATGAAGAGGGAAGGAATTCATGACCAAACAATAGATAGAGAACATTATTAAGTGCAAAATGGATGATTTTAGTGCATTAAATTAATTTTTTTTGCACAAATAAAACTAATGCAACCAAGATTAGAAGGAAAGCAGAAAGTCAGAATTTTTACAACCAGTGTTTCTGATAAAGGACTCACTTCTAAAATATATAGAGTATTGAGACAAATTTATAAGAACTTAAGTCATTCCCTAATTGACAAATGATTAAAAATTTTGAACAGGCAGTTTTCAGAAATTAAAGCTCTATATAGTCATGTGAATAAATGGTCTAAAATCATTATTAATTAGATAAATTAAAACAACTCTGAAGTTCCACCTCACTCTTAGCAGATGGCCAATATGACAAAAACAAGGAAAATTATCAATGTTGGAGAGGATGTAAAAAAAAAAAACTAGTACTATATTGACCTGTTGATTGAAGCACTATGGAGAGCAATTTGGAAATATAACCATTGGGTATACTGTCCAAACCTTTGATTCAGCAAAACCACTACTTAGATCTATATCCCAAATAGATCATAAAAAGGAGAAAATACCCACATGTACCAAAATATTGATAGAAGCTCCTTTTGTGGTGACAAAGAATTGGAAATTGAGGGGATGCCCATCAATGGGGGAGTATCTGGACAATTTGGTATTTGAATGCTATGGAGACTTATTGTTCAATGAGAAATCATGAGCAGTCACCCTTCAGAAAAGTCTGGGAAGACATTCATGAACTGATGCTGAATGAAGGGTGTATAAATAGGAGAAGATTATTCACATTAACAACAATATAGTGTGATGATCAGCTACAGTGGATGCAGTTCTTTTCAGCAGTATAAAATCCTCATTATTCAACCCTGAGAGACCTGTTATGAAAAATGCTCAGAGAAAGAACTATACAGTCTGAAGGCAGAACAAACCATATTTTCTTCATTTTTCATAATTTTTCATTTCTTTCTTGTGGTTTCATCCCCTCTTAGTTCTGATCCCTCTTTCGCAAAATGACCAAGCTGATAATGTTAAATAAAATTGTACATATAGACCCTACATGTGATTATTTGCTGCCCTGGGAAGGGGGGAGGGAAGGGAAGATGGTAGAAAATGTGGAATTCAAAAGCCTGAAAAAGAGGAATGTTTAAAACTAACTTTGAATGCATTTGAAAAAAATGATAAAATAAAATAAAAAGAAATAAAAGTGGTATAAAAAGCTTTATCAGTAAAAATTTAAAATTTAAAAATGCAAACAAAAATATATGACAAGATATCCAATTAGATCAGGTAATCCTGAAGACATTTCATTATATAGGGGAAGGAAGAAAGTAAAGAAGAAAATGAAAAAGAAACTAAACTATTTTAAAATAAACATCTTTTATCCATAGTTAAAATGGAGTTTCAGGACTTAACATATGATTTTAACATTCCCAGTGAGCTGCATGAGAAAGCAGAGAAATCAATGAAGAAGACAATGAAGAGAATAGTAGTTAGAATAAATCAAATAACACAGAAATTCATATTGGAAGTCATAAAATTGTGAGCACTGAAGGATATTTGAAATATGGAAAGACATTAAAGACTTGAAGTAAGTTTCTGGACACACAAATACTAAAATAAAAAGTTAAATGAGGACATAGTATTAATTTCTACATATTTTCTCACAAGGATATCATGAATGAAAGTATGATAAAGGGTTAGTCAAGTTTTAATAAATGGTGATTTATGACATTGTGTAGCTTTATTGACTTAAATATATGAAAGATACCTGAATTCAGTAGGGTTGCTATTAGCCATAAAATTAAAATATTTGATTTGGTATGCCAAAATGTCATCTAATGTTCTCTCTTTCAATATACAGTGGTGACTAATAATATTCAGAACATGAATATCAAATAAGGCATAAAATGGGAAGACTTGTTCACTGAATAGGTCTCTCACTCTCCTGAAGTATATCAGGAGAAAATACTAAATTGATGGATCTTATAAAATTAGATTGTTATTAATATGTTTGATTAATTCAAACTTATATTTGGTATGAATTGTACAATGATGCCAGCTTGCATTTATAGTAAACAAAATCCAAATAATGCAAAACATGTGAGCTAATTGAGGATTTTAATATGCTATTATGTTAATTAAAAAGCTTTCAAAAATAGACAGAATGAAGAGAAAATCAAATGGAAACACTGCAAGTGCAAACAAAAAAAGTTTTTTATTATTATTACTTAAGAACAAAATTTGGGGAAATGACATGAACATGGTCATAGTGACTCTGAAGTAGTATGAGACATAAAATGTTTCTATGCTATAGAATATTAAAACATGTGGATAAAATAAAAAGAAAAGATAAATCTGCATTGTTCTGTGATTAACAAACTACAAGGAATAAAAGTGTTATGATGGAAAAGGAAAATCTCTGAGTCATGTCAATTAAATATTACAGTAAAAACACACAATTTTCTTAATTGAGTAACCATTCAAACAAAAAGTTTGAATTTATTTAAGGCAATGAAAGTAAGTGGAAATGAGGTGGATAGAGAAGAAGCTTTTATTGAAAGGGTTGGTTGCTTTAGTCATTTTAACAATTGAGTTCAACTACAACAATGTTGCAATTACTATAGTTAGCCTATATTGATAAGGTGGTAACTACCAAATATTCCTAATATTTAAAAAAATAATTGAAGAAGGAGGTTATACCAATCATTTTTAGTGAGAATGAAAAAAAAACTACTCTGGAAAAAGACTTCTTCTATAACAGAACATTTTTTTTTACTATATTTATTTATTTAGTTAGTTATTTTTCCAACTACATGTGAAGATAGTTTCCAGCAATCATTTTTTGTGACTGTTTGAGACAACCCAACAATCATTTTATGGTTCACATTTGTCTCTCTCCCTCCTTTTTCTCCCCTTCCCCTTCCTCTGACAGAGAACTCTCTGATACCAGCTATACATGATGATCTTCATTAGACATATTTCCATATTAATCATGTTGTGAAAAAAAAGAATCAGAACAAAATGGGAAAAAAAAAACCATGATAGGAAAAAAACATAAATCATAAAGCAAATTTTAAAACTTGAGCCAACTGAATGGTGAGGTGGATTGAGGACCAGCCCTGGAGTCAGGAGGACCTGAGCTTCAAATCTGGCCTCAGACATTTAATAATTACCTAGCTGTGAGACCTTGGGCAAATCACTTAACCCATTCATTGCCTTGCAAAACAACAACAATTTTTTTAATTGAAAATAGTGAACTTTGGTTTGTATTCAGACTCCATAGTTCTCTCTTTGGATATGGATGGGTATTTCTCATTAAGTCCTTTAGAATTAGCTTTGCCTATTGTATAATTGAGATGAACAAGTTCATCAGAGCTGATGATCTCACAAAGTTGCTATTAATATGACTCTGTTCTGGTTCTGCTCACTTCACTCAGCATCAATACAAGCAAGTCTTTCCAGGTCTTTCTGAAATCCTGCCCCTCATGATTTCTTATAGAACAATAATATTCCACCACATTCATATACCACAACTTGTTCAGCCATTCCTCAATTGATGGGCAAATCCTCAGTTTCCAGTTCTTTGCCATTAACAAAAGAACTTGCTATCAATATTTTGCCACATATTTCTTGTGATCTCTTTGGGATATCGACCTAGTAGTGGTATTACTGGAAAAAAGGTATGTATACACAATTTTATTATGCTTTGTGCTTCTAGAAATTACATTGAAAAAAACTCCAAATTTTAAGGTGTCTAATGATCGCCTAACCTTTGTTTTATTAAGTATTAATTAATAAAAGGATTTTAAGCTAAGGGCAATGCTTTTTATCAGTCTCAAAATCTTTGTGCTCTGAGAGGCTAAAACAAATGATTACTTCTAATTCTTTGGTTGTCAAAGAAAGCATTGACAAATAAAACTTTTTAAAAACTGGTTTTTAACTTAATTTATCTCAATATAGACATTTCTTATGTCATTCAAGCTCACATTATGACTTTACTTAAAAAATTCTGTAAGAAATTTCTATTCCAGAAAAAACAACCTGTGTTAACTTTACTGTGCAGTAATGTTCTCTCTCTTTCCCTACTCCTGCCTCTTCCTTCATATGTCTAGAGTGTCCCAATCTCCCACAAAAAAAACATGCATACACAGAAAATAAACTCAAAATAACATTTTAAAAAAGACAAAAAAACAATAGTAAAAGCAGAAGAAAGGATTCATGTAGAGATACCCTCTGGCAAGTCATCTGATTGTAGGCTTGTGTACATGTCCAGCTGCTATATACCATTCTCTTATTGCTCTCTCAATCCACTTGTGTCCTTGAACCATGTTTCAACCCCCTCTCACTATATTGTGGACTCTTTTCTGCTTCCTTTACTTCCTCCTCTTGTTCATGCCGGTGGACAAATTTGATTAATGTGACAATTGTTTTATATGGAGCTGTGAGGAATGATCCATTTAAGTAAATCAACTTACTGTAGTTTAAAAAAGCATTTCAAGGACAACAATACCATTGTACTTAAAGTATTACTGATTTAGGATAATGCCTCAGGTTATCCAACTATACTTGATTCATTTTGTGAGAATGTGAGCTTTAAAATTTGGATAAATTTGGAAAAAGCTCTCTTCTTCTGACATTGTATGTATAAAGATTTAATGAAAGAGAAAACATTTTGGCTAAAATAATTTAAATGAAAAAACTATATTTTCATCATGTCCTCATGCATAGGCTTAGTTATACTAAACATATCAGTTATTTAAAAACTTGTTTCTTATAGATATCCTAGGACTTCTGGCCAAGAGGGAAGAGAAAAGTCAGACACCATCTTAAGCTTTCCTGGCTTTCCCTCAGAACCAATATGAACCAAGCCTCTTAACAGAATTTGTATCTACAAAACCCAAAGAAGAACTTAGTAGAATATCACATAGCAAAGTCTATCCCAGGGGAGCATGAGTGAGCTGGGAGCAGAGAGCAGAGAGCCAGCACAGAGGACTAATCTGAGAACAGGGGTGGAGACATTTGCTTTGGGTGCAGTGGCAGGGAGAGCTCCAATGTGGTGGCTAGATATCAATCTGTTCAGTTCAGCTGATCTGGAAGATCAGGACCAAAAGCCCCAGTGATTTCAGCAAAGTCACTGTGTTTCCAGTTGAGTCCCCCCTGCCCCACCCTGCTCCTGTGAAATAAAGTGACTCTCCCCTGAAAAATGTAGTAGCAGTTCTCCCCAATGTCCCCCACCCCACCCCAGGTTCAGGTGTGGTGCGCTGGACTCCTCCAGTGCTGATTGAGGATTAAGTAGATTAACTATTTAGCCTGAGGGCCAAATTCACATTGTTCCAGGATAACCCAGATTCTGCTGTCCCCTCACTTGCTTTCCTCCAGGCCTGGGGAGTAGGACACAAATCAAGGTCACAGAGACTCCAGAGAAAACTTATAGCATCCCCTATTGGCCAGCCCACTTGGATTTACTAAGCCCAGTAAGCAAAGCCTTCAGGGATCTCAACGCAAAAGATCTATGAATCAGCCATTTCCCAAAACAAGATCTTAGGAAAATGAAGAAAGGCCAGCAGAGGGTAGGGATCATTGAATGTTACCTTGAAAACAAGGATCTTAACTCAGAGAGAACCAGAGATTCAGAGAATATAATTTTGTCTCTAGCCCAGAAAGACTTCTTAAACAAGATCTGGAAGGAGTTTAAAAGCCAAATGAAAAAATTGGGGAAAGTATTGCAAGAGAAAAATTAACAATTAGTAAGAGAAAATTATCATCTTGCAACAAGAAAATGAAAATACAATTGGACAAGTACAAAAAGAAAATAATTCTCTCAAAACTACAATTGGGAAACTGGAAAATTCCTTCAAAAATAGGATTGATCATTTGGAAAAGGAGTTGCAAATGATAAATGAAGAAAATTCTCTAAAAAACAGATTAGATTCTGTGGAAATTAATGAATTCATGAGACAATAGGAAAGAACTAAACAAAAGCAAAAAAATGAAAAAATGGAAACTCCCTCATGGGCACAAGTGACCTGGAGAATAGATCCAGGATAGACAATTTAAGAATCATTGGGCTTCATTAAAACACTGAGAAAAAAAAGCCTGGGCTCCCTACTTCATGATATAGCCCTGATATAGAACCAGAAGGCAAAATAGTTATTGAAAGAGTACATTGAACCCCTCCTGATTGGAATTCCAAAATGCAAACATCAAGGAATATTGTGGCCAAACTCCAGAACTATCAGATAAAAGAGAAAATCCTGCAAGCAGTTAGAAAGAATGAATTCCAAACCACAGTAAAGATTACACAAGACCTGGCTGCATCAACCTTGTGGGATCAAAGGTGGAATATCATATTCTTCAGAGCAAGGGAGCATGGAATGCAGCCAAGAATTCACTATCAGATGAAATTGAATCATCTCTTCCAGGTGAAAAGATGGACATTTAATGAAACAGGAGACTTCCTACTTTTCCTGGTGAAAAGACTAGAGCTAAATAGAAAATTTGAACTTCAAATGGAAGACTCAAAAGATGAAAAAGGGAAAAAGGGAAAAATAAAAAAGTAAACTGGCTATATGCCCAAATAGGAGAAAGGGTCTCATAATTCTTGAGAACTATAACTCTATTAGAGATAATATACTAAACCAGGAGTAATGGACACTCATGACCTGTCCATGTCTCTGACAGAATGATTTAAAAACAATATCTCCTTAAAGCCCCTCCCCCAAAGGGGGCAGTTAAGAGATGAAAGGATGGAGGAAATTGAATGGGGTAAATTGTATCACATAAAGAGGTACAAAGGACCTGTTGCAATAGAAGGGAAGAAGGGAGGAGATGAAAAACCACCTGAATCTTTCCCTCAACAGATTTGGTTCAAAGAAGGATTAATACATACACACTTAGTTAAGTTTAGAAACTTTTCTTACTTTTCAAGTATTAAAAGGGGAAAGGGGGAGGAGGAGTAAAAGAGGAACTGATGGGAGAAAAGGAAGGAAGAAGGGGCAAAGGGAAAGGGGAAAGAAATGGGAAGGGGAGTTGTATATAAGGGGGAAAACACACGGAAAGAAGTGATATTCAGAAGCAAAATACTGGGAAACAGGGATAAGGTGAAAAGGGGGGAATGCAAACAGAGAAATGATAGTATGGAGGGCAATAAAGAATTAGTAATCATAACTTTGAATGTGAATGGGATGAACTTTCTCTTAAAATGTAATTAGACAGAAGAGTACATTGAAAACCAAAATTCTACAGTATGCTACTTATAAGAAATTCATTTGAACTGGAGAGATATATAGAGAGAGTAAAGGTAAAAGGCTGTAACAGAATCTGATATGCTTCAGCTGAAGTGAAAAGGCAGGGTTAGCAATCCTTATCTCAGACAAAGCAGCTGCAAAAATAGATCTCATTTAAAGAGATAAAGAAACTGTATCCCCCTACAAAGATACCATAGACAATGAAACAATTTCAATACAAAATATCTATTCATTACATGGTACAAATTCTTAGAGAGCTTGAATGAGTTACAAGAAGACATAGACCACAAAACTCTACTAATAGGATTCCTCAACTTCCCTTTCTCAGAATTAGATCTAACCATAAAATAAACAAGAAGAAAGGTAAGGGGGTAAATAGAATATTAGAAAACCTAGACATGATAGCCCTTTGGAGAAAATTGAATGAGGATAGAGAGGTATATCCTTTTTTGTCCTGTAATATGTGGCACATACACAAAAAATCACCATGTACTACCATAATAAAATTAAATGCCAAAAGGTAGAAATAGTGACTTTTTCCTTTTGAAGACCATAATGAAATAAAAATCATGTAGACTAATGGCCAATGGAGAGAAAGACCTAAAACTAATTGGAAACTAAATTACCTCATTTTAAAGAATGATCAAACAACAAATTATTGAAAGAATTAATGATTTCATCCTAGACAATGACAATAATGAGATAACATTACCAAAACTTATGGAATACAGCCAAGTAGTTATTAGGGGATATGTTATGTCTCTAAATATTTATAGGAATAAAATAGAGAAAAAGGAAAGCAATGAACTAGGCATGCAACTAAAAAAAATAGAAAAAGAACAAATTAAAACACCTAAATAAAACCAAATGAGATTCTAAAAATTTATAGGAGGAAATTAATAAAATTGAAGGCAAGAAAACTATTGAACTAATAAATAAAACCAAGAGTTGGTTTTCTGAAAAAGTCAGTAAAATAGATAAACATTTGGTTAATTTGATTTGAAAAAGAAAGAAAACAAAACTACTATTATGAAAAATGAAAATGTAAACCCACTATCGATGAGGAGGAAAATATAGTAATCATTCAGAAGTATTTTGCCCAACCGTATGTGATAAATATTTACAAAAAATATAACTTGCCCAGCTTTAATAAAGAGGAAATTAAAAACCTAAATAACCCTCTCACTGAAAAAGAAATTCAACAAGCCATCAATGAACTCCCTAAAAACAAACTCCAGGAGCAGATGGATTCATAAGAGTATTCTTTTTTTTTTCATCTATATGTACATGTATATTTTTAAGATACAAAATTTCCTTTCACCCTCCCTTCCCAACGCTGTCCCCCCAAGGGCAACAGTCAAATTAGCAATGCATATACATATTTTTGATAAACATATTGACAGATTAGTCATTTTTTTATAAGAGGAATTAGCATGAAGGGAAAGAGATACATAAGAAATAATTTTACAAAGTGTTTATCAGATTCTGAAGGTTTGTTTCTTTTGATTTAGAAGGGTTTTTTTCTTTTGTTTTTCCTTCCTATGAATGGGCATAACATTATCCATAGCTGGTCTAACACACTTGTCCTTGCTCTCTGAAGTGCTAAGAGGACCTGATACCATCATGGTGGATAATCTCACAAGGTTATTGTTAATGTATACATTGGTCTCTTGGTTCTGTTTCCTTTGCCCAGCATCAGATTATATAACTCATTCCATGCTTCTCTAGACTCCAACCATTTATAGTTTCTTATAGAACAATAATATTCCATATTATTCACTTACCATCACTTATTTAGCCATTCTCCAATTGATAGGCATCCCCTTAATTTTCAAATCTTTAGCACTACAAAAAAGACTGCTCTGAACATTTGGAACATGTAGGACTTTTTTATCTTTTACAATTTATTCTGGATATAGACCTATAATTGGAAATGCTGGGTAATAGGTATGAACATTTTTATTGCTCTGTAGGCATAGTTCCATATTTCTCTCCAGAATTGTTTTATCTGATCACAACTCAACCAGCAATGCATCAAAGTCCCAATCCTCACACTATTCCAAATCCATAATTTTCCCTATTTTCTAATCCTGGCCAATCTGCTAGGTGTGAAGTAATACCTCATTGTTATTTTAATTTACATTTCTCTAGGCAATAAAGAATTGGAATTTTTTAATATGATTATTTATAGCTTTAATTTCTTCATTTGAAAACTGTCTACTGATATCATTTGTCCATTTATCAATTGGGGAATGACTTCTATCCTTATAAATTTGATGCAATTCTCTCTATATATATTTTAGAAATGAGACCTTTATCAAAACATCTAGTTGTGAAGAATGTTTCCCAGCTTTCATTCCTTCCAATTTAGGCTGCATTGATTTTATTAGTGCAAAACATTTTTAATTTAATAAAGTCAAAAATAATCCATTTTGCAGTTTATAATGTACTCTAACTCTTGTTTGGTCATAAAATTAATCCCCTTTCCATGGATCTGATAGAGTATTTCTCTTTCTATTAATTTATCTATGGTGTCACACTTTATGTCTAAATACTGTACTCATTTTGATCTTATTTTGGTATATTGGGTGAGATGTGGGTCTATGCATAATTTTTGCCATACTATTTTCCAGTTTTCCCAACAATTTTTGTGAAATAATGAGTTCACAGAAGCTGATGTCTTTGGTTTTGTCAAACAGTAGATTGCTGTAGTCATTTACTGCAGTTTCTTTTGAATCTATCCTAATCCACTGCTGCAATACTTTATTTCTTAGAGTACCAGACAGTATTCATGACTGTCACTTTATAGTATAATTTTAGATCTTTTAGAGTACCCTTGCTATTCTTGACCTTTTGTTGCTCCAGATGAATTGTATTACTATTTTTTCTAGTTTGATAAAGTAGTTATTTGGTAGTTTGATTGGTATGGCACTGAATAGATAATTTATTTTGGGTAGAATTGTCATTTTTATTATATAAGCTCAACCTAACCATGAGAAATTGACATTTTTCCAATTATTTAGATATGACTTTATTTGGGTGAGGAGTGCTTTATAATTGTGCTCATACAGTTTCTGGATTTGTCGTGGGAGGTTAATTCCCAGGTAGTTAATGTTGTCTATAGTTAATTTAAATAGAATTTGACTTTCTATCTCTTGCTCTTGGACTTTGCTGCTCATATATGGAAATGCTGATAATTTTTGTGGCTTTATTTTACATCTTTGTACTTTGCTGAATTTGTTACTTGTTTCAAGGAGTTTTTTAGATGATTTTCTCAGGTTCTCTTAATATACTAACCTATCATCTGCAAAGAGGGAATGCTTTGCTTCCTCATTGCCCATTCTGATTCCTTTAATTTGTTTTTCTTCTTTTATTAGTGCAGCAAATATTTCTGATACTATATTGACTAGCAATGGTGATAATAGACATCTTTGTTTCATCCCTGATTTTACTGAAAATCATCTGAGTTATTCCCTTTATATATAATGTTTGCTGATGGTTTTAAATAGATACTATTTATTATTTTAGGGAAAGCTCCTTTCATCCCTAAACCTTCTAGCATTTTTAATAAGAATGGATGTTGTATTTTATCAAAATATTTTTAGCATATATTAAATCATAAGATTTCTGTTGTTTTACTATTGATATGTTAATTATGCTGAGGATTTTCCTAATATTGAACCATCCCTGTCCACATGGTATAAATTCTACTTGATCATGGTGTATTGTCTTAGTAATAACTTGCTGAAGTCTCAATGCTAAAATTTTATTTAATATTTTTGTATCAATATTCATTAGGAAGAATGGTCTATAATTTTCTTTTTTTGGTTCATTGCAGTTTAGATATCAGCACATGTTGGTGTCATAAAAGGATTTTTGGCAGAACTTCTCCTATTTTTAAATAGTTTGTGAAGAATAAGAATTAATTGTTCCTTAAATCTTTGGTGGAATTCACTTGTAAATCCCTCTGGATCTGGAGACTTTTTCTTAGGGAGTTTATTGATGGTTTCTTCAATTTCTTTAAGTAATTTATTTTCTCTTCTATTAATCTGAGAAGTTAGTATTTTTTTTGGAGGGCAATGGGGTCAAGTGACTTGTCCAAGGTCACACCATTTGATAATTATGAAGTGTCTGAGGCAGAATTTTAACTCAGGTCATCCTGAATCCAGAGTCAGTGCTCTATCCACTGTTCCACTACCTGCCCTGGCAGTTTGTATTTTTGTAAATATTCATCCAATTTACTCAGGTTATCCAATTCATTGACATACAGCTCAGCAATGTAGCTCTGAATTATCTCTTTAATTTCATCTTTATTGGTGTTTAGTTCTCCCTATTCATTTCTGATACTGTAATTTGGTTATCTTCTTTCTTTTTTTAAATGAGATTAACCAAAATTTGTCTATTTTATTGACTTCTTCATAAAATTAAACCTTAGTGTTATTTATGTGGTCAATGATTTTCTTGCTTTCAACTGTATTAATCTCTCCCTTGATTTTCAGATTTGTCTAATCTGTTCTTTAATTAAGGATCTTTACTTTGTCCTTTTTCAAGCTATTTTTGGTTGCAGACCCAATTCATTGATCTCCTTTTTCTCTTTTTTTATTCATATAGGCATATAGACAGAAAGTTTCATCTCAAAACAGCCTTGGTTCCATTCTATAAATTTTGGTATGATGACTCCGTATCCTTTTCTTGGATATAATTTTTGATTATTTCTATTATTTGTTATTTTATTCATCCATTATTTAAAATTATGTTATTTAGTTTCCAATTAACTTTTAGTTATCTATTAACCTTTATTACATATGATTTTTATTGTATCTTGGTCTGAAAAGTATATATTTATTATTTCTGTCATTCTGTATTTGATTATAAGGATTTTGTGCACTAGCACATTGCCATTTTTGGTATAGGTGCCATGTACTGCTGAGAAAAGGTATATTCCTTTCTATCTTTATTAAATTTTCTTCAGAGATCTTTCATATCTAAGTTTTCTAAGATATAAATATATAAATAAGATATAAATATATCTTATTTGATTATTACCACCACATTATGAAGTAGGTATTATTATAATTTTCATTTTACAGAAGAGGAAGCAGATTGAGAGGTTAGGTGATTTCCCTATTTCCCTAAGTAAGATTCTGAGGAGTTATTTATGTTTTTTTCTTGTCTCCAAGTTTACTTTCTTACAACTATGCCATGCTGTACTCCTTCATTCATCCAGAATGACAAAGAAACAGGGGGGAAATTAACATAATGATTAAAATGATGTAAATGAAAAAATCATGTATTTATAGAGATTAGAGTATGTTTTGACCTAGGGTTGAGGAAATGTGTCTGTCTCATTTCATTAAAGGAACAGAATATTATTGGTGTGAAATGGCATATATGCTGTTAGAGTAGATCAATATATTGGTTTGCTGTGCTGTTCTTGTTCCCTTTTTAATCTCTGAAATAACTAAAGACTTTCTATTGAGTGGAAAAATGAAGAGATACACTCAGAATTGAATGTGATATACAAATAAATGACATAAAGATAGGTTATATTAGACAAATTTTTTTCCCTTTTCAATGGAACTATAAAGATGACAAATAAAAGGAATATGGTTGATTTAACTTTCCTAGGTTTTATGCATTGCTGATTTTCCAAACTCTGTATTGACTGGTCTTCCCATATCATCTGTAGTTTCCACAAAACTCCCCCCCAAATTTCCAATTAATTTGTTATGGCAACCCTCCTTATATTGAAACCATGTTGGTGAAATTTGTGATGTGGAAGGAATTACTATATTTTCTTATTTGATTTCACAACTAACCTGGGAATTAGGTACTATTAAACTCATTGTACAGATGAGAAGCAGGCAAAGGTTAATTGACTTTTCTGAGTTCACCCAGATAAATGTTTGAGGTTAAATGTTAACTTACATCTTCTTGATTACAAGAAGTATTCTATCCACTGAAACATGTAGCTGTCAATATAGTAATCAATGCTGCCATTTGAGTTATGTATGACTCTTCATGGCCATATATGGAGTTTTCTTGGCAAAGATACTAAAACTATTTGTCATTTCCTTTTCCGGAATTTTCAGATGATGAACTGAGATAAATAGGGTTAAGTGACTTGTCCAGGGTTAAACATCTTAGTAAGTGTCTGAGACCTTCTTGGAACTCAAGTCTTCCTGATTAGAGATTCAGTGCTCTATCAACTGTGACATCTATCTTCCCCTATATGGTAGTAAAAGCATATTAATAGAGTAACACCATATTACTATGTAACATGTATAGATAGATATGATTATATATATATATATATATGTATATACACATAAATACACATACATATATATGTTTATACTGCATTATAACATTATGTTAATAATATTAAATAAAATAGTAATAAATTCTTTTAGTGCTGGTTTAAAAGATCAAAAGTATTATAGAGAATATTATATTAGAGTCTTGAACTTGGGGTATTACCTCTGCTATTTACTAGCTGTGGTTGTGACACTACCTTTGTGAAACCCATTTTCCTCATTTGTAAAAAAAAAAGGATAATAGTACTTGAACTATTAATTCTCCTTGACAAGATTGTTGTAAGGAAAGAGCTTTGTAAACTATAATCAGCTATTTAAACATGAGTTTTATTATTTTTATTCTTATTACTTCAAACTTATAATTAGTTGATATGATGTTAATAATAGATTATGACCTGTTCCCATCTTTTCATATTAATACTTGTCAACTTTCTCTGGTGAATTCTTTACAGAAAGTCTAACTTATAAACTTAGTCATTCTCTAGATTTATTAACATTGCAAAAGGACCAATGTAGTTTGCAGACTGTTCCTTGAACATTCCTTATTTTCATTACTAATCCAATCCACTTTCCTTTTCAGTCATAGATCTAATAAAAGATATTTAGGCTAACTTGTACAAATTCTTATTGAAAATAATAAACTCACATCCATTATGAACTCCTTTATTATCATTAGAGTGAGCTTTCACATAAATTCTTTGGAGTGTCACAGTCACACAGCTTTACCTAGAAGTGTATGTTAAAAAGTTAAAAAATCAAACCATAAATTGGAATGTTTTTCTCTCAGAGTTTGGCAGCATGGTCTTCTAAGGTCCTAGAGTCTTTATAAAGAGATCACAACTCAGTTCTTTGGGAAGATCCTGATAGGAAACATTATCACCTTGAAAGTGAAGTCCAGTGACTCTACTGAGAAGCCATAATTCTAGACAGGGGGCATCTTCCCTGATCAACTCATGTTTGTCCCAGATTTCCCACATCCCTTCCAACACTGATCATTGTCCTTTCTGGTCATATTTACCAGTCTGAGAGGTGTGAGTTGGTAACTCAGAGATGCTTTAATTTGCATTTCTCTAATCAGTAATGATTTAGGGCAATTATTCATATGACTATAGATAGCTTTGATTTCCTCAACTGAAAACTGACTCTGCATATCCTTTGACCATTTGCCAACTGGGGAATGGCTTGTATTTTTCAAAATCTGACTCAGTTCTCTGTATATTTTAGAAATGAGTCCTTTTTCAGAAATACTAGTTGTAAAAAACCATTTCCCAATTTACTATATTTCTTTAGATCTTGGTTACAGTGGTTTTATCTGTGCAAAAGCTTTTTAATTTAATGTAACCAAAATTATCCAGGTTGTTTTTGATGATGTTTCCTATGTCTTTCTTGGTCATAAACTACTCCCCTTTCCATAGATCTGACAGGTAAACTATTCCTTGTTCTCCTAGTTTGCTTATAATGTTGTCTTTCATGTCTAAATACTGGACCCATTTTGATCTTATCTTGGTATAGAGTGTGAGATGTTGATTCAAGTTTCTGTATCTTCCAGTTTTCTCAACAGTTTTGATCAAAGATTAAATTCTTATCCTAGAAGCTGAATTCTTTTGGTTTAACAAACAGCCGATTATTGCTATAATTTCCTGGTATCTCTTTTGCACCTAGTCTATTCTACTGATCCACAGCTCTTTGTCTTAGCCAGTACCAGACAATTTTGATGACTGATGCTTTAGGATATAATTTTAGATCTGGTAAGGCTATTTCTTTTGTACTTTTTTCCCATTAAATCTTTGATATTCTTGACGTTTTATTTCTCCATATGAATTTAGTTATATTTTTTTCTACCTCCTTAAGTAATTTTTTTGGAAGTTTGATTGCTATGACACTAAATAAGTAGTTAAATTTAGGTACTATTATATTAGCTTGACTAAACTATGAGCTGTTGATATTGCTGATATTGCCCAATTATTTAAATCTGATCTTATTTGTGTGAAAAGTGTTTTATAGTTGTTTTCATAGAGTTTCTGAGTCTGCCTTGGCAGGTAGAATCCAAAATATTTTATGTTGTCTAAAGTTACTTAAAATGAGATTTCTCTTTCTACCTCTTGCTGTTGTATGTTGCTAGTAATATTTAGAAATGCTGAGGATTTATGTGGATTTAATTTATATCCTATAACTTTGCTAAAAGTTGCTGATTGTTTCCAGTATTTTTAAATGATTTTGGGGGGGTTCTCTTGGTATACCATCATGTCATGTACAAAAATTGAGAAATCTGTTTCTTCTCAATTCTAATTTCTTCATTTTTTTCTTCACTTATTCCTGAAGATAATATTTCTAAATCAATATTGAATGGTAGCAGTGATAACAGGAATCCTTGTTTTACCCCTAATCTTATTGGGAATGCCTCTAACTTATTCCTATTGCATATAATGCTTGTTGATGGTTTCAGATAGATACTGTTTATTGTAAAGGGTTAAAGTTAAGAATGCTGGCCATGAAGTTCTCTTGAGAAAACATGAGACCCAGATGTTTGCAGGTCAGAATGCTCTGATAACAGCAAATATCTGAGTGTACTCTGTACTCAGGGAGGATCTCTGGCTATTATCTTACTCTTTTGAAGTTGATAAAAAAGAGAAAATCTATTGTGAAAGAGGAAGCCTGGGAGTGATCTTTGAGCTATGCTGTTTTGAATACCTAAAAGAGGCTTATAGAGTGGTCTTACATGTATAAAAAAGGACTGTCTGCTTGCAAAGGCAGAGATGCAGTGGCCTGTTAATAAAACCTGTTATGCATCTCTCCTGGTTGAACTCTCATTATTGAACATGCTGGTTGTGTCCGTTAGGCGCCACAAAGACCTTGGAACTAAGGTAGGACCTGGCTGCCCAAAAGGAAAAGTCAAAGGACATTTCAAGTGGTGCCCCAAACAGGCTGGATAGGGCAGGATAGGAACCGGTACCCTGTCTAAACAGAAAGACAGGAAGTAGTCAGAGTACCCGGAGAAAAAGGTTGGGAAGATGGGAAATTCGTTACCCATAATTAAACCAGAAGAACAGGAAGTTTGGGCTCAACAATTATATAAAACTAAAGAAACAAGGAGTAACTATACATCTTCCAGATTTAAAGAGTTTCATAGAAAGAATTCAGACTGTTTCACCAGGGCTTCAAGATATAGAATTAACCCCTGAAAATGGAAAATAGTAGGAGAACAGATGACTAGCTATAAACAAGAATATCCTGATTATCTTAAAGAACTAGATTTCTTGATAATTAGTATAGTGAAAAATGCTTTTGGGGGAACAGAGTGACCTAAAAGACATTTCTCTTTAGAAAGCCAAATAGACAATAAAACTGTATAAGATAAAAAGGTAATAGAAAAAAGAAATGAAGTTATACAGGAGGATGAAATTTGGCCTCCTCCTCCTCCCCCACCAGCTCCTTATTAATAGTTTAAGAGAGAATCTCCCCCTCAAGTCATTACTGAGACATGAGGAATTTGCCATTGGCCTGTGTTTGTGGATATATGTTGAGATTGTCAGTTTGGAAAATTCTGTTGCGTTTGTGTGATCTGTGCTTGTGCCTCATCTGTCTTTATGTGTTTAGACTGTCTATTTACTTGTGTGTTTGGGTTCTTCTATTGATTTGCTAGATGGGGAGAAAAGTTCCCCTAAAATTGTCCTTGGGTTGCCTCATTTTAATTGCTGCTCTTTGTTATTTTAGGCACCTAGATTTTTAGGCGTCTAATGCCCTCACTGACTCTCCCCTTGAGCCTGCTTTCTGCCTGTGTTTCAGCAGCTAATCTGTTCCCTCCCTCCTCAACCCTGCATTGTCTCTTGAGCACTTCCAAGAGGGATTTTTAAATTTTTATTTAAAAAAAGGAATGGATTTTGGTGTTAAATTGACTGAAGCCAAACTACTCACCCTGTTATATTATTATGAGAAGCCGCCCCCCCCCATTCCTTGTTTATGTTCCCTTCTCTTTCCTGTTCTCCTTGATTCTATGATGCCAGAGTGTTTCCCCCCTCCCTCCCCCTTTCAGGAGGGAGAGCTACTTATGGAAGAATTAGTAAAGTAAGTGTTAAAAATGACCTTATTTTGAAGTTAAAGAAACAGCAAATATTACCAAATATGTTAAACAAAGAAATCATAGAAAGAAATGCTATTTTAATTTGAATATAGGGAAAATAAATGTCAGAAAGAAGAGTCAGGTTAATCCTAAAGTGTGTAACGTGGTTACCAAAATATCCATATAGGGGAAACTAAATAATTAATCTTTTTTCCAGAATGATATGGCATTATTAGAGCTTCAGGAGTTTATCAATATAGATTCAGATATTGTTAGTTATTACAGAAAATTATGGGACATGTAAGGGTTGAAGAATAGAAGACCAACCCCCCCAGAAAGAATCTAGGATGGTCTCTCTCTATAAAAAGTTATTCAGTTTACTCCATTTGAAGAAGGGGGTGCAGGGAATATTCTAATTAGACTAAGGGATTTTTGAATGACAGCCTTCTCCAGGATTTTAGTAGTTGTAATCAAGAAATGTTAAATATTAAAACCTTGGAATGAAAAATGAATTGTGAAAAGTAGAATCATATCTGTAGTTTATATAGCTGTATAAGCTATGTGACTCTAGTTTGGAATAGTGTGAATTAAAGTCAAGAACAGCTAATTAAAAGGTGGAAAATGTGAGTTTTATAGTTTGAGTAAGAGATTCTGAAAGTACTGGAAAGAAAATCCAGACATAGAGACAATTGGGGTTTCTTTTGAAACATTTGTTAAGTATGGAAATTGGTAAAAGCATGTAGACAGAAGACTTGAGCAGGGTTGACTTTGTATACAAAAGATGGATTTTAGGAACTTTGGAAAATGGTGTACAAATCATTATAAGAAAAGAAGAAAGTATAGAACTGTAGGTCTATAGGGAGATATGTGTTTATATGAGGTTAGGGTGATTTAAAAATTGCATTAAAGTGGTACTTTTTGCAATGTTTGACAATGCATTGATTAGAAAAATAATAAACCCCATAAAGTGAAAAGTTTGATATGAAAGCAATTGCTAGGTAAATGTTAATTTTATTATGTTATTATTGATCCTATAATGTGCTAATCTAAAGATACATTTAAACTGAATTAAGGGGTTTGTAAAGAATATGTTTGGGTTTGGATTCTGATGTTTTATGGCCCCTCCAGAGTCATGGGAGTTAGGACAGACTTGTGAGTTATATGTTATTAAGCTTTAGAATAACTAAACAAGGGGGATTTTACACTGATTTGGATGTAGTTCATGTCTTTGGGAAAAATATGGAGTGAGTGAGTAATGATAAACAGCAAAGGTAAGAATTAGTACATATCACTTTGATATCTCAAATTGTGGGGAATCTCTAATTCCCAGAATATAGAATGTTCTAATATTAAGAAATGTTGGTCAGTGAGGATAGAAAGTTCTTATAAGTGAGAGCATTGAGAAGTTAGAATTGCACTGATGAAGATAAGAAGAATTTTCAAACTTTTTAGGCTTTTGAAAAGAAAATGATTTAAAACTAATTTGAATATGACTTTTGGAATTTAAGAGAAGTAGGAAGAAAATCTTGTAGTCATAAGAAGGGATTTTTTTTTAGCAACAATTGGTCTTAAGAATTCTTTGTATTTTAAAAGTTTTAGGGAATAAAGCATGTCACTGGAATTCCTTACAATCCTACAGGTCAGGCTATAGTTGAATGTGCTAACAGAACTATTAAGGCGATCCTCACTAAACAAGAAAGGGGAAGAGGACATCTATCACAAGGAATTCTAGACAAAGCAATATACATTCATATAATTTTTTTTACAAATTTCTAAATTGGACAATTTGTCTCCAGCCATGAGACATTTTATACAAATTAAGAAACAATTGGAAAGAAAATACTTTAAAATTAATTCTGAAAATAAATCTATGGTATTGGTAAAGGAGCTCGATGGCTCATGGTCTGGGCCTTATAGAGTATTAATATGGGGTCCAGGTTTTCTTTGTGTTTCCACAGATCATGGAGGCAAATGGGTTCCTGCAAAAAGAACAAGATATGTGGAAACTGACGAAGAAATGACCAAAGAGAAGGCAAGGCAAGAGAGGAAGAAAGAATCCTGCTCATAAAAGACAATTAAAGATACTCATAAGAACATTTATGATGATGCACTTGTTAATTGTAGGAAAGGCTGATATGACTGACTATCAATGGGCTTTCATTCCATCTCCACCATGGTTGAAAGCATTATCCTGGACAGATACTATGCCAGAATGTATTTTACATGGAAATCTTTCTTGCATGTATGACAAAGGGGGTGTTGAAGAAATAAGTAATGAATCTATACAGAACTTTAAGAAAACAATGACTTTCATGGGATTGATTAAAGGATTTTCTGTGTGCTTTCAGAACAAATGGGAAGAATCTGGTTGGACACTGAATGGAATTACACTAAAAATATTGTACCTGCTGATAGATGTTGTACTCAGATTGTGGATGGAAGAATGTATTTGGGGGATATTGCTGTAAAAATAAATAAGAATTCTATACAAATAGACACCAGGAAATATCATTTATATACATGGAGATTAAATGGTACTGAGATACCTTTGAATGAAACTAAACAATATCAAGGGAACAGGTTAAGGTCTTGTAATTCTAATCTTCTTCATAATTTTTCACTTATGTATCATTATCCTTGTTTCATGCCCTTTAAATATTGTCATACTCATCAGTGCATCAAAGTACCTTTAGACTTTACGAATTATACAGAATATTTAATATCTTGTCATAATACCACAAGAGACATGCAAGATAGAGGAGCAGTAAATTATCCTTGACTGCTATATATACATGGATCTGTAACAGAGGTTAAAGGGATAGAAAAACTTGTTGCATCAGTTGGGGGCCATACTGTGCAGGGAATGCCTGAATTGGTTAATATTGATATAAGAAACAATATAACTAGTAATATCACTATTAGTGCTAGGGTATGCTTAGGTGAGGGATATGCATTTTTAGTAAAAAAAGGAGAAGGAAAATCTAATATTACATTAACTAAATATTCTGATGGGGTGTTCAATTTAACCTGCACAAATTGTTTAGTAAGGATCTGTATAGGCCCTAAATTTGCTGTAGGTAGAAAAGTTTTCATAGTAACATGACCACAATATGCATTTACTATTGTACAAACAAAAACTGGTATAGAACACGTAGTTATCATATTTTTTGAGACAATTAATGAGAAAATATTATCCCTTCAACAGAGAAACAGAAGATATATTTCTGGTGTTATATTGGTAATTACCTTATTGGTGGAAGCTATTGCAACATCCACAGCTTTGGCTTTATCTGTCTCTAATACTCAGAATCAAATTGTGGAAGCATAGGAATTACAGATGTTGATGAAAATGTATCACAATGCTTTAAAAATCAATTATAGATAGACAAACAGTTTCATGCAGCAATATCTCAATTGCAAAAGGCTACTCTGTATATGGGAGAAGAAATTCAATATTTGGCTTTACAACAAAAATTACACTGTCACTACAGGTATAATCAATATTGTCTTACAGAAGCTAAATATAATGAATGTTAGGTGGCCTGGAATATTATTATGGCACAATTACATGGGTTAAGATTGGATAATGTTACTTTAGAATTGACTAGGCTAGCTCAAATTGCTGATGATATCACACAAGTATCTTCTGAAGACAGAAGACCTAATCAGATAACAGATAGGTTAATTCCATTCTTTCATTCACCCCATGATGGGCTATTGCATTTTATGTTACCTTATGTTTTGTTTGGTGCTGGACTTTTATTGTTCTGTATCTGTTTGCCATTGTTGATAAAGGCATTGATGTTTTTTTGTCAAAACAGTAATGACTGATCTATATGTCAATCTACCAAGGCAACTCTTTCCATGAGATCTGTGAGCGCTTTGCGCTTAAACAAGAAAGGGGAGATGTAAAGGGTTAAAGTTAAGAATACTGGCCATGAAGTTCTCTTGAGAAAACATGAGACCCAGATGTTTGTAGAATGTCAGAATGCTCTGATAACAGCAAATATCTGAGTGTGCTCTGTACTCAGAGAGGAGCTCTGGTCCTTCTTTACTTAACCATTATCTTACTCCTTTGAAGTTGATAAAAAAGAGAACATCTATTATGAAAGAGGAAGCCTGGGAGTGATCCTTTAGTTATACTTTTTTGCCTACCTAAAAGAGGCTGATAGAGTGGTCTTACATGTATAAAAAAGGACTGTCTGCTTGCAAAGGCAGAGATGCAGTGGCCTGTTAATAAAACCTGTTATGCATCTCTCCCGGTTGAACTCTTATTATTGAACATGCTTGTCGTGTCCATTTGGTGCCATGAAGACCTTGGAACTAAGGTAGGACCCGGCTGCCCAAAAGGAAAAGTCAAAGGACTTTTCAGTTAATCATTCTAAAGAACAATCCATATGCCCTCTAGTGTTTTTAGTAGGAATGGGTGCTATATTTTGTCAATTGGTGCTGTCAATGGGTGCTTTATTTTTTCATCAATTATTGAGATAATCATATGATTTCTTTTTTGATTTGTTATTGATATATTCAATTATACTGACAGTTTTCCTAATATTGAACCAATCCTGCATTCCTGGAATAAATCCTGTTTGGTCATGCTGTATTATCTTAGTGATAATTTTCTGTAATCACTTTGTTAAAATTTTATTTAAGATTTTTACATCCATATTCATTAGGGAAATTGGTTTAAAATTTTCTTTCTGTGTTTTGAACCTCCCTAATTAAGGTATCATCACCATATTGGTTTAATAAAAAAGAAATAGGCAGAGTTCCATCTGTACCTATTTTTACAGAGTTTATTTACAATTGGAACCAAGGTTCCTTAAATGTTTGATAGAATTCATTTGTGAAGGGCTGTTATAGCCAAATTCCAGAACTCTCAAATAAAGAAGGGAATATTGCAAGTAACAAAAAGAAAACAATTCAAATATAAAGGAAACAGATTACCACTGGACCTATCAGCCTCAACATTGAAGGACCAGAAGACCTAGAATACCATATATCTAAGGGCAAAGGACCTGGGATTACAAACCAGAATTTACTACTCTGCAAAATTCAACATATATTATCACGGTGCAAGATGGATGTTCAATGAAATAAAGGACTTCCAGAATTTCCTGACACAAAGACTAGAACTGAACAGAGAATTCAATTGCCAAAAATATGACCTAAGATTTGCATAAAAAGGCAAAGGAAAAGGAGAAGGGAAAAAAACAAACAAAACAAATGTTAGTCAAAACCATCAAATTGTATACAACACTAAAAAGGAAGATATAATAATAATTCTAATTCTTTAGAAATTTGTTTCTCTTAGGATAATTAAAAAATCAAATATGAACTTAAAGGATATGGGTATAGTTGGGTCTTGTCTCTCCAATGAAGAGTTTGAAAATGACTTCACTATGTTTGAGAAAAAAGCTCTGATAAAAAGCCTGAGTGTTAACTTTAAACTTAAGTGTCTCATTATCCTTTGACCCACTTTAATTCTGCTGTGCTGGCAAAAGCTTAGCACATTGTCTAATAGGGGCATAAAAAACTGGAAGATCCTGAATCATTTTCTCTGTAATTTATAATCTTTTGTAAAAGTATCAGATAAGACATTGAGAGCCTCCCATTACTTAGAGCCCTTTAAAATACTTTTAGTTAATTAAATAATGGTTTAACTTAACCTATGTTAATTATCCTGGGTGGGGAGGGAGTAAAAGTGTGAAAGAAAATAGACCTGGGGGATGGGCACAAATAGTTCAAAAAATGATATGGTTTTAGATGACACTTTGGCTCATGAGAAGGATTGTGTGTATTTGGAGAATACTTGAAAAGATGATGAGGTAAAAAATGATAATAATTATAATTTGATGTAATTTGAGATAGTGCTGCTTATCAAGCAAACAATATGTGATGATTCTTTGATAACAATATAAGACAATCAAGCAATCAAATAATTCAACAGTGATTGATCATACTTGATTAATAGTAAAAGATTCATCAATAACACCAAGGGAAGAGGTACAAAGATTTATATTCTTAGAGGAAAGAAGGGAGAATGTGAATGCTGAGTAAATTCTATTCAATAGATTTAGCCCAGAGAGGGAATAAGTTACATTCCTACTTGAGTTTAAAAATCTACCTTAATCTATAGGAAAGGGAAGATAAGGGAAGAAGACACTGATGAAAGGGAAGGTAAAGTTGTAAGTGTAAATAAACTGTAAGTTAAATTTTAAAAGAAAAATCAAAGAGTAAATGTAGTAAAATTCTGGTGAGGGAGAATAAGAGTAAAGGAAAGAAGAAAAATATAAATAGAGATATATGGCAATGAGAGAAATGCAGAATTAGTAAATATGAATGGGATGAACTGTCCCATAAAATGGAAGAGGACAACACAATGGATTGAAAAACAGAATCCAGGGGTGGCTAGGTGGCGTAGTGGATAAAGCACCAGCCCTGGAGTCAGGAGTACCTGGGTTCAAATCTGGTCTCAGACACTTAATAATTACCTAGCTTTGTCGCTTTGGGCAAGCCACTTAACCCCATTTGCCTTGCAAAAAAACCCTTAAAAAACCAGAATCCTACAATATGATGTTTACAAGAAACACATTTGAAACAGAGAGATACACACAGGGAAAAGGGAAAAGGATAGAGCAAAATATATTATGCCATGATTTCTCTCTGAACACATTTAACTTAGATCAATGTATAGCATGGAAATAATGAAATAATGTGAAAACTAACAGGCTGCCTTCTGTGGGCAGTGGAGGGAGGGAAGCAAGATCAGAGCAAAAATTGTAAAATTCAAAAATAAATTAATAAAATTATATATATATGTATACATATATACATACATATATATGTGTATGTATGTATGTATGTATATATTATGCCTCAGCTGTGGTAAAAACAAATTAAGGGTAGTGATCCTGATCTCAGATCAAGTAAAAGGAGGAAGGATCAATCTCATTAAACAGGATAAAGAAGTAAACTATGTATACATCTAGAGGTATAGCATTCAAAAAACTTGAGTGAATTACAAGGAGACTTAGAAAAATTTTAATAATAGCATACCTCGATCTCCTTCTCTCTGAACTAGATAAATCTAACCATAAAATAAAGATATATATATATATATATATATAAAGATATATATATATATATATATATATATATATATCTTTACAAACTTTAGAGCTATATAAATACCAGTTATTATTAGCATTATTTCCACTTATTCTTGTGATATTTGGATATTTGATTGTTATCAAATATCTATTTTGTTTCTGGTTTTTTATTACCATGAAAATGAGTATGTTGCTATATATGAATTCTTTCTGTCTTTCATCTCCTTAGAGAATATGCTTATCAATTGGATCTTTGAATCAAATGATATGGACATTCTAGTCATTTTCAGACTAATTCCAAATTAATTTACAAAAATATATGAGCCAATTCACAGTTCTATCAGCAGTTTAATAGTGTATTTTGGAATAAACTGTTATTAGAAAAGACCATTGACTTTGAAATATCTGCCATATGATTAATATTATCTTTTTAAATTCTTTACAGAAATTGAACTCAGGTATATTTACCTATAATTTTCCAACTCAACTCCCTTCCTTTAAATATGGAAAGAATTTAGCATTTTCCAGTGTAATAATACCTCTTCTGTTTTCCAAGATCTTTTCAAGAATTTGGAAACATAAGAGGAACTCAACAACCAGCAATAAGATAATTTATCATTTAGTAACCAAGGACATTGTCTATCTGTTGTTAATGATGTGAATTCGTGATTGATGAATAGGAAAGACTATATAATGATAATGAGGAGGAAGAAGGTTTTCTGTTATAATCACCTTATTTACCTTTAGTATTGACTCTTCTATTAAGAATTGTTCTCTCCTTTTCATTCTAAAATTGATTCTTCTTGGCAGAGAAAATAGAAGTAAAAGTCAAGTAGCTTTAAAATATAATTAAAACAAATAACTATAAATGCTGTTTTTGTGCCTAAGTCTTCTTGCTATATTTAGCTCATTCTTCCCTGTGTATACTCATAAATCTTTTTAAATAATTCTATCTTTTGATTCTTATCAAGTCTTGATTGTTTTTGTGTTTTAGGAATTTCATCCTTGAAACTCTCTCGGGTTCACTTCCCTAATAGAATTTTTGTCTTTGGCACGCTAGCTATCTTTTCTCAGTATTATTGAAATCTGTTCTCCCTCTATATACACATATGTATGTATAATTAGACATTCCTTTTTTTCTTCTTTATCACAAACTCTGTATTAGATTTATCATTTCCTGTGCAGTTTTTCTTCATTTCTATCCCAATGATTACTTCCTTCTTGTTCATGAGAACAAGATTCAGAATAGAATTTCCTCTTGTTGGCTTGTTCCAGTTGTTCAAGAATTACTACTAAGACCCTCAGCTGAAGCAGCTAGGTGGTATAATAGATAGAGCATTGACTCTGGAGTCTGGAGAACCTGAGTTCAAATCCAACCTCGGATACTTGACATTGGCTTAGAAGTGTGATTTGGGGGGTCTTTTAACCTGATTGCCTCACCCCCCAAAAAAACCCACGAGCTATATGATGAAACTGAGATGTCAGAGATGTCAAACAACTTGCTCAGGGTCACAAAACTAAGGTTTTCCTGACTCCATATCTACCACTTTATCCATGATTTCATCTCCCTTTTTAACAGATATATATGTTTCCTAATCAATAATTTATGTATTTGAAAACATTTTTTCTGATAAGGGGCCCAATGGTTTTCAAACTAGAAAAGGTGTCCATGACATATAAAAAAACTGAGGAATCTGTGTTCCTTGGTTTTTCAACTGGCAGCATTGCAGTTACTTTCAACAGATGATCATTCCTAGATTTGATTCTCAGAAACCACCTTCTTAGTTTTTTGTGAACTTTAAAATTTTTGGGGGGGGAAGAAAACATGACAACTTCACACTGTCTTTTTCTTTGTGTTTTTCATTTTCTGCCAAATACTTTGTAATTTTCAGAAATATTTTATGCATGTCCTTAAACTTGGAGACATATCAGCATGAAGATAGTAATTAAAATGAATCTGTCTTCTAGCATCTCTTCCCTCTAGCTGTCATTGATTTGCGTATTTACATAAAATTATTGTAATTTTTTCAGGACAAGTAAATTATAGAGAGTCGATGAAGTGAAATGTCAAATAGTCATTCAGTTTCTATAAATTTTAGTCCACCACAGGAGAGAATTTAAGCCAGTGTTTTTCACACAAATGAGCTTTGTATAAGAATTTTCAAGAAACATTGAGTGATATGGAAGGAAACCAAATGCAAATGAGTTGCAGATCCTATTGTGCCATTGATCCAATTGCATCTGAAAAAGTGATATGAATGAGAAATGGACAATTGAGCTATCAGATTCAAGTAAGTGGGAAGAACGGAAGTCCTAGAATGACCCTGAAAACCTATCCAAACCCTAGAATCTTTATACCTCCTCAAATGTAAAATGGGAGTAATAGTAGTACCTTCCTTTGAGGGTAGTTGTGAGGCTCAATAAGGTAATGCATACATATATATTCAGGTCTTAATGCAGTACCTGACTAAATAAGATATGAGCTTCAAATCATGCCTCAGGCACTTACTAACTGTTATTAAACATTTAGTAAATTCCCTGCTTTGCCACTGCCCCTTGACCTTGATCCTTGATCACCCTAACCAGTTCTCAATATCTGTAAAATTCTTTCTCTCGTCTCACTCGCATGGTTAACACATTATGATACTTTACTAAGTCCCAGTTAGTCTGTGGTAAAAGAGATTATTGTCAGTCATTCTTCTAAAGAAAATATTCTGGCAGTTCATAGTGGATTATTTTCATCATCATCATCATCATCATTATGATTATGATTATTATTATTATTATAATCATCATCATTTAATCCTGCCTTCATTGTTGATGCTATGGTAATGCTAATCCTTAATTATTTTTTCAGTACTTGGATAATGATAGCATGACATAAAAATTTCTCTCACAGTTTTATGTGCATAATCCTTTAATAATTAAAATTCTGAGCTCTTTTTAAACACATTTTGAAATTTCCCAAGAAAGAGAATGTCTGAAAAATTTCATATCTGAATTTTTATAGTTAATGACTAGTCTATTTTTCATATGATTCTTTTGAAAACCCTATATATCATGATGTATAGTCATAGATCATTGATAATTGAGATCTGTGATGTGAATTAAGAAGGTGTACCCTTATGTTAGAGTCTTCTGTTCTAGTGAATTTTCAAAATTATTGCTCAAATATTTCCCCTAGAGTTAATGTTGACCTAGTTTGCAAGCAGGATACAAATGGAAATTGAACTGAGCAAATATTTTTTTAAATTATGTTCCTAATCAGGAATCATTTAAAATGATTAAATGATTCAAAGTTCTCTCTCTCTCTCTCTCTCTCTCTCTCTCTCTCTCTCTCTCTCTGGTAAAGAAAATTATTGACAAAATGTTGTACACTTCAAGTTATTAGTAATTTTACAAAGTATACCATCTCTTTTCCTATATAGGGTAATTGCCAGAAAGTTGTAGAAAATTTAATTTCACACAAAAATATAATATGGTATAGTAATATGTTATGTAATATAATACAGTATTCACAAGTGTAGTGTTCTTTTATTCAGAACAAAACTCTGTATCAATGACTTTCCTACAATAAAATGTTTCTAATGCATGTCAATATATACATCTTAGTGGCTCAGTCAAGAGTAATCATTTTCATGTGTTTAAACACATCTTCAGATACTTAGTAGCTGTGTGACCATGTGTAAGCCTCTTAATCTTGTTTAAGTTTCCTTATCTGTCAAATGTTTTGGAGAAGACAATCACAATCCTCTCCATTATTTTTGCCAAGACAATTCCAAATGGGGTTATGAATAGTTGGATATAAATGAAAACAATTGAACAATACATATATCATGTTTAATGACCACCTGAAAACCTATATCAAGGTAGGAGTAAAGAAGGGAGAATGTTAACCAAAGCAGATTATTGTCACGGAGAAGATGGAATACAAAGTCTAAGTCAAGAAAGGGTAACCTATAGATTGTGAGGTGTTCCCAGTGTTCCATTAGTGGATAATATTGTGCTGATTGCACATTAATATACCTTGAATATTATCCACAATTACCCAAAAGAACTTGACCCAACCATTTATATAGTACACTTCCGTGCTGAAACAAATATGTAGTGCTAAACTTTCAAATTTGGATAAACAGTTCATAGAATCCATTAATTGGTATGCAAATTTGAATTTACCTATATGTTATTATTTAGACATTTTTCAGTCACGTCTGAGTTTTCATAATACCAAAGATGCTACAGTGGTTTGCCATTTCATTTAGTTCATTTTACAGCAGAGGAAACTGAAGCTAATTGTGCATTGCTATGGGTTATAAAAGTTAATAAGTGTCTGAGATTTGAACCCAAGTCTTGACTCTGTTCATGGCTCCACACAACCTTATATCTAGCTTTATATTTATATTTATATCAATATTCATATAAAATATGTTTATATATATGTACATATACATATTCATATCTTTCTATAATTTTATTAGGGAAGTGAACCTGGGAGAGTTTCAAGGATGAAATTCCTAAGACACAAAAACAATCAAGACTTGATAAGAATCAAAAGATAAAATTATTTACGAAGATTTATGAGTATACCCAGGGAAGGATGAGTTAAACATATTCATATCTGTATCTTTCTATCTATCTGTCTATCCATCTACACATGTCTGCATATATTACATAAATTCTTTGGATGGACAATTAGTTGGAATGCAAATCAAATAGGAAGATGCTAGTGGGCTGGAATTTATATTTTTATCCTCTAGTGAGTAATTTGGAAATTTTGAAGTTTGAAATTTAACCTCCTTGAGTTTTTCCTGAAGCAAAGATCCATCATGAAAATAGTATTATTCTTTCCATGTTGTTAATCATAAAATACTAACATCTCTGTGGACCTGAAATTGAAATTTTCTTTAAGTGTAGTGAATAGGTATGTGGTATTAGAAAAAACTATAACACATATCTTAAGAAAGGAATTACAAATGAGAAGTGCATTTAAGGATGTCATCAAAATAAAAGAGATGGGATGGCAACATGATGGGTGTGATGGATAACTTTTAGACAAACTCAGAATTCCTTTAATGCACATGTAATGTAAAGAGAAGGTAAAAAAAGTTTTGAAGCAGATTGAGTGAATGCTTTGCAATGTAGCTGTGTGACCATGGGTAAGCCTCTTAATCTTGTTTGAGTTTCCTTATCTGTCAAATGTTTTGGAGAATACAATCACAATCCTTATTTGTGCAAGCCTATACATAGCCTCTTATAAGATGACTCAGATGTTTCATACAAGATGGGTAGACATGAAAGGGTTCCAATCTATTTTACAAAATTATGCATTCATATCAATGAGATTTATCAGTTGACAAGTATTTATCAGATAGATACCATATTTTTGATACTGAGGAAAATACTAAAAGTCTCTTCCCATATTCATAGATCCTCACTGGGGAGAAAACATGATAATATGCATTTAGCTATTTGGACAATGCATGCAAAATAACATAAATTAGTTTTGAAGGAAAGAGCATTAGCACAAATTTAGTCAAATGATGGCACGGGAATATGATCTCATTTCTATGTTTTTATGATATTTTGCTCTCCTGTTTATCCATCTATCCATTTGACCATTCCTTAGATTTAGTTTCAACTTTTAAGTTATGTTGTTGGTTTTTTGTTATTTTCAGGATCACTATTCACATTATGACTATTGTTTAATCAATTTGGTCATATTCAATGTTTTGTGACCCCATTTGGGATTTTCTTGGCAAAGATACTAGAGTGGTTTTCATTTCCTTTTCAGGGTCAGTTTATAGATAAGGAACTAAGGTTAATAGGATCAAGTGTCTTGCTCTGAATCATAAAGTTAGTAAAAATTTGAGGCCAGATTTGAACTCAATAAGATGAGTCTTGCTGACTTCAGATTCATCACCCTATATTATACAGCAACCATATTATGACTATAATTTTATTGGCATCCATATATCTTCATATCATGTCCCCTTCCTATTTTTGTAGTTTTCTTACATATGACCTCTCTATGCATTCCTCCATCTGACTATACTAGCCTACTTACTTTTTGGCATATAATGTTCCATTTCTCATTATCCTTTTTTTTCTTTTTTTACTGGTTGCTCACCAATTGTAGAATATAGTTTTCCTTTGTCTCTTTGAATCTCTGTCTCTCTATCTCTTCCTCTGTCTCTCTTTCTCCCCATCTCTCATTCCTCCTTAAAAGTTTGATTTGCTTCTGACCACTGACTTCATTTATATTTTAGAATCCTTAGTATCAATCTTTTACTAGATTATATGAATAACAATTTCTATATTTGTCATGTTGTGAAAGAAAACAAATTTTAAAAGTTTTTTTTAAAGTATGTTTCAATCCATATTCAGACACAATCTATATTCAATCCATATTCAGATAACAGTATTTGTCTGGGGATAGTTAACATTTTCCATTATAAGTCCTTTATAGATGATTTGAATAATTGTATTGCTGAAATAGCTAAATCATTCACAGCTGATCATCTTGTAATGTTGCTGTTACTTTGTACACAGTAAATTTCATTTTGCCTCAACTCATGTAAGATTTTCCAGGTTTTTCTGAGAGCATCCTGCTCATCATTTCTTACAGCACAATGGTATTCCATCACAATCATATATCATACTTTTCCTACATCTTCTCCAACATTAAACATTTTCCTTTTTGTCATTTTAGCTAACCTGTTAGGTGTGCAGTGGTACCTCAGAGTTATTTTAATTTGCATTTCTCTAATCAATAGGGATTTGGAGAATTTTTTCATATGACTTTAATTAGCTTCAATTTCTTCATCTGAAAATTGTCTGATAAATTTCCATTTATCAACTGGAGAATGACTTGGAATGTTATAAATTTAATTCAGTTCTCTATATATTTTAGAAAACAATGCTCTACCAGAAACACTAACTGTGAAAAAAATGACTTTTAGCTTTATGAGTTCCTTCTAATCTTAGTTGCATTGCATTTATTTATGCAAAACCATTTAAATTTAATATTGTCAAAACCATCCATTTTGCAATTTATAATGATTTCTATTTCTTATTTGGTTATAAACTTCTCCCCTTTCTTCTTTAGATATGACTGATAAAATAATTTCTTGTTCTCCTAGGTGTTCTATTGTATCACCTTTTATGTTTAAATCATGTACCTATTTTTACTTCACTTTGGAATAGTGTGAGATGTGAGTCAATGCCTAGTTTTTATCATCCTATTTTCAAATTTTCCCAACAGATTTTATTGAATTGTGAGTGCTTATCTCAGAAGCTAGTGACTTTGGGTTTATCAAATAGTTGATTACTATAGTCATTTGCTACTGTTTCTTTTCCACCTTCTCTATATCACTGATCTAGTACTCTTTTTTTTTAACCATTTCCATTGGTTTTGATGATAGACACTTCATAATAAAGTTTCAGATCTGGTCAAGGAATGAAAGGAATGGTTTTTTTCTGAAAATTTGAATAAGTTTTCTGTATATTTTAGAAATCAGTGCTTTGTCAGAAAAACTAGTTGTGAAAATTGTTTCCCAATTTACTACATTTCTTTTGATCTTGTTTATAGTGCTTTTATCTTTGCAAAAGCTTTTTAATTTAATGTAATGAAAATTATCTTGTTTGTTTTTAATGATGTTCTCCATCTCTCCCTTGGTCATAAACTGCTTCCCTTTCCATATTTCTTATAGGTATACTGCTACTTGATCTTCTAGTTTACTTATAACAATGTTTTGTATATCTAAATCCTGTATCCATTTTGATTTTATCTTGGTATAGGGTGTGAGGTGTTGGTCTAATCCAAGTTTCTTCCATAATAACTTCCAATTTTTCCCAACAATTTTTATAGAAGAGAGAATTTTTATCATAGCTGGAATCTTTAGGTTTACAAACAGCAGATTCCTAATCATTTCCTGCTATTGCACCTAATCTATTCCACTGATCTACCACTCTATTTCTTGGCCAATACCAGACAGTTTTGATAACTGATGCTTTATAATGTCATTTTAGATCTGGTAAGGCTAAGCCACCTTCTTTAACACTATGTTCATCAAATCCTTGGAAATTCTTGACTGTTTATTTCTCCATATGAATTTACTTTCAACTTTTTTCTAACTCATTAAATTAATTTTTTTGGAATTTTGATTGGAAGGGCACTAAACAAGGAGTTTAATTTTGGTAGAATTGTCATTTTTATTATATGAGCTTGACCTATCCATGGGCACATGATGTTTGCCCAGTAATTTAAATCTGATTTTATTTGTGTGAGAAGTGTTTTGTAATTGTTTTCAAAGAAGTTTCTGAGTCTGTCTTGGCAGTTGGACTTGCAGGTATTTTATATTGTCTATAGATATTTGAATGGGATTTTTAATTCTAGCTCTTTCTGCTGTATCTCATTAGTCATATATAGAAATTTTGAGGACTTAGGTGGTTTTATTTTGTAATGTGCAACCTTGCTAAAGATGCTAATTATTTCTTGGACTTTTTAGATGATTTTTTTGAGATTCTGAGTTATACCATCATGCAATCTGCAAAGAACGAGAATTTTATCTCCCTTCCCAATTCTAATTCCTCCAATTTCTTTTTCTTCACTTATTGTTGAAGCTAACATTTCTATTACAATATTGAATAGTAGTGGTCATAATGGGCATCCATGTTTCACAACTGATCTTATTTGGAAAGCCTCTAACCTATCCCTGTTGCATATAATTCTTGTTGATGGTTTCTGATAGCTATTGCTTATTATTCTAAGAAACAATACGTTTATCACTCCACTCTCTAGTGTTTGTAGTAAGAATGGGTGCTGTATTTTCTTTTTAAATTTCTATTGATATAAGCATATGATTTCTAATAGGTTTATTACTGATATAATTAATTATACTAACAGTTTTGCTAGTACTGAACCAATCCTGAATTCCTGGGATAAATCCTATTTGATCATAATGTATTATCCTAGTGATAACTTGTTGTAATTATTTTGTTAAGATTTTATTTAAGATTTTTGTATCTATATTCATCAGAGAGATGGGTCTATAATATTCTTTCTCTGTTTTAACTCTACTTGGTTTAGATATCAGCACCATATTGGTGTCATAGAAAGAGTTAGGCAGAGTTCCATCTTCACCTATTTTTCCAAAGTGTTTATATAGAATTGGAAACAATTGTTCCTTGAATGTTTGTTAGAATACACTTGTGAATCCATCTGGCCCTGGAGATTTTTTCTTAGGGAGTTCAATAATGGCTTGTTCAATTTCTTTTTTTGAGATAGGGTCATTTAGGTATTTAATCTCCTCTTCATTTAACGTGGTCACCTTATATTTTTGTAAAAATTTGTCCAATTCACTTTACCAAGTTTATTGCCATAGAGTTGGGCAAAATAATTCTGAATTTTTACTTTAATTTCTGCCTCATTGGTAGTGAGTTCACCTTTCTCATTTATGATAGCAATTTGTTTTTCTTCTTTCTTTTTTTAATCAAATTGATCAGAGGTTTCTCAATTTTATTGGTTTTTTCATAAAGTCAGCTCATGGTTTCATTTATTAATTAAATAGTTTTCTTCCTTTTAGTTTTATTAATTTCTCCTTTAATTTTTAGAATTTCTAATTTGTTATTTAATTGGGGGTGTTAATTTGTTCACTCTCTAATTTTTTAGTTGTATATTTAATTCATTCAGTCCCTTTTCCTCTAATTTATTCATGTAAGCATTTAAAGATAAAATATATCTCCTGGCAATCATCTTGAGTGTATCCCATAGGTTTTGGTATGTTGTTTCATTATTGTCATTATCTAGGATGAAATCATTAATTCTTTCTTTAATTTGGTGCTTGATCTACTCATTCTTTAAAATGAGATTATTTAGTTTCCAATTATTTCTGGCTCTATATCTGCCTGGTCCAATATTGCATATGATTTTTATTGGATTATGATCTGAGAAAGATGTATTCACTGCTTCTGTCTTTCTGCAATTGATCATTAGCTTTTTATGCCCTTGTACTTGGTGAATTTTTGTGTAAGTGCCATGTACTGCAGAAAAAAGTATAATTCTTTCTATTCCCATTTAACTCTCTCCATAAATCTATCATATCTAGGTTTTCTAACAATCTATTTGCTTCCTTAACTTCCTTCTTGTTTATTTCATGATTAGATGTATCTAAATCTCAGAATGGGAGTTTGAGCCCCCCCCCCCCACAGTATAGGTTTGCTTTCTGTGACTTCCTGTAGCTCTTTTAAATTCTTCTCTAAGAATTTGGGTGCTATATCATTGAGAACATACATATTTAGTTTTGAAATTAATTTATTGTCTATGGTACCTTTTAGGAGGATGTTGTTTCCTTCCTTATCTCTTTTAATACTATCTACTTTTTGCAACTGCTTTATCTCAGATAAGAATTGCTACCCCTGCTTTTTTTCAATTCAGCTGAAGCAAAATATATTTTGTTCCAAACTTTTACCTTTACTATGTAATGTATCTCTCTTCTTGAAATAAGTTTCTTGTAAGCAACATATTGTAGGATTCTGGTTTTTAATCCTCTCAGCTATTTGCTTACATTTTAAGGGAGAGTTCATCCCATTCACATTCAAAGTTTTAATGACTAACTCTTTATTGCCCTCCATGCTACCTTCTGTTTGTATTTTCCCTCCTTTGTTCCCTTTATCCATATTCCCCAGTATTTTGTTACTGGATACTGCAAACTTCAGTGTGTTTGCCCTCCTGTATCAACCACCTCACCTTTCTTTCCCCTTTCCATTTTCCACTTCTTCCCTCCCTTCCTTCTGTTAATTCCCCTTTTTCTTCTCCTCCACACCCCCTCTTCCCCTTTCCCTTTTTAATATTTGAAAAGTAAGATAAGTTTCTTAACTTAACTGAGTATTGTAATTTATCTTTAATCCAAGTCTGATGAGATGGAGATTCAGGTGGATCTCATCTCCTCCCTTCTTCCCCTCTATTACAATAGGTATTTTGTATCTCTTAATGTAATCAGATTTCCCCCATTTAATCTCCTCCAACCCTCTATCTCCTTACTGTCCCCCTTTTATAAGGAGGCATGTTTAAAAAATAATTGTAACTGAATCACAGAAAAGTTGAGTGTCCATCAATTCTGGCTAAGCATATTCTCTCTAATAGAGTTATAATTCTCAAATGTTGTTAGAGTCTGTCTCCCAGTTAGGGATATTGCCAGTTTCATCTTATTGGGATTGTAGTCTCATTGATAAGTCAAGAGTGATCATCACTTTTGGCTAAGTATATTCTCTCTAATACAGTTTCAATCCTCTAGAGTTATGAGAATCTTTCTCCCAAATGGGTTTATAGCCAGTTTCATCTTATTCGATACCAGTTTTTATTCTTTACCTTTTTTTAACCTTTTCATGTATCTCTTGAGCCTCCTGTTTAATGTCCAAATTTTCTATTTACCTCTGGTCTTTTCATCAGAAAATGCTGGAAGTCACCCTTTTTGTTAAATGTCTATCTTTTTTCCCTTGAAGAGAAGTCTCTGCTTTGCCAGATAGTGGATTCTTGGCTACATTCCAAGCTCCCTTGCTCTTCAGAACATCTCATTCCAGGCCCTTCAATCCCTTAATGTTGATGCAGCCAGGTCCTGAGCAATCCTTTCTGTTGTTCTTCCTATTTAAATTGTTTCTTTCTGGTTGCTTTCAGGATTTTCTCTTTTATTTTCTCTTTTATCTGAAAGTTCTGGAATTTGGCCACAACATTCCTTGGTGTTTTCATTTTAGGATCTCTTTCCAGAGGCAATAGATGTATTTTTTCAATAATTATTTTGCCCTCTGGTTCCATGATATCAGGGCAATATTCCATCACTAAATCCTGCAAAATCAAGTCCAGGCTTTTTTTCTCTTCAATGGTTTCAGGAAGGCCTATAATTCTCAGATTATCCCTTGTTGATCTATTGTTGATGTCAGTGGTTTTGCTGATGAGGTATTTTACATTTTCTTCAATTTTTCTATCTTTAGGATTTATTTAACAAAATCTTTTTTGTCTCATGAAATCATTAGTTTCCACTGATTCCATACATTTTTAGAGAAGAATTTACTTCATTTACCTTTTGAAACTCCTTCTCCAGTTGGTCAATTCTTTTTATTTTTTAGGGTTTTTTGCAAGGCAGTGGGATTAAGTGACTTGCCCAAGGCCACACAGCTAGGTAATTATTAAGTGTCTGAGTACAGATTTGAACTCAGGGACTCCTGACTCTAGGAATGGTGCTCTATCCACTGTGCCACCTGGCTGTCCTGGTCAATTCTATTTTTGAAGGAGTTTTCCATTTGCCCAAGCGTAGTTTTGAAAGAATTCTTTTCTTTTTGCATTTGACCAATTGAGGTTCTGAGTAAAATATTATTATTTTGTATTTGTTCAATTGTATTTTCCAAGGATTTGCTTTCTTGCTGTAAGATGTTAATTTTCTCTTGAGTTTCTTTTCCTAATTTATCCAGTTGATTTTAAACTCCTTCCTGATTTCTTCAAGGAAGTTCTTCTGGGCTGAAGACCAATTCATATTCTCCACAGAAGTGCTAGATCTCTCTGGTTTAGAATCTATTTCTTCTGAGTATTTTTCTGTGGGGCACCCTTTTTGCTGGATTTTCTTTATCTTCCTAGGATCTTCTGTGTTTTGGGGGGAGGGGGCTGGCTCTCAGATGTTTGCTTTTGAAGAACTTAGAGGCTTTGTTTACTTAGCTTAGTAATTCCAACGACTGACCTGTAGGGGGTGCTAATTGTTTTCTCTGTAGTGTTTGAGGCCCTCAACAGCAGGGTCTGAGTTGATCTTGAACAGTGGGCTGAGCCCTGGGGAAGGGAGTTAATCCCCCTTTCAGCTGAGTGAACTCTGTTGCCCACACCTGAGCCTAAGGGGTTGTGGGGTTGCTTATGTTTTGTTCTGGGAAGAGGGTTCTGCTGAATGTATGATGTTCAGGTCCTTTGCCCAGCTGGTCATTTTCCAGGAATGCTCTGAAACTCTCTTTCTTGGAATATACCTTCCTGAAGCTCCTCTACCCCTGGCTAAAGATTTCACAGCTAAATTTGGTTCTCACACCAGCCACTCACCAAAGTCTCTGCAGCTGAGGCCAGGCCTCTGGCTTCCTTCAGTTGCATTCCCTGTACATACCTTGTTGGTAGGTGTACTTCTCCTAGCTTCTCTTTCTGGGATTTGTGCATTGAATTTCTGTCAAGAGTTTGTTTCATGTTATTTTTGAGGGAAACCGGAGCATTTAACATGGTACCTGTCTTCTCTTCACCATCTTGGTCAAGTCTAAAGTTACCATAAATAGAATTTCAATTTCTTTCTCTTGCTTTTTGACTTTATTGTTTCTATATAGAAATGCTTAGGATATTTATGGATTAATTTTGTATTCTATAGCTTTGCAGAAGTTTTAATCATTCCAAGTAGCTTTTTTAGTTAATTTTCTAAGGTTCTTAAAGTGTAACATCATATCATCTGCAAAGAATAAAAGTTTTGCTTTCTCATTGCCAATTCTAATTCCATCAGTTTCTTTTTCTTATTGCTAAAACTGACATTTCCTTTTTTACATAACTAATTAATTTATTTTCATCCATATTCATATTTATATTTTTGAGTTTCTTTCCACCCTCCCCACTCCCCTCACCTAAGTGACATAGAGTCATGTTAGCATTGCACATACATACTTTTTATAAATATGTTTACAGATTAGTCATTTTTGGTATGAGGAATTAAGATTAAGGGAAAGAGAAATATAAGAGATAATTTTTATAACGTGTTCATCAGATTCTGAAGAGCTGTTTTTTTGTTGTTGTTATGTTTGGTTTGTTTTTTCTTCCTCTAGTTGGGAATAACATTGTCCATAGTCTAATATGGTTGTCCTAATTCTATGAACTGCTGAAAGGAGCTGTTTCCATCAAGGTTGATCATCTCACCATGTTATTTTTTTAATTTAAATTTATTTTTATTAAAGATATTATTTGAGTTTTACATTTTCCCCCAATCTTGCTTCCCTCCCCCTCCCCCCCACGGAGAGCACTCTGTCAGGCTTTACTTTGTTTTATGTTGTACCTTGATCCAAATTGGGTGTGATGAGAGAGAAATCATATCCTTAAAGAGAAGAGAAGTCTAAGAGGTAACAAGATCAGACAATAAGCTACCTGTTTTTTTTTTTTAAATTAAAGGGAATAGTCCTTGCACTTTGTTCAAACTCCACAGCTCCTTATCTGGATACGGATGGTACTCTCCTTTGCAGACAGCCCAAAATTGTTCCCAATTATTGCCCTGATGGAATGAGCAAGTCCTTCAAGGTTGAACATCACTCCCATGTTGCTGTTAGGGTATACAGTGTTTTTCTGGTTCTGCTCACCTCACTCAGCATCAGTTCATGCAAATCCCTCCAGGTTTCCCTGAAATCCTGTCCCTCGTTGTTTCTAATAGAACAATACTGTTCCATGACATACATATACCACAGTTTGCTAAGCCATTCCCCAATTGAAGGACATTTACTGGATTTCCAATTCTTTGCCACCACAAACAGGGCTGGCTATAAATATTTTTGTACAAGTAATGTTTTTATCCTTTTTCCTCATCTCTTCAGGGTATAGACCCAGTAGTGGTATTGCTGGGTCAAAGGGTATGCACATTTTTGTTGCCCTTTGGGCATAGTTCCAAATAGCTCTCCAAAAGGGTTGGATGAGTTCACAGCTCCATCAACAGTGTAATAGTGTCCCAGATTTCCCACATGCTTTCCAACAATGATCATTATCCTTGCTGGTCCTACTGGCTAATCTGAGAGGTGTGAGGTGGTACCTCAGAGAAGCTTTAATTTGCATTTCTCTAATAATTAATGATTTAGAGCACTTTTTCATATGGCTATATATTACTTTGATCACCTCATATATAAATTACATTTGGATATCCTTTGACCATTTGTCAATTGGGGAAGCCTTTTTGTTTTAAAAATATGACTCAGCTATCTGTATATTTTAGAAATGAGTCCTTTGTCAGAATCACTAGTTGTAAAAATTGTTTCCTAATTTACTACATTTCTTTTGATCTTGGTTACTTTGGTTTTATCTGTGCAAAAGCTTTTTAATTTAATATAATTGAAATCATCTAATTGGTTTTTGGTGATGTTCTCCAACACTTCCTTAGTCATAAACTGTTCCCCTTTCCATAGATCTGACAAGTAGACTAGTCCTTGATCTTCTAATTTGCTTATAGTATTGTTTTTTATGTCTATGTCCTGTAACCATTTGGATCTTATCTTGGTAAAGGGTGTGAGGTGTTGGTCTAATCTAAGTTTCTTCCATAGTAACTTCCAATTCTCCCAGCAATTTTTATCAAAGAGGGAGTTTTCATCCCAATGGCCAGACTCTTTGGGTTTATCAAACAGCAGCTTACTATAATCATCTCCTGCTTTTACACCGAGTCTGTTTCACTGGTCCACCACTGTACTTCTTAGCCAATACCAAACAGTTTTGATGACTGATGCTTTATAATATAATTTTAGATTGGGTAGGGCTAAGCCACCTTCTTTTGCACTTTTTTTCATTAAGCTCCTGGCAATTCTTGACTTTTTATTTCTCCATATGAATTTACTTACAATTTTTTCTAACTTGTTAAAGTAATTTTTTGGAATTTTGATTGGTAGGGCACTAAACAGATAGTTTAGTTTTGGTAGAATTGTCATTTTTATTATATTAGCTCTACCTATCCATGAGCAGTTGATATTTGTCCAATTATTTAAATCTAATTTAATTTGAGTGAGTAGTGTTTTATAATTGTTTTCAAAAAGATTGTGAGTCTGTCTTGGCAAGTAGACTCCCAAATATTTTATATTGTCTGAAGTTACTTTGAATGGGATTTCTTTCCAGCTCTTCCTGCTGTTTCTTGCTAGACATATATAGAAAAGTTGAGGATTTATGAGGGTTTATTTTATAACCTGCAACTTTGCTAAAATTGCTAATTGTTTCCAGTAGTTTTTTAGATGATTTCTTGGGATTCTCTAGGTAGACCATCATGTCATCTGCTTTTAATTTCTTTATCTTCTCTAATTGCTGCTGCTAACATTTCTAATACAATATTAAATAGTAGTGGTAATAATGGGAATGACTCTAGCCTCTCCCCATTGAATATAATGCTTGTTGATGGTTTCAGATAGATACTGCTAATTACTTTAAGGAACAGTCCATTTATTCCTATACTCTCTAGTGTTTTTAATAGGAATGGATGCTGTATTTTGTCAAAAGCTTTTTCAGCATCTATTGATATGATCATATGATTCCTGATAGGTTTGTTTTTGATATAATTGAGTATACTAACAGTTTTCCTAATATTGAACCAACCCTGCATTCCTGGAATAAATCCTACTTGGTCATAATGTATTATCCTAGTGATGACCTGTAATCATTTTGCTAAGATTTTATTTAGGATTTTTGCATCTATATTCATGAGGAGATAGGTCTATAATTTTCTTTCCTCTGTTTTAACTCTTCCTGGTTTAGGTAGCAATACCATATTGGTTTCGTAGAAAGTTAGGCAGAGTTCCATATTTCCTTATTTTTCCAAACAGTTTATATAGGATTGGAACCAATTGTTCCTTAAATGGTTGGTAGAATTCACTAGTGAATCCATCAGGCCCTGGAGATTTTTTTTTTAGGGAGTTCAGTAATGACTTGCTGAATTTCTTTTTCTGAGGTAGGGTTGTTTAGGTATTTAATCTCTTTTTCATTTAACCTGGGCAAATTATATTTTTGTAAATATTCATCCATTTCACTTAGATTATCAAATTTATTGGCATAGAGTTGGGCAAAATAGTTTCGAATTATTACTTTAATTTCCTCCTCATTGGTGGTGAGTTCACCTTTTTTATTTATGATACTAGCAATTTGATTTTCTTCTTTCTTTTTTTAATCAAATTGACAAGAGGTTTATCGATTTTATTGGTTTGTTCATAATACCAACTTTTGGTTTTATTTATTAATTCAATAGTTTGTTTTGCTTTCAATTTTATCTCCTTTAATTTTTAGAATTTCTAATTTGGTCCTTAATTGGGGATTTTTGATTTGTTCTTTCTCTAACTTTTTTAGTTTCAAGTTTAGTTCATTGATTTCCTTTCTCCAATTTATTCATATAAGCATTTAGAGGTATAATATATCCCCTGAGAGTTGCTTTGAATGAATCCCATAGGTTTTGGTATGTTGTTTCATTATTATCATTATCTAGGATAAAATTGTTAATTCTTTCTATAATTTGTTTTTTGGTCCACTCATTTTTTAAAATGAGGTTATTCAGTTTCCAATTTGGTCTGGGTCTATATCTCCTTGGGCCTGTATTGCATATAACTTTTATTGCATTGTGATCTGAGAAAGATGTATTCACAATTTCTGCCTTTCTGCAGGTGATCATTAGGTTTTTTTGTCCTAGTACATGGTCAATTTTTGTATAAGTTCCAAGTATTGGAGAGAAAAAGGTATTTTCCTTCCTATCCCCTTTCAGTTTCCTCCATAAGTCTACCATATCTCATTTTTCTAACAATCTATTTACCTCCCTAATTTCTTTCTTGTTTGTTTTATGATTCTATTTATCTAGATCTGATAGTGGGAGGTTGAGGTCTCCCACTAGTAGAGTTTTGCTGTCTATGTCTTCCTGTAATTCTTTCAGCTTCTCCTCTAAGAATTTTGTTGCTGTCCCACTGGGTGCATATATATTCAATATTGAAATGACTTTATTGTCTATGGTACCTTTTAGGAGGATAAAGTTTCCTTTCTTATCTCTTTTAACTCTATCTATTTTTGCTGCTGCTTTGTCTGAGATAAGGATTGTTACTCCTGCTTTTTTTACTTCAGCTGAAGCAAAATATATTTTCTCCAACCTTTTACCTTTACTCTATATGTATCTCTCTGCTTCAAATGAGTTTCTTGTAAGCAGCATATTGTAGGATTCTGGTTTTTAATGCACTCTGCTATTTGCTTACGTTTTAAGGGAGAGTTCATCCCCTTCACATTCAAGGTTATGATTACTAATTCTTTATTGACCTCTGTGCTATCTTCCCTCTGTTTGTATTTTCCCCCTTTCCCCCCCTTTCTCCATATTCCCCAGTCTTTTGTTTCTGAAAACCACCCCCTTCAGTGTTTTTGCCCTCCTATATCACACCCTCCCCTTTCTTTCCCCCCTTTCCCTTTTTCCCTTTTCCATTCCCTTCCTTTTGTTATTTCCCCTTATTTCCCCCACTCCCCTTCCCTTTCTCCATCCCCCCTCCCCTTTTCCACTTTTAATACTTGAAAGGTTAAACGTTTTATAAGTTAACTGAGTATGTGTAGGTTGACTTTAAGCCAAATCTGATGAGAAGAAGATTCAGGTGTTTCTCCTCTGCTCCCTTCTTCCCCACTATTACCATAGGTTTTTTGTACCTCTTAGTGTAATGAGATTTTCCCCATTCAATCCCCTCCCTCCTCCCATCTCTTTCCTGTCCCCCTTTTTATGGAGGTAGTGTTTTTTTTTTAGATCCTTCTGTCTAAGTCATAGAAAATTCTGAGTGTCTGTCCCTTCTAGTTCTGTACATTCTGTCGAATAGAGTCAAAATTCCTGAGTTATTAGAGTCTTTCTCCCAAGTGGGATTAAAGCCAGTTACATCCTATTGGATAGTAGTCTCATGGATAGCTCATGAATGTCCATAATTTCTGGCTAGGTGTATTCTCTCTGTAAGAGTTACATTTCTCAAGGTTTATGAGAATCTTTTTTTTACCCCCATACTGGGGTTTAGCCAATTTCAACTTACTGTATTGCACTTTTTTCTTTTACCGCCACCCTGTTTTTTTTTAACCTTTCCATGTGTCTCTTGAACCTCCTGTTTGATGTCCAAATTTTCTGTTTAGCTCTGGTCTTTTCATCAGAAATTTTTGGAATTCTTTCATTTCATTAAATGTCCTTCTTTTTCCCTGGAAGAGGAGCCTCAGCTTTGCAGGAAAGTAGATTCTTGGCTGCATTCCAAGCTCCCATGCTCTTTGAAATATCTCCTTCCAGGCCCTTCCATACCTTAAAGTTGATGCAGCCAGGTCCTGCATGATCCTTACTGTGGCTCCTTGATATTTAAATTGTTTCTTTCTGGCTGCTTGCAGGATTTTCTTTTATCTGATAGTTCTTCAGTTTGGCCTCAACATTCCTTGGTGCTTTCATTTTAGGATCTTTTTCTGGTGGGGATTGATGTACTCTTTCAATAACTACTTTGCCCTCTGATTCCATGATATCAGGGCAGTTTTCCATCACTAGATCCTGTAATATTAAGTCCAGGCTTTTTTTTCTCTTCAATGTTTTCAGGAAGTCCTATAATTTTCAGGTTGCCCCTCCTCGATCTATTCTTGAGGTCAGTGGTTTTATTTATGAATTGTTTTACATTTGCTTCTATTCTTTCTATTTTTTCATTTTGTTTAACTGACTCTTGCTGTCTCATGGAGTCATTAGTTTCTGTAGCCTCCGTTCTTTTTTGGGGGGAGGAGTTTTCTTCATTAACCTTTTGCAACTCCTTTTCTAATTGGTCAGTTCTACTTTTGAAAGAGCTTTCCATTTGACCAATTGAGGTTTTGAGAGAATTAATTTCTTTTTGCATTTGTCCAATTGAGGATCTGAGAGAATTATTCTCATTTTGTAATTGTCCAATTGATGATCTGAGAGATTTTTTTCACCTTTTGTGTTTGTCCAATTGTACTTTCTAAGGTATTAATTGTCTCCCCCAAATTTTTAAGCTCCTTCCTTATTTCTTCAAGGAAGTCTTTCTGTGCTGGAGACCAGATTGTATTCTCCTCAGAGGTTCCAGGTATCTCTGAGTTGGGATCTTTCCCTTCCAGGAATTTTTATATGGATCTGCCTTTCCGCCGACCCTTCTTCATTATGCTAAGACCTTGAGTTGGGGGGACTGGTTCACCTGGGCTTGGGATCGCTAAGGCTTTACTGAGTGCAGTTTCTCTGACTGGCCAGTAGGAGGTGCTGGTTGTTTTCTCTGGAGTGTCTGTGACCTTGATTGAGGCCTTCTCCCTTTCCTTGAAGGCAGGAGTTGGAGCTATTGAATTCTTTTGCCTTCACTCAATGGTGGGCTTTACAATGGCCTGAGGTCATTCCTCAGCTGGGCTGGTTCTTCTGCTCACACACCTGGGCCTGAGGCAGTAGTTTGCCTTTGTTTGAGGAGAAGCCTCTGTGCAATGGAGATGTGCCCTCAGAGTTTCTCAGACCCGAGAAGCCGAGGGATGGTGCCTTCCGTTCTCCTGCACCAGAATACTTCCCCCAGCCTGGTCCTGGAGCTCCAGGGGGACAGCAACAACACCAGCGCCTCTGCTTCCCCTCGGACCCAAGCCCCTTTTGTCCAGCCCCACCGCTGATCCAGCAGGTCCTCTCTTGGGCCCTCAGACTCCCGGTTCCAATTCAGCTATTAATCTGGCTGATCAGGGCAGATCCTCCCTTGGAGCCCAGACTCACACGCTCGGATTCGTCCAAGGCTGCTCTGGGAGACAAATCCTGAGGTAGCTGTTCTTCTGGCTTTTCTTTCTGGGTTTTCTGGTTCGGAATTCTTTTAAGAGGTTTGTTTCATATGATAGATGGGGAAGAGATCAGGAAACTTTAGAACTGTGCCTGTCTTCTCTCCGCCATCTTGGCCGGAAGTCCACAATGTAATTGCTAATGCATATTTTTTTCTCTTGGTTCTGCTCCGTTCACTCAGCATCAGATCCTGTAAGTCATTCCATGCTTCTCTAGAGTCCAAAAATTTATAATTTCTTGTATAACAATAATATTACATAATATTCATGAACCATAACTTGTTTAGTAATTTCCTTAATTGATGGGCATCTCCTCAATTTACAGTTCTTTGCCACTACAAAAAGAGCTGCTCTGAATATTTTGGAACATGTGGGAATAAAAATTGTTATTGCTTTTTGGACATAGTTCCATATTGTTGTCCAGAAAGGTTGAATCCATTCACAATTTCACCAACAATGTATCAATGTGCCTGCTTCTGTTTCAAGTGAGTTTACTGTAAACATTTATTATATCATTCTGATTTTTAATCCATTTTCTTATTTATTTCTCTTTTATGGGAGAATTCATACCATTGCCATCCACACAAATTATTAGTATCTGTGTATTTCCCCCCTTATTTTATTTTTCATCCTGATTTCTCTCTCTGTCCTTTTACATTTTCTTCTTCATCAGTCTTCTTTCTACCCCTCGCTTACATTTCCCTCTCCTGACAATTTTCTCCCATCCCCTTTATTTAATCTTCTCTCCTATTACTTCCTTATTAGGTAAAATAGATTTCTATAGTCATCTGAATGTCTATATTAGTTCTTCTCTGAGTCAATACTGATGAGAGTAAGGTTCAAACACTGTCTGTACCCCATTCTACTTCTCCATTCCTTTCACACCCAGTGTATTCTTTCTCATTTCTAGTTATTTTTTGTCATTCCCTCAAATTTATCTTATATCATTTTTCTTTGTCTATATTTTTTCTTCTAACTGTAATTATTAGTGATGCAATCTTAAAGAATTATGAGTATCATGCCTTATGTTTTCTTTTTCCTCTTTAACCTGCTTATACTTATCTCAGATTTTGATTTTGGAGAGCAAATTTTGGTTTAATTCTAATCCTCTCTTCATGAAAACTTGAAGTTCTTCTACTTTATTGAGAAACCATTTTTCCCTTTTGATATATTATGCTTAATTTCACCGAGTAAATGATTCTTGGTTGAAGTCTTGCCTTCTGGAATATCATTTTCCATGACCTTTGATCCTGTAATGTTGTAGTTGCTAAGTCCTTTGCAATCCTGATTCTAAATTCCTGATATTTCAATTCTTTCTTTCTGGTCATTTGCAGTATTTTTTCCTTGATTGGATAGTTTTGAAATTTGGCTATAATGTTTTTTTGAATTTTTATTTTGGGATCTCTTTCCTGAGATGATCAGTGAATTATTTTATTGCCTCTGATTCAAGGATATCAGGGAAGTTTGCCTTGATAATTTCTTGAAAGATATTTCTTTTGATTGTGGCTTTCAGGTAATTCAATTATTCTGATATTGTCTCTCCCGGATCCTTTTCCAATTCACTTGTTTTTTTCAATGTTGTATTTTACATTTTCATCTTTTTTTCACTTTTTAATTTGTATGATTGACTTAATGTTTTATTGTGTCATTAACTTCCACTTACTCAGTTCTAACATTGAAAGTATTGTTTTCCTCAATCAGTCCTCTCATATGGGAGATTTACAATAATTTAGTGCTAATTCTGCCAGGAGTACTATTTTTTTAATATTTATTGATGTCATGGAATCTTTGGAGTCTGGTGGCTCTATGGACCCCCACTTATGAATCACATTTTTGATAATAAGGGAAATGTTTGCAAAAATAAGTTGTGTTTTTTTATCCAATTACATAGACTAAATCTTTTCATGAACCTCAGCTTAATTATCCCTCCTGTAGATTGGCTTCCTACCTTCAGTCTCTTCAACCCATTTTGCACACTGCTGCCAGACTAATATTCCCCAAAACACTGATATTTTCATCATATGCATCCCTCAACTTAACTTACTCTTCCTCAGTATGTCAATTTGTCTGGTTTTCACAATCTTTCTCATAATGTGAACTCAACTTACTGATATTATCTTAACTTTTTTACCGCCAAATATGTTTTTTTTTATCCAATTAGGTCTCCAATGATCTTAATACATATTATGTTTTTTCCTGTTCTTTAATCTTTGCTTATGCTGTTCTCCCTGCTTAGAATGATTTCCCTTCTTTCTCTTCCTAGATAAGTTCCATTAATTTTTCAAGATTCATCTTCAAACTGGTATCCTTTATGAAGTCTTCCTTTTTAAAAGATCCATTCCAAATTATATTGTACAGTTCCTGAATTCTTAGGATATTTTCTAGGAGCATTAAAAAGTTGAATATTTAATCAGTGTATAATTTTACATATTTGCCTCTATAAATAGACTGTAAGTCTTTTAATAGCAGGGGTCATGTGATACACATACTTTCATTAAATTAATTTCCATAGCACCTCTTACCTATCTCAGAATTAGTGGTAACATAACATAGAGGGAAACACTCCTAGAATTTTTTGAGTGAAATACCAGTCTCTTACTAATTATTTTAAAAAATTTAATTTTCTAAAGTATAAAATAAATTTGTTGATGAGATATTGTCTAAACTTCCTTCCAGCTATCAATGTGTGATCATAGTGGTTTCTGATAAAGATAGATGTGAGATGGCACAATGGATAGAGCACTGGACTTGGAGTCAGGAGAATGGGAGTTCAAATCTGGTCTCAGAAATTTGATTCTTGATTGCCTCACATCCAGGGTCATCTCCAGTAGTCTTTATTCATATATAATCATTGGACCTAAATGGTTTTGGAGGAGAAAGTGAGCCTGGTGACTTAGCACATCACTCCCTCTCTGAAATCACCTCCCTGATGTCATAGTCTTCTTTAAAAAGGAGTGACAAAATATTAGAACCTACTAAATCTTGCTATTCTAACTGTAGCTTCTGTGAAATTTGAATTATTCTTTGAAATATTTTGTTCTTAACCTGTGAGTTATAAAATTTGACTAAAATATTCCTGGAAATATTTATTTTGCAATTTATTTTAGGGGTGATCAATTGAGTCTTTTAATTTCCATTTTATACTCTGATTTTAAGATATCAGGGCAATTTTCCTTCATAATTTCTTTAAAAATAATATCTAGGCATTTTTGCTTTTTGATCAGCTTTCAGATGGAGGGAAATACAGCTAGTAACAGCTAGGGAAAATATGATGAAGCAATTTTGTGATGAACTCACAATAAAGAATGCTATCCAGTCCAAAAACAGAGCTAACAGTATCTGAATAAAAACTGAAGCATACTTTTTTCTCCTCTCACTTTATTTTTCTGGAGGTTTCTCTTTCTTTGTGTGTGTTGGGGGGGGGAGAGAATTATGTTTACTCTTTCAACAAGACTGTTGTAGAAATGTGGAAAAAATAAAAATAATAATAGTAAATTATCTCTCCTTAAACTATATCCAAATTAGTTGTTTTCCAATGAGATATTTAATTTTTCATTTTAAAAATTCATTCAAATTTGTTTTATAATTTCCTTTAGTGTCAAAAAATAATTTACTTCCCTCCTATTGTTATTTTTTAAGAAATTATTTTCTCCATTGATTGTTTATACAATTTTTTAAAATTGACCTATTTTACTTTTTTGAAGAATTTCTTTTCTTAAGTGAATTTTTGTACCTACTTTTACATTTATCCTGTTCTGCTTTTAAAAGAATTCTTTTCTTTAAAGAATTTGTGTGTCTCTTTTAGCATTAGGCCAATTCTGTGTTTTAATGTGTTATTTTCTTGAGTATGTCTGTGTCTCTTTTACCAAGCTGTTAATTTCCTTTTTAAACTTTCCTTGTACCAGTCTTCTTTCTTTACACTATTTTCTGCTACTATAATCCTTAAATTTTTCTGGAATTCTTACTGCCTTTGTGTTCAACTAGTATTTTCCTTTGAGACTTTGCTTGTAATTATTTTCCTATTTTTGTCTTGTTTTTTAAGTATATGTCTTGGTTTTTCCCTGCTACCAAAATTGTCTTTTTATGGCCAACTTACCTATTTTTCTGTTGTTTGTTCATTTTCCCAACCACTTTTTTGACTTTGCAATTTATATTAAAGTTGAGCTCTTCTCACTTGGAGTTGAGGAGACACTGTGCCAAGTTTCAGGATTTTGGGGTGGTTGTTTTCAGAGCTAATTCTGGATATCTGCAAATTATTATGCTCCCAAGGTAGTGTTAGCCTAGGAAAGGTGTGGGTTACTATTTTTCTGGTCTATGAACTGGTCTTCACACAGGAGTTACCCCTGCTCCCATGAAACCTCAATAACTAGTTTACCTTTTGTCCCTAGGACTATGACTGGAGCCCTTGCTCCTTTGTGACCATCTAGAAGCAAACTTCTCCTTCCTGGAAGATCAATGCAGAGTTGTTTATAAGCAATAGTTTCAAATCAGTACTGGCTGCACCTATGGCCAGTAAAGGGCCCCCTGTAAACTCTATCTGACCATTTGTCTGACTTCCTTATTATCTATAAACTTAGAACTCCTAAAGCTCTTTTGGCTGTTTATGCTGCTGCTGCTGCTGCTGTTGTCTTGGCTGCCCCCAAAGTCAACCACTGATGCTCTTGCTGCACTTTTGGCCTTAAGATGTTCTGTGGATCATCTAAATTGTCTTAAGCTGGATAAATATTAGCCTCTGACTTTTTGTTGGTTCTTTGGCTCCAAAATCTGATTTAAGGCCTGATTTTAATTTGTCAGAAGAGGAGTGTTTGGGTCATTCAGCTGGGTCCTAGCCTGTACCCTGACATATTGGCTATACTCCCATGTTCTGTTTTATAAGATATTATTTTCTTCACTATGTATTATGCCTCTTTTATCAAGCTGTTAATTTTGTTTTCATAATTTTCTTCTTTCATTCTCATTTATTTACCTATTTTTTTCTCTACCAATTTATTTTTTTTAAGTCCCAATCACTTCCTCCTACCCCCAAGGCTTTAAAAATGTTGATTTCATTGTTTTTTTTTTTCTGAATTTGTGTCTTGAAAACTACGATGTAGTGTTCATGATCCACATTGTTTGCTACTGCTTGCTCATTTTCTCATCCTAATTCTTGATTTTGAACTTTATTGTAAAAGTTTCCACCATGGATAGAGTGGGGTGAAGAAGAAATCCTGTCTCTAGCTTCTAACTTTTTTTCACATAGTTGTTTTCAGAGCTAGTTCTAGGAATTTAGAAATTTGCAGTGCTTCCAATGTGTGTGTAATCTGGGAAAAGATGTGGTTACTGTTCTGGTCTGTGCTCTGGTCCTGTGGATCTTTTGGGATTACAATCAATACTGCTCCTCAGCATCCCTGTTCACTTTTGGCCAGAAGTGTTACTCCTCCTGCTCTCCTGGGACTATTAGTGATACTGCTCATCAGGAACCCTGATTCCTTGTGATAGAAAGCAGTCCTGCTCCTGGGGTCTTTGTTTCTTGATTGAATGAGTTTCTTTCTGCTCTTGAACTGTGTCCCATAAGTGGATATAGGTAATAGAGTTCTGTTCACTTTACATTTTACACTTACACTGCAAATATTTTCATACATTTCTAAGGTCAATCAGTTCATTTCTATTAGCATTGTATACTCAATAAAAAACCATAAACCACAACTCATTTGGCTATTTCCCAATTTTTGAGGATCCCTGTAATTTCCAGTTCTTTGTCACCACAAAGAGATCAGCTATACTCTGCTATACTATATCACATTGTACCATACCATAATATACTATACTAGAATAATTTATAATCCTACTCTACTATTCTATTTTCATAGAAGAGCTGTGTCCCTGAAAAAGGCTACATTTTTGGCTCTAGATTTACCTTTGAAGAGTCAGGGATGATTCTTCTCTTACCTAATTAGCTTGAATTTCCTTTCTGTTGAGTATCATTTGACAGTTATTAGCATCCTGATTTCATTTTAAACAGGTAACATATATTATTTTTTTTTAAAAATGGGCATATAGAGAGGAGCTTTAGCAAGAATATAAATACAAACATTTTCCCCCAAACATTTGAGGGTAAATATTCTCTTTTATGCCACCTAGTATTCTCAACATGGCAACAGTATTCACTCAACTAAATTTATTTCCTTATTTGCCATTGCCTTTGTAATGACTTACTACTGCTACCTCTTAACCACATTTAGTCACGTTTCATGCTGAGTCAAACTGTAAGTTGAGGATCTCACTCTATGTTGGGCTTCGCTGTTTGCAAAATCTATCAAGCACTGTATCTCTCAAACCTTTTGGAAGTTTGTTTTCCCCAATATTTTTTTGAAGATTATAAGATTGCAGCTTACTTCACCTCATAGTAAAGATCAGACTCAGTGATGAAGAGAACAAAGACCTGCATTCTAGGGACTAAATGTTGGTAACTTGGAAGAAAATATAAACATATGACAGTCAGCAAGAGGCTGTTGTGATCACTCTACTACCTAACTTAACAGCAGCTACATATAATCTGGGCTTTATGGAAATTTTGGATTCAAGAGGGGTAAAGGCTTCTCTCCTATCCAGAAGAGATTAGTAGAAAGTCATCTTGTTTTATTCACTAATACAGGAAAAAATAGATTCTTCATTATTCTTTTACATCTATACCTATTCCTCCTTCTGACTCAACAGTCAATTAAATGTTTGTCTACTTACCATATGGTTAAGAGAATAGAAACATGGGGCAGCTAGGTGGTACAGTGGATAGAGCAGGAGAACCTGAGTTCAAATCCAGTCTCAGACACTGAATAATTACCTGGCTGTGTTACCTTGGGCAAGCTGCTTAACCCCATTGTCTTGTAAAAACCAGAAAAAGAAAAAAAATAGAGAGAATAGAAACAGAATTTTTGTGCATGTTCCAAAGTTCACATAGCTGATTATTTTAAACTGAACTCACTGTCTGCATTCAAAATATATCAGTTCTCATTAGTCAATATTTCTCAAAAATATAGATAAATATGAATATTTATTTATATATGTAAGAAAGTTGTAGTCCTTCTTAGAATATAAGCTTCTTGAGGGCATAATTTCTTTCACATTTGTCATAACTCCAACATTTAGTACATAATAAACTCAACTTTTTTAGATGATTGTTGATTGATTAGTTGGTTGAAGGAAAACTGGGACCCTAAGAGGTGGAAGTGAGAAGTTAGTGCTTGTATTTATTCATTAGTCATAGTAGTATGAAAGGAAAAGAAAGTTTAGATTTGGTACCAATTTCATGGGAAAAATAATATGGCCTTTTAGTTTTTCTGGATAAATCCTAAATTTTCTGATCTAGTAGACAGCTATATACTTTTGAGTGTTGTTCATGCCTTATTTTTGGGTCATATAAACTATAGGTACTATTCTATTGTATCACCAAAACTAAGATTGAACTCTAGGTTAGTGAAGATGTACTAAACCAGTAGTCAATAAGCTGTGACCCATAGACTAAATCTAGTCTACCACTTACTTTTTATGCTTATGAACTAAGAATTGGGATTATTTTTACATTTTTCTTGGTCCACAAATCATAGTTTGTAAAATACAAATGAAAGAAAACCTTTTTTGTACTAAATAAATAAATAATTGCCTGGAATATAGGAGATTCTTGGGAATGATATTCTTTGGTGACATCTATATACTCAGAGGAAATCAGAATGCAGAATAAATTTTAGCACTTTAGGTTTATAATGCAATTAATTACATAGTCCTCTGTTTTCAGTGTGACAGCATAGTGGTAAATAATTATCATACTCATTTACACTTGGAAATCAGGAAAATAATAATGATAACATATATTCATATATCATTTTAAGAATTACTGAGCAGTTTCCACACAATAACACTGGGAAAGAGATAATGTAATTATCTTCATTGTCCATACGGGGAGAGAAGGAGCCAAGGAGTAATTTCCTGTGTTCATGTTATAGTACTTGAACCCTGAATCTCAAAACTGGGTTATAACTTAGGTGTTCTGATTTTCAAACCAGACATTTTCCCCACTAACATAATAAGTTCTGTTTCCCAAAGAAAACTGTTTTAATCAGAACCTTCAACCTTTAAATAACTACATGATCTCAGTGTTGTGTCCTTGTTGCTCTTTCATCCAGAATATTGGTCTCCTGGCTCTTAAATCCTAAAATAAGAGAATGATTTAAGACTAGCAGTGAAGTTGATGCAACTAAGCTACAGGAATTGTAAAGGAACAGCTGTTGTCAATAGTCTAGATACTTCTTTAAATTTACAGACCCTAAATCTTAACAGAAGATGTTTGTAAACAGTATATAAAAGCCATAAGAAATCCAGAGGAAAAGACAATGCTAAGGATCAGGTATAAAGAGCAAAAGAAAACATGGTCCTTGCTCTAGAAGAGCATACATTCTAGAAGTGAAGGGATAATACATGTAGACAATTTCCAGGGCAAGTTAGATAAAAAGGTCTCATGATCCCTTGGATTTGGTGACAAAACTTATTGTAATGCCTCTTCTTCAGTGTTATTTCCATTGACAAAACCATGTCTATACCACTTTAAGATTAGCAAAGCACTTTATAGGCATCATCTTATTAGGATCTTCTCATAGCAGCCCTCTGAGATATAAGCTATAGGTTTTATCTCCTTTGCACATATGCAAAATTTAAAAGACTTGTTTATGACCTCCCAGATAATTGTCAGAAGCAGGATTTGAAGCTGAGTTTTCCTGATCCCTTATACCTCAATTTAAGGAACAGGAACTGTTAAGATTTGTGGGGATGGAATAATATGAAAACATCATACCTATCTCTATGGCAGTTTCTACAACATTGTTTTTCAATGTGCTCAATCTTTTGTCTTCACCCATGTTTTAGAGTGAAGTAGGAGCAACCATTGGTATTCTAGATCAATTTAAACTGTTATTTAAGACATAAACACAAATCATTTCATTAAAATCAATTAGGGTGATCTGTGTGCTTGTCCTGTTCTTCTCATGGAAGACATGCCTCCTAACTTTTTACTTTGTGATGCATAATTCCCAGGGAGTTCTTAGATACCCAAATCACAAGTTTTATACATCACAACAGTGATAATCCTAGGCATTTGGCAAAGAAAATAGGTATTGATAGTACACATCAGTTCTATCTGTTAATTATGGTATAAGCTCATATGACAAAGTTTTGATGGAATTTCTGATTCAATTTAATTCATTATAACAAACATTTAATAATACACATTTTTATTAGGATTATTACTAAGCACTAGAGACATAATGCCAAAATATACATACAACACAGGAGTTTACAGTCTGTTAGAGACAAATAAGTATAAGACATTTGAAGATATTGTGGGAAAGATCAAGAAAAGGTACAAGAGGTGACACCTATTCTCAAATTTAAAGAAAGGGAAAGATCCCAAATGGCAGAGATAAAAAGCTAATCAGTGGAAAAAGGAACAGAATTTCAAGTTCAAATATCAATCTTAGGCAAATCTAAATGGCACAATAGATAAAATACTGGTCTGGAGTCAGGAGAACTCAAGCTCAAATCCCAGCTTCAGACACTTACTAGCTATGTAACCTTATTTGCCTCAGTTTCACTACATATAAAATGAACTGGAAAAGGAAATGGCAAACTAATATCTTTGCCAAAATAAGAAAATCCCAGTTGAATCATACTTAACTAATTTACTCAACAACTGAGTAACAGTTCGGTTTGTTTAGATGACTATAGAACCTGAAAGGGGAAATGAAGTTTTTGGAAAATTGAATAGATGGCAGATGGTGGATGGCTTTAAATGTTCCATTTTGTATAGTGAGAATATTGATTTGATAACTTTGTAGAGAGTTTTAGAAAGCCTTGGTGTGTAATTCAGAATCTATTGCAATAGTCCACAGGTGATGGAAAATGGGGATAGACTGGGGATTATGACAATGGAGAGAAGCAAATACAGGAGATGTGAAAATAGAAACAATATTTGTAGGTGGTTGAATATAAAAGGAGACAGAGGGAGGGAAGAGGCAAGAGTGATTCTAATGTTTTCAAAGTGGAAGCATTTTGGAAATTTAGAGACTTTGACTGACATGACTGAATGAGAAATTCTGGAGGCCCTTGAGCAATTATTTGGAAAAGATGATAGAATCAAAGATTTGGAGTTCTAAGGGTACTCAAACTATTTTATAGATGAGACCAAAGACGTTAAGTGACTTGCTAAAGGTCACACTGACGATATATGATAGAGGCAGTAACTAAAGCCAGACCCTCTGATTTGAGACTAAATCTAGGGCTTTTTCCACTTTACTCAGAAGTCACTCATGATGAAGTCATTATGTACCCAATACTTAGTGGAACCCCTAGCCATTCTCCAAGCAAATTTTTAGAACAAAGTCTCTAAGTAATAGGTCTAATTGAAGAGACTAAGTCTAAGTAGAATATTATGATGAACTGGGAATTTTTTTCCCACTGCAACACCCCCTTCTCTCCTACTGCCCACACATATACTATCAAGAAAGTATATTCCTTAGAAGCTGGTTATCACATTTAATTTTGAATCACTTAACTGAATCAGACATTCTTCTTAGGCTATTTTGGGGGAAATGTGACACAGAAGGAATAGTGCTAGGAAATGGGGTGAATACAATTTTGAGTGACAGAGTATGACAGATTATTCAGCTATATAACCATTGAGAGAATGAGAAAGTGGGAAAGGCTTAAAATTGTGAAGAATACCTCCGAATCACAAGTATATTGAAGAAGTTAGAGGTTAATTGAAACTTTTTATTTGCCAGAATAACCCAAAATAATCCATGATAAGTGGTTTTATTTGTAATAAATATAAACTCTAGAGCTATTATCTGAATACCTATTCATGCTGGTATGTAGTTCATGTTCCTATATCTCAAGTGATGCAATTCCCTTTAGGATTTTAGATTACCCTTAGGGTTTGGGATAATATTTTCTTGTATTATAGCTCACAATCTCATATTTATTTTCTTCTTCAGATGTCACTGATCAGCAAAATATTGATTATTGTCTCATTATAAATTACAATTCCTTAAGATAATGGATAACCAATTAGATAAGGAATTCCTTTTTTTTAAGTTTTTTGTTTGGGTTTTTTTTTTTGCAAGGCAATGGGGTTAAGTGGCTTGCCCGAGGCCACACAGCTAGGAAATTATTAAGTGTCTGAGACCAGATTTGAACCCAGGTACTCCTGACTCCAAGGCCAGTGCTTTATCCACTACGCCACCTAGCCACCCCTAGATAAGGGATTCTTAAACTGAAGAGAAAATAATTTTCAGTAATCCATAAAATTTGATGCGAAATGTGAATCTTTATTTTCACTAAGCTCTAAATGAAATTTGACATTTCCTTTAATTATGACTTTTTAAGAAAATTTGAGGCAGTTAGATCTCACCAAGAATCTACCCTTGCAAAGAGAGGAGAATGTTAAGAGTAATAAGAATGATGTATGATACTGCAGATGAAGGAGATAACCTGTCCCCTCTTGTACTTTCTTTGAAAGTAGTATAAAAACACCAGTATCACACTAGTGAGACATTTCAAAAAGTGAAATAGATATAAGTTTGTCTTTGGGCCTGGTTTTGCATACCAGAAAAAGATCAAAAGCTGGGGAAATTTCACTCATGGAAGAACACTGAGTATATTAGGTGAAAGGAAGCAACTTTTCAAGGAGTTCTTTCTCTCTCTTGCTCATTGAAGGGACAAACTAGGAAAGAAAAAGAGAAAACTATCCTACTCTGTTGTAGCTAGAATGCTGGTCTTGGAGTTGGTCAAAGCGGTGTCCAGATCTTGTCTGATTTTTATTAACTCTGTGAACCTGATGAGTGACTTAGTCTCTCAATATTTCAGGCTTATCTCTAACACAACTTCAGAGTGGTTGCAAGTCTTCATTCCTCAACAACAGATTACTTTGCAAATAGTGAAGTACAATATGAATACTAACTCTTATCCATTTCTTTGTACTGGATCTATGATTTCATTGGTAGAAAAAGGAAGAAAATGAGCATTTATGACTTGGTGACAGGGTTGCAAAGAAAGGCAAAAGATAGACCCTGCCCTCAAAGAGCTCTTATTCTAAAGAAGGGGACAACATGAAAACAAAAAAAAATATTTACAGGATATATTGAAGATAATTGTTGGGGGAACAAATGAGGAAAATCTTCTTATCAAGGGGCAATTTTTGCTGAGATTTGAAGGAAGTCAGCGAAGGCAAGAGATAGAAATGAGAATGGAAAGTGTTCCAGTCTTGAGACCACCAATAAAAATGCTCTGAGTTTATGATGGAGTGTCTTGTGAAAGGAACAGGAAAGTGGCCAAAGTTGCTGGATCACCGACTATATAGAGGGAAATGCAGTTTAAGATGTTCGAAAAGGTAGGAAGGGACATTAAAATCCAAAGAAGTTTTTTTTTTTATTTGATCCAAGAAGTAGTAAGGAACCATTATAATTCTGAAAAAGGTATAGGGTCAGTATAACAAGACCTGCACTTTAGACAAATCAGTTTGAGTGGGGTAACACCTGAGGCAGAGAGACCAATTGGCAGGCTATTATAATAAGCCATGTGGGTAAAAGGCCTGAACCAGGATGACTGTGTTGGAGGAAAGGAGGAATGTGGAGGAGAGATGACAGTAAAATAGAGTAGAGAGGATGTGGTGATGTATTGATTGTGGGAGAGTGAGAGAGACTAAGAATGGCAAAATGACATCTAGATTTGGAGCTTAGATTACTGGGAGAATGGTAGTGCTCTCAGCAATAAAAAGAAAGTTCATAAGGGAGTTTAAGGGGGAAAGATAAATGAGTTCAGGTTTTAATATGTCTAAGATGTCTACAGGACAAATGTTTTGAGATATCCAATAGGCAGTTAGAGAATTCAATTGGAAAACTAAGAGAGAGTTTAGGGATAGATAAACACATTTGAGAATATCTCAAATTATAACTGAATCTTCCACATTAGCAAATCTACATGGGCCATATCAAGTTTCCTTGTGGTTAAATCTTAGTTGTTTCAGGTGCTTCTTCTTTGGCTACAGAAGCCTCAAAGCGTGAGAGTGATGGACTTATTGCTCAGAGCTGAACTAATTCTTTTCTTCCCTTGTAATCCTGCCATGCTCTGCTCTACAGGGAGACAGGGTTATAGGAAAAATACATTTCACTTTATAAGGGAATCCCAAAAGTCTTAGTGCACATTTAAATTCTAATAGCTTAAATCTGCACCAAGACTTTTGGAACAACCTGTCGAAAAGATATGCTCTCTTAAATTACCTGGAAATAGAATTTAGGAATATAGAATCCCATTTTCCTATTGACTTTCATTATGCAGTTGAAAATGTGCCACTAAAAATGGTTTCCAGTTTGTTTTTTTTTTCCTCCTCTTAACATAAAATCACATAGGAAAATGCATCAGACTTTTTAATAGTCTCTAGTTTAAAGGACAATTTGTAACTTTCTGATAAAATATTAATCACATTCAAAATAAGTCACAAAATACCAATGCAAAGGACAGAGGGTTATTTTTATTCAAGGCACAGTAGCTGGGGACAAATGGCAACAGTTTAGCTGAGCAGAATGCATTGGAGTGAATGTTCCTTAGCCACTTCAAGGAAACTTATTTCTTACAGCAGGTTTATGTGTTACTCTCTTGATGGTTTCAATACTATTTCCTGGAGTATAGTAGAACCAGTTTTTGATTTTTTCAAATGCACAAACTGATCTGGGTTTAAAGGGAATGAACACAGTAGAGGAATTTTTCAAAATATACTTAGATGCACACAAACTTGAATCACCGCTGAGCTACCTTGATGTGTCTTCTAGAACATTTTAAAGCCATTTTACTGCTCTTTATTGTGTTGCCTTATTGTCTATAGTTAGTAAAACCATGAAAGATGACTCTGCAGAAAGATATCAGAATAGCACATAAGAGGGACTTAGAGAAAAATGGTTCTTTTATGAGCAAAATAGGTAGTTAGGTGACTGGACCTGGAATCACAAAAAAGTGTATTTAAATCTGGTCTCAAACACTTTCCAGCGCTATGACCCTGAGTCAGTCATTTAACCACGTTTGCCTCAGTTTCCTGTAAAATGAGCAGGAAAAGGGAATGGCAAACAACTCCAGTATCTTTGCCAGGAAAACCCTAAAAAGGATCATGGTTTCAGAAACAATTGAAATTTGGTTGAAAAATCATTGGATTATATATGTCACCATTAGTCATACTGTTCACTTTTAATTGTAGACTCTATATTGAGAGAAAAGATGAACTTACCTAAACAATAACAACAAAATAAGAGCATCTCCCTAAATTTTGTGAGTTAAGATTGTTCATTCAATCACTGTCATATATGTAAGAAGCAATGAGTTTTAGCCTGAAGGTTAAGGGATCAGAACCAGGAAAGTTGGGTCAATTCTGGGAACACTTGAAAAGAGTAAGTTATTGGTATGGTACTAGGTCTAAGAAGGCCACAATAGAACCAAGTGAACATTCTAGTTTGGATCTACACACAAAGAACTATCAATGCCCAGAAGATTTGAACTCGTGTTCACTACTATTATTTAACAAAATGTGTCACCTGTCTCACCAGGTTTCTGTTCCCTAATTTGTAAAGTGATAGTCTTGTAATAAGTAATCTCAAAGGAGGTGGCTTTCACCTCTAATCTATAGCAAGAGCCTGTGTGATTCAAGGCCAGTTGAGTACTTTGGGGTCGGTGATCATTCAGCATAGCAGAAGTGGAAGCTCCACTTTGTCCTCATCACAAAGTTAGTTTGTTTTTACTTCATGTAGGAATGGGCTATTTCTCATTAATTTACATTTGTCCCCAAAAGTAGATTTTAAATGATCCAAATATATGTGAAAAGTAAATCATTTTTCCTGAATTTCATCTCACTGAAGATATTAGATCTTGCTTCAAATCATTAAAATACAATAGGATACATTTGCTACATATCTATTGGACTCATCCCCCTTACCTGCCACCCTCATTACACTCAACTGAAGTGCCATATAAAAGTTCCAAATATATAAACATATATACATGTATATATGTATACACACACACACACATACACACTCACATATATACATGTCAATGAAAGGGAATGTGAGTTCTTGAGTAGAAGATTTTGCTAGAAGAAGGTGACAGGGGAAGGTAGCTGATTAATTGCAACACTCACTATGAAAGATGAATGGGAACTCTGCAGAGACCATCTGGGTTTTATCAGTATGGATTAAAGTCGCTTCATTACCTTCATGCTGTGATAGAAACATCTTTGCTGCACCCACGGATTTTCCAGAATGAAAATGTTCCTGACATGTATGAATGTTATGATATCAAAGTTAGAATTTTTTGATGGGGGAGGGGTCAACTTTATACAATAACAAAAGAAATTAGATTAGTAAGGTTGCTGTTTGTCTAGGAAATAAACTTAGACTGATTTGTGTTCTGAATCTAGAGCCTAATTTTAAAAAAATAAAGAAATAAAATACATTTTTATCAGGCAGAAGGCAGCTGGGTTTGAATTAATTAATATCCCAGAATTAATAACAAGAGGATAATCAGCTTTTGTTAACTTAGAACCTCTTGGGATAGAAAAAAACAAATCTCAACAGTAAGTTGTCAGTAAGATGTCTTTAAACTAGTTCACACTGCTGCATTCATAATTTACTTTAAACATGCATTAGTTATCTAAATTTGAATCTGCTCAAGTGCCTCAACCAGGTTCTTTCTGAAGTTGGTGGCCCCTTTTTCTTCCCTGCTGTTCTTTGGACCCTTTTCTGTTCATAGCCTTCACCTAGCCCCACCCCATGTTTTTAACCGCATTGCCTCTGAACTCAGTCATCATTTCCTTTCTATATTCAGTAAAACTACTACTACATGGATGTTTTCCTTTGGAACTAGCAAATAACTTATTATTTGATCTCTTTATTGAGACCATGTTCTCCCTCTTTCCTGAAGCTTGATAACTCTACTATTTATCATATGCCAATCTATAGCCTTCTCTAGAAGCCCACAGAAGTATACATATACCCATGTTCTAAGAGAACACACTTTGTAGAAGTCTTTTTCATCAGATATGCATTGTCCCACATTGAGAAGCTAGCTAAAAGAATATAAAGTATTGGATTTGGATTTATTAATCCTTGAAGTAAAATACCATCCTAGACATTTGCATAGCTGTATGACCTTGAACAAGTCATTAATCTCTCTCAGTCTCAGTTTCTTGATCTGCAAAATGGAGTCACCTCCTACACAGGGTCATTTTGTTGATTAAATAACATAGCATATGTAAAAAGTTTTGTAAACTTAAAATACTGTTTAAATGCTATTTTTATTACAGTTGACTGTAAAAAGTATAACTATAAATAATATAAAATAAATTTAAGCAATTTTAATTTTAAATAACCATAAACAATATAAAATACTTGGAAGTTTACTCATCAAGACAACTCAGAAACTATTTCAACCCAATTATAAGCCACTTTTCACACAAAAAGTCAGATCTAAATAATTGGAAAAAATATCACTTGCTCATGACATATTGAGTAAATATAATAAAAATTATAATTCTGCCTAAGTTTATTTCAGTGCCATTCTAATCAAACTACTAATATATTACTTGATAGAGTTAAAAAATAACAACAAAATTCTTCTGAATGAACTAATGGCCAAGGATATCAAGCAAATTCATAAAAAGATATAAAGGCAGTATCCAATTTCAAAAAATACTATAAAGCAGAAATTAAAACTATCTGAACTTGACTAAGAAATAGATTAATGTATCAGTAGAACAGATTAGATACATAAGACACAGCAATAAATGACCTCAGTGTTAGATTAAATAAAAGACACCAGCTTTTGAATAAGAACACTATTTGAAAAGAGCTCCTAAGAAAGTTGGAAAATATAGTACACAAACCAGTATAGACAATATCTTACACTGTGTACCAAGATCAAAAGGGATACATTATTTAGATACAAAGAGTGACATGATAAGCAATTTAAAAGAGCAAAGAATAGTCAGATGGTGCAGTAGATAGAGGACAGGAGTTCAAATACAACCTCAGACATTTACTAGCTGTGTGACCTTGGGCAGGTCACTTAAAATTGCCTTGGACCTGGTCACTGGATATGGATAGCTCTGGAGAAGAAAGTGAGACTAGTGACTTAGCACAGCATCCCTCACTCAAATTCCATTCATGTGCTTGTCATGGCATCGCCTTCCTAATGTCATGGTCTTCTTCAAGAATGAAAGACAAACATTATTATCATGGAGGAGTTAAGAATCCATGTCCAAACAAGAGAATTGTGAAATACAAAGCAGATAATTTTGATTATATTTAATTTAAAAACATTTTTTTTTGCAAACAAAAACCAACGCAACCAAGATAAGAAGGAAAGAAGAAAGCTGGGAAACAATCTTAACAGCAAGTATCTCTGATAAAAGCATTTCTCAAATATAGAGAGAACGGAGTCAAATTTATAATAATACAAGCCATTTTCGAATTGATAAATGGTCAAAGGATATGATCAGGCAGTTTTCAGATGAAAAAATCAAAGTTATCACTAGGCATAGGAAGAAATGTGCCAAATCAATTTTGATTAGAGAAATACAAATTAAACAACTCTGAGATACCACCTCACACCTACCAAAGGCAAAAAAAGGAAAATGATCAATGTTGGGGAGGATGTGGGAAAACTAGAACATTAATGCATTGTGGGTAGAACTGCAAGTTGGTCCAATCATTCTGAAAAACAACTTGGAACTTCACCAAATATTTTTATAAAATATTTATAGCATCCCTTTTGGTGGTAAATGAATATAATGGAATACTATTGTGAAATAAGAAATAATGAACAAGAAGATTTCAGTTAAACCTGGAAAGACATAAATGAACTGATACAAAATGAAATGAGCTGAATCAGGAAAGCAATACACAGGATCACAAACGTGTGATGTTTAATTGTGAATGACCCAGCTCTTCTCAGCGACACCATGAGCCAAGACATTTACAAAGGAGCCACAAGGACAATGCTATACATTTCAAGATAAAGAACTGATAGACTCTGAATGTAAACCAAAGCTTTTTTTTTTTTTCCCAATTATTTATGTGTGTTCTTTTCCCCTTTGGAGTGGTTTTTTTCTTTCACAATTTATGATGATAGGGAAATATGTTTTATATGATAGTATATGTATAAACTATATCAAACTGCCTACCATTTTCAGAATGGTAGGAGGGCAAGGACAGTGGGATAAAAATTTGAAATTCAAAAATATTGTAAAAATGAATGCTAGAATTTTCATGATACGTAATTGGTGGAAAAATAAGTGCTATTAAAATAAAAGAAGTTATGTGCAATGGATAGGTCTGACTAGGACCCTATTAGTAAAATTAAATCACTTTTAATAAGCTAAATAAGTAATTAAATATATTATCGTGATCATCATCATCATCATTCTTTTATTATGTATGACTCCTTAATGGGGATATAATTTCTAAGAAATAGCCCATTATGAAGTGGAGAACTTAAATGGAAGCACTGAAATGCTATGTTGGAAAATTATACATTTTTTTCTCTTTTAAAAATTTATCTCAATGATATTTTTTAAAAAATATAAGTAGCCCCAAGAACTTATATCCATGAAATCATAACAACTTGATAGCTAAAGAATTCCTATGAACAAGCCTCATTCATTTGGGGTAAATGGATTGCTTTCAAATTTACATTTTCTGTCCTGCCCTACACTTCTCCAAACTCATTCACATTCATTAAAAGTAATGAAATTGAGTACTCTAGTCGAAAATGGGGGAAAGGAAGAAAACAGGGTTAGAAAGTTAAAAAATAGACTTTAATGATTTTATGACTACATCACTGACTTTTAGACACTCTTTTAACTTTATTTAAATTCAAACCAGTTTTTCAAAAGAAACCTTTGGAATCTAATTGGCACCAGATGCTAAAGTGCCTTGAGATTCTTATAAAGGTTCAGATAAAGAAAAATGGAATAGGGGTGGCTAGGTGGCATAGTGGATAAAGCACTGGCCCTGGAGTCAGGAGTACCTAGGTTCAAATCCGGTCTCAGACACTTAATAATTACCTAGCTGTGTGGCCTTGGGCAAGCCACTTAACCCCATTTGCCTTGCAAAAACCTAAAAAAAGGAATAGTATGAATTATTCTGTAATGAATAAGGGGAGTATTGAAGTGTAAGGGTAGTATTGAAGAGATAGGAAAAAAGAAGATTGTTAAAAAAAAAAAGAACACCACACTAAGCAATCTTGAGACTTGAATTCTATCCTTGGTTTTAACATTGAATGTCTGAGGAGACAAAATTCATTTTTTTTCAGTCCTTTCAGTCATATCTGATGTTTTGTGACCCCACTGGGGGGTTTTCCTGGCCAAGAAACTGTAGTGATTTGCCATTTACTTTGAAAGTTTATTTTATAGATGAGAAAACTAAGCCAAACATGGTTAAATGATTTGCCCCAGGGTCACACAGCTGGTAAGTATCTAAACACATTTGAAGTTGGGTCTTCCTAACTCTAGGTCTAGGCTGTATTCACTGGACCACTGAGCTATCTTTGAAATTCAATTTTAATAACCCTCTATTTTGTGAAAGACACAGCACTAGGCAATGGGATTATGAAGAGATAACGAAAAATAGTTGCTGACTTCAAGAAACTTATTGTTCTACTGGAATTCTGATAAGTCAGGTATATGTTTTTTAGAAGTCTCATTTCAGCTCTAGCATCTCTTACTCTGTGATCAAAGTAAGGAGAACCAATTCCATGTTTGTAAATGTGAACCTGATGAAACACTGAAAATATGTCAATGTTATAGCTGTGTCCCTAAGAACATGATTTGATACCCCCAATATATATTCTCTACTCAGATTCTTATTTGTGCTGAATCATAGAGATATCTACTAGAAGAGGTGGTACACTTCCTTGACAAAATATTGGTTTATTTTCTCTATTAAAGAAATTGAGGACTCTAAGGTCAACAATATAGTAACGTTGAGGAAAAGTTCATGATCTTGTCTGAATCTTGAAATTTCCTATTATACAAACTTCCTCATGAGACAATGTATTTTAATTTACTTGACTTCATATTTTTCATTTGACTTCTTTGATAATTTACAAGTTTACAAAAGAATTAGAATTGAAAAAAGTGACTAAGAAAAAAGACAACACAAAAAAGGAGATCTTTGCTAGTAACATATTGAACTCAGATTATCCCTCATCTACAAATCACTTACTAGTTTTGTAATTCCAGAGACAGTTGTCACCATAGATTTAAAAATGGAAGTGACCCCCAAGGTTAACTAACCCAATATCTTTACTTTTTCAAATGAGGGAATAAAGATAATAGTAATTAAGTGAGACCAAATAGGTTAAGTCTATGTTCAAAAAAGGAATACGTTACAGGATTTGACACAGTTTTACTGAGTCTAAACCTGGCCTTCTTTTACTAAACTTCACTGGATTTGTCTAAACTTGACAGTATTTGTGACAGCAAACTCCTGGCTTTTCTTAGATTGGTTGTAACACCAAAGAAGCTATTCTAACTTTAAATAAGAAGAGCTTTCTCAGGCGGAGCCAAGATGGCTACATGAAGGGATCAAGTCTTAGGAGCTCTCTGATAAAACTCATAAGCTAAGGACTCTAACTAAACTTTCGAGAGACAGAACCCACAAAGGGACCCAATGAGGCAGTTCTCCTACTCAAGGTAACCTGGAAAAGAGCAGAAAGGCTCTGCTCCCCAAGGTTGGAGGGGCGGCCCTCCAGAGGGGTGGCCAGAGCGAAAAGAACTTCTTCAGCCTCCCCGAGGCAGCCCCAGAGAGCTGGGAGCTGGGGCTCACAGCAGCAGGGAAGTCTCCTGAACTGCACTTCAGGGAGCACCACCGGGCACAAAGTGGGGGAACAGCAGGGGACCTCTGCCAGAGCAAGCACTTGGAGCCCAGCCCTCAGGGCATACAGCAAGCAGCATGGTCTTTCCCCAGCCCTGATCCAGGAAACAGAAGCAGGCTGAGCCAGTAAGCGTAGCCTCCAGGGCATGAGCCCATTGAGCTGAGGGAGGGGAATGAAGAGAGAGAGACTGCTGAGCTCAGTCCTCTGCCCCTGGAACAGTACTCTGGGGCTCTGACCACATTCAGATCCTGATCACAGTCTAGGCCCCCCCATAGAACAGCAGCACCCCCCCCAACTCGGCCCCATGGCAGAGGGGGGCACTTATGATCATTCACAGACCAGGAGGGAGGACAGAACCTCACACACTGAGACCCTTGTGGGAGTGCCCCAAAAGCTCAGAAAGCACCCCCAAACCAGGCCCAGACTGGGAAAATGAGCCAGGAGAGAAACAAAAGGAAGACTATTGAGAAATATTTTGCAAATGAGCCCAAAAAGGAACAAAATACTCAGTCTGAAGATGAGGAAGCACAAGCTCCTGCATCTAAAGACTCCAAGAAAAACAGAAATTGGGCTCAGGCTATCACAGAGCTCAAAAAAGACTTTGAAAATCAAATGAGGGAGTTGGAAGAAAAACTGGGAAAAGAAAGGAGAGAGATGTAGAAAAAACATGAAAATGAAGTCAACAGCTTAGTCAAGGAAATCCAAAAAATTGCTGAAGAAAGTAGCATGCTAAAAACCAGCTTAGGTCAAATGGATAAAACAGTTCAAAAAAGTTATTGAGGAGAAGAATGCTTTAAAAAGCAAAATTGGCCAGATGGAAAAAGAGATAAGAAAACTCTCTGAGGAGAACAAATCCTTCAGACAAAGAATAGAATTCAGGGAGAGTGATGAATTTACCAGAAATCAGGAATGAATCCTTCAAAACCAAAAAAATGAAAAATTAGAAGAAAATGTGAAATATCTCATTGAAAAAAACAACTGATATTAGAAAACAGACTTAGGAAAGATAATTTAAAAATTATTGGAATACCTGAAAGTCATGATCAGGAAAAGACCCTTGACATCATTTTCAAAGAATTACTACAGGAAAATTGCCCTGATATTCTAGAAGCAGAGGGCAAAATAGAAATGGAGAGAATCCACCGATCCCCCCGAGAAAGAGATCCCAAAAAACTAACCCCTAGGAATATCATAGCCAAGTTCCAGAACTCCCAAGTCAAAGAGAAAATATTACAAGCAGCCAGAAGGACACAGTTCAAATATCATTGAACTGCAGTCAGGATCACCCAGGACTTAGCAGCAACTACAATGGAAGCTCGTAGGGCCTGGAGTACAATATTCCAGAAGGCAAAAGAGCTTAGAATGCAGCCAAGAATGAACTACCCAGCAAGGCTGAATGTCCTCTTCCAGGGAAAAAGATGGGCTTTCAATGAACCAGGGAAATTTCAAATGTTCCTTTTGCAATGTCCAGACCTGAACAGAAGGTTTGATCTTTAGATACAGGACTCAGGTGAAGCATGGAGATTGGAGAAGAGGGGCGAAATATGAGGGACTTAATGAGGATGAACTGCATATATAGAAAAATCATGCTGATAATATTCATATGAACCTTCTCAGTTAATAGAGCAGGTAGAGGGAGCTTTTATAGTTGAAGCACAGAAGAAAGCTGAATTTGAAGATAAAATATGGTGTAAAAATGGAGTCAAAAGAAAAAAAAGGGAAATGGAATGGGAGAAAGAAAAAGGAGAGGGGGAATAGTCCAAGATATTTCACATAATAAGATTTTTTTTATTACAATGAGCTATTGCAATGATATGGAAGAGGGGAGGCAAGGGGTAGTGAGGGAACCTTTGCTCTCATCAGAGACGGCTAGGAGAGGAAACAGCAAATATACTCAATGGGGTATAGACATATGGAGTAAGAAGGAGCCGGGAGCAGGGGAAGGGGTGGGGATGTGAATAAGGGAGGAGAGGATGGACCATGGGGGGAGAGTGATCAGATATAATGCATTTTCTTTTTTACTTCTTGCAAGGGGCTGGGATTGGAAGGCCTGCCTAGGACCATAGGGCCAGGTGGATTCTGGGCCTAAGGGGTGGTATGGGGGCTCAGGGCTTCTTGGCCCCAGGACCAGGGATCTGTCTGCGGCGCCACTCAGCAACCCTACAGCAGAGTCAGAGTGAAAGGAGAGAGAAAATATAGTACATGGTAGTGGAAAAATAAGAAAGGAGGGAGTTGAGATCAGCAATGGCAACAGTGGAAAAATATGGAAGTAACTTTTGTGATGGACTTATCATAAAGAATGTGATCCACCCGTGACAGAGTTGTTGGTGTTGGAACAAAGACTGAAGCACATTTTTTGTTATTATTATTTGGGGGAGGGTGCAGGGCAAGTGGGGCTGGGTGGCCTGCCTGGGGCCACATAGCAGGGGGGATCTTTGGGTGTCTGGGGCCAGATTTGGACCCAGATGCTCCTGGCTCAAGGGCCAATGCTCTGTCTGCCACCCAGCCACCCCTACTATTATTACTATTTTATTTTATTTTGGGTCTTTTTTTCTCTTCTTTTTGGCTTTTGCAGGGCAGTGGGGATCAGGTGGCTTGCATGTCACATGGCTGGGTGATTGCTGGGTTTACGAGGCTGGATATGGACTCAGGTGTGCGTGGCTCCAGGGCTGGTGCTTCATCCATTGCACCACCTGGCCATACCTACAATTATTACTATTATTTTTTTTTATTTTAATTTTTTTTCTCTCCCCTTTACTTTTTTCACCCAAGCAAGTCTATCTATATTCATGGGGGGAGGGGTATTTTGTTTACTTGTAAACAAGAATATTTTATTAATATTAAAAAAATTTGTACAAAATGAGAATAAAATTTTTTTTAAAAAGAAGAGCTTTCTTTGATTATTGGAGGCAAAGTGCATTAAGTTCTTGATTTGTTTTAATTAATTAATTTATTATTCTAACTACCTGAGAAGATAATTATCAACATTCATTGTTTTTTAGGTTTTTGCAAGGCAAAGGGGGTTAAGTGGCTTGCCCAAGGCCACACAGCTAGGTAATTATTAAGTGTCTGAGACTGGATTTGAACCCAGGTACTCCTGACACCAGGGCCAGTGCTTTATCCTATGCCACCTAGCCACCCCCAACATTCATTTTTAATAAGATTTTGAGTTCCACATTTTTCTCCCTTCCTACCCTCCCTGCCATATCCCACTTATATCAGGTGATTTGATATAGGTGATGTACGTATAACTATATTAGTTATGCCATGAAAAATGAATCAGAAAAAAGGGGGAAAAAACCATGAGAGATCAAAAATACCTCAAACCATAAAGCATAAAACTAATTTTTGAAACAGAAGATATTATGCTGTGGTCTGCATTCAGACCTCATTTGTTTCTTTTCCTCTGGTTGTGGGTAATATTTTCCATTACAAGTTCTTTAGAATTGTTGTTGATTATTGTAATGTTGAGTAGAATAAATCCATCACAACTAATCATCATATAATGTGGCCAATAAAGTATGTAATGCTTCCTAGTGCTGCTCACTTCACTTCCCAGCAGTTCATGCAAGTCTTTCCAGAATTTTCTGAAGTCTGGCCAGTCACAATTTTTTTAAGAATTGTCTATCATACCACAATTTGCTCAACAATTTCCCAATTGATGGACATCCCCTCAATTTCCAATTCATTGCCACTACAAAGAGTGCTGCTATAAATATTTTTGTACATGTGGGTCTTTCCCCCTTTTTATGATCAATTTAAGATATAGCTGGAATAGTGGAATTGCTGGATCAAAGGTTATATGCATAGGCTTATAATGCTTTTTTCATAGTTTTAATTGCTCTCCCAAATGATTAGATTAGGTTACAACTCCACCAACAAATGCATAATAAATGTCTCAATTTTACCACATCCCCAGCAACACTGATCATTTTCTTTTTTGTTGCATTGACCAATATGCTAGCTGTTAGGTGGTTCCTCAGAATTATTTTAATTTACATTTTTCTAATCAATAATGATTTGAAACTTTTTATATGCCCTATTGATAGCTTTAATTTCTTCATGTGAAAACTGCCTGTTCGTATCCTTTGACCATCTATCGAATGGGGAATGATTGGTATTTTTATAAATTTGAATCATTACTCTAAATATTAAAGAAATGAATCCTTTATCAGAAATACTAGTTCTAAAAATTATTTCCCAAATTGTTGCTCCCCTTTCCATAGATCTGCCAGATAAACTATTCCTTGTTTTCCCAACTGATTTTAGGTATCATCTTTTATGTCTAAGCCTATGCTCATTTAGACATTATCTTGCTATGGAATGTGAAATGGTGGTCTTTGACAAGTTTCAGCTAAACAGTTTCTTGGTTTTCCCAGGAGTTTTTGTTCAAAAATGAATTCTTATCCCAGAAGCTGGAGTCTTTGGGTTTATCAAGCAGTAGATTTCAAAAGTCATTTATTACTGTTTCTTTTGTACCTAATTTATTCCATTGATCCACCACTCTGCTTCTTAGCCAGTAACAAACAGTTTTGATGGCTGCTGTTTTGTAATATAATTTTATATCTAATATGGCTAGATCACCTTCTTTTGCATTTTTCATTAATTCCCTTGATATACTTGTCCTTTTCTTTCTTCAGATGAATATTGTTACTATTTTTTCTAGCTCAATTAAATAATTTTTTGATATTTTAACTTCTATGGCATTGAGAACATAATTTAATTTAGGTACAATGATCATTTTCATTATATTAGTGTCGCATACCCATAAACAATTGACATTTGTCCAATTATTTATATCTTATTTTATTTGTGAGAAAAGTGTTTTGTAATTGTTTTCTTATAGTTTCTAGGTATGTCTTGGCAGGTAGACTTACAGGTATTTAGTGTTATCTGCAATTACTTTTTTTCTAAGGCAGTGGAGTTAAGTGACTTGCCCAAGGACACACAGCTAAGAAAGTATCAAGTATCAAGATTGGATTTGATCTCAGGTCATCCTGCCTCCAGGGATGATGTTCTATTCACTGTCCCATAACCCCCTGCAGTTACTTTAAATTGAATTTCTTTTTCTATCTCTTGTTGCTCTGCTTTGTTGGTAATATATAAAAATACTGATGACTTATATGATTATATTTTATATCTTGAAGTTTTGCTAAAGTTGTCAATGGCTTCAAGAACTTTTTTAAATGGATTTTTTATAACTCTCTAAGTATCCATCATATCATCAGCAAAGAGTGAGCTTTGTTTTTTCTTTGTTTATTCTAATTCCTTCAATTTTTTTCTGCTTTTATTGATGAAGTTAATATTGATTTTTTATTTTAAATAGTATTTTATTTTTCCCCAATTATTTGTTAAAATTATTTTACCTTTTTGTGCATTTTATTTTATTTTATTTTATGTTTTTGTCAGTTACATGCTAAATCAAGTTTCAAAATTCATTTTTAAAATCTTGAGCTCTGAATTCTCTCCCTTCCTCCCACTCCAGTCTTCCTCATTGAGAAGGAATTTATTAAAATATGTAGTCATGTAAAACATTATCACAATAGTCATGTTGTAATAGTAAACATAACCCTCTCCCCAAAAAAGAAATCTCAAGAAAAATAAAGTAAAAAATATGCTTCAAGCTGTATTCATACATCATCAGCACTGTCTTTTTGATGGATAGTATTCTTTAAAAGTCCTTCTGAGTTCTCTCTGGTCACAGCATTACTAAGAAAAGTTAAATCATTCAAGCTGATTATCCTACAAATTTGCTGTTACTTTGTATATGGTATATTTTCTCTTACATCTGCAAGCTTTTTTCTGAGAGCATCCTCCTCATTATTTTTTATAAGACAAAAGAATTTCATCTTAATCACATATCAAAATTTGTTCAGTCATTCCCCGACGAACATCCCCTCAGTTTCTAGTTCCTTGACAGAAGAAAAAAGGTCCTATAAATATGTCCTTTTCCTTCCTGTTTTTATCTTTTCTGAGAGTAACATTGCTAGGTCAGAGGGTAGAAATGGTTTTATAGCCCTTTGACCATAGTTCTGAATTGCTTATAGAAGTGTTGAATCCTTTCACAGCTCCTCCAAAAGTGCATTAATATCTCATTTTTGCTACATCCCCTCCAACATTTGCCATCTTCTCTTTCTGTCCTATTAGTCAGTCCAATAATTGTAAGGTAGTACCTCAGAAGTGTTCAAACCCACATTTTTCCTCTCAATAATAAGTTAGTCATTTCTTTTAAATGATATAATATCATTATTTATAACATCATTTGAAAACTTTTCATATATTTTGATCACTTATCAGGTGAAAATAATTTAGTTTTTATATATTTGACTCAGTTCTCTGTGTTTGAGAAATGAGATCTTTATCAGAGAAAATTGCTTCAATATTTTCTCCTCATAGTTGCTATTGCTAACTCTATTTATTTCTGTCTTATTCCCTTCACCCTCATTTATTCTATTCTTTCTCTCCTTCCACCCACTGCTTCCTCAAAAGTATGTTGATATTAATATCCCCTCCAATATTCTTCCCTCTCTTCTATCACCCACCCCCAACCCTTTCCTTTCCTCTCCCACTTTCCTCTAGGGTAAGATAGAGTTCTATACTCAATTGACTGTGTATATTATTCCCTCTTTGAGCCAATTCCAATAAGAATCACTCCCCATCAATGATGGCCCTTCTTTCACTCCACTGCAATTTTTTTTTCTTGCTTCTTTTATGTGAAATAACCTGCCCCATTCTACTGCCCCCTTTTCCTTTCTCCCAGTACATTTTTCCCTCAGCCATTAACTCCATTTTAAAATATATTATCCATTCAAATTCATCTCCTACCTATGCCTTGGCTATATGTGCTCCTTCTAATTGCTCTAATGAATGAAAAATTTCATTTGAGTTGTCAGTATCAGTTAGCAGGTCAACATCAATAAATCCCTTATGACTTGCCTTTCCTATTCATCTTTTTACACTTCACTTGAATCTTGTATTTGAAGATGAAATTTTCTGTTTTGTTCTGAATGTTTCATCAGGAAAATTTGAAAGCCCCTTATTTCCTTGACTGTCCAGCTTTTACCCTAAAAGAGTATGTTCAATTTTGCTGGGTAACTTGATCTTTGGTTATAATTCAAGCACTTTTTATTTTTGGAAAATTATATTTCAATCCTTTGACCCCTTATGTAAAAGTTGAGAGTCTTGTATTAACCTGACTGTGAGCTCTTCCACAGATTGAATCTAATTCATATTTTTCTCTTTTCTTTAATATTTATTCTCATTTTGTACAAATAATGTTTTTATACATTAATTTTATTATTTAAGAGTAAACAATATACCCCCCCCAAAAAATATAGACTTGCTTGAGTATAAAGTAAAAGGGAGAGAAAAAATTAAAATTAAAAAAATAATAGTAGGTATGGCCAGGTTGCACAGTGGATGGAGCACCAGCCCTGGAACCAGGAGCACCCGAGCCCAAATCTGGCCCCATACACCCAACAATCACCCATCCATGTGACATGCAAGCCATGCCAACCCCACTGCCTTGCAAAAACCAAAAAAAGAATAAAAGACACAAAATAAAATAAAATACTAAGAATAGTAGGGGTGGCTGGGTGGCAGACAGAGCACTGGCCCTTGAGCCAGGAACATCCATGTCCAAACCTGGCCTCAGATATCCAACAATCACCCTGTTATGCGTCCCCAGGCAGGCCACCCAGCCACATCTGCCATGCACCCCCCAAAAAAATAATAATAATAAAACATGTACTTCAGTCTGTATTCCAACACCACCAACTCTGTTGTAGGTGGATCACATTCTTTATGATAAATCCATCACAAAAGTTACTTCCATATTTTTCCACCTTTGCCATTGCTGATTGCAACTCCCTCTTTTTGCATTTCTCTACTACCATGAAATATATTGTCTCTCTCCTTTCACTCTGACTCTGCTGTAGGGTAGCTGAGTGGCACAGCAGACAGATCCCCAGCTCTGGGACCAAGAGGCACCGAGCCCCCATACCACCCCTTAGGCCCAGCATCCACCTGGCCCTATGGTCCTGGACAGGCCATCCAATCCCAGCCCCTTGCAAGAAGTTAAAAATAAAGTGTGTTATATCTGACCACTCTCTCACCCATGGCCCATCCTTTCCTCCATCATTCACATCCTCACCACTTCCCGCTGTCCTCCACCTCTCCTTCTTACTCCAGATGTCTATACCCCATTGAGTATATATGCTGTTTCCTCTTCTAGACACCTCTGATGAGAGCGAAGATTCCCTCATTCCCCCTTGCCTTCCCCCCTTCCATATCATTACAATAGTTCATTGTAATAAAGAAAAATCTTATTATATGAAATACCTTGCCCTATTCCCCTTCTCCTTTTTCTTTCTCCCATTAAATTTCCCTTTTTTTCTATTGACTCCATTTTACACCATATTTTATCTTCAAATTCAGCTTTCTCCTGTGCTTCATCTATAAAATATCCTTCTACCTGCTCTGTTAATTGAGAAGGTTCATATGAGTATTATCAGTGTCATTTTTCTATACAGGAATACATGCAGTTCATCATCATTAAGTCCCTCATATTTTCCCCTTCTCCAATCTCTATGCTTCACCTGAGTCCTGTACTTGAAGATCAAACCTTCTGTTCAGCTCTGTCCATTCCAACAGGAACATTTGAAATTCTCCTGGTTCATCAAAAGTCCATCTTTTTCCCTGGAAGAGGACATTCAGTTTTTCTGGGTAGTTGATTTTCAGTTGCATTCTAAGCTCTTTTGCCTTCTGGTATATTATATTCCAAGTCCTACAAGATTTTAATGTAGTTGCTGCTAAGCCATGTGAGATCCTGATTGCAGCTCCACTGTATTTGAATTGTGTCCTTCTGGCTGCTTGTAATATTTTCTCTTTGACTTGGGAGTTCTGGAACTTGGCTACAATATTACTGTGGGTTGTTTTTTTGGGATCTCTTTCTCGGAGAGATCAGTGGATTCTCTCGATTTTTATTTTTCCCTCTGATTCTAGGATATCAGGGAAATTTTCCTGTAGTAATTCTTTGAAAATGATGTCAAGGCTCTTTTCCTGATCATGACTTTCAGGTATTGTAATAATTTTTAAATTATTTTTCCTAAATCTGTTTTCCATGTCAGTTGTTTTTTCAATAAGACGATTCACATTTTCTTCTAATTGTTCATTCTTTTGGTTTTGAAGTATTGAGTCCTGGTTTCTCATAAATTCATCAATCTCCCTGAGTTCTCTTCTTTGTCTGAAGGATTTGTTTTCCTCAGAGAGCTTTCTTATCTCTTTTTCTATCTGGCCAATTCTGCTTTTTAAAGCATTCTTCTCCTCAATAACTTTTTTGAACTGTTTTATCCATTTGACCTAAGCTGGTTTTTAGCATGCTATTTTCTTCAGCATTTTTTTGCATTTCCTTGACTAAGCTGCTGACTTCATTTTCATGTTTTTTCTACATCTCTCTCCTTTCTTTTCCCAGTTTTTCTTCCAACTCCCTCATTTGATTTTCAAAGTCTTTTTTGAGCTCTGTGATAGCCTGAGCCCAATTTCTGTTTTTCTTGGAGTCTTTAGATGCAGGAGCTTGTGCTTCCTCATCTTCAGACTGAGTATTTTGTTCCTTTTTGGGCTCATTTGCAAAATATTTCTCAATAGTCTTCCTTTTGTTTCTCTCCTTGCTCATTTTCCCAGTCTGGGCCTGGTTTGGGGGTGCTTTCTGAGCTTTTGGGGCACTCCCACAAGGGTCTCAGTGTGTGAGGCTCTGTCCTCCCTCCTGGTCTGTGAATGATCATAAGTGCCCCCCTCTGCCATGGGGCCGAGTTGGGGGGGGTGCTGCTGTTCTATGGGGGGGCCTAGACTGTGATCAGGATCTGAATGTGGTCAGAGCCCCAGAGTACTGTTCCAGGGGCAGAGGACTGAGTTCAGCAGTCTCTCTCTCTTCATTCCCCTCCCTCAGCACAATGGGCTCATGCCCTGGAGGCTATGCTTACTGGCTCAGCCTGCTTCTGTTTCCTGGATCAGGGCTGGGGAAAGACCATGGTGCTTGCTGTATGCCCTGAGGGCTGGGCTCCAAGTGCTTGCTCTGGCAGAGGTCCCCTGCTGTTCCCCCACTTTGTGCCCGGTGGTGCTCCCTGAAGTGCAGTTCAGGAGACTTCCCTGCTGCTGTGAGCCCCAGCTCCCAGCTCTCTGGGGCTGCCTCCGGGAGGCTGAAGAAGTTCTTTTCGCTCTGGCCACCCCTCTGGAGGGCCGCCCCTCCAACCTCGGGGAGCAGAGCCTTTCTGCTCTTTTCCAGGTTACCTTGAGTAGGAGAACTGCCTCATTGGGTCCCTTTGTGGGTTCTGTCTCTCGAAAGTTTAGTTAGAGTCCTTAGCTTATGAGTTTTATCAGAGAGCTCCTAAGACTTGATCCCTTCATGTAGCCATCTTGGCTCCGCCTGAGAAAGCTCTTCTTATTTAAAGTTAGAAAAAGTCTTTTTTGAGCTCTGTGATAGCCTGAGCCCAATTTCTGTTTTTCTTGGAGTCATTAGATGCAGGAGCTTGTGTTTCCTCATCTTCAGACTGAGTATTTTGATCCTTCTTGGGCTCATATGCAAAATATTTCTCAATGGTTTTCCTCTTGTTTCTCTTCTTGCTCATTTTCCCAGCCTGAGCCTGGTTTTGGGGGTGCTTCTTGAGCTTTTGGGACACTCCCACAAGGATCTCAGTTTGTGAGGTTCTGTCCTCCCTCCTGGTTTGTGAACGACCACAAGGGCCACCCTCTGCCATGGGGCTGAGGTGGAGGGGGAGCCCTTCTGTTCTACTGGGGGGGCCTAGACTGAGATCAGGATATGAATGTGGTCAGATCTCCAGCATCCTGTCCCAGGGACAGAGGACAGAGCCCTAAGCTTTGTACCCATGCCCTGGGGGCTCCTGCTTATTGGCTTCTGTTTACTGTTCCTGGATCTGGATTGCTGTAGTCATGCTGCTTGCTGTGTTCCATGAGGGCTGGGCTTCACATGCTTGCTCTGGCAGAGGTCCCCCCACTCTTCCCGAAGTTGTGCCGGGTGCTCCCCAGGGGGTAAATCAGGAAACTCCCTTGCTCCTGTGAGCCGGGCTCCCAGCACCCTGGGACTGCCTCCAGGAGGCTGAAGTTCTTTCCTTCTGGCGGGCTACCCCTCTGGTGGGCTGCCTGTCCAACCCAAGCAGGAGAGCCTTTCTGCTCTTTTTCCAGGTTACCTTGAGTAGGAGAACTGCCTCACTGGGTCCTTCTTGGGTTATGTCTCTCGAAAATTTAGTTAGAGTCCTTACTTTATAAGTGAGAGAGTGCCTTAGAGACGATACTCTCTTGTCACCATCTTGGCTCAGCCCCCCCATTCATATTTTTCTGAGAGACTTTAGATGTAGAAGCTTTAACTTTGTTATCTTTTGGGTGGGTATTTTGATCTTACATATGATCATTGTAACTGTCTCTAGTCCCATTTTTTTTCTTTCTGTTGTTTCCCCAGTCTGTCACTTGATTTTAACTCTTTGTTAAGCTGGTGCTCCTCTTCCAAGGTGTAGGATGCATTGTCCCAAGGTTTTGAGGATTTTTTGCACATGTTTTCAGGGATACTTCTAGGGGTCTGCAAGCTTTCTATTCTTCCAAGGTCTTATGAGAAGTTATGACTATTCTTCTTGCTGTGTTCTGGTCTTTGGATGACCAGAACTATTCCTTTATTCCCTGGAATTGTGAAGAAGACATCTGCTCTGCTATTAACAGAAGCTCCTATTGTACTTTTCCTCCTCTTCCTGAGACTGGGTTCCAGACTGTGATCTAGATATATAAGTAAAGCAAGAGAATTGAGGTGGAGCCAAGATGGAGGCATGAGAACCAGCTTTTTCAGGAGCACTCTGCAAAATATTACAAAAACCTTGAAATTATGACTCTAACTAAATTTTCAAGACAGAGCCCATAGAAAATTTTCCAGTCCAAGGTGATATGGAAGATGGTGGGAAGACTCTGTTGGGGTTGGAGGAGGCGGCAGTGCAGCCAGGGTCACCTCAAAGAAGAAAAAGAGCTCCAGGCTTCTGAGAACAGCCTGAAGGGTACCTGGATCCTTGGGCTGGCTCCTGCAGTAGATGCATTTTCCTGACCTGCCTACCCAGGGAACACCAAGCACAATTTGAAAAATTAGTAGGGAAATCTCTTCATCACATCCCAGATCCCAGGAAACAGAAGCAGGCCCACAGAGCCACCCAGCAGGGAGTTGCCTGGCAGCTGCTTTCAAAGAGCTCCAGTCAGGAAGGTAAGGGGGTGGAGAGAGACTGTTGAGTCTTCCCTCTGTCCCTAGGATAGGATAATTTTGCTTTGTCCACATTCAGACCTTGGTCCCAGTCTGTAAGTCTGTACTACCATACTGCCATAATGGAGCAGATACCCACCTCACAACTCCAGAGCAAAGGGGTGTGCTTGTGGTCATCAACAAACCAAATCATAGACCAGGAAAGCAATCAAAGCTTCTCATAAGATTTTTTAAGGAACTGAGGTCTTTGTGGAGGTAACCCAATAATACTTAAAAACTTGGGAACCATCTTAAAACCAGAGCAAGGTTAAGGAAATGAGTAAACAGAAATAAAGGAAGCTGACCACAGACAATTACCTTAGTCCCATGGAGGATCAAAACACACACTCAGAAGATGACAAAGTCTAAGATTCTGCATCTAAAGTCTCTAAGAAAATTAACGGTTGGATTCAGGCTATGACAAAGCTCAAAAAAGAGTTTGAAAATGAAGTAATGGAGGTAGAGGGAAAAATTGGGAAGAGAAATGAGAGATACATGAAAAATAAGTCAGCAGCTTAGTCAAGGAGATTCATAAAATGCTGAAGAAGGCAACATGTTAAAAAATAATTTATGTCAAATGGAAAAAGCAGTCCAAAATGTTAATAAGGAGAATACCTTTAAAAGTAGAACTGGATAAATGGAAGAGGAGATAAGAAAACGTTCAGAAGAAAAGAACTCCTTCAAATGAAGAATAGAGCAAAAGGAAGACTTTTCAAGGAATCAAGAAACAATAAAACAAAACCAAAAGACTGTAAAACTAGAAGAAAACTTGAAATTGAGAAAACAAATGACTTGGAAAACAGATCCGGGAGAGATGATTTTACCTTGACTTAATTTTTAAAGAATTTTTATGGGAAAAGCATAAGTAAATTTCCCTTTTTCTCATCTAAGCCAATCTGATAGTTGTGATAGTTGTTTTAATTTGAATTTATCTAATCAATAATTATTTGGAGCATTTTTCATATGATTGTATATAGCTTTAATTTCTTAATTTGAAAACTGTCTGTTTAAATCCTTTGACCATTTATCAATTGGGGAATGACTTGTAATCTCATTCATTACACATAATTCTTTTTATATTTTAAACCTTTATCAGAAGTCCTAGTTATGAAGATTGTTTCTCAGCTTTCTGCTTTCCTTGTCATTTTGGCAGGCTTGATTTTATTAGTGCAAACACTTTTTAATTTAATATAGTCAAAGTCATTCCTTTTGCAGTTTGTCTTGTACTCTATTTCTTGTTTGTTCATAATTTTTCACCTTAACATAGACTGATAGAGTATTTCTTGGTTTACTAATTTATCTATGGTGTCTCCCTTTAGGTGTAAATTGTACCCATTTTAACCTTATTTTGGTATAGGGTGTAAGATGTGGGTCTATAACTAGTTTTTACCATACTGTTTTCCATATCTGCCAACAATTTTTGTCAATAATGAATTCTTATCCCAGAACTAACATCTCCTTCTACTTGCTCTATTAAACAAGAAGGTTCATTTTGGTATCATCAGTTTCATTTTTCTATTCAGGAATAAATGTAGTCCATCATCATTAAGTCTCTCATATTTTACCCTTCTCCTCCACCCTCTGTGCTACACCCGAGTCCTGTATTTGAAGATCAAACTTTCTGTTTAGCTCTGGCCATTTTAACAGGAACATTTGAAATTCCCTGGTTCATTGAAAGTCCATCTTTTTCCCGGAAGAGTACATTCAGTTTTGCTGGGTGGTTGATTCTTGATTGTGTTCCAAGCTTTTGCCTTCTGGAATATTATATTCCAAGCCATATGAGCCTTTAATGTAGTTGCTGCTAAGTCCTGTGTTATCCTGACTGCAGCTCCACAATATTTGAATTGTGTACTTCTGGGTGCTTGCAATATTTTCTCCTTGACTTGGGAGTTGTGAAACTTGGCCATAATATTCCTGGGGGTTGCTTATTTTGGATCTCTTTCTGGGGAGATTGGTAGATTATTTCAATTTCTATTTTTGTCCTCTGCTTCTAGGATATCTGGGCAATTTTCTTGTAGGATTTCTTTAAAAAATGATGTCAAGTTTCTTTTCCTGATCATGACTTTCAGGTATCCCAATAATTTTTAAATTGTCTTTTCTGAATCTGTTTTCCAGATCAGTTGTTTTTTTTTCAATGAGATGTTTCACGTTTTCTTCTAATTTTTCATTCTTTTGGTTTTGAAGTATTGTGTCTTGACTTCTCATAAAGTCAGCAGCTTCCTTTAGTTTCTTTCTACTTCTGAAGGATTTGTTTTCCTCAGAGAGCTTTCTTATCTCTTTTCCCATCTGGCCAGTTCTGCTTTTTATAGCATTCTTCTCCTCAATAACTTTTTGAACTCTTTTATCCTTTTGACCTATTCTGGGTTTTAATAAGTTATTTTTCTCCAGCATTTTTTTTTGGATCTCCTAGACTAAGCTGCTGACTTCTTCATGTTTTTTCCTGCATCTCTCATTTCTTTTCCCAATTTTTCTTCTATCTCCCTCACTTGATTTTTCAACATGATTTTTGAGCTCTGTCATAGCCTGAGGCCAATTTCCATTTTTCTTGCAGTCTTTAGATACAGGAATTTGTACTTCCTCATTTTAGACTGAATATTTTGATCCTTCTTGGAATCATAGACAATGTATTTTTCAATGGTGTTTCTCTTTTTTCTCTTTTTACTCATTTCGCCAGCCTGTGCCTGGTCTTGGGGTGCTTCCTGAGCTTTTGAGTATTATTGGGACACCTCCCCACAAGGATCTCAGTGTGAAGCTCTGTCTTCCCTCTTGGTCTATGAATAACCACAAGCACATCCCTCTGCCATGGGGCTGAGGTGGGGCTCTCTGCTTTTATATGGGGGGGCCTAGATTTTGATCAGGATCTGAATGTGGTCAGAGCCCGAGAGTCCTTTTTCCAGGTACAGAGGACAAATTTCAGAAGTCTCTCTCCACTCCCCTCCCTTTGATAAGTTGAGCATTCAAGGCTGAGTTGCCTGGGGGCTCCTGCTTACCAGCTCTGCCTACTTCCATTTCCTGGATCTGGGCTACTGCTGCCAAACTGCTTGCTGAGAGCCCTGAGGGCTGGGTTTCATGCTCTAACTCTGGCAGAGCCCCCCCCCCCATCTTTCAAGTTGTCCCAAGTGCTCTCTGGGGTGTAGATCAGGAAATTCTCCCCACTGCTGTGAGCCAGGGCTCCCAGGCACCCTGGGGCTGCCTCCAGGAGGCTGAAGTTCCTTCACTCTGGCACCCACCCCTCTAACCTCATGGAGTGGAACCTTTTCACAATTTTCCAGGTTACCTTGGGCTGGAGAACTGCCTTACTGGATCCCTCTGTGGGTTCTGTCTCTCAAAAATTTAGTTATTTTATGTGTTTTCAAATATTAAGAGAGAGAGAGAGAGAGAGAGAGAGAGAGAGAGAGAGAGAGAGCACTTAATAGATTCTTTTCTCCTGTCCCCATCTTGGCTCTGCCTAAAGTTAACATTTCTAACACAATATTGAGTAATAGTCCTTCTAATGGGCATTCTTTTTTCACTTCTGATCTTATTGGGAATACTTCCAGCTAATCAACATAACATGTAATAGTTACTGATGGAGTTAGATAGATACTTTATATCATTGTAAGTAAAGTTGCATTGATTCCCTTGTTCTTTGTATTTTTTAATAGAAATGTGTATTATATTTTGCCAAAAGCTTTTTCAGTATCTATTGAGGAACATATGATTAGTTTTTCTAGTTTTGTTATTGATATGGACAATTTTGCTCATGGTTTTCTTAATATTGAACCAATCCCATATTCTTGATACAAGTCCTATCTGATGATAAGTGTCTTATTCTAATGATAAGATGCTATGATTGCTTTGTTAATATTTTTGAAAATTTTTGCAACAATATTCATTAGGGAAATTGTTTGATAATTTTTTTTTCTCTGTATTGATTCTTCCTGATTTCAGTATCAACATCATATTGATTTCATAGAAATAATTTGGCAGAAATCCTTCTTTGTCCATCTTTTCAAATAGTTTGTATAGAAATGCAATCAATTGTGATTTAACTGTTGAATAAAATTCACTTGTAAATGCATCCAACCCTGGAAATGTTTCCTTACCATTGATGGCTTGTTCAATTTTTCTTCTGAAATGGGGGGTAATTTAAGTACTTAATTCAGTTAATCTTGGCAATTTTTTTGATAAATATTCATCCATTTCATTCAGATAGTCAAATTTTGACCATATCTCTGTATCAAAAGCAATTATGCTTTTTTGGAGTCTTTCATTTTCTTTACATAATCATTGTCACATTTATTCCTCATCTCTTTCTGGGAAAAAGTTGTTTTGAAGAATTTTGAAATATTTAGCTGCATTTTATTGTTCTTTTTATTTACATTAATGTATTTTTCATGGTTGTGCTTACTTTATTTTTCTACTTACTCCACTCTCCATTCTTTGAAACATGTCTATTTCTTAGGGTGGAATAATATCTTATTACATTTATATCCAGCACTTTTAAAAATCATTCCCCAGCCATTGAACCTCCCTGTCTTTTCAGTTATCTGCTGCTACAAAGAGTGCTACAATGATACTTTTATAGATATAGGACTTTCTTACCTATCTTTCATCTCCATGATGTATTCTCTTCCTTTATGTGATTTTGAATTTTTTTGTCTAGAATTGTACAATTAAATAACTTTACAGATTTCACTTTATATTAATTTTCCTGTCCTCTAGGCCCATTTTCTCCTGCCACAACTTGCAATTTCTCTCTTGTTATATTCTAAAGATCTACACTTTACACAGAGAGAGTAGAAATGAATGAGGGATAACAAATAAAATCAATTAATGTATATAAGAATAAAGAATAAAGAAACATGGGGAAGTGGAGTGGGTTGGGAAAAGAAGAAAAGAGGGCTAGAATAAAAGTTTGAAGTCAAGGAAGAACTTTTTTGAGAATGAAGGAGTTATGAGTACATTCAAAGATAAAGAGATTGAATATTGTGTAAAAGTTAAAGATTCTAGGTAGAAAAATGATAATTTTGTTAGTCTTAATTTCCACTTCATAAATTATTTATGTAATAATTTATTTTAGAAGCTACTCTTCTAATACACTGCTAAGGCATCAAAGAATATTTGTCATCCAAATTTCTTGGATCAAAATTTCTTGCTGTTCCATACAAATAAGTGGAGGGGAGTTGATAGTCATTGGAAAAAAAATTAAGTTCTGATGACAAGATCTTGTTTTACCTAAAATTTTATTGAATTTTCAAAGTTGTCAAATATTTTCAAGCTTTGAGTATATGCTACGTATATAACAGAATTCTTATCATATCAAGCTGGGATAAAATTTAAAAAGTTCTTTATGCTACCTATTTTAGAGATTTGAAAATTGAGTTCCAGAGAGGAGAAGTAATGTACCTCACAGTAAATTAGCAACATAGAGAGCTGACTCAGTGGATAGAGTGCTGGACATGGAGTTAAAAAGATATGAGTTTGTATCTAATCTCAGAAACTAACTGTGTGACCTTTGGCAAATTCCTTTACACAGTTTCTTCATATGTAAAATGATAATAATAGTACCTGCTAGAGTTGTTGTGAGGCAATATTTTTAAAGTGCTTAACATAATGCCTCACATATGGTAAATGCTCAACAAGTTCCTATTTACTTTTTCTCTTCTTGATTACCATTTCAAGAATATGAACATAAAAAAATTGGGCTCAGGCATTTCAGTGAAAACTTGAATCTTTATTTCTTTTTTTGTTTTTTTTTTACTTCTGCTGACATGATTTTTATGTCATTGAAATCCAGAGAAGTTCTACCTCCTTCCAGTGAAGTTGGGACCTCAGAAAATTGCAATTGAAAGTAAGCACAAATCATTTTTAACAATATATTTGTGAACATGTTTGTGAGTCTAGCCCTGAAAGAATGCTTCTTATCTTTGAAAAACATTCTCAATATTCCTCTGATCATCTCTTCTAATGACACAACATCAGCCTGTAATGTAAAACATTTTCACTATTATTGATTCAGAAATAACATCTTACATCAAGATCTTTTCTATAGTTGCTAGACTGGGGAAATGAGTAAACAGGAACAAAAGGGAACCTGACCTTTGACAATTACTTTGGTCCCATGGAAGACCAAACCACAAAATAAGAAGATGAGAAAGTCAAAGCTTCTGCATCTAAAGACACTAAGAAATATTGAAGTTGGGCTCAGGCTATGACAGAGATTGAAAAAAGATTTTTGAAAATCAAGTAAGGGAGATAGAACACAAATTGGGAAGAGAAGTGAGAGATACTGGAAAATCTTGAAAATGAAGTCACAGTAGCTTAGTCAAAGAGATCCAGAAAATGATGAAGAAAATAGCATGTTCAAAACCAGTTTAGGTCAAATGGATATTACAGGTCAAAAAGTTATTGGGGAGAAGAATGCTTTTAAAAGCAGAAAAGACCTGATGGAAAAGGAGATAAGAAAGCTCTATGACAAAAACAAATCTGTCAGATTTAGAATGGAGCTAAAGGAAGTTGATAACTTTGTGAGAAATCAAGACACAATAATTCAACACCAAAAGAATGAAAAATTAGAAGAAAATGTGAAATATCCTCCCCGCCTGTGTCCGCCGCCTGCCCTCAGCCTCGGCGCCACCCTCCCACCTCTGGGCCCCCACTCTCACCTTGCTTCGGCCCCTGAGGTCATCCCGTACAGGGCAGCAGGACGGAGGGGGTGGGCATGGTGGCAGGCCTGGCCCCCTGTGCACACACAGGTTTCAGGAATATCCCTACAGTTGAGCTGCCGATATAGTGACATGCCCCCTCTGACACTGGAGAGCATTAAGGACCGTGTCCTCTATGTCTTGAAACTATATGATAAGATTGACCCAGAAAAGCTTTCAGTATCTTCCCATTTCATGAAAGACCTGGGCTTGGATAGTTTGGACCAAGTAGAAATTATAATGGCCATGGAAGATTGAATTTGGGTTTGAAATTCCTGGCAAAGATGATGAAAAGTTAATGTGTCCACAAGAGATTGTAGATTACATTGCAGATAGGAAAGATGTGTACCAATAAAGTAATTTTTTTTTTAAATCAAAGAACTCAGATGGTCCCAGCCAGTGTCTGAATGTGAGAACACATTAAGAGACCATTGCTGCTTTTGTTGGGTTATTTCTGTTGGAACTATATATTTAATTCTCTCAATATGTGTTGACCTTTAAAAATAAAAATATAAAATAAAAAAAAATGTTAAATATCTCAATGAAAAAAAAAACTCATGTGGAAAAGCGAATCTAGGAAAGATAATTTCAAAATTATTGGGCAACCTGAAACTCATGGTCAGGAAAAGATCCTTGACTTCAATTTTAAAGACTTTCTACAGGAAAATTGCCCTGATATCCTAGAAGCAGAGGGAATAATAGAAATTGAGAGAATCCACCAACCTGCCCCAGAAATAGATATTAAAAACTCAACCCCCAGGAATATTATAGCCAAGATCCAGAACTCCCAAGTCAAAGAAAAAATATTACAAGCAGCCAGAAGGACACAATTCAAATATTGTTTAGCTGCAGTCAGGATCACACAGGACTTAGCAACAACTACATTAAAAGTTCATAGGGCTTGGAATATAATATTCCAGAAGGCAAAAAAGCTTGGAATGCAACTGAGAATCAACTACCCAACAAAACTGAACATCCTCTTCCAGGGGAAAAGATGGACTTTCAATGAACCAGGGGAATTTTAAATGTTCCTGTTGAAATGACCAGAGCTGAACAGAAAGTTTGATCTTCAAATATAGGACTCAGGTGAAGCATAGAGAAAGTGGACTAGAAGGGTAAATTATGAGGGACTTAATAATGATGAACTGTGTGTATTCCTGTATGTGAAGATTATACTGATAATACTCATATGAACCTTCTCATTTAATAGAGCAGGTAGAAGGAGCTTTTATAGATGAGGCAGAGGAGAGAGCTTAATTTGAAGATATAATGTATTGTAAAAATGGAATCAGTGGGTGAAAAGGGAAATGTACTGGGAGTAAGAGAAAAGGAGAGGTAGAAAATGCTAAGATATTTCATATAAAAATATTTCATGTAGCTTTTGCAATGGTATGGAAGCGGGGAAGGTGAAAGGGACTGAGGGAGCCTTCATTCTCATCAGAAATGGCTAAGAAGGGAAACAGCATATACATTCAATAGGGTATAGATATCCAAAAGAAAAAGGAGAGAAGGGGGTCAGGGGGGAGGAGGATATGGGACATAGAGGAGAGGGTAGATCAGATATAATAACATTTTCTTTTTTAGTTTTTTGCAAGGTGCTGGGATTGGGTGGTCTGTCTGGAACCATGGGCTGAATGGTTGCTGGGTCTCGGGTGGGATATGGGCTTGGGGTCTCTTGGCTCCATGGCTGGTGCTCTGTCTGCTCTGCCACTCAGCTGTCCCACAGCACATTTTTGAAGAGGGAGAGAATGAAAGGAGGAAGAAAATATTATAGATGGTAGTGGGGAGGAATGGATGGAGGAAATTACAATCAGCAATTGCACCTGCAAAAAAAAATATGGAAGTAACTTCTATGATGATCTTATGATAAAGAAAGTGATCCACCCAAGACAAAGCTGATAGTATCAGAACACAGAATGAAATACATTTTTTCTCTTTTAGTTTATTTCTCATGAGGTTTTATATTTTTTGTTGGGAGGGTGGTATTATGTTTACTCTTAAACAAGAATACTTTAGTGTATAAATAAACTAAATTAAATTAAAAAAAGAAACAGTTCTTACAAGACTTTCCAGGCTTTTCTGAACTCCTGTCCCTGATGATTTTTTAAATTTTATTTTATTTTCCCAATTATATGCAAAGGTAGTTCTCAACATTCATCCTTTAGTATGTTAATGAGTTCCACATTTTTCTACCACCCTCCCTTCCCTCCTCCCTCTCCACAGAAGCAAACAATCTCAAAAAGTTGTACATCAACAATATTGTTGAATATATTTCTATATTAGTCATGTTGTGAAAGAGGAATTAGTAAAAAGGGGGGAAAACATGAGAAAGAATGAAAAACATAATCCATTCACATTTATAGTAATGATTACTAACTCTGTATTTCTCTCCATGCTATTTTCTCCCATTTATACTTTTCTTTTTTCTTTCCCCTTATCCTTCCACACCAGTTTTACTTGTGATTAATGCCTCTTGATTAAAGTTTCTTACTACCAGTCCTATTCCCTCTCCTTCTTCCTTTCCCCTTTTATTTTAAAAAATTTTTAATTTAACTTTACTTTTACTTTCACCCTCTCTTTTGCCAGTCTCTTCTTCCTCTTTCTCCCCCCCCCTCCCAACCTCCATTTCCCTATAGGGTAGGAAAAAATTTAAATCTAATTAGGAATGTATGTTATTACCTCTTTTGGTCAAATTTGTTGAGAGTAAGATTTACTCAATGCTCATAAACTCCCTTCATTCTCTCTACTTTAATAGGTCTTTGAGTCTCTTCATGTGGTGTTATTTATACTCTCCTGCTTCACCTTCTAGGATAAATCTTTTCATGTCTTGATTGTTTTAAACCTGTTACAAAGTCTATCAGTATATCCTCCTTTCATCTGTTCTGATAGAAGTATAGTTCTGAAGAGCTGACTAATTTTCAAGGGTTGTTTAATTTTCAAGCAACTTTACCACACAGTCCCTTCATACACACAGCCTCTTTCCAAGTATAATCCCCTCAACTGTTCCTCTAGAAATATAATTTTCAAGAGCGAAAAGCAACATCAAATTATAATCGAATTATTCCAAACCCACTTTCCAAGTACCCTCCAAAGAAATATTCTTGAGCCAAAGTACCATGTACAGCAAAATCACTCAAAAGGTAAAAGTTTGATCACATCACAGTCAATTTAAAAATACAGCTTTTGTCCTAATATGTTTCCTTCATTTGTCCTAAGTGAAATTTATTTTGTAAGACTTAACCACCATCTTCCTCCCTTCTGTTTATCTTTTTTACATATCACTTGAGTCTTGTATATGAAGATGAAATTTTCTGTTCATTTCTATTATTTTTATAAGGTAAATTTTAAAGTCCTCTATTTTGTTGAAAGATGTTTTTCCCACTGAAATAGTATGCAGAATTGTGCAAGAAAGTTGATTTTTTCATATTCCAAGCTCCTTTGCCCTTTGGAATTCTTTCCAATTCTTTAATGTTGCAGTTGATAAGCCCTGTAAAACCCTAACTTGATTCCTTGTTATTTAAATTGCTTTTGTTTTGGCTGCTTTCAGTATATTCTCCTTTAGCTGAGAATTCTGAAATTTGGCTACAATACTTCTTGGAGTTTTTATTTTGGGATCTCTTTCTGGGGCTGATTAATGAATTCTTTTAGTGACTATGTTATCTTTTTATTCTAGGATATCAGGATATCAAGTTTTCCATGATTGTTTCCCACATGATATTGTCCAAGCTCTTTTTCTGATCATGGCTTTCAGGTAGACCAATAATTTGCAAATTATCTATTTTTGGTCATTTTTTTCTAAGAGATACTTTGCATTTTCTTCTGTTTTTTTATCCTTTTGCTTTTGATGATGGCATTTCTACATCTCACAAGAGTCATTCATTTCCTTTTGCTTAATGCTAGTTTTTAAAGTTATATTTTCTTCAAATTGGTCAATTTCATTTTCCAGCTGGTCAAAATTACTTTTAAAATTTTTGTTTTCTTCAGTTGATTTTATTATAAATCAGAGGAAGAAGAGCCAAGATGATTGAGTAAGGACAGAAACTCACCTGAGTTCTCAACCAAACCATTTCAAATACCTTTAAATAATGGCTTTATCCAAATTCTGGAATGAAAAAACCTACAATAAAACTGAGTGAAACAAACTTACAGCCCAAGACAACTTGGAAGATTGGTAGGAAGATTGCTGCACTGGTGTGAGACAAGAGCATGGAGTCAAAGGATCTGTCCCACAGCAAACTGGCCCCAGCTGTCCAGGAATGGGAAGCTCAGTGACTGGGTCAATGGTGGTGGTGGTTTCCAGACCTTTCAGTCCAGAAACTGCTAAAGACAAATTGGAGAGTCAACTGTAAAACTTTGCCACACCAGAGTGAGAGAGGAGCACAACCCAGCAGACCTCAGACCTCAGGAGTCCTGAATCATCAGGGGCAGCTGCTTCCAGAAGTCTCAACTCAGGACTGGTAAGGAGTTCAGTTGGAGATTTCAGGAGTTTCTTTGCTTTCATTGAGGCAGGGATCATGTTCCTTTGTCCATATTTGGCTCACATTCTGGGATCCTAGTCACAGAAAATGAAGGAGCAGTACCACAACAGAGCTTACTGACCAAAGGATCAGGGATTCTCTTCACAGTTCCAGGATAGAAAGAAGTTCTTGCTTACCCATAGACCAGAATACAGACAAGAACAGTCATAAAAACCTCTCACAAAAACTTGGAAGAACTGAAAACTTACAAATCCCTAGAAGTATTTCTGAAAACATATGCAAAACCCCACAAAAGTTTGTGATAATGCATTCTCCATCATGGAAGTAGAGCTTCTCTTTCAGAAAGAATTAAACTCAAGTCATAGGCTGGGGGAAATAAGCAACAGAAGAAAATAATGTGATTTGAGACAATTACAATGGTCCTATGGAAGATCAAAATGCACACTCAGGAGAAGATAACAAAGTCAAAGCTTTTGCATCCAAATCCTCCAAGAAAAATAGAAATTGGGCTCAGGTTATAGAAGAATTCAAATAGGAATTAGAAAATCAAGTAAAGGAAGTAGAGAAAAAATTTGAAAGCAGTTTGGCAGTTTGGTGAAGGAGATACTAAAAAAAATGAAATCAATATCATCTTAAAAATCAGACTGGGCCAAATGGGAAAAAAGGTTCAAAAAGCCAAATGAGGAGAAGAATGCCTTAAAAAGCAGAACTGACAAAGCGGAAAAAATGAGATTAAAAAAGTTCACTAAAGAAAATAATTTCTTAACATAAAGAATGAAGCAAAAGGAAATTGATAAATTTGTAAGAAATCAAGAAATAATAAAACAAAACTAAAAGAATGAAAATCTAGAAGAAAATTGAAAACAGATCCAAATGAGATTTTTTAAAATTATTGAATTAGTACAAAAACCATGACCAAAAAAGAGCCTAGACATCATTTTTCAAGAAATTATCCAGGAAAACTGCTGTGAAATATTAGAAACATAGGATAAAATAGAACTTACTCAACATCTCAGCAGCTTTCTAGCACTCTAAACCTTATTCTCCAAATTGGTGATGGGACCTTTAATGCTAGTAGAGTTGCCACATGACATTAGCTGCACTATAACTAAAAGCCTATTGCTGGCTTCTCAACTCTCCCAACAACACTGGGCTAGGCTCCCCTTTTCCTATGCAACCAACCTTTTTCTGAAGTTCCTCCAAGATATCTCACTGAAATATTGTTTCACTGCTTTTTTTGGTGAGTTCTCTTGCTTTAGGATCTGTTCAGAGGATACATTAAAAGTTGATTTTGGAAAAGGTTGTGAAGACTTCTAGCTTTGTACTATCATCTTGGCTCTGCCTTGAAAATGCCCCTAGACACTGCATTATTATCATCATCTCAAAGATCAGATTTTGTCATGTATTTTAATTCTGTGCCAAAAATCAAGAATATTTGATGGTGATGATGATAACTAGCATAATGTACCTCTAAAACTTGCACAGTTTGACATATTTCATATATTTGAGCTATTACTATAGGCAACAAAAGGTCAGATTTTGATAATATTCCAATTCAAGACCATGTAGAGGATCAAAAAGATCTGTTATGGAACATGAAGTTATGCAGATGAAACATCAATGGTGGGATTAGATAGTAGTAACAGAAGTAATAGCAAATTCAAGAGATCTCAAGCCAGAGATGGTAGTTCTATCACCTATACTTTCTTATGTAATAGTACAAGGGCAAGTGAAGAGGAAGTGGTAATCATGAGGAGCAACATTGATTGTAATTCTAAGTGATCAGAGCTCTCTGGATAAGGAAGAGTACAGACATAGAGGTCAGTGACGAAACTAAACTTTCTTCAGTTCACACCATTTTGGAAGCTGTACAAACTCTCAATTACCTGAAAATTTTGGTGCAAAAAAAGTCTGAAGTCTGAGACAATATCCCTAAAACTCCATGCCTGCAACAGATCTTAAATTAGCATAAAGTTGAAAATCAAGAAAACAGATGTGGAAAAAAAAAATGAACAAATTAAACAAAAATGAAACTTGCCATTAAAATTTTCTATGATGGCATGGAAAATTAAGATGAAAACTCGGAAGTTAATAAAAGCAAATTTAAGCAAAAATTACCGCCAAATTTGAATTAAACACAAACCAACAAGAATTCTTGTAAGACCTAGAAAATTATTTCCAAAATCAAATTACACAAAACAGAAAAAAATTATATAAACAATTAATAGGTTGGTAAAACCACTTAAAATAGATTTGATCAAATGGAAAAAATATTAAAAATCATTTATGAAAATAACTCTTAAAAATAGAAGTGGACATATGGAAAAAGTAGTACAATATCAAACTAAAGAAACTAATTCCTAAAAAAATTAGAACTGGGTAAGTGAAAGCTAATGACTCCATGGAACATGAAGAAATAATAAGGCAAAATAAAAAATGCATTAAAATTTCAAAATGTGAAATATATAATTTGGAAATAAACCACCATGGAAAATAAATTTAGAGAAGGTAATTTAAGAATTTCTCAGCTGTCTAAATAATCATGGTGAAAGAAATAGCCTAGATATCATGTTTCAAGAAATTATCAAGGAAAAAACTGCCCTGAAATCCTAGAATCAAAAGGTAAAATAGAAAGTAAAAGCATCTACTAATCACCTCCAGAAAGAGATTCAAGAATATTATGGCCAAAAACAACCAAAAATAAAACACTGAAATACCATGGAATCACAGTAAGGGGTCACACAAGATTTAGTAACCACCATCTTAAAGAAGCAGAGGTTTGGAATATCATTCAAAAGTATTGCAACAAAGAATAATCTATTCAAAAACCTAAGTAAAATTCTTCAATGAAAAAAATGGATATGAATGGAACACATGTTTTTTTTTGTGATGAAAAAACAGTTGAAATAGAAAACTTGACTTTCAAATACTATAGTCAAGAAAAACATAAAAAGGGAGGAATAAAAGAGAAATCATAATGGGTTCATCTTTCTATATGGAAAGATGATACATGCAACTTCTAAAAACTTTATTTTAATCAGAATTATAACTCTATATAGAAAGGTGGCTCAAGAGTGAGTTGATTATAGTTGAGAAATGCAAAATGTGTATAGATGAATGAAATTGCTTAGCAGAAGGGAGAAGAATGGGGAAAATTATATATATATATATATATATATATATATATATATATATATATATATATATATGTAAAGATATATTAAGGAAGGTGGCCAAGCATTTCTAGATTTTAAACAGTAGTACAAAGTTTTAACTGTAAAAACAATCTGATACTGGTAAGAAATAGAGTGATGGATTAGTGGAATATATCAGGTACACAAAAACAGTCATAAATAATCTAGTGACTAAAAAACCCAAAGATTAAAGAACTCACCATGTGCCACAAATTACTGTAAAAACCAAAAAATACTTTGTCAGAAATTAGACATAGACCATCTCATATTGTAAATCATGATAAGTTCAAAATGGATAAATATTTAAGATATAAAGAATGACATGATAAGCAAATTAATGAGACCATGGAAAAAGAAACTGTTCTATGGAAAAGGGAAGATTTTTATGACCAAGCAAGAGTTAGAGGATTACAGTTAGTAAAATAGGCAATTTTCATTACCTGAAACTAAAAAAACTTTTGCACAACACAAAACTGAGTTTTTCTAATAAAGTTCTCATTTCTCAAATATATAAAGAACTCAGTCAAATCTATATGATTAGCATCCATTCCTCAGTTGATAAACAGTCAAAGGATATGAACAAGCAGTATTCAGAAGAAGAAATTAAAGTTATCAACAGTTACATGAAAAAATTCTCTAAATCACTACTGAATAGAGAAATAAACATTAAAACAATTGTTAGATTTCACCTTGCAACTATCAGATCAGTTGATGACAGAAAAGGCAATTGGTAGATGCAAAATGGGATGTGAACAACTGGAACACTAATTTCACTGATGGTGGAGTTATGGACTAGGCCAACCATTTTGAAGTAAGACCAGAGGGTTATAAAACTATACATAATCTTTGAACCAGCAATACAACTAAAAAGTCTATATTCTAAAGAGATCAAAGTACAAAAATATTTATAATAATTCTTTTTGGGTTGACAAATAACTGGAAATCAAAAAGATTGCTAATGGGTCTCTCAGAATCCAAGTCAGTTGTTTATCCATTGCATTGCACTCACTCATTAATGAGCTATTATTATAAGAAGATAAATGAGTAATTAAAAACAATAAAAACACTCAATGTTGCAACTATGTAATGATATACCTTTTTGTCCAAGAGCATGTGACATATAATTGGGATGACAAAAGCATTTAATTTTTGCAACCAAACAAGGAAAGGAATTATTTGGATGATTTTTAAGTTTTATTATTTCCCACCCTTTTCAAAAACAACCTCTTTCTCATTCTTCTTTTCTCCATCTCTATTGAGAAGAAATAGACTTTTCTGGAGGGCAGACCCATGGTCTGGATCTGGGCATTTGAGAGCCTTGAATTCCTAGTGAGTTGCATGAAAGTACTTTTAACATCAGAACAAAGAGTTCTGACACCTAAAGAGAAGAAAGAATAGTAAGAATAGGTTAGCTAATGGGAACAATTCCAAACAATAGATGACTTTGATGCTGTCCATATGATCCTCAATATTAAAAGGATCTGAAAACACATCACAGAGAGAGCAAAGAGGGTCAGGAAAATATAAACTTGGCAACTAGTTTATCTTACAGGTCTGTATATGGCCCAGATTCTAATTCCTAAAAGAACAGGAAATTAAAGATTAAAAATATAGGACCTTAGTCCTAAATGAACTAAGAGAAAATGCTTTGAACCAAGACAGGAATTTAGAAACAAAGAGAGACAAAACAACATCTTGATTATGAGAACTGAGATTTAAAGTGGTGACAGCATAAGAAGAAGAAAGCTAAACAAAACAAGAGGAAGATTTTTAAAACTAGGGCCATTTGGTCAGAGTATTACCAGAAGGAATTATGACTTAAACATGAACCAGTGACATTCCAATTTTAGGCTCTTCATTCTCCAGTAAAAAGACTTATTCTAGAGTCTGGCAAGGGTTTGAACCTAACTATAGAGACTAAGTGGCTCCAGCTAAGAAGATTAGGGAGATACCAGAAAAGAGGGTGCGATAGATAAATATAGTCCTTTTTGTAAGGATGCTAAATAAATCTATAACATTCCTCCTGTGCTGATAGTAGAAAGAATAATATTATAATGTTCTCCCTTATACAGTTTTCTCCTATTCTTGACTAGTCACAATCACAGCAGCCACATTCTACTCTCTATGGTTTTGGAGTATTGGTTGTCTGTATGCTATTTTATATTTCAAAACCTCAGAAAAAAATCAATGAACCTAATTCTATTCTTAGATAAGGGGTAAATTGCTCTCCAGTTAGGAACTATCTCTTTTAAGTGTTTAAGGTTCTTTTCTAAAGCAAACATACTGTGTAAATTGGCCTAGAGAAAGAAACAAAGAATGAATGAATGCACCATGAAATGGGCAACCATTTATACCTCCTCACAATGAAGTAGTTAATCCTAATGATATCCCCATGAGGGATCTCAGTGTAATCATCCCCATTTTTCATATGAGAGCACCAAAGCACTTATTTCTGAAATTAAATTCACTGTTGTCTAAGAAATGTGAGGACATTGGCTCCATAGGAAGAGATTGCTTTCTAGGTGATATAGATAAATACTTTCAATTATATGGTGTGGTGTCCACACAGAGACAGAGGTAGCCTTTCCCCTTTGACATCAGCTAAATATTGTAGGCAGTTAAAACACAATAAAGATGAAAGAAATACAAGGGATTAGTACCTGGAAGATAAAGCTGTTAGCAGAGAATTGTGATGTTTAATTGGAGAATGTCTTTGAGTTTTCCTCTTAATTTATGTTTGATATTTTGTATTGATTAGTAATGACTTTATAGCTTGGAGGTCAGAGTTATAAGGTGATGATGGGGAGAGTATGTAAAGTAATAGATTCTGAGAGTAGTAATAAAGATAAAAAAAATAAAAAGGTCATCAAGAAAGCATTGACAATGCATAGAAAAAAAGCATTTTCATAAGGGGGATACAAAAGGGGCAATTTTGTTACCATTTTTTTCCAATTTAAATGCACTTTGTAAATAAAGTTTACATGATAGAACTTTAGTTTTATAAAGAATCATTTTCCCCTTTTTGTATGTTGAAGAATTAGTGTTTATGATTAATAACTTCATAATTAAAAAATCCTTTAAATGTCTAAATTGATTTTATTAACTTAAGAGTTATAAGAGAAAGTCAGCCCAATTCCAGCAATATTAATAGTATTTAAAAAAGTAGAGCGATGAGGCGGCTAGGTGGCCTAGTGGATAAAGCACCGCCCTGGAGTCAGGAGTACCTGGGTTCAAATCCAGTCTCAGACACTAATAATTACCTAGCTGTGTGGCCTTGGGCAAGCCACTTAACCCCATTTGCCTTGCAAAAACCTAAAAACAATAGTGATTCAGCATAAAAGAATATAAGAATATTTTATATGATTCTATTCAGTGAAAAAGAGAAGAGACAGCATGGCATATAGATAGAGACTGTCTTTAAAATCTTTAATATGGGGGACATCTAGGTGACACAGTAGATAGAGTAATGGCCTTGGAGTCAGGAAGACCTGAGTTCAAATCTGATCTCAGACATTTAATAACTGCCTAACTGTATGACCTTGGACAAGTCACTTAATCCCATTGTCTTGAATAAAAAAAAAAATTAAAAACCCTTTAACATTTACTGTCTGTTTCTTAGCAAGTCTCAATTCTCATTCCTGCCAAAACATTGTGATGGATTGCCACTTGACATCATAGAACAACAAAACAACCATTCTAGGTTCACAATTTTTATTTTCTCTAAAAATAAAATAAACTAATCTTTTGATCTCTTTATTGGCTGCTTATGATCTCATAAAATTTAATTTGCAATTTAGGTGATTTATTTACTCTCTGCTATCTTTGCTTTGTCACCTACTCAACTTCTTTCCTGGGGATTAATGATTTGCAATACATCTCACCATACCTCACTCCCACCTTTTTCTATGGTGTTTAATGGGGAGAATTGTCCATTGATAGCATAACTCAGGTGCCACCTTAACATATATGGCAACTAAGTGATGGTGTGGATAGAGTATTAGGCCTGAAATCAGAACGACTAATCAGAACTTCTAAAAGAAGTTGGAGAAGGAAATAGCAAACCATTCTGGTATCTTTGTCAAAAAAAAAATCCCAAATAGTTTCACAGAGTAAGACATGACGGAAATGACAGAACACTAACTTCTTACATATGTACTCTCATTTGGTAGTATTCTCTATCTTAAAATTGTCTTAAAATTAGTCAATTGAATTGAAATTTTGCATCTTTATTTTCCTTCTTCCTTTCGTGCTCAGGTATAGAACTTAGTGAAGATGATTGAAATAAATACTTCCTTAAATTATAACTATTGACAACATAATTGTTATCGGACTTTGACTTCTGTTTTTTCTGGGTTATATTACTGTTGATGGAATTGAAAACATGTTTTGCCCTGTGTTTTGCTCTTTCTCCAAACATGAACTCATAGCAGCAATATTTACCCAAATCTGTCCTTCCCTGAGACAGTGATTTATGGCCCATCATCTCTTTGTCTTCTGGCTGCCAAGGGCATCCTATCGCTCAAAGCAGAACTCAACTAAATGACTTATGACAGGACTCTTATTTAAGTGGGGGGAAGGAGAAGTCAAAAGGTTGCATTCTAACAGAGATGCTATGAATTACCAAGTCATTTGTTTCTAAGTATGCAGTGTCTGCAAGTCTTTTAGATCTATGGGGTGAAAATAAAAGGTTTATAAGACTTAATATATAAAAGAAAAGACAATTTTGTTTTTCTCTCAGTCAAGCTAAACTCTTTTCACCAGTCACAGGTAGAGTAAATACCTAGAATCCCTAGCAGCCATATACTATTTCTTTGGGTTGAAATAATCTTTATGAAATCATGCAATACTGAGATATCTTAAACTGAAATTATAAATTAATTTCCCTCTGAAAAAAAGGAATTTAAAATTAGGGAATGCTGTATAATTCAACTTCCTCTTACATGTGAATAAGCCTTTTTAATTTTGTTCCCAGATTATAAATGTCCTCATTTTCCCATTAACCTTTGTGTTTTTCTTTTGACCAAATTCACATTTTCCTTACAAGTGATTATGTGGGAGAATGGTGTAAAGAAAGATATGGATTTAGCCAATTATGTTTTTCATGATCTGTCAAGATTGATTCATTTTAATATGCCTGTGTTAGTTCTTCCTGAACTTAGGGCAGTGTTCTTTCATTTCCAGCAGCAAAGTTATTTTTTGCAAATACAAACTCTTATGACTACCCCCCTCTCCCCATCTTTTCTATCTATCAAATACTTATCTTTGGGGATTAATCTTAGCTTCACTTTCAAAGGATGAGAGTATCTAGAACTAGATTTTAATTTCAGCTTTGCTCCTATTTAGTGTGGTGATTAATTTCTTTGGGCTTTAGTTTAATTATTGGTAAGATGAGAAGGGACAGACAAGCTGATCCCCAAGGCTTTTTTACCATTCTTCAATTTTAAAACCCCAATGTAGGAATGGTACTCTTCTTTCTCTTTCCTAGCAAAAATAAGTATAAGTTCTGAAATCTCAGTTTTTTTTTATTCAATTGTCCTAAAAAAAACCCTTTAATTTCATTTTACTTGTGAAGGAATTTAATCCTTAAAGGTGATGCTATGATTTAAGAGATTCTAAGAGAAATCTCACTGTTTAAAGAGGCAAATTTTATCAGTTGATTGCAAATACTGTGATCCTTATAGATCATTTAATCTTTGGTATTATCAGTGCAGGACTTTATTGCTATTGATACATTTTTCAGTTGATCAGTTTGTTTGATTTTTTGGTTTTTTCAAGGCAATAGGGGTTAAGTGGCTTACCCAAGGCCACACAACTAGGTAATTATTAAGTGTCTGAGGCGGATTTTAACTCAGGTACTCCTGACTCCAGGGCTGGTGCTCTATCCACTGCACCACCTAGCTGCCCAATCAGTTTTCATAATACTATTTTTATATCGACTGTATATAACTCATCAATAGTAATATACTGCCTCCTACTGATGAGAGCAGATAGAATGGTACAGTGTATAGAATGTTGAATCCAAAGTCTCGAAGACTCATATCCCTGAATTACAATCTGATCACAGACATTTGCTAACCATTTGACCCTGGGCAAGTCACTTTACCCTGTTTCCCTTTCTTCAGCTTATCCATTTTAAAAGTGAGCTGAAAGCTCAGCTAGATGGTGCAGTGGATAGAGCACCAGCCCTGCAGTCAAGAGGACCTGAGTTCAAATCCAACTTCAGACACTTAATAATTGCCTAGCTATATGACCCTGGGTAACTCACTTAATCCCATTGCCTTAAATAAATAAAAATTAAAAATAGTGAGCTGGGGGGGGGGGGGCAAAGCCATAATTGGTGTCTTAGGCACTCTCTCATAAAACTTATAAGCTAAGGACTCTAACTAAATTTTAGAGAGAAAGAGCCCACAGAGGGACCCAATGAGGCAGTTCACCTACTCAAGGTAACCTGGAAAAGAGCATAAAGGCTCTGCTCCCCGGGGTTGGAGGGGCGGCCCGCCAGAGGGGTGGCCCACGAGAGCGAAAGAACTTCAGCTTCCCGGAGGCAGCCCCAGGGTGCTGGAAGCTGCAGCTCACAGCAGCAGTGGAGTTTCCTGACCTATGCCCCGGGGAGCATCGGGCATAACCTGGGGAACTTCAGGAGTACCTCTGCCAGAGCAAGCACGTGAAGCCCAGCCCTCAGGGCACACAGAGAGCAGCATAGCCAGCTCAGCAGAGTCCCAGGAAACAGAAGCTGGCAGAGAAGGTAAGCAAAAACCCCTAGGGCATGAGTCCATTAAACCTAGGAAGGGGAGTGAAGAGAGAGAGACTGCAGAGCTCTGTCCTCTACCCCTGGAACAGGACTCTGGTGTTCTGACCACATTCAGATCCTGATCACAGTCTAGGCACCCCCAATAGAACAGAAGGGGCCCCCTCCACTTCAGCCCCATGGCAGAGGGGGACACATATGGTCATTCACAGACCAAGAGGGAGGACAGAGCCTCACACACTGAGACCCTTGTGGGAGTGTCACAAAAGCTCAGGAAGCACCCCAAAACCAGGCTCAGGCTGGCAAAATGAGCAAGCAGAGAAATAAAAGGAACACCATTGAGAAATATTTTGCATATGAGCCCAAGAAGGATCAAAATACTCAGTCTGAAGATGAGGAAGCACAAGCTCCTGTATCTAAAGACTCCAAGAAAAACAGAAATTGGGCTCAGGCTATGACAGAGCTCAAAAAAGACTTTGAAAATCAAATGAGGGAGTTAGAAGAAAAAGTGGGAAAAGAAATGAGAGAGATGTAGGAAAAACATGAAAATGAAGTAAGCAGCCTAGTCAAGGAAATCCAAAAAAAAATGCTGAAGAGAATAGCATGCTAAAAACCAGATTAGGTCAAATGGATATAACAGTTCAAAAAGTTATTGAGGGGAAGAATGCTTTAAAAAGCAGAATTGGCCAGATGGAAAAAGAGTTGAGAAAGCTCTCTGAGTTAAACAAATCCTTCAGACAAAGAAGAGAACTCAGGGAGATTGATGAATTTATGAGAAACCAGGACTCAATACTTCAAAACTAAAAAAATGAAGAATTAAAAGAAAATGTGAAACATCACATTGAAAAAACAACTGATATAGAAAACAGATTTAGGAAAGATAATTTAAAAATTATTGGAATACCTGAAAGTCATGATCAGGAAAAGAGCCTTGACATCATTTTCAAAGAATTACTACAGGAAAATATCCCTGATATTCTAGAAGCAGAGGGAAAAATAGAAATGGAGAGAATCCACTGATTCCCCCAAGAAAGAGATCCCAAAAAACCAACCCCCAGGAATATTATAGCCAAGTTCCAGAACTCCCAAGTCAAAGAGAAAATATTACAAGCAGCCAGAAGGGCACAGTTCAAATATCATTGAGCTGCAGTCAGGATCACACAGGATTTAGCAGCAACTACATTGGAAGCTCATAGAGCTTGAAATATAATATACCCGAAGGCAAAGGAGCTTACAATGCAGCCAAAAATCAACTACCCAGCAAGGGTGAATGTCATCTTCCAGGGGAAAAGATGGACTTTCAATGGACCAGGGGAATTTCAAATGTTCCTGTTGGAATAGCCAGAGCTGAACAGAAGGTTTGATCTTCAGACACAGGACTCAGGTGAAGCATGGAGACTGGAGGAGAGGGGGGGAAATATGAGAGACTTAATGAGGATGAACTGCATGTATTCCTGCATAGAAAAATGACACTGATAATACTCATATGAACCTTCTCAGTTAATAGAGCAGGTAGAGGGAGCTTTTATAGTTGAAGCACAGGAGAAAGCTGAATTTGAAGATAAAACATGGTATAAAAATGGAGTCAATGGAAAAAAGGGAAATGTAATGGGAGAAAGCCAAAGGAGAGGGGAAATAGGCCAAGATATTTCATATAATAAGATTTTTCTTTATTACAATGAGCTATTGCAATGATATTGAAGGGGGGAAGGCAAGGGGAAATGAGAGAATCTTTGCTCTCATCAGAGGTGGCTAGGAGAGGAAACAGCATATATACTCAATGGGGTATAGACATCTGGAGGAAGAAGGGGGGAGACAGGGGGAAGGGGGGGGATGTGAGTGATGGAGGAGAGGATGGACCATCGGGGGAGAGTGATCAGATATAACACATTTCCTTTTTTTTCTTCTTGCAAGTTCCTGGGATTGGAAGGCCTGTCTGGGACCATAGGGCCAGGTGGATGCTGGGCCTAAGGGGTGGTATGGGGGCTCAGGGCCTCTTGGCCCCAGAGCCAGGGATCTGTGTGCTGTTCCACTCAGCTACCCTACAGCAGAGTTAGAGTGAAAGGAGAGAGAAAATATAGTACATGGTAATGGAGAAATATGAAAGGAGGGAGTTGTGATCAGCAGTGGCAACAGTGGAAAAATATGGAAATAACTTTTGTGATGGACTTATCATAAAGAATGTGATCCACCCATGTCAGACTTGTTAGTATTAGAACAAAGACTCACATTTATTATTATTATTATTTGGGGGGGGGGTGCAGGGCAAATGGGGCTGGGTGGCTTGCCTGGGGCTGCATAGTGGGGTGATCATTGGGTGTCTGAGATTGGATTTGGACCTGGGTGCTCCTGGCTCAAAGGCCAATGCTCTGTCTGCCACCAAGCCACCCCTACTATTATTACTATTTTATTTTATTTTGGTTCTTTTTATCTTTTTTTTTTTTTTTTGGTTTTTGCAGGGCAGTGAGGTTCGGGTGGCTTGCATGTCACACTGCTGGGTGATTGTTGGGCGTACAGGGCTGGATGTGGGCTCAGGTGCTCATGGCTCCAGAGCTGGTGCTCCATTCATTGTGCCACCTGTCCATGCCTACAATTATTACTATTATTTTTAATTTTAATTTTTTTCTCTCCCCTTTATTGCTCAAGTGATTCTATATTTATCGGGGGAGGTGGTATTTCATTTACTCTTAAGCAGGAATATTTTATTAATGTATAAAAATTATTTGTACAAAATGAGAATAAATGTTGAATAAAAAAAATAATGAGTTGGAGAATAAATTAGCAAACTACTCCAGCATTTTGAGAAAGAAATTGCTAGTCACTCCAATATCTTTGCCAAGGAAACTCAAAAAAGGGATTAAAAAAAATTAAACATAACTGAAAATGGGATCACAAAGTCAGATATGAATGGGAAATGACGGAACAACAAGCACCCTACTGATATATATACTATCTATCTTTATCCTTCTTTTATCCTTTGTGTGTTTCCAAGTTTTCTGCAATATAAACATCTTTCCCATAACAGTAATATATTGCAGAGAACCTAGAGATTCTTTTACAAAGAATTGTAACAATATGACTATAAGTTATATTTATTTTTTAATATATTTTAAAAAGTAATTAAGGAAAAAAGGGACCTTATTATGTGTGTGTATATGTGTTTTTGTGTGTGTGTGTGTGTGTGTGTGTGTATGTGGAGATTTAAAAATTGTAATGATGAGGGAGAAAGTGGTTGAGTTTCTATTCTGACTGGATCAAATTTATATAAGCCAAGAGCTTGTAGTCTATGAACTTATTAGGAGACTTTAATGTAATATTTAATGTTGTGATATTTATTTTGTTTTGTAATTAACAAAAAGAATATTATTTTATATGCTCAAACCTCAGTGAATTATATCACTTTTATAATAACCCCCAAAATCTGGAAAACTATTTTCTTTTCACATTTTTGCTACAAAATAACTTGGATAGAGCACTTTCATAAGTAGTTTTAGGTATGCTGAGTGGTAGTTCTGATAATATTTTCTTGGTCACTTTTTTTGGATCATAAAATTATCTGTGATAATTTTTCTCATTCTTTCTGCATGTCCCCTCTGAAATTTATTGAAAAGTAATTCTTGCATCCCTTCAAAAATTTCATCTAAAGAATAGATTTCTTCTGTACTTAATCATGTCTAGTTACTGTTTTTCCCTTCAGATTGTGTCAGAGAGAACCAGGAACTTCCCTTATTTCTTCTATGCTTCCCTTAATTAACAACATTAAATCAAGCCTCTAAATGAATTCTCTACTTGATTGGAGTATAGCCAAACTAGGACTGGGCATGGGGAAGTCAGCAGAAGATTCTTAATTGCAGCAAAAATCAGCAACCAAGGCCCCTCAATCTTGGTTCAGCAGGCCAAGTGCACACAAGTCATCTGTGAGGATTCTGCTCCAGGGTTAAAGCATATTGGGGGCCCTGGAATGCCAATGCAGCTGTTATGACAAGCCTCTAGCAGCTGAGGTCCCAATGTGAAAAGTCAGTGAGTATATCACTGTCCACCAGCACAGCAAACTTGGGATAATGCCCCTTCTGCCTCAGGAGCAGAGCTCTACTTTTAAAAAGCATAAACTAGGCTAAACAATGAATAAAAAATAGAATAAAAGCCCTGACTATACAGAGCTACTATGTGACTAAGTAAGATCAAAACACTAATTCAGAAGAGGACATTGGAAAAAGGTCTACATGTGAACCCCAAGAGAGAAATATGAATTTGTTAGAAGATCTAAAAGTCCTCTTGGAAGAACTCAAAAAGGATTTTTAAAACTCAATTAAGAGAGATAGAAGAAAAATTATGAAAAGAAATGTGTGGTATAAAAGAGAATAGCAGCTTAAAAAAAGAACAAAAATGACTGAAGAAAACAAGTCCTTTAAAATAGAATTAGCCAAATGGAAAACATGAAAGCTAAATTTAAATTTAATTCCTTATATATAAGAATTAGGCTAGAGGGAGTTGATGATTCTATAAGACATCAAGAAACAATCAAGAAAATTGTAAAATAAAAAATATAAGAAAATGCAAAATACTTCATTGGAATGAGACAAGTAACCTGGAAACTAGATTGAGAAGAGATAATTTAATAATTACTGTACTACCTGAAATCCATAAGAACAATCTGGAAAAATATCCTACAAGGAAATTATCAAGGAAAATTACCCTGACTCCCTAAAACCAGAGGGTAAAATACTCTTTGAAAGAATCCTTTGATCACCTACTGAAAGAGATCCCAAAATGAAACCTGCAAGGAATATTCCAACCAAATTCCAGAATCAAGTCAAAGAAAAAATACTGCAAGCAGTCAATAAAGGAAAAATTTAAATGCTAAAGAGTTACATGAGAATTACACAGAATTTAGTAGCTTCAACATTAAAGGTTCAGTAACTTAGATTACAACCAAGAATCAACTGCCCATCAAAATTGAGAAAAGATAGATATTCAATAATATATATGACTTTAAAACTTTCCTTATGAGAAACACAGAGCCAATCAGAAAATATGATATCCTCATATAAGTTTCAGGAGATGCATAAAATGGTGAATATAAAAGAAAATAAATATTATTCAATAAGATTAAGCTGTTTACATCCCACAATGTGAAGTTGACTCTTGAGAACCGTATTTCTATTAGAAGCAGTATACTTAAAAATAGGATAGAGACAAAAGTTGACTTTGATGTGATGTCATAAAAATAATTAGGCATTAAAAAAAGAATTATGTTGAAAAAAAGAAGAAAGGGAGGCAGAATAGGGTAATTTACATCACAAGAAAGGATTCAAAGTACCTGTTACAGTAAAGAGAAAGTAGGGAGGGGATGAGAATTACTTGAATCTTAATCTCATAAGATTTGGTTCAAAGAGCAAATATCACATGGACTGGCAGTTAGAAATTTATCTTACTTTAGAGGAAATTAGGAGAGGAAATGAGACTAAACAAGGAAAGAGGTGTTGAAAAAATGGAATGCAGAAAAGAAGATAGAAATAGGAAAGGAAAGGGGAAAGAAGATGGAGCACAAGGGAGGACAAATTGAGGGAGTGGTCAGAAGAAAAGCACTGGTGAGAAGGAATAGGGTTGAAAGGAGAGAGAGAAGTAGAAATAGGAGGAAAATAAGATGGAGGATAATTCAGAATTAGTAATCATAACTGTGATTGTAAATGGGATGAAATCTCCCATAACAAAAGCAGATAGCAAAGTGAACTAAAAACCAGTGTCCTACAATGCTGTTTATAAGAAAAACATTTGAAACAGAGAGATTCATGCAGAGTAAAGGTAAAAGGTGGGAGCAGAATCTATTTTACCTCAGCTGACCAATTACAACAAATAAGAGGAGGGGTAGAAAACCTGATCTTCAGACAAACCAAAAGGAAAAATTGATCTCATTAAAAGAAATAAGGAATGAAACTACATCTTGGTAAAAAGTTGCCATAGACAGTTACAAAATTAATAGCAATACTAAACATACATGCATCAGGTGGTATAGCATCCAAATTCTTAGGAGAGAAGTTAAATGAGTTACATGATATAGACAGTAAAAATATACTAGTGGAGGACTTCAACTTCCTTGTCTCAGAATTAGATAAATCTAACCACAACACAAACAAACAAAAAAAGGAATTAAGGATGTGAATAGAATTTTAGAAAACTTTGACATGATAAATCTCTTGAGAAAACTGAATAGCAATGGAAATGAATATACCTTTTCTCAACAGTACTTACAAAGACTCAACAAATACCAACAGAAAAATTTACTATGGATTTGGGCATAAAAATCTTCACAATCAAGTGCAGAAAGGCAGAAATATTAAATACATCCTTTCTTCATATCATGATGCAATAAAAATTACATGTAATAAATGGCCAGGGAAAAATAGACTAAAAATTTATTAGAAATTAAATAATCCAGGGTGGCTAGGTGGCGCAGTGGATAGAGCACTGGCCCTGGAGTCAGAAGTACCTGAGTTCAAATCCACCCTCAGACACTTAATAATTACCTAGCTATGTGGCCTTGGGCAAGCCACTTAAACCCATTGTCTTGCAAAAACTAAAACAAAATAACACAAAAAAATAAAACTTAAATAACCCAATCCTAAAGAGTGAATGGGTTACACAACAAATCATAGAAACAACCAATATTTGCATTCAAAAGAATGATAATAATAAGACAACATAAAACAATTTCTGGGATGTAGCCAAAGCAATTCTTAGTAGAAAATTTATATTTATAATGCCTATATGAATAAAATAGAAAAAGAAGAGATAAATAAATAGCATGTGCAATTTTTATGAAGCTAGAAAAAGAGCAGATTGAAAATATCCAATTAAATAGAATATTGGATATTATGAAAATGAAAAGAGAGATTAATAAAATTGATATTTAAAAGTATTAAATTAATAAATAAAATTAAGTTTGTTTTGTGAAAAAATCAATATAATAGAGAAACCTTTGATTAATTAGATTTTAAAAAAGACAGAAGAAAATCAGATTACCATGATCAAAAATGAAAAGGGTGATTTCACCACCAATGAAGAGAAAATTAAATAATTTAGAGCAATTTTTGCCTAACTGTATGCCAATCAATCTGAAAATCTAAGTGAAATGGATGAATTATTACTAAAAATATAAATTGTCTAAATTAGGAAAAGAAATTAAACATGCATCAACGAATTTCCTAAGAAAAGATTAAGCAAACTCTATCAAACATTTTAAGAACAATTAATTCCAATTCTATATAAACTATTTTGAAAAAATATGGAAGGAGTCTTATCAAAATTGGACAAAAACCAAAATATAGAAAAAATTTATCGAATAATTTCCCAAATGAAAGTATTTACAAAAATTTCAAATAAAATATTAACAATGAGATTATAGCAGTTTATCGTGAGTATAATACACTATGACCACATGGGAGACAAACCAGGAGTGAAGGAATTATTCAGTATTAAGATACAATCAGCATAACTGACCATAACTATCAAAACTAAGAGAAAACATGATTATCTCAATAGATGCTAAAAAAGCTTTTAACAAAATGCAGTACCCAATCCTTTTAAAAACACTAGGGAGCTTGGAAATAAATGGAATTTTCTTTGAAATGGTAAGTAGTATCTATCTAAAATCATCAGAAAGCCTTATATGTAGTGAGGAAAAGCTAGAACCCTTCACAATAAGCAGTATTGAAGCAAGGATCCCCATATCTAATATTTTACTTGCTTTGAAACTATAATCAAAGGACAATAAAATTGCACATACCTTTTGATCCAGCAATACTACTACTATGTCTGTATCCCAAAGATATCATAAGAAAGGGTAAAAAAAGCCAAATGTTCAAAAATATTCATAGTAGCTCTTTTTGAAGTTGCAGAGAATTGGAAACTGAAAGGGATTTCCCTCCATTGGAAGGTAACTGAACAAACTGTGGTATGTAAATGTAATGGAGTACTATTCTATAAGAAATCATGTATGGTCAGACGTCAGAAAAGTCTAGAAAGACTTGCATGAACTGAAGCTAAGTAAAGTGAGAAGAATCAGAAGAACATTGTACACATAAATAGCAATATTATGTGATAATCAATTATGATGGACTTAATTTTCTCGGTAGTCCAATATTCACAGATAATTCTAAGGGATGTATGATGGAAAATATCATTCATATCCAGAGACAGAATCATATAGTCTGAATGCAGACCCAAAGAATACTATTTTCAACTTTTAAAATTTGTTTTATGTTTTATGATTGTCCCCTCTCATGTTTTTCCTCCTTTTTGTTATGGTTATTCTTTCACAACATGATTAATAAGGAAATGTTTAACATAGTTATACATGTATAATCTATATGAAATTACTCTCTGTCAAGGGGGAAAGTAGTGGGGAAGGAGAGAAACAAAAATGTGGAACTCAAACCCTTACAAAAAAATGATTGTTGGGGGCTGTTAGGTGGTGCAGTAGATAAAGCACTGGCCCTGGAGTTAGGAGAGCCTGTGTTCAAATTCTACCTCATTCACTTGATACTTAATTGTGTAACTGTGGGCAAGTCATTTAAACTCATTGTCTTGCAAAAATAAAAAAAAAATTATTGAAAATTATCTTCACATGTAGTTGGAAAAATAAATTTATTGATATTGTACTAGAACTGTTTGCTTTAGTAATGAGACAAAAAAGAAATTGAAGAAATTAAAGTAAGCAATGAGCAAACAAAACCGTTCCTTTTTATAAATGAATTGGAGTGTATACTTAGAGAATCCTAGATAATCAACTTATAAAACAACTCTTTGGAATAATCAACAATTTTAGCAATGCTACAGGATATAAAATAAACTCACATAAATCATAGACATTTTTATATATTAACATCAAAGCACAGTAGCAAGAAAAAGAAAGAGAAATTCCATTTAAAGTAACTGAAACAATATAAAATCCTTGGGAAGCCACCTGCCAAGATAAACTCAGAAACTCTATGAACCCAATTACAGAAATTATGATAGATCTAATATAATTGTACAAATGTCAATTGCTTGTGGATAGAGTGAGCTAATATAATAAAAATGACAATGCTACCTAAATTGAATTATTCATTCAATGCCTTATCAATCAAATCACCCAAAAAATTTATTGAACTAGAAAAAATGGCATAAAATTCATCTAGAGGAACAAAATCTCTATAATATGAAGGGAATTAATGAAAAATTATAAGGAAGGTGGCCTAGTCTTACCAGATCTAAAACTATATTAAAACTATATTTGATACTGCCTAAGAAATTAAGCTGTGGATCAGTGCAATAGTTTAAATACATAAGACACAATGGTAAAGGTCTAGGGTGATCTACTGTTTGATAAACCCAGAATAAAATAAGAACTCACTATTCAACAAAAACTTCTGAGAAAACTTGAAAATAGTATGGCAGAAATTAGACATAGATAAACATCTCATAAGAAATATAACAAAATAAGGTTGAAATGGGTACATGAGTTAACCATAAGCCAATTAGGAGAATATCTGTCAGATTATGAAGAAGGGAATGTTTTTTAACTAAAAAAGTGAGAACATATTAAAAACAAAAAGAGATAATTTTGATTATATTTAAATAAAAAGCATTTGCACAAACAAAACCAACACAACAAAGGTTAGAAGGAAAGCAAGATGGTTGGAAACAATTTTTATAAACAGTGGTTTTGATAAAAGGCCTTTTTAAAAAAATATATAGAGATCTGAATTAAATGTATAAGAATATGTCTTTCCCTAACTGATAAATGACCAACAGATATGAATAGATAGTTTTCAAGAAATTAAAGTTATCCATAGTCATATGAAACAATGCTCTAATTCACTATTGGAGAAATTCAAATTAAAACAACTCTAAGGTCCCATCTCACATCTATCACAATATGACAAAAAATAAATTAATAAATGTTGGCGATAATGGGGAAAAACTAGGACACTAATGCATTTCTGGTGGAATTGTGAACTGATCCAATCATTCTCAAGAGCAATTTGAAACTATGCCCAAAAGGTTGCAAAAACTGTGCATACTGTTTGATCTACCAATATCACTTCTAGGTTTATATCCTAAAGAGATCATTTAAAAAGGGAAAAAGATCCAAATATATAATATATAATATATATTATATATTTATATATTATATAATTGGATATGATATATTTATAGCAGCTTTTTGTGATGGCAAAGAAATGGTAAAAGAGGGGATGGCTATAAATTGAGGAATAATTGAAAACCTTGTAGTATATGAAACTGGAATATAATTGTTCTATAAGAAATGATGAGGATTTCAGAGAAACCTAGACTTATATGAATTGATACTAAATGAACCAGGAGAACATTTTCTAAAACAAGAGTAACTTTGTGTGATAATCAACTATGATACACTTAGTTTTTCTAAGTTTTTCAGTGATTGAGAAGAAAGCCTGGGATTCCCTAAAGGAGGGAAAAAACCGGTAGCTAGGCAACACCATAGGCAATTGAACAATACAGTCATCAAAGATAATTCCAAATGATTTGTGATGCAAAATGCCATCCATGTTCAGAAAAATAACTATGGAGTCTGAATATAGAACAAATCATGCTATTTTCATTTTTAAATTTGTTTCCTTTTTTCTTTCTTGTTTTTCCACTTTTTTCCTGATTCTTCTGTCACACATGAGTAAGATGGATATTTGTTAGCATGACTATACACATATAACCTCTATCAGATTGCTCAATCTTGGGAAAGGGAGAGGCAAGGGAGGGTAGGAAAATGTGCAACTTAAAATCTTACAATAAAAAAAAAGTTGAAAACTATTTTTTTGCATGTAATTGGGGAAAAATACAAAAAGAAAAGAAAAGAAAAGAAAAGAAAAGTAAAGAAACCCAACCAGACTGTCTTAGTCTCTTACTCAGACTTGAAGTAAAAAGATTATCATGTGCCCTGTACCACTTTTAATCAGATGGAAGTTTCAGTCTGCTTTGTTTCTTCTTTTCTTTTTTTTTTTAGTTTTTTCAAGGCAATGGGGGTTAAGTGGCTTGCCCATGGCCACACAACTAGGTAATTCTTATGTGTCTGAGGCCAAATTTGAACTCAGGTACTCCTGAATCCAGAGTGGGTGCTCTATCCACTGCACCACCTAGCCACCCCTCTGCTTTGTTTTTAATCCAACACAATTCATTCTTCTTTAAGCAGTGCCTTTTCTCGATATTTCACTCCCCGGTGGACTATTATTAATGCCATATTTTGGCATATTAATGCCAAACTTTATGCACAATCAATCGATTTAGTAGATTAAGCAGCTAAATGATGTAGTGGATAGTTATCCTGATCCTGGTGCTAAGTTGTTACCCGAAGGACTCAGGTAAGTCATTTACCTGTTTTCTTCAATTTCCTCCCTGTTAAATAGTGCCTAAATCTGAAGGTAGTTGTGAAAATAAAATTAGATATCCATAAAGTGTTATTATTAGTTATTATTAGTGTCTGAAAGCCAGAACTCCTGAGCTGATGGGATCCCAACAACTTTCATTTTCTTGCTAAATGAGATTAAATACGTTCAGCATCCAGTCGAGCCACTCTTTATGATATGAATCTCTTTTAGTACCTTAGCCACTTTCATGGGTAAATACTTAAGGATATAAAATTCAAATGAAGTGAGTCCACATATTATACACCATTATTAGCTATGAGAAAAGACAACCACAAAAATGGTAGCAAAAATTTTGCATCTATTTCTTGTCCTAATTTGATTCATTATTGCTTTGGGAATAATCTGACTTATTTTAGGCTTTTCTCCCCTTAACTGCTTTTCTCTAATTTCTCAGAGTGACACTATTTGTAATCCCCTGTCACTTTCTATAATGTTTTGTAAATGAGTTCATATTCTGGATGGAAAGTTCTCAAACAGGAGTGCATTGACTACATTGAATCTGTATATCTTCCTTTATTATAATTTTAATCTACATACTTTAATTTGCTCTTAGCGATTTTTAAAGATATTAGATAATTAATTGCTAATGTGAATTTAAAATATTGGATTCCAAATTCTATCCCTCCCTTCAGACTTTGCCACATTCACTGTATTTTCAAAAGACAAACTAGTATTTTCAAAGACAAAAATAAGAAAAGGTTCAAAATTTGGCATAGCTCATTTTATATTAACAAACCTGAAATTCTGTGCAATGTATAATCCTTGTGGTTCTCACCATCTTACCAGTGAATAAGATGTTTTCCTTTATCTCTTCTTTAAAACCATATATATGTATATATGCATATTTATCATATTTAGTTTATTTCTCCTTTTAATATCCTTTATTTGATGACTTTATAATTTTTGAAAAGCTATTCAATTCCTGAAGCCTCTTCTCTTCCAATTATAAATGCATTTTATAGAAAAGAATTTCCCTTCTGAAGACTATTTTACCTGTATCCCCAAAAGGTTGGTATTTAATTTCATCATCAATTTACATACTATTATTAATTGCAAATTATGTTTTGTTCTTTTATTCTCTTATTATTTAAACTTTCTTTGTTAAACTGTTATCTTTTGCCAAAAAAAAGAATTGGTTGAAATTTTTAGTTTTTGAAATATGATCTATTAAAATGTATTTACTATTTCTGAAATTTTACACTTTTGCACTATGAGCATGCATGGTGTAAAGTTAATTTTTTGTCATCCAATTTAGAAAGTAACACATCACTTTTGATTTGGTTTCTCCAGCAATTTGTTCAATTCTATATTTTTATTTGTTTACTTAATTTGTCTATAACTGAGACAAATTTTGCCACCTTTTTATTATTATCAATTTTTTGGAACTGTAATTTTTCCATTATTAATTTAAAAGCTAAGACATTGGAACATATATATATATATATATATATATATATATATATATATATACACATATATGTATGTGTGTGTGTATTATATATACATACATATTTAACATTGGTACTGTTTGTTGTCAAGAGTTCATTCATTATCAATTTTTATGTTGTGAACTTTTGTTTTAGTTTTGTCTTACAACATTATAATTTTTGGGTTTTTTGGATTTATCTGATGCATGATAACTTTTGTGTTTGCCACTCATTTCATCCTGTCTTTGTTTTACAAATGTGTTTGTTGTGTCAATTGTTTGTTTTCATTTTACTATCCAATCTAGCATTTTTTTTTCAGTTTTAGACAATTTAATTTATTAGTATTTAAAGATATAATTTGGTTTTATATTTTGTTTTCTTTCACAAATTGGGATTGCTCCTTTCTTGCTTTCTAAAGATCGTACTTGGTCTCTTCCATTCTTTTAACTTACTCTATTTTGATAATTCTTCTTCAATTAGCTGTCTCTCCCTCACACTCTTTATTGACCTTTTTTTAGCTTTCAGTATTTATTTAATTTGATAGTTTTTTTATCTGATTATTAAAATCTTCCAGTTTTTCTCCTTTCAGGTGCTTAGTATCTCCCTTTTCTCCTTCTCTCCAATATATTTTATTCAGTAATTTTTACTATTTTATTCTTTTTTTTAAAAAAAGAAAATTTTTCTCTCTTTCTCTTCATTTCTAATGTCTTTCTTTCAATGCTAGACCCTTATTCTTTGATCATGGTCCTTATAGAATCTTTCTTTACTCTCTGTATTCTATGCAGAATTAAAACGCCTAAGATGCCTGCTTTGGGTTACTTTTTCCCTAACTGTTTTCTCTTATTCACCAGTAGATCTTGTTCCTCTATCCCCCTTTCTGTATGACTCTTTGTGTAAGTCCCTATAAGTAATAGAAAGGATATTGCCAGAGGGTAAGAATTTTCCTTTATCCTTTATTTTGGAGCTCATTATTAGCCTTTATCCTCTCCATGGTCATTTTCCCCATGTGCTATGAAATCTTCTCTGGGTGGATAATCTCGCACTCTTCAGAATGTCATTTATCCCCAGGAACACTGATTCCCTTTATTCTGAAGCAAGATAAGTGATATCTATAAGCAACAAATCACTGCTGATTATATGTCTTGTACGGTTCTCAGCTTCCTTTTTAGGCTATCTCCATCATTGAAATATTTCACTCTTTCTTTTCCCCTGATTCAGTCCCTTCCTTTGTCTCCTGTTCTATTCTTCTGCAGGCTGTTTTCTTCCTGAGAGACCAAAGGAGTTATGTTCTGTTCATTGTTAGACTTTTATTTGATTACAGAACATTACATACTTTCCTTTATCTTCTTCCTTCTCTCTACCTTTTCATGGATTCTCACATTTATTATATTGGTCCCTTAAAAACTTGATTTCTCCATAGGCAGGCTATCATGAGGTTTAGTCTATGATGTTTCAGACCTGTTTATCCAACATCACATCTATCTACCTTTTGCTTTCACCCTTATCACCTTGGAAACTTAGATAAATAAATTTCTTAATTGTCATTCTTTTATTATTTTCTTGTCATCCTTGACTGCTACATTTTTTAAGAAGTCACCCAAGAACTATTTTTTATTAAGAGCTTGCTACATGTTAGGTTGTATGCTAAATATTAAGAATACAAAAAGAGACAAAAGACATTCTTTGCCTTGAAATGAACTAATAAATGGGAAGACAAAAATTAAAAGAATATGCACAAATAATATACATATACATATATATATAATGAATAAGGAGTAAATATTTGAGGGAGGGCTCTAGAATTAAGAAAAGTTAGAAAAGGCTTCCTATAGAAAATGTAATTCTAAGTGAGACTTAAAGGAAATTGAGGAAGCCACTAGGTAGAATTGAGAAGGGAGAGCATTACAGGCATTGAGGTTAGCAATACGAAATGTTCAGAGATGAGAGTTTGAGTATTTTGTTTGTGAAAAGCAAGGAAATCAGCATCATTAGACAGAAGAGTGCATGGTAGAGAATAAGGTATAAAAAGACTGGAAAGGCAACAAAGGGCTAGATTTTGAAAGCTTTAAATGTCAGAGATTTTTTTTTATTTGATCCTAGAGACATTATGGAAGCACTGGAGTTTATTGAATAGAGATATGACATAGGTGGACCTTAGGAAACTCACTTTACTTACAGTTATAAAATGGATTGGAGTGGGGAAGAGATTTAAGACATTTTCTAGTTTAGGTGCGAAGTGATAATATTCTGCTTCAAATTAGTGGTATTGTCAGAGTGATGAAGGAGAGAATATTAGGGAAATATTTGTTTAGCCTTTCCTATAATATTAAAGAATTATTATCTGTGCCTGTTTCTGGACATCCTCTCACTTTTTCTCCATTGTTCAGTCTAATCCACTTCTGAAATGTAAATCTATTGAGATAATAGGAAGCAAATTCATCCCCTTTTCACTACCCCCTCCTTCAGCTGTCTGGCACATTGCCCTGCCAAGGCATGTGCCTGACTCCTGTCATGCCCAGGTACATCACACAGTGACCCCTCTCTCTGACTCCTCCCTGCACAGAAGGTGAGCTAGGTTTCCTATAGATTATGCTCACTCTCTTCTGCATGTTGGACCTTTTTTGATCTTAGGCCAGCTGCTATAGTAGCCATCATGTTCTTCTTCATATCTTTCCATCTCTCCCCACTATTCCTTATAGTTTCTGCTACTGCTTTACCTTCTCTTCTCTTCTTAATCTCTAGTGAAACTCACTTTCTTTATCATGCTCCCTCCCTGAAGATCTCTGTGAATTAACTTATACCTCATTAAATTAAAATTTATGCCTTTTCTTACCCTCCTAAGTCAGTCTGGTGATTGCTGATAAATGAACACCCCTCCCATTCTTGCTCCCCTGAGCCAATCTCCCAGCTACAAGAGAAAGGGATATATTTGAGAGATGTTTCAAAGGTGAAATCGACAGGTATAGACAATAGTTTGGATGTTGGGATTGAAAAACATTGAAAATGATTCTTAGCTTGCCTGGAAGAATGGCCATATCCTTTATATGAATAGAGAAGTTGGTGGTTTAGAGAAAAGATAATGAGTTCAGCTTTGGCTATATTTAGTTTAAGATGTCTCCTGAAATCCCATTTCCAATGTCTGAAAGGCAATAGAGTTTTGAGATTAGAAGACAGCACAGAGATTTGGTTTAGGATATTTAGATTTGAGAATTTTCAGTATAGAGATGGTAGTTATATCAATGGGTGTTGATAAGAACTCCAGTGAATTAGTCTATAAAAAGAAGAGAAGATGGCCCAGGATAGAACTTTATGGGATACATAATGCTGAAGAATTTTTTTGTGTTAAAGAGGGCCATGGCATCAAGGAAGTGATGCCATAATATGCAAGTGAATCAGATTTAAGTCAGGGAGGGTTGGACAACGTCTCCAGCCTCAGTTTCTCCTCCTGAGCTATTTGAGTCCAGTGGCCAAATGTGAATCAGGATCCTCCTAGAGATGACCTTGTATGGAGTGAGACCTAAAGTTTTTAATAGGTCTCAGTTTGATTTAGGCAATTCTCATTCAGTGATTAAGGCTAGCTATGAAAGAAATGTATTACAAATAGCCTTTATGACTTAGTCCAAAAAATCATTCAGGGAGGGAAAAGAATCTCAGGGTTTCTGGTCAAAACAGAAAGAATTATTATTTACATTCACTCTTAGTCACTCAAGCCCTAAACCATGACTAAGTGGGGCGTTGCCTGGGACTTATTGTTAACCAATCTATTTGATAAATCTCAAGATAGCTTGAAAAGTTTCAGTGATCAAAATTTACATTCTTTTGGGCAAAGTAGCTGTGGGTAAGGATGGACAGAAGGTAAGGAAAGGAAGGAAGGGAGGGAGAAAAGAAGGAAAAGGAATACAAAAAGAAAGAAAGAAAAAGAGAAAGAAACAAAGAAACGAAGAAGATAGAAAAAGAAGGAAAGAAAGACAAAAAAGAAAGAAAAGGATAGAGAAGAGAGAAAAAGACAAAAAAAGAAGTCAGAAAGACAGAGAGTTAGAAGAAAGAAAGAAGGAAAAAAGAAGGCAAAAAAGAGAGAAAAGAAATAGAAGAGAGAGAGAAGAAAGAAGAAAGTAAGATCAAAAGTGCAAAGAAATGAAGGAAGGAAAAGGAATGCAAAAAAGCAAAGAAAAAGAGAGAAGAAAGAAAAGAGCAAGAAGAGAGGAGAAAGAAAAAATAGAAGAAAGAGAAAAAGAGAAAAAGAAAGAAAACATATAAATATATAAATATCTCTCCCTATTTCTATTTTATCACTTTCTTTCTCTTTCTCAATCTTAACTTCTTTTTTCTTCCTTCCTTCATTTTTCATTTATTTTTCTCTCTTTCTCACTTTCTCTTTTTTTCTCTCTCCTTTCTTCCTTCCCTTCCCTTCCCATCCCTTCCCTTCCCTTCCCTTCCCTTTCCTTTCCTTTTCATCCACTTAGGGTATCATGTTGCTGGAGACTATGATCCAAAATCAAATCTATTAGGGTAGACTGAGAATACATTATTGGATAGGCAGGAGGAGAACAAAGAGATTGTAGTGTCTCTAAAAACCTATACAGAAAAGAATGTCCATGAGTAGAAGTTGAACAACAGTATCAAAGACTGCAGAGAGGTCAGAGAAAATAATGATTGATAAAAAGTCATTGTGTTTGGCAATCAAGTTTCTTTCTGTAAGCAAAGTCAAAAAACATGGGGATCTGAGTGCTTTAAATACTTTTGGAAAAGGGGGTGCTTCTAACTAGTGAAAATCAAACCCAATTGTGAACAATTGGTGAGTAGTTAAATGAAGTTGTCTAAAATAGGTGAGTAGTTAAATGAAGTCGTCTAAAAGTCTAAATGAAGTTGTCTAAAATAGGTGAGTAGTTAAATGAAGTTGTCTAAAAGTCTTCAACTCCTCCTGCTCAGAACATTGCTTGTTCATGAAATTCAGCAACCTCCTGTAATCTGGATGGAGGAATTGATCTAAACACAGACTACTCTGATTGATTTTCTCTTTCATGAACTGGGTCAGTGTAAACTCCAATGAAAGAGTACAACACCTTGGGTTTATTCCCACATAGTAAGAATTCACCTAGATTTTATTCTGCTTATACTTCAAATAAATGTAAGATCTGATATTAGGGTTGGGTCCTTTCAAACAGCAGCAAGTTAATTATTAATTGGTTTTTATTATAACAGAAAGTCATCATTTTTCACAGAGGTTAGCACTCTTTACTGTTAGTTCCCATTATAGGTTTACCTTATATGGTTCTTGATGTCTTGGACTATGTAAACAGATGATCTTGCTCTATCTATTTTTTTCTTTTTTTTTTTGCTTTTTTCAATATTTTTAAATTTATTTCTAAATTAAATTTATTTATTTATTTATTTATTTTCCCAACTATATGCAAAGATAGCTTTCAACATTCATTTTTTTAAGGTTTTTGAATTCCACATTTTTCTCCCTCCCTCTCCTTGACAGTAAGTAATCTGATATAGGATATATATATATATATATATATATATATGTTCAGCCATGTTAAACATATTTCTATGTTATTTTTTGTTGTGAAAGAAGAATCAGAACAAAAAGGGGGAAAACCATGAGAGAGGAATAAATAGTATATTTTGGTCTGCATTCAGACTCCATAATTACTTCTCTGAAAGTGGATGGGATTTTCTATCACAAGTTCTTTAGAATTGTCTTTGATCGTTGTTCTTCTGAGGAAAGATAAGTGAATAATAATTGATCATCACACAATATTGCTGTTAGTACAATGTTCTTCTAGTTATGCTCACTTCACTGTTTCAATTTTTGCAAATCTTTCCAGGCTTTTTTGAAATTCACCCGTCACATTTACATACCATAATTTATTCATTCTCCAATGAGCATCCCCTCAATTTCCAGTTCTTTGCCACTACAGAAAGAGCTACTATAAATATTTTTTGGATATATGGGTCTTTTTTCCTTTCCCCTTCCCTATAAACCTTGTGATGGTATTGCTGTATCAAAGGCTATATGCAGTTTTATTACCTTTTTTGGAATAGTTCCAAATTACTCTCCAGAATAGTTGGATCAGTTCACAACTCTACCACTTTTATTTGTGTACCAGTTTTCCCACATTTCCTTCAATTTATCTTGTTCCTTTTTTGTCATATTGGCCAATCTGCTAGGTTTGGTGTGGTGCCTTAAAGTTGTTTTAATTTGCATTTCTCTAATCAATAATGATTTTGAGTATTTTTATAGAACCTTAGATAGCTTAAATTTCTTCATCTAAAAACTGCCTACTCACATTCTTGATCATTTATCAACTGGGGAATATAGTTCCTATTTCATAAAAGTTTGTGAGAATCAAGAAAAATGTTACTCTCCCAATTTATTGACCATTTTCCAGGCATTTACATTGGATTCTTAGCAATTGTGCATAGAATAGAATTTTTAAGCTTTTTCAATGCTCACCTTGTAATGCTTATTCCATCCTGCTTGTTATGTTTATTCCATCCAATATCAAATTGATCTTCCTAAAGCATACATGTGACCGTTAATCTCTCCTATTCAATCAACATCAGCAGCACCTTATCATCTTGTGTGACTTTTAAAACTCTTTATAACCTGGTTTCCTTATGTCTTTCTAGCTAAGAACTAAGCTCTTACTTCCAGGTATTCTGTGATCCAGTGAGACTGACTTTCCTTCCCATGGTTTTCCCCCACTACCTGAAATTCTCTCCTTCCTCATCTCTGCCTCCTAATTTTCTTTGGTTTCCTTCAGGCTTAACCTAAAAATCTCATTTTCTTGAATAAATCTTTCTTTAAGTTCAGCGCCTTCCCTCTGTTGATTGCCATCAATTTAGCCTGAGTCTGAGTATAATCTATTTGTACATAGTTGTTTGAAAAGCTTGTCTTCGCCAGTAGACTGTGACATCCTTGAAAGTCAGAACTCCTTTTTTTCCTTTCTTTTTATTTCTAGTGCTTAGCAAAGAAACTTGGTAGGTGTTAAACAAATGTTTATTGACTGTCTGGAGGTAGGTATAAGGAATAACCTTTGAAAAAGAGTGTTGTCTGTGTTGGTGGGGTAGGGAATTTAGCATTGAGAATATACACATCAAAACATTATGAGATAAGGCTGAAAAGACCTCTAATGTCTAGTACAATGAGAATAGGTAAGTATTTTATAAATGTTCCTTGAATTACCAATAGTTTGATGATAAAGAAAATTAACCTGTTGATGATAAAGAAAAGCAATCTGATATTATTATTCCTGTCTCTATAGAGAACTTTTCAGCTTTCAATAAATCTTGATAAACTGGTTATGATTTTCCTAGGAAAATGGTAATTAGATTTGAAGTCAAAATACAGAAGGTCTATGTTCAATTCTCAGAATTGCCAATTATCTGCTCTGCAATGAAGTAACTTCCAGTTTTTGAATGTCAGTTTCTTCACTGCTAAAAGGAGGGAACTACTTTAGCTCCAAGGTCCTTTCTGCCTCCTAACATTATATAACTGATTCTTAAAAAAAGAACAAAAGTGAAAAATGAAATTTGTGTGTACCCTGGGTCCTTGAAGTCTATTAGCAGGGAGACAAAAATCAGAAAGTGCTCTCAAATAACAAGGAGAAATTTAAGACTTCTCCTGGTTGAATTATAAGCCTTTGCTTATGATTTCTATCTCTACACCTCATAAACTCTGCCCTTGTCTTCACTCATACAACTACAACCTAAATCCTTATTATTTCTCATCTAAATTATTTCAATAGCATCTTAAATAGTGTTTCAATCCATCAGTTCTATAACTGCCAAAATGATATTCCTAAAGGATAAGTGCTATCATAATAAGGACATGCTTAAAAACTTCTTTCTTAGGTAGCACAGTGGATAAAGCATTGGTCAGGAGGACCTGAGTTCAAATCAGCTTCAGAAACTTGATACTTATTAACTGTGTGACCCTGGGCAAGTCATTTAACCCCATTGCCTTGCCAAAAAGAAATCTTTCTAATGACTCCCTATTGCCTCAAGAATAAAGGATAAACCCATGTTAACATTTAAAGCCTTTTAATATTCTATTATTATCTACCTTTCTAGGCTAATTAGATAATGTTCACTTTATTCATGATACTCAAATGAAAGCAGCTTATTTATAACTACTTTAGCTTATTAAATCACTATAAATGACTTTTCATCTCCAGTCTCTGTGCTTTTGCCAGGATGTTTTCCATCCTTGGGATGCTCTCACTCTTTACTGCTGCCTCCTAGAACCCACAACTACCTTTGAGGATGAGATCATGGCATTTCCTACAAGCAGCCTTTACTGATTTCTCCTTTTTAAGAGCTCTATCTGCACTAGTTATGACCTATATATCTTGTATTTGCTTATCTGTTTACATTTTGTATCTCCCCAGTAAATTTCAGCTTCCTTGAAAGCTGACAAAATCATTCTTCCCTTTTTTAGCACAGGAATTAGTCCATTTAAAGTGTTTATTTAATATTTCATGAACTTTACAAATATCCCATAATGTTACTGAAAATGATGTTCTCTCAGGATTAAAGAACAGTACAATTGAAAGGAAATATAGACACTATCTAATTCAACTGCTTCAATTTGCAGACAAGGAAATTGAAGCCCAGAGAAATAAAATGACTTATTAAGGGTTACATGGAGAGTAAACCCAGGTCTTTTGTTTTCAATTCTTATACTCATCTCATCCCAGGGTAACATGTTCATTCTAGTTATGTGAGTAAGGTTGTATTAGGATTTCTTCTCATCAGTCTAGCAGTATATGATAATATTCCAGAATATTGGAAAATCAAAGAAGTTTCTGTCATTTTTCGTTTTCTTTTTTTTCTTAATCAAAGAAAATACAGTTTGGAGTCTTATTCTAATTATAAAGTTTAGGTCATAGAGAAGCATAACCAGATAGTGGTCATTCTGGAAACACACACACACACACACACACACACACACACACACACACAAACCCAACAAATCATAATATGGTTCAGATGCAGTAGCAAAAGAAACCCAATATTATTTTGGACTTCAATAAGAAAAAGCACTCTTTTTTAGGAATGGAATGTTGTTATTCCTTCAAGAATTGAGTCTATTTCATATGAAAATCTTTAATAGAAATTGGGGGTGTTTATCCTAAAAAAGGAATGACTTGGTAGAGCTTGGGGGACATTGGATTATAGTAAAGAACCTCCTAGTAGTTTGAGCTGTCTAAAAGTGGACTGGCCTATTTATTTGGAGGAATGGTCGCCCCTTCAAAGGAGTCTTTCAACAGAAATTGGATGACTTTTTGCTTTGAATATTTTAGTGGGGATATCAGTTGGATTGGATGATCACTGTGGTCTCATTTAACCTATGATTCCATGTATTGTAGGTCATACAAAATTTAATAATCTCAAAGTGACTCTTAATGGTAATGTATGAATAATATATTGAAATACTAAAATTAGCTGCATTGTTCTCTGGTAATTTGCTCTCTTTATGACTAATAAGCCCAAATCACTACAGCTCCCTATTTTCTAGAATTTGAAGAAGTATAGAGAAAACTACCAAGTTTATTTCTGTGTGGAATTGGCAGGCAGATTTCGAGGTTCACTTACCAGCATGCTGAGTTCTTGATGCCTCTTACTAATTTGCTAACTCACTGAATACATCTGGTTCATGGTGAACTTCATAACACAGCTGAGTGCCTTCTTGTTTGCAATGAAAAGTCAGTGTTGTGTATCAGGTGAAATCATTTCCTAGGATTTTTGTCAGAAACATAAAAGAAGTTGAACAGATGTTAGTAGAAGTCGATAAGGAACACATGTCTGCTTTTAAATCTTTTCTCTCTTACATTGCTTTGGCATTTGGATTTGAAAGAGGAGCAGATGGTGAAGGTGACTCCAAGGAAAGGTGGCCATTTGTTCCAATAGCAGCTGTTACCAAGTGACAAAAGACTGCAATTTATTTTTCTACTACTTTGAAATGAAGTACAAGCAAATTGTTTTTGTTTCGTTTTTCTGCACCATTGTCGGGATGTAAATGTTTTATTAGCACTTAACTTCGTCTTGGAAGACTTTAGTTGTCCAGAGAGAAGATAGGTCTTTTCTGTTTTCTCAGATCTTTAAATGATTATAAGTTGTCTATCATTACAAATGAAAAATCTGAAGATCATTTTCCACTAGTGGTAACTAGTGAAACATGATGAGGTTCTGCTTTTGAATGTGGACATAATCCCGAGAAACATAATGTTTCCATAAACAAGTCTGCTGGGTGAATTGAGCCTGTCGTGTTGTTTCAAAATCAATACACACCATTAAGAGAACTATAAAAGTGCTCATGTGGAATTGAAATTTTTGGATTACTAATTTTTAATTTAAACAACAGAATCAATCACTAAATCATTTACAGCTTCAATTTTAGTGCCTTTCTCCCAAGTCATTACAAACTTTAACACATGTTAAGCCTGCTAAGAGAGCAAACTCATCATCTTTTCCCCCATAGTCTTTAGTCCCTAGACAAAAACAAAGAAAAGCAAAATAATTTTAAAACAATTACAAATGGGAATTTTTATAAGATTGCCTTGAAGAAATCCTTCTGAAAATAAGTCCTTCTAAAACACTAGCTTAAATTTAAATGAACAGTTCTGGTTCTCTTTACACAAACTTCATCCTTGAAGCTAGAAAAATGCTCAAATGAGTATATGATTAGGAAATTGAAGGTTATTTTCCTTTATTTGAACTGTTGTTTATACTGTATCATACTATTAATTTTAGATCATACAAATGAATTGAATTGAGAATAACTTGATGAAGTTCTAAGTAAAACCAGTCAATTCAAGAAAGGATTGGGGAGATAGGGTCTTGGGAAAAGACTAAAATAGGGGATTATTTTAAAGCAAGAGGTAGCTAAGGGATGCATATATAATGGTTGAGAATTTGCAATGGTATGAACTACTTACTAGTTCAAGGAAATTCAGTTTCCACATTAAATTGAATTCTTTTCATTTTGATGGCATTTTTCAATATTTTAGACATGAGTTCTTAACTTGGACATTCAATTATGCCAGTAACTACTTAAACTTTCTATGTGCAATGTGTATCTATGAGACTGAGAATGAAAAGTTGGATATTTGGTGGCTGCTGTGACAATAAAAGCAAGGAGTCCATGAAAATTCATGTGGAATAGAAAATTGATGGGGCTCTAATCTGATTTTTTTTTGAAATTAAGAAATTTTATAGGCATACATATCCCATTAGCATGTAATTGTGGATATTTAACAATGAAATAAGAACATCACATTCTTTCAATGAGTATTATTAGATAGATAGATAGATAGATAGATAGATAGATAGATAGATTTTCAAATAGCTATTAAATTATTAGCAAATGAATACTTATTAAGTACTTTAGAGCAAACTACTTAATAATTGGAATTGTTCAGTATTTCCTTTGGCTTAGGGGTGGCTGTAAAAAATTCCTGAGACATTAAGAATGCCATGAATCAAGCAAGTTGGAAACATCTGTGTTATTCAATGACCACTTCCAAAGAAATGCTTTCCTAATCTTCTCTTATGCTAATGACCTTCATCTTTAAACTACCTTGTTAAGAGTTTTTTTTTTAGAATTTGTATATATACTCATCAATGTGCATACTATATTTCTGTCATAGGACGTACAATACTTGAGAGCAGCATCTGTTTCATTTTGATTTTTGTTTCCCAGCATCTAAAATAGTGACTAACTCATAATAGGTACTTGATGCTTGTTTATTAATTGATTCCATGGAAGAGAATATATGAATGAGAATGAAGTCAAGTCCTGATATGCAGAAACTTGGATAACTTTCACTTTCATCTGTCAGTCACTATATCTATTTCTTAGCTGACTAGTTCTTATAAAAGTTATTGTCTGTGCCATGCCAGGATGTTACAATCCTTTCTAACAAGTTCACCAAACAAGAGAGAGAGATAGAGAGAGAGAGAGAGAGAGAGAGAGAGAGAGAGAGAGAGAAGAGAAAGAGATTCAGCAAAACCATTAATCCTTGTACACCACATGCTATCAGTCTATTTACAGGCTGGAATGAAATATAGGAAAAAATTCAAATAAGTTCCTGGGTTAAGCTGAGTTGCATCTCTGAACAAAGAATGATTGAGATGCCATGTGTGTGATGGACAGCTTGTCTGTAACTGACCTCTAAGATGATTTCACTGTGGATAATATCATTCACCAAGTACTGTCCTTGAACATGTCATGCAGAAGAAATATGCGATGTCTACCAAAGAAATATCAGCTCTTGATGCACATGCTCTAATCTAGCCCAATCCTGATTTCATGAAAAATGAACAGGGGACCTGTTATGATCATGCCAACACTATTCAGCAAAAGAAGAAAATTATAAACCAAAGTTCCTGCACCTGACCCCTCCTTCCCTGCCCCCTCAGTTTCAGATATTTTCACTATTGCTTATGAAATCAGCTTCTTCTTTTGGGTTGCCATTTCCAAAGAAAGTGGGTTTTTACTCTTAACTCATTAGACAAACTCATTCATGTTCATAGCAAGTAGCACTTTTTCTTGAAGGCAGAAAGAGAAAGCAAGAAGCATTCTTCCTAATCTTGGAGGAACCCCTTCACCCACAAACCAAAATTTTAAGAGAAAATAAACAAATGGTTGTACAGAACGAATAGAAATGGATAGATTGCTTTTAACATGAAATGACAAATCTAATTAAAGAATTGATTTTTTTTTAGGTATTTTTAGGTATTTTTTTAGGATTGTTCTAGGTGCTTGAGGAGATTTTAGTCCCTGTCTCATGGAGCATGCAATTTAGTAAGCGAGATACAAAATCTACACAAATTCTATAACACTCATTAAAGTTTCATTACACTTATTCACATTATTTGGAATTATTTTAGTATTCCCTAGGTGAGAGGTATGAGACAAAAAGGAAATGAGTGAAGAGGAGGTAGAAACAGACTCATAACATGCCTGAGTGAGGCAAGGATCACATTAAAATGTAATTTGTAAATTTTATTGAGAAAATACATTTTAAGGTATGACAAAACATATATAATTTTAATAAATAGTTTTCTAAGTCAGTTTTTAGCCCATAAACATCCTTATATAATTTTAGTAGCATTTTGTTTGCATTTGGGTTTGACACCATCATTCTAAAATCTCAGGAACATGAGAAAATTTTTAGATGTAGTCCAGTCTACATATCTTTTTTTTTTTTTTTAACAAATAAAGAAACAGACTTAAAATGGTTAAATGGAATGCTCCAAATTACAAAACTACTTAGCTATATGGTAAGGATAAAAACTTGATACTTATTTTCCCAGACCATAGTGGACACAGCGCTTGTGTCAGGAGTCCTAGATTTAAAAATTATCCATGACAATTACTAGCTATATGATCTGGGGAAAAAATAATCTCCCTGAGATTCAATTTGCATATATGTAAAATGGGGTTATCACACTTGCTTTATAGACTGTGCAGCATTATAGGGCAGAAAATGGTTTTCAAATTTATCTTTTAATTATTATTGGTTTTCCTAAATCCAACATTTATTTTTGTAAAGTTTTCTTTCCTTCATCCTTCTCTTCCCCCAACCTGGGTAATCTGATATGAGTTATACATTTACATTCATTTTGCACCTCTTCTACATTTGTCATACTGTAAAAGAAGAATCAGACCAAAAAAGGGGAAAATAAATGAGAGAGAGAAAAAATAAACAAATTTCAAAAATTTTTAAAAAATATAGTGTGTTTTGATCTACCATGAGATTCCATTCGATTTCTTAGATGTGGATGACATATTCTACTGCAGGACTTTTAGAATTGTCTTTGATTACTGTATTGCTGAGAAGAAGTAAATCTATCAAAGTTAATCATCACACAATGTTGCTATTAAGTTGTATAGTTTTCTCCTGGTTCTGCTCATTCCAAACTAAGCATCAGTTCATGTAGTCTTTCAAGGATTTTTTTCTGAAATACACCTGCTCATTGTTCTTATAGAACAATAGTATTCCATTATTTTCATATACTACATGTTGTTTTGCTGTTCTCAAATTGTTGGACATTGCCTTCATTTACGATTCTTTGCCACCATGAAAGGAGCTGCTAAAATATTCTTGTACATGTGTATATTTTTCTTCTTTTAATGTGTTCTCTTTCAGAAATAGACTTAGAAGTAGTATTGCTGGATCAAAGGGTATGCACAGTTTTGTAGTTTGTTGAGCATAATTCTAAATTGTAATCCAGAATGGTTTAATCAGGATACAACTTTATTATCAACAGTGCAGAAAATGTCTTTTAAATTTGACAATGAATACATTGAATAAAAATTTATAACTATTATATGATAGAACTGAGGATATGATAGGAGGTGAGGATACAGATATAAAAAATGAAACTGAGAATACTTTCAAAGATCTTAAATTTTATCAGGAGAGACTGATTATACATATTCAGATATATGTATATCCATATGTATAGGCACATGCCCACCTATTACATGCATGCACACATATATACATACATATACAAACATCATTGCAAATACAGTTGCTTGTTGTCCTTTGTTCTCAAAGAATATTAAAATGATATCACTATGTTAAAGTTACAGTGTTTCTGTGCCTGATCAGATGAATATGAGTTCTGAATATTCTACAAGACGTCAGGCATAAATAGTCCATATGAGCATTTGAGGAGGATTTTTTAAAATTTGCTCATCTTGTTTTTCTTTTGTGCTACCAGAATTCTGCTTTGCTCATGGAGTACAACACCTTCTCTGATGAGAGCATGACACACTAGGTGGTCCTGTGCCAGTGCTTCCTATGTCATATGATCAATTCCAAAGTTCTTAAGAATGACACTGATAGTGTTCTTATATTACTTCTTATGACCACCATGGGATCATTTGTCCTATGTGAGTTTTTCATTAAATAATCTTTCTGGCAAAGGTATGTGTGGCATTTGAAGAACATGGTCAACCCATCTGATCTGTGTGCTCTGTAGGAGAGCTTAAGTGCTTGGCAGTTTAGTTTGAGAAAGGACATTAGTTTCTGGTATCTTATCCTGCCAGGTGATCTTCAGAGTCTTCCTAAATCAATTCAAATGGAAGCAATTCAGTTTCCCGGCATGCTGCTGATATACAATCCATATTTCAAAGGTATACAACAAGAAAGTCAGCACAACAGCTCTGTAGATCTTCAATTTGATAGTCTAATAACTCTTCTCTTTCACTCTTTCAGTGCCTCCCAAACATTGAGCCAACTCTGGCAATGCATGTGTCAACCTCATTATGAATATGTACATCTATGGAAAATGTACTGTCTAGATAAGCAAACTTATTCACAGTGTGCTGTAACCAATGGTTCCGCATATGGATTGTGTAGTGCTGACTGCCTTAGCACTTTGTATTGGTGTTGATTTTTAGGCGAAAATTAGCACAAGTGGCAGAGAATCGATCCATACTTTGTTGTATCTCAGTTTTAGAGGCTTCATTGAATAAATAATCATCTACAGTACTTCCATGGTGGAGCCAAGATGGTGATGTGAAGCTAGCATGCTCCCAGAGTTTTTACTATACAATATTAAATGAAGCCTCAACACAGACATTGAAGTTATAGATCCCACCAAAAAAAAAAAAAAAGACCAAAACAAGTTTTCAGCCTTAGACATCATAGAGGATCTTCAGTGAAGGTCTGTCTCCAAAGGCAAAAGGGGAAGTAAAGCCCAGCCAGGCAGGGGATCAGGAAAGCCAGCATGAGGTTTCCAGTCATAGTGGAGCCCTAGTCCTAGAAGATAGACAGAAGGCCAGGTTCCATCAGCTTGATATCAGTTCAGCATGGAGAGTCCCCAGACAACATCTGAACCCTGGAAACACTGGGACAACAGACAGGAATAGGTTGAGAACAAACCACTGCATAGGCAGAATCTGGACATAAAGGAGGAAGCAAACCCATACATAGGCAAAACCTAGGCAGCATAGGCAGCATCTTGGCAAGTGATAAGCCAGGGATCAGACTTCAGGCTCAGCACAAAAAGCTTGGGACTAAACTCCCTATATCCCAGGAGCAGATATCATCAATCAAAATGAGCAAAAAACAAAAAAGAACACTAAAAAATAGAGATAATAAAAGAGATGGAGATAGAAATAATAAAAATGTCATCCCAGAAGTAAAAAGCAGTGACACATTATCTACATAAACTCAAAGGAGTTTATGAATTGGACTCAAATTAAAAAGCTCAGAAGATCTTTATAAAGATTTTGAAAACCAGAGAGGAAGAAGCAAAATGGAAAAAAGAAAAAGCAGTCATGCAGGAAAATTATAAAAAAATTGTCCAAAGAAATCAACTCCTTTAAAAATAAATATAACCAACTGGAAAAGGGGTATAACTCATCAAAAAATAAGATCAGCAACTGGAAAGAGAATGCAACTCAACAAAAAGTAAAATCATCCAAATGGAAAAGGAGAATGATTCACTGAGAAGTAAAAATTAACCAAATGGAAAAGGAAACACAAAAGTTAAACAAAGAAAATAAAACTCTAAAAAATACAGTCAGACAAAAAGGAACTAATGAATTTATGAGACATCAAGATTATATCAAACAAAATCAACTGAAAAAAATGAAGAAAATGAAAAGTACCTTTTGGGGAAAAGAAATGATCTGGAAAATAGATCCAAGAGAGATATTTTACAAATTATTGTTCTTCCAGACAACCTATCCAAAAAAGAGCCTGGAAAATATCTTTCAAAAATTCATCATGGAACTATCCTAATATACTAGAGCAAGAAGAAAAAATAGTTCTTGAAGGAATACACAGAAGATTTCCAGAAAAAGCCAGATAAAAATTCCAAGGACTATCATAGTCAAATTTCAAATTGTCAAATCAGCAAGCAAACAAAAAGAAGCAATTTAAATACAAATTAAATACAATCAGAATAACATTGTAATTATCAGCTTCAACATTAGAGGATCAGAGAGTCTGATATGATTTTTTTGGAAGGCAAAGGACATTGAAATTCAACCAAGAATTTACTACCCTACAAAATACAACATATTCTGTCAGGGGAAAAGATGGCTTTTCAATGAAAGAGTACTTCCAAAATTTTCTGATAAAAAGACCAGAATTTTACAAAAATGTGATCTTCAAATATAAGGCTCAAGAGAGCATGGAAAAATAAATGAAGGGGGAAAAGATGCTATTCCAGAATAAATATATATATATATATATATATATATATATATATATATATATATATATATATACACATATATCTCCCTACAAGATAAGATAATACTTGTAACTCTTCCACATTGTATTTCTATTAGGATAGTTAGAGGGTTGAATATAGTTGAAAGGATTTTACTTTTACTTAGAAGATATTAGTGTGATGCGTTCTTGTCCTTTGTCATCAAAGAAGACCAAAATGACATAGCTATGATTGAGATAAATTGCAGTGTGTCAGACTGTGACTGATAAGATCAATAGTAGTTCAGAATACACTACACATAACCCCAGGTGTTGCACTATTTGTGATGTAGGGAGATATATGTATATATACATAACTTGTAGTATGTCTCTCATGTTTCCTTTGAGCTATTTTAATTCTTTCTCACAGAGCTCAGCACTTATTCTGATGAGGGCACCCTATGCTAGACAATCCTGTGTTAGTGTCTCCCATTCACTATAATAAATTTTTTAAGAGAGATTTTCAGGATGTCTCTGTACTTAGAGGCTCTAAACACAATTAAATCAGAAAGCTTAGTTCAAGAGGTTTGTAGTATAATAGGGTTGGACAGAAAGAGATTAGGACCTTGCCTAAATTCCTAGTTTAGTTAATAAGGGTTTTAGTACCATGGTTGGAGTGCTAAAGAGATGGAGGGAAAGAATATACTCAATGCTTTGGTTGCTCTACGTACTTAGAGGAACTGGACATGAAACACCATAAGAGATTTTGCTTTGCTTGACACTTGGGGCGAGGCTGTAATAGATGGTTAATTAAATGATTTGGATTTCATGATGCTTTGACTCATGAAAATTGTGTATCTATGGATGATACTTGAAAGAGGCTAAGGTATAAAGTGATTATAATTTGGTGTTATTTATGACTCTTGAGAAATGTATTTCTGAGACAGAAAAGAGAAGGACACATGGCTATGAGACAATGCTTCTTATCAATCAATCAAGCAATCAGTCTTTGAGAATAGTACTTCTATTAGGATAGATGAAAGGGGTGTATTTTAACAAAGGGGATATAAGTGAAAGACAGGTTTAAAACAATCTAAATATAAAAATAAGAACTCTACTAGGAGAAGACTAGATATTAATAGATAAATAACACTGAGTGAAGAGGCATAAAGATCTATTATATTATAGGGAAAGAGGGGAGGGTCTGAGCATTAAATAAATCTGTTCAATAGATTTGACCCAGAGAGGAAACAACATATATTTCCAATTGGGTTTAAAAATAAATCCTACCCTATAAGGAAATGGAGGAAGGGAGGGAAAGAAAAGGGAAGGGATTGATAAAAGGGAAATTTAGGTTAAAAGTGAAACTAAAGTTAAAGTTTAAAAGAAAGGCAATTTACAGATGAGGGGATCAAAGCAATCCATAGTCATATGAAAAATTGCTCTAAATCATTATTTATCAGAGAAATGCAAATTAAAGCTTTGCTCAGGTACCACCTCACACTTCACAGACTCTCCAATATGACCAGAAAGGGCAATGATCATTGTTGGAAGGGTTGTGGGAAATCTGGGACCCTATTACACTGCTGGTGGAGCTTTGAACTCATCCAATCTTTCTGGAGAGAAATTTGGAACTACACCCAAAGGGCAACAAAAATGTGCATACCCTTTGGTCCAGCAATACCACTACTGGATCTATACCCTGAAGAGATGATGAAAAAGGGTGAAAACATCATTTGTACAAAAATATTCATAGCAGCCCTGTTTGTGGTGGCAAAGAATTAAAAATCAAGTAAATGTCCTTCAATTAGGGAATGGCTTAGCAAATTGTGGTATATGTATGTCATGGAACACTATTGTCCTATTAGAAACCAGGAAGGACAGGAATTCAGGGAAACCTGGAGGGATTTGCATGAACTGAACTGAGCAAGATGAGCAGAACCAGAAAAAACACTGTACACCCTAACAGCAACATGGGGATGATGGTCAAACTTTATGGATTTGCTCATTCCATCAGTGCAACAATCAAGGACAATTTCGGGCTGTCTGCAATGGAGAATACCATCTGTATCCAGATAAAGAACCATGGAGTTTGAATACAGTTCAAGGACTATTCCCTTTAATTTAGAAAAAAATACATATCTTATTGTCTGGAAAAAACCTGTTCATATTCTTTGACCAAGTAATTCCAATTCTAGGTCTCTATACAGAAGAAATTATATAAAAGGGAGAAAGTCCTACATATTCCAAAATATTCATAGCAGCTCTTTATGTAGTGACAAAGAATTGGAAATTGAGGAGATTCCCATCAATTGGGGAATGCTTAAATAAGTTACAGTGAATTCAACCAAATAATAAATTCCAATTCTACACAAAATATTCTTTAAAATAGGACAGGAAGTGGTTCTACCAAAATGGTGCTGATACCTAAATCAGGAAGTAAAGAAACAGACAAAGAAAATTATAGACCTATCACCCTAATGAACATTGATGCAAAAATTTTAAATAAAATAGCAAACTATCACAGAAAGTTATTAGTAGAATAATATATATCAGTGAGGTAGGGTTTATACCTGGTAGGTAGGGATATTTCAATATTAGGAAAACATTCAACATCTCAATAACAAAATCAAAAGAAATCATATGATTATCTCAATAGAAGCTGGAAAAAGCCTTTGGCAAAAAAACATCTGTTCCTATTCAAAACCACACTAGAGACCATAGGAATAAATGCCCATTATAACCATTACTATTCAATAATATTAGAAATGTTAGCTTTAGCAATGAAAAGAAAAAGAAATCAGAGGAATTAGAATTGGTAATAAGGATGCAAAATGTTCATTCTTTGCAGATGATATGATGGTATATCTTGAAAACCCAAGAAAATTACCTAAAAATACTACTTGAGACAAAAAACTTCAGCAACATAGCAGAATATAAAATAAACGCACATAAATCATGTTCATTTCTAGTTATGAGCAACAAAGCCCAAGGGTAAGAGATTGAAAGAGAATTTGTCTTTTAAGAAACTGCAAACAACATAGAATATATGGTAATCTCTGGGGCACCTAGGTGCACAGTCATTAGAGCACTGGTCCTAGAGTCAGGAAGACCTGAGTTCAAATCTAGCCTCAAACACTTAATACTTACTTAACTATATGACCTTGGCAAGTCACTTAACTACATTGCCTTGCAAAAAAAAATATTCTTGGGAATCTACCTTCCGTGACAAGTCCTTACGAATACAATTACGAAACACTTTTCACACAAATAAATTCAGATCCACACAATTGGAAAAATGTCATTTTTACATGGTTAAGTTGAACAAATATAACAAAAATGAAAATTCTGCACAAATAAAATTACTTATTTAGTGCCATACCAAACTATGGAATATTTTCCTGAACTAGGAAAAACTAGTAACAAAATTCATCTGGAGTAACAAAATGACAAGAATATCCCGGGGAGGAAACAGCTAGGTGAACCAGTGGTTAGAGCACTGAGTTTAAATTCAGAAGGACCTAAATTCAAATTCAGCCTCAGACACTTAATAACTACTTAGCTGTGTGACCTTGGGCAAGTCACTTAACTCCACTGCCTTGGTGGGAAAAAAGAAGAAGAATATTAAGGGAACTAGTGAACTTGTAAAGGTTGTAAGCAAAAACTAAGGAAGTGGTATTGGTGCATGCAAAGGATATTGAACTAGTATACCAGATTAAAAAAGTGAACAAAACTGCCTGTTACTGGTTAAGAAATAGAATAATGGACCAGTGAACTAGGATAGTTAAAAAAGAAGCAGTGGTAATTGACTATAGTAATCTGTTGTTTGATAAACGCAAAGACATTAGCTTCTTGGATAAAAATTCACTATTCGACAAAACTTCTTCGGAAAAGTGGAAAATAGTATGGCAAAAACTAGGTATAGACCCACATTACACAACCTAGACCAATTTAAGGTCAAAATGGATACAGGATTAAACAAATTGATACAGGATTTAGACATAAAGGGCAACAGCATAAACTAATTAACAGATCAAGACATATTCTCTTAAATGTATCTATGGAAAGAGGAGAAATTTATGGTTAAACAGGAAATGAAGTACATTATAAAATGCAAAATGGGTGATTTTGATTTTATTACAGGTTTTGCATTAATAAAACCAATGCTGCCAAGATTAGAAGGAAAATAAACTGGGAAATAATTTTTATAGTCAGTGATTCTGCTAAAAATCTCATTTCCAAAATACATAGAGAATTGCATCAAATTTATAAGACTACAAGTCATTCCTAATTGATAAATCATCAAAGGATATGAACAGGCAGTTTTCAAAGAAAGAAATTAAAGTTATATAACAATCATAGGAAAAATTGCTCCAAATCATTATTGATTAGAGAAATGCAAATTAAAACTATTATGAAGTACCATCTCACACCCCTCAGATTGTCTAAGATGAGAAAAAGAGAAAATAATTAATCTTGAAGAGGTTATGGGAGGATTGGGATACACTGTTGGTGGAGTTGTGAACTCATCCAACTATTCTGGAGAGCAATATGGAACCATGCCCAAAGAGCAATAAAAGTGATCATCAGTAAACTCCAGGGGCTCGCTCTGACTTTGTAATACAAATACTAGGCAAACAGGAAAAGTACATATTCCAAAATATTTGTAGCAGCTCTTTATACAGTGGCAAAGAATTGGAAATTGAGAAGATGTCCATCAATTTGGAAATGATTAAACAAGTTATGATATATGAATGAAATGGCGTATTATTGTTCTTTAAGAAAACATGGATGGCTAACTCTAGAGAAGCATGAAAAGAATTTTAGGAACTAATGCTGAGTGAAGAGAGCAAAACCAAGAGAACATTCATTGTACACATTAACAACATAATGAGTTGATCAACTATGATGAATGCAGCTCCTCAGCAGTTCAAAGATCTTGGATAACCCTCAGAAATGTATTATGGACAGTGCCATCCACATACAAACATTAAAAAAATCATCAAAAAAAGTCACAGAAACCAAATGAACACTATGTTCACTTTTTAAGAAATTTCTCTTGTATTTTTCCTTCCTACCTCATGGTTTTCTTTTTTCCCCCTTAGTCCTAATATCTCATACACAAAATGACTAATACATAAACATGTTAAGCACAAATATACATATATAACTTTCACTAGGATGTTAGATGCTGAGAGGAAAAGAAGGGTGGAAGAAAACTGTAACTTAATATGCAATATGATGAATATTGAAAACTTTCATAACATGTAATTAGAAAAATAAAATATCAATAAAAATGATCATCTGCAAAAAAATCATGCACCAATACCACTTCCTTAGTCTTTGCTTATAACCTTTGCAAGTTGAATAATTTACCATCAATGAAGTAGATAATCTTATTACTATGTTTGTCCTCATTGAGACCTTTGATAACATGACTGAAAACAACATGCTATAGAGCATGGGAGCAAGCATACAAACTTGTTTCACTCTCCTGGTGATTGGGAAAGTTCAAGAGAATCGTGTGCTTTCCAGAATCTAGGTAAGTATACCATAGTGGAACTGACATATAATAATAAAGAACTTATCTGGGCAAACAGTATACACATAGAATGAAAGCAAATTAGACACAAGGTATGGGAAGACAAGATAATATGCGAGGGAGGACAATGTTCAGGGAATCAGGAAAGATCTCCTTAGATGGGAGTTAAACTCTGACTTGAAAAAAAATCTTCTTTAGGTGAAGTAGAGGGGAAGGGCATTATGTATATGGGTTATTATCAGTTCAGTCATGAAAATAGGAGATGGAGGTCTAGGTAAGGAACCCAGAGAATAGTTTAGTTGGACCAAAGAGTATTTAATGAGGCCACAAAAATAAGTCCAATCTAGGCTGTGAAAGGTCTTAGTTTTCCCAAAAAGGAGTGTATGTTTTATTCTAGAAGCAATAGTGAATCACTGGAACTTACTGAGTAAGGAACTGCCCTGTCTTTAGCAGATGTGAAAAAGGAGGTGAAAAAGGTACAATTGAATAGGGTGGGGGTGGGGGACCAGAGATAGGATAGGAGAGAAGGATAATGCAATAGGTTTGATGAGAGGTAATGAGCTTCTGAACTAAGTTAATGATTGCATGTATAAAGAGAAGTGTTGGATGAATATCAGGTACCATGATTCAATACCCCGAGAAAGAGTGAGTAGCTAAAAATAACCTTGATTTAACAAAGCCAAGAGACAGGAATAAAGGTATATTTGAAGGGATAAAATGGGATGGAATTTTGAGGAAAAAATGTGTTTTGGAGAAAGAAGTTCTAATTTTGAAAAGTTGAGCTTGAGAATTTGAAATTGAGGGCATGCCCATCAATTGAGGAATGACTGAACAAGTTTTGGTATGTGAATGTTATAGAGTACTACTGTTCTATAAGAAACCAAAAATGATCAGACTTTGGAAAAGGATGGAATGAATTCCAGAAATTGATGCTGAGCAAAGGAAGCAGAACCAAGAGAACATTGTACACATTAACAACATTATGAGTTGATCAACCTTGATGAATGCAGCTCCTCTCAGCAGTTCAGAGAGCTAGTACAAGCCTAGGAGTCTGGCTATGGACAATGTTATCCCCATGGAGAGGAAGAAAAACAAAAGAAGACAAAACAGACAAAAACACTTCAGAATCTGAAGGAAAACTACAATCACTTTTTTCAAGAAAGATTTTACTTATTTCTGAGTTTTACAATTTTCCCCCTAATCTTGCTTCCCTCTGCCCAGTCCCCACAGAAGGCAGTTTGTTAATCTTTACATTGTTTCTCTGGTATCCCCAGTATTTTGTTTCTGCCACCTTCAGTATGTTTGCCCACTTATATCAACCCCCCTCCCCTTTCTTTCCCCTTTCCCTTTTCCCCTTCTCCTCCACTTCCTTTTGTTAGTTCCCCTTTTTTCTCAGCCTCCCCATCCCTGTCCCCTCCCTCCCTTTTCCCTTTTTAATACTTGAAAGATAGGATAAGTTTCTTAACTGAGTGTGTGTGTAAGTTAACTTTAAGCCAAGTCTGATGAGAGGAAGATTCAAGTGGTTCTCACCTCCTCTCTTCTTCCCCTCTATTACCTCTTAATGTAATGAGATTTACCCCCATTCAGTGTACTCCATTCTCCCATCTCCTTAATGTACTCCTTTTTAAGGAGGTATTGTTTTTAGTCATTCTATCTGAGTCACAGGAAAGTCATGAATGCCCATCACTTCTGGCTAAGTATATTCTCTCTAATAGAGTTACAATTCTCATGAGTTATGAGAATCTTTCTCCCAGGTAGGGATATAGCCAGTTTCATCTTTTTGGATAGCAGTCTTTCTTGTTTATCCTTTTTTTGACCTTTACATGTGTCTCTTCTGCCTTCTAATTATTTGTTCAAATTTTCTATTTAGCTCTGTACTTTTCATCAGGAAATGTTGGAAGTCTTCCATTTGGTTAAATGTCCATATTTTCCCCTAGAAGAGAAGGCTCAGCTTTGCTGGGTAGTCGATTCTTGGCTGCATCCTAAGTTCCCTTGCTCTTCAGAATATCTCATTCCAGGCCCTTTGATCTCTTAATATTGATTTAGCCAGGTCCTGTGAAATACTTGCTGTGGTTCCTTTGTATCTAACTTATTCCCTTGTGACTGTTTGTAGGATTTTTCTCTTTTATTGGATAGTTCTGGAGTTTGGCCATAAAATTCATTGGCATTTTCATTATAGGATCTCTTTCTGGAGGGGATTGATATATTCTTTCAATAACTATTTTGTGCTCTGATTCCATGATATCAGGGAAGTTTTCCATCACTAAATCCTGTAATAATAAGTCCAGGCTTTTTTTTTTTCTCTTCTTTAGTGTCTCAGATTTCCTGCATCCCTTCCAACATTGATCATTGTCCTTTCTGGTCATATTGGCCAGTCTAAGAGGTGTGAGGTGGTATCTCAGAGATGCTTGAATTTGTATTTCTCTAATAAGTAATAATTTGGAGCAATTTTACATATGACTATGGATTGCTTTGATTTTTTCATCTGTAAATTGACTTTGCATATCCTTTGACCATTCGTCAATTAAGGAATGGGTTTTTTTGAAAATTTGACTTAGTTCTCTGTATATTTTAGAAATGATTCCTTTGCCAGAAATACCAGTTGCAAAAATAGTTTCCCAATTTACTACATTTCTTTTAATCTTGGTTACAGTAGTTTTTTTCTGTACAAAAGCTTTTTAATTTTATGTAGTCAAAATTATCTAGTTTTTAATGATGTTCCCTATCTCTTCCTTGGTCATAAAGTATTTCCTTTTCCATAGATCTGACAGGTAAACTACTCCTTAATCTTCTAGTTTGCTTATAATATTGTCATTTATGTCTAAATCCGGTATCCATTTGGATCTTAACTTGGTATAGGGTGTGGTCTAACCTAAGTTTCTTCCATACTAACTTTCAATTTTCCCAATAGTTTTTTTTTTAATCAAAGAGTTTTTATCCCAGTAGCTGAACTCTTTGGGTTTATCAAGCAGCAGATTACTCTAATAATTTCCTGCTGTTGTATCTAGTCTATTCCACTAATCCACCACTCTACTTCTTAGCCAATTCCAGACAGCTTTGATGACTGATGCTTTATAATATAATTTTAGATGTGGTAGGCCTAAACAATCTTCTTTTGTACTTTTTTCATTTAATCACTGGAAATTCTTGACTTTTTATTTCTCTATATAAATCTACTTGCAACTTTTTTCTAACTCATTAAAGTAATATTTAGAATTTTGATTAGTATGGCAGTAAACAAGTAATTTAGTTTTGGTAGAATTGTCAGTTTTATTATAATACTTCAGCCTATCCATGAACAGTTGTTGTTTTCCCAGGTATTTAAATCTGATTTTATTTGTGTGAGAAGAGTTTTGTAATTGTTTTCCAAAAGTTTTTGAGTCTGCCTTGGCAGGTAGACTCTCATGTATTTTATTTTGTCTGAGGTTACTTTGAATGGATTTTCTCTTTCTAGCTCTTTCTGCTGCACCTTCCTACTCATATATAGAAATGTTGAGGATTTATGAGGGTTTATTTTATATCCTGCTACTTTGCTAAAGTTGCTACTTATTTCTAATAGTTTTTTAGATGACTTTTTTGGATTCTCTAGGTATACTATCATGCCATCTGCAAAGAGTGAGAGTTTTGTATCCTCCTTCCCTATTCTAATTCCTTCAATTTATTTTTCTTCTCTTATTGCTGAGGCTAACATTTCTAATATGATATCGAATAGTAGTGGTGGTGATAATGGGCATCCTTGTCTCACCCCTGATCTTATTGAGAATTCCTCAAGCCTATCCCCATTGCATATTATGCTTGTTGATGGTTTCAGATAGATACTGCTTATTATTCTTAGGAACAAACCATTTATTTCTACACTCTCTAGTGTTTTTATTAGGATTTGGTGCTGTATTTTGTCAAGAGATTTTTCAGCATCTATTGATATGATCACATGGTATCTCATAGGTATGTTATTGATATAATTAATTATATTAAGATTTCTGTTCTTTTATTTTGGACAAGAATTTTCTTCATTTGCCTTTTGTAACTCCTTTTCCAATTAGTCAATTCTATTTTTGAAAGTGTTTTCCATTTGACCAATTAAGGTTTTGAGAGGAATCATTTTCTTTTTGCATTTGTCTCATTATATTTTCCAAGTATTTGTTTTCTTGTTGCAAGGTGTTAATTTTCTCTCCCAAACTTTCCAATTGATTTTTATCCTCCTTCTTGATTCCTTCAAGGAAGTCTTTCTATGCTGAAGACAAGATCAGATTCTCTTCAGAGGTTCTAGATCTCTCTGAATTAGGGTCTTTTCCTCCTAGGAATTTTTCTATGGGCCCTCCTTTTCACTGGCCTTTCTACATTTTCCTAAGAACTTGTGTTGGGCAGGGGCTGATTCACAGAGGTTTGGTGTTGAGATCCCTACAGGTTTTACTCACTGTGTTTAGTAACTCCAAGTTGGGCTGGCCAATAGGCTGTGTTGGTTGCTTTCTCTGGCCTGTCTGTGACCCTAATTTGAGGCCCTCTCCCTTGGTCTGGAGGAGGTGGTTTAAGCTGCTAAATACTTTTATCTTTGAACAATGAGGGTCTTTTTCCTGTAAGGTAATTGCTCTCCTTTTCACAGCTGAGGGAACTTTGCTGCTCACACCTGAACCTGGGCAGAGGTGAGCTGTAATTGGGTTTGTTCTGGGTAGAGGCTTCAGCTGAAATGAAGGTATGGACTCTGAGTTCCTCCAGACCCGAGGATCCCAGGAATTGATGTCTGCAACTCTCTTGCACCTGAACTCACCCTCTAGCCCTGCTGGCAAGCTCCATACCATCAGTGTCACAACCAATGTCTCTGCTCCCTAGTTGGCCTATGCCCCCGTGACCAAAAAGGCCAGTTCCCGCTCTTAGGTTCTAGCCCTACAGCTGATCAGACTAGTCCCACTCTCAGGATCTCACCCTGTCCTGTGCTCCCAGCATAGTCTGCCCTCTGAACCCAGGCTCACTCACAATCCAAGAAGACAAAACTTGAGGTAGATGTTCTTCTCCTAGCTTCTCTTTCTGGGTTGTGTAGATTAGATTCCTGTAAGAGCTTTGTTTCATATTATATATGAGGGAAGATCAGGAGACTTCAACACTGTGCCTGTCTTTTCTCCACCATCTTGGTCAGAAATCTCCTACATTCACTTTTTAAAAATTTCTCTTATATATTTCTTTCCTATCTCATGGTTTTCTTTTTTCCCCTTAATCCTAATTCCTCATATCAAAAATAACTAATCTGTAAAAATGTTAAACACAAATGTGTATGTACAATATTCACCTGATTGTTCACCACTGAGAGGACAGAAGTAGGAAGGAAATGTAGAAGAAAATGATGTAGCTTAAAAATATGCATATATGTGTGTGAATGAATGTTGAAAAACTTTCATTACACATAATTGGGAAAATAAAATATAAATTAAAAAAGAAAAATTGAATTTGAGAAGTCTCAAAAGATATCTAAGACATATTGAAATAGCCAATAAGTAGTTGGACACATGCAGGCAAAATCTTTGGGGAGGAACTGGAGATTGGGATGTAGTTCCTGCAATCATCTGAATAGAAATGATCATTAAACCCATTGTAACTGATTAGATCATTAATAAAGAATGTGTAAAGAAAGTCAAGAAGGTAGACCAGAACAGATATTTGAGACATATGTATAGTAGCCTTTTCTGGATGGATCATCAAAGGAGAAGAGAAGTAATGATCAGAGAGATAGGAGACCAACATGAGTTTGAGTTCCTAAAATTCCACAGGAAAGAGATTGACTAATTGAAAAAGTTGAACAATAGTGACAAGTGAAGCAGAGAGATCTAGAAAGACACAGACTGAGAGACCATCAAACTGGCAAGTAGGAGATTGCTGAAAACTTTGTAAAGGGCAAGTTTCAGGTGAATAATTAGGCTATAATCCAGAATGCAAAATAGAATGATGAATGCAAGAGAGAAGTAGCAGAGATGAGTTTAGTTAGTTTTTTTTTTATATATTTTTTGCAAGGCAATGGGGATAAATGACTTGCCCAAGGCCACATGGCTGGGTAATTATTAAGTGTCTGAGTCTCCTGACTCCAGGAGCAGTGCTCTATCCACTGGTCCATCTAGCTGGCCCTAGTTAGTTTTTACTAGCAGTTTGACCAAGAAAGAAGGAGGAAAAAAGGTGTAGTTAAAAATATTTTAAAATCAAAGATGTCCAAATCTAGGGGAGGGATTAGTAGCTAGATAGATTAAAGGATAGAGAGGGAAATGGAATAATTCAGGAGACTATCTCCTGGAGAAGATGGGAGGAGGTAGGACAAGAATTTTTGTGGAGGGATGGAACTTTGTAAGGAGAAAGTCCAATTCACTATCAGAGATTAAAAATATAGAAATTGGTAGATGACGCCAAAGTGGATGATAAAGAAAAGGGGAGAGGAAAGAAATCACTCTCTCTCTTTTTTAAAAATATTATTGAAATATCTTTTGCTCTCTTCATTTTACTCTACATGTACCACTAAATGAAACTCATCCTGTAAATCACCTCCAATTTATAAACTACAATGAAAACTAAAATTAACACAGACTTTTTGAGTAAATAGATTCTCAGGGGTGTGATTATAAATTAATTTTTTCTATAATTGGGGTGTATGGGTCTGATAAAATAGAACAATTCACCCTTTACTGTGCACTAGCTATAAAGGCTCCTCCTTAAACTAGTTTTGTCCTTTAATATCTCTAAAAGTGAATGATATGCATTTCTTGATAGATGTGGCTAGATTTACCCTGGTATTTGTTAAGAAACTAATAAATCATGTACATGGATGACTTTTGATTGAGTAACTATAGAATGATCAGTGACTAACAGAATATAGCCAATTCAGAAAAAAAGCTTGAAATTGGATGCTATATTAAGTCCAATAAAATTTCAGTATCATGGAATTATCAGAAATATGTATTTTTATTATATGTAGGAATATATGATATATATTTTGTTTGTATGCATATATGTGTGTATATAATGTGTCTCCAAAAGACTTAGCATAGTTTTAAGTTTTAGAAAGGAGAATAAACATACAAACATTCTCTCAATATCCAGAAGCATAATACCATATACTTACAAAAACTCATACTCTGGAGTGAGAAAGGAGATAATGGTAAAAATTTAATTCAGCTACTACATAGCTCAGTTCTAATAAGTTCAAGTTCAAAGCTCCTTTTGGTCTCAAGCCTTAGCCACTCTGACTTCTCAGTCTCCTCAGTGATATGACTGGATGTATTCCTTTGTACAAGGTTGCCATGGTTTGATTCCATGTTATATGTGGATTTTCCTGCTTATACCTAAAACAGAGTAAATGAAACAATACCTCAAGGCCACTACTTAGAGTTACAGAGAAGAGAAGGGAGGGGAAGGAGGGAAAGCTCACTTTTTCCCCATCTCTGTAGCAAAAGAGAGCAAGGACAATAGAAGTCTGGCAGTTTCAAAGACCTGATCTCTTTCAGCTACATAGGCAATTGATAGTGCTTACTCCTACCCGCATGATAGGGCAATACTGAATTCTTCTTCCAAAAGCTAGTTTCTGGATTTTCCCAAAAGGGTACCTTCATGATAAATGATCTGAGTATGAGCAAAGCCTCATACATACATACCTACACATGTGAATACAGTGTTTATATACATATATGCATATATTATATATGTGTGTATACACATATATGTATATACACAGAAGTTTGCTTACTAGGGGATTTGAGAATGCACAAAATCTAGACAGAGAGATGGTTAGATAGTTACATAGACAGACAGACAGACAGACAGACAAACATAGCTCTATAAGCCATCTTCTAATGTACCATATAAGAGGCCTCTGGATAAGATATGAACTCTAAGAAAATACTATGTGACAATTAATTGGTGTTCCACTTATAAGATAATGGAATCTAGAGGTGCAAAGGACCTTAAAGATCCTCAGGTCAATTCAAACTTGACCTCAGAACCAAATGACTTATCTAAATCATTGATAGAAACTATAATTTCATAATTATAAACAATTCATAATTCCCTCTGTGAGGGAACTCTCACTGCCTATACAGTAAACACCTTCTCTGCAATTTATAATCTCAGGAAGCACTAAGAAGTTAAGTGACTTGCCTGGCTATGAATTTGTTTTCCCAACTCCAAGTTGAGGACCCTATTCATTACATCAATAGTTAGCTAAGTTAAAAAAAAACCAAATTCTTCTCTAAATCCTTTAAAATCTGCTTCTCTAAGATCTAAGGAACATGTTAAATTATTTCATACTTTTTTTCTATTTCTTTATCGTAAATTATATGATGGTATTGTCACTTCCTCCAAAGTTTCCCATTATTTCAACTTTAGCAGCACCTCATTTTGGGGAAGAATAGATCATAGTAGAGTTTGCCATGTTCATTTTACCAACTTTGAAGGATGAAATTATTATTTTGTCAAATCAAGAAATAATTAGATCATCTGCTTTAAGCAAAGTAACTTTATAAAATGCCCAAATCACTATCAGAGCAGGCCTTTGTGCCTTTTTAGGTGAGATTCAATATACTCCACCGATAATGTCACATTTGTTTCTGCCTCAGTTGATTTTCATTTGAATGTTCTCTTTTCATCTTTCTCCTTCTGTTTCCTGGATTATCCATATGAAAATATATATATATATATATATATATATATATATATATATATATATATATATTTATTTATTATTATTATCTTTTTTTCTTCCTCTCACCTTCCAAATTGTTAGACTATATTCCAGTTATAAATTTCATTCCCCCAAAATATATGATGTCTGCTGTTTTAAACTATTCAATTGTATCTGAATTTTTATGACACCATTGGGGTTTTCATGGCAAAAATACTGAAGAGGTTTGTCATTTCCTTCTCCAAGTCATTTTACTAATCAGGCAGAATTAAGTGACTTGCCCAAGAAAATAGTGTCTAAAGTTGGGTTTCAATTCAGGTCTTGTCAATTCTAGAAGCTCTATTCATTATGTTACGATATCTGTGAGGTTTAATTTGCTCCTTTATATGAAGATATAAAGTTCATCTTACTCATTAGCTATATTTAGTACAATTTTATATAGTCATGTGAGGCCATGACTTGAATTACTTCTTTATTTTCTCATCTTTTCAAATTGTAGCTATGCCTTCTGATAAATAGCTGAATGAATATATATATATATATATATATAATATATGTGCACACATGTGCAAAAGCCCACGAAACATACATACATATGCAACATGTTTTTCTTTTTCTTTCTTTTCACTTTGAAACCCTTTTGATTAGATATATAAGACTCTAGGCAAATACATCCTGGTAGAACCTTATTAAATATACTCTTTCCATGACCAAAGACAATAATTATTATATTTTAAAATATGGTTTAGCAATCTAAATTCTATTCTCCTATGTCATCAATTTAACCAGATTTTCTTGTTCCAAGTATTTCTTTGCCTTATTAATCCTTTGCCTTTAATGGAAATCAAGGGAAAAAATAAGCATATCTGCTTCAAAGATCTTCCATTTCTTGGGTAAGACTTTGTAAACTTTGACAATTTATTCTGAATTTTTTCTGTGATATAATTTCTGTCCATGTAAATCATTACAAATCAGTGATAGTTATTTAGTATGATTAATTTTAGAGGAATCCCTGTCATGTTTTACTTGAATACATGCCCTAAAAAACAATCAGTCCTCTGTATTTTTAAATTCTGGTTAACATACATCCACCTTAGCACTCCTCAAGAGGAAGACACAAATTCCTCAAGGGGAAGACCCACTACATGACTTTTCACTTGTTGGTTCCACTGAATCTTTCTTTTTTTTTTTTTAGCTTTTGCAAAGCAATGGGGTTAAGTGGCTTTCCCAAGGCCACACAGCTAGGTAATTATTATGTGTCTGAGGCCGAATTTGAACTCAGATACTCCTGACTCCAGGGCCAGTGCTCTATCCACTGTGCCAGCTAGCTGCTGCTACAGCATCTTTCTTTATAATACCAGAAGTTGTTTTTTCCTCTTTAGAGGAAAATAAATCCACTTTTCTGATTATTTAAATACAATATTGCTGTCTGCTCTAATTTGGGTCATACAACAATAGTTCCCTTAATCAATCCTTTTTTCAGCAGAATTTTTAGCTGTCTCACAATCCTTGTCATCTTCCTCTAGATGCAATAGAGCTTTTCCACTTTCTTTCTGAAATGGAATAGCTAGAACAGAATACATTGCTTTGACTATGGGCTGAAAAAGGCAAAATATAATAAAAAAGTCATCTTACTTGTTTGGGATATTGTGTTTCTGTGAATGTCTCCTAAGATCATGCTAATATTATTAACTTTTGATCACAATGATAAAATTCACTGGAGAAACAATTATCTAATTGTTAAACTCATGTCTTGAAAAGAAAGCATGCAACTCACAAAGGGTCCAATTCATCATATAAAAATGTAGCTTCCTCTTCCAACATGGCATTAAACATAAAATGATAGACCTGAGAGGTGACCAAGTCCAACTTACTCATTTTATTAATTAGTAAATTATTGATCTGTTCAAAGTCACATATCTTATGGCAGGATAAGGGACTAAGGACCCAGGGATGTTGACTGCCATTTCTCATCTCTTTTCACTTTCCTAAGAATCACTGAGACCTCAATATGAATTAATTTATCAGATTACTTTCCCACTTTAAAAATAGCTTTGATCTTTTTGACTTTTTCTTGCTATTATGTTCACATTTCAACTGCTCTCAATCATAAATCTCAGGGTCTATTTGGTCCTTATTGCTTACTATCTAGGTCTACCTCCATACACAGACACATTTTCTTCCCCCAAATGCAAGCACTCCCAACAAATTGTTTTGGAAAATATTATGAATTAGAGTTCCTACAACCCAGTCAAATGAATGATCATCCTCATTATAGATTAAATTGATTAAAAAACTGGGAAATGTGTAGTCATATCAAACAGTTTGGGGTAACTTATTTTTCCAGAGTGCAACAGTGGGAAGAAAGGGGATTTCTTTCTTCTCTAACTCTACCATCAGAAAAGGCATCTTTTCTTAGAAAAACTTGTCTATCAGCAAGACCATACTCAATAAAGAGCTGATCAAGATAGTCTATAAATGGAGAAGTATAAGCTGCAACAAAGTAGCAGGCATAAAAATACTTTCATTTCTGCCAGAAAGGAGTTGCATTTCTTTGACTTAACCTAAGGGTCACTCACAGACAGTATCATTCCTCTTCTTTTCTCTTCTTTTCTCTGGGTACTGTACCCAGACGGTGAAGAGAAGACAGGCATTGTGCTAAGGTCTCCTGGTTCCCCCTCAAAAAAAACATGAAGGAAACCTCTTAATATAAATTTGATCAACAAAACCCAGAAAGAGAAGGTAGGAGAAGAACACCTACCAAAAGGTCTGTCTTGTGGGACCGTGGGTGGAATGGGAGTGAAGACCAGAGAGCTAGCACAGGAGCAGTGGTGGTATGAAACAAGAGGATTGGTCTTAGTCGTGGAGGCTTTTGCGAGTGGCAAGTCTGAAGGCCAACTTTAGCTACAGAATCTTTGGGGAAGCAAACGTCTGGTGGGTCCAGTTTGGCTGAAGGGAGAATTCCAGCACAGAGAGTTGCAGAGTTCAGTGGTACATCAGCCCAGGGCTCAGGGGCCCTGAGCTCCATAATTGTGGCAGAGCCCTGTTCCTAGAATAAACAGTAACCACCCCTCCACCCTCTCTGGCTCAGGTGGGGGCAGCAGAGCTCCCTCAGCTGAAAGGGAGGTTAACTGACTCCCTCAGGGCCCAGGCAACATTCATCAAGGGAAATACAGGCCCTGCTGCTGCCCCTCATGCTCTCCAGGCATAGGGAAAAGACCTCAAACATTCCAGAGAAAGCAACCAGTACCCTACTACTGGCTGGCCCACTTGGGGTTACTAAGCCAAGTGAACAAAGCCTCTAGGGATCTCAACACCAAACTTCTGAGAGCCAACCTCTTCCTCCAACACAAGATCCAAGGCAAATGAGGAAAGGCCAGGAAAAGGGGGGCTGATTGAGAATTAATTTGAAAGCGCAGATGCTAACACAGAGAGATCTAGAACTTCTGAGAAGAATATGAATTTTTCTCCAGTCCAGAAATACTTCATTGAAGAAATAAGGAAGTAGTTCAAAAATCAATTGGAAAAAATGGGGAAAGAAACTCAAGAGAAAATTGACAACTTGAAAGAGGAAAATTAACATCTCACAACATTGGAAAATACAATTGGACAAATGAAAAAATAGAATAATTCTCTCAGATCCTCAACTGGGCAAATGAAAAAAAAAATAATTCTGTCAAAACTACACTTGGGTAAATAGAAAACTCCTTCAAAAATAGAATTGACCAATTGGAAAACAAGTCGCAAAAGTTAAATGAAGAAAAGTCTTCTTTAAAAAAAAATGAAATCTGTGGAAACTAATGACTTCATGAGACAACAATATTCTCTTAAACTAAACCAAAAATTCCATAAAAGAGAAGAAAATATGAAATACCTCATCAGCAAAACCACTGACCTAGAGAACAGATCAAGGAGAGACAACCTGAGAATTATTGGTCTTCCAGAAAATATTGAAGAGGAAAAAACTATTATAGGATTTTGTGATGGAAATCAACCATGATATAATGGAACCAAAGGGGAAAATAGTTATTGCAAGAGTACATCGATCCCCTCCAGAAATGTATCCTAAAATGGAAACACCAAGGAATATTGTGTGGGAAATGCCACAACTATCAGATAAAAGAAAAAATCCTGCAAGCAGTCAGAAAAAAAAATTATATACCAAGGAGCAACAGCAAGGATTACAAAGGACCTATCCAAGGGGCAGCTAGGTGGCATAGTGGATAAAGCACCGGCCCTGGAGTCAGGAGTACCTGGGTTTAAATCCAGTCTCAGACACTTAATAATTACCTCACTGTGTGGCCTTGGGCAAGCCACTTAACCACATTGCCTTGCAAAAAAAAAAAAAAGAATCCCCTATCCAGCAAAGCTGAACCTTCACTTCCAAGGGAAAAGATGGACTTTAAAAGAAATGGCAGACTTCCAGCACTTCCAGATGAAAAGGACAGAGATAAATAGAAAATTTGAATTTGAAACAGGAGATTCAAAAGACATATGAAAAGGTTTAAAAAAAGGATAAAGAAAAAAACTGCTATCCAATAAGGTGAAACTGGCTATATGCCCACCTAGGAAAAAGATTCTCTTAACTTGAGAATTGTAACTCTATTAGAGAGAATATACTTAACAAGAAGTGATGGACACTCATGACTTTTCTGTGACTCAGATAGAAAAAACAATATCTCCTTAAAAAGGGGAACAGTAAGTAGATGGGATGCTGGAGCACAGTGAATGGTTTAAATCTCATTACATGAAGAGATACAAAGGATCTATTGCAATAGAGGGAATAAGGGATGAGGTGAGAACCACCAGAATCTTACTCTCATAATATTTGGATTAAAGTTAACATAGATAGATGGATAGATAGATAGATAGATAGATAGATAGATAGATAGATAGAAAAAAGAAAGAAAGAAAGAAATAAAGAAAGAGAAAGAAAGAAAGATAGATAGATATAAACAGTTAATGAAGACATTTTTCTTACCTTTCAAGAATTAAAAGGGGGAAAGGGGAGTGGAGAGGAAAAGGGGAACTAACAGAAGAAAGGGAAGAAAGAAGGAGCAAAGGAAAAGGGGAAAGAAAGGGAGGGTGTTGGATATAGGAGGCCAAACAAACTGAAGGTGGTGGTATTCAGAAACAAAATACTGGAGAATATGGATGAAATGAAAAAAGTGAAAAAATACAAACAGAGGAAAGATATCATGGAAGGAAATAAAGAAAGGTAATTATAAATTTGAATGCGAATGGGATGAACTCTACTGTAAAATGTAAGTGAATAGTAGAGTAGATTAAAAAGTAGAATCCTACAACATGCTGCTTGCAAGAAACTCATTTGAAGCAGAGAGATACATATAAAGTAAAGGTTAAAGGTTGGAGCAAAATATATTTTGGTTCAGCTGAAGTGAAAAAAACAGGGAGAGCAATCCTTATCTCAGACAAAGCAGCTGCAAAAATAGATCTCATTAAAAGAGATAAGGAAGGGCTGCTAGGTGGCATAGTGGATAAAGCACCGGCCTTGGAGTCAGAAGTACCTGGGTTCAAATCCAGTCTCAGATACTTAATAATTACCTAGCTGTGTGGCCTTGGGCAAGTCACTTAACCCCACTTGCCTTGCAAAAACCTAAAAAAAAAGAGAGAGAGAGATAAGGAAGGAGACTATATCCTCCTAAAAGGCACCATAGACAATTAAGTAATTTAAATACTAAATATGTATAAACCAATGGTATAGCATCCAAATTCTTAGAGGAGAAGTTGAAGGAGTTACAGGAAGAAATAGACATAAAAACACTACTGGTGTGAGACTTCAACTTCCTGCTCCTAGATTTAGATAAATCTAATCATGAAATAAGCAAGAAGGAAAATAAGGAGGCAAATAGATTTTTAGAAAACCTAGACATTATAGATTTATGGAAGATATTGAATGGGGATAGAAAGGAATATATACTTTTTTCCTGTAGTTTACTTACACAAAAATTGACCATGTGCAAGGGCATAAAAAACTAATTGTGGAAAGGCAGAAAGAGTGAATAAATCTTTCTAAGATCATAATACAACAAAAATCACATGCAATAGGGAGATATAGACCCAAAACTAATTGAAAACTTAAATAACCTCATTTTAAAGAATGAGTGGATCAAACATCAAATTATAGAAAGAATTAATGATTTCAACCTAGATAATGACAATAATGAAACAGCATACCAAAACTTATGGGATACACTCAAGATGGCTGTCAAGGGATATATTATATCTTTAAATGCTTACATGAATAAATTGGAGAAAGAAGAAATCAATGAACTAAATATAGAACTAAAAAATAGAGAAAAGCAAGTCAAAGCCCCCCAACTAAATACAAAATTAGAAATTCTAAAAATTAAAGGAAAATTAATAAAATTGAAAGCAAGAAAACTATTGAACTAATAAATAAAACCAATGTAGGTTTTGTGAAAAAACAATAAAAATGATAAGTCTCTGGGCAGTTTGATTTAAAAAAAAAGAAGAAAATATAATTGCTAGTATCATAAATAAAAAGGTGACCTCACCACCAATGAGGAGGAAAATAAATCAATAATTCAGAGTTATTTTGCCCAACTCTATACCAATAAATGTGATAATCTAAATGAAATGGACGAATATTTACAAAAATGTAAGTTGCCCAGATTAAACGAAGAGGAAATTAAATACCTAAACAACACTCTGAGAAAAAGAAATTCAACAAGTCATTATTGAACTCCCTAAGAAAAAATCTCCAGGGCAAGATGGATTCCCAAGTGAATTCTATCAAACATTTAAGGAACAATTGTTTCCAATTCTATATAAACTCTGTGGAAAAACAGGTGAAGTTAGAACTCTGCCTAACTCTTTCTATAACAAAAATATGGTGCTGATACCTAAATCCATAAGAGTTAGAACAGAGAAAGAAAATTAGAGACCTATCTACCTGATATTCGAATACAGATACAAAAATCTTAAATAAAATCTTATCAAAACAATTACAAGTTATCACTAGGATAAGTAACCAAGTATGATTTGTCCCAGGAATGCAGGGTTGGTTCAATATTAGAAGAACTGTTAGTGTATTTAATTATATCAATAACAAATCTATCAAAAAACATATGATCAAATCAATAGATGCTGAAAAAACTTTTGAGAAAATACAACACACCTATTCCTACTAAAAACACTAGAGAATTCCAGAATAAATGGATTGTTCCTTAGAATAATAACCAGAATCTATCTAAAACCATCAACAGGCATTATATGCAACAGGGATAGGCTTGAGGCATTCCCAATAAGATCGGGGGTGAAACAAGGATGCCCATTATCACCACTACTATTCAATATTGTATTGGAAATGTTAGCTTCAGCATTAAGAGAAGAAAATGAAATTGAAGGAATTAGAATTGGGAAGAGACAAAACTCTCACTTTTCCCAGATGACAGGATGGTATACCTAGAGAATCCCAAAAAGTCATTTAAAATGACTAGAAATAATTAGTAACTTTAGTAAAGTAGCAGGATATAAAATAAACCCTCATAAAGGCTCAAAATTTCTATATATGACTAGTAAGATGCAGCAGAAAGAGCTAGAAGGAGAAATCCCATTCAAAGTAACTTTAGACAACATAAAATACCTGGGAGTCTCTCTTCCAAGGGAGACTCAGAAAATTTTTGAAAACAATTCCAAAACACTTCTCACACAAATAAAACTAGATTTAAATACCTGGGTAAACATCAACTGCTCATGAATAGGTTGTGCTAATATAATAAAAACAATAATTCTATGAAAACTGAACTACCTGTTTAGTGCCCTACCAATCAAAATTCCAAAAAATTATTTAAGGAGTTAGAAAAAATTGCAAGTAAATTCAGAGGGAGAAATAAAAAGTCTGGAATTTTCAGGGATTTAATGAAAAAAGTATAAAAGAAGGTTGCTTAGGCCTCCCAGATCTAAAATTATATTATAATGCATCAGTCAACAAAGCTGTCTCATATTGGCTAAGAAATATAGTGGTGGATCAGTGGAATAGACTAGGTGCAATAGCAGGAAATGATTATAATAATCTGCTATTTGATAAACCCAAAGAGTCCAGCTATTGGGACAAAAACTCTCTCTCTCAATAAAGACTGTTGGGAAAATTGGAAGTTAGTGTGGCAGAAAATTTAATTAGACCTATACCTCATACCCTATACCAAGATAAAGACAAAATGGATACAGGAATTAGACATAAAAAGCAATATTACAAGCAAATTAGGTGATCAAGAAATAGTTTACCTGTCAGATATATAGAAAGTGAAGCAATTTAAATATCAAGGAGTCACAGTAAGGATCACACAGGACCTGGCTACATCAACATTAAGGGATCAAAGGGCCTGGAATGAGATATTTTGAAGAGCAAGGGAGTTTGGAATGCAGCCAAGAATCCACTATCCTACAAAGCTGAGCCTTCACTTCAGGAAAAAAGATGGACATTTAACAAAATGGAAGAATTCCTAAAATTCCTGATGAAAAGACGAGAGTTAATAGAAAATTTGGACTTCAAACAGGAGGTTCAAGAGACACATGAAAAGGTAAAAAAAAAAAAAACCTGCTATCCAATGAGTTGAAACTGGTCATATCCCAGCATGGGGGAAAAGATTCTCATAAATTTTGAGAATTGTAACTTTAACAGAGAGAATATACCTAGTCATAAATGATGGATATTCATGATCTATCCATGAGACTGCTATCTAACAGGATGTAACTGGGTTTAACCCCACTAGGGAGAAAGACTCTAATAACTAAAGAATTTTAACTCTATTAGATAGAATGTACTTAGCTAGAGGTGACAGATACTCAGAACTTTCTACGAAACAGATACAATGATCTAAAAAACACTACCTCCTTTAAAAAGGGGACAGGAAAGAGACTGGCGGATGAGGGAGATTGAATGGGGTAAATCTCATTACACTAAGAGGTACAAAATACCTAGCGTAATAGAGGGGAACAAGGGAGGAGATGAGAAACACCTGAATCTTCTTCTCATCACACTTGGCTTAAAGTCAACCTACACATATTGAATTAACTTATAAAACATTTAACCTTTAAAGTATTGAAAGGGGAAAAGGGGAGGGGGAACAGAGAAAGGGAAGGGGAGTGGAGGAAAAAAAGGGGGAACTAACAAAAGGAAGAGAAGGGAAAAGGGAAAAAGGGAAAGGGGAAAGAAAGGGGAGGTGTGATACAGGAGGGAAAAAATACTGAAGGGCATGGTATTCAGAAACAAAATACTGGGGAATATGGATAAAGGGGGGGGGACTGGCAAAATACAAACAGAGGGACGATAGCATAGAGGGCAATAAGGAGTTAGTAATCATAACTTTGAATGTGATGGGATGAACTTTCCCTTAAAACATAAGTGAATAGCAGAGTGGATTAAAAACCACAATCCTACAATATGCTGCTTACAAGAAATTCATTTTAAGCAGAGAGATACATATAGAGTAAAGGTAAAAGGTTGGAGCAAAATATATTTTGCTTCAACTGAACTAAAAAAAAAAGCAGGGGTAGCAATCCTTATCTCAAACAAAACAGCACCAAAAATAGATAGCTTTAAAAGTGATAAGGAAGGAAGGAAGGAAACTTTATCATCCTAAAAGGTACCATAGACAATAAAGTTATTTCAGTACTGAATATATATGCACCCAGTTGGATAGCATAAAAATTCTTACAGGAGAAGGTGAAAGAATGACAGGAAGACATAGACAGCAAAACTCTACTAGTGGGAGACCTCAACCTCCTGCTCTCAAATCTAGATAAATCAAATCATAAAACAAACAAGAAAGAAGTTAAGGAGGTAAATAGATTATTAGAAAAAATAGATATGGTAGACTTAGGGAGGAAACAGAATGGGGATTGAAAGGAATATACTTTTTTCTGCAGTACATGGAACTTATACAAAAATTGGCCATGTACTAGGACATAAAATCCTAATAATCAACTGCAGAAAAGCAGAAATAGTGAATATATATTTTTCTGATCACAATTCAATAAAAGTCATATGCAATATTGGGCCAAGGAGAAATAGACCCAGAACAAATTGGAAACAGAATAACCCCATTTTAAAAACAAATTATAGAAAGAATTAACCATTTTATCCTAGATAAAGATAATAATGAAACAACATACCAAAACCTATGGGATTCATTCAAAGCAACTCTCAGGGCATATATTATAGCTCTAGATGCTTACATGAATAAATTGGAGAAAGAGGAAATCAGTGAACTAAATATGCAACTAAAAAAATTAGAGAAAGAACAAATCAAAAATCCACAATTAAATGCCAAATTAGAAATTCTACAAATTAAAGGAGAAATTAATAAAATTGAAAGCAAAATAACTTGAATTAATAAATAAAACCAAAAGTTGGTATCATGAAAAAAACAATAAAATTGATAAACCTCTGGTCGGTTTTGTTAAGAAAAAAGAAAACCAAATTGATACTATCATAAATGAAAAAGGTGAACTCATCACTAATGAAGAAGAAATTAAAGTAATATTTTGAAATTGTTTTGCTCAACTCTATGTCAATAAATTTGATAATATATATGAAATGGATGAGTATTTGCAAAAATATGTTGCCCAGGTTAAATGAAGAAGAGATTAAATACCTAAACAATCCTGTTTCAGAAAAAGAAATTCAACAAGCCATCATTGAACTCCTTAAGAAAAAATCTCCAGGGCCAGATGGATTCACAAGCAAATTCTACCAAACATTTAAGGAACAATTGGTTCCAATTCTTTATAAATTCTTTGGAAAAATAGGGAAAGGTGGAACTCTGCCTAACTCTTCCTATGAAACCAATGTGGTGCTGTTACCTAAACCAGGAAGAGTTAAAAACAGAGAAAGAAAATTATAGACCTGTCTCCCTGATGAATCTAGATGCAAAAATCTTAAATAAAATCTTAGCAAAATGATTATAAGAAGTTATCACTAGGATAATACATTATGATCAAGTAGGATTTATCCCAAGAATGCAGGGTTGGTTCAATATTAGGAAAACTGTTAGTATACTCAATAATATCAACAGCAAACCTATCAGAAATTATACGATCATATCAATAGATGCTGAAAAAGTTTTTGACAAAATACAGCATCCATTCCTACTAAAAACACTAGAGAGTGTAGGAATAAATGGACTGTTCCTTATAATAATTAACAGTATCTATCTGAAACCATCAACAAGCATTTTATTCAATTGGGAGATGCTAGAGGCATTCCCAATAAGATCAGGAGTGAAACAAGGGTGCCCATTATCACCACCACTGCTATTCAATATTGTATTAGAAATGTTAGTTTCAGCAATTAGAGAAGAAAAAGAAATGGAAGTAATTAGAATTGGGAAAGAAGAAACAAAACTCTCCCTCTTTGCAGATGACATGATGATCTACCTAGAGAATCCCCAAAAAGTCATCCAAAAAACTACTGGAAACAATTAGCAATCTTAGCAAAGTTGCAGGTTATAAAATAAACCCTCATAAATCCTCAACTTTTCTATATATGTCTAGCAAGATACAGCAGGAAGAGCTAGAAAGAGAAATCCCATTCAAAGTAACCTCAGACAGTATAAAATACTTGGGAGTCTATTTGCCAAGACAGATTCAGAAACTTTTTGAAAGCAATTATAAAACATTTCTCACAAATATTAAATCAGATTTAAATAACTGGGAAAATATAAACTGCTCAGGGTATGGTAGACCTAGTATTATAAAAATGACAATTGTATCAAAACTAAACTACCTGTTTAGAGCCGTACCAATCTAAATTCCAAAAACTTACTTTGAGTTAGAAAAAAATGTAAGTAAATTCATATGGAGAAATTAAAAAGTCAAGAATTTCCAGGAGTTTAATGAAGAAAAGTGCAAAAGAAGGTGGCTTAGCACTACCAGATCTAAAATTATATTATAAAGCATCAGTCATCAAAACTGTTTGGTATTGGCTAAGAAATAGAGTGGTGGACCAGTGGAATAGACTAGGTGTAAAAGCAGGAGAGGATTATAGTAATCTGCTGTTTGATAAACCCAAAGAGTCAGGCCACAGGGATAAAAACTCCCTCTTTGATAAAAACTGCTGGGATAATTGGAAGTTAGTATGGAAGAAACTTAGAACAGACCAATACCTAACACCCTTTCCCAAGATGAGATCCAAATGGTTACAGGACTTAGACATAAAAAACAATGCTATAAGCAAATTAGAAGATCAAGTACTAGTTTACCTGTCAGATCTATGGAAAGGGGAGCAGTTTATGACTAAAGAGGAGTTGGAGAACATCACCAAAAACCAATCAGATGATTTCGATTACATTAAATTAAAAAGCTTTTGGGGTGGCTAGGTGGTGCAGTGGATAAAGCACTGGCCTTGGAGTCAGGAGTACCTGGGTTCAAATCCGGTCTTAGACAATAATTACCTAGCCTTGTGGCCTTGAGCAAGCCACTTAATCTCATTTGCCTTGCAAAAAAAACCCCTAAAAAACCCTAAATTAAAAAGCTTTTGGACAGATAAAACCACTGTAAGCAAGATCAAAAGAAATGTAATAAACTGGGAAAAATCTTTACAACTCCTGATTCTGACAGAGGACTCATTTCTAAAATATACAGAGAACTGAGTCATATTTTTGAAACAAAAAGCCATTCCCCAATTGACAAATGGTCAAAGGATATGCAAAGGCAATTTACAGATGAGATCAAAGCAATCCATAGTCATATGAAAAATTGCTCTAAATCATTAATTATTAGAGAAATATGAATTAAAGCTTCTCTGAGGTACCACCTCACACCTCTCAGATTGGCCAATATGACCAGAAAAGTATAATGACCATTGTTGGAAGGGTTGTGGGAAATCTCGGACACTATTATAATGTTGGTGGAGCTGTGAACTCATCCAACTTTTCTGGAGAGCTATTTGGAACTATGCCCAAAGGGCAACAAAAATGTGCATACCCTTTGACCCAGCAATACCACTACTGGGTCTATACCCTGAAATGATTATGAAAAAAGGGTAAAAATGTCACTTGTACAAAAATATTTATAGCAGCCCTGTTTGTGTTGGCAAAGAATTGGAAATCAAGTAAATGTCCTTCAGTTGGGGAATGGCTTAGCAAACTGTGGTCATGGAACACTATTGTTCTATTAGAAACCAGGAGGGATGGGATTTCAGGGAAACCTGGAGGGATTTGCATGAACTGATGCTGAGTGAGATGAGCAGAACCAGAACAACACTGCATATCCTAACAGCAACATGGGTGTGATGTTCGACTGTGAAGAACTTGCTCATTCCATCAGTGCAACAATCAGAAACAATTTTGGGCTGTCTGCAAAGGAGAGTGCCATCTGTATCCAGATAAAGAGCCGTGGAGTTTGAACAAAGTTCAAGGACTATTCCCTTTAATTCATAAAAAAAACCAGATACCTTATTGTCTGATCTTGTTACCTCTTAGACTTCTTGTCTCTTCCTTAAGGACATTATTTCTCTCTCACCACACTCAATTTGGATCAGTGTACAACATGGAAACAAAGTAAAGACTGACAGATTGCTTTCCCCAGGGGGGTGGGGGAAGTAAGATGGGGGGGTTGTAAAACTCAAATAATATCTTTAATAAAAATAAATTTAAAAAAGAATAAGAAATCTAATTTTTCCATAGTCATAAAGCATATTACTCTAAATCACTAGTAGAGAAATGCAAATTAAAGCAGCTCTGAGTTACCACTTCATACCTCTCAGACTGACCTATATGACCAGAAAGAACAATGATCATTGTTGGAAGGGATATAGGTAATCTGGGACACTAATCCATTGTTGGTGGAACTGTGAATTCATCCAACCTTTCTAGAGAACAATTTGGAATTATGCCCATAGAGCAATAAAAATGTGAATACCCTTTTGATCCAGCAATACCGCTACTGGGTCTATGCTCTGAAGAGAGTATGAAAAAGGGTAATAACATCACTTGTACAAAAATATTTATAGCAACCCTGTTTGTGGTGCCAAGAGATTGGAAATTAAGTGAATGTCCTTCAATTGGGGAATAGCTGAACAAGCTGGCATATGTATGTCATGGAACACTATTGTTCTATTAGAAACTAGGAGGGATGGGAATTCAGGGAAGCCTGGAGGGATTTGCATGAACTGATGCCGAACGAGATGAGCAGAACCAGAAGAACACTGTACACCCTAACAACAGCATGGGGGTGATAATCAACCTTAATGAACTTGCTTATTCCATCAGTGCAACAAATAGGCAAAATTTGGGGTTATCTGCAATGGAGAATACTATCAGTATCTGGAGAAAGAATTGTGGAGTTTGAATAGTCTAAAGACTATTACTTTTAATTAAGAAAAAAATTATCTTATTATGTCATTTTGCTACCTCTTATATTTTATTTCTCTTCCTTAAGGATATGATTTCTCTCTCATCGCATTCAACTGAAATCCATGTATACTATGGAAACAATGTAAAGACTAACAGACTGCCTTCTGTAGGGGATGGTGGAGGGAAGCAAGATTGGGGAAAATTTGTAAAATTCAAAATAATTCAAACCTTTCTTTTATTAAAAATTAAAGAGAGAAAGATCTGTGACAGTTGAGTGGAAGTTGACCTGAAATCCATGTGGATGGAATACTGATGTTAGAAGTGATGGTTACAGAAACAGCAACAGCAGTATGTGAGAGATGGTAAGGGAATTTAGCAACAGGTCAGAAAGAGATTACATGGGACCCCAGGTAGCGCATGGGACTTCCTATCACAAGATCAGTTGCTGTTCAACAGTTCTGTGGTCCATACCTATTTCTGATTTATAGTTCAAGAGGAATGAGGATCACAAAATAAACAGTGAACATATCTCTCATCAGATTATATAGCCTCATAATCACCAAAAGATTTCAAACTCCTAGAACTACCTCTGAAAACAGCAGTGTGAAAAAAAACTAAAACTTGAGACAGTGCCTCTCCCCCGACCATGTTAGAACAGAGTCTAATATCAAAATAAAATTCAGAACCAAAAATAGGATTGGAAAACTGAGTATATAACAAGAAAATGAACTTGACTATTAAAAGCAAAAGCATCAGTTGGGTTAGGGAAGATTAAGACACAAACTCAGAGGAAGACAATGTAGGTTCAAAAAAGGGGAACTGAACACAAGCCCAATAAAAATTCCTAGAAGAGCTAAAATGATTTTCAAACTTAAATAAGAGTTGTGGGGAAAATCAGGTAAAGAACTAAAAGCAAAGGAAGAAAAGTATGAAAAAATTACTAGTTTGGTAAAAGGCATATAAAATACTGAAGAAAATATGATCTTTTAAAAAAAACCAAATTGACCAACTTGAAAAAAGGGCAATTCCCAACTTTCATTGGGTAACATTTCCAGTGAATGACACAAAAGTAAAAATTGTGAATCTTGATACATTGAACCTAGGAGAAATAGAGGGTTAAATTCCTGTGACCACCAAAGGTATAATTTTTCACTAAAAATGATTGAAAAGATACTTTTATGCATATAATTCTTTATCACAAATAATTAATTCTGATACTATGAACTTTCCCTAACAAGCAACTTTAAAATCACCAATAAAATGCAGGGGAAGGGGCACTAGATGGCACAATGGATATAGCACTGACCATGGAGTCAGGAGGACCTGAGTTCAAATCCATCCTCAGACACTTAATAATTCCCTAGCTGTGTGACTTTAGGCAAGTCATTTAATCCCATTGCCTTGCCCCCCCCCCAAAAAAAAATAAACAAACAAAATGCAGGGGAGAGAAAGGGATAGAGAAAGGGAGGCAATGACACAAGAATCCAGTTTATCTGTTCTCCAATGAAAAGGACATTCCTCAGAGCAAGTCCTTAGTCTCTGGACTAGCAAGATTCAACTCTCCAAGGTAGTGGTAGTTGTGGGGTCATCGCACGCCACCACCAAGCCATGCTAGCAAAGAATCTGAAGAGCCAGACAGAGTGGACAGTGGGAGAGGTGGGATGTTCACTCAGCTACATGAACTCAAGCCAGAGGGTAGATGTTGGCCATCATGTCATGTACCCACAAACTTAACCAGTTTTTTCTCAATTCTTTAATCCTGCACTTGGAAGATTACTTCAGCAGTTTCACAAGTGAATTCATAAACACATTTACAAATACTTTCCTCCATTTTATGAATATAAACTTACTATTTGCTTATAACCTGAACATGCATGGTTGCCAACATGAATGTGAAAATAAGGTTACTAATAAAATGAAATGAATGCTTAAAAAATCATATTGATGATTGTTTGAACAGAAATTCAATAATTAAAATAATTCCAAAAAGTTTGAAATTATGCAAATGGAAGCTAAAGACTCCATGAGATAACAAAAAAACAATAAAAGAAAGTCAAAAACATAGAAAATATTGAAGAAAATATGAAATATCTCATCAGAAAACTAATTGGCATAGAAAAAATATCAAGAATAGATAATGTAAGAATTTGTTGAACTTCTTGAAAGTCAGCATCAAAGAAAGAATTTTGACATCATATTTCAGAAAATACCAAGGAAAATTGTCACAATGTCCTATAACCAGTTGGTAGAAAAGCAATTAAAAGAATCTACCAATAACCACCTGAGATTCCAAAATGAAAGCTACTAAAATGATTATATTCAAATTCCAGAACTCCCAGATCAAAGAGAAAACACATAAAGGGGGTAGAAAACAACAACACAATTCAAATACTGTGAAGTCACAGTCAGTATCACACAAGATTTAGCAGTTACCAATTTAAAAGTGCAAAGAATTTGGAATGTGATAATATGAAAGGCAAAAAAAAAACTGGAATTACAACCAAGAATAACTTACCCAGGAAAACTGAGTACAATCTTACAAAGGAAATTATTAAACATTTAATGAAATAGAGGACATTCAAGCATTCCTATTTAAAAGACTAGAACTGAATAGGGAAATCTGATTTTCTAATACAAGACTCAAGAAAAGCATGAAAAGGTAAATATGAAAGAAAAATCATAAGGTTAAACTGATTTCCTTTCCATATAGAAAGATGACACATGTACCTTTTTTCATTATTAGGGCAGTTAGAAATATTCTACATAGAAAGAAAATTTGGAAATGAGTCATTTCTGTGAGATAATATAAAAAAATGGATAAGCAAGAAAGAGAGATGACCTGAGAGAAGGGGGAAAGGGAAAAGAATGAGGACAATTTTCTTAAATAAATGAAACACAAAGAAAAAAGTTTTTGTGGTGGAGAGGGGAGTGATAGGAGTATTGCCAATTCTGGAATCTCACTCATTTAAAGTCTTTTAAAATGAGGAAATATATATATATATATATATATATATATATATATATATATATATATATAAAACATAAAATGAGTATATGTATATAGACATATGTGTATTTGTGAATGTACATCTATGCATATATTCATATATGTATGTATATATACACATATACTCAACTGGCAATATCAATTTTTGTTACTCAACCAGGAAGTAAGAGGGGGAAGAAGACTGAAGTAAAGAGAGAAGAAAATAGGGCATATAAAAGAAGACAGTAGTCAAAATAAAACAGACTTTAGAGGAAGAACAAAATTTAAAGGGAGAGAGAGAGACAGAGAGAGAGAGAGAGAGAGAGAGAGAGAGAGAGAGAGAGAGAGAGAAATAGAAGTGGGGGCAGAGCTGGGTGGTACAGTGGATAGAGCACTGGCCCTGAAGTCAGGAGGATTTGAGTTCAAATCCAATCTCAGACCCTTAATAATTCCCTAGCTGTGTGACCTTAGGCAAGTAACTTAACCCCATTGCCTTGCAAAAAAAAAACAAAACAAAAGAAGAAGAAAAAGAAAAAAATAGAATGAAGACAAATGCAGTTAGTAATAATAACAAAATGTGAATGGAATGCAAATTGAAACCAATAGGAAAACAGATTAGAAATCAACTGGAGGGGGTGGCTAGGTGGTTTGGGGGCGGCTAGGTGGTGCAGTGGATAGAGCACTGGCCTTGGAGTCAGGAGTACCTGAGTTCAAATCTGACCTCAGACACTTAATAATTGCCTAGCTGTGTGGCCTTGGGCAAGCCACTTAACCCCATTGCCTTGCAAAAACTAAAAAAAAAAAAAAATCAACTGGAAGTGGTAAATGGTGGTAAATAACTTCAGTAACTTTGCCAAGTAAATCCTAAATGAGATCACAAAGGTTTGAAGACAATTGAAAAAATAATAACAAAAATCCAAATAAGATGTTCTTTACAAAGATCACACTTAAAACAGAGGGACACATAACTTAAAGGCTGGTACAGAATCTATAAGTAAAAAAAAAAAAAAAGATTTTTCAAGGCTAATTTATGGAAGGAGTTTGCTAGAATTGCTCTCATAAAAATCTACCTTTTGGGGGTAGGGGGTGGAAATATATATTTCAATCCTCAAAGTTTTGTTTTCTGGATTCTCCAGTGATTCAAATGAGAAGTACATCTACATGAAGGATTTAATAAGAATAAAATTCATATGAAGCACTGTTCTATTCAGTTCTACTCAAAAGAAAAAAGTTTCAGTCCATTTCTATTTTTTTTTTAATTTCTGATATTACTGGACAAAATTAAATGCATTAATATTTTCTCACATTTCAATGACAAAAATAGACAAAAAATTCATGAACCTCACTCCAACCCAAAAACCCCCCAACAAAAATCAGGGGAAAACTTATAAAACTAAATATGACTCTCAGCATTAATATCTGAACAGAGGAAAGGAATTAGAATTCCATAATTTAAAAATAAAATCATGAGTGGATGATAAAGTTGTGCAGAAACTGATAATTTGCAAACTACTTAAGAAATAGAATCACTGACTTCTGAAACTACACAGATAGATCATGGGTGGTGAACAGCAGAAAGATGTTACGTGTGAATTTGCACTGTCCCCATCTAACTGTCTTCAAAGAAAGCCTAACACTGATTACATACTAGATCAGGCTAATGCTGGAAGTAGATCCAGTGATGCTAACCTGCCTATCAGTAGATCCTTCTATTGGATTGGTAGTTTTGGTCTGAGTCCCAGATATCTGTTGCATCTCATTTATTTTAGCAACTTGATGCCCAATTATACAGTCAATCATCATATGGGAATGAGGAATTCTCAAGAAGTATTCTAAACAAATGCATCCAAACCTGTCCAAAAGCCTTTTACCTGGGTTCAGTGCCACTGAATATAATGTCAATATGCTTTATGAAAAAGTGAGACTTTGGTATGGCCAACTAGTGTATCTTGGTCAGCTCAAAAAGCTGTCCTTTCAGGTCAGGATTAAAGTATGTGAACAGGGTGTTATTGGAAAAGCTCACACTGTCACTGTCTGTGATGTACCTGTTCTGATCACTTGCAAAGATGACTGAAAGCAGAACCAATTAGACTCCAACATGATGATTTGGATCCATTTCTCACACTCAATGATAGCTTGCAGAATGGCAGCACCAGCAATGGCCTGTTTGGTTGATTTTTGAAAGCCTCTTTCATGCCATCTGAACCTGAGCCTCTGCACTCTATCTTATTTCCTTCATTGTGCATCCTTCTTTTTCAATGAGAGAACCACACAGACTAGCAAGGACCACAAACCTCAGGGTGACTGGGCATCTCTGGGCAGCTATACTCTTGGTAATAGAGCTGCTGGTGATGTATTCCAGATTGTCTACAATAATAGCAAAAGCTTTAAAGATTGCATTGTTGGGTACAGCCATATTCATTATTTTCTCAGGACATTTGCTTTCTGAGATGTTGATGCACAGCACTCTCTTCATGCATCTTCTTAACTGATACTCCTTTCTTTCCAGTTATGATTTCAACTTCTTTTCCATACATAAATAGCCAGATGATGAAAGTGACATTGAATCCAGCTCAATCATATCAGTATCCATGTCAAGTAGTATTCTGGAGATTTGGTTTTTTTAAGTGGTCTTTCGTCACTGAAAGTCAAACACTTTAAACTTGAAGTGAGTGAAGGGGAAAGGGGGGGCAGGTGGGAAAAGAGTGGGAGGGAGATAAACAATAAGGAAGGTCACATAAGAAGGTGAAGGGGCACTCAGGGCAGGTGGAAGAGGAAGGGGAAGTTTAGGAAGAAGGGTGAAGAGCTACCTTGGGGGAGGTAGAGGGCAGGGTTAGAGTCCCACCCCTGCTGCCTCTAATGATCTGGTAAAACTTAGCATTGTTAATGAAAACCTTGAAAAGGGAAGAGGTAACTATAAGTACTCTTACCTCTCCCAGGTTTTCTTTAAGCCTAGTGCATCTGAGCAAGTACTAGATATCTGGATCAATCTCCCCATGACTTCCAAGAAAGAGGAATATCCACTGGGTTCCTATTTTAATTTGGAATTGTTGGTACCACTTCATGAAATCCTTTACCCAATTTCTATAGTAATGAAATCATACATTCATTTCATCACAGTAAAACATAAAACATCAAATACATAAACAACCAAAAACAGATAAGCATATAATGATTTACTGGAAACCAGTTTCTAGCTGAAAACCTGTCCTGAGTGAACCACTAAAGCAATGACTGTTGAGATTCGCCCAAACCCAGAGACATCAGATTTATTTGTGTATTTAGAACCCAAACTCTCTATACATTGTAATGTATTTCTGACTCTGGAGATACTGTGAGCAGTTAACAGGGGAAGCCTGTTTTCTCTATCTTAAATGATATAGTTGACTCATCAGGAAAGTTTGAAAATATTTGAACTAATTAATTAGCCCATGGTTGTTGACCCAGAGTACAGACTTGTCAGTTTTGATGTCTTTTATTCCTCATCTTTTTTTTTCCAGCATTTTTCAGTCTCTTTCTCCAGTCTGAAATCTGTGAAAAGCTTATTACTATTTAAATTGGGACCTGGGGTTGAACTCAGGGAGTCCATCTAGTGCATCCCTTTATTCAATGTTCTGGGTTTATGTTCCTTTTAAGAAAGAAGATCTGGTTAAGTGTGTCATGCCTTCCGATGTCTTTGTGTGTGTGTGTGTGTGTGTGTGTAAGTCTGAATGTGAAAATAATTAATTGCATATACATATTTCTCCTTGGCTGATGCCATCCAGAAAATTTAATTTTAACTGTGTCACCCATATCTTTATTACTAACCCCATATCCTACCCATCCTTGCTAAGGTAACTGGAATTTTACCCTTTACATTTTTAAGCTAATGATTCAAACTTTGCCAAAAAAACTCAGTTTTGAAGAGCTAAACATGCTTACTTATTATCAACAATTTTCTCTTTAATATGAGTTAAAGAACTGACAATTGATAAATAATTCTCCAGAGAAGGCTAATTAACTTAACATGTAGGCCCTAGAGATTACATCATATGAAAGTTGTTGAAGGAACTAGGATAGAGGACATTTTCTGAGTGGATACTGATCTGAAATGATGGAGGAAATTCCTATCTGATGCAATCACAAGTCTCATCCCATCCCATAAAAGAGAGTGCCAGTGGCCTCTTTGCCTCCAAATATCCAATCTTTTAATGATTGTCTCCAAAAATTCCTTTTTTTAAAATGCAAATAGGTAGCCAGGAAAAGGTAATAGTTTAGCCATCATTATATGTTATCACATTAGGATGGATCACTTGAAGAGAATGGAGCAAGACACTAGGGGAATTGAAATATGTGACAATATGTATGCTTATTTAGCAGACTGAATTTATGTTATGTGCTGTGCTACATGAACATTGTAGCAAAGTCTCACCTACTTTGTTCTAAGTCATAAACTTTTGTTATAAAGTCAGAGTTAGAATGTCAGAGGTAGCAGCCAGTTTATTCTAGCCAGAGTTTCTTTATCCTGGGGTCCTAGAATAGATTTCAAGGAATTGGTAGATTTGAATAGTGAAAAATATATCAATTATTTTCAATGCTTTCTAACTGAAATTATTATTTCCTTCAGTTATTTAGATAATTATACTGAGAAGCACATCTATAAGCTTTTGCAAAGAGATTTCCAAAGAGGTCCATGATGCATAAAAGTTTAAGAACTCATTCTAATTAAATTCCATTAGAGGGATGATGATAAATAAGAAGTTCAGAGATTAGCTTAAATTATATATATATATATATATATATATATATATATATATATATATATATATATATATTTAACATCAGAGATTTAACAAGACCACAAGATTATCACCCAAATTTGGAGAAGATTTGGTACCTCTGGAACCTTTTAATGGTGTGACTTGGATTGTAAAAACCTGGGGACATTGCTTTAAAAGTTTAAAGTGCTATTTAGATTTAATATTAATTTTCATTAAAGAAAATTTAACTGATTATTTTTGGAATAACATCATGAATGGAAGTTGGGATAACCTTCCAAGTTTAGCAAAAGTTGCTATTCTCACTATTTAACAACAAGCAATTTACCAAGCATAGGTTCTAAACCAAGACTGGAGTGGTGCAATGGTGCTCTCTGGTGGTTATGTCTTGATTTCAACTCCCATGAAAATGAATGAGACCTCTTGGAAGGGAGACTAAAAAAGTCAGAAATTTAAATAAATCCTACTTCTCTGGATTTAATTGATGGTTCAATTGTCTATGTATTCCATGGACAGGAGTGGTGAAAACAAAATTGGGGTTTCTATTGAGGTGTTTTGAGGGCTAAGACATTGCACAATTTGACTGCTGGTGTAGCAAGGACCAAAGAATGGTTTCTATACTCTACTATCATGTCATCCCTGGGATAAGGGAGGAGGAATGATATTGTAAGAATATTCCCACAGTTTTGAGAAATCCAAGGACCTGTTCCTTGCCTTAGAAAACACAGAAGGGATGTGAAGTGACTTGTTTAGGTAAGCATTTTTCTTGTGTTTTCCTGTGGGAACTCTTTTTAATTTGGAGGGGGAAAGGGTTGAAAAAAGGTTCCTCCCAATTCTAAAAGTATATATTTCTATGAAATCTATGAAAGATGTTATTGATACAACTCTTCAATTTCCCAAATGAAAAACAAATACTGAATTTGTTTGTTTGGGGCAATTCCTGGTCCAACTCCAATTAATCTATTTATCCCAATGAATATACACAAATTATGTTTATTTGTGTATTACATACCTGTATGGATAGGTATTATGAACAGTATAGGCAGATAAGGATAAGGATTCTATCTTATTTATATAAAGAATATCTCATTGAATTTTACTTATATGTTATAATTTGGAGAGTTGGAGGAGAAGTTATGTGATTTGTCCATAGTCACAGACATGATAATTAAAAGTAAGTTTTCCAGCATAAGGATTCAGTTCTTTATTGTCTATGCTTTGCTGTCTCTATATCATAATTCTTAACATTTTTTCACTATGTATTTCCTCTTGGAATACAATTTTATATTATTTGAAGGAAATGTTATATTTCAGTTAGAAGTTAGTAAAAATAAAACTTTCATTGTCCCATTCAAGTTAGCAAACCCATAAATCTGTTCATAAATTTCTTAGGGTTGACTCCAAATTTCTTCATTGTAGTAAGCATTAGAGACTGTATTTGAAAATAAGATATACAATAGTATATCTATAGTTCCCTGTATCTGAGAGGACTACATTGAAGCTAAATGATTAACTACAATTTGTCATAAGAATTCCATGAGAATCTGATAAAAGGGGGAAAGAAAAATTAAATAACTGAAACATCTTAACTATTGTACAGCATCTTCCATTTTGAAGTATGAAAAAATGTACTTCCCTTGATTATGTATCACATTTAATATGCTCTGAAATGTTTCCAGGGCTTGATTCAATCAACACAGTTCCTTTCACAAATAGGAGCATCTGAAGGACCTTACTGCACTTAGGAATCCTTCTTTGATTTTGATTCTGTGCTGGACATTCTCCATAATGTTGGTAAGCAGCTCTCACAAACTTCTCATTGTTGATAAATTTGGCTGATTTTGTAATTTAGAAAGTTATCAAGTAAAATTATCTCAAATTATTCAAGCAACTGTATATGATTCTGACACATGTGGGAAATATATTGTTTTTATTTATTTTTAATTTTCATTCATTTATACATGCATATTTTCAAGTTACAAAATTTCCCTATACCCTGTCTTTGCACCCCCCTTCCTTCAGTAGGGAACAGTCAGGTTAGCATTATACATACATATTTTGTTAAACATATTTAGAAATTAGCAATTTTTGACATGAGGAATTAGGATTGAGGGAAAGAGGTATATAAGAGATATTTTTTATAAAGCATTCAGATTCGGTAGGGTTTTATTTTTCTTTGTGTTTTGTTTTGTTTTTCTTCCTCTGTTGGGGATAATATAGTCCTTAAACATTCTAGTACAGTTGTTCTAACTCCCTGGACTGTTGAGAGGAATTGCTTCCATCAAGGCTGTTCATCTCATAATGTTGATGTGTACATTATTCACTTGATTCTACTCCCTTCACTCAGCATCATATCCCATGTCATCCCATACTTTTCTAGAGTGCTATCATTTATGGATTCTTATAGAACAATAATATTCCACAATATTCATGTACCATAACCTGCTTAGTCATTCTCCAATTGATAGACAATTCTTAGATTTCCAGTTCTTTGCCATTACAAAAAGACCTGCTATGAATATTTTGGACTGAAAAAATTTCAATTTCAAATTCAAGATTCAAGGGAAACAAACTTTCTGGAGAAAAATATGGAACTATACCCAAAGAGTAATAAAACCATTCATACCCTTTGACCCAGCAATTCCAATTCTAGGTTTATATCCAGAAGAAATAATAAAAAAAGAGAAATGTCCTACATGTTCCAAGATATTCATAGCAGCTCTCTGTGTAGTGGCAAAGAAAATTGGGGAATGACTAAACAAATTATGAGACATGAATGCTATGGAATACTATTGTTCTATAGGAAACCATAAATGGTTGGACTCATGACTTATAGGATCTGATGCTAAGCAAAGGGAGTAGAAACAAGAGAACATGTACACATCAACAACACTGAGAAATAAGCAACCTTGATGGAAGCAGATCCTCTCAGCAGTCCAGAGAGCTAGGACAACTGTATTAGAATGGTTATGGACTATATTATCCTCATCCAGAGGAAGAAAAACAAACCAAAACGAAACAGAGAGAGAGAGAGAGAGAGAGACAGACAGACAGACAGACAGACAGACAGACAGACAAAGGACACAAAGAACACTTCAGAATCTGATGAACATGTTACAAAAATTACCACTTATGTATCTCTTTCCCTTAATCCTATTTGCTCACACTGAAAATTACTAATCTATAAACATGGTTAGCAAAATATCTACGAAGTTAACCTGACTGTTCACTGTTGAGTGGAGGGTGGTGGGAAGGGAGCATGGAAGGAAATTTTGTAATGTAAAAATATGCATATGAATGTGGTTGAAGATAAATAAATAAATAAAATTTATAAAAAAAATTCAAGGGAAACTGAAAAAGGTAATTCAAAACAGAAAAAAGAAGAAACATGAATTTGAAAACAGGATGAACTTGTCTCTATTTCTATATGATAACATAGTATTTGTAACTGCTAAAAAATTTATTACTCTTCAGAGTTTACATAGAACATGTGAATATAAGATGTTTTTAATGGGTTGATGCACTTCTCCCTCAAAAAAAGATAAAAAGGTGAGGAAGAAGTTGGCACTGGAAGAAGGAATGGGGAGATAGAATGGGGTAAATGAAGACCGGCTACCACAAAGTTCTCACTTAGAAGGCAAATCAAAATATGTTGTCTATTGTTTCAATAAAAAAACCTTTAAAAGTAAGGATGGACAGCCCTGACAAAAAGGATGATACTATAAGCCAATTAAGAGAAAAATGAATACTGTATCTGTCAGATCTATGGAGATTATAAGAATTTATAGCCATGGAATAAAGAGAGAATATAATAAAATATAAAATGAATAATTTTGATTATATTAAATTTAAAAGGTTTACACACACAAAATCAATGCAACCAAGATTAAAAGAAAAGAAGAAAGCTTTCAGAAATACTCAGTTACTGATAAAGATCTCATTTCTAAAACTGAGTCAAATCAATAAGAATAAGTTATTTCCACATTGATAAGTGTTCAAATAATATGAATAGGCAGTTTTTATATGAAGTAATGAAACATCTACAGTTATATGAAAAATGTTCTACATCATTATTGATTAGAGAAATACATATTAAAAACAACTTTGTGGTACCACCTCACACCTATCAGATTTGCTAATATGACAGAAAAGGAAAAAGATAAATGTTGGAAGGCATGTGGAAAAACTGAGTCACTAATGCATTGTTGTTGGAGTTGTGAATTGATTCAACCATTCTGGAGAGCAATTTCTAACTATGTCCAAAGGGCACACAATCTGTACATTTTCTTTGATCCAGAAATACCATTACTAGCTCTGTATCACAAAGAGTTCATAAAAAGGGGCAAAGACCCACTTGTATAAAAATATTTCTAGCAGCACTTTTTGTGATAGCAAACAATTAGAAATTAAGGGTTTACATATCCATTGTAGTATACAAATGTGATGGAGTACTATTTTTCTGTAACAAATTATGAGTAGGCAGATTTCAAAAAAACTAGAAAGGTTTATAGGAATTGATGCTGAGTGAAGTGAGTAAAATCAGAAGAACATTGTACATATCAGCACTAGCATTGTATGATCTCTATGATAGAGAGATCTTCTCACCAATACCAAATTCCAAGACTTGTGATGGAAAATACCATTCACATCCAGAGAAAGATCTATGGTGAAATTATGCAAGCCATAGCATACTAATTTTCACTTTTTAAAATTTTCTCTTTTTTTCTTTCTCCTGTTTTTCCCCTTTTGTTATAATGCTTCTCTCACCATATGACTAATAGAAATATTTTTAACATGATTGTGCATGCATGAACTATATCAAATTATATTCTGTCTTGGGAGAATGTAGGGAAGGAGGGATGGAGAAAATTTCACAAAAATGAATGGGGAAAATCAGTTCTACATGTAATTGAAAAAAAACCATCCTTAATTCATAAAATGATTTAGGCATTATAAAATAGATAGATAAGGAAGACAACAATATTGTGGAGAAGTAATAAATGAAGAAATATTAATACTAAACATATATACACTAAATGGAATAGCGTCTCAAATTTTGAATGGGAAGTTGATTAAATTATAAAAGGAAATTGAAAATAAAACTGTACTAGTGGGGGACCTCAAACATCCCCTCTCAGAATTGGATAACTCTAACCCCCCCAAAAAAAATAAATAAGAAAGAATTTAAGGAGATCAATATAATTCTGGAAAAGTTTGATATTATAGATATCTATAAAAATTGCATTGGATTAGAAAGGAATATTTTTTTTTCTCCACAGTACATGTAACCTACACAAAAATTGACAAAGCATTATGTCACTTCTTTTTAAGGAGCTCTTTTCTTCAGTGAATATTTCTACCTCTTTCTCCATTTGGCAGACTCTACTTTTTTAAGGAGTTCTCTTCAGTGCATTTTTGTACATCTTTTTTTCTGATTTAGGCTATTTTGTTTTTTAAGGCAATTTTCTCTTTAATGGATTTTCATGCTTCTTTTATCATTTGGCTTATTCATTTTTAAAGTGCTTTGAAGTCTTCTTTAAACAAGCTGTTGACTTTTTAATGATTTTTAGCATCACTTTCATTTCTTTTCCTAATTTTTCCTTTACCTGTCTTATTTTATTTTAAAAATCCTTTTTTTGAGTATTTCCATAAATTCTTTTAGTACTTAACATCAATGCACATTTTTCTTTGAAACTTTGGCTGTATCAGTTTTGACTTTATTTTATTCTTCTGAGTTTGTGTTTTGATCTTCCCTATCACCATAGTAACTTTCTTTAGTAACTTTTTTTTATTTGCTTCCTTTGAATTTTATGGTAAATTTGAATTTTGGGGACAGAAGGTACTGTACCAAGGTTAAGTGTTTTTGGTGCAACAGGTTTTTTTAAATCCTTATTTAAAATTTATTTAAAATTTTCAGAAAAATTTAAAATTTTTGTAAATGCATATTTCTGATTTAGAAAATTTCCCTCCATCCTTCCTTCCCACTCCCTTCCCCTCTGTAGGGAAACATCAGAGTAGCATTTAAGATAAAAAATTGTTGAACATATTTACAAATTACTAATTTTGGGGATGAGGAAATTGGACTAATGGAAAGAGATATATGAGATGATTTTTATAAAGTAGTCATTAGATTCAGAAGGGGTGCGGTTTTTTCTTACTCTGTGTTTTGTTTTCTTTTTCTTCCTCTGGATGGGGGTGATATAGACCATTACCAGTCTAATAGAGTTGTCCTACCTGTCTGGACTTTTGAAAGGAGTTGTTCTCAAGGTTGTTCCTCTCGTAATGTTGTTGATGTGTGCATTGGTCTCTTGGCTCTACTCCCTTCACTCTTTATCTAGATACCACAAATCATTACATATCTCTGACCATTTATGGTTTCTTAAGAATAATATTCCAGAGTATTCAGGTACCATTACTTGTTTAGCCCTTCTCCATTTGATGGGCATCCTATCAATTTCCAATTCTTTGCCATTTCAAAAAGAGCTGCTATGAATATTTTGGAATATGTAGGACTTTTTTCCCAATTTTTACAATTTTTTTCTGAATATAGCCCTAAAATTGGAATTTCTTGGTCAGAGTATGAACAGTTTTATTGCTCTTTGAGCATAGTTCCATATTGCTCTCCAGAAAGGTTGGATCCATTCACAACTGCACCAGCAAAGCATCAATGACTCAGTCCTCCCACAACATCTCCAACATTGATCATCTTCCCTTTATCTCATCTGGGCTAATTTAATAGGTGAGAAATGATACTTCATTGCTGTGTTAATTTGAATTTCTCTAATCAATAGTGATTTGGAGCATTTTTTCATATTATTACACATAGCTTTAATTTCATCATTTGAAAACTGTCTATTCATAGCCATTGACCATTTATCAATTGCAGAATGACTTGTGACCTTAAAAATTTGATGCAATATATTTTAGAAATGAGACCTTTATCAGGACTCCTGGCTGTGAAGCTTATTTCCCAGCTTTCTGCTTTTCTTCCAAATTCTGGAGCATTGATTTTATTAGTGCAAACCCATTTTAAATTAATATAGTCAAATTCATTCACTTTGCAGTTTATAATGTGCTCTAATTCTTCTTCTTTAGTCAAAAATTTATTCATTTTCCATAGATTAGATTAGATAGATTTTTTTGCCTATTAATCTATGGTATCACTCTTTATGTCTAAATCCTGTAACCATTTTGACCCTATTTTTGTATAGGGTGTGAGATGTGCATCTTTGACTAGTTTTTGCCATACTATTTTCCAGTTTTCCCAAAAATTTTTGTCAAATAGTGAGTTCTTATCCCAGGGGCTGATGTCTTTGGATTTCTCAAATAGTAGATTGCTGTAATAATTAACTGCAGTTTCTTTTGAACCTATCCTAATCCACTGATCCATTATTCTATTTTTAACCAGTATCAGGCAGTTTTGATGACTGCTGCTTTATAGTATAGTTTGAGATCTCCTATAGCTAGATCACCTTCCTTCAGTTCTCTTGTCTTTCTTGCCCTTTGGTTGATCCAGATAAATTTTGTTACTATTATTTCCCTCCCAGTAAAGTATTTATTTGGTAGTTTCATTGGTATGGCACTGGTAAGTAATTTAATTTGGGTAGGATTGTCATTTTTATTATATTAGCTCGATCTAACCATGAACATTTGACATTTTTCCAATTATTTTAGTTCTAACTTTATGTGGGTGAGGAGAGCTTAATAATTGTGTTCATATAGTTTCTGAGTTTGTATTGGGAGGTATATTCCCAAGTATTTAATGATGTCTACAGTTATTTCAAATGGGATTTCTCTTTCTATATCTTGTTCTTAGGCTTTCTTGTTCATATAGATATAGATATAGATATAGATGAGATAGAGATAGAGATAGATATAGATATAGATGTAGATGTAGATATAATATATATAAATGCTGATGATTTATGTGAGTTTATTTTATTTATTTATTCAGTTAATTTGTCTATTTCTCCTTGTAATTTACTCAACTTTTCCTCTAGGAATCTGGATCCTATACTACTAGGTTCATACAGGTTCAATAATGATATAGCTTCATTACCAATGGCGCCTTTTAAAAATATGTAGTTTCCTTCCTTATCCCTTTTAACAAGATTGATTTTTCCTTTTACTTTGTCTGAGATTAGGATCACTACACCACAATTTCTACTTCCACTGAAGCATAACATATTTTACTCCAACCTTTTACCTTTAAACTGTGTGTATCTCTCTGCTTAAGAAGTGTTTCTTGTAATCAACATATTGTAGGATTCTGGGTTTTAATATATTTTTGCAAACGCTTCTGCTTTATGTGGGACAGTTCCTGCCATTCGCATTTCCAATTAAGAATACTAATTCTGTATTTCCCTCCATGCTAGCTTTGTACATTTATATTTGTCTCTTTCCTTTTCTCTTATTTTCCTCACCAAAATTTTACTACCTTTTCCTTTTGACTTTTCTTTTAGGAATTTAACTTTCATTTTATTTTCACTTTTATCAGTCTCATCTTCCCTTATATTTCCCATTCCCTGCTCCCCCCCCTTCCCTTTAGATTATGTTAGATTTTTAAACCCAAGAAGGAATGTATCTTATTCCCTCACTGAGCAAAATCTATTGAATAGAATTTATTCAGTATTCACATTTTCCCTTCTTTCCCTCTAAAATTGTATATATTTATGTCTCTTCCCTTGGTGCTCTAATATTTATTTATCAGGTGTCATCAATCACAGTTTGATTATTTGATTGATTGGCAAGCTCCTATTGTTATCAAGATATCATCACTGAAGATCCTCCAAGATGTCTACAGTTGAAAATTTCTTTGAATCTTCTCTTTTTCTTGGTGGTATCTGTAATGTGAATGTCAGAGTAGAGGCTTCATTTCTCTTTAGTCAGGAATAGCACTGGGAGTACAGAACTTCACTGCACCATCTTGGCTCCATCCCCAAAAAGGGAAATATATTCTTGGAAAGATAAGGAAAAAAAACAGGAATTTTATTCTACTGAATCAAATGTCTTTTTACAGCCAACAATTAAGACAGTGATATCTTTCATTTTCTGTACCTTTCAGAATATTGTGGGATTAAAAATGGAGTTTTCCAGTTAATTGCAAGTCTACAAAATGGAATCTGGTGAAAAATATTATTTGTAAAGCCTCTTCTTTCTCATTAAATCACTAAGAATATCTTTAAAACATGAATAAAGATTTTGTCATTGCAGAGATATATATGGGCCAAGAGTTTATACTCTCTAATCCATCTCTTTTTTGGTACTAATGGGGCCTGAACAATTTTATGTCCCTTTTAAACATTTTTTCTTTCATGTATTTTGAGAAAAATTTCATGTCTTCTCCAGCATGGGTTCACACTGCATAAATTTGTTCTAAGACATTTGCTTTTCCCATCTTTGTACTCATAGCCCATTAAAGGGGATGGAATTAGAAAGTAAGCAATAACTGAATATAACAGGAAAGGCCTCAAATTAACAAAGATATCAAGTGGAAGAAAGTTCAGTTAAAAATTTAGAATAGAGGAGTGGCTAGGTGGTGCGGTGAATAGAGAGACCAGCCCTGGAGTCAGGAGTACTTGAGTTCAAATCTGGCCTCAGACACTTAATAATTACTTGGTTGTGTGGCCTTGGGCAAGCTGCTTGACCCCATTGCCTTGCAAAAAAAAACCTAAAAAAAATTAAAATAGTAATTAAATCAGTAGGAAAACAATAAACCAGTGGAAATATATTCACCAATACATTGAAAAAATTCCAAAAATCTCTACATAAAAAATAAGAAAAAGGAAGCAAAGAAAAATGCTATTCAGACAGTGATTCTCAAGAGAACTTGAAATGATAGTTCAAGAAAGAAATAATAATAATGAAAACAAAATAACAGGGAGCAATTGGCAGGATTTGTCACCTACAGAGGAACAAATAATTAGAATAGACAGTTTTGAATCTATAGTGGTGAGTCTCTCCAAAGAAATAAGAGAAATAATTCAGAATATACTGAAGAAAAGTAAAGCAGGAAAGAAAAAGCAATACTATTAAAAGAATGCATGATTTTGTGCAAGCTAAAAAAAGTAGTATCTTGAAGAAGGATTCATAAAGTTAGTTTAACTATCTTAAACCTTATCAAATAATAAGAAGCATTTTTTTAAAAAAAGGAAACCTTTCTTTAAGGAATAGAACAAAAGAAGCTAAAGGCAAGAAGTTGGGTTAGAAGTATTACAGTAAATTCTTACTTAAGCATCCTTCAAACTGGTCTAGAAAACAAAGCAACTTAAAAACTGATGCGAAAATACAAATCAAAATCATAAGTCATGTTTCCTACTAAGTTGGCAAGGGAGATAGATAGCAATGTCAGTGAACACAGAGAACAGGGGAAGTAAACAGAATCCTCAAGTAGGGAGCATTTCAGTAAAGGGAGAGATTGTCCTATATGATGGCAGTGGTATCACAAGCAATCCCAGGGCAATCCCAGATCTATAATGACGCACCTTAATCAAGAATGGTGCCAACTTGGATGGTAGTCATGAACCACTTAGTTTTGAGTCACAAATGGGGCATTGATGAGGAGTCCAAAACAGTGGTGACATTTACTTCATTTTTATTCATTTTATTCATTCATTCATTCATTCATTCACATGTTTATTTGTGTCTCTTGTTTAATGTGGAAATTTTACTTAATTTGTTAGAGACTTATCTCTTTCTGAAATTTTCATGGGAAGAGATCATATAAAACACATTGGTGAATTTAAAATAAATTTTAAATATATATTACATATATGTGTGTGATGCATGAAAACTATTTAGGACTTCTGAATATTAAAGAAGAACTGCTAATCAAAACAATTCATCATTATTTCCAGAAGAAAACACAAAAATATCTATGCTATAACTCCAAGACATATCAGTATTAAATTAAATAATTTCAGGAGCAACTAAATTCTGAAAGTAATCAGAAGAAATTCAAAAAGAAAATAAAAAAAAATCCAAATAACACAGGACCATTTTATGGACAAGAAACTATGAAGGAAGTAGCATAATATATTTCCAAAAGCTAAGGCTCTCAAGATGCAAGTTAAAATGGTAGTCCCTCCAACCCTGAGCTTCATCATTAATGAAAAAGATATTCAATAAAAGTGAGGCATCAGAAGCATTCCAACAAGATGGGGGGGGGAGGGAGAGGAGTGTATTATTTAAATTTTAAACACTGTAGACAATAGAAACATAAGATTGGAAAATAATTAGAGCTACCAAAGAAAACATAACCAGAAAAATAAATTATCCAATGTCTAGTGACAATTGGAAACTAGAAAGACACCTAAAAGGAGAGAGATACCTTTGTAGATAAAGTTATAAAAATCACCACAAAAATATCAATAAATGTAATGTTAAGCAATTTCTTCATAAGCTTTTGCAAGGAGATACTGATGAGAGCAGAGCTCTAAAAGATGTAATGGTGGTTTGAAATATTATGGAATCGGGGGAGGCTAGGTGGCGCACTATAGAGCACCAGCCCTGGAGTCAGGAGTGTACCTGACTCAAATCCAGCATCAGACACTTAATAATTACCTAGCTGCATGGCCTTGGGCAAGCCACTTAACCCTATTTGGCTTGCAAAAAACTTAAAAAAAGAAATATTTTGGAATCAACTTTAAAATTTCTGTATGCAGATAAATTGGTGTTTGCGTTTGTGTATGTTCTCTTTTTTATAGTATAGAATAGGAGGGTACATAAAGTTCAGTGGGTAAAAATGGTGAAGTGAAAGGGAGAATTTGGAATTCAAGTAATACTAAATAGACATGAAATCTGATAAACAGAATGATCAACTACAATTTTAAAGAATTTATGATGAAACATGCTATCTACTTTTAGATAGAGAGGTGATAAACTCAGTGTAACTTGAAACATTTTATTTTCTTTTGTCCTTTCTCTTTTTCTCACTCTCTCACAGCCATGACTAATTCTGGGATTCATTTTCATTGATTATACATATTTGCAATATAGTTTGTTTTCCTTGCCTCTTCAACATAGAGGGGAGAAGTGAGAAGGAAGAAAATTATGAACTGAGGTCTCATCAGCTAGATAGCAAGCCATCAGGAAGGATCTCAACCCCAATAAAGTCTAAACCCTGAGGGTACCAGGGTAAAGGACAGGACTGGTTGGGGAAAATCCTCTTTTAAGCAAGAACCTGGACATAAAGAAGAAAACAAACATCTGGAATGACAAGTCCTGGACTACATAATCAACATCTTGGCCAGCAACAATACACCAGCCCCAGCAAACTAAAAGTTTGGATCTATACTCCATATACACAAGGAGCAGAACTACAACAACAAAAAATGAACAAAAATGCCAAAAGAGTGCTCTCTGTAGAAAAATACTTCACAGATATAGATGACAGCAGTGACATGTCTGAATAAAAGAGCTGTAAAAAATCACAGAAGTATCAAAACAGTCTATAAATTGGACTCAAATACAAAATCTCATCGAAGAGCTTAAGAAAGAATTTAAAAATCAAAGAAGAGGGGTGGCTAGGTGGTACAGTGGAGAGAGCATTGGCCCTGGAGTCAGGAGTACCTGAGTTCAAATCTGGCCTCAGACACTTAATAATTAACTAGCTGTGTGGCCTTGGGGAAGTCACTTAACCCCATTGCCTTGCATAAACAACCAAACAAAAAAAAAACCTTAAAAAAATCAAAGAATAGAGGAAGAAGAAAAATAGAAATAAGACATGAAAGTCCTGCAGCAAAATTGTGACAAGATGACCAAAGAAATCAACTCCCTTAAAAGTAAAAATAACCAACTGGAAAAGGAAACACAGAAGACAATTGAAGAAAATAAAATCCTAAAAATTAGAATTGAACAGTTAGAAACTAAAGAATCTAAAAGACTACAAGATACCATTAAACAAAAGGCTGAAAAAATGAAGAAAATATAAAGTACCTTCTAGGGAAAATGAATGATTTGGAAAACAGGAGAGACAATCTATGAATCACTGGACTACTAGAAAGCCTGGACCAACAGAAGAACCTGGGAAACATTGTACAGGAAATTATAGGGGAAAACTGCCCCAACCTACTAGAACAAGATAACAAGAAAACATTTGAAAGAATCCACAGAACCTCTCCAGAAAGAGATCCCAGGATAAAAAGCCCAAAGCATGTAATTGCCAATTTCCAGAACCCCCAAATGAAAGAGATAATATTGCATACAGCAAAAAAAGAAAACAATTCAAATACATAGGGAACATAATCAAGCTAACACAGGTCCTATCAATCTCAACAATGAAGGATTGGAAGAACTGGAATAGCTGGAATAATTTTTGTGGATACTAAGGACCTGGGATTACAACCCAGAATGTATTACCCTGCAACATGATTCATATCCTGTCAAGGAAAAAGATGGATGTTCAATGAAATACAAGACTTACAGAATTACTTGAAACAGAGATTAAAAGTGAACAGGGAATTCAATTACCAACTGAATTGTGAATAGTGAATAGGGAATTTTTTACACTACTGAAGAATTAAATAAAAAAGGTAAATGAAAAAGAGGACTGAAGAATCAAAATTGTTTTAAACAAATTTTGGTCCCTGAAAGGAAAGATGTAACAATTCTAATTCTTTAGAACTTTACTTTTCTCAGGAAAATTAGAGGGTAGAATATAATTGAAGAGAATGAACCTTAAGGATATGGGTATAATTGGGTCTTGCCTTTCAAGTAAAGAAGTCCAAGATCACATCACTATTTTAGACAAAAAGCCCTGGAAAAAAAGCAGGGGTGTTAACTTAAACTTAAGTGTCTAATACTTTGACTCACTTTAATCACAAGGTGCTAAGCACCTTGTCTAATGAGGGCATCAGAAACTATGAAGAACTGAGACAGGTTCTCTGTAATTTATAATCATTTGTAAACTTCTCAATGAAACCTTCAGAGCTCCCAATACTAATAGTTATTCAAGATACAGTTAATTAGATCAACTTTTGGTATTTCACATAACAAGAGGATAAGAACCCTGGTGGGGAGAGAGGTGAAGTGTGAAAGAAAATAAGTCTGGGGAGAGGGGCACAGATAATTCAAGAAATAATTTGACTTTGGATGATACTTAAGCTTGTAAGGAGGATTGTGTGTATTAAAAGATACTTGAAAAGGGGATAAGATAAAATATATATATATATATATATATTATAATTTGACAGTGCTGCTTATCAAGCAATCAAGTAAGCAATCTCTTATGATATGTTGATAACAATAGGAGCCTTTCAGGCAATCAAATAATCAAACTAAGATTGATGATACCTGATTAATAATATTAGAGTACCAAGGGAAGAGACATAAAGACTTATAATTTTAGAGGGAAAGAAGGAAGAATGTGAATACTGAGTAAATTCTATTCAATAGATTTTGCTCAGTGAGGGAATAATATATATTCCTGTTTGTGTTTAAAAATCTAACATAATCTACAGGGAAGGGGGGAGCAGGGAATGGGAAATATAAGGGAAGACGGGACTGATAAAAGTGAAAATAAAATGAAAGTTAAATTTCTAAAAGAAAAGTCAAAAGGGAAAAGTAGTAAAATTTTGGTGAGGAAAATAAGTGAAAAGGAAAGAGATAAATATAAATGTACAAAGATAGCATGGAGGGAAATATAGAATTAGTAATCTTAATTGTAAATGCAAATGGCATGAATTGTCCCATAAAAAGGAAATGGATAGCAGAATAGATCAAAAAACAGAATCCTACAATATATTATTCACAAAAAAAAAAAAACCGCATCTGAATCAGAGAGATACACACAGAGTAAAAGTAAAAGGTTGGAGCAAAATATATCATGCCTCAGTGGAAGTAAAAATTCTGGGGTAGCAATCCTAATCTCAAACAAAGTAAAAGCAAAAATCAATCTCATTGAAAGAAAAATACATCTTTTTAAAAGACCCTATTGGTAATGAATCTATATCATTATTGAATGTGTATGCACCTAGTAGTTAGGATCCAGGTTCCTAAAGGAAAAGTTGAGTAAATTACAAGGAGAAATAGAGAACATAACTTTAATAATTGGAGACCTCAATCTGCCTCTCTCAGAACTAGATAAATCTAATAACAAAATAAACAAGAAGGAAGTTAAGAAGGTGAATAAAATCTTAGAAAAGTTAGATAATATAAACCTCTGGAGAAAATATAATGGGGATAGAAAAGAATATACCTTTGTTTCTCAGCAGCACATGGCACCTTCACCAAAAGTGACCATGTACTAGGGCACAAAAACTTTAAAATCAAATGCAGAAAGGCATAAATAGTAAATACATACTTCTCAGACCATGATGCAATAAAAATTGCATGCAATAAATTGTCAGGGTAAGATAAATGAAGAACTAAAATAATTAAATAACTGTCATAAATAATGTGTGGATCAAAAAGCAAATAATAAAAATAATCAATAATTATATCTAAGAAAATGATAATAATGAGACATCATACTAAAATTTATGGGATGCAGCAAAGGCAGTTTTTAGAGGAAACTTTACATCTCTAAATGCTTATATGAATAAAATAGAGAAAGAGAAATTCAATTAATTGGGCATGCAATTAAAAAAGCTAGTAAAAGAACAAATTAAACAACCCCAATTAAATACCAGATTGAAAATTCTGAAAATCAAGGGAGAGATTAACAAAATGGAAAGCAAGAAAACATTGATCTCCTAAATAAACATAGTGGTAGGTTTTATGAAAAAGCCAAAAAAATAGACAAACCTCTGGCTAGTGTGATTTAAAAAAAGGGAAAAACATGACCAAATTATAAGTATCAAAAATGAAAAGGGTGAACTAACCACCAATGAGGAAGAAATTGAAGAGATAATTCAGAGCTACTTTGCTCAAATCTATGACAATAAATTGGACAACCTGAGTGAAATAGATGTATATTCACAAAATTTCAAACTGCCCAAATTAGCAGAAGAGGAAATAAATTACTTAAATAACCCTATATCAGAAAAAGAAATTGAAGAAAACATCAATAAATTCCCTAAGAAAAAGTCTCCAGATCCAGATGGATTTACAAGGAAATTCCACCAAACATTTAAGGATCAATTAATTCCTATTCTACATAAACTATTTTAAAATGTAAGAGAGTAGGTAGCTAGGTTATGCAGTAGATAGAGCACTGGCCCTAGAGTAAGGAGTGTCTGAGTTCAATTCCAGCCTCAGAAACTTAATAATTGCCTAGCTGTATTACTTTGGGCAATTCACTTAACCCCATTGCCTTAAATAAATAAATAAAAAATAAAAATAATAGGAGAGGAAGGAGTTCTGTCAAACTCCTTTTATGACACCAACATGGTACTAACACCTAAATCAGGAAGAACTGAAACAGAAAAGAAAATTATAAACCAATCTCCTTAATTAATATTAATGCAAAAATCTTAAGTAAAATTTTAGCAATGAGACTTCAGCAAGATAGTAACACTAGAAAGTTTAGGAATAAATGGAGTTTTCTATAAAATAATAAATAGTATTTAACTAAAATTATCAACAAATATGATATTTAATGGGAATAAACTTAGAGCATTTCCGAAAAAGTCATGGGTGAAACAAGGATGCCCTTTATCACCATTACTATTCAACACAGGATTGTAAATGCTAACAGTAGTAATAAGAGAAGAAAAGAAAAAAGAATCAGAAGTGGCAATGGGGAACTTTCACTCTTTGCAGATGATTTGATGGTATACCTAGAGAACTCGAGAAAATCATCTAAAAAACTCTGAAAAAAAATTACAAATTCAGCAAAGTAGCAGGATACAAAATTAACCCACATAAGTCATCAGCATTTCTATATATGAACAACAAAGCCCAAGAACAAGATATAGAAAGAGAAATCCCATTTGAAATAACTGCAGACAAAATAAAACACTTGGGAATCTACCTCCTAAGCAAAACCAGAAACTATATGAACACAATTATAAAGCTCTCCTCACGCAAATAAAATCAGATCTAAATAACTGGAAAAATGTCAAAATCTCATGGCTACATCAATCTAATATAATAAAAATGACAGTTATACTTAAATTAAATTTCCTACTCAGTGCCATAACAATCAAACTACCAAATAACTATTTTACCAAGATGGAAAAAATAGTAACAAAACTCATCAGGAGCAACAAAAGGGTAAGAATAACATGGAAACTGATGAAATAAAATGTAAAGGAAGGTGGGCTAACTCATATTAAAACTATACTATAAAGCAGAAGTCATCAAAACTTCTGGGTACTAGTTAAAAAATAGAGTAATGGATCAGTGGATTAGGATGGGTTCAAAATAAACTGCAATAAATAACTACAGCAATTTGCTATTTGACTAAAATTGTTGTGAAAACTGGAAAATAGTATGGCAAAAGTAAGCAAAGATCCATATCTCACACCCTATTCCAAAATAAGGTCAAAATGGGTACAGGATTTAGACATAAATTGTGATTCCTTAGAAAAATTAATAGACAACAAAATAAGCTATCTATCTGATCTATGGAAAAGGGATAAATTTGTGACCAAATAAGAACTGGAGAACATTATAAACTGCAAAATGAATGATTTTGACTTAATTAAATTAAAAAGTTTTTCACTAATAAAATCAATGCTCCCCAAATTAGAAGAAAAGCAGAAAGCTGGGAAACAATATTCACAACCAGGAGATCTGATAAAGGTCTCATTTCTAAAATATATAGAGAATTGCATCAAATTTATAAGGTCACAAGTCATTCCCCAATTGATAAATGGTCAAAGGATAAGAACAGACAGTTTTCAAATGAAGAAATTAAAACTACATGTAATAATATGAAAAAATTCTCCAAATCACTATTAATTAGAGAAATGCAAATTAACACAGCAATGAAGTATCATTTCCCACCTATCAAATTAGTCCATATGAGAAAAAGGTAAGATGATCAATGTTGGAGAGGTTGTAGCAGGTTTGGGACACTAATACATTGCTAGTGGAGTTGTTAATGGATCCAATCTTTCTGGAGAGCAATATGGAACTATGCTAAAAGAGCAATAAAACTGTTAATACTCTTTGACCCAGCAATTCCAATTCTAGGACTATATCCAGGAGAAATTGTAAAATAAAAAGGAAAAAGTCATATATGTTCCAAAATATTCAGAGCATCTCTTTTTGAAGTGGCAAAGAAATGGAAATTGAAGGGATGCCCATCAATTGGGGAATAGCTAAATATGTTTTGGTACATGAATACTATGGAATATTATTGTTCTATGAGAAATCATAAATGGTCGGACTCTAGAGCATGGAATGATTTATGGGATCTGCTGCTGAGGGAAGGGAGTAGAGTCAAGAGAACAATGTACACATCAACAACAACATTGAGAGATGAATAACCTTGATGGAAGCAGCTCCTTTCAGCAGTCCAGAGAGCTAGGACAACTCTATTAGACTGGTAATGGTCTATATTATCCCCAACAAGATGAAGAAAAAAAAAAACACAGGAAAAAAATACACCCTTACCAAATCGGATGATTATTTTCTAAAAATTATTGCTAATGAATCTCTTTCCCTCAATCCTAATTCATTATATCAAAAATTACTAATTTGTAAATACATTTAACAAAATATGTATGTAAAATGCTTACCTGAATGTTCCCTTTTGAGGGGAGGTGGGTGGGTAGGAAGGGTGGAGGGAAATTTTCTAACCTGGAAATATTCATGCACAAATGGATGAAAAATTTTAAAAAAAGGTTAAATGGAAATTTTAAGAAAAATGTTGCACAAAAAAAACCCTGAACCTTAGGAGAGTGCCCCACAGTTCAATTTTAGCATAAAGTTCAAAGAAAGCAAACAAAAAATAGATACTAAAGAGAGATTAAAACACAAACTTACAAGAAAATAATAAAGTCAAAACAGATACATCCAAAGCCTCAAAGAAAAATGTGCATTGGCCTTACATACCAAAAGAGTTCATTGAAGAGCTCAAAAACTATTTTTCAAACAAAGTAAGAGAGGTAAAGGAAAAATTGGGAAAAGAAATCAAACTGTTGTAAAAGAAATCCTAAAAAAAGTCAACAGTTTGTTAAAGAGGACTGCAAAGCACTTTAAAAATGAAAAGATCAAGATAAAAGAAACACAAAAATCCACTAAAGAGAAAAATGCCTTAAAAAAATAGAATTGGCTAAATAGGAAAAAAAGACATTCAAAAATGCACTGGAGAGAACTCCTTAAAAGTAGAATCTGCCAAATAGAGAAAGAGATATAAATATGCACTGAAGAAAAGAACTCCTTGAAAAGAAGAAGTAACCTAATGCATGGTCAGTTTCTGTGTAGGTTACATAATACTGTGGAGAAAAAGATTTGTTCTTTCTAATCCAATTCAATTTCTATAGATTTCTATAATATCAAAGTTTTCCAGAATTTTATTGATCTCCTTAAGTTCTTGTTTATTTTTTGGAGTTGGATTTACTAATTTTGAGAGGAAAAATTTAAGGTCCCACACTAGTATAGTTTTATTGTTAATGTCATCTTTTGACTCATTCAACTTGTCATTCAAAATTTGTATGTATGTTCAGTATTGATTTGTCTTAATTTAATATAGTACTTCTTGGCAATAAAGTTGTTATCCTTACCTCTCTCTTATTTTATAATGGCTAAAATATTTTATTAATTATGGTGTTGCGCCATGCTTGACTTTTTAAGCCATTGTTGTTTATTTTTTTAATTATATGTAGAGATGATTTTCACTGTACATTTTTTTGTGAAATTTTCTCCATCCTTTCCTTTTCTACCCTCTCCCAAGACAAAAAGTAATTGATATAGTTCATGCATGCACAATTATGTTAAACATATTTCTATATTAGTCATGATGTGAGAAAAACATTAGAACAAAAGATAAAAAGCATGAGAAAGAAAAAAAGAAAAGTGAAAATGTTAAAAAGTGAAAATTAGTATGCTTTGATCTGTATTCAGACACCATAGATCTTTCTCTGGATGTGAATGGTATTTTCCATCACGTCTTTTGGAATTTGGTATTGGTGAGAAGAGCTATAGTTAATCATACAATGCTGGTGTTGATATGTACAGTGTTCTTCTGATTCTGCTCACTTCACTCAGCACCAATTCCTGGAAAACTTTCTAGTTTTTTTTAAATCTGCCTACTCATAATTTGTCACTGAAAAATAGTACTGCATCACATTTATATACCACAGTTTATGAGTATACATGCAATTTCCAATTGTTTGCTACCACAAAAAGTACAGTTATAAATATTTTTATACAAGTGAGTCTTTGCCCCTTTTTATGAGTTCTTTGTGATAAAGAGCTGGTAATGGTATTGCTGGAATAAAGAAAATGTATCAATTGAGTGCCCTTTGGGCATAGTTCCAAATTGTTCTCCAGAATGGTTGAAGCAGTTCACAACGCCAGCAATAATTCATTAGTGACCCAGTTTTTCCACATGCCCTCCAACATTTATCTTTTCCCTTTTCTGTCATATTAGCAAATCTGATAAGTGTGAAGTGGTACCTCTAAGTTGTTTTTAATATGCATTTCTCTAATTAATAATGATGTAGAACATTTTTCATATGACTATAGAAAATTTTATTACTTCATATGAAAGTTGACTATTCATATTCTTTGAACACTTATCAATGTGGAAATAACTTATTCTTATTAATTTGACTCACTTTTAGAAATGAGGTCTTTATCAGCAACGAGTATTTCAGAAAACTTTCTTTTTTCCTTCTAATCTTGGTTGTACTGATATTGTTTGTCCAAACTTTTTAAATTTAATGTAATCAAAATTATTCATTTTACACTTTATTATGTTCTCTCTCTTCCATGGCCATAATTCTTGTAATCTCCATAGAACTGGAAGATAAATTGTTCCTTTTTCTTCTAATTGGCTTACAGTATCATCCTTTTTGTCAGGACTTCCCATCCTAACCTTTAAAAGATTTTATTGAGGAGACTTCTGGACAAGATAGCAGAGAGAAGCCAGACACTGTGCTAAGGCTCCTGACTTTCCCTCAGAAACAATATGAAAGAAAACTCTTAACAGAAATTCAATCAACAAAACCCAGAAAAAAAAAAGCTAGAAAAGAACATCTTCTAACAAGGTCTATTTCAGGAGAGCGCAGATGAACCTGGGGCAGAGAACAGAGAGCCAGTCGAGGGTGAAGCTGGAGGATCAAACTAAGTCTTAGTCGCTTTGGCTGTGGGAGCAATCCAGCAGGGCTGGAGGGTGAATTCGAGCACAGAGAGTTGCAGAGTGTGACTGAACATAGATCCTCTCAATTTGGGCCATGAGTTCCATTCTTTCAGTGGAGCCCTCCTCCTAGAACAAACACAGTAACAGTCCCCCTCCACCCAGGTTCACCTGTGGGCAGCAGTGCTACCTCAGTTGAATAGGGAGATTACCTACCTCACCCAGGGCCCAGACTATATTGTTCAAGCATGACAGTATCCAGTTGCATCTTACATCCCCTTCAGGACTAGGGAAAGGGCCTAAAAACAAGGGTTTAGACACTCCAGAGAATACAACCAGCACTCCCTACTGGCTGACTGACTTGGAGTTACTAAACACAGTGAGCAAAGCATCTAACACCAAAGATCTGTGAACCAGCCCTCCCTCCCCAACACAAGATCTTACGTAAATGGAGAAAAACCAACAGAAAGGGGGACCCATTGAAAAATACCTTGAAAGCAAAGATCCCAACCAAGAGAGATCTAGAAATTCTGAGGAGAATCTGAACTGTCTCCATCCAGCCCAGAAAGACCTTCCTTGAAGAACTCAAGAAGGAGTTTAAAAATAAATTGGAATAATTGGGAAAAGAAATTCAAGAAAAAATTAACACCTTGCAAGAGAAAATTAACATCTCACAACAAGAAAAGAAATCCACAGAAAATACAATTGGGCAAATGCAAAAAGAAAATAATTCTCACAAAACCTCAATTCAGCAATTAGAAAATTCCTTTAAAAGTAGATCTAACCATTTGGAAAAGGAGTTGCAAAAGGTAAATGAAGAAAATTCTCTAAAAAAAGCACAGAGTCTGTGGAAACTAATGACTTCATGAGACAATAAGAATCTATTAAATAAAAACAAAAAAATGAAAAAATAGAATAAAATGTAAAATGCCTATCTGCAAAACCAACAACCTTGAGAATAGATGCAAGTGAGGCTACTTAAGAATCACTGGCTTCCTGCAAACATAGAAGAAAAAAACAGCCTGAACTCAATATTACAGGATTTAATAATGGAAAATTGCCCTGATATAATGGAACCAGAGGTCAAAATGGTTATTGAAAGGATACATTTATCCCCTCCTAAAAGGGATCCCAAAATGAAAACAACAAGGAGTTTTGTGACCAAATTCCAGAACTGTCAGATAAAAGAGAAAATCCTTCAAGTAGCCAGAAAGAAACAATTTAGATACCATGGAGCCATGGTAAGAATTACACAGGATCTGGCTACATCAAAATTAAGGGATCAAAGGGCCTGTAATGCAATATTCCAGTGAGCAAAGAAGCTAGGAATTTAGTCAAGAATTCAAGATCTGGCAAAACTGAGCCTTCTATTCCAGGGGAAAACATGGACATATAAGGAAATAGGAGACTGCCAACTTTTCCTGATGAAAATACCAGAGCTGAATAGAAAATTTGGGCTTCAAACAGGAGATTCAAGGGACAGATGAAAAGATAAAAAAAGAGTAAAGGAAAAAAACCTGCTTTCTACTGAGATGAAAGTGGCTATATCCCCACCTGGGAGAAATATTCTCATAACTCTCAAGAATTATAATTCTTTTAGAGAGTTTATACTTAGTCAGAAGTAATGGATACTCACATATCCATGACTCTGATAGAATGATTTAAAAACAATATCTACTTAAAGGGGGGGGGTGCAATAAAGAGATGGGAGTATGGAGGAGACTGAATGGAGTAAATCACATTACATAAAGAGGTACAAAGTCCCTATTGCAATGGCAGGGAAGAAGGGAGGAGCTGAGAACCACCTGAATCTTGCTCTCATCAGATTAGGCTTAAAGTTAACAGATACATACTCAGTCAAATTAAAAAACTTTTCTTACTTTTCAAATGTTAACAGGCTAAAGGGGAAGGGGGAGGAAAAGAGGAACTAACAGAAGGAAGAAGGGACCAAGGGAAAGGGGAAAGAAAGGGGGAATGGAGGATTGGATACACGGGGACAAACACACTGAAAGTGGTGGTATTAAGAAATAAAATACTGGGGAATATGGATGAAGTAAAAAAAGGGGGGAATACAAACAGAGGGAAGATACTATGGGGGGGGCAATAAAGAGTTAGTAATTGGAACTTTGAATGTATGTAGGATGAACTCTCCCATAAAACGTAAGCGAATAGCAGACTGGATTAAAATCCAGAATTCTACAATATGCTGCTTACAAGAAACTCATTTGAAATAGAAATATACATATAGAGTAAAGGTGAAAGGTTGGAGCAAAGTATATTTTGTTTCAGGTGAAGGGAAAAAGACAGGGGTAGTAATCATTATCTCATCAAAGAAGCTGCAAAAATAGATCTAGTTAAAAGAAATAAGGAAGGAAACTATACAAAACACACCATAGACAATGAAGAAATTTCATTATTAAACATGTATGCACCAAGTTGCATAGTATCCAAAGTATTAGAGGAGGAGTTGAATTTCAGGAAGCCAGACATAGTAAAACGCTGCTGGTGGGAGATCTCAACTTCCTGCTCTCAGATTTAGATAACTCTAAATTTAAAATAAACAAGAATGAAGTTAATGATGTAAACATAATGTTAGAAAGCCTAGACATGATATACCTTTGGAGAAAGCTAAATGGGAAGAGAAAGGAATACACTTTTTTTTTCTTGGAGTATATGGCACTTACACAAAAATTGACCATGTAATAAGGCATAAGAACCTAATAATCAAATGCAGAAAGGCAGAGATAGTGAAATCCTTCTCAGATCATAATGCAATAAAAATCACAGGTAATAATGGGCCAGTGACAGATAGACCTGAAACTAACTGGAAACTAAATAATCTCATTTTAAAAAATGCGAAGATAAAACAACAAATCATTGAAATAATTAATGATTTTGGAGAGACAGAAACCACAGAGGGACCCAGTGAAGCAGTTCTCCAACTCAAGGTAACCTGGAAAAGAGCAGAAAGGCTGTGTGCCCTGAGGTTGGAGGGGCGGCCCCCTAGAGGGGTGGCTCATCAGAGTGGGTGGCCGGCCAGACCAAAGGAACTTCAGCCTCCAGGAGGCAGCCCCAGGGCTTTGGGAACCACAGCTCATAGCAGCAGGGGAGTTTCCTGACCTAAACCCCAGGGGATCAATGGGGGGGGGGACCTCTACCAGAGCAAGCATGTGAAGCCCTGCCCTCAGGGTACACAGCTAGCAGTGTGGCTGCAGCAGCCCAGATCCAGGAACAGGAAGCAGAAGCTGATAAGCAGGAGCCCCAAGGGCATGAGCCTAGGGAGGGAGCAGAGAGAGAAAGCAGATCTCTGTCCTCTGTCCCTGGAACTTGACTCTGGGGTTCTGACTACATTCAGATCTTGATCGCAGTCTAGGCCCCCCATAGAACAGCAGGGGGCCCCCACCTCAGCCCTGTGGCAGAGGGGGGCACTTATGGACATTCACAGACCAGGAGGGAGGACAGAGGACAGCAACTCACACACTGAGATCCTTGTGGGGGTGTCCCAAAAAGCTCAGGAAGCACTCCAAAACCAGGCTCAGGCTGGGAAAATGAGTAAGCAGCAAAAAAATAGGAACACCATTGAGAAATACTTTGCCTGTGAACCCAGGAAGGATCAAAACATTCAATGTGAAGATGAGGAAGGCCAAACTCCTGCATCTAAAGACTCCAAGAAAAACAGAAATTGAGCTCAGGCTATGACAGAGCACAAAAAAGACTTTGGAAATCAAGTGAGGGAGACAGAAGAAAAATTGGGAGAAGAAATGAGAGAGATGAAGGAAAAACATGAAAATGAAGTCAGCAGCTTAGTCAAGAAGATACAAAAAAATTCTGAAGAAAATAGTATGCTAAAAGCCAGCTTAGGTCAAATGGATAAAACAGTTCAAAAAGTTATTGAGAAGAACAATGCTTTAAAAAAGCAGAATTGGCCAGATGGAAAAAGGGATAAGAAAGCTCTCTGAGGAAAACAAACCCTTCAGACAAAGAATAGAACTCATGGATATTGCTGATTTTATGAGAAATCGGGACTCAATGCTTCAAAACCAAAAGAATGAAAAATTAGAAGAAAATGTAAAACATCTCATTGAAAAAACAACTGATATAGAAAACAGATTTAGGTAAGATAATTTAAAAATTATTCGAATACCTGAAAGTCATGATCAGGAAAAGAGCCTTGACATCATTTTCAAAGAATTACTACAGGAAAATTGCCCTGATATCCTAGAAGCAGAGGGCAAAATACAAATGGAGAGAATCTACCAATCTCCCTGAGAGATTCAAAAAAACCAACCCCCAGGAATATTATGGCCAAGTTCCAGGACTCCCAAGTCAAAGAGAAAATATTACAAGCAGCCAGAAGGACACAATTCAAATATTGTGGAGCTGCAGTCAGGATCACATAGGACTTAGCAGCAACTACCTTAAAATCTCATAGGGCTTGGACTATAATATACTGGAATGCAAAAGAGCTTAGAATGAAGCCTAGAATCAACCACCCAGCAAAACTGATGTCCTCTTCCAGGGAAAAAGATGGACTTTCAATGAACCAGGGGAATTTCAAATGTTCTTGTTCGAATGGCCAGAGCTGAAAAGAAGGTTTGATCTTCAAATACAGGACTCAGGTGAAGCACAGAGATTGGAGGAGAAGGGGAAAATATGAGGGACTTAATGATGATGAACTGCATGTATTCCTGGATAGAAAAATGACACTGATAATACCCATATGAACCTTCTCAGTTAATAGAGCTGGTAGAAGGAGCTTTTGTAGATGAAGCACAGGAGCAAGCTGAATTTGAAGATAAAATGTGGCTCAAAAATGGAGTCAATAGAAAAAAAGGGAAATGTAATGGGAGAAAGAAAAAGGAGAGGGGGAATAGGCCAAGATATTTCATATAATAAGATTTTTCTTTATTACATTGAGCTATTTCAATGACATGGAAAGGGGGAAGGCAAGGGGCAATGAGGGAATCTTCCCTCTCATCAGAGGTGGCTAGGAGAGGAAACAGCATATATACTCAATGGGGTATAGACATCTGGAGTAAGAAGGGGGGGGGGGACCAGGGAAGGGGTGGTGATGTGAATGATGGAGGAAAGGATGGGCCTTGGGAGGAGAGGTAAGATATAACACATTTTCTTTTTTACTTCTTGCAAGGGGTGGGGATTGGATGGCCTTTTCAGGACCATAGGGCCATGTAGATCCTGGGCCTAAGGGGTGGTATGGGGGCTTGCGGCCTCTTGGTCCCAGGGCCCGGGATCTGTCTGCTGCACCGCTCAGCTACCCTACAGCAGAGAGAGAAAATATAGTACATGGTAGTGGAGAAGTACAAAAGGAGGTAGCTGTGATCAGCAATGGCAACAGTGGAAAAATATGGAAGTAACTTTTGTTATGGACTTATTATAAAAATGTGATCCATCTGCAACAAGAGTCGGTGGTATTAGAACACAGACTGAAGCACATTTATTATTTATTATTATTATTATTATTATTATTATATTATCATTATCATTTTGGGGGTGAGTGCAGGGCAAATGCGGCTGGGTGGCCTGCCTGGGGCCACATAGCAGGTGATCATTGGGTGTCTGAGCCTGAATTTGGACCTGGGTGCTCCTGGCTCAAGGGCCAGTGCTCTGTCTGCCACCCATCTGCTCCTACTATTATTACTATTTTATTTTTATTTTGGGTCTTTTTTTTCTTTTTTTGATTTTTTGCAGGGCAATGGGGTTTGGGTTGGCTTACGTGGGGTCACGCAGCTGGGTGATTGTTGGATGTATGGGGCTGGATTTGGGCATGGGTACTCCTGGCTCCAGGGTTGGTGCTCCTTCCACTGCGCCACCTGTCCATACCTACAATTATTAATATTATTTTTTAATTTAATTTTAATTTTTTTCTCTCCCCTTTACTTTATCACTCAAGCAAGTCTATATTTTTGGGGGGAGGGGTGTTTTGTTTACTCTTAAAAAAGGATATTTTATTAATGTATAAAAAACATTATTTGTACAAAATGAGAATAAATAAATAAATTAAAAAAAAAAGAATTAATGATTTCTTCCTAGATGACAATAATGATACAACATACCAAAACTTATGGGATTCAGCCAAGGCAATTGTCAGGGGATATATTATTCTTTAAATGCTTACATGAATAATTTGAAGAAAGAGGAAACAATGAAGTAAACATGCAACCAAAAAAAATAGAGAAAGAGCAAATTAAAACCCCCCAATTAAATACCAAATTAGAAATTCTTAAACTTAAAGGAGAAATTAATAAAATTGAAAGCAAGAAAACTATTGAACTAATAAATAAAAGAAAAAGTTGGTTTTATGAATAAAACAGTAAAATTGATAAACCTCTGGTTAATTTGAATTTAAAAAATGAAAGTAGAAAACCAAATTGCTAGTACCATAAAAGTAAAATGTGTACTCACCCCAAATGGAGGAGATTAAAAAAACAATTTGGAATTATTTTGCCCAAGCGTATGTCAATAAATTTGATAATCTAAGTGAAATGGATGAATATAAGTTGCCCAGGTTAAATGAAGAAGAAATTAAATAACTAAATAAACCTATCTCAGAAAAAGAAATTCAACAAACCTAAGAAAAAATCTTCAGGGCCAGATGTATTAACAACTGAATTCTATCAAATATTTAAGGAACAGTTGGTTCCAATTTTATAGACCCTTTGGTAAAATAGGTGAAAATGGAACTCTGCCTAACTCTTTCTATGACACCATTATGGTGCTGATATCTATACCAGAAGAGTCAAAACAGAGAAAGAAAATTATAGACCTATCTCCCTAATGAATATAGATGCAAAAATCTTAAATAAAATCTTAGCAAAGAGATTACAGCAAGTTATCACTAGGATAATACACTATGACTAAGCAGGATTTATCTCAGGGATGTAGGGTTGGTTCAATATCATGAAAACTGTTAGTTTAATTAACTATACCAATACTAACCCATCAGACATCATATGATTATATCAATAAATGCTGAAAAAGCCTTTGACAAAATATAGCACCCAATCCTTCTAAAAACGCTAGAGAGTGTCAGAATAAATGGATTGTTCCTTTGAATGATAAGTAGTATCTATCTGAAACAATCAAAAAAACATTTGCAATGGGAATAAGCTAGAAGCATTCCCAATAATATTGGTGTGAAACAAGGATGCCCATTATCCCTACTACCATTAAATACTATGTTAGAAAGGTTACCTTCAGCAATAAGAAAAAAAAAATTGAAGGAATTAGAATTGGGAAGGAAGAAACAAAACTCTCACTCTTTGCAGATGACATGATGGTATACCTAAAGACCCCAAAAAATTCTTCTAAAAAACTACTAGAAATAATTGGCAACTTTAGCAAAGTAGCAGGATATAAAATAAACACTCACAAATCCTCAACATTTCTATATAATAATAGCAAGGTAGAGTAGCAAGAGCTATAAAGAGAAATCCCATTCAAAGTAACTTCAGACAATATAAAATATTTGGGAGTCTACTTGCCAAGGCAGACTCAGAAACTCTATAAAAAGCATTACAAAACACTTCTCTCACAAATAAAAATCAGATTTAAATAACTGCGCAAATATCAAATGCTCATGGATAGGCTGAGCAAATATAATAAAAATGACAATTCTACCTAAATTAAACTATGTATTTAGTGCCCTGCCAATCAAAATTCCAAAAAGCCCACTTTAAGGAGTTAGAAAAAATGGTAAGTAAATTCATAAGGAGAAATAAAAAGTAAAAAAAAAATATCCAGGTATTTAATGGACAAAATACAAAAGAAGGTGGCTTAGCCCTATCAGATCTAAAATTATATTATGAAGCATCTGTCATCAAAACAGTCTGGTATTGGATAAGAAGCAGAGTTGTGGATCAGTGGAATAGACTAGGTGCAAAAGTGATAGAAGGAAATGATTATAGTAATCTTGCTGTTTAATATACCCAAAGAGCCGAGCTTCTGAGATTAAAAACCACTTATGTATCTCTTTCCCTTAATCCTAATTCTTCATACTGAAAATTACTAATCTTTAAACATGTTAGTATGGAAGAAACTTGGATGAGATCAACATCTCACAGCCTATACCAAGATAAGATCAAAATGGGTACAGGATGTAGACAATATTTTAAGCACATTAGGAGATCAAGGATTAGTTTCTGTCATATCTATGTAAAGGCAAGCAGTTTGTGAGCAAGGAAGAGATGGAGAACATCATTAAAAACAAACCAGATAATTTTGAATACATTAAATTAAAAAGGGTTTGCACAAACAAAACCACTATAACCAAGATCAAAAGAAATGCAGAAAAATGGGAAACAATTTTACAACTAATATTTCTGACAAAGGACTCATTTCTAAAATATATAGAAAATTGAGTCAAATTTATTTTTAAAAAAATCCCCAATAGACAAATGGTCAAAGGATATGCAGAAGTAATTTACAGATCAGGAAATCAAAGTGATCTATAGTCATATGAAAATTGCTCTGAATCATTACTGATTAAAGAAATCAAATTGTAGCATCTCTAATATACCACCTCACACCTCTCAGACTGGGCAATATGACCAGAACAGTCAATGATCAGTATTGGAAAGGATGTGGGTAATCTGGGACACTAAAGCATTGTTGGTGGAGCTGTGAACTTATCCAAACTTCCTGGAAAGTAATTTGAAATTATAACTAAAGGGCAATAAAAATGTGCATACCCTTTGCTCTAGCAATACCTCTACTGGGTCTATACCCTGAAGAGGTCATGAAAAAGGGTAAAACCATCACTTGTGCAAAAATATTCATAGTGGCTCTGTTTGTGGTAACAATGAATTGAACATTGAATGAATGCCCATCAGTTGGGGAATGGCTGAACAGATTGTGGTACATGTATATGGAACACTTTTGTTCTAGTAGAAATCAGGAGTGATGGGAATTCAGTGAAGCCTGGAAGGATTTGCATGAACTAATGCTGAGTGAGATGAGCAGAACCAGAAGAACATTGTACACCATAAAAGCAATATGGGGTTAATGCTCAGTCTTAATGGACTTGCTCATTTCAGCAGTGCAACAATCAGGGACAAGTTTAGGGTAACTGTGGTGGAGAATATTATCTGTATCCAAAGAAATAATTGTGGAGTTTAAACAAAGACCAAAACCTATTACCTTTAATTCTTTGTTTAAAAAAGTTATCTTATTATGTAATTTTGCTTTCTCTTATATTTTATTTTTTTCCTTAGATTTCTCTCTCAACACATTCAATTTTGATCGATGTATAGCATGGAAATGTAAAGACTATCAGAATGTCTTCTCTGGGAGGAAGGGAGATTGGGGAAAATTGTAAAATTAAAAAAAATAATTTATAAAATAGTAAATGACAGAGATGGAATTAAAAAAAAGTTTTTATTGAAACCAGAGACAATATATTTTGATTTGCCATTTTAGTAAGAGCTTTGTGGTAGCCTGACTTCATTTAGCAATGCATTTACCCCATTCTATCTCCTCCTTCCTTCTTCCAGTGCCAACTTCTTTCTCACATTTTTATCTCTTTTGAGGGGGGAGTGCATCATCCCATTAAAATCATTATAGTCACATATTCTATGTAAACTCCTAAGAGTAATAAATTCCTTAGGAGTTACAAATATTATCCTGTCATATAGAGACAGAAACAGATTCATACTTTTTGAAAACTTTTTGTTTTTTATCTTGTTTCTTTTTTTAATTAGCTTTTTAAGTTTCCCTTGAATCTTTTTTAATTTTAATTTATTTATTTATTATCAACCACATGCACACGTATATTATTGAGTCACAAAATTTCATTCTACACCCCCTTTCCACCCCCAACCCCTCAGAGGCTAACAGTCAGGTTAACAATGTCCATACATATTTTGATAAACATATTTAAAGAGTAGTAATTTTCAATATGAAGAATTAAGATTAAAGGAAAAAGATACCTAAGTGGTAATTTTTATAACATGTTCATCATATTTTGAAGGGTTGTGTGTGTGTGTGTGTGTGTGTGTTTGTTTTTCTTCCTCTGGATGGGGATAATATAGTCCATAACCAGTCTAATACAATTGTCCTCCCTCTCTTGACTGCTGAGAGTTGCTGCTTCCATCAAGGTTGTTCATCTCTCAGTGTTGTTGTTGATGTATACATTGTTCTCTTGGTTCTACTCCCTTTGCTCAGCCTCAGATCCTATAAGTCATTCCATGCTTCTCTAGAGTCCAACCATTTATGGTTTCTTATAGAACAATAGTATTCCATAGTATTTATATACCATAACTTGCTTAGTCATTCTCCAATTGATGGGCACCCCCTCAATTTGCAATTCTCTGCCACTACAAAAAAGAGATGCTATGACTATTTTGGAACATGTAGGACATTTTTCTTTTTTTATATAATTTCTTCTGGATATAGACCAAAAATAGGAATTTCTGGGTCAAAGGGTATGAACAGTTTTATTACTCTCTGAGCATACTCCCATATTGCTCTCCAGAAAAGTTTGTTTCTCCTCGAATCTTGAATTTGGAGGTGAGCTTCTTTTTAATCATTTCTGATCTTTTCATTAGGAATGCTTAAAAGTCCTCCATTTTGGGTAAATATCCATTCCCCCATTCCCCTCAAAAAGTATTACCCTCAAGTTTGCTGAGTAGATTATTCTTGGTTATATTTTTTATCTCCTTTGCCATTTTTTATATAATAGTCCAAGGCCAATGACTCTTTAATGTGGCTATTTATTCTGTCAAATCCTATAATCAATTTAGTTCCATGATATTTGAATTATTTCTTTTTGACTGCTTTTTCCTTGATGTGTGTGCTCTAGAATTTGGTTATGATTTTCCAGGGAGTTTACATTTTGCATCTCTTTTAGAAGGTGATTGGTTAATTCTTTCAAGATCTCTTTTGCCCTTTAGTTCTAATATTTCAGAGTAGTTTTTCTAGATAATTCATGAAAGAAATTATCTAGATATATTTTTGTCATGGCTTTCAGTAATTCTTAAATATTATTTCTTTGATTTTTTTCTAGGTCCACTTATTTTCCCGGGCGGGGAGAATTTATGATTTCTTCTATTTTTTTATTTTGTTTTATTTTGTTTTATCTTATTGTTTCATGAAATTATTACCTTCCCCTTGCTTAATTTAATTTTCAAGGAATTTTTTTCTTTTTTAGTTTTTTTTTTTTTTTTTTGCAAGGCAAATGGGGTTAGGTGGCTTGCTCAAGGCCACATAGCTAGGTAATTATTAAGTGTCTGAGACCGGATTTGAATCCAGGTACTCCTGACTCCAGGGCCAGTGCTTTATCCACTGTGCCACCTAGCCACCCCTAGGAATTGTTTTCTTAAGTGAATTTCTGTATTCCTTTTCCATTTGGCCTATTCTATTTTTTAGGAAATTATTTTCTTTTTTGAATTTTTGTATTTTTTCCCAAATTGTTACTACTTTTTTTATGACTCTCTTGCATTGCTCTCATTTCTTTTGCCATTTTTTTTTACTTCTCTAATTTCCTTTTTGAAATCCAGGAGTCCTTTTTGGATCTGACACTAAATTACATTTTTTTTTTCTTTGAGGCTTCACATGTTACCATTTTGATATTGTTGTCCTATTTTAAGCCTTGATCTATCACAACAGTAACTTTCTATCATCAAGCTCTTTTTTGGTTGATTTTTTCCATTTTTTTCTGCTTTTTTTTTTGTGACTTGGTGTTTTGATGTTAAGAGTTGATCTCTGGTCTTGCACTGTCCCAAGCTTTTTGTTCTGGAGATCACAGTCTTGCTGCTAACTTTCACCAGACTTTAGGGTTTAGATTTTTGCTTTCTCTGAAGAGTAGGCTCCCCTTTTAGCTTATACTGGGGTTAAGGTCTCTCTCTGTAAGCTACCCATGAGTATAGGGTTTAGCTGCTACTACATGAAATGTTTTCAAAAATTTATCACATAGTTGGGTGTAGAGATATTTAAATAAATGTAAAAGGGTCCAAATAGAAAACATACTTATAGACGATTGTAAAAGAAAAAGAGCAGTAAACAATAAGTATCAATAGTAATAAGAAATAACATCACAATAAAGGCCCAGAACCAAATGGCTAATTAATATTAAAATCTGAAATAATGATTAATTGAAACATCAAGTCACAGAAGCAACAAACATATGAAGACAATGATAATGGTGAAAAGATATATTAAAAACCTTTGTTATGAAACCAAGTCCTAAAGGGAAAATTATCATATCTCCTAAATATAAACTAGCAAAATAATTAAGGAGAAAATGAACTGACTATGCATTTTAAAACACACTAAAAGCTAGTAAATGAATTATCATCCTGGCAGTGTCATGGATATAGCTTGCCTCAAAGTGGATTCATGGAAGTCATATTCCCTTCCTTCTTCTCTTTTCTTTTGTTTCTTTCTCATTACAGGATCATTCAGGACTATGGGTTAACAGATTCATTGAGTAAGGCACCTTCATTCATCAAGGGGGTATTTGTCCAACCCTCTCCTTTCCTAGATGCAGAAACCATATGGAAGGTGTGTGGTTTGGTCAAGTCACACAAGCCAATGTGTGTCAGGTAAAACTTTTATATGCATCTTCCTGAGTCAGAGGTCAACTCTCAATCAAGTATTATGGAAAAAGTTTAAATTGAAGGGGTTATGGAAAGAAACAAACATTAAAATAATGTTATAGCTGTGAATTGGTCCAAATATTCTGGAAAGCTATTCCATTTTAAATTGTGCCAGAATAGCCATTAAACTGTTCATTTTTAGTCCATTTTTTCCATTTTTTGATTCTATCATTCAAGAAGTTGAAATAAAAAAATATTATAAATCTCAAAATATTAATAACAGCATTTTTGAAGTAAAAAAAGAAACAAAATGGATGTCTATCCATTGAGGATTCACTGAACCAATTGTGATATATGAATAAAATAGAATATTTTTATACGTTATGAAATGACAAATACAAAAAACTAAGGGAAGTATTTTTGTATTAGGGAAGTATTTTTGTAACGTATGACATGACAAATACAAATAATTAAAGTAAATGTATATGGTAAAAATGTGAAGTGATTTAGCCTAAAAAAAATGGAAAGCAGAAAACAACCTGTACAGAGGAAATGTAATGAACAATTACATATGTTAAAAAAAAAACAGAAGAAAGCACTTAAATGCATATAAATTCATTGACCAATCTTAATTCCACAGAATAAGTAATGAAATATTTTTTTTCTTAGTAGACCAATGAGAGACTATAGGTACACCATGTTGCCTACATGATATGAGCTTGTTTTCTTTGTTATCAGAGACAGGTATAATAATTTATTTAATAGTGTTTTACTATTCAGATCATTATCTCACTATAACATCATAACATCCTTATTATTTTGGTCAAGGAGGTGCATTTTATGAATGATGCTCAGATTTCATAACCTGGTCAAGGTTAGGACCTCAAACGTCTGAGTTTAAACCTCATATCTTTCTCCAAGGGCAGTACTTTCTGGTGGTAACTGATATTTTTGTCTCTGGGAAAAATAACAATGTTAAATTTATGTTAAATTTAAGTGTTTAATTTTATACTTTTTGTGCTGATGATTCTACAGATATCTGGATAGTTCTTTTGTGTAATTATATTCTGTTTATGGGATAATAACAATAACAAACATCTGTATAGCAAAGCATAATTAAAAAAACATTTTGTTTATGGTCTCTCATTAATTCCCTACAACAACCTATTGAGGTAAAAAATGAAAATTTTATATCATTCCCATTTTACAGTTGTAAAATATGAGAATTAGGGAAATTAAATTAGTTTTATACATGGTTATAGAACTAAAAAGTTGTGGACTTGAGTGAGACTCAAGCCTTTGTTTTTACTTTTCAATACAATGATCTTTGCTCTTTCTCACTTTTATCTTAGAAGCAGGTATTTAAAAAGTTTTATACTGTACTTCCATGGAAACAATGTAAATAAAGCCTAACAGACTGCCTTTTGTGGAGGGTGGGGGGAGGAAAGCAAGATTGGGAGAAAATTATAAAATTCAAAATAAATAACACCTTTCTGAAAAAACACAAAAAGCAAAATAACTAAATCAGATAACTTTTTATTTAAGAGATCCTTTATAAATAATGAGGGATAAAGAGAATTTTGTCTTCATGGGATTCAGGAAATTTGAATCCTAGTGTTGTAAATGGATTTGTAACTTAGGAAGAATCCTCTCATTGGTAAATAGGGTATTTGTACTAAATGACCTTTCTGTATCTATTTTTCTTTTTGTGGTTCATTGGGTCCCAACAAGGGAAAAAAAGGTACTTAATAGAGTCTACTTCTAAATATTCCTGGACTCAGAGGTTTGTAAATAAAAATTTCTAGGTTACCTTCCAAAAATGTTGAAAAATAGAGGAAGGAATATTTCTAAGGTGCTTTGAGTTCTTATGTGGTGAACTATGTTTTCTATGTACATAATAACAGTGTTATTGTATTGGGAACACTTTTCTAGGATGTTGTGATGAGATGAGAATAGCACCTACATTTACATTAGCTGTTTTCTGTGTTAAAGAAAAAGTATAGTGTAGGAATGAGTGTTTGTTGTATTTGGAACCAAGAAGGTCAAGATTTGTATCCTACCTTTGATACTTCTTGATTGTGGATAATGTTAAATGGGCAATAACAGTCTCTTCTTAGTGAGATTGTAAGCACCTCAAAGGCAGGGCTTCTTTCTTTTTTATTTATTTATGTTTATTATAGTCCCTAGCACAGAGCATTGGACTCACTAGCTATTGTCCTCTTTGGAATATTTTTTCCTTTCCATTTCTACCTCCTGCTTTCCTGGCTTTCTTCAAGAAATCTCCCCTTTCAGTAGGGTTTTCTGGTCAGCAACCTATCCAACCTTTACTAGGGATTTTCTTCTGAAATTAATTTCTATTTACCTTGTTTATATCATCTACCTTTGTACATAACTGTTTGCATGTCTCCCACATTTGATTATGGTCAGCAACTATGAATTTTCCCCCTTGCTTCATATCACAAGTGTTTTGCATGGTGATGGGCACATCACAAACATTTGCTAAATGCTTTTAGAATCTAACATGAGTGTATGAATGAATGAAAAGATTCAATGATTGGAAATCTTTAGATAATGAAACAACATCAGATTGTTGCTAGAATCCTAGATGAAATAAACTGCCAGTCTTTAGAAAATATTGCTGTGTCCTTGATTTTTATTCATTTTCCCAGAAACCTGATTTTTACTTTAAAGGGGAATCTGAAGAAAGGCCAAAAGAAGAATAAGCAGAAACAGATCAAGGTTCATGTCTCCAGAAATAGAAAATAAGAATTAGAGCTCTGGAGAGTATGGTACTTGTCTAGTGTTGGTAGGGTGGTGTGGTACTTTGCTGATACCATCATACTGATGATGTAAAGCTCAAAGGCCTAGGTTGAGAGGAAAGGTCATAATGAGAATTTAGGATTTATTGGGTTCTTGCATTCTATCACCTAGTGTCATGTGTGTGATTTCCCAACAGTGATGAAGTACAATGGTATCTCACTGATACAGGAGAAAGTAAAACCAATTTAAGGTCAAGAGACTCCTGCAGTAACCAGGCCATCTCTGATGGTTCTATTTCCTAGGGGTGGAATGATTTTGGTAAAGGCAAGTAAGAAGGATGCCTTGCATAACATACATCTCACTAGGGTAAACATAATTGTGCAACTCATACCACTAATCACTTGGTTGGTTGATGTGGTCCTCTTTGATACCAAAGGACTAGTAGTAGTAGTAGTAGTAGTAGTAGTAGTAGTAGTAGTAGTAGTAGTAGTAGTAGTAGCAGTAGCAGTAGCAGTAGTAGTAATAGTTGGACTCTTTAATTTCTAAGAACACTTACCAGCTTTAATGTTCCTTGAGTTTTGGCAGTCAGGGATGGAACTGAGAGTGATATAATTATTGGTGGTAACACCTAACATTAGGATATCCCTGGGGTAGTAAGAATTAAAGAAAACTTACTGAAAGAATGCTCTGTTAGAAACACTTGTCCACAATACAACAGAATTCCATTAGTATAGTAGGCTTAAGCTAGGGGTTGATATAAAGGAAAATGAACATATCTGAAAACAAAAGGAGGGGAGGAGATGGATCTAGAATACCTTTAAAGCATAGAAAAACACTCACAGTGAATTATACACACACACATTATGTCTTAAGGTTTGCTAATTGCTATTTTGCTAATTTGCTAATTGCTATACTATCTTGTCTAACCTTCTGAGAAAGCCAAAGACTAATATAGATTGATATAGAGATAGAATCAGGGAGAAAAAACAAAGAGACTTTCAGAGACAAAGATTTATGCAGAGTTATTCAAATGAGCACTGCACTGAATAAGACATTTTGATAGGTCAAATCTCAATACTTCCTATATGAATGACCACAGGTAAATCACTTAATATCTCTTGTCTGCAACTTCATCTGCAAATGAGAAAATTTAACTAAATTATCTTTGGTTTTCTTTTAATATCCGAAGGGATATGACAGTTCCCATAACAGATGAGAACTTTTATGTTCAGTAATGTTATCACCTGGCTTGTGCAATAAGAATTTTTTGACTAGCAGAAGATACTTCTATACACTCAGCAAAGTTGATGAGACATTGATTTGCATGGAAAGATGTATCCCAAATAGAGATCACATTTTTGAAGCCTAAGATTGCCCATCTTATTTTTTAATTTATTTAAAGCAATGGAGTTTGAGTGACTTTCTCAAGGTCACACAGCTAGGCAATTATTAAGTGTCTCAGGTTAGATTTGAACTCAGGTCCTCCTGACTCCAGGGCTAGTGCTCTACTCACTCCCCGATCTAGTTGACCCAAGATTGCCCATCTTTCCAGTGATACAGATCAGATGGAAGGAAAGATGGCATAGAGAGAGGAGTTGGCCAGTATCTTCACAAAGATAATCTAGCATTTCTAAACATTCTGTGATTGGAGTGGATGAAAGTAGGCCTACACAGGCCTAGACAGACAGTCTCTACAAAGGTCTTCCAAAACAATAGGTACGTACTATGCTCATTGATAATCTTATGATTTATGCCAAAAGCCCTTTACCTGATCATATAAATCATTGTCTTCTTTTTTCCTCTTTCCTTTTTTATCTCTTTTCTACCCTTTTCTAATTTTGATATTTTACCTTATCATTCTTCATATTTAAAGTTTACAGTGTTTTCTGATGATGATGATAATACTACAGTTGCCCAAGAAACAAAAAAAAAAAAATACTGAAAAAGGAAAAAAAGACAAGGCTTCTGTTTGACCAGATGATGGCACCATAATCCCACCAGCCAGCTGTGTTGTTACAGACTAACTGGGAACAATCATTCTATCATGTAATATCTCCAAGTCAAAATGCAAGTGTCCTTATTTCCCAAATGATGTGTAAGAATATTTTTCTTCTTTTTTCTGTAGCACTTCTCCTTTTAAAGCCTACAGGCTCAAAAAAAAAGACAGAAATAATAAAAAATGACAACTAAAATATAACAAAACAAATTCATCTTCACTAAATCATACAAATTTAGAATTTGTGACTATTGGAGAGTACTTGAACTGAAGTTTTACTGTGAATTATCTATTTTTTTAAAAGGATGTTAGTTTTGATTTTGTCATTAACTTGCTGGATAATGGGGCAAGTCACATAGCCACTTTGGATTTGATTCTCATATATGAATAAATATATACCAACTCATGAGAGTTAGACTAGATCATGACTCTTTATTCTGGGAGTGGGGAGGAGATATTTATGTGAATATATATATACACAAATAAAATACTGCTTTAATGTACTTAAAAACACCATTACATACATTTAATCTATTCATTAAAGGGTCACCACTTAAGACACTTTCACAGGCTAATCCCAAGTACTAAATATACATTTAAAAATAATAGTGATTTTTTTAAAGAAATGATTAATATTCACTTGTCTCAAAGACAGGAATTATACTTCATTTTTTTAAGGAAATGCTATCAGTGACTTCAGAGTAAAATGAATTGGTTCTTGGAGAACTTTACAGAACTATTTTTGTTTTGCTTTATTTTCTTCTTAGAAATGAAAGGATTCTAATTACTAAACAAAATGGAGAAAACTTATTCCAATGTTTTCAATTATGCCAAATAATATGAATTCATATAGTATGTGATCTTTGATGTACCATGAACTGTCTTCTAACTGAATTTTACAGAACTAAGAATAAAAGTTCAAATATAGTGAGAAATAGCATTCCCAGATGTATACCTTGGACTGACTCTGTGATTGCTGTCTTATCTCAAAAATGTGCCTAGCATTTTTTTCTAAGTAGGAGACTGATAATGTTTTAGAAACATTTAGATAACATTAGTTAATGACATTTCCATAACACCACTGTTCTGGGACTAGGCTATTTGCTTTCTAGGGTTAGAAGTGAGTGCAGTGCACTCTGGAATAAGATTTTTGTTTCTGAAAGAAGGTGAGCTGGAAATAGTGAGTGAAGAGAAATCTGAATGATAAAGCCCAGAATGTTGGATGGAATAATCTTAGAAAAAAAAGACTTTGCAAATACATTTGTCTTTGGGGCACTTGCTGAAAATCTACCCATTATAATTTATGGATAATTTATTTAAAAATTAGAGGTGCTGGTAGGCTGGCTACATATATACATACATACATACATACATATATATATATATATATATATATACATATATATATATAATTAATGGATTAGAATTTTAAGAGTTGAAAGTTCAGATGAATTTTCATCAAAATTAAAATGAGTTTCATGAATTTATGTAGCAAATTCTGAAATTATAATTATATGAATCAATTCAATAAAACAAATAATTTGGCAAATTCTTATTTTGTGCTAGATATTGGGCAAGGACCTAAGAATAAAAATACAAAATTATGTTTTCTTTCTCTCACCTGAAGGTATTTATACTCTCTTTAAATTACAGATTATTTGTAGAAGTTTATATCTAAATTTTATCAGTGTAGATAATCTTCTAACATTGCAATGCAGCTATAATATCTAGTCTTAGAGATTTGCCAAGGATGTTGAAATGTTAAAGGTTTGACTCCAGTCCCACAGGAAGGCAGGAAGGTTGGTTTTACCCCAGAAATAAAGCTTGAACCTAGGTTTTCCTAATTAAGAATTCCTCTCTCTCTCTCTCTCTCTCTCTCTCTCTCTCTCAGCACGTATGTCTGTCTGTCTGTCAGTTTGTCTCTCTCTCCTCCCTCCATGCAGCAAAGTAAAAAGAAAGCTAGCAGCATAAGCAATATTTTAAAAAATAAGATATTAATGAAATGATTCTTCTCAGTTTCTCTAACCAGGGGATGGGAATCTCTCAGTAGAATAAATGATTCTAGCTAAGTTCACCTTTGTAAATGAAATCACTAAAGATGTATCCATGGATTAAGATATTCCAAGAGAGAATGAATGTACACTTGATTAAAAAGAGTCAGTAGGGGCAGCTAGGTGGTACAGTGGATAGAGCACTAGTCCTGGAGTCAGGAGTAACTGAGTTCAAATCCAACCTCAGACATTTAATAATTACCTAGCTGTGTGGCCTTGGGCAAGGCACTTAACCCCTGTTCCTTGCAAAAAACCTAAAAACAAAAACAAAATGAGTCAGTAAATTACAAGGAGAAGCAAAAAAAAATCTATTTCTAGAGATGAAATATTTTCAAAGCTATAAACTAGGTATTTTAAGAAACCATACCCTAGAGTGATATCATATAAGCTTTCAAAAAAGACATGTTACTGTTGCTAAGGGACAACATAGAAGTAAGTGAGCCCTTCCATTAAGAAGAGAATCATCATCATCTTTTTAAAAGATGAGTGAACTGATTGGAGACTTACAAATTTAGAGCTGGAAGATATTACAGAGGTCATATGTAGTCCAAATCCTTTATTTTACAAAAGAAGATCAAAGAAGAGATAGGATTTTCCTCAAGATTTCAAAGATAATAACATAGTGAACCAGGTCCTCTGATTCCAAATTTTGGGTACTTCCTGATTGTTCTGTGCTATCTAAAAAACAAATATATCCATCTCCTTGATTTTACCATTGATACTATAAGGTACAGATATGTGTAATTTAATTTCATAAACATGCCTATAAAAATGCACATAAAAAAATCTCACTATTGAGTTGTACTTTTATTGACTGAGGAAGTACACTACCTGATTGAATTCTGTGTTGAACCTTTTGACAAGGTGAAGAATACTTTTGAAACATGAATAATTATTCCCTAATCAATGTTTTCTGTAAATTTAGATTTTCAAATATGAATTTTCTTAAAATTGAAGGAAACATCTGCATCTGAGAGAGGCATAGCAATTTAATTTGAAATTTCTAAAATTAAAATTATCAACATATTACTAAAATATGATTGGTCTTAAGTTGAGAAATTTTAAAGTGATCAGAAGTACCTGGCTCGATCAAATAAGCCAGGAAAAATGAAAGATGGAAATATGGAAGATTCTGAGCAACACAGATAACACTGGAATACTTTCTCTGTTTATTTAGTTCATATGAAACTCTGATGAGAAGTGCTTAAATAGGCACATATATATGTGTATAAAATGCATACACATATAATATGCATACACCATGTGCACATATATATATATATATATACATATATATGTATATGTATGTTCACATGTGGGTGCTTATATGGATTTAACATGAGAATTCCACAAAGAAACTAGAAGAATTGGAAAAATGTTAACAAATTAATGTTCTTTGTTCCCTACAACTCCAAAGTTGAAATTTAAGATAACTTCAGTTATCTCAACTTTTGTTGAGATTCTGACTAACACTCCCACCCTTAGCCCTAGGACCACCCCTACTCCCACAGGCACACCCTTCCCCCAAACTATAGCTAATTGGTCACTCCAGGTGTCAAGATGGAAAAAACAATTCCTTCTTGGGAACAAAATTGCCTCTTAGGTATCCTCCAAAAAGCTTTCCCTTGATGAAGTTTGAAGTAATAAATCATCTTTGGTAGTTAAGTTCAGCTCCAAGATAACACTTTAAATTCCTAACTGTAACATGCTAATCTCTAACTAGGGTCTTTTAGGTACTTTCAATTCCACTGTTCAAGAAGGGGCTAGTTCAGTTTACCTGCCTAGGCATTAGCTTAATTCCAGAGAAGATGCTTAGTCTGTAAAGGCTACCTGAGGAGTCCCCTTTTTATTCCCCACAACCCAGCTCTTACCAGCTAATGAGTGACTGCTTTTTAAAGCTTATAGGAGAAAGGGACCAAATAAATGAAACAAGAAAAAATATAAGCCAAGTAGCTTAGCTTCCCAGTATTGTTTATTTTTAATCCTCCCTTGTTGGGTGGGGACCAAAGGGGGGGCAGAATGTATAGAAGTCTTTGTAAGGGTCCTGAAATTGCTGAAAATCCCTTCAAAGCCAAGCCAATTCCAGAGGCTTGTTCTTCCCCCACTGCTCCCCACTCTCTGCAGCACGTGATCAGGTAATGTACTTGATTCACACAAACAGGTAATCCACAGGGCTGCACTCCAGACAGTTAAGTGGCTTTAACATAAACTCCCATTGCAAGGAGACTAGAATGCCAGATAAAAGCTTCATTTGTCTTCTGGGCACTTGCTGAAAATCTACCCATTATACAGTGCAGACCTGGATGAAGGCTGCTGGTCCCTTTTTGATGTGGGAGAATTCCCTGCTTTTTTGTGAAGAGTCAATGACCCAGCTTTTCTTCTGCCTTGGCAGAATGTGGGTATTCACTCAGTCCACATTCCAGGACTGTGATGGATGGCTGAGCTGAACTTGGCCTGCACTAAGGAGTGGAGGGGATGAAAACTGGGCTGGAGCTGAGTCTTTGTTCTGTCCCACCATGGCAGCTACTTACAGAAGCTAGGCTAGGGACTCCAGGGCTTTTCAATGAGAGGACACATCATCTGGTTGGCATATAGAGCAACAAAGGTTTGCTTATGATGCAGTGACTTCTGCAGAAAAATAGCTTTTTTGTGTCAGGGTATTTATCATTTGCTCATATCATCATTTCAGGGGCAAATGGAGCTTGGACAGTACACTGGGGAGCCTTTTATCTGGGTATGTGAACATTGCTTTGAAGCTGGGGGTAAATCATACATTACAACCAAGTGTACCATTAGAGCAGCAGGAGTGGTTGTAGGAGTGGGAGAGGCTAAACAAAGATATTCAGCTGTTAATGGGAAATGAGAAAAGTTTAATCTTATCCTTTCTTTCAATGAATATTTTTTTTCCCTTTAACTTAAAAAAAACCCCAACAAACCTTAAATATGTGAGCTCTTGGCATCTTGTTTATTAACTTGTCTCATGATTCTCAACAAGGATAGCATTTTGAGAATACTGTAAAGAACTGGGAGTCTTCTTGATGCGCATGGAATTGTAGAGCTTAAAGAAACTTTGGGTAGTACTAAACTCAATCTCTTCATTGTATAGATGGGGAAACTGGGGTCTGGAGAAATTAAGAGACCTTTCCATAGTTATACTGATAATAGAGGCTAGAATCTTGGTGTGTGATTCAGTTTGAATTATTTTTTCAAGTTATTGTCTTCACTCCAATAATGGAATAATAGATCTTCCAGAGATTACTTCCAGAGATCAAAATTATTCTTTCCTAAACTGGAGTCATAATAGGGGAAGAAAGCCTCTAAAGCTATAATGTTTGACTCTGGCTTATCCTGTGTTGCTAATGAGAACAACAAATTGCCTTAGATCTTCTTAAAGTGGGGAAGAAGATAACAATTATGTGAGAATGACAATAGTACATTTGTGGGTACTTTTTTGACTAAGGGCTGATAATGAAATGGGAAAAAAAGATCCATTTCAGGGGGATAGGCTAGTAACTATTTGACTTACCAGAGTTCTAAAGTTTTAGAGCTCTTAGGCTATATGCCCTCATATGTATATACATATTGATTATACATTCACACACACACACACACACATATGTATGTATGCATATTCCTGCTGGCACAGGAAGAAGGTATTTACTTAGAGAACTTAGAGAGTTAGGTGATCCACTTTACCAGTACAGGTGACAATTCTTCTAAGCCTGGTTCATGCTGTATAATTGTCCATTTTCCCCCAGAAGAGCTTTATGGAAGAATCATTTAAAAGGATGAAGGCTTTTCTCTGTTTCTTTTAATAGCTTGACAGCACCATCAATGAAATACTCTGACTGTACCAGTCTCTCAATCAATAAATGCTAAAGGATGCATTTATTAAGCTTCTACTATATTTTCATCACTGTTCTAGATAGTAATATTATAGTGTCTGCCCTCAAGGAATTTATATGCTATTGGAGAAATTCTCTCTTTATTAGTGGACCAACTCTTTTTTGGCTATATCTGATATCCTTGATGTATTTTACATTCACTTTAATGCACACATTTCTGTGGAGAAGATGCTGCACATCATTGTGTATCTTTCCATTGTCCTTTAAGTAACAATCAATTAATAAGGATTTTTAAGGTACCTACAATGTGCCACACACTGTGCTAAGTGACTTAAGATTTTTAATTTTTTCAAAATCATGATATTTTATGATTTATAGTAATCTAACATCAGTAAGAGGATATCAGTGTTATAAAAAGTAGGCTTTAATGACTAGTAAGATTTTTGAGAATGCTGAAAACACAATTCCCCTTATGCAACCCAGTTTGATCTCCATCTCCAATTTGATTCTGGACTTATGGTTGCCTGTCAAGTACATTATTCCCTGGGCATTGGCATTGTTTTTTTCAGCATCAATAGACCTGTCTTTTTCACATTATTATGCTTCTCATTGAAGAGGCTTTTTAGTGTTCCAGGTTTCAATGCTTTTAATGAAATGATTTCTGTGAATAGGAAGATCTGCAAACCCTTCTCATCAATAGTGAATGTGTCTTTTGTGTTCACTCTGAACAAGACATCTTGACATTGGTGAGCTGGTTAAGTGATTATATGCCTTATTGTTTTAAAATTCACTCTATATTAGTATTCAGTGAATTGGGGAATATAGTAGTTTTCTTGGTTGTCATTCCAGATCATATTGTGTATGTTTGTTAGAAGTTTTGTGGGAGGATGACCCTTAAAATTGCATTTTATTTCACTAAGTCAATGGGTTTATTGATATAAACAATCAATAGACACACTAGAACTTATATTCTCTATATTTCTCAGTCATTTTGAAACCTCTAATGACAGTCTCCTATAATAATAACTCACATTTATATACCACTTTATAGTTCATAGATTGCTTACCTCACTGTGGGGTGGTTAATGTAAACATTACTAATTCCATAGAAGAAAAAGAAATGAGTTTACTATAGTCTTGTTTCCTTCTCAGTTGCTTTTTTTTCAGTGAATATTTGAAAAGAGATGATCATCCTTGCTCAACTCATTAGGATTCTATCTGTTAGCTTTTAAAATCTTTAACCTTTATAAATATATTGAAAATAAACCCTGAGTGCCTTTCATCCTGCATTATTTCCAATTTAGATTTATTCTCTATGGATTTGGTCAGAATGGCAATCCACTGCCACTTCTTAAAAGTACAATGGATTCTGAGATGGAGAATCCAAATGTGGAAGTCCTATTTGATTGATGAGGACGAATTACCTGCTAGAATTTGTTTCATTTAATATCTGCTTATTTCCTTCCTTCAGGGTTTATCGATAAATATTCTTAGGTTTCTTTGATATAATTAGATCTCATGCCAACCTCTCTGAAAGCTCTTTTCCCTACCACAACTAATTTTGACAATTTTATGAGGTGTTATGGTTCATAGTTTTTTGTAATCCTGCTCTATCGTGCAAGCCTGCCTATACTCTAAACTTGTACTGTGCATGACTTCTGTGGCTCTCATGCTCAAGTCTTTGTTAGTATAAATGATTTCTAGGGCAATAGGCTTCCTCACTATAACAACTATTCTTCACCAGTTAAATTGTAACAAATACTACCAGAAGTTAGTGTTGCTCAGTTATTCAGTCATGTCCAACTCTTCATGATACCATCAATGATAGCATGCCAAGCCCTTCTGTCATCCATTGTCACATAAAGTCTAGCCAAGTTCATGTTGTTTCTAGGACATTATCCCTTTCTACTCTTTCATCCTCTATGATCTCCTTTTCCTTCAATCTTTCATACTATAAGGGACTTTTCAAATGAGTCCCATTTTCTCATTATGTGTCATATTTAAGTTTCAACTTCAGTATTTGATCTTCCAGTGAATGGCCTTAATTAATTTCTTTAATTACTGATTGATTTGAACTTTTGGCTGTTTAAGTGACTCCCAAAAGTATTCTCCAGCAGCAAAATTTAAGAGTTAATTCTGCAGTATTCACCTTTCTCAAAGTCATATCTTGCTAGCAGAAAAAACAATGTTTTGACTATTTGGACCTTTGTCAGTAGTGTGATATCTTTGCTTTTTGTATACTGACCTAATTTATCATAATTTTTCTTCCAAGAAATAAGCTTCTTTTAATTCCATGGTTGCAGTCACTATCTGCTATGATTTTTAAACTTAAGAATATATAAAATCTGACTTTCCTTTTCTTCTCTTTCTATTTTCCAGGAAGTGATTTATCAGTTAATAGGATCTTTGTTGTTTACTTGTTTTTAATGTTAAATGTTAAGCTAATTTTTATTAGTCATAAATATAATCTTCATTTTATCTAGTTTCCATTTTTGAGTCAAAATCTACAATAATTGGTGCGACCATAATTTCACAATTTTCATCTCCTTTTAATTAGGCATTTACATTGATTTTTCACTATCTAACTGATGTTCTAGCTGCCCAGGGAAAGTTCCATTCCATATCGAGTGTTAAAATAAATGGAAAGACAATCAACTACATTTGTAATCAGAAGAGCTGAGATGAACATAGAAAGACAAACCAAAATTAGTAGATGCTATAACTTCTATTGTTAGTAATGTATTCCATTGCAAATTAAAGTAATCTACTGACCAATATGAACAAATTACTATACTTAAGCAATGGTTATGCAGAATAGATTGGTTTCATGTTTGTTTTATTGTTTCATTTTATTTATTTGTTCTATTTTGAATAACTATTTCCATTGAAAACCAAAACATCATGGGGAACCTGAAAAGAACCTGGCAATAAATCACTATATTATTAGAGCTTAAAACTGAACTAAGATTTTTAGAGTAACCTGCATGTCTATGTTTAAATTGTTGTGTAAACAACAGAAATAAACCTATGACTACTCTTTGACTTGAGAAAAAGAGCATCAAATTGAAATGAAATTGTGATCTCTGAAATTGTATTGTTAAAAGAGAAATTTAAGATTGGTTGCTGGTAGCCACATTTTAGAATGATAGGGATAATCTGGAGAGTATACAGAAGAGGAAAACCAGGTTGGTAAAGGTCTTCAAATTTATTTCATTTTAGGATTAAAAAAACTGGAAATTTTCAACCTAGAGAAGAGAATGCCTAGTATGCATATAAGATCACTGTTCCAAAGTATTTGAGAGGCTGTCACTTCAAAAAGAGGGATTAGACCTGTTCTGTACCTAGAGGGTAGAACTAAGAGCATGGGGAGGAAGTTGCAAAGAGGCAAATTTAGACTTGAAATCTGGAAAATACTTCCTAACAATTAGTGCCTCTCCAAAGTGGAATGAGCTGCCTCAGGGTCTAAGAGGTTCCCACCCACAGGAGTTGTTCAGACAAAGATTGCATGAGCACTTGCAGGTTGTCATGTAGAGGGACTCTTGTTCAGATATGGCTTAGAAGAGATGGCCTCTATAGTTCTTCCTCTGAGATTCTAGGATTCTGCAATTGTTCATTTGATATTCATATTGAGGGGCAGGAAGATCTGAGTTTAAATGTATCTTAGACACTTACCAGCTGTGTGATCCTAGATAAGTCACTTAACTGTTATTGTCTCATTAAAAAGAAAAAAAGAAAAAAAAAGAATCATGATAGACAACCTTTCTCATCTCACAGAACTAATTTTCTACCACCTTCCTGGACACTTAGTAACTACAGTATTTGTTTTAGGATTTTTGTCTTTGATCTATCATGTTTGTTACTCTTGGTGGTTCACATAAGAAATTGTCTCTTAGGTGCTAAGGCACTATGCTAAGTGCTTTACCTCATCCCTGCTCTCTGGATTACTGCCCCATCAATATATACTTGATACCTCATCTTCCTGCCCCTTCAAAAACTTACTCTCTCCTCAGTTAAACACCTCCTTCCTTTGGAGGGCAGCACCCCCGTGGGGAGCAAGATCCCTCAAAATAACCTCTCATGCCCCTATACTCTTCTTTACTACTTATTCCCTGACAGCTCTTCTTACTTTGGGAGGGCAACCCATTGTGGGGGAGTGTGATTCTTCATGTACCATCTCTAGCTTCTCTGCTTTTCTCATGGTGGCTTATATGGTCCATGCAGCTGCAGTTACTGGCTTCCAACTGCCTTTACTCTTTTTTTCCCCTTAGCTTCTAGAAATATATATATATATATATATATATATATATATATATATATATACTTTTTAATAAACTTTTTCTTTTTAGAAAGGCATCAAATAAAGCTCCTGTCCACAAAACATGTGTTATGTATATGTATGTATACAAATACATGTATATAAACAGACACAGAACACACATATGCATATATTTGCACATTTTGCTTATTTTTTCATCCTCCTATCCTGTTCATAAGGACAAAAAAAATATAACTTTCATTGATCCAGACCCATGATTTCATCAGTAAAAGTAACACCTGGAGTAAAAACTTTCTCTAACAATACACATCAGGAAGTGATTTATAACTTTATTTTAGAGAATTTCTTAGGACATGGAGAATTTAGGTGATATTCCTGTGACTAAATAACCAGTTTATAACAAAGGCAGGGATAAAACTTGCCAAGGCTGACACTCTATCAAGGGTCCCATAATGCCCCCCTTTCTCTTCCCCTCACCAAAAATCATCTTTGACCTATCTTTTCTGATTCCATCACTGCCCACTCTGAGTCTGAGTTTCATTGACTATTCCTTCTTAACTCTGGAATGGTACATTTCTTCTTTACTCTCTCCTTATGGAATAGATGGGCATATTTATGTTTTGGGTTTTTTTTTTTTTTAGATTTTTGAAAGGCAATGGGATTAAATGGCTTGCCCAAGGCCATGAAGCAAGGTAATTGTTAAGTGTTTGAGTTTAGATTTGAACTCAAGTCCTCCTGACTCCAGAGCTGGTGCTCTATCCATTGCACCACCTCTATCCACTGCATGCCCCTGTACTTATGTTTTTCTTTGATAATGTGAGCTCTGGAAGGGTAAAGACTGTGCTTACTCAATTTGATGGAACAAATTAAATAATAACTATTGAGTTCAAAAAATAGTATTGAGTGAACTCTTTTAATTGAATGAAATTTTGTCAGATAAAAATGAAAAGCAGTGATAATCTAGAATCATAACATAACATAATCATAACAAGGTTGATATAATACCTTTCTTCAAAAAACTGGGATTTATACAGATTTATATGACTGCACTTAATATACTATTCCCTAAGAAAGAAGTAGGTTTTCATTAATTCTAAACTTTAAAGAGTATAGATCAGAGATTTTTAACTAAGCTGCCTAAATTATACAATGATTATCTAATTCTCACATATCTCCTCTACAAAACTCTCATTTTTATTCCAGACTTACTATTGAAAAAGAAATTCAAGAAAGTTACAGGGTGCTCAAAAAGTTCTGGGGTGGAGATAGATTGAGGACCGTTGGAAGTTCCAGAGAATGGGATTTGGCAGTGATTTAGCATGACTCCACAGCACATTTAGACTGAACACCCAAAGCTCTGAACCCTATTTTGAGATGCCAGTGTGGAATCTAAAAGTTCAGAGGTCTGAAATTCAAAGATGCAGTGGAGACAAAGCCCAAGAGGTTGAGTTGAGTGCAAGAAGCCAGGTAGCCCAGAGAAAGACCAAACAAAGCCAAACTACTCCAACTAAAATGCAACAGAAGAAGGAGCCTGGCTCTGGTACAAAGCCCCAAATCATGAACTTAAAAAGGAGAGATGAATGGAAGAAACTATCATCCAGTATTAATGTAAACATAGAAATATTTAATAAATAGAAAGTTGCCATGAAACAATTACAAACAGATATCCAAAAGAAAAAAAATTGTTTTAGATTGTTTTATTTTGGCAAAGGGAGTACATAAATACTTATAAGAAATAAAATTAAAAAGTCAAATAAAAGCTCCTGAGAAATGAAATGGAAAGAAAATGATCAGCTTAAGAGAGAAAATGCTAAGTCCTATGAAAGAAAACCCAAAGAAAAGAAAATAATAATCTAAAGTATCAGCAAGAAATATTAGAATAGCATCAAAAGATTGAAAATAATGAAATAATGAATGTTATTTTATACTTTTAAAAATTGTCCAAAAACAAGTGAAGAAGAGATAATAATCACTGGACTCCCTGAATATCATCTTTTTAAGAAAAATGAAACCTATCTCAACTGATTATAACCAATGGACAAAGTGAAAATAGTAATAATCCACCAACATACTCTAAAGGAAACTTCAAAAGAAAAAGTTCCAGGTATGCCTCAACCAAAATCCAAAGTTTCCACATCAGAAAAAATACAAAAAGTCAAAAGAGGACATCCATTATATCTTAGTGCTGCCATCATTATTTAAGACACCATATTTTTGTCTTAACAGTGATTATACTTAAAATTGTTGCTATCATTAGCATGGTACACAAAGTTGCCACCCTGAGACAAGGGTTTTCATTAGATAGTGCTATTCTTTGAGGCATTATTCGCAACAATAAAGTCCAAACATGATTCATTTTTAAGACTGCTGGAATACCCTAGCACTCATCTATTTATGGGGTTTTTGTTTAAGAAGAATGATGTTCTCAGTTGGGAATGGTTGTGCAAATTGTCATATATTATTGTAATTGAATACAAGTGTCATATAAGAAATGATGAAGTGGATGTTTCTAGAAAAAGCTGGGAAAATTTACAAGAACAGATTTAAAGTACAATGCAAAGAACCAGAAGAATATTACATACAATAAGTTTAATATTGTAGCAATAATCAACTGTGAAAGACTTAACAACTCTGGTCAAAAATAATAATTAAATTAAAAGGATATTTGAAGAAAAAATGCTATTCCACTTTCCTAATTATGTGACTCTAAGTTAGTATCCAAAGACATTCATTGCAATAGCTGAAAAATAAAAGTTCTTAATTCTCACATTAGGGAAAACTTGTAAAAAATGAGATTAAAATTCTCATTTCAAGGAAAGAATCTTGAAATCTGAGTGCTGACAAACATTTTTTTACTTCCAAAAAAATGAGGCATTTCTAAAGAAAGAAACCATTAATTTATTGACTCTTTGTAAAGAAAGAAGAGACAAGTTTTTAATTTTCTGGATAAAATTCTTCTAAAATATAATTTTTGTCATTTCACCTCTCATATTAAATATTTTTCCTTCACTCAGAGATAATCAGGATAGTTATACTTAATTATTTTTTCCAAACTTTCATGTTCTTTATTTTAAATTGGGTTAGAGAGAGAATATTTGTACTCCTATATAACACACACACACACACACACACGTCACCCTTCCTTCCAATAATTCACCTCTAGTTATTCAGCAAGTGATTCCCTCCCTCATTAAAATTTGGAAGGAAAGAGGCAGGTTATTCAAGTATGAGCCATGAGAGCAGTGTAGCGGGCATAGAACAGGACTCTCAACAATAGAATTCTGCACCTGCAGTGGTTCCTGCCAAAGCTGATCTCACACAACTGTTGCACTTGATTAAATGCATTAGGCAGGGGAAAAAATGGATTTCTATACATCTCATTGTACATGTTTTATTGGTTATGCTCATGGGTGGAATATAAGGTGAAGTTGAACAGGAGACAGTAGGAAAATCATGCCAAGACTGAGACCTGTTTTTAAATTCAACAGATTTAGCAGGAAGTTCTTGCCAAAACTTCATTTGGACTTAAGAAAAATGGCATAATGGAGTTTCTGTGTGCTTAAAGGAAATGTCTAAGGATTTCTATGTAGAGATTTTTAATCTCATTTTTTACAAGTTTTCCCTAATGTGGGAATTAAAAATTTTTTTTTCACCTATTGCAGCGCATGTCATTGGATACCAACCTAGAGTCACATAATTAGAAAATTTCTTCGCCAGACTAGTGCTGAAGGAGCTTGTTCAAAAGTTTTGTGTTCTCCCCTGTTCCTTCTCCAAGTTTCACATAAGTGCACCTATAGGTCATATAAAAATATGGACAAAATATGGACTAATAATAAAGATATTCAGAAGTTTGCAATGGATAGATCACCAAGAAGCAGATTATTTTCAGTCTCTCATTCAAAATCACAGTGAGTCAGTACTAGAGAAACTATTTCCCGCATACCTATTTTGCTTTGTGAAATTTGATGCTACTATCTGATATAAGACAATGGAGCTAATCATGCAAAATATAATGAAAAAGTCATGTTGGTCAAAAGGAAACAGTTTAGGGGAAATATGCTTGTTCTTGTTACCATTTAATAGGATCTATGTCTCTGTCTCTCTCTCTCTCTCTCTCTCTCTCTCTCTCTCCATCTATCTATGGTAGCTAGGTGGCACAGTGGATAGAGCACTGGACTTGGAGTCAGGAGGATGGAAGTTTGAATCCAGTCTCAGACACTTGCCACTTATTAACTATTTGATCTTGTGCAAGTCACTTAACCCTGATTGCCTCACATCCAGTGCTATCTCCAATTGACCTGATTCATATCTGTCCACAAGACCCAAGTGGCTCTGCACACACCCTCACCCAAATCCAATTTATGTGCTTATCATGGCATCACCTCCTTCATGTCATGGTCTTCTTTGAGAATGTAGGACAAACAACAACTATATATATATATATATATATATATATATATATATATATATATATATATACACACTTATATAGCCATACATATCACACAGACACCCAAATACAGTCAATTTAATGAATTATTGATTTAATGCAGTCAAGAATCAAATAACTCTCCATTATAACTAACTGGTTTAAAAAAAAAAACAACTTGTGATCATAGTTACAGACTTGGAAAGGATGTTATCTAGTCCAAAACTCTCATTTTAGCAATGAAAAAACTGAGATCCAGAGAGTTTAAGCGATTTCCCTAAGGTAATAGAGGTAATAAATAAGTAGCGGGAATGTGAGTTCAATACAGATCCTCAGACTAAAATCTAGTACGGTTTCCACAATACGTCTTTGTATGAATAAAATTTATTTTTTTATTTCCTAATCTCAACTGGGCCCTTACTATAGCAAGGTAAGCATTCTTTTTTCTCCCTAATTGATTTTCTACCTCATTATCAATGATAGTTGTTCCGAATCTTCTTGTCTTTCCTTTAGTCTCCTACAGCACCCCTTCTATGTCATATCAATCAAGGACCTGAAAAAAATGACTGCATTCACTGAGAGTTTTCCCCATTCCCTTCTGATCACATTTCATTCAAACATCTCCCTCCACCATCTCTTCCTTCACTGTGATCTCAGATGAAGAGGTGACCTTTCTTCTTGCCAAATAGAACACATCTACATGTGCCCTTGATCTTATTCCAGTTGGACTCCTGCAGCAAATTGTCTCTACTATCAATTCCATGTTTTTGCTAATCTTTTCATATCTACTAGTTATTTACCTTCTATTGCATATTCATAAGGGATATTATTTAGGTCATACTAATATGATTGGGTGATTTTTTCCCCACTTCCTTCAATATAAGCCTAAACTTTGTAATGAGCTCATGATCTAAGCCAGTCAGTTTCAGACCTTGTTTTAAACTCACTGCATAGAGTTTATCTGCCTTTGCTGCAAAGCATATAATTAGTCAGATTTCAATATTTACCATCTGGTGCTATCCATATATAGAGTTATCTTTTGGATTGAGAAAAAATGTTTGCTATAATCAGTTATTTTGACAAAACTTATTAGTCTGCCCTATTTTATTTTGTACTTTAAGGTCAACTTATTGTTACAATTATTCTTTTACTTCATAATTGTAGCATTCCAATTCCCTCTGATCAATATAATGTTGTTGTTGTTGTTTTGGTGTCATTTCTAGACAATATTGCAGATCTTCACAGAACTGATATCTTTGGTCGTTTTTGTCATCAGAGCTTGAAGCATAGACTTGTATCACTGTTATGGGCTTGTCTTGGTTTTGGATAGATATTATTCTGTCATTTTTGAGATTATTCCACCATACTGTTTTTCTTACCCTTTTTTAGACTATGAGAGCTGCTCCATTTCTCTTAAGGAATTCTTACCCACAGTAATACATATAATAGTTATGTAAATTAAATTCAACTATTCCAATTCATTTATATGTGAAATACATCATCTGAAATGTCAGACTGAATAAATGAAGAGTCAGAATTAAGGTTGCTGAGATAAATATAAGTAGCCTCAGATATAAAAACAATACCACTTTGATTATATAACTTGAAGAATAATCAAGGAGTCTCTTGATTGAGGGTGAAAGAGAAGGCCATAAAAACCAACAAAGTTTAACATTAAAAATTCTAAGATCTTGATAACTATTCCCATCACTTCCTGGCAAAAAGTGGGAGAAAAAATAGTAGTATCAGATTTTATATTCTTGGGCTCAAAAATCCCTGAAGATGACTATTCCAGCCATGAAATTTTTTACAATGTTTGGTCCTTGGAAAGAAAGTTAAGGCAAATCTGGACAGAACAAGTAAAAAAAGCCAAGACATAACCTTGCCAACACAAAGGTCTATATAGTGAAAGCTATATAGCTTTCTGATAGCAACATATTGCTGTGAGGGTTGGATCATGAAGAAAGCTCAGTGCCACAAAATTAATGCTTTCAGATTACAAGGCTGAAGTAGACTTCTAAGAATCCCTTGGACAGCAAGGAGATCAAATTAGTCAATATTCAAAGAAATTTATTCAGTGAATCAATTCAGAGAATCAATATAGTGAATAACTAGAAGATCAAATACTTTGGAGCCAAAGCCTAAATAATTTGGCCCTATAGTGAGAATATGAGACTTACTGGAAAAGACTCTGATTAGAAAAATTGAAGGCAAAAGGAGAAGGGAGAGTGGAGGCTGAGATGGACAGATAGTGTCATGAACACAATAAACATGAACTTGAACAGATTTCAAGAGATAGTGGAGGATAGAAAGCCCTGGTATGCTATGATACATGGGTTACAAAATGTGATATAGGATGAACAGTAAAAGAATTTTCTTGCTGCCTAGAAACATGCCCATGTTTCCTCATGCTTAATCAAATTTTAAAAAAAAAATGGAATCTTACCTTGATCTGACCACCTCCATTAAATTTTGTTCCAATTCTCTTGCACATTGTGATAAAACTCTTTAAGACAGTTATAGATAATTGGTGCCTCTACTTCATCTTCTCAAATTTTCTTTTAAACTTTTGCAAATCTGGCCTCCCATCTCTTCAAAGAATTGAAACTGGCCTTTCCAAAGTTACCAATGATCTCTTCATTTTCAAATGTAATGATTTATTTTTATTTTAATACTCTGTGACTTCTCTGTAGCATTTGACTCTAAGGTAATCTATTTCACCTAGGTCTTCATGTGAGGCATCTATCCTTATTCTCCTTCTATTTGTCCAAATGTGCCCTTTTAGGTTCCTTTGTTGTAGCTTCTGCCATATAATGTACTCCAACCATGGGTGTTTATTCCACAAGAATTAATCTAAGTTCTTGATACTTTTTTCCTATACTATCTCACTTGTTGGTCTCATCATTTCCATTATTTCAAGTCAAGAAGTCAGTCGCTAATTCATTAAGTATTTATTAAGTGCTTACTTTGTGCCAGACACTTTGCTAAATTCAAAGAAATAAAAAAGAAACCTTTACTGTCAAGGATTTCATAGTCAAATGGGAGAGAGAATATGAAATAAATATGACAAACAAGACATAAGCAGGATGGCATAGAAATTATTGGCATTCATGGGGATCAGGAAAGCATTCCAGTAATAATTTTAGTTGGGATTTAAAGGAAGAATGTGGAGATGAGGAAGAAAGTATTCAAGGCATGAGAATTAACTAGTGAAATTTTGGAAATGGAGTTTCTTTTTTGAGAATCAGCAAAGAGGCTAATGCCATTGTATCACAGAATACATGGTGGAAGTAGAAATGAGCTTAATTATGAAATGAGAAGCAGAACATATTATGTTTTATCCTGGAGGTGATAAGGAGCAGTTATTGTTTATTAAATAGGGTGGTGATATGATCAAATCTATGCTTTAGTAAGATAAATTTTAGAGTTGAGTAAAGGATGTCTCTCTCCCCACACCAATCCATCCTCCATCACAAAAATGATTTTTTTAAAGCACAGATTCAATTAAGTCACCCCTCTACTCAATAAAGTACAATGGAATCCTACTGCCTCCACACCTCAATGCAAAATGTTTCAATGCCATTAATAATCTAGCTGCCTCCTTCCTTTTCAGTCTTCTTATGACTCATTTTCTGACACATGCTCTTCAATTCAGTGACATTGGCATTCTGATTGATCCACTCCATTCCTTGACTCTGGGCATTTTCTCTGTCAAATATGACACCTAGATTATAATGAGATGGTAATTGTATGAACAGTAACTGGAAAGGTTGAAAGGAGGGAGAGATTGGTAAAAAAAAAAAAAGAGAGAGCAAGTTCTGTTCGGGATATATTTTGTTTAACATCTCTATGAGGTATCCTGTTTGAGATATCAAACAATCATTGGGTTCATCCTAGAGATTAAGATAGAGATTAGAACTTGATAAATTGATCTGAGAATCGTTATCACAGAGAAAACAACTGAAACCTTGGAAGTTGATAAAATTGTCAAGTGAAATAGTAGAAAGGGAGAAAGAGAATAGGACTCAGGGAAAAAGATATGTGGGACCTATTTTTCAATTTACGTTATTTGGATGATTCTCCACATCTCTATCCAACTGTAGTCTCTCTTCTGAGTTCTAGTCACATTTCAGCTACCAGACATTTCAAAGTTATGTAAAGTCAGTATCATAAACTTAGCATTTTTAAGCAAAACTAATTTCCCACCACTCCTCTAATCATTTTCCCAAACTTTTTTGATGGACATCAACATCCTTCTACAAGTCAAAATCCAGCTCCAACACCTTGGCATCATTTTCTTTTTTTTTTTTTTTTGCAAGGCAATGGGGTTAAGTGGTTAACCCAAGGCCACACAGCTAGGGTAATTATTAAGTTTCTGAGTCCAGATTTGAACTCAGGTACTCCTAACTCCACAGCCAGTGGTCTATCCATTGGATCACATTGGCATCATTTTCAATTCCTCATTCTCACTCCCTCCACCCTGCCCCAGCCAAGTCAATCAATTATAAATTCTTATTGATTTTACCTTCACAAAATCTCATATACATATGTATGATATTTACTTATTTTACAGGCGAAGAAACTAAGGCAAATAAATATAAGGAACTTGCCCAAGGTTCCAAAAGTTCTAAGTGTCTGAGATCATATTTTTTAAAATTGTAAACAATATTTTATTTTTTTAATTTCAAGCAGAGATAGTTTTCAATATTCATTTTATTAGATTTTGAGTTTAAAATTTTTCTCCTTCCCTACCTCCTTCCTTCCTCTTCTCCCTGACCAGAAGGTAAGTAAACTAAAAGAGATTATACATGTGCAATCATATCAAACATATTCCCACATTAGTCAAGCTATTAAGGAAGAAACAGGAAAAAATGGAAAACCATAAAAAAACAAAAAGAGAAAAATTATATGCTTTGATTTAAATTCATATGTCAGAGTTATTTTTTTGGATGTGGATAGGATTTTTCAACATTAGTCTTTTGGAATTGTCTTGGATCATTGTATGGTTGGGAGTCTATCATGGTAGATCCTATACAATATTTGCTATGCCTTTTTAAAATTTATTTTATTTTATTTTTAATTTATTTATTTTCATCCATATACACATGCATATTTTTAAGTTACAACTTTGCTATTATTATGTACTATGTTCTCTTGTTTTGTTGAGGTCTGATTTGAACTCAGGAAGAAAGATGAGTCTTCATTACTCTATGCACTGTGCCACTTAGCTGACCCAAAAGTCATATTTCTGTTTTAAATGATACATTTATACATATGTGTATATATATGTACATATATAAATGTTTGTGTTATATACATATATCTTTCTCTCCCTCTATTATAGTCATATTCTTAGTTCAATCCATACCATTCCTCAGTTGGACTATTTCAATAGCCTTCTTTAAACACACATACACAGAGTTTTTTGAAATTATTTTTAGTTAAAAATTTTTTCTTTTCATATGGTTCTTATCCTTTTTTCTTATCCTTTGTTATCAAAAAGACCAAAATGACATCACTATGTTTGAGAAAAATTAGAGAATGTCCAACTGTGGCTGCTCAGACCAATATGAGGTCTGCATGCTCTACCACAGATCTTGCATAAATAAGCCATATGAACACCTGGCATGTTTACTCTAAACTTACATATCCCTCATTTCCTTTGAACCTCTTCAATTTTTGCTTCCTCATAAAGTACAGGACCTTCACTGATGAGAGTACCTCATGCTGGGTGGTCCTGTGCCAGTGTCTCCCATGTTATATAATCAATTCTAAAGTTCTTCAGAGAGACCTTCAGAGTGTCTCAGTATTTCTTCTTCTGACCCCCTTATGAGCACTTGCTCTGGGTGAGTTCTCCTGTGTGAAGTGCACTGAGGACCTCTAGTATCTTGTCTGGTATCTTCTCCTGCCAGGTGATTTTCAGAACAATTTAAATGGAATCAATACAGTTTCCTCACATGGCATTGGTTGTCCAGGATTCAGAGGCAAAAAGCAATGAGGACAGGAAAACAGCAATGTAGATATTCAATTTGGTAGTCAGTCTAATACCTCTTCTCTCCTACACTTTCTTTCAGAGCCTCCCAAATACCGAACTAACTATGGCAATTCCTGTTTCAACCTCATTGTCAATGTGTACCTCCCTGGAGAGTACACTGCCAAGGTAAGTAAAAACTTGTCCATAGTACCAAAACTACTCCCTCCATTTGCTATAATTCATGGTTCCACATATGGAGGGTATGTGCTAACTAATGAGTACCTGTTATTTCTTGGTGTTAATTGTTAGACCAAAATTAGCACAAGCAGCAGAGAATCAATCCATACTTTGTTGCATCTCAGCTTCAGAGGTTGTATTGAGAGCACAATCATCTGCAAAAAGATCATGCACCTACCCTCCCTCCACTTTGGTCTTGGTTTGTAACATTTTCAAGTTGAAGAATTTTCCATCAATGCAGGCCATGTTCATCTTCAGTGAAGGCATTTGATAACATGTCTGAAAACATGATACTAAAAAGTATGGGAGCAAAGACACATCCTTGTTTGACTCCATTGGTGACTGGGAAATCTCAAGAGCATCCTCCACTATTCAGAACCTGCATAAGCATGCCATCATGAAGTTGAAATACAATACTGATGAACTGATGAACTCTCCTTTTACCCCCTTCCCAACCCAATGAAAAGGCAAGGAATAAACAACACCTATTAGTTCTAGTCATGCAAAACAAATTTCTGCACTAGCCCTGTTTCAGTATAAAAGAAAAAAATAATAATATGCTTCAATTTTTTCTATGAGTCCTTCAGTTCTATATCTGGTTGTAGATGATTTCATCATGGGTTCTTAGAAATTTTGATGAGTCATTCTGCTGAACAGATTAATAAGTTTTTTCAAGTTGATCTTTCCCACATCTTTCCTCTCCTCAGTTGCTAATTCCTTCCCCTTTCAAGCTAATCTCTTCTATCCTGCATATATATAGTGTCCCCAAAATGCTGTAGAGCATGCAGACCTCACTTCCAACTCTCTGTGACTCAGTTTAGGGTTTTTCTTGGCAAAGATACCAGAGTAACTTTCTATTTCCTTCTCCAGTTCATTTTATAGGTGAGAAAATTGAGACAAATGAGGTTAAAGGATATGTCCAGGGTCATATATTTATTGGTGATTGAAACCAGATTTGATTTCAGGTTTCTCTGACTCAAGGTCCAGCACTCTATTCACCCTACTGCCTAGCTGCCTTATTGTTTTAGACATGCTCAAGTCTTCCTAATCCTATTTGGAATGTTCTTGATAAAGATATTGAAATGGTATGCCATTTTCCTCTATTCACCTATTTTTATGTTGTCCTGCTTCCATATTGAAATATATCTTCCTCAAGATCAAAGATTATTCCTTTGTGCTTGTCACTGTAGTACTTAGCAAAGTTTTTGGAACATAATAGGTACTTAATAAATGCTTCTTGACAAACCCATAATAGTCATTTCTTATTATTTAAGCCATGGTTTACACAGAAGCTACTTGTTCCTGAAAGCTGTATGATTGTGGGACCTATATGCACACTGACAAGGAAGTCTGCTGACAAGGTATACAGACATAGGAGCTTGCTGGGTGGTTCTATACTCCTAATTCCTAAGGTTACTCCAGCAAGACAAGGATAGGGATCATGGTGGCTTCCATCCAATACCCAGCCAAATTGGACTCTGTAATTGTCTATTTTAACAGTATAAAACAGTAAAGAATCCCTACTTAAGCAAAAGCATGCTTGAAGATCTAGTTTTGGTATTAATGCACAAATTAAATCCCTGGCTTTTATTAGGGCCAACTCCAAAGCAATTAAAGAGCAGATGGAAGATGCCCTATTTTCTTTCCCTTGGAACACAAACTTGGTGATTTTCAGAGCTCACAGCTAAGCTAAAGTGCTATCTTGGGGTTTGAAAGAGAAAGAAGAGGATGGAAAGAAGGAATACATTAACATATATGTATATATGCATAGATTTATGTAAGTTTATGTGTGTATAATGTCTCTATATATGTCTAGATATAACTATATATAAATATATGTAAATTATGTATTTATACATGCGTATGTGTGCATAATATCTATATATGTTGGTATGAAAATATAAATTACTATGTGTGTATATATGTTAATATATATATATATATTAGAACCATTGTACACAATTTAGTATACAATAATGATTTTCAAGAGTCTTGCATATCAAATTTTAGGAAGCATGTAAACATGTATCTACTAGGAACATTTCTTTTTCCTTGAAAAAAATTGAGGAAAGATGTTCTGTTTAAACTTATTTCAATGCATTCCTATAGTTTGTCCAAAGGGGGAACAAAAGGCCTCCCACCTCTAGAATAAAACATCTGCTTTTGCACAGATCAGAGACAAAAAAGCAACACCCTTTGCTTTGAATCAAAGGGAGAGGTAAGAGTAGGTTAATTATCCATCTGGAGAATATCCCTGGGTGGCTATAGTGAAGAATACTAAACTATTCTTCACATTCACACTTAACCAGGAAGACGTCTAATAAATTCACATTGGGAAGAAAAGAGACAAAAGGACAGTTTTAAAGGCAAATTGAAGCTTAATGTTCTTAATGACTAGACCTGTCCAAAAAAAGTGAATATATCTCTTTAGATGTCATGTTCTATCTTATCAGAGGTCTTTAAGGAAAGGCAGGATGATCAACTGTCTTGTAGAAGTGATTTTTTGGCTTTTGTTGGGACAGATGGTTGTGGAAGTTCCTTACAACACTTGAAATTCTAGGATTCTCTTACAAAAACCTCTGTTTTAGTCCTTACCATCTCTTGGCATACAGTGTAATCATAGGTAATAGGGTGCTCATCTAGAATCATGGGATGTTAGACTGAGAACAGGAATGGAATTTAGAGGTTATTTACCCATCATCTAATAATAAACTATGATGTTTACATATGGGAAAACTAAGGCACAGAAAAGCTAAATATCTTGCTCAAGTTCACACTGGTAATAATTTAACACTGGGTAAATACTAGTAACTCCCTCCTCTGCCAATTGCAGCTGATTTGCATTCCATAGTTATACTTCCTAGACAAGCTGGGACCTCAATAAAAAAGTGTGAGAAATATTAACTTTAGAAAGCCATAGCAGGGGTACAGTAAGACTGAATTAATTATATATATGTTCACTCAAAGAGAACTCTTTCTATCTGTAGCTTATTCTATGGATCAGTTATGATTAAATCATGCTATTCTTAGTTTTATAACGTTTATGTTATAGGAAATTAGAGTAATTTCCATATCACTTTGATTTTCTTCCCAATAAACAAAGTGTAGTTTGATATAAAATGACAATGCCTTCTTGTTGCCTTCCAGAGTTAGTTGCATTTTTCAGAGACCCTTGGCCTGGAATGAGAACCTCTCTACTCTCCCATCACAACAGCCATTTGTCTCTTTCTTCCCAGTAGTTCTATTGTATATTGTCTGATATCTTATATGTTACAGTCTTTCATAGTCCATGCATGTATATGTTTGGAAGGGTGGAGAGACTTGAGGGGAATGAGGTGAAGAAAAATATTGCCAACATGCTAAAACTCCAGGCCTTTGGAGAGTTAACTTGAATGAAATTAATAATTTAAACGAAACTAGATGTAAGCAGCTTTGAATGGGGGATTGTTTCTCTTTGCCATCAACACTTGGGATGTCATTGAAAGCAGGAATATTTAAGGAATGCTGACTACGATTCAGCATCACTGCCTCCTTCTTACATAGGGCTATCTTTTAAATAAGTTCTTGCTTTGGGAACAGAGGAGACATACACAGCTTTGGAAGGGGGAGATGAATAATCAAACATCTAAAGCAATGGAGCATAATGAACTGAGAACAAGACTTGTTTTCAGAAAGCTGAAGTGTTAAATTTGATATTGCCTGCTAAGCTGCTTGTGGGTTCTGTTTTCTGATGAAAACAGTTAATCATATCTGCTCTTTGACAATTATCATAGCTCAGGTTCTATAGCTCTAATTTGGAAATTATAAAATGATAATAATTCATATTTATATAGTGTTTTAAATTTTGCAAAATATTAAATATATATCATCATTTGATTCATATATAATAATTTTGCATACTAGGTTCCATTATGATAGCCATTTTATAAAGAAACTGAGACCAGCGACTTGCCCATTTAATAGTTGTATAAATAGTAAATGTCTGAATTGAGATCTCATTGGATCCTCTGATTGGAGGGCAGAGCTACAGTTTCCAAGACTTCCATTTAAGAAAAGGGTCCAGCACAGTCTTCTCCCCATTTCCTACCAGCTACCTTGCTTTTAGACCTCTTTGGTCTTTTCAATAATTCTAGGTACCTTCTTTCCCCCCACTACCTTTCCCCCCTCCCCAGTTTCACTTTTGAGCTCATTTTGTCTGTTGTCTTCCTCCATTAACTTGTAACCTATTTGAACATAGGGAGTATGTTTGCTTTCATTTGCATTTGTATCTCCAAAGTTTAGCAGAGGACTTGGAAAATAGTAGGTATTTAATAAATGTTGATTGATTATTGGAAATCAGCACTTTAAGCACTATTCCATCCTGCTTCTTGCATAAAAGAGTAAAATATAGTCTTGGAAGAGTCTTTTAATCTGTGTATTTCCAGCTCCTCATCTACCAGTCAGCTCATAAAATAACAACAATACCCAATTAGTCTAGGAACAATTCTTGTTGCACTGTTCCTTTTAGCACCCTCACTTCTTGGAACTTTAGGGTCTTCTTCAAAAAGAGGTAGTTATTTGAGTGACATCTATCTCAAAGAATTGTTGTGAAGATCAAATGTAATTATGTTTATGAAGTTCTTTAAATCCATTAAACATTATATAAATTCAAACTATTATTTTGACCATTCCTCCTACTCAAATTTGTTATAATGCCTCTATAGAAATCTCATTGCTTCTCAAACCCTGCTTCTTAGCATCTGAGAATAAAATATAGATCTTTTAGATGCAGGCTAATCCACTCTGCCATTTTAGTGATGAAAAAAGTTAAATTTCATCCAGAGAAGTGATGATCGGTCTAAAGGCACACAGCTAGTGACAAAATCCTTTGCTTCCAACTACACTTTTCAATTTTCTGCACTGTATCTTCATCCCTAAGTCAGGCATCTTGCTATCTTGCTTGAAACCACCATCCTCTACATACTACTTACATTTTAACTCTGAGGATAAGAATCAAATCAATACAATCATTTTCACTAGGAGGCCATGACAGTCTATTAATTTGTAATTTTACTTATCATCTTAGACATGCTTAGACAAAAACTATCTTCTCTGTCTGCCATTCTCCTATGTACATTGAATTCCCCAATTAGAATAAAAGTTGTTGAAGACAGAAGTACTTATACTTTTAGATTTATATTCCCTGGTCTTGATATAATGCATGGTATATGGCAGATACGAAATAATGACATGGTTGATTGGTTGACTTTCTCATTGTTTTTTAATCCAGCTATATAGTTGAGCACCATAGATTTCAATAGTTAATACAATATTAATACTGAACATTTATACTATATTTTGCCAAGCTTGAATCTGTTGTTTAGTTCTGAGTTGAACATTTTCACAGAAGTGATTCAAAACTATCTGTTAAGTAATTTTAGTGACTTTTATTCTGTTAATATACTTTAAGACTAATGTCAACTGATACATGCAATGAAATAAAGTTTTTTCAAAATACTTCATTTACCTCTTGTTTGATCCTTACATCAACCCTGCAAAATCATTTCTGTTATTACTACCAATTTTAGAGTTGATACTGATGCAGAGAATGTGACTTGACTAAAGTCAAACAGCTATTAGTATCTGAGACACTTTCAACACAGTTCTTTTTGATTTCTTATTCCAAAGACAATTCTCTATTTACTATACTATGTTGCATGCTTCAGTTTCAAAGGGGCTTTTCTTATCAGTTATTTAGTGGATTTTTGTTGTTGTTGTGGATAGAAGCTTGATAGATTGAATATAAAATTATGGATAAGTACAATGAATATGAAAGTCCATTGGAGGTGGAACTATGTAAATATTCCTAAGATTCTACAAAATTTCCTAGAAATATATGTTATGATTTTGTTCTCAAAGCTCAAGCTAAAATTCTAATGCCAATGAGCCAATTGAGGTAGGAATAGAAATACAAGAGAGACTAGGATGAGTGGTTTTGGTTTTGGTTTTGGTTTTTTCTCAGAAGGTCATATGCAGACAAATACTAAGAATAAGCTGGGAGAGTAAGGAAGCACCAGAACTGCTCAACAAAATAGAACTGAATTATCATGGAAAGGTGGAGCTTACTTATGCCAGCTGGCAGTAGATCAGGGAGCTTGGGAAATTGTGGCCTGCAGTGAAGCCATAGGGATCAATAAAGTAGAAGATTGGCAGAGACTATAAGAAGTTACCCAACACTTTATCTTCCAGTGCTCAATAGATATTTCTAACCAATTATGCATAAATATATCCTTGACAACAGTCCCACGGGAAAAAAATAAACATAAATTTAAAGTAGGATAAGATTTATTTAATTTGGAGCAAATGTCTTAGATACTGAAAAATTCATAAAAATTCACAAACATCAACTATGTCTGCTCCCTGACATATATACTTATACCAGACTTATGATGAAATGTATTCTGCACACCACTCTAGTTAAATTCAAAGGTAGGAGAAGGAATGAAAATAAACATTTATCTAATATCTGCTATGTATCAGACACTATGCTAAACATTTTACAGATGTTATCTCATTTTATCTTCACAGAAACCTTGAAAATAAGTGTTATTGTTCTCCCCATTTTTACAGTTGAGGACACTGAGGATAAATAGAAGTTAAGTGATTTGGTCAAGATCTCACAAACAGAAAGGGTTTGAAGCCATAGTTCAATTCAACTTTTCCTAACTGAAGTCCCAATGTTCTGTCCAATGTGCCATCTAACTACCTCTAAGAGAAACTCATCACGAACATTATCTCCAAGATGTCCATTTTTTTAGGCCTGGAAACTCCTGAAAGCCATCTCTTAAGCTATAGGAAGGAAAAAAAACTGCATCAGAAGATGAATAAGTATGTCCAACCCATCAAATCAACAGGTTTGAATAAATGAGTGTGTGTGTATACATACATTTATATATGTATATGTATGATTATTCATGTGTTAATACATTTACACAAACATATATGTCAATCAACTCTTATTTATTAAATAACTACTATCTGTTAGGCACTGCACTAAGCAAATGAATACAAAGAAAGACCCAGAAATATTTCTATAAGTGGATACATATATTTCACATTCATATTCAGTGAAGGTGTTTGTATACATATCATTCAAGATTTTCTTGGCAAAGATACTGTAGTGTTTTGTGTTTTTCCTTCTCAAGCTCATTTTATAGATGACAAATTGAGGCAAAGAAATAAGTGACTTGCCCAGGGTTATACAGTTAGCAAATGTCTGAAGACAGATTTGAGCTCAGGAAAAGGGTACTTCATATTTCCAAGTCATTTTCACACTGAACTGTTCTACTTTATAATTTAAAAAATACTTTACCTATTTATCCCACTTGATTCTTTGAACAGTCTTGTGAGGTTGGTTGTACATATATTAACATTCCCATTTTATGAATGAAGAAACTGAGGCACAATGAACTCAAGGTCATTCAGCAAATTATTACTGGCAATGGAATTCAGATTCAGGGCTTCTGACTCCAAATTCACTTTTCCCTCCACTATCCTACAATTGCTGCTCTAATTCAAAAAATATCTCCCCCCCTCTTCTCCATATATCCACATTACAGTGAAGAAATAGTGAGTGGATTGTAAGTTGACAGAAAGAACAGTTTGAATGACTACTTAGTTAAAAGGGATTCCAAGGAATAATGTGATGTTTTACTAAAAAAAATTAATCACTAATAACTGCAATAAAGTTCATCTTTTGACTGAACTCCCCATCCGTATCCCCTTGAACAACAATAATAATAATATCATTTTTATTTCTTCCTCTTTGACTTTTTTTTACCTTATTCTCAACTTTCCCTTTTTCATCTTTTGTACACCCATGAAGGATAAGAATGATTCAGGTTTGACTTTAGAAAGAGATAAATAATTGCATATCTTGCTGGATGTATTGAAGGAAATATTCTGAAAGGGGATAAATTTATGACTAAATAAAAATTAGAGTATATTATACAATGAAAAATGAATGATTCTGACTATACTAAATTTCTTAGTGCTAATAAATCAATGCTGCCAAAATTTGGAGGAAATCAGAAAGGTGGGAAAAGATCCTCACAACTAGAATTTCTGATAAAGGTCCCATTTCTAAAATATAGAGAACTGCATCAAATTTATGAGGTTACAGGTTATTTCCCATATGATGGATGGTCAAAAGGATATGAAGAGACAGTTTTCAAATGAAGAAATTAAAGTTATATAAAATCATATGAAAAATGCACTAAATAAATATTGATTAGAAAAAGGCAAATTAAAACAACAATGAAGTATCACCTCATACCTATCAGATTGACTACAATAAAAAAAGGGAAAATGATCAATGTTGGAGAGGTTGTGGGAGGATTGGGACCTTGATGCATTGCTGCTGAAGTTGTGAACAGATCTAACTATTCTGGAGAACAATATGAAACTATGCCCAAAGAGCAATAAAACTATTCATACCCTTTGACCCAGCAATTCCAATTCTAGATCTATATCCAGAAGAAATTATAAAAAAAATGAGAAAAGTCCTACATGTTCTAAAATATTCATAGCAGGGGGTGGAGCCAAATTGGTGGCATGAAGGCAGAAATTCCAAGAAATTCTTTCCCCTAAAAACTCCAAAAGCCATCAAATTATGACTCTACCCATTATTTAGAGGGGCAGGATCTGCAAAAAAGACTGAATGATACAATTTTCCCAAGACAACTTAGAAGTTCTGCAGGAAAAGTCTGCTCCCCTGGGAGAGGGGGGTTGTAAAAAGTCATAGCTCAGTCATAGAGCAGAGCAGCACAGCCAGGCTAGGTTCCTGGGTCTGTGACAGAGGGAGTGGTTTTCAGATCTCTTGGCCCAGAGAACATTGGGGACAGCTGGAAGGGGTGGTAAGTGAACTCTGCCTCACCACAGTGAGTGCAGAGCTGAACTCTGGCCTTTTAGCAGCCCTGTGGTGAGAACCTGCAGCAGGAGTTGGCAGAGTCACTCAGAATGTCCAGAGCTCCCAGTCCATAGATGGTAAGGGATCTGGGGAGATTGCAGAGGTCTCTCTGCTCTCCCCAGGGCAGGACTCAGCTGTTTTCCCATAGTCAGATACAGGTTGCACTTTGGGCCCCCATACTACCATAGCCCAGCAGGGAATCACCTCACAGCACCAGAGCAGAGGGGAGCACCTGAATGCAGGCAATAAAACAGTCAGTCTCTCATAAGACCTTGGAGGAATTAAAATCCCTGTGGCTTGTCTCCCAAACCCTCCAAAGCCTTGGAAGTGCAGTATATCAGTACTAGGCTGAAGAAATGAGCAAACAAGAAAAAAAAGAAGAATTGGATTATAGAAAATTACTTTGGTCCCATGAAGGCTCAAAATACATATTCAGATGATGACAAAATTGAAGCATCTGTATCCAAAACCTCCAAGAGAAATAAAAAATGGGCTCAGGCAATGGATGAGCTCAAAAAAGACTTTGAAAAGCAATTAAGGGAGGTAGAGGAAAAATTGGGAAAAGAAATGAGAGCTATGCAGATAAATTATGAAAACCAAGTCAGAAGGCATGGAGAAAGAAATACAAAAAATACTGAAGAAAATAATGTTGTCTTCCAGTCAAATGGTGGAGAGAAGCTAGGCCCTGTGCTAAGGTGTCCTGATCTTCCCTCATATATAATATGAAACAAACCTCTTAATATAAATCAGATAAACAAAACCCAGAAAGAGAAGCTAGGAGAAGAACACTTACCTCAAGGTCAGTCTTCAGGGATTGTGGGTTTGCCAGGCTCAGAGAGCAGACAGCTAGTGGGGGCAGGATGAGAGTCAGATTAACCTAAGATCTGCTCTGGAGGCTTTCATTGTGGAAACCACTCTGAGAAACAACTGAAGAGTAGAGGCTTTGGTGTCTGGGGCTCACCAGAAGGGCTGAAAGGCAAGTTCCATCCTCTAGCAATTAAATTCAATGAGCAAAACATCTTGCACCCTTAGTGGCCAGGTGGAGATATTATACTTTGTGAGCAAAGCATCTAGCACCCCTGCTGGTGGACCCATGTGGAGTTACTAAACCCAGTGAGTAAAGCTTCTAGGAATCCCAACACAAAACCTTTGTGAACCAGTCCCTCCTTCAACACAAGTTCTTAGAAAAATGAAGAAAGGCTAATGGAAAGGGGGTCCATAAAAAAATTCCTAGAAAGAAAAGACCCAAACTCAGAGAGATGTAGAACCTCTGAGGAGAATATAACTTGGTCTCCAACACAGAAAGACTTCCTTGAAGAAATCATGAAGGAGTTTAAAAATCAATTGGAGGGTGGCTAGGTGGCATAGTGGATGAATCACTGGCCTTGGAGTCAGGAGAACCTGGATTCAAATCCGGTCTCAGACACTTAATAATTACCTAGCTGTGTGGCCTTGGACAAGCCACTTAACCCCATTTGTCTTGCAAAAACCTAAAAAAATCAATTGGAAAATTTGGGAAAAGAAACCCAAGAGAGGATTAACACCTTGTAACAAAAAACCAAATCCTTGGGAAATACAATTTGACAAATACTAAAAGAAAATAATTGTCTCAAAAGCTCAATTGGTTAAGTGAAAAACTTTTATAAAAGTAGAGTTGACCAATTGGAAAAAGAGTTGTAAAAGGTAAATGAAGAAAATTCTTCTCTTAAAAAAAGAATGGAATCTGTGGAAGCCAATGACTTCATGAGACAACAAGAATTTGTTAAGCAAAACCAAAATTATTGAAAAAATAGAAGAAAATGTAAAATTTCTCATCAGAAAAACCACTGGCCTTGAGAATAGGTCAAGGAGAAATAACCTAAGAATTATTGGTCTTCCTGAAAACATTGAAGAGAAAAAAAGCACTTACTCAATATTACAGTTTTTAGTAATGGAAAACTGCCCTGATATCATGGAACCAGAGGGCAAAATAATTATTGAAAGAATACATTGATTGCCTCCAGAAAGAGATCACAAAATGAAAACATCAAGGAATATTGTAACCAATTCCAGAATTATCAGATACAAGAGGAAAAACCTGCAAGCAGCCAGAAAGAGACAATTTAGACACTAAGGAGCCACAGTAAGGATTCTGGCATCATCAACATTAAGGGTTTGAAGACCCTGGAATGCAATATTCTTAAAATCAAGGGAGCTTGGAATGCAGCCAAGAATTCATTACCTGGGGAGGCTAGGTGGCACAGTGGATAGGGCACTGGTCCTGGATTCAGGAGTACCTGGGTTCAAATCTGGCCTCAGACATTTAATAATTACCTAGCTGTGTGGCCTTGGGCAAGCCACTTAACACCATTTGCCTTGCAAAAAAAAAACTAAACTAAAAAAAAGAATATATTATCCAGAAAAACTGAGCCAAAAAGATATTTAATGAAATAGGAGACTTCCAACTTTTCCTGATGAAAACACTAGAGCTTAATAGAAAACTTGAACTTCAAACAGGAGACTCAAGAGATAAATGAAAAACTAAAAGGAAAAAGGGCAGGGTAAAAAAGAAAAACAAAACTCTTATCCAATATGTTAAAACTGGCTATATCCTTTCCTGGGAGAAAGACTTTAAGAAACTCTTGAGAATTGTAACTCTAAATTTAATTAGCCAGAAGAGATGGACACTCATGACTTATTCAAAAAACTGCTATCCAGTAAGATAAAATTGGCTATATCCTTACCTGTGAGAAAGACTCTAATAACTCTCAAAAATTGTAATTCTATTAGAGAGAATATACTTAGCCAGATGTGCTGGTCACTCATGACCTTTCTGTGACTCAGACAGAATGATTTATATAGCAATATCTCCTTAAAAAGGAGGATAGTAAAGAGATGAGAGGGTGGAAGAGACTGAATGGGGTAAATTTCATTACATTAAGAGGTACAAAGAATTTATTGCATTAGAGGGGAAGAAGGAAGAAGGTGAAAACCACCTGAATCTTACTCTCATTAGATTGGTTAAGTTAAGAAACTTATCTTACCTTTACAATGGTAAATGGGGGGAAAGGGAGGGGGGAGGAAAGGGGGAAACAAAAGAAGGAAGGGTAGGAAGAAGGGGCAATGGGAAAGGGGGAAAAGGGGGGAGGGGTTGGATATAGAAGGGCAAACAAACTGAAGGTGGTGGTATTCAGAAAAAAAATACTGGGGAATATGGACAAAGGGAAAAAATGTGGAAAATATAAACAGAGGAAACATAACATGAAGGGCAATAAAGAGTTAGTAAATATAACTTTGAATATGAATGTGATGAACTCTCCCTTAAAATGTAAATGAGTAGCAGAGTGGAATTAGAGTAGGGAAGCAAGAGACAAAACTCTCACTCTTTGCAGATGACATGATGATATATCTAGAGAATCCCAAAAAAATCATCTAAAACACTATTAGAAATAATTAGCAACTTTAACAATGTCTCAGGATATTAAATAAACTCTCATAAATTCTCAATATTTCCATATATAACTAGCAAAGTGCAGCAGAAAGAGCTATAAAGGGAAATCCTGTTCAAAGTAACTTCAGACAACATAAAATATATGGGCAGACTCAGAAAATTTTTGAAAACAATTACAAAACACTTCTCACACAAATAAAATCAGATTTAAATAACTGGGCAAATATTAACTGCTCATGGATAGGCTGACCAAATATAATAAAGATGACAATTCTACCAAAATTAAGCTACTTGTTTAGTACCCTACCAAAGAAAATTCCAAAAAAATTACTTTAATGAGTTAGGAAAAATTGCAAGTAAATTCATATGAAGAAATAAAAAGTCAAATATTTCCAGGGATTTAATGAAAAAGTGCAAAAGAAGGTGGCTTAGTCCTACCAGATCTAAAATTAGATTATAAATCATCAGTCATCAAAACTGTCTGGTATTGGCAAAGAAATAGAGTGGTGGATCAGTGGAACAGACTAGGTGCAATAACAGGAAATGATTATAGTAATTTGCTGTTTGATAAACACAAAGAGTCCAGTTATTGGGATTAAAAACTCTCTCTTTGATAAAAACTGTTGGGAAAATTGGAAATCAGTATGGAAGAAACTTGAATTAGGCAAACAACTCTTACCCTATACCAAGATGAAATCAAAATAGAAACAGAATCTAGACATAAAAAAACTATTATAAGCAAACTAGAAGATCAAGGAGTAGTTTACCTGTCAGATATATAGAAAAGGAAGCAATTTATGACCAAGGAAGAGATGGAGAACATCATTAAAAACAAACTAGAGACTTTTGATTACATTAAATTAAAAACCTTTTGCACAGACAAAACCACTGTAATCAAGATCAAAAGAAATGTAGTAAATTGGGAAACAATTTTTACAACTAGTATTTCTGACAAAGGATTCATTTCTAAAATATACAGAGCACTGAGTCAAATTTCAAAAAAAGACAGGCTATTCTCCAATTGATATGCAAAGGCCAAAGGATATGCAAAGGTAATTTACAGCTAAGGAAATCAAAGCAATGCATAGCCATATGATAAACTGCTCTAAATCATTACTTATTAGAGAAATGCAAATTAAAGCATCTCTGAGATATCACCCCACACCTCTCAGAGTGGCCAATATGACCAGAAAGCACAATGATCAATCTTGGAAGAGATATGGGAAACTTGTGACAATAATACATTGTTGGTAGAACTGTGAACTCATCCAAACTTTCTATAGAGCAATTTGGAATTATGTCCAAAAGGCAACAAAAATGTGCATACCCTTTGATCCAGCAATACCACTACTGAATCTATACACTGAAGATATTATGAAAAGAGTAAAATCATCACTTGTACAAAAAATATTCATAGCAGCTCTGTTTGTGGTGGCAAAGAACTGGATAATGAGTGAATGTCCATCAATTGTGGAATGGCTTAATAAACTGTAGTATAAGTATGTGATGGAAAATTATTGTTCTATTAGAAACCAGGAGGGATGGGAATTCAGGGAAGCCTGGAAGTATTTGCATGAATTGATGCTGTTCAAGATGAGCAGAATCAGAAAACATTGTATACCCTAACAGCAACATGGGAGTGATTATCAACCTTGATGGATTTGCTCATATCAGCAGGGCAACAATCAGACACACTTTTGAGTTATATGCAATGGAGAAAGCCATCTGTATCCCTGAGAAAGAATTGTGGAGTTTGAACAAAGACCAAATACTATTACCTTTAATCCAAAAAAAGGGTTATCTTATTATGTAATTCTGCTATATCTAATATGTTATATTTCTTCCTTAAGGATATGATTTCTCTCTCATCACATTCAACTTAGATAAATACATACCATGGAAACAATATAAAGCCTAACAAACTGCCTTCTGTGGGGGTAGGGGGTGGGGGGAGGAATGCAAGATTGGGGAAAATTTGCAAAATTCAAAATAAATAAAATCTTTCTAAAAAAATAGTGTTAAAAACCAGTTTATGCCCAATGGAAAAAGCAACACGAAAGGCAAATGAGAAGAGTGCCTTTAAAAGCAGAATTGTCCAGCTGGAAAAAGGAGATAAAAAAAGCTCTCTGAAGAAAATAACTCCTCCAAATGCAGAATGGAACTAAAGAAAGGTGATGACTTTGCAAGAACTCAGGAAGAAATAAAACTATACTAAAAAACACACCCCACAAAAATTAGAAGCAAATGTGAAATATCTCTTTGAAAAAACAATTGACCTTGAAAACGGATTCAGATGAGATAACTTAAAAATTATTGGGCTACCTGAAAGTCATGACCAGGAAAAGAGACTAGACTGCATTTTTCAAAAATAATACAGCAAATTGTCCTGAGATCCTAGAAGGAGAGGATAAAATTGAACTTGAAGGAATTCACCAATCCCTTCTGAAACAGATCCCAAAAGAAAAACTTCCAGGAATATTATAAACAAATTTTAAAACTCCCAAGTCAAAGAGAAAATACTTAAAGCTGCCAGAAACAAAAAACTCAACAAAATATTCATAGCAACTATTTTTGCAGTAGCAAAGAATTGGAATTTGAGGGGATGCCTCCAATTGGAGAACTGTTAAACAAATTATGGTAAATGAATACCATGGAATATTATTGTTCTATAATAAATCATAAATGGTCAGACTCTAGAGAAGCATGGAATGAGTTACAGGATCTGATTCTGAATGAAGGAAGAAAAATGAAGAGAACAATGTACACATCAACATTATTATGAGATGCACAACCTTGATGGAAGCAGCATCTCTCAGCAGTTCAGAGGCCTAGAACAACTGTATTAGACCAGATTTGGACAATGTTATCCCTATCCATAGGAAGGAAAACAAAACAAAACAAAACAAAAAACCGAACCCTTCAGAATCTGATGAACACTTTATAAAAACTGTCTCATATATCTCTTTCCCTTAATTTTAATTCCTCTTACTAAAAATGACTAATAAACCTGTTTATCAAAATATGTATTTATAATGCTAACCTGACTGCTGCTGAGGTAAAGGAAGTGGGAAAGTAGCATAGAAGGAAATTTTGTAACTAAAAAATGTACATGTGCACATGGGTGAGAAAAAAATAAATTTTTGAAAAAAGTAAATGATCAGAGGTTTTCCTATTGACAGATGGCTGCCACAATAGCAGAAAGAAATTACTGTGCCTGTTGTCTTTGGGCTCATTGTTTTGCATTTGTTACTGGTATATTAAGTTATGTCTTGCCACATTCTGCCCAGAAATGGCCCAGAAAGGATTTTTGTACAATGCTGAATTCAAGTTCAAAGTGATCCAGTTTGCAAAAGTGAATGAAAATTATGTTTCTGAATTTGTTTGTCCTCCTTCAACTGAGAAAACAATCCAAGACTGGCTACAGGAAGAAGAAACTCTACTGATAATGCCCCTGCAGAAGAAGGCCATTAGAGGCAAGTAAGCAAAATGGCCTGATTTAACGAGGGAATTGAAGAGCAAAGGGCAAGTAGAATTCCTGTGTCCATAAAGAGGTTTTTGCATGAGGCCAGAAGAATTGCTAATGAAAAAAGAAATGACTGATTTCAAAGGAGGACACAATTGGTACTTCAAGTTCATGAAATGTAATGGACAAAGCATGTGTCCATGTACCAGACAAGTCAAAAAAAGTCTGAAAGCTATGAGAAGGTCCTTGAATTTCATGATGAATAAAACTTGAGTTCAATAACTTAATACAAATAATACATTTTTATTTTCAAATTTCAGGTCCCAAAATTAAGGAGAATCTTATACAAGGGGAAATATGGTAATTAAAGAAACCTTGGGGCGGCTAGGTGGCATAGTGGATAAAGCACCGGCCCTGGAGTCAGGAGTACCTGGGCTCGAATCTGGTCTCAGACACTTAATAATTACCTAGCTGTGTGGCCTTAACCCCGTTTGCCTTGAAAAAAAAAATGTTGATGTGAAAATATAAATATTACCTAAAAGGGGCAAAACAATGAGTCATTATCAGTTAGTTAACACATGAAAGGGGAAAAAAAACTTCAAATAAGTAGGCCAAATGTCTAAGGATAATGGAAGGATGACACATTAGGGGACTTTGAGTGCATATGGATAAGACATTAAGAAAGAATGGAAGTTGGTTAATAATCAAACTTTATTAATTGAATAATTTTTCCCTTTGCTTAGTCATGACTGGAATAATAAGAGAGTTATGTCCTACTGGAGAGACTTTGCCTGAATAAATGTAGACTACAGAATTGGTAATCAATCAATTAATAGTTATTTCCTATCATATTCCTATCATTTTCAAAAAGAGACAAAAGATAGTCTATGTCCTAAGAAATTAATAATTGAATGGAGTCACAAAATATAAGTAGATAGATAGATAGATAGATAGATATAGCAAACTTATACTTAGGATTAACAAGAAATAGCAATGTCAATGTCAAAGAATAGACTGTGGTTTCTGACAATTGGAAAATTAAATAAAGACTGGGGTGAATGTTCTCTGTTGTGTGGTACTTCATGCTGTGCTAAAAGTCAGTCCTCCTCTACCACACAAACATAGGTGCATCTCTAATCCCTATAGATGAAGAGAAAGCTCAATTACTGCTTGGCAAATTGAGTGGGAAGAAAGGAAGATAGAGACAGTTCAAGGAATAAAAGCAAGAAGCAAACAATTTGACACTTTAGGAGATCAAATGCAGCATCTACAAATAAATTTTAGGAAAGCCTGTAAGTCCATTACCATCCTGTTTTGTTGAAAAAAAGAGTCTGTATGTCACAAATACAAGGAATAATATATTTGAGGACAAGGACATACAATTATCTTTGTCATATACCACATTTAAAATATCTAATAAATCCTTTATAGTTTCTACATTAATTATCACAGCTTCTCTTATATGCTTATCATAATAATAAATACTTGTCAGATTGAACCTAATTCATTGCCACAAATTGTTTTCATAAAATTTGATCCTCAACTGTTTCCTTCACTAAAAAACAAAAATAGAGTCCATGACTTTTTTTAATCTTGAAATCAGTCTTTTACTTTAAGAAGAGTAGAATATACTGTCTTCAAATGCTGACTATTTATCTATTCCCTAGGAATTAAAGAAAGGCAGGATCTGACAAAAGGAAAAAAAAATAATACTAATCTAAGGAACAGCAACAAATAATTTGATTTTAGGTATGAATTCCAAGAAAAGTGGAGAATTCAATTATAATTATATTGAACTTGATTCAATTTTAATTATAATTAATAAAATTGCCAATCTAGATATCTTCAAAAGAGATATTATTATTCATTATGTTAATGTTCATTCTTGAATAAGATTAAAAAATCAGGTATCTTTGGGGAATGGCATAGATTGAAACTTGTCTAAAGAAGCATTTAGTAAAAGGTTTTTATTATGTTGTATTATTGAACAAAGGAAAATATTTCTTATTGGGAAATTAATTTCCTTAACTAAAAAATAATATTACATTCTGGCAGAAATAAATGTGATACTAGGGCACGAATAGGATCTTTCAGGTACATTTAAAGAAAAAAACACATTATCTCCCCCTCCCTGGCCCACTCTTCCTTTTATCCCTCCCACTCCAGAGTCTGACTGCCTTGCCTTCTTATAAATTTTTTCTCTCATAATCTAAAAGCAATTGAAGGTCTGCTTTGGAATGTCAGAAATCATAAAAAAATCTTCTCTTTAATAGAAGTAGATAGATGCCATACTGAATAGGTGCTAGACTTGGAGTCAGGAAGACTTTTTTTTTCCTGTTTCATAAAACATTTTATTTGGTTCTCTGAGACAGGCAGGTATAATTGGGGATATCCACACATGATGGAAATACAAATACTTCATTATCTTCTTTTCACAATGCAAGTCTTTGTGATATAGTATACAGTTCCTTCAACCAGTAGAAAATACTTCAGTTGTCACAAGATGCTGAAACCCAATCTCTAACACCTCTGAAGATAATTTGAAAATTGGACCTGTTGTAATGGAAACTCACTATGAGAAGAGATTGTTACCTACAAAGGCATCCAATAATTGATAAATTGAAAATGCAGTGTTTTTTATTTAATAGAAAATCTTCAAAAATAAGAATACATACAAATGGTCAGGTTCTCTGCTTATTTGTCATAATATAATCAAGGGCTGGTAGTTTTCAGATTTCTTAATTTCATATCAATATCAACTCAGCTTTACATTAATGCTATCTGACTTTGACCCTGCTCAAGTGATTTAACCTCCTTCTATCTTGATTTCCTCAACTGCAGCATAATGATAATAACACATACCTTCTAGGGTTGTTCTAAAGATCAAATGAGATAATATTTGCAAAGTATTTTGCAAACCATGCAGTATATTATAAATTATTATTTTTATAATTATATTCAATTATATAATATAAATAATAAGATATAAAATATATAGAGAGATATATAGATATTTTATATAATAATAATAATATCAGGTTACCATGAAGCAGTATTTGGGAAATCTTTGTTGAGTTAGTTTCACCTGTCTAATCTCAAACTCCAAATTTTAGGCTAAAACAAAATCACCTTTTAATAACTATTATCATGATCAGATAATAAAGAGTTCCAAATAATTATAAAATTACAGAAGGTTGTTATAGAGTTTGTAGCTAAGGTTACTTCATTAGGGGAAAGAGACAAATTGTTCAATGGAATCACTGTCCTTTACTGTTACCTTGTCAGCTGAAGTATACATTTGCCACAAACTTACCTTCTCTGTTCTTACTTTCTGGTCTAAGGTATTATTGATTTTGCCTAGAAGGCAAAGCTTCTAAATCTTCTCATCTGAAATGGGTTTAAATCTCTTCTGAAAACAAAATGGAACATAAAACCAACAGCTTTCTTTAGAAGACACTGATATCTTCCTAAAACTGCCTGAACAGTCTATCTCAAGGATACTCTGTGATCGTTGGCCAAAGTTTCTATGATTACATGTAAGGTACAGTATCAGTACCCGATCCAAAGTCTATAATTTTGAGGTTCAGCAACATGAAGCTACATTCAGAAAACAGAACAAAACAAGAACATTTTAGTGAAGAGATTAGAGAGATATCCCAAATCTAAATCTGTGGGATATACCTGCTAGATAGAGGGAAGAATTAATTATAAGTAAAATGTGGTAATATTTCTTATTGTATTTATTTTATTTATTCCATCAAGCACTTGCCAATTACATGTAATTTTTTAACATTCATAAAATTTTTGAATTCTGAATTCTCTCTCTCCTTTCTGCATTTTCTCCACCCCCTTGAAAAACCAAGTACTATAATAGTAATTATAAATTTGAAGTCATGCAAAATATATTTCCATATTGGCCAAGTTGCCAAAGAAAAAATACATACACAAAGAAAAATAAAGAAAGAAGAAAAACTATTCTTTGATCTGTACTCAGAGCTCGTCAGTTCTCTCTCTGGAATTGGACAGAATTTTTCATCATGGATTTTTGGAAATCATCTTTGATCATTGCCTTTTATGGTTTGTCATTCTTACATTACTGCTGCTCCTGTGTACAAAGTACTCTTCACTTTGTTCACTTCACTTCACATAAGTTCATAAAAAGTTTTCCCAAGTTTTTCTAGAGCCATTTTACTTATCATTTCTTGTAGAACAATAATTTTCCATCATATTCATAAACCATAACTTGTTTATCCATTCCCCAAAATTGATGAACGTTCCTTCAATTTTCAATTCTTTACCAAAAATGTGGTCATATCTCTGAAAATATAAGTATTATAGTTAGGAAAAAAGGACAAAAGGACAAAGAAACATAAGCTTAATATCAGGTAATATCAGAATTTAAAATTACTACTAAACAAAAAAATAAATACTTTAAGAGAATCATAATTAAAAGTCAAAGTGAAATGTAACAGGCCCTGTTATTTAGTCAGTACTCCCTCTACCTAAATTGATCTCAACACAGAGACTCAAAATAGGTCTCAAAAAAGTGACATAAGGGATATGAATCCAGGTATTCCTGTATTCAAGAGTCATATTCAACTCATTATTCTATATTTCTTCTAAATTTTAACAATGTCATGGGAATCCCTAATATTCAGTATATATTGCTTTCAGCTGACTTCCAGTCTTACATCTCCAACACCTTTCAGACATATCAAATTTAATGTCCAATAGATGTCTTGAAATCAATACTTATAAAATTGAATTCATCTTTTCACTTAAACTGTACAACTACCCTAAACTTATTTATTGTTGTCAAGACCAACACCATTCTTTCGGTCCTCTGGACTTAAAAGCTAGGTATAGTGCTTAATTCCCTCCTATTCTCACCCTTCATAGACAATCTATTTTCAAGACATGTATATATTTGCCTTTGCAACATGTCTAGCATATTTTCCCTTCTCTTCCTTCTCTCCTTCTCTCACTGCTTGGTTCAGGCCCTTACTCATGTCTGACTATTGTAATAGCCAACCATGGAGTCCGTCAGAGTCAAATCTTCCCTCCTCCATCTGCCAAAGTGATTTTTCTAAAGTATGAGTCTTTACACTCAAAGAACAATAAAACTGTGCATATCCTTTGATCCAGAAAGACTACTACTAAGTCTGTGTGCCAAAGAGATCATGAAAAAAGGTAAAAAACCCACATGTACAAAAATATTTATAGCAGCTCTTTTTGTAGTGGCAAAGAATTGGGAATTAAGGGAATGCCCATCAATCAGGCAATGGTTGAATAAATTGTGGAAAATGAATGTTATGGAAAACTATTGTTTCATAAGAAATCATGAAGATCAGGACTTCAGAACAGCCTGGAAAGACTTGCATGAACTGATATTGAGTGAAGTGAGCAGAACCAGAAGAAACACAGCACCATTGGATGATGATCAGCTATGATACACTTATTCACTTCAACAGTACAATAATCAAAGATAATTCTAAAAGACTTGTGATGGAAAAATAGCATTCATTTCCACAGTTTTGAGTGAAAACTATGGAGTTTAATTGCAGCCCCAAACTTACATCTTCAATTCTTAAAAGTTGTCTCATATATTTTTTTCTCTCTAAAGATTTTTTTCCTGATTTGATATGTTTTTTACATATTAGATTGTCTTCTGTCAAGAGGAGGGGGTAGGGAAAAGAGAGAAGAAAAACTCAAAACTCAAAAAATAATCATTGAAAACAACCATTGTATGTAGATTGAAAAATGAATGAACAAAATAATAAATAACCAAATAAATAGATAAATAAATAAATAATGAAGTTCCAGAGATTCCCTATTGCCTCCAGGATTACTATAAAACCCTCTGTTTGGTATTCAAACCTTTAATAAGCTACCCCATTCCCCACATGCCTTTCTAATTTTTTTTGCCTCTTAAACACCCCCACAATGTATTTTTAGTCCACTGAAACTGTCCTCCTGGCTGTTCTAGGAACAAAATATTCTATCCCTTGCCTTCAGACATTTTCTCTGACTGTCATGTATACCTGGATTGTTCTCTCTCCTCACCTCTGCCTTTCAGCTTCCCTGGTTCCCTTTCAGGTTAAGCTAAAATTCCATCTACTGGAATCTTTCTTAACCTCTTTTGATTCTAGTGCCTTCCCTCTCTACCTCTCTAATGTTTCCTCGCTGTTTATCATTTATCCCACATCTAGACTGTACATATTTGTTTCCTAGCTATCTTCCTCATTAGATCATGAACTCTTTGAGATCAGAGACTGTCTTTGCCCTCTTTTTATAACCCCAGCCTTTAGCATACTATCTGGGACACAATAATGGTTTAATAATTTATTGAATGACCATTCCATTTCATATTGTGATTATGAGGTAGAAATATTCCCTATCAATGAATTCATCAGTAGCTATTTATGAAGTCCCTGCTGTGTGTCAGTCACTGTCCAAAGTGTTGATATTACAATGATGAGAATGAATTCTTTCTTCCATTGGTCTTGTCTATCAAGTAGTTTATATTAAATTCATACATGGAAGCACAAAGTACATACAAAGTAAATTTGGGAGATATTAGCAGTGAGAGAATCCAGAAAAACTTCCTGAATAAAGTTGTACTTGAGAAAAGTTTTGAAGCAAAGAAGAATTTAAGAGGCACAGGTGAGACATTTGTACCTTCTAGTAATGGGTCATAGCTTTTCCAAAGGTATAGAGATAGAGTGTGTTGGAGGAGCAACAGAAATAGAGTCAGTCTAGGTGCATTGTAGAGTGTTGGAAAGCAAGTAATGTATTAGCAAGCTGAAAAGGTAGGTTGAAAACAGTCCATGAAGACTTTTAAATGACAAACAGAGACATATGATTCCAAAGGCAATAAGAAGTCATTAGAATTTATAAAAAAGCAGAGGATTATGATCAGAACCATGCTTTAGAGAAAACATTTTAGAAATTGTCTGAAAGATAGATGAAAATGGGAAAAGACTGGGATGGTTAGGTGGCTCAGTAGATAGAGCACTGGCCCTGGAGTCAGGAGTACCTGAGTTCAAATCCAGTCTCAGACTTTTAATAATTACCTAGCTGTGTGGCCTTGGACAAGCCACTTAACCCCATTGCCTTGCAAAAAAAAAACTAATTTAAAAAAAAAAGAAAGACAATAGGAAAAGATTTAAGAGAAGTTGACCACTTATGAGGCTGTAATAATAGTGTAATCAAGAAGTGATAGTAGCCTGAACTAGGGTAGTAGTTATAAAGTTACTGAAAAGAATTTGGGAAAGATGATATAGATAGAGGGAGAAATGACCAAGAATCTGACGATTGAATGATAGGATAAGGGAGAGTGAGTAGTTAAAAATAACACAAGGTTGCAAATCTGATTAAAAAATGATGGTCATCTTCCCCAGAAATAGGTAAGTCCAATAGGATAATGGGAAGAAGAAAAATATAAAATGTCTGTTTTAGATATGCTGAGATCAAGTTTTTGCTATCATCATCATCATCATCATCATCAACACAATTGCCATCACCATCATCTTCATTATCATCACTATAATTATTATTATTACTATTATTATTTTAGATTTGATCTCCCTATTGATTTCCCCAGGCTGAAAGTACAGGGGCTACTCATGGACTATTCTTACTAGTGATGGGCATGGGAACTTAGTTAGACCTGTTCCATTTTAAACTAGGGCTGGTTTGTACTTATCTTAGGCATTCTACTTGTTCCTTGCTCCTAAGCCCTCATCCTCTTGAAGTAAAACAATCTGTTCAGACTACTCCAATGCCATTCAGAATTCTTGAACTCATGTGATCTACCAGCCTCAGCCTTTCTGGTAATTGGGAATGATTGATTACAGGTGTGATATAGACAGCCCAGCCAGAATACCCAGTTTGAAAGGTCAAATAGCTTTATTATGGTCTTGTGAGATTAGTACTCAGGAGATAGGGCTATGCCGAGGGAAATGCCCATATAAAATAAGTGAGAAACTATAGAGAAAATAAAAAATAGAAGAATGCCCAAGATAGAGTCTCAGATACCTTCCATTTGGGTGACATGGTTAAGATAATGAACCAGCAAGGATTTGGGGGAATAAGCAATTATATAGGTAGGAGAACCAATACAAGTAGTCTAATGAAAGTCCAGGAAAGAGGAGTAGAGTATGTTTAAGAGGATCAGAAGCTGCAGGCAGTTCAGTAAAGAACACTGAGAAAAGGCCATCAGATTTGGCAATCAAAAGATCATTGATAACCTTAGGGGGAAGAGTTTCAGCTCAGTCCTGAGATCAATAACTGGAATGGAAAGAAAGTGAGAAGAGAGGAAGTTATATAGAGTGCATAGATGTTTTCCCCCCTAGGCTGGGAGAGGTGGAAGAGATTTATGACTATAAAGATATGACTATAAGATATATGATTTATATGACTTATACTTATATATGCTTTTATATATATATATATATATATTTATATGACTATAAGATAAAGTCTAGTGAAGGTTTTTTTTTGTTTTGTTTTGTTTTCCTACAATTTTATTTGAGATTATTAGTTTACTTTTTTCCAGTTTCCAGGCAAAGAGAGTTTTCTTGATTCATCCTTTAGCAAGCTTTTGAGTTGCACATTTTTCTTCCTTCCTTCCCTCCCCCTCCCCCAAATCAATCTGATATAGGTTAAACATGTACAGTCATGTTGAACATATTTCCATATTAGTCATATTGTGAAAGAAGACTTGGAACTAAAGGGGGGGGGAACCATGAAAAAAAAGAAAAAACAAAAGATGTTTGAAAAAGTGAACACGGTAAGCTTTTGTTTGCATTCAGACTCCACATTCCTTCTCCTTCACAAGTCTTTTGGAATTGTCTTTGATCATTGTATTTATTAAGAAGAGCTAAGTCAGGGCAGCTAGGTGGTACAATGGACAGCCTTGGAATCAGGAGGACCAGAACTCAAATCTGACCTCACACACTCAATAATTACCCAGCTGCGTGATCTTGGACAAGTCACTCAAGTCCATTGCCTTGCAAAAAAAGTAAAGAGAGAGAGAGAGAGAGAGAGAGAGAGAGAGAGAGAGAGACATGCTAAGTCCATTTATAGCTGATCAGCATACAACATTGTTGTCAACATCTACAATGTTCTCCCATCTCTACTCACTTCAATGAGCAATGGAGGAGCATGCCCTCAAATTCTAGTTCTTTGCCATCACAAAAAGAAGTGCCATAAATGCCTCTCTACACATGGGTCTTTTCCTTCCTTCACAATCTCCTTGGGATAGAGATCCAGCAGTAATAATGCTGGATCAAAGGATATATATTTTTATAACCTCTTGCACAATACCACTAATGGGTCTATACCCTGAAGAGATCACAAAAAAGGGTAAAAACATCACTTGTACAGAAACATTCATAGCAGCCCCATTTGTGGTGGCAAAGAACTGGAAATTGAGTGACTGTCCATCAATTGGGAAATGGCTTAATAAGGTGTAGTATATGTATGTGATGGAACACTATTGTTCCATTAGAAACCAGGAGGGATGGGAACCCAGGAAAGCCTGGAAGGATCTGAACAAACTGATGTTGAGCAAGATGAGCAGAACCAGAAGAACACTGCACACCCCAACAGCAACATAGGAGTGATGATCAGACTCAAAGGACCTACTCATTCCATCAGTGCAACAATCAGGCACAGCTTTTGGATATCTGCAGTGAAGAACAACATCTGCATCCAGAGAAAGAACTGTGGAGCATTCACAAACACCAAAGACCACTACCCTTAATTTAAAAAAATGCTATCCCATTAGGAAATTTTGCCATCTCCTTTACTTTATTTTTTCTCCCCAAGGACATGATTTCTCTCCCATCACATTCAACCCAGATCAATGTATACCATGGTAACAATGCAAAGACCAACAGACTGAGAGGTTGGAGGAGTGAGATCAGGGGGAAAAATGCAAAATTTAAAACAAATTTTAAAAAATCAAAATAAATCCATTTGCACATAGCTCCAAATTGCTCTCTAGAAAGGTTGGATCAGTTTACACCACCACCCACAGTGCATCAGTGTCTCAATTTTCCTATATCTTCTCCAACAGTTATGATTTTCCTTTCCAGGAAACAATGAGTCCTCCCTTAGATAACATAGCATTGTATATGTCTGATAGGAAATTTTGTGCAACAGAACAGACTCCAGGGAGGTTTGATAGTTGTATCTTTATCCATGTATAAATATCTCAGTTTTCTTCAGCTTAAATAGCATCCTGAATAGACAGTCTTCACCTATAGGTTTACAGTATATTCTAGAGAATAAAGCTTCACATCTAACCTAGATTTTCTGTCACTTTATTTTAACCCTATTATTATTATTATTATTGATATTATTATTATTATTATTGCAAATTAGTGGGTTTAAGTGACTTGTCCAAGATCACAGAGCTAGGTAATCACTAAGTGTCTGAGGCTGGTCTGATTCCAGGTCCACCCCCACCCCCACTCCAGAGCCAGTGCTCCACCCACTGTACCAAACAGCCATACTTTACCCTATATTTTTAAGGTTTACACTATCAATTGGGGAATGGCTGAACAAATTGTGGTATATAAATATGATGGAGAAGTATGAATCTGAAGGAAAACCTGTCCAGGTAGACTTCAGAAAAGCCTTAAAAGACTTGAATGAACTGATGCTGAGTGAAGTGAGCAGAATCAGAACATTGTACACATTAACAGCAGCATTGTGTGAAAATCAGCTATGATGGACTTAGTTCCTGGGCAGTTCAATGACCAAGGCCAATTCTAAAAGACTTGTGATGGAAAATGCTACCCATATCCACAGAAAGAAAATATGGAGTCTGAATGCAGACCAAAGCAGACTAGTTCCATTTTTAAAGCATATTTCATGTTTTTTTTTTCTTTCTCACGATTTCACGTCCTTTAGTTCTGATTCTTCTTTGACAACATGACTAATATGGAAATGTTAAACATTATTGGAAAAGGGAGGGTGGTAGAAAAATGTGAAACTCAAAAGCTTACAAAAAAGATGAATGTTGAAGACTGTCTTTGCATGTAATTGGAAAATAATATAGTGTTAAAAATCCCAATAAGTTGGATATTCTCAGAAAAACCTGGGCTTACATGAGCTAATAAAGTGAAATATTCTGGGTATAAGTAACAGCAATATTGTATCTGTGAATGACAGTTTTTCTCAACAATACTGAGCCCTTTCCCTGTGAATGACAGCTTTTATCAACAAATCTAAAGGACTTATGATGAAGGTTGTTCTCCTTCCCTAGAGAAAGAGTTGATGGTCTCTGAATACAGATTGAAGTATATCTTTTTTCTTTAAACTTTATTTTTTTGAGGTTTCTTTTTTATGGGGGGGGTAGGATGTCTACATTTTCTTTCATATCATGTAGATCTGGACCCTAGACCATAAATCACACTTTCCCTAGAGCTTATGAAGTCAATTATAATATTATTATCATATGTTAATATTCTCACTAAGTGGGCATTTTTATATGCATTCTGGGTAACACTAACCAACAAGGCTATGTAGAAATATGTATTACAGCAACAAACTCCTTCATATACTGCAAAACCCTGTTAGAAATAGCACTTCTGGAGCAGTCACATGACACAGTGGACAGAGCACTGGCCCCAGTTCAAATCTGGCCCCAGACATCCAACAATCACCCAGCTGTGTGAACCTGAGTAAGCCACCTAACCCCATTTGCATTGTAAAAGCCAACAAAACTAAAATTAAATTAAATTTGCTTTAAAAAAAAGAAATAAGACTTCTTGCCCTATATAAGACCCTAGTTTTCATCCAGCTCATTACCCTGCCTTAGCTTGGCTTGCTGACAGTCTCTGAGTGGCAATTCTTTGGAGAAGATACTTCAAAACATTTTGGAACCTCATCATAATCAAATGTATTTGGCCTACCTGGTTACTGGCACTCTGTCTCTGGCCTGCTCTGTCACTCCCAGGGAACACAAAAAATGAGGGGAGGACAGGATGAATTACCAGTCAAGTTCTAGGAAGGCCTCAAAGGCAAAGGCTAGAAAGGCAATGGGGGGGTACTCAAGATATAAAGTATTTAATTTGGTTTGGAAATTTTAGATAATATGTTCATGTCATTTTCATCTGATCAAGCAGCTCTCTTATTGTAGACTTAGAATCTGGGCTATTCCCGACTTGATGTGGCTCTGGATCCCAACTATCTCTCTAGCCATCTGCAGAGCTGCTTGGAAACTTCCATGGGCCTATCACAGACTCTAGGGCACCAAGATCCCAAACCAGGTCAAGAGATCCCTTTCGGGACATGCTCTGGCAGATGTAGATGGGGTGGGTTGTAGAGCAGCACCCTGAAGCTGGGGCTATCCTGAAGCCCTGGAAGAAAGAAAGGCTCTGGTTATCGCTCCCTATAATCAGTCATGCCTTCAGCCTCCTCAGCTCTCAAGTCCTTCAGGGTCCCAGATCTAGTGAAAATCACCTGGAACTCCGGCCAACAAGGTTTGGGCTCACTGGTGCAGACCTGGAAGAGGGGGATCATAGAGAAGCCATACTGAAGGGGGCTGATGGCTGTGGCACCCATAGCATAGCAAGTCTTGGAGAGGGAGAATCAGCCCTCCTCCATTGCTCTCCTAAATTCCAATTGCTCAGCTCCAGAAACAGCTGCAAGAGGCATGCATCAAGCTGGGAGGCCAGAGTCCCCAAGAACCTGACCCCAGTGTTTTGGCTGCTCTCAGTCATCGCCATGGCCCGAAAAGCTGTCCTAGTGAAGGCTTTTTAAGGTTAGGAGACATATTTGTTTGTAGGCAGTAGGGAAGAAACTAGTAGATAGGAAGAGATTGACGAAAAAGGAAATATATAATTACAAAACTGCATAGAGGGTATTCCTTCAACGATCTCTGGATATAAAGAAGTCCTGGTAAGGAAAATTCAAATGTATTTTGCACAGATATGCTCTTTGTCTCAGGTGCTTTGGCTCTTATAGATGAAACAGGTGAGATTATAGTGTAAAGTATCAGTTAGAAGCCCACTGTAATAATTCAAGTGAATGAACATGATGGCATGGTTGCAATGGTAATTAAAAAGACTGGTTGCATGAGAATAAAAAGAATGTAAGAGAGATATAATGTAGAGATAGAATCAACTACACATAGTGAAAGACAAAAACTTTAATGTTGGATTCAGGAGATTGAAGATTATCTGTTCAACCAGTAGTGTGTGCTATACCAAAAAGTCTTTCTAGTCCTTAGTTTTCTAACCTGCATGATGAAGAACTTAGGCTAGGTGATTTCTTAAGTTTCTTCCTATTCTAAGTCTGTAGTGAATTTCACAGAAGATCAAAGATTATAAGACTGGAGTTTGGCTAAATGTTAGTGTCAGTGAATTAAAATAGAAAAACCAGATGCTTAATATTATCCTATGGAATCATGGAATTTAAAGCTAAAAGACATTTTTACAGAGAGATTTGTACTGAACCTCTCAGTTGATAGATGAGAAAGTTTAAGTTCAGACAGGTTAGATGACTTGACCTGAGTCATATACATACTAAGTACATTGCAAAAGCTGTAATCTGAAACCAGGTCTTCTAAAACCAAAGCTATCCTCCTCCCCTTCACTATGTTTGCTCCTTTTGTCTATCTGCAGTGGTAGAGGAAATTTCCTTACCAGAAATTCTTTATATCCAGAGACTGATCTATGCAGTTTTGTTACATATATTCTTAAAATATATCAAGTAAAATTAAGTGACTTGCCAAGGATCACATTTATAATACTTGTCAAAGGTGAGAACTAAACCTATTCCTAAATCTGAGGTGTTTATGCACTGTGCTAAGTGGAATTTCACACAAAATATTTCACTCATAAATGATGGGATAGTTAACTATTTGCAAGATTGTATCTTTACCTAGTGCATTTTTGTTGTTTTTGTTTGGTCATTTTTCATTCATATCTGAGTCTTTTGTAAACTCATTAGGGATTTTCTTGACAAAGATATTGCAGTGTGTTTTGCTATTTCTTTCTCCAGTTCATTTTAAAGATGAGGCAATGAGGCAGGATTAACTGGCTTGCCCAGAATCACTACGTTATGAGACTGTATTTGAAATTAAGGAGATGAATACAATCTCTAGCCACTGTGCCATTTAGCTGCCTCAACTCCTCTTTTGTATGCTTGTTTTCATACTTTAAAATACATACACATACATATATTTGTATATGTATATACATATATATGTGTATATGTATATACATATATATATGTATATGTATATACATATATATTTACTATCTAAAATAAGGTAGGTCTGCATATTTTTCAGGAACAAAAATAATAATGAAAATAAAATAAAAAAGAAAACGTTTTTTTCAAAGATTTTACATGAAATCAAAGTAAGTTTTCATTTAATGCATATATATAGATGATCCTTATTTATCTCATGCTCCAGGCTCCCTAACCTTGAAATAAGCTAAAGGAACGCCAACTCCTGTCAACCAAATGTGAAAAAAAAGTCATAATTTGTAGGAATTGGGAAACAATTTTAAAATAATATTTAGGCACATAATTTTTACTGTCTATCATTAATGTTGAAGATTCTTTAACTTGCTGTTAAAATTGTAGATCCTCATAATACCAGGTGGTGGAGCTGGTGGATAATGGTTCATGAGAGGATTAAGGCTTTCATTATTAAGTCTGGTTGCTATCTTTGAGATTTTATTTTTTACAACATTCATTGTGATGTTTAGTCTAGTAAACTTCCAATAAAACTTAATCCTTGCTTGATTTTGAATTTTTATTTAAAAACTTCAATAATCACTGAAATTTACCAACTCAGGTCTTAAAACAATAGCTAACCAGAAAAGTGGCCTTGGTCTTTCTAGTCAGATCAGTAATAGTTACCAATCCTTTATTCAGTCAAAGAGCAATATCTTCTCAAAGTAAGTGTTTGGGGAACTATTTTGCTGCTGAAATTTGTCCTCTTCAATTGATGTTACTGCTTGAAGGTATAGGAATATAGAGTTAAGTGAAGAGTTTACATAAGGGAGGGTCAGATGACACAATAATGATATATGTTCTAAATAAAGAAGTATGCCTCTGGTCCAGAGACTCAAAGAATATTTTTTTAAATATTTTTCATGCATTATTTCCTTTCCAGTGAGAATTAAGTATAATATGAGACTTTTAATTTTTACTATTAATATTTTTCAGAATCCACACTATTGTATTTAAGCAATTAATTTTTTCACTTTTTGTATGAGAAATGTTATAGCTATCAACTGAATTATAATCAATGATATTGATGAGTTAATACTAAATCAAAATATTTTCTTTATTTCAAAATTTTATTGAGTTCCTATAAATGTGAGTTTGAATAACTCGACATGACTGCAGCTATAAGTAGGGGATAAAAACAATCCCCACTGCCCTTACCTTTAAAGGAATTTATTCTTGAGTTGGACTTGTTAGTTAGATTCCTAAACACGAGAAAAATTAGATTGAAATAAAGGAATGATTCAAAATAGCAATAGAGGAAAATGTGTCACAAGGACTGGGCTTGGAATGAGAAGCCATAGATTTAAATCCTACGTATTAACTCTGTGACCATAGACAAATTGCTTAAATTCTTGGGCCTTGTTGCATTTATTTTTTTTTTTTTTTGCAGTGTGGTTAAGTGATTTGCCCAAGGTGACACAGCTGGTAAATATTGTGGATCTGAGGTTGCATTTAAACTCAGTTCCTCCTGACAACAGAACCAGTGCTTTAGTCAGCATGCCACCTAGCTGCTCAACTTTGTTCCCTTTTTATTTAAAAAATGAGGTGAGATGACTTCTATGCTCTCATCCAGTCCCAAATTTATGAACTATTTATCCTATAATAAATTACCAAATGATTTATAATAGATAAGTTTTACAAACTGAAAGCAATCACTTCTACTTGAAGTTATATAAGTACATACCTCAAAGTATATGTGTTATACTACCTCAAAGAGACAGATCACATCTCTAATGATATTTGTGCCATTATAATTTTAAAACAAACAAAATGCCTTCTCAATTGCTTTAGTAACTCTCAAACTGTGGATAATATAACAGCACCATTGGGTATATTGGATGTTTCTTTTTTAGTTTTTTTTTGGGGGGGGGGGGCAAGGCAATGGGGTTAATTGACTTGACCAAGGTTACACAGCTAGGCAATTATTAAGTGGCTGAGGTCAGATTTTAACTCCAGGGGCAGTGCTCTATACACTGCCACCTAGCTGTCCCCTTATATTGAATGTTAATTACATATAAACTACTTAAGTGGATTAAAGATAATCTGAGCTGATGCATAATGGCTCTTTTTCAGTATAGATGAAAATCCAAATTTAATGTCTTCCAGGAAAAATGACACATTTTCTCATCAGATTGCCTTTCAAATTAACTAAGAATAAGGGGCAGCTAGGTGGTACAGTGGATAGACTCAGGAGTACCTGAGATCTAGTCTGGCCTTAGACACTTAATAATTACCTAGCTGTGTGGTCTTGGGCAAACCACTTAACCCCATTCATTGCCTTGTAAAAAACCTATAAAAGAAAAAAATTAACTGAGAATAGTTTACATTTATAAAGTAGCTAATATTTATAATGTATTGATGTAATCCTATGAAAAAATAATACAAATAATATTTTCCCCATTCTACAGATGAGGATAATGAGGCTTTGAATAACTGAATGATCTTCCAGAGGTTATCATGGTAAAGTTGTGACCCAAGCTCAAGTCATCTGATGCTGCTTATTCTACTATGTTTATAGCTGTCTCCTAAGAAAATTAATTGGGAAGCTAAAAAGTGCAGGGGATAGACTGATGGGCTAGGAAGACCCATTTTTCTGAGATCAAATTTGGTCTCAATCACTTACTAGCGACTTACTAGTGACCCTGGGCAAGTCATTTAAATTTGTTTGACTAAGTTTCTTCATCTGTAAAATGAGTTGGAATATTTTTGCCCAGAAAACCCTAAATGTGGGTATACTATACTCAAGTATAATCACTCACCAGAAGGAATTATTATTTCCCATTATATTTACCTAGGTATGTTTAACCAAAGATAGAAAACATACCTGACACATTGCTGCAACTCTCCATAATACAGTAGCCATCATCAGATTAACATGTAATTTGGAATGAATTAACAAAAGGCAAAAAAATGAAACAACATAGATAATGTTAACATGTCATTTTTTAAGTCAATGTGTGGCTTGTAGGTATTCTTAAGTACAATTTATTTGCTCACTTCTATTTGAGTTTGATACTACTAGATTTCACTGCATCTAAATGATAAATGTTATTCATTATGCATCTCAAAATAAAACCATAAAAATGGATGCAAAATTGAATTTCTGTCATCCATGTAAGAGATCACAATACTTGATGTAGAATGGATCTAAATTAACGAGAAGAGTGTTCATCAAGTTGTTGCCAAGTCAGTTTTTGGAGATTGACAAGGAATAATTTGAGAAAGATGTTAATGAGAACAACTACAGAATAGGAAACAAAACATATACAGCTCCTGATCTCCCTTTATAACTCTCTACTCACTGGTTTATTCATCACATAATCATTAGGCACAAGAGATTGCTCCACTAATTCAAAGATTTCCAACTACAAAATTCCATGCACTTTTATAAAGCAAGGTCTCTAAATTCAAGGAACTTTCATTTTAGTTGTCCAGATAAAATATCTGAAGACAGGAAAAAGTAAAAAAAAAAATCTGCTGCTCTCTTGGTTATCTCATCATCAACCTTTGGTTCAATTGTCATCATTTATCTACATCTCTAGCTATCTTTTTCACCCTGACCTCCAAGTCCACATTACTAACTAACTGCCTTTGTCATCCTGGAGATACATTAAACTCATCCTGTTAAAAACAAACAAACAAAAAAAAAAACAACAAACCATTAACTTTCCCCCAAAATTCATATCTTATCCCAATTTCCCTACTTAGTTGATGACACAATCATCTATCCTGTCACCTAGTTTGAAATATTGGATTCATCTTGGACTCATCTTTACCTCACCTCACTGATCCTTTTCCCCACTTTCCAGATGTTGATTTTGCTTTGATTGGATCTATTCTCTTTTCTCAACTCACTTTTCTACATACCCAGTTCAGTCTATCTTAACCTCTCAGGTAGACTATTGTAATAGACCTTTAATTGATTTACTTATGTATAATCCCTCCCCTCTTTGATCTCTCCTTCACTCACTCACAAACATATTCCTAAAGCACAAGTCTTACCATGTTATTATTATGTACAAAAAGCTTCAGTAGGTCCCTATTGCCTCAGGATAGAATACAAACTCCAGTTTGACACTTAAATCCCTCTACCTTTTGATTTAAACCTATCATTAGATTTATTTCACATCCCTCTATCTTATGCCCACTTCATTCTAGCTAGAGCATTCTGCTTAATCTTCTTGATTCATAATGTTCCTCAAATGCCCTCCTTCCTTACCATTATTTCTTGGAACACTTAGTTCTTTTTAAAGATCAGGACAAGTGTCACCTTCTACCTGAAGGTCTTTCTTTTTTCTCTCTACTTTCTAGTTTTTTTGATTGTCTTAAAATATTTTAAATTTTACTTTATACATAATTTATCTGTATATTTATTTCCATACCCTCAGTCACTTATATTCCCCCCCTCGCCAGAAAATATGAATTCCTTGAGATCAGTGAATATTTCATTTTTCTTACAATACCTGATACTGTGCTTGATGCATTGCAAGTACTTTTTTGAATTTATTTCAAAATATAGCATAATGTGGTGATGCCATAAGAAAACTTAAAAATGTCAAAAAAGCTATCAGATGGAAAAGAAATGACTCTTTAAATGCATATAGAAACATATTGTCCCTAATTATAGGAAATAATCATTTCAGTGTAGTTGTCACCAATCAGAAAAATCTTAAGTGTTTCCTAGTCGCTAATTTAGGAGAGATCCTAACATAGTAGGCTGCCTATAAAGAGGGATAAACAATATGATGAAGAGCTTTGTACTTAACTTCTGAGGGAATGACTGATGAAATTGTGTTTAACCTAAAGCTAATGAAGACTCAATAGCTGTCCTTATATATTTGAAGAACTGTCATTTATAAGAGGCAGAAAATGCATTTTGCTTGAAAGCAATTATAGTACAATATAAGTTAGAACGTTTTATTGTCAGAGACATCAGATAATGGCACAGGCTACCTCATGAAAATTTGAGTCTCATTTCTAGAATGATTCAAGAAAAAATTTGAATGATTATATAAAATCTTAGTCTCATATAGAATTATATAGAATATAAATTCTATAGAATTCTTTGGAATTGGAATTAGATTATTTAGAATTAGATTATATGGAATTAGAATAGATTACATAGAATTTTAGCTTGTTTTTTTTCTTTGTCCTAGAGTCTGTTCTTCAAACTACCTCCCTTGAGGCTATAGGGAGTCAAAGTCCTTAACCATATGTTGCTTTGATGACCAGTTATTTTCTTATGGAGACTAAAGGGGAAAGTGTTCTATAAAGCTAACAATATATTACTGCTTAGAACATTGCTTCATTAGGGCAAACCTTCTACTGGTCAATGAATTACTAATTTATCAGAGTCTTCCTAAAATCATAACTGAACATCCAGAGTGCCAGCATCAGGCCAACTCCTGGCAGACTCTTTTGACAGCCTAATGAAATCCACAAAATACTTCTCAGAATAACAATGTGTTTTGTTTTATTACATATTTGAAGGAAATACTAAATTCCAGTTAGATGCAGGTGAAAAAAATGTAATTGAAATTCATGAACTTCAGATTGAAAATCCCTGCTACAGACCCATTAGCTGGAATATGGATTAAATGATCTCTAAAGTACCTTGTAATTATTACTTTCTATGACATTGAGTAGAAATGATCAGGCATAGTTTCATTGGGTAACTGGCTTTGAAGGATAGATGGGATTTTAGTAGAGAATAAAGAGAATGAGAAAAAGGTACACACAAAAATGATGATAGCAGAGACTAGGGAAGGCAAATAACAGATTGAAAGCATTTTGTAATTTCACAAATTTAATGTTGGATAATAGAGGTCATCCAGTCCAACTCTCTTATTTTATATATGAGAGAACTGAAGTCAAAAAGGTCACATGACTTGCCAAAGTGACAAAGATTGCAAGCTGCAAAATCAGGTCTAGAACCTACACTCTCCTACTCCAGACCCACAACTCTCTTCCCATATAACATGATGCTTCACAGGAATAGGACTTAATATTTTTGTGTCCTTGGACAAATTCCTTGACTGACATAGGCCTCAGTTTTCTTAGCTGCAAAATGAGAGGATTGGAAAAGAGGACTCTGAGGTTCTTTCCAGTTTTAGATCTAAAATTGTTTAAATCTTATACTAAAAAGATAAGAGTAGATTTGTAGAATAATGAATTGGAAAATAATTATGTCAAAACCAGGAAGCCACTTATATTTAGGGTGCTCCAAAAGTCTTCATTATGTTTCAAACTGTAATAGTTTTAATGATCAATCAAATGCATAGGTCTTCAAAACACTGTTTAGCAATACCTTGCTTAAAACTTCATGAAGACCCTTGAAATGCTTGTAACATATATGTGAGATGTATAAATTTATTAAATGTAGAAGTCAATGATGAAAATATTTTTCTGGAGAATTAATCTGGTAACAAAAGCAACATGGCATAATGAATAAACAACTAGCCTCAGATCCTCTGACACACACACACAAACACACAGAGACACACAGACATACACATACACACACACACACACACATACACACACACACACAAGCACATGCACACATACTGAATATATGACCCTGGGCAAGCCCTAGAAAACTATTAAAGACTATCATGTGTAGAACAAATAATATCATTGGTAAAGGGAAAACCCAACTCAGAACTCCCTGCACCAATGAAATTATATTTAGTTAAAACAAAAAGCTTTTGATATTCAGTTTACCTTATAAGAAAGTGCTAAAAGGAGGCTATTATTGGCAGGTAGAAGTTAATTAAATGAATGGGATTGATGATTGTCTAGGAAAAAAAAATGGTTGCTAGAGGTATTGTGTATGAAAAGTAGACAGAAAATGATAAGTTGAATACACAATACCTCTAGCAACCAACAGAAGTCAGGAAGACCTGAGGTTTTAAAAATAACCCTGAAGTTTGAAATTAATTAAATGGAAGAGCAGCAGTGGCTTTAACAGAAATAAAGGAGTCAGGGTGGTAAAATTTTGTGGAAAATCATGATTTGGAATTTCGACGTGATATCTTGGTAGGTCTTAAATAAGGATCTTAGCCTTCATTTAAATCAATCCACACATTTTTACAAAAGAGAAAACTGAGGCATAAAGAAGTACATCCAAATTTGGGATTCTGTAAACATCAATAGAGATAGACACATTTATATATATAGAATTACATCTTGACTTATCCAATTACCTGTGGAATGTTAGAAAAAATGTTAACTTCTTGGTCCCAAAACTAACTCTGCCTCATACAGTGTAAGACATTATGACCAAATCACTAAACCGATTGATCAATAAACATTTTAAGCAGCTTATTTATCAGGTTTTATATTTGCATAATGGAAATAACTACTTAATAATATGAAAATATGTTTAATATAATTGTACGTGATTAACCTATATCTGATTATTTGCTCTCTTGGGGTGGACAGAAGGAAGCGAGGGAGAAAAATGTGGAAATCAAAATGTTATTAAAAAAATGAATTTGATTAGAGCACTGGCCCTGGAGTCAGGAGGACCTGAGTTCAAATCCGGCCTCAAACACTTAATAATTGCCTAACTATGTGACCTTGGGCAAGTCGCTTAACCCCATTGCCTTAAAGAAAAAAGAAAAAAATGAATGTTGACAACTAAAAAATATTTAAAAAGAAAAAAATATAATTGAACCACTATAAGGAAGATAGACGGTAATTTTAAAATTTATCTTAGGATTACATACTCACTGAATTTAAGATTTATAAGGCATCCTTAAGATCATCTGGTCCAACTTAAAAATTTTCCTTCTACCTTCTCTACAAGTATTCACCTTTGGTAAGGGAGCATCTGGGGGTACTATTGGTCAGCTAGGAGGTTTTTCCCTATATTTGTTCAAAAGTTGCTTCTTTTTAATTCCCTCCCATAGAGATATGAAATATTTTGAGGAGAATTAGAACAATAACATTTGGATGAGTCATGAAATATGCAATATTGAAGATGTTTCCTGGATTGAGCTTTGAAGAAAGATTGGAAATGAGATATAAGAAGGATTTTATTTGTAGAGGTAACTTCCTTATGAAGCAATTTCTTCTCTCAATGCAGGCTGATATCTTCACTTAAAGAACCTAGAAAAATGATGTGTCACACAAAGAGGTCTACTAAAACATAGATAAACATCTTTGTTGTTAACATATTGATTTAGAAAACTACAAATTAGCATTAGTTATTTTCTATTATATTTATATTTATTTTCTTAAATATTTCCCAACTACATTTTTATCTGGTTCAAATTGAACTTAGGAGTGTTCTTGCGAGTCTTTTGGGGATCATATTTGATATTTCTCCTAGAGTACAAAGAAGTTAAGTGAATTGCACAGGGTCATACATTCATTATGTGATACTTGGCAGGAATTGAACACAATTATTCTGACCTTTAGGCTTTAAGAAAGAAAAAAATCTGGAAAGGCAGAAGTGAGGGTTAAGTACAATCCAGTCATGGGAGATAACCTATACAAAGGTACAGAGGTGAGCGATGGAATGTTAAATATGAAAAGCATAATGCATTACTCCCTTTTCATTTACTCATAAACAATGATTGGTTGGAATTAGACTTATTTTAGACTTATTTTATACAAAGATGCAATCACATATTCACTATCTCCATTTGACTTAGAACCATAGATTATAAAAAGTGATTTCACAAAATACTCATATTGATCAATTTGTATCCAGAGTGAAACTTCAAGTTTTATTTAAATATTTATGCAACATCTCTAAAAACAATTACTCAGGTAGTAGGAAAAGGGTTGGGTTTTTTTTGAGATGTGAAAGTTTTCATTGTTTTGCTCTCCATGCATGCAACTAGCTTTTCTTTGTGAAAAGAAGAGTGTAAAGCTGTCAGAACGCTAAATAAGCCCCATGGGATATTAGTGTACTATGAGTCCTTGTACTGGAAATGGCAATATCTACTGAGTAAATTGTACCTTTTGCCAGGATATCAGGAACTGACAAGATGTAGTCTCAATCTTCTCACCTCATTAATCTATTTGTATATCTTTAAAGTTTCTTTTTTTAGTTTTTAGTTTTAAAGGTTATTTTAGTTTTATTTTCATTTTTTTCATTTTTAGCTTTTTTAGTTTTTTAAATGAAGACAATCCTGTAATCCACATCTTTTTGTCACCATTTTCCCTGTAAGCAAAGTCTTCTTGTGCTATTTTTGTTTTTACCAAAAGTAGACCTTTATAAGATGGGTGACTATGTTTAGAAGTATAATTTGCTATAGATAGAAGCAAAATTAATGCCTAATTTTAGTTGACTAAGGCAAGTATGGGGTGCTCTATATTCTTCAGTAGCATATCTAACCTGTGTTAGGTCTTACATTACAACATTACAGGGAGATTCAGTAAATGGCTATATGTATTGTGATTTTTAAGGCTGCTAGGCAATGCCATTCCACCTTCAAGATACTTTCTTCATGAATCTCTGATTTCATAATTAGAATTTATTACTCAGGTTCTTTTTTAAATGCAAATAATCCTGAGAGACTTAGCTCTTTGACTTTTATCAGTTATTTTCACTTGAATGTGAATGTTTCTAAGGAATTTTGGTGAAAAGGAATTTTAATGAAGGAATGGGAAATAAGAAATTTCTCCTATTAAGCCTGATGAGAGATTAGCAGAAAGGTGGCTGGAATTACCTGTAATATAAAGGTGAACTGCATCTTGAAAAGAGATTCAACATAATATATTATCTCAAGATCAAAGGATTAGCAATGGAAAGCCTGTAGAAATCTATTCTTCTGCTTCCTTTTGAAGAGAAAGAAATGTAGACAAGAAGCTACCTGATTTATCCAAAGTCACACCCTTATGGATTATAAATAAATGAAAACCCATTGTTCTTATTGCTAATCTACTTCTCTTTACAATAGCTTTGAAATGTCTGTGCCTTAGGAGTATTGTCACCTTATCATTCAGTAGAACAAAACAAAACAAAAAGAAAAAGAAAATTTCAAAACCCAGGCCACTGAGATGCTCAATTAAGAGAATGTACCACTGATATTTTAATGTTAGGAAATAACAAGAGTAGAAATAGGGTTTAGGAATTAGAACTCTGAGTTCTTCAATCAAATAAACTCCTGAATCAGGAAACTACTCATGGCATGTCAGCAGCATTTTTTTTTGTCATTTTATAGTCTTCGAGACTTGTTTAGAGTACAAAGAATATTAACTTTCCTTGTTTGCACAGGGTCATAGGATATGACCAGTATGTACTAGAAATGGGACTTGAAGCCAGAATTTCCAGACTGGCTTTCTATCTAATTTTATCCACTACTCACTTTCTGTATACTCTATATCCACTGTCTCTCAGGAACAATGTATTTAATGTATTTAACAACTAGCTCTCCAAAATCACACATTAGCAATAACATTAACAATAACAACAATGATAAGGACAGCACAATTCACATTTAAAAATGCTTTAAAGATTACAAACCACTTCACAAATCATAAACACATGCAGCAAAGAATAGCTTTGCTGGTGTATTCCTATAAATCTAAAATCTGATATCATTTAAGATGAAAAACAATCTAAAAAGAGTCGAAAAATGAGAGGAAACAGCATATGTCCATCTCAAAAAAAATCTGTGTTTCAACACAAATTTTGACACCAAGTCCGCTGCTTCCAATGTAGAACCAGACAGAATGAAAAGAACTATTTTTCATTAAAGGAGTCACAGTATCAAGGGAGCCATCAGCTGGAGTCACAAAAACAAAACACACCAAAGAGAAATTAATTTGTTTCAGCTTCTTCTTGTTTGAGTCACCCTCTGAATATCAGTCCTGAGTCACACCCAGGGCAAACCTCTAAACAGACATTTAAAAGTTGGGATTTTTGCACTGTGACGTAAAGCAATGGAGAGATAGTCATCTTTGTCCATTAACTGTCTAGACATGGCAAATATCTGGGAACTATACCAGTGAATTTCTTGTGAATTTCATTCTTTTTCTGGTCTTGTTCCATTCCTATGGGTATTAGATTCCCCCAAATCCAAATCCTTGGAATCTTCTTTTGTCCTTTCTCACTACTTTTCTTTTCCTTTTCCTAAAATTTAGTGTAGTACCAACTCCTGCCACTTCTTCCTATGTCATATTTTCTTGGTTCCTGTCATTTTTTTCACTCTAATGCCCTAGAAAGTGAATTGCTGTAATTAGTCTACTTAATTATCTTTCCAGTTTTCCATTCTTCTCTTTTTCTTATCTGTTATATTTAATATAATGAATAATTTAGTGAATAATGAATTGAAAACATTTATTAGGTATTTACTAAATGCTAAGCACCAACTTAAGAGACAGGGATACAACAAAGGAAACCCAAAAAGTATTATGTTCTATGGATGATTTCACATTCTAATGGTGAAGGGGAAGGGAATACACATCTATGTGGTTTCTAACCATTGTATTAAATGATTTATAAATTTATTTCATTTTATCCTCACAATGACCTTATGAAGTAGGTCTTTTATGATCCTAATGTACAGGAGAGTGCCTGAGGCCACATTTGAGCTCAAGACTTTCTTATTCTTGGCCATGTTCTTGATCCCATCCTCCTAGATGACATTTGGGAAAGAAATCTTTGAGTATTACTCAAAAAGGATCACTCTCTAGTAAGTGATTCCTATAGGAAATTTAAATTTCTAATTACCAGGACTACTATAATATGTTCTTTCTTACTTAATTCCACTCCCTCCTTGCTTTTAGCAGAGCTCATATGTGCCACTGCAGACTTTCATACCTAATGCACGAAACAGAGGTTAGAGACCTGGATTCCATTTCTATTTTTGTGATTAATTGGTCAATGGCCTTCTCTAAATCTCACGTTCCTCATCTGCAAATTGAATTGCTTGGAATAACAGGTGATCTTCAGTCTATTAAATATGTAAATTATGCTCTTGTTTATTTTCTAACATCTATCTTTTCTTCTCCCATAGAAAGTTGTTACACCAAAGACAATGTTTCCTCTAAAACATCTCATTCCTTGCCCCTTCATTGCTGCTTTTTTTACAGAGGAAGTCACTGAAAAGTAACTGAATTATCTAAGGTCATACACTTTAAATTGTCAAAGACTACAAAATCAGTCCTTAGATTATTTTTCTGTTAGATTTCTAGAAATAAAGACATAGAGGAATGTTAATAATGCTGATTAAATTTAGAAGTGTGTGATTTTGGAGAGCTAGTTGTTGAATACATATTAGCACTTTCCTGGTTCAAACTCTAGTACTCTGATGCCTTCCTAGTTATATAATTTTTTTTTCTCTTTTGCCTCTATAAAAACAGGCAGGCCTTACTACCTTATTGTAGTCCTAATATGCTAATTTTATATACTTCCACTGAATCATAATAAGTGTATTCCTGATCCCCTCTTTATTTGCTGACTTCACTGAAATGACTAATAATAACCATTTGTTTACTATGGTCATAAATAGCCAACTGATTTTTTTAATCAACAATATTGATAATAATAAAATGACAGCAAGAACAAAATAGTAATGTGAAATTTTAGGCACTATATTTTATCTATATTTGAATTTTTTACTTTTTAAAAGTCTTTGAATGGGGCAGCTAGGTGGTACAGTTAATAGAGCACTGGCCCTGGAGTCAGGAGGTTCTGAGTTTAAATCCAGACTCAAACACTTACTAATTACTTGGCTGTGTGACCTTGGCCAAGTTACTTAACTCTATTGCCTTGCAAAAAATAACCGAAAAAAAAAAAGTCTTTGAATGAGTTTTGTAAAATTCCAGAGGTCTCTGTGTTGTGGACCTACAAGGAATGATAATGAATAATTAATTGCCTAGTGATCCAATATGCATCAATTTATATTTTCAGATTCAACAGACTTCAATTAAGTATCATGCTTCCATAGCACCCTAAAAATGGGAATTATACAATTAGGATTTCATGATTTGTTGATATTTATTCAATGTTTTCTGTATGCATTTAGGGTTCTTCTTGTGGCAGAATTGGCTTTTTCTGCTAAGTTTTTATAAAATAATATCAAAAGTACACTTCTAGGCAGGATGAAATGCATGTGAACATAATTTTGCTTTTATTTGGAACTTTGCTTTCAAAAGACTTTATTTACAAATATGTATAACTTTCTTCCCTTAAAGATCTTAATGAGACCAGCATAAAGAAGAGCAGAAAGCTTTAGATGACCCATTTCTTTAGCACTTTTAGCATCATAATTAATTGTTAAGATGAGAAGCAGTTATGTGGCATAATGGATACTGTAATGGATAAGGAACCAAGAAGTCTTGCATTCAAATCCTCCTTCAGATACTTATTTTTTTGGAAGTATCATTTTATTCTTTGGAAAATCACTTAACTTCTTTCTTGTCCATTTTAGAGATGAAGATAATATACCTTCAGTGTTTTTTGTGAGATCTCTGTAAAGTGCTTTTCAAATCTTATGGTGCCAAAGCAATGATAATTATTGTTATCCTTATTGAAAAACATAACTCTCGATGATATTTAGCTCCTTAAAAATTAACTTTCAGATGTCAGATCCAACATGGCAGAGAGAAACCAGCAATTTGCCTGAGACTCCCCAGTTTCCCTCAGAAACAACATTAAATCAATCTTCTAAATGGATTCTGTAGTAACAGAAGCCACAAAAAATAAGAATGAAGGAATTTTCTAGCTTAGGATATCTTGAATGGACTTCAGGAAAGAACTGTCTACTTAGGTGGAAGGGGAGGACAGCACAATGCTGGTATGTGTGAGGAAGCCAGTGGGAGGCTCTTAGTTACAACATTCAGTAACCAAACTAGCAGTCTGGCTAATATGACAAAAAAAAAAGGAAAATGATAAATATTGGAGGGAATGCAGGAAAAATGGGACATTATTGCACTGTGGGAAATTCCACCTTTCCAGAGAACAATTTTGAACTATTACCAAATGATTATAAAAATGTGCATAGCCTTTAACGCAGCAATACCACTAACTAGGTCTGCATCCAAAAGGAACAGTGATGGAAAATGCCATCCAAATACACAGAAAAAGCTATGGAGTCTGAATGCACACGCTTTTCACTTTTCTTGTGTTTTTTTCTCTTTTGTTTAATTTTTATTTCACAATATGATTCATGGGGAAATGATTCAACAATGATTGTGCACGCAAAATCTAAATCAGATTGCTTACTGTCTTTGGAAGGGGGAAGGTCAGAGAGAGGGGCAAAAACTTTACAAAAATGAATTTTTGTATTTTCAAAAAATGAAATACTTTAAGATAAGCAAGATAACTTCTGGCAAGCAATGTTCTATGGCATGCATTGCAGCAACAATCTTTTCTTTATATAATAATGAGCAAAGGGAATGATGGGCAAAGGGAAATGATTAGAAAGATCTTATTGTCAAACAATTTTATTTTGAAGGGATAATAATGTAATAATCATAATGATTAGAAATGTTATATTTATATATGATATGATGATATTAGCCATTAGACAACTGATAAACATATTGCCACTGCCATGTGTTAAGTCTTGTTTAGAGCCTTGATATTTGTTATAATATAATGAGAGTTGATATTCCAAGTTGCAATTCAAGAAAAGGAAAATAATTTCCATTGTTTTACCTATGGTTCCATGTAGAAAGTCCTCGAGTCTCATCCCTGGTCTGGCTCTTGCTTTCTACATGCTCTAAGACATGGTTTTGGAAATAAGGTAGGTTGCTGAGACTTAGTCCTTGTCCTGTATTACAGGTGATGCTTATAAAGGAGAAAACTGATGTGGGCTGAAGGAGGATGTTGATGACCACTTGGATGAGTTTGGTTTAGAATATCTGTCAGTTATGACTAAAAAACCTAAGCTTTGGTGATCCTTGAGCTGAAGGCTTTCCATGGACCTCTGCTGTGATAACACAACTGTGACATTTGTGGCATCACTTGTTGATAGCCCTGTTCCCAAACTTCTTGACCTGGGTTAGATCTTGCCAGGTTACATCCTGCCCAAGTTAGAGTTACATTATTGTTTTTATCCTGTATGCTAATTTAAAGTTTTCTTCTATAAAGAACTGCTTGATACTACCAATAAACAGCTCTGCTAGTTGTCCTGCTAGTACCCATACCTGAGTGTACACAAGTTTCTTTTCTCTCCTGAGCTGAATGAATCCCCTGGTGAACAAGGGAACTCAACAGGGGGAATTTTTGGGGGGGTGGGGAGTAGAACATCACAAGACAGGAGTTAGCAGAAAGTAAAGGAAGCAAACTTCTTTAAGGGAAATACAATTCAAAGGGGTAATTTAGGGCTGATGGATACATGTAGGATCTTAGATGGAATTAGATACCCCAAATCACAAAATTGAGTCCAGGATTGAGGGAAGGAGGAGGGGAGACAGTATCTGGTATCCAGGACCAAAATGATTCTTACTGGTGAGAACACCTGTAAATTAGTGGACTCACTGATAATCAAACTCCTTGCTAGAGATAAAAGGGACTTGGATATTTAAAATGACCAAGACACATTGTTTCTGAGTAATTAACCATTTTATTAATAATATTGCAAATTTATTAATAAAATAATTAGTCACTTGTATGTCTCTCTCTCTTGAACCAAGGAGGAATAATGGTGGTGGACTGACAGTTTATATTCCTTTGGAAGACTAGGCGTTCCTGAGCATGGTAATCAACTCTGATTGGTTAATAATAAATGAAAAAAATGAATTTTACAATGAGACTTGGAACCATTCTAATGAAAGGTTGGGGAAGTCCAGCCAAGGACAATCTAATCAAATAATCTATCCCCACTTATACCTGTGTGAATTTGGACTTCCCTGCATTAGATTAAATTCCTTTTGAGGTAGGGAGGGGTAGCAAAACCTAGATTTAAGAGAATGTTAATCCTGTATGCTCTCAGCAATTCATTCCTGCTGAGACTTGAAGTGAGGGTTATAGAAAAAGGGTGAGAACTCTGAATATCTCTAAATCACTGCTTATCAATAATTATTTGTCCCAGAGCTTTTGCTTTATTACATGCCTGCCTTTGGCAGGGTTACTCAGGGAATTTGAGCCTCCATAGTGGCTTCTTCATTTAGGGATATTTGTGTTATGGGGGTTGGGAAGACTATTTAAATCCTAACATTGCTTTTCATTATAGGATAGGAGCATCATAGCATCACATATTATAGATGGAAGGGACCTTAGAGAATCTTAAGTACTAACCTCTCCTTTTAAAAATAAGATGACAAAAGCCCAGAGAAGTGGATTGAATGGCCCAAAGTTACCTAGGGAGTCAGTAGCATATAAACTCATTTAAAATTTCTTCCTGCCAAGATCATTTTGGTTTGTCTTTGTATAACAAAGATTCATCAAGTGATTAACATATCCATTGTTTGTTAAATTTACTGGCAGGTCAGATGAATTGCAAAGTTTAATGAATTAAAAGAAAAAATAAAACATATCCTACTTATCCCCTTTAATTTCTTTAAAAGAATGATTCTGAATCATATATCCCCTATACAACATACTATTCTTCTGTATTTCTATTGAATTTTAAAAGTTATAAATAGCCTACTTGTGGGATGATAACTTGTCTATGATCATATAGCCAGTATATACTAATGAATATACTGAATCTAGATCATCCCTAAGCCAAGGCTAGCTCTTTAATAAGTTCATACTGTCGCCTCTTTTTAAAAGTTTAGTATATGCTAATTCCCTCAAAGAAAATTTTCATTTGATTTAAAAGCTGAAGAAAGAAATCATCAGCATGAAATATTCTGATAACTCTTCCAATGGAAAAGAATAAGGAAAAGAAACAAGCATTTATTAAATGTCTACTATTTTCTGGGTACAGTGTCAAGCAATTTGAAAGTTTAATAGCAAACAAGTTCCAGATACTTTAATATACCGAGTGTGTGTGTGTGTGTGTGTGTGTGTGTATATACATGCATGTGTATATGTGTGTGTGTGCGTATAGATGTAGATTTATATATACCCATAGACTCAATATCAAAGTATCTAGGGCTTATCTTTCTATTAAATATGTATATATGTATATATGTGTGTATATATAAATATGGTTTTATTAGGTAGTTCTAATAAATACACTCTAATTCTAAATCACTCTGTTCACAAATATACACATGCATATGCATAGACATATTTCATACATCCTTTCATTTGTTTATCAGTTTGTTCTTAAAGTTCATTAAATACTTTCTGAACAAAAAAAATGGAACAGAGACAAATGATTATTTTTTAATTGTGGATTCCAATTATATTAATAGTAATTTTCAATTTCTGACCTTGACAGTACCAAGCATTTAGTGGATCTATGCTGCTATGGCAGTTCTATGACTTTGGATAGGTCATTTCCATTCTTCTCTGGGCTACAGTGACCATCTTTGTGAAATTAGAGGGTTGGATTAAGTACTTATTATGTGCTAGGTGCTAAGTGCTAGGGATACATAAAAGAAAATACAGAAAGTAGATTATACCTTTTCTCATTGAGAAGGAGGAAGGGAATAAACATTTACAGAGTATCTACTATCTGCCAATCATTGTACTAAGTGCTTTACAAGGGAAACAAATTCATTATTTCTTGAAATAATCCAATCTGCTTAGATAGTTCTAATTGTTAGGCAGTTTTACTTATATCTAACTTAAATTTTACTTCCTACAACATCTATGCACTCCCTCTAGTTCATCCCTTCAGAAATCAAATGAAATATTTTTTTTCTTTTATGCCTCTTTTCACACTAACATTAATGCTAGTTATTTTGATATTTAAAGAAAATTGCCATGTGTCTTCTTAATTTTTTGGGGGGGGGTGTTGCAAGGTAGTAGGGTTAACTGATTTGCCCAAGGTCACACAGCTAGGTTATTAAGTGTCTGAAGCCAAATTTGAACTCATATCATCCTGACTCCAGGGCTGGTGCTCAATCCATTGCACCACCTAGCAGCCCCCAAGTGTCTTCTTATTAAACAATAAATAGCTCTTTTCATCACTTTACAGATAGCCTTAGTTCAATGAGTTTTACTATCTTGGTTATCTTCTTCCTTTTCAAAGACTATTAATCTTTTTATTATGATGGATCTTTTTGGCATTTAGAAGCAGTCTCTTTTGAATAATATTTATAAATATATAAAATAAAATAATAGGATTACAAAATGAAACAATTATATTGAAATATGTATGTATATAAATATAGAAAACATATTTACACATAAATATATAAAGATATATGTGTCTTAATTAAATTATTGAAAATTCTTAAGTACATTCTTAAGTACATTCATGAAAATAAATAAATAAAAAAATCTATCTATATATGTATATACTATGTGTATACATGCTTTCCTTTCACTCTTAGGCACACACACATATGCACATATCCACACATACACACACACACACATCACATACATATAAAATAGACTAGATCATAAGGAATGTCTTAAAAAAGAATTCTGCAAGGTCTAGATTATTACTTTGTCTCAGAGACATTAAAAAGCCAAAATTTAGTTAGGTGGAAAGGGCAAATCAGTGTCTTCAGGAGTCAGAAAAGAGCTTGGAGTCTAGGAGGAGGGGAGTGATAGTCTCATGAATTCTGTCCTGGTAAGAACACAACTGGAATGTTTTATTCATTTTAGGATGACAACTGATAAATTGGGCAAAGGGGACTAGAAGTACATACAGTTATGTATATAGGTATATATATATATGCATATGTGTATGCAAGCATATATATATATATAATATATGAATCAATATATCTATCATCTATTTACCTATCTATATAATACTAGCAACACAGATCCCAGGACAAGAGCCCCTACTACCTTCTGCTTATATGTAAACTTTGTGCATACACACACACACACACACACACACACACACACGTGTGTATGTATATATATAGTTTATATTTTATTTATAATGCTTCTGTGTGTGTATGTGTGTGTATATATATATATATATTAAATACTAGGAGCATAGATCCCAGAATAAGAACCATGCTACCTTCTGTGCAGTTGATTGATGTTTGTCCTAATATATCTGCCATTTCAACCTGAACAGAACACTCCGTACTTACCGGGGCAGAATTCAAGATTATCACTCATCTTTTATGACTCAGTCAATTCCCAATTATCCATGTTAACAAAAAAGATAACATATAAAATGAAAGTCAGATAATATAAAAACCTGATATGAAATCTGACTGCAAAGTTTCTCCACTGTCTTTTCTTACATTGGTTCATTTTTAGCAAAAATCACATAACTTGAATTTCTATCTCTTTTTCCAACATTCTCCCTGGTTATAAAATAGTAATAAACAGTTAAATTACCCTAAACTTTGAAAAAATGTGATGAAATAAGTTCATAGGCCAGGATAAATTAGTTAATGTATAAATCTTCAAAGGCAGAGTTGGCTCTAAAATGTACTGGGCTAGAACTTTCATTTTAAAAGTCACACACACACATTATATTGCTTCTCTAATAGTATATATATATATATATATATATATATATATATATATATATATATTTGTATAGAAAACAGGAGCAATAATATTAATAACTAGCATTTATATGACTTCCTAAGCTTTCTATCCTTATATAATCTCATTGATCCTGAGAAAAAGCCTTTTAAGATAGGCATTTTTCTGATCCTCATTTTACAGTTGATGAAACAGAAGCATGAAGAGGCTGAGTGACTTCCTAGGGGAATCAGAGAGCTACCAAGTGTCTGACTTAGAATTTGAACTGAAACTTGAAAGTTTACAAAGTGCTTTACTGACATTGTTTCAATTTATTCTCATAGGAATCCTGTAAAGTAGGTCCTTCTAATATTCTTATCTCTATCTCATAGAGATGAAACAATCGAGACTATGGGAGATTATAGCAAGTATCATACTCGTAATGAATAGAAATTGTGAAGTTTAAAACTAGGTCTCCTTGACATCAGTTCCCATACAATGCCCACTGTACTGTCTTGAAACAGTTAAATCCTGTTGTTTCAGTCTTTTTTTCAAAATTTATTTTAGGTTTTTTTTTTTTTTTTTGGTAAGGCAAACAGGGCTTGCCCAGGGCCATGCACTAGGTAACTTATTAGGTGTCTGAGACCAGATTTGAACCCAGGTACTCCTGACTCCAGGGCCGGTGCTTTATCCACTACACCACCTAGCCACCCCCTGTTGTTTCAGTCTTTTCAGATTCATCATGACCTTATTTGGAGTTTTCTTGGCCAAGATGTCAAAATGGTTTGTCATTTCCTTTTCAAGCTCATTTTACAGGTGAGGAAATTGAGGCAAACAGCTATGACTTGCCCAGAGTGACATAGCTAGTAAATGTCTGAGGCCAGATTTGATCTCAGGAAGATGAGTCTTCCTGACTCCAGGTCCAGTATTCTATCCACCCTGCCACCCAGCTGCATTGGAATAGTTATATAGTAGTTAATGAAAATACTCAAAGCATTTTATATACTCAAATGTCAGAATTTGTACAAATATCTTAAACTTCCAAAATAACGTTGAAATTTAATTGTGCTTTTTTTTAAAAAAAAAAGTTCTCTTCAGAATCTAAAACATTTTCTCCCTCAGTCAATCTAAAATTATTTGGGAATCATTGATTTAATATATGAACCCTTACTGTGGACTCTCTGTATATCAATGTTATTTGAAGCAACAGTAATTCCCTTCTTTCCCAGCTTAACCTTACTTTGTCTACAATCTTGCTATCTATGGGGGGGGGGGGGCGGGAAGTTGTTGCATCTTCCAAAAATATTTTTGCTCAGTTGGCATAATATTCCATCTGTAAAATAACTAAGTCAGGGAATCTCTTCCTGGGTACTCAATTTATAGAGAGCTAATAGTCTTTTAATAATTTTAACAACAATAATAACAACTCAAATTTATATAGTGTCCATATACTGGGAATTGTGCTAACTGCTATATCAATGTTTTCTCATTTCAAGTCCACAGCAACTCTAGGAGGTGGGTACTATTATTTTTCCCATTTTATGGATGAGGGAACTGAGGCAAAATGGAGATTAGGTGACTTGCCCAGGGACATATTGTTAATAAGTGAGGTCAGATTTAATCTAGGTCTTCCTGACTCTAGGCCCAGAATACTATCCATTATGTCAACTGTCTCTAGTCTTATAGAACTTAGCACCTTTTCAGGATTTGGGTATGGGGTCTAGACCTTTGATTTGATCAGTGTAGGGAATTCCTGGTAAGGAAAATCCCTTTACTTATGTCAGCTAACAACTTCTGTAACTTATAGTCTTAGAAAATTAATTCCAATGAAAGATTAAGTGATTTTCTGTAGCATCTGAAGTAGAGCATGAGAGAAGTAATAGCCTGATTATCTTTGAATATGAGGTTAGTCTATATTCTCTGTGATATACTGCCTCTAAAGAAAAATAATTAGTTAAAAATACTAGACAAGGTGGCAGCTAGGTGGTGCAATGGATAGAGCACTGACCCTTAAGGAGGACCTCAGACACTTAAGTATTGTCTAGCTGGGTGACCTCAGGCAAGTCACTTAACCCCATTGCCTTGCATATATATATATATATATATATATATATATATATATATATATATATATATGTGTGTGTGTGTATATATATATATATATATATATATATATATATATATATATATATATGCATAAAAAAGTCCTTATTGTGACTTTTCCTTAAGGTCAAATGGCTTACACTTTTTCAATTAACTGGATTTGCAGTGATTCAGTTGATGCTATCTGACTCCCAACCATGAAGCCCAAAAGGAAAATTCAAATGCCCCAGTGATAGTGAAGATGCAGTAATACATAACAATCACACACCCAAAGAGCTGGAGATGTATGATGGATCCTTCTGCTTCTGTTCCTATCTGTGATATGACATTGGCTCTTGTCCTTTTAGAACAGCATCACACAAAAGGGCACAGTGAACTCTCCGGGTCAACCTCTCTAAGTAGCATTTTATTTTATTTTATTTTTGCACTCAGATCAATTTTCTTGGGCCTTGATTGATATGAGTTAGAGTTCTATGATTTAGTGTCTTTATATGAAAGATTTGGTTTCCCAAAGTGAATGCTACAACCCAACTCCTAGACAAATAACTGATGTGTGAAACAATATTTTGGGAGTTCACTAGGATGGGTGAATATAATCCATTCAGTGAATGCAAAATTACTTACAGACTCCTAAGATGTTCCTGGCTTAGTAATAACTGAGTGTGACTATTTTTACACGGCAGTTGCCCATTCTGGAAAAATGAGAAATTGACAACTCTCTGTGGCCAGGTCTATGCAGCCAAAAAAAAGCAGATGGCTGTACAGTTATCCAATGAATTCCATCCCATTTAGCTCATTTTTGCCTGAATAATCTGATTTGGCCTTTGAGATGGTCCCAAGTCTGCCAGAGAATTGTGCGCTTTCACCTTTACTTAGGCAATATGGGCTTGGCTCTACAGACTGTGAAGAGAAGCTGGTATGAACATCAGTTCTTCTCTGGCCTTTCTTTGCCCTTGGTCAGCTCTCTCTGGAGTAACAACAAAGCCAACTCTTTTGGCTGAAAAGTTAAACAATTCCCCATACCATAATTGCAGGTTCATAGCCAGGTTTAAGCAATCATTTATTTACTATCAGTCTACCAAACCCCAAAATTAGGCACAGAAGTATAATATTTAATCCTTGTTCTCTGAAAGTTGCTATATCTGAGTTATTTAAATATGCTAAAACATTGAAGCAAAGACATGCCTTTGGCAGTTCAGGAGATAAAACACTTAAAAGGGATAACAGATGAATATATTAGACAATCTATGAATCTGGAGTTACAGTCATTTAAAGCTAGACGGGAGATTTGAGACAAGGTCATCAAATTCTTCATTTTATAGATGAGTAAATAGTCCCAAAAAGTTAAGTGATGTGCCCAGGATGACACAGATAACTGTGATAGTAATCCATTTCGGCTGGAAAGTGTAGTGTGAAATATTACTACAAGACAGCAGTGAGCCAGGTTATGAGGAGCCTTAAATAACTCCACTAAGAACTATAGATATCATAGTAGAAGTAATAGGAAGCCACTATACATTTTGAATTGATGAATAATTGGTCAAATCTGTCCCTCAAAAAACCATAAAACAAATAAACAGGAGTGTTTGTCTCCCATTTTTTGCCATTCCAACTTGGAAGACAAATTATCAAGCTTTGATAACTTTGCTTTGACTGAGAATGAAAGAACTGCTTAGAAGAGAGGAGAGAGAAATATAACTGGGAATGAAGAAAGAGAGTAGATAATCAAGTGGGCAGCTAAAAAAAGAGAAACACATTTTATTGGTGAAAGAAGAAAATTGGGAAAATCCTTAAGGACCTGGATAAGTATTCCAGAATTTGAGAAACAAGCACTAGAAGAATGGAAAAGAGACCAGAAGGAATGAAGGAAATGAGTGAGAAAACATTTATTGAGCTTAGATTAAGTGGAATATATGTAGCTGTGTTGGTTAATTGAAAATCCAATTAGGGGGCAGCTAGGTGGCGCAGTGGATAGAGCACCTGCCCTGGAGTCAGGAGAACCTGAGTTCAAATCCAGCCTCAGACACTTAATAATTACCTAGCTGTGTGGCCTTGGGCAAGCCACTTAACCTTATTTGCATTGCAAAAACCTTTAAAAAAAACTTAAAAAAAAAAAGAAAATCCAATTAGGTTAGCAATTATAAAACTCTTTGGAAAACCTTTTTTTTTAAAGTATCAGCTATTTTCGTCTATTTTATGACTAGAAGGCAGCTATATAATCCTCACTGTCTTCACTGAAGGAGGCATTCAACTAGTAATCAGAACTGCTTAGGAGAAGAATTTTGGGGGAGCCATGCTTCTAGGACTAACCAAGAGCCTCCCTGGCAATGGCCTCAGTTAAAGTGGAAGGTCAAGCAATTATGGAGATAATTTAAACCCTCAAATCCACTCAGGAGAAAAGGGATTTGGGGTAGGAATAATTTAGATGGTCTCTATTTCTCAAATGAACAAATTAACCAGGTAATTGCTCAATTCTTCAGTTCACTTAGCCTTAACACAGGTTTAGGACATGGAAGGCATTAATTTTTATGTTTTTCTTTATATTCTTTCCTGATGAAAGGTAGAAAAGTTTTCTATACACTTTGCTTTGGAGAAAAGTTGATAGATGAAAACACAACTTCAAAGGAAATTATTTGCATTAAAAGTGTTACTTATTTTACAAAAAGAATTTGTCCAAACCTGTTTTGTATGACAGCCCCTCAATACTCACCTTTCATCAGGGATGTGCAGTAATGGGGTGGCAAGTGAGGCCAGAACAGAGTTTCATCTCTAATTGTAAAGGGTTGAATGTTTGCAATCAGGTCTGCCTCACCTGTTGCTCCCTCACCCCATGTCCTTGCCTTTCACGTGAATTAATTTTTGATCCCCTCCCCTCCCACACTAAAAGTTAGTATGTTCCCTTTCTCAATCACTCTATATTCCTTTGATATTTATTTATGTGTGCCCATGTTTCTCTGCCTTGAAGTCAGGAACCATATCATTTTTATCTTTCTATTCCCCATCAGTTGGCACAGTGACTAGTCCATAATAAAAATTCAATAACTACTTACTGTTTAATTGATCACCCATGCTTTTAAGGCATGATCAATTCATATATTCTTTTTCAGAAATCCATATATTGCCTAATAGAGGCAAACCTGTTCATTACAGATCTGTAAATTCAGAGAGAAAACTTTCTAATTGGGAAAATCACGACTTAGTTGAAAGATTGAATTGATTGGCCATGTTTTTTAAAGGATGCTTAATTCTCATATCACTTTTCAGAAATCCACATAGTACATAAAGAGAGCTGCATCTTCCATTGGAGATCTGTAAATTCAGGGAGAGAAAACTTTCTATTTGGGAAAATTGTGACTCATTGGTTTGAGAGATGGAGCTAGAGTACATTAAAGACAAGAGAACAGGCTTTCATAACATAACAAATCCTAATTTACTCTGCCTTCGTTTAGGGGTATTAACCTTATTGAATGGTTTTCTTCATGGTGAATCATTCTGACCAAAGAAATAAAGGCCCCTTTTAAATCTCTTCTCCTATCCATTGAGACAACACTGATTCGTTATTTCTCCCCACACTACAGTTGAAAACTAGAACAAAGAGTGTATCCAGAGAGAAGAGCTCCATCAAGTATGTGCTAATTTATTAACTACTTGAAGCAAAAGGCTATTCCAGCTGACAGTAGCTTCAAAACAAAACAAAACAAAACCCCTGGCCTCCCCTAAATTAAAGTAAGGGAACTGATCACTGAAGGTAAACAGGTGATGAAATGCTTCATTAGTACCTCATTTGTAATTTATGTCTGCTGAAGTAGTTGACAAAGAATCAAAACTTAAGTCATGGATTTCTCAGAAGTGTAGCCTTTGAGGTCACTGAAGTGGATTAATTAGAGCCCAGTGTAAAGCACAGCCTGTCTCTGTGTCAATTACTCGCATTTGATAACTGAACATTAAGTCAAGATCTGTTCTTTTTCAAGATGCAGCCACACATTTTAAAATCATTACGAATGCAGGCATGAGCTATATACATCCTAAGTGAATTCGGTTTATTTATCAAAGCTCACTATAGCTTAACAGATCTTGGTTTGGTTTCTGAGGAAGGCTCAAGGATTGGGGGGGGGGGGTTGGAGATAGGAGCAGAAAGGAGGGGTCCAAGGTAGGAAAGGAGGAGAGGAAACTTTCATTATAAAGTAAAATGGAATTCATTTGCTCAAAATATCATAATGCAAACATAGGGATGTGAGTGATACATTATTATTAAATATTTGTGGCTCTTAATTGGGTATCATTAATTAATAAACAAAACTGTAGGCCTTAATGAACCCTAGAAGTTGTTATTGTCATTAAAAAAAAAACTCCCTGTTGGAGTTTGTTTCTACTAGGGCATGGAAATTTTCTGTTTCTTCCCCCTTTCTTTTAAAAAACCATATGTGTGCTTTCCAATACTCTTTTAACATTTGGACCCTTCCAAGAGCACTTTGTGTTGCAAATTGGCATGGATTTGATACACGTAACCAGCTATTTTAGAGGCAGACTTTCTACTTCAGAATAGATCCTGTTTTTTAGACTGACAAATAAAAGCCATGAATAGGTGAGGGGGGGGGGGGGATATGGAGCTCATTTATTTACCTTTATGGCAATCAAATTGTATAACAGGAAATAGATTGTAAATCTTTGAAATTATCTTTGTAAAAAAATTGAAAATAAAAAACAAGAGTCAGACAGCAAGGTGTTTCCGTGATGAATAGGGAGAGAGCCCTGTCTTGGGCTGTATGTGGAATGGCATTCATTTGAACCCACTTTTTTCCTCACTATTCCACATTACTTTCATGTTCCGAAGTTCAAGTTCTTTAATTTTGTTGTTTTTCTACATCAGCAGAAGTTCCATCTCTGGAACAAATTCAGAATATGTAGTAGCCTTTTCTAGCCTGTAAATGACTCAAAAGGAAAATTTCACCTTTATTTTATTTTTCAAAAGAAATCTGAATAGGTTGGGAATAGGTAGTAGTCCAAGTGTGGTTCACTCCAATTAAAGCTTTCCCTTTCCACAGAAACCCACCAAACTTCACTTCAGATTATATTTACTCTGTGCTTTCATATTTATCATGGTTGCATTGCTGTTTTTCAAGTGACCCATACTACAAATCCTACCTGTTTGTCATAAATCTTTTCTAGGAGCCACACAAGAGAAAGAAGCTGGGAGTCTTCTATCCTTAACTTTTTCTCTGAGGAAAAGATTTATTGGGAGATTGATAACATGGACTAATGACTTGAATTGAGTACAAATTTAGCCCCTAAGCCCAGTTCATCATGTATTATTTTCCTTTCTGAAGTCATATTCCAAGTCACTTTTCACATCTCTGGACAAAGAAGAGATTTAATGTAGTTCACCTTCCACTCCAGGATACTAGAAAGCCAAACAATGCAAAAAAAAAAAGATAACCTAGTTCTTCAGGGTGAAAATATAAACATTTTTATTTCTTACATTTATTCTTTGTAGAATCCCCCCCCCCCCCCACTCCAGACAGATCTGATGACTCTGCTTTCTTTGTTATTTGTTTGGGGAAAAGACACACATGCACGCGCACACACACACACACACACACACACACACACACACACACACACACACAAAATGTCAATTTGTCAAAGCAAATTTTTCTGAATAACATAGAAAAGGGTCAACTTTGGTTCTTCTGAAAGTCATCAGGAAGGACTGTTCCTTTACTACATCAACCAATTTGTTCCACTTAAAATTATAGACTGCAAAGGCTATTTTCTTTTTTAATGTTCAGAGCTATGCCATTCATTTGAAACAAGATAAAGGTAAGACTGTCACAATACTTGGAGAAGGAAAGACCAAAGCTTGGGCTAGTCTTTCTGGACTCCTGCAATAGTAATACATCCTGTATGGAAGGTACTCAGTTGGCAAGAGACAAAAGCCCCTGGGGTGCTTTTCCTTTGTTCTGTTCTCAGCATTTCCAGTTTTCTGCTTTTATGATCTCTAGCAAGTCATTTAGCTTGTTTCTACTGATTTCTTCAGATGTAAAATAGTGATTTTATGTTGGTCACCTCTTTCATATTAATGTTTGAAGGAGTAATGTCATGTTTCTAAATCAACTGGAAGAAACTCTTGCATGTATTTTACAAATATAATTTTCTATTAAGTGTTTATGTATACTTTCAGGAAGTCTTCATTGTTCTTGTTGAAATGCTTTGGAAAATAAAAGATATTATTGACCACTGGTTTAATTAAATCTCTTTGATATTAACATGAAGAATAATACAGAAAGATCTGAAAAAATAAAACCAGGGAAGATTTTAAGGAGTAGGGAGGGTCCTGTTTTTTAATTAATGAGATTTAGCACAAAAGAAAATTTCAAATTAATTATGAAAGAAACTTATTCATAATTAGTTCATCATGGTCAAAATGAATTAAGAAAAAATAGTATATGCATATTTAAGTATGTATATTTATATATGTATATATTTACATACCTATACATATACAGTGTTATTTATTAGAATATTTATTGTAGTCACCTCCTTTATTTTATGAAGCTATTTTTGTAGATATTAAATTGAGAGAAACAGGCTGGGGAATTAGGTAATTTTTATTATTGAAGTAATTAATGGATTAGTCCAATTTTTTAAAAAAAGATTTAAAACATATTAATATCCTTTAGAAAACTAAATAATCTATCAGAAAATAATTATAAATTTTGAAATTTAGAAATAAGCAAGCCTGTTGATATTTCAAGAAAACAATAAAGAATTTCTCTACAATTCACAATACAAATTACCAGTAATGTTGAAGAAAATGCAAATGTATCTGTTTTGATATCTTTTTAATGCAGTATGCTTTACATCAAAATTTTTTCCATCTAGTAAAAAATGAATAAAAAGAACATTGCCACATTTTCCAAAGAATGACTATTAATTTAGTTGTTTGAGAAATGAAAGTATGCCAAATGCATTTAATTTAATGACCAATGCTGTCTACAACCATCTAACTCAGTATACTCTTGTGTAGGTACAAGAGATATTACTGACTCTTCAAGAAGATTCAATCTTCTTAAGTAATGCTATTAGAGAAATAAACCTGATTAAAGTGGTTCATTTTGTTTTGCATTTATTTATATATTTGAATCATTGAAAATTATACATAGGGATTAATCGAAGTAATTATATTTTTTGCAGTAATTGAAGAATTTTATTTAAGCTGTTCAGTTTTATTTTTCTCTTCATTCCATCATCTTGAATGCCTAATATTAAGTAGATACTCTTTTCTGATAGGTTAACTTTGTTGAAAGTACATGATTAAAATTTTGTCGTATCTTTTCATAGATTTGTACTGTGGTCTGATAAAATGCTAAAAAATTGTTAATAGTGAAGAATTTTCTGCGCACATAATAGGAGCCTAATAAAAGTTGATAAAGAAATGAATGAATGAAGTTCTTTCTCTCTAAGTTATCATTTTTTACCAGAGGAAAACCTCAATGCCATGAAGAACTGCAAAATTCCATAATTTTATTATGGATTATTGGATTTCACTGTAGTAAAACTTTACTTTTCACTCTACATGAAGAATGTGTTTTAGTAGCTTGTAGTTTTATAGTATTTTAATGTATGTAAAGCACTTTATATATTATCTCATTTGATCCTCACAAAACCTCTGTGAGATAAGTCCTACTATTATTCCTATTTTATAGATAAGGAGACAGACTGAGAAGAGGTTGTTACTCAAACTCAAGTCTTTCTTTGTCCAATTCTGGCAATATTACTAATGAATCATTTGGTTGTACCTTAAAGTTACAGATACTTGGTTTAATCCATAGCCTCAACAGCCAGGTAGGTCATGCGATTAGACTGGTTGCAATGGAAATTTGAGACTGGTAAATTAATGAGCAAGCATAACGAGTTTGTAAAGAGTCAGCATTCATGGACCTCTCTGTGGACCCTGAATTGGATATTTTAGAAAATGCATACCTAAAACTACAGGACATAACACCATCAAAAGCTAGAGGATATTCCTGGGTAAAAAAGGTACTACAAAATTGTCCAAATATATTACAGCTGTATCATCAAATCCAATTTTACAATTTTATGAAGATGTTTAGTAATTTTTATGCCTTTTATATATGAGGCTTCTGAAGAGTTATAAGCTGTCAGTCTGTGTAACTTCTTAATTCCAAATCACATTTTCTGATATATTTTCCTCCATCTTCCTTCAGAGCATGACAGTGAAATATGGTTTCTGAGGTTAAATGACTGTCACATTTATTAAGTACTTTAAGATATAGATTGGGCCTGTGATTCCAAGATATAGCGAAAAATAGGAAGAAGACAACTTCCTCCCTTAATTTGACTTAATAACATCTCCCCAGTATTGGCTGAAATATTTACTTGGAACACTGAGAAGTTAAATGACATATCTAGAAGACAATGGCAGTACATAGTGGAGAAAAGATATGAACCTAGATCTTCCTGTCATTGTGAGAAATTTTCTATCCACTATGGCTGCACTGCTTCTCTAAGCTTTTTAACAGTGGCAAAGTGATTTTTATACAATTTCTAATTTCTTTGCCACCTAACTAGTGGCATAGTAATCATATCATTATTAGCTTTATATAATAGTTGAAAAATTAGGGATTAGAGTAATTTAATTTGTTGCCAATGGTCACACCACTAAAAATTATTAATAACATTCAATATAGAATTTGAATTTGTCTTCTTTTTTATTTTAAAAAATTATTTATTTTCATCCATTTGTACACGCATATTTACAAGTTACAAAATTTCCCGCCACCCTCCCTTCCCACCCCTCCCCTTCAGCAGGAAACAATAAGGTTAGCATTTTACATGTATATTTTTTGTTAAACATATTTACAAATTAGTAATTTTTGGCATCCAGAATTAGGATTAAGGGAAAGAGATACATAAGAGATAATTTTTATAAAGTAAGTGTTCATCAGATTTGGAAAGTTTTTTTTTTTCCTGTGGAATTTGTCTTCTTGATTTCCATATTCTAACTACTACTCTATGTTGCCTCTCATCAATTAAAGTATAAATATTTACACAAGATCTGTGATATAAGTAGCAGGTAAAAGTTACTTTGGGGATGTATAATTAAATATAAGGCTACACTATAATACCATGGTTCTGCCCTAAAAAATATTACCTTTTTTGAAAAATAGATACAAAAAGTAACTGAGTAACATTATTTAAATAAGTTTTTAAATACAGCTTTCATACAATTGAACCAACTGACTTGCCTAATAGTAAACTTCTGGCCACTGCAAGTGGCATTTAATTTAAGAATAATGGAAGGGGGCAGCTAGGTGGCACCGTGGATAGAACACCGGTCCAGGAGTCAGTAGTACTTGGGTTCAAATCCAGGCACAGACGCTGCCTAGTTGTTTGACCTTAGACAAGTTGTTTAACCCTGTTGCCTTAAATAAAATTTTAAAAATAAATAAGAGAAGCATTATTGGTGTAGACATATCTGTACACAATCAATGCACCTGGGTTTGGATTCAAATTCTATTTCTTATTCCTTGTGAGATCTTGGGAGAGTCATTTAATCTTTTTGTGCTTTGGTTTTTTTCATTTGTGAAATGAAGGGCTTGGACTAGATGTTGTCTAAGTTCCTTTCTATGCTGAAAAAAATATATACTTTTATTAACTGCAATGGTTAGAATCAATAGGATTTGACAGCTTATTGGAAAAGGGGAGACAGGAAGCAAATTGGGTCAAAGATGATGATCACTGGTTGTAGACAACCAGTGTGTTAAGTTTGAAATATGTTTGCACTCCTTTCCTGGGAGAGAAAGAAAAGGTAAAAGGCACAGGGAGGAACTATTAGACTATTTCACACACAGTGACTTCAGAGTAAAAAATCATTTCTAAATGATGTTCCATTATTTCTGTTGCATTCTCTTTCAAGAATTGTTTTTTGTTTTTTTTTTATGTTGCTGTTTTTAATCTTCTATTTGACTCAAGAAGTCTTACCAGGCTTCTCACTCATTCAGAATCATAGGTACACACTGCTTATATGAAAAGCAGCTGTTTTCTTTCGTCTAAATCTTCTACATACTGATATTAGTTTTGTTCTATCAGACCATCCAGTACAATTAAAATTCCCCTTCTAACTTACTGTCCTTCAAATATATAAAAATTACTCTTGTCTCTACTATTTTCACTTCTTTTTTGGGTATGTTACCACTTATTTTCTTAGGCTCTCAAAGATCCTATTTCTTTAATTTAATCTAGTATGACAGAGAGAGAGAGAGAGAGAGAGAGAGAGAGAGAGAGAGAGAGAGAGAGAGAGAGAGAGAGCTGTCATTCAGTTTTTTTCAGTGCCACTTTCTTCTGAATATGCTCATTTGCTAATAACTATTGTAAAACATGGGATCTAGAAGTAAACTCAATATGTCATATGAAGCCTAAAGAAGTTATTATAACTATTCCCAACCTTATCTGGATGCCTCCATTCATGCTTTATGTGATTTGTATAAACACTGTTCTCCCATCCTTTTGCAAAAATTGACTTCAACTCTTCCATTTCCATTATATGTCGTGGATGGTCATAGATTCAAAACAGAATTATAGTTGCTCACTTCTATATGAGGATGTATATGATCTCTTCTAGGAACAAAGAATATAAGCCAATACATTTGCCATTTCAGAGCTAAAGAGGTTGATTATGTTTTGTACCCATTGACAGGCTTCCCCAACAGGTCAGTGATCATTTGACTGACTGGTAATTTGTGTTCTGTAAAGCTAAAATTCCTATTAACTTGATTTATGAGAGAATTAAAACAGTTCATTCACCTATAATTCTTTTTTAAAAATTTCCAAAATAAAACTTTTTTTTAAGAAATAGTCAAAACTATCACAAATATAAAGTTTTTTTAAAAAGTATGAAATGATACAAAAATTCCTCATGCCAAAAATGTCTAATTTGTAAACATATTTAACAAAATATGTATGTAAAATGCTAACCTGAACTGTTCCCTGTGGAGGGGAGGGGAGTGGGAAGGGAGAATGGAGGGAAATTTTTTAACTTGGGAATATGCATGCACATATCAATGAAAATAAATAAATAAAATTTAAAAATAATAAAAATTATAGAATTAAGAAAAGTGGAAAAGAATTTTATAGATTACCAAGCAATTAGATAACTAAATTGCAATTCATTACTTTCCTCATTTAGCTTCAACTGACAAATTAAAGGTTACTCAAATTCTATTTTCTATAATCAGGTTTAGGTAAAATGACTTTGAATTTATTCTGAATCATTTTATAAGAATTAATTAATTTTATTGGGCTATCTATGGAATTTTAATTTTTTAATACTATAACTCTAGACTGCACTTTGAACTTAGTAGGTAGTCCCATTTTTATTTTTTGATTGAAGAATTTCCCCTAACAGTTGAGAGTATTTCATTTATGGTTTGTTTAAAATGTTTTTCTATTCTGCATAGCTTTTAAGATTAAAGAGATAATCCTAAAATCTCCATAATTCTTTTTCTTTAAGGTTTTTTTGCTAGGCAATGGGGTTAAGTGGCTTGCCCAAGCCACACAGTTAGGTAATTAGTAATTGTTTGAGGGCAGATTTGAACTCCTGACTCCAGGGCCAGTTCTCTATCCACTGTGCCACCTAGTGGCCACCCCATAATTCTTTCTTAGATTTTCTTTTTTTTCTCTCCCACTAATGCAGCTGAAGAGAGAGAGAATTTAGGATTGCATATGGTATTCTTTGTGAGCACCGTAAATCTCTATGACTGTCTTTTCTGATCAGTGTTCTTTTATTTCACTTCACTTTAGCAACTTTCAAAGGAGAGAGGACCTCCCCAATTAAGAAAACAAGTTGACTGGAAAGGTCTACATGAACTGATGCAAAGTGAAGTGAACAGATCCAGAACATTGTACATAGTATAAGCAATATGATGCAATGATAAACTATGAATTCTCAGCAATATAATGATCCAAGAGAAGCCCAAAGGACTCAAGATGAGAAATATTATCCATATCCAGAGAAGACTCTGAATACAGATCAAAATATACTGTTTTTACTTTATTTTTTCATCTTTTCCCCCCTTGGTCTATTTCTTTCACAATATGACTAATGAGTAAAATATGGTTTATATGATTGTATATACATAACCTATATTAAATTGCTTACCATTATTTGGAGGGAAAGAGGAAAATGAGAGAAAGAGGGAAAAATTTGGAAATCAATTTTTTTAACAAAAGAATGGTTAAAAGTGTCTTTTGGGGCTACTAGGTGGTGCAGTGGATAGGGCACTGGCCCTGGAGCCAGGAGGACCTGAGTTCAATTCAGGCCTCAGACACTTAATAACTACCTAGCTGTATGGCCTTTGGCAAGCTACTTAACCTCATTGACTTGCAAAAAAAAAAATCTAAAACAAACAAACAAAAACCAAAAAGGGTCTTTACTTGCAATTTTTCAAACAGTACTATTAAAAAAGGAACACAAGTTTAACTTTTTTCCTTCCTTGTTTTGTTCCTTTCTTCCTTCCCTTCTCTTTCTTTTTTCTTTCTTCTTCTTATCCCTCCCTCCCTCCCTCCCTCCCTCCCTCCCTCCCTCCCTCCCTCCCTCCCTTCCTTCCTTCCTTCCTTCCTTCCTTCCTTCCTTCCTTCCTTCCTTCCTTCCTTCCTTCCTTCCTTCCTTTCTTCCCCTTTATATATGTCTAATATTTCTTCATAAAATCTTTTAAAAGATATAACAAAATCCTTAAAATAAGATACCAGAAAACTGTTTTTTAAAAAAGACATCCTCTTGTTAGGTCATAGACTCTTTCACTATCCATAGTTCTGACAGATAATGGCTTGCTTTTATAATTGTTTATGATAACACCCTTTTACTCTAAATCATGAACCCATATTGACCTTGTCTTGGAATGTGGTATAAAATGTTGATCTAATCTAGTTTTTTCTCAGATTACTTTTCAACAGTTTTCTGTCAATAGTTAGTTGTTGTCCTAAGATCAAGGATTTGGAGATTTACATTTGCTTCTGTATATTGAGTATATAATCTTTTTTCTCCTGATCTACCTATTGCTTCATCAGTACCAAATTGTTTTTTGTGATTACTGCTTGTAATACTCAGTTCTCATACTACTAGACCTTCTCTCATTTCTTTCATGTTCTTGATCTTTTGATCATACAGATTCTTTTATTTAAATCTATAAAGAAACTTATTTTTGTAGTTTGATATAATATTGAATGAGTAAATTAGTTTATTTTGTATTATTATTTTATTATATTAGATTGGTCTTCCCTTATATAATAAACAACTATTTAAGTACTAATTAAATCTATTTTTAGTCAGAAATAGACATGCATTAAGTGCCTTCTACATTTGGCACACTATGCTAAGCATTTTAATTATATGTTTATCTCATTGGATCCTCACAACTGTGAAGTAGGGTTTACTATGATCCCCATTTTTTAATGTATTTTTTATTCTAATTTTGTACAAATGTTTTTTACATTAATCAAATGTTCTTGTTTACAAGTAAACAAAATACCCCTCCCCCATGAATATAGATAGACTTGCTTGGGCAAAAAAAGTAAAGGGGAGAGAAAAAATATTAAAATTAATAAAATAATAATAATAATTGTAGGTATGGCCAGGTGGAGCAATGGATGAAGCACCAGCCCTGGAGCCATGAGCACCTGAGTCCATAAACAGCCTCGTAAACCCAACAATCACCCAGCCATGTGACATGCAAGCCACCAGATCCCCACTGCCCTGTAAAAACCAAAAAGAAAAAAAGAGACCCAAAATAAAAATAAAATAGTAATAATAGTAGGGGTGGCTGGGTGGCAGACAGAGCATTGGCCCTTGAGCCAGGAGCACCAGGGTCCAAATCTGGCTCCAGACACCCAAAGATCACCCTGCTATGTGGCCCCAGGCAGGCCACACAGCCCCACTTGCCCTGCACCCGCCCCCAAATAATAATAATAACAAAAAATGTGCTTCAGTCTTTGTTCCAACACCAACAACTCTGTCATGGGTGGATCTTTATGATAAGTCCATCACAAACGTTACTTCCATATTCTTCCATCGTTGCCATTGCTGATCGCAAATCCCTCCTTTCTTATTTCTCCACTAGCATGTACTATTATTTTCTCTCTCCTTTCACTCTAACTCTGCTGTAGGGTTGCTGAGTGGCACAGCAGACTGATCCCTGGTCCTGGGGCCAAGAAGCCCTGAGCCCCCATACCACTCTTTAGGGCCAGAATTCACCTGGCCCTATGGTCCTGGGCAGGCCTTCCAATCCCAGCCCCTTGCAAGAAGTAAAAAAGAAAATGTGTTATATCTGACCACTCTCCCCCCATGGTCCATCCTCTCCTCTTTTATTCACATCCCCACCCCTTCCCCCTGCTCCCCCCTCCTTCTTACTCCAGATGCCTATACCCCATTGAGTATATTTGCTGTTTCCTCTCCTAGCCATCTCTGATGAGAGCAAAGGTTCCCTCATTCCCCCTTGCCTCCCCCCTTCCATATCATTGCAGTAGCTCATTGTAATAAAAAAAAAACTTATTATGTGAAATATCTTGGACTATTCCCCCTCTCCTTTTTCTTTCTCCCATTCCATTTCCCTTTTTTTCCTATTGACTCCATTTTTACACCATATTTTATCTTCGAATTCAGCTTTCTCTTGTGCTTCAACTATAAAAGCTCCCTCTACCTGCTGTATTAACTGAGAAGGTTCAAATAAATATCATCAGTATCATTTTTCTATACATGCAGTTCATCCTCATTAAGTCCCTCATATTTCCCCCCTCTCCTCCAATCTCCATGCTTCACTTGAGTCCTGTATCTGAAGATCAAACCTTCAGTTCAGCTCTGGCCATTCCAAAAGGAACACTTGAAATTCCCCTGGTTCATTGAAAGTCCATCTTTTTCCCTGGAAGAGGGCATTCAGCCTTGCTGGGTAGTTGATTCTTGGCTACATTCTAAGCTTTTTTGCCTTCCAGTATATTATATTCCAAGCCCTATGAGCTTCCAATGTAGTTGCTGCTAAGTCCTGTGTGATCCTGACTGCAGCTCCATGATATTTGAACTGTGCCCTTCTGGCTGCTTGTAATATTTTCTTTTTGACTTGGGAGTTCTAGAACTTGGCTATGATATTCCTAAGGGTTGTTTTTTTGGGATCTCTTTCTCGGGGGGATCGGTGGATTCTCTCCATTTCTGTTTTGCCCTCTGCTTCTAGAATATCAGGGTAATTATCCTGTAGTAATTCTTTGAAAATGATGTCAAGGCTCTTTTCCTGATCATGACTTTCAGGATTCCAATAATTTTTAAATTATCTTTCCTAAGTCTGTTTTCCATATCAGTTGTTTTTTCAATGAGATATTTCGTATTTTCTTCTAATTTTTCATTTTTTTTTTGGTTTTGAAGTATTGATTCCTGATTTCTGGTAAATTCATCAATCTCCCTGAATTCTATTCTTTGTCTGAAGGATTTGTTGTCCTCAGAGTTTTCTTATCTCTTTTTCCATCTGGCCAATTTTGCTTTTTAAAGCCTTCTTCTCCTCAATAACTTTTTTGAACTGTTTTATCCATTTGACCTAAGATGTTTTTCAGCATGCTATTTTCTTCAGCATTTTTTTCAATTTCCTTGACTAAGTTGCTGACTTCATTTTCATGTTTTTCCTGCATCTCTCTCCTTTCTTTTTCCCAGTTTTTCTTCTAACTCCCTCATTTGATTTTCAAAGTCTTTTTTGAGCTCTGTCATAGCCTGAGCCCAATTATTTTTCTTGGAGTCTTTAGATGCAGGAGCTTGTGCTTCCTCATCTTCAGACTGAGTATTTTGATCCTTCTTGGCCTCATTTGCAAAATATTTCTCAATAGTCTTCCTCTTATTTCTCTGCTTGCTCATTTTCCCAGCCTGGGCCTGGGTTTGGGGTGCTTCCTGACCTTTTGGGACACTCCCACAAGGGTCTCAGTGTGTGAGGCTCTGTGCTCCCTCCTGGTCTGTGATTGACCGTAAGCGCCCCACCTCTGCCACGGGGCCGAGGTGGGGGGGGGGCCCTGTTGTTCTATGGGGGGGGCCTAGACTGGGATCAGGATCTGAATGTGGTCAGAGCCCTAGAGTCCTGTTCCAGGGGCAGAGGACAGAGCTCAGCAGTCTCTCTCTCTCTCTCTTCACTCCCTCCCTCAGCTCAATGGGCTCATGCCCTGGGGGCTCCTGCTTACTGGCTCACCCTGCTTCTGTTTTGGGGTCTGGGCTGTGGAAAGACCAAGCTGCTTGCTGTGTGCCCTGAGGGCTGGGCTCCAGGTGCTCTCTCTGGCAGAGGTTCCCTGCTGTTCCCCCACTTTGTGCTCGGTGCTCCCTGGGGTGCAGCTCAGGAGACTCCCCTGCTGCTGTGAGCTGCGGCAAACAGTGCCCTGGTGCTGCCTCCAGGAGGCTGAAGTTCTTTCGCTCCGGTGGGCCGCCCCTCCGACCCGGGGGAGCAGAGCCTTTCTGCTCTTTTCCAGATTACCTTGAGTAGGAGAACTGCCTCACTGGGTCCCTTTGTGATTTCTGTCTCTCGAAAGTTTAGTTAGAGTACTTAGCTTATGAGTTTTATCAGAGAGCTCCTAAGACTCGATCCCTTCTTGTCACCATCTTGGCTCTGCCCCCTATGATCCCCATTTTACAGATGAAAAAAAGACTATTTTGCAGCTGTGCACTTGTAGTTCCTATCCGTTTATTGGGCAAGTAGCTACCCAGTTATCTGGTCAAGGCCCAGGAAGACTCCTCTTCCTGAGTTCAAATCTGGCCTCAGACATTAGCTTTGTAATCCCTGGAAAGTCAATCCTATATGCCTAAATTAACTCATCTGTAAAATGAGTTGGAGAACGGAAATAAAGTCAAAATGGGTACGGAATTTAGACATAAAGAACAATACCATAGATAAATTAATAGACCAAAAAATACTCTATCTAATCTATGGAAAAGGGATATATTTATGACCAAACAAGATTTAGAGTACTTTATAAACTGCAAAGTGAATGATTTTGACTATATAAAATTATAAAGGTTTTGCAATAATAAAATCAATGTTGCCAAAATTAAAAGGAAAGCAGAAAGCTGGAAAACAATCTTCACAATCAGGAGCTCTGATAAAAGTCTCATTTCTACAATATATAGAGAATTGCATCAAATTTATAAGATCAGAAGTCATTCCCCCCCATTAATAACTGATCAAAGTATATGAACAGATCATTTTTAAATGAAGAAATTAAAGCTCTGTATAAAATCATATGGAAAAAATGCTCCAAATGACAATTGATTAGAGAAATGCGAATAAAATGAGGTATCATCTCACACATATTAGCTTAGCCCAGATGAGAAAAAAGGTAAGATGATCAATGTTGGTGAGGTTGTGGGAGTATTGGAAATTGATGCATTGCTGGTGGAGTTGTGAATGTATACAACCTTTCTGTAGAGCAATATGGAACTATGCCCAAAGAGCAATAAAACTTTTCATATACTTTGACCCAGCAATTCAAATTCTAGGTTTATATCCAAAAGAAATTATAAAAAATGAGAAAAGTTCTATATGTTTCAAATATTCATACCAGCTCTTTTATGTAGTGCCAAAGAATTGGAAATTGAGGGGGATGCCCATCAATTGGGGAATGGCTAAATAAATTATGGTATGTTCTAGAAGAAAACATAAATGGTTGAACCCTAGAGAAGCATGGGATGGCTCACGGAATCTGATGCTGAGTGAAAGGAGTAGAACCAAGGGAACAATGTAAACATCAACAACAACATTATGAGATGAACAGCAATGATGGAAGCATATTCTCTTGGCAGTCCAGAGAGCTAGGACAACTGTATTTGACTGGTTATGGACTATATTATCCCTAACTGGAGCAAGAAAAACAAACAAAAAAAGCAAAATAAATAGAAAAAACCCCAACCCTTCAGAATCTCATGAACACGTAATAAAAATGATCTCTTATGGTATCCCTTTCCCTTAATCCTAATTCCTTATGCCAAAATTATTAATTTGCAGACATATTTAACAAAATATGCATGTAAAATACTAATTTGACTATTCCCTGCTAAGGTGAGATGGTTGGGAAGGGAGGGTGGAAGAAATTTTGTAACTTGGAAATATGTATGTATATATGGATGAAAATAAATAACTAAAAAAATAAAATGAGTTGGAAAACAAAATAGAAACCACTCTAGCATCTTTGCCAAGAAAATCCAGATGGGGTCACAAAGAGTCAGACATGAGTAAACAATAAAAGTAGACTCCCAAGTTTTTTATGCTTTCACTTGTAATTTAAAATGAAATTTATCTTTTTATCTATTTCTGGTGTTTTTATTCAAGATATACACATATTCTGATGGTTTTCAAGCATTGATTTCATATCTTGTAAGTTTATCAAAATTATTAGTTGTTCTTGATTAATTTTTAGTTGACTCTAAGGTTTTCTATATATAAACCTTGAAATCATCTACAAGAAGTAAAAAATATTCATTCTTCTTTGCCTATGCTTATTCCCTCATGTTTTCCCTTATCCTGCTATTGCTAGAATTTATAGAATTATATGGTAGTGGAGATGATGGTAATCTTTGCTTATGGTGGTAAATTATTAATAATTGAAAAAAATATGAGTTATATGACTTATTGGCAAAGCAGAAATAATAAATGGGTCCACAGAATCCCCAGTTAGTCCAAAGATCCTGAATGCAATGTGACAGAATATTATTTATTAAAAACAATTAATAAGGATACAAAATTAGTTAATCTGATTATTAAATGGAGGAAAGATTAAGGACATTCTGAGTTGGAAGGGGTAGAATGAACAAATGCAAATCCCTGAAATCAGAAAATAGATGTCCCACTCCATGCAAGCATCCATATTCAATCATGGAAATTCGAACATGAAAACAGTACTGTTGTAATATAGTCATTTATGTTCATAATTGTTGGTTTTCCCTCCCTAATGGTTAATTAGCTGTACATTACTGCCTTGTCATAATGTATAAAGTTCAGGATATGTTACTCTAATTTTATTAATAATATATTATCCTTTTTTGCATAAATCTTTATTAGGGATATAGGTCTATATGTATCTTTCTCTGTTTTGACTTTCCTTGCTTTAGGTGTCTATCTATCTATCTATCTATCTATCTATCTATCTATCAGTCTATGTACATATATAATGTGTATTATACATATACATGTATAATGTATAAGACTATATATCATAGAAATAACTTGGTAGAACATCTTAATTTATTTTTAAAAGATTAAATATTAGAAATATTTATTTGTTAGATATTTGATAGACTTTACATTTAAGCCTATCTGGTCATGTGCTTTTTTTTAAACATAATTTCTGATTCTTTCAATTTCTTTTGAACATAGGATTATTAAAGTACTGTTTTCCAATCTGTTAATATAGAAATTTTCTTATTTAAATATTCATAAATTTTATTTATATATTCCCTCTTAGTGGGATATAGTAAGGCAAAAAACAAATTCCTGAGAATTGCTTTTAGCACTTCAGTGGTTCTGAATTTTACCTTTTTCCTTTTTTTTGATGGCAATTTGGTTTTCTTCTTTGTTTAATTATTATTCGCTAACAATATTTTTGATTTAGTGCTTTATTGAAAAGAAATCAAACTCTCAGTTTGACTTATACATTCTCTTAACCTTTCAATTTTATTAATGTCTTCTTTAGTTTTTCAAAATTTTTCTTTTGATATTTTTAAGACTGTAATTTGCTGGTTTTTAAATTTCTTTTTCTTACATACCTATTTATCTTTTTTTAATTGATGAAAATATTTAAAGATAGTTTTTCTCCTTATACTTCTTTGACTATTCTATCAAAATTTCAGTATCTTGTCTCATTTTTGTCACTATCTTTGGTGGAATTATTCATTGTTTCTATTATCCCACTTTTTACCCACACGTAATTTAGCATTGTTATTTCATCTCCCTATAATTTTGATCTTGTCTTATAAAACAAATACTATACAAACAATAAAACAAAACAATGTTTTACTGATAATAATTATCATTGTATTATTATCTGTAGAAGTTACTTTAATATTTCTCCTTTTTTCATTGCTAAATGATATTTTTTGCTTCTAATAGATGGTTATTTTTTGTGAAAGTACTAAGTATAGAAGAGAAACTCGCATATCTCTTTCTGTTTCTCTTCAATAAGATTTTTCAAATTTACTTTTTTTTAAACTCTATTTAAGTCCTTCATTTCTTTCTTCCTGAAGTTTATCTTGATTTGAGAGGATATAAATTGAACTTCTCTAGCCATGATAATTTTGCTTTATATTTTTCCTTATAACTTCTCAAACTTTTTTCTTTACAAAGTTAGATGTTATTGCATGTGTACCAATTTAGTATCAATATTAAATTATTACTTCTTAAAATCTTTAAGAAAATTTTAGTAGGTCTATTTTTGCTTTTTCTTTTTTTATAAATATTGTTTTAATTTTTCCAATCACATGCAAAGATAGTTTTGACATTCTTTTTTTGCAAGATTTTGTGTTACACATTTTTCTATCTTTCTTCCCTTTTCTATGACAGCAAATGATCTGTTATAAATTATATATGTACAGTGATGCTTAGCATATTTCCATATTATATTGTGAATGAAGAATCAGAACTAAAGAGGGGAAAACATGGGAAAAAACAAAAAGAATAAAATATTTTTTAAAAGGTGAAAATAGTATACTCTGGTGTATACTCCATAGTCTGGTGTATACTCCATAGTCTGATGATCCTCTGGATGGGGATGGCATTTTCCATTACTAGTCTTTTCAAATTCTCCTTTATCACTGAAGTACTGAGAGAAGTGTCTTAGGAAAACTCTAAAGATCATCTGGCAGGAGAAGATAACCAGACCCTGAGGTCCTTTCTCAAGCTAAACTGCCGAGCATTTCAACCTTACTTCAGAGAATGTAACCCTGATGGGTAGGACATGTTATTTAGAATGCCAGATGTACATCTGCCGAATAAAAAAATAAAAACAACCTATTTTATGGAGAACTCACATAGGGCAAGTCCTCACATGGGGGTCAGAAGAAGCAAAATCGAAACACCCTGAGGGTTTCATTGATAAACTTTAGTATTGACTGTTTAGCTTGGGATACAATGGCATAGGAACACCCAGCATGGTAGGTCCTCAACAGGGAGGGGCCTATACTCTATGAGGGAAGGCAGAATTGAAGTTGCTTAAAGGAAACGTGGTGACATATGTAAATTTATAGTGCCCACCCTAGGTGTTCACATAGAACATTTGTACCCAACTTGTGGTAGAACACTCTGAGGTTGTACTTGTCTAATCAGCCATAGTTTGGCACACTGTAATTTGTCTCAAACATGGTTTGAGGCATGAGACATTTTGGTTTTCTTCAATAATGAAGGACAAGAACCAACCAACCAAGAAGAGCTGAATCCATCTACAATTTTGCTATTGCTTTTTCTGAGATCATGACTGCTATCCTTGCCTTTATTACTTCAGCAGAAACATAATAGGTTTGGTTGCAGCCTCTTTTTTTTTAACTCCATATATATCTTTCTATTTCAAGTATGCTTTTTTGTAAATAAAACATTGTTGTAGTTTGCTTTCCAACCTATTTAGTTCTCCTCTTTCATGTTATCCTATTATTAATTGTGTGTATCTCCCCATCTTATTCTTTCATTTTTTTCCTTTTCTTTCCACCCCTTCTGTAATAGTTTGTTTTAAGATTAATCTTTCTCCCTTTACCCTGTACTCTTTCTAACTTTGCATTATGCTCTTTATTTCTTGTTTCTCTTTTGAGTGGATTGTATTTCTGTGCCCTTCTCTTTTTTGTGTGTATGTATTCAGATGAGAGTGTGTTTCAGTATCAAGGGTCAACAGCTTCTCATAACTTTCCTCCTTGCTGGATTTCTCTTTTTTGCACTACAATTTTGAGATGCAATTTTCCCTATTTTTCCTTTCTCTTTCCTCAATGTATTCCTTTACTCTTCTATTTTTCCCTTTATTCTTAAAAGAGTATCAAAACATAGCAGAATCTCCCTCAGACCCTTTGTCTAATTAGACTCCTAATCTGATGATAAGAGAATTCTGAGAGGACCCATATATCATCTCCTTTTATGAAAATTTAAACAGATTACCCTTGCTTAGAGATATAAGAAACAAACACCTATTAAATGTCTACTAAATATAAGGCAGTGCACTAAGTGCTTTGTATATATTATCTCATTTAATCCTCATCCCCATTTTTATAGTTGAAAAAAGAGGTTAAGAGACTTGTCTAAGCTCACACAATAAGTGTCTGAGGTCAGATTTGAATTTAGGTCTTTCTCACTGTGGGGCAGCTAAGTGGTGCAATGTATAGAGCACTGTCCTTGGAGGTAGGAAGACATCTACCTGAATTCAAATCTGACCTCAGATACTTATCATTTATGTGGGCAAGTCACTTAATCCTGTCTGAAAATTAGCTGGAGAAGGAAATGGCAAGCGATTTCAGTATCTTTGCCAAGCAAACTCTAAATTGGGTCACAAAGAATTGGACACAACTGAAATGATTTAATAAGAACAACCAAAACCGCCTTACTCTAGACCCAATATTTTATCTGTTATGTCATCTAGTTTCCTTGCTCATGTTTACCTTCTTAATCCTGATTTTTTTCTTACATAAATTACTCTACTCTTTTACAATGGAAGCTGCTAAACTTTTGTGATCCAAACTGGTTTCTTACTACCTAAATTCTTTCATTTTGACTACTTTCATCAAGTTTGACTAATATTCCTGGTTATATTTGGGTGTTTTTCAGGGTAAGAGACCTGTGGGTTCTTTTTAATTCTTCTTTTCCTTTTAATTATAAGAAAGACTGACAGAATTCTGTTATTTCTTGAAATATAACATATAAGCTCTTTTAGGCAATATAGATTTAAAAGAGTCCAATGATTCTATACTTCGGTTTGTTTTCTAGGTGCTATGAGATCCCTTATATATTTTTTTCTTCTTTCCTTCTTCCTTCTTCCTTCCTTCCTTCCTTCCTTCCTTCCTTCCTTCCTTCCTTCCTTCCTTCCTTCCTTCCTTTCTTCTCTTTTTTGTCTTTTGGCTTTGCTTTAATTTTTTTTTTTGTTTTGTAATGGAACTGTGAGCTTCTATTTAAATAATTCTAATTTTCAGAAGATTTTTTTTCTCCCCAATGGGGTAATGTTTTATACTTCATATTTCAAAGTATTAATTTTCTTTCCAAATATTTATTCTATTTCTTATTTCTTTTCTCTTTTTTGTTCTTTTATAAAAGCTCTTGCTTCATCTGTTCCAGATTTTTTTTTTGGACTTGTAGTTAAGTTCTCTTTTTTTAATGTTTTGTTTTCAAATAGTTTGGATCCATTTTCTTCTACCAGTGTCTTGATTGTCTCTGACACCATGATTCAATTTATGATTCATTTCATCCATTCATGTACCATATACAGACTCTCAGGTGGATAATGAGCTCAATCCAGAAAAGGTTAGGTGGAAGAATAAAGGCTAGATTTCAGTTGGAAAAATGAAGAGCACTCTCAATTATGCCAAATTTTTTCCTAATAAAAGTGATTTATTAACACATATTATTTTAGATGGCATAAGATACAGAGTGCTTGCCTTGCAGACAAGAACTGAGTTTAGATCTTACCTCACATATATGCTAAGTCATTTAATTTTTCAGTCCATGATCTTTCACTAGAGTTTGCAAGTCACTGGGAAATTCTTTGGAGGGGGTAGGGAGGCTCTAAGAATTTTTTTATAGAACTACTGTCTATTAAAATGATTTTAATGTATTAGAACATTCAAGAACCCATGATATGTACTGATTTAGTGTTGAAAATTTAGAATACTTCAGAACCAAAATGAGTTTCTATATTTGGATTTCTATTATTGTTCATGTAACCACTGGCATTTTAATTCAATGCAGATTGTGACCACAGATAGCTAAAGCATGAATTGGTCAAATTATTTCTCTGACTATTCACTAAATTATTCTTCAGACATTCTAGGAAAAAGGTTTATAACAAGATGGTTTACCCAACATATACTACCAGCAGCCCCTCAACATGCCAAAGATATCCCTATTCCTGTTTTCAGAAAATGTTTTCAAAAATCAAATGATAGTAATTGAGATGTTAGACTATGCAATTTAATATCTCTCAAAAATATCTTATATTTAATACATGCCAAGAATTGATATACACATACTATATATATATATATATATATATATATATGCAACATGTGTATATTAATTATATATATACATATATGTATATGTATATATATATATATATATATAAAATCCAGAGTGATTTTCCTATAGAAAAATGATCAGAGGCTATGAGATAAATTTTCAAAGGAGTTTTATATCATCAACAACAAACATGCAAAAAAAATCTAGACTAGTTAAAAAAATCACTTATAAGAAGAAAAAATAACTATGAGGCTTAGCCTAACATTGAGTAAATGAACAAGCATGACAAAATGATGTGTATGGTCAACATCGAAGGGGTTGTGAAGCAATAGACACATTCATACTCCCTTAACAAAGTTAGTATTTGATTCAGCCATTCTGAAAAGCAATTTGTTATGATGAAAATATGATCAGCATGTCCATATTCAGATCAAGAGAGAACCCTGTTAAATATATAAATGCCCAAAACAGAAAGATTTCATGTCCATGAAAATATGTATAATATAGTAGGGAAAGAAAAAAAAACATACCTACAAAGTAAATTCCTAACAAGTTGTGGCTAAAAAATATAATAATTTACTGAAAACATTACATGAAGTCAGAAAAGCATGTGAATAAATCAGCTAATGGACAAAGAAGTAAGTAGAAAGTGAACGTAGTGTCTTAATAATGATGCTGCTTGTCTGCACAAAAAGATGAGAAATGTACTTCTCATTCTATTTAAAAGTGGGGGATTAATAGCATAATGTTATAATAATAGTAGAATGATATAATATAGTATAGTATAATAATAGTATAATAATGGTATAGAACGTAGAATATTCAGCACTGTTAGACTCAGGTGATATGCTGTTTAGGTTCTTGAACAGGTTCTCTTCACTTTCTTCTGTATTATAAAATGAATTACAGGTCGAGGAGAGTTTGGAAATAAAGATAATGTTAATAATAAAAATCAAATATCCAAAAGTCTTCCATATGAAAAGAATTGCTTGAATCACATGATTGTTTACAGAATTTCTATGTACAAAATAAACTTCATTAGACAACAAACATTTGTACCTCCTTCAGTTATTGGTATTATTTGCACACAAGCAACTTCAAATGATTCCATTTGCAGATAGCATGAGGTGGGAGGAATGAATATTGTCCGTGTCTGATTACCATTGCCTTTAGCTAATTGAGAAACTAAAATATTCTTTTAATTATAAATAAATGAAGTGACCTATATAGTTAAATGCTCATTTTCTAGAATTTTTTCTGTGCAGAATCATTGATATCTTTTTATATAGAGTCTGCAGAGAGAAACTTCTACCTGTGCATAAAAGTACCTTGTCTGGAACTTAGAATTTTAAGAGAGTTTCTGGGAACGGGAGGTACTTACAGGTTGTGACTTGCCCAATACTTCATAGCCAATATGGCTTAGAAATAGGACTTAAACAAAGAACTTTGTGACTGAGAAAATACCATCTATCTCACTTTTTATCTAATGACATACTATTGATTTTAGAGAGTGTTTGCTAATGCCACATCAAGAGAAAATTTCAATATGATTCAAATCTAAATTTATTTATTCATTTATTTATCCACCCATCCATTTATTTATTTATTTATTCATTTATTTATTTATTCATCATTTATTTGTTTGTTTGTTTTAGTTTTTGTAAGGCAATGGGTTTAAGTGGCTTGCCCAAGGCCACACAGCTAGGTAGTTATTATTAAGTGTCTGAGGCCAGATTTGAACTCAGGTACTCCTGACTCCAGGGCCGGTTCTCTATCCACTGCGCCACATAGCAGCCTCTCAAGCACACATATTTTAAAGAAAAATAATATATCCTAATAAAGTTTAGCTGACATTATTAAGAAAAAAATAGCTTTCTAATACAAGCTCTAGGTAAAGAGGCAACTCTTACAGTTTGGATTCTTTACATGATTCAGGCGGAAAATGCATTGTGAAAAATGCATAAGGAATAAAATGCAGCTTTTCAAGTTTTTACAAAAAGAATCAAAATTATTTTTTAGGCTATTAAAAGTGAAGTTATTTGTAAGATTGCATTACACAGGGGCAGCTAGGTGGCACAGTGGATAGAGCACCATCCCTGGAGTCAGGAGTACCTGAGTTCAAATCTGGCCTCAGACACTTAATAATAATTACCTAGCTGTGTGGCCTTGGGCAAGCCACTTAACCCCATTGCCTTGAAAAAAAATCTAAAAAAAATGATTTTATTACACAAAATGTTTTAAAAATGACTTCTTTCTATAGCCAAAGTACTCTGAAGCAGGTTTTAACTAAAAACATTTATAGACTTTTTCTTAGAAATGATAGATGAAAAAAATTCATTTTTAAATAGGAATCTCTTCATGAAACTTTCATATTTGGTGAAAATTTTTGAAATCCTGACATAAATTAATGCAAGTTCCTCAAATTCATGCTCTAATTCAGAGTTATAAAATGATTACTTTTATTTATTAAAGAAGGTAGAGTCATGGTCCAATATTTTATCAAACATATGAATGGATAAAATAGCATTGAAATGATATCTTATCTTAAAATGTTTTTCCTATAAATGAATTAGATATATTTGTTAATAAGTTTAGTGGTCAAAAAGGACAATATATTTTCATCTTAAAGATTTAGATATTTATAAATATGAATAAGGATCCCACTTTCCAAGAAAAAAACACAATGCATTTCATCTTGATATTGAGGCCAATAGCATAGCAAATTTTATCTATGAATGAATAAAGAGTTCTCTGACTTATAAGACAAGGAGATTCTGATTTTGCTATTATTTATGACATCTTACATGTTTGAAATGGGGTATAATGCTGTAGCTGTCATACAATCAATGATCTTGATTAGTGATTAAAAAGATTTATATTATTCAATTGAATTACATTTGGGGAAAGTATAAACAGGACATCATTACTTTAATATGATTAATTTGTTAATAACTTTATGTTGTATAAAATTATAAAAGATTAAATTGAATATTAAGATTTATGCTTTATCAAACTGGGTTGAATTCTTAATTTCACTTTGAATAATATATACACAAGAAGAAATGTAATTGTGTTAATAAAATAATGAAGAGTTGGTAGATGTGATTTTTTTCTAAAATCGTTCTCACATTCAATTAATTCCTGTCCTGAGGGATGAGTGAGGTGTTAAGAGCCCAGTTGGCTTTACCTACTATCAAACTCCTTTAAAATTCTGTGTACTGTAGAGAGATTTCTGGTTATTATGAAGTTTTTCAAATGAATCTTTCATATCTTCATATCTTTTCAGTCACTGTCCCTTCCACTTTCCACATTTGGCCTCTCTTTGCAAGATCTTGAGTCCTTTTCTGTATTGCATTCTTATTAACTTCTGCAAAAGCATTAGGCAACAAAGACTTTGGAGTGCCTTCACTTAAAGATCATATTTTTTTATATTCTTCTCTCAATATGAGAAGAAATACATGTGATAAAGAAAAATTTTAGACCCTTTTTCAATCTATGTATTGTTAAAAAATGCATAAATGTGACCATTAAGTTCTATGTGCAGCAACTAGCATTATTATTAGAAAAAAATTTAAGCCCATAAAATTAATATACCTGTATGCACCATCAATCACATGTCATTTTGAAGTTCATAAGAGTTCTAGAGATGGTCAAGAGGGGGTTGCCAGCTTTACTTGGATTTCAGCCCTGACAATAGTTCCTGGCTCTGCTTCAACATTCCTACCACAGCCCTGATACTCTCTGAATTCCCTATACTCTATTCCTTTTTTTCAGCTCAATGACTTCTAGTTCAATATTGTTTCTCTTCAGACTCCAAAATGCAAGCTGTCAGGTCAAATCTTGACACCTGCCTTGTGTGTGTGTGTGCAAAGGGCAATGGGAATTACTGTCCTGTCTTGCTTCGTTTTGACACTAATTTCCTCCCTCTTGGAAGAAGCAGTCTGTAGAAAAGACAAACTGTGTTTGAGTTTGTGTGGGTTTCTATTGTAATGGGAGTCTTTTCTTTCCCTTCAGACATGTCTCTGGATTCGATATGTTTGTTTTTTTTTATGAAAGATCTTATTTATTTTGAGTTTTACAATTTTCCCCTATTCTTGCTTCCTTTCCCCCACCCCCCACAGAAGGCATTCTGTTAGTCTTTGTATTTGTTTCTATAATATAAATTAATCTCAGTGGATTCAACATCTTTTGAAAACATCCTGTTATTTAAAGGCGATCATAAAATTAATGAAAAAATGTTGCTTTTAAAGAGATCATTATTGACTATTAAAATCTTCGATGAGACAATGTCAAAAATCAAGGCAAAAGGGGCAAAAACAAAATATGATAACTTCACCAACATTCAGAAGGTAAAAATTAATAATGTTTTGAGGACAAAGCATGCTCAATTCATTTTAATTTATCTGGAAAAATTAGGGTGAGAGAAATCTTGGTTTTCTTTCCAACTAGAGCATGAAAATATATGTTGAGTGGCCTTTCTACCAAAGAAATTGTAAGTTGGAAAGGGAGCTAATTTTAACATGAATTATGAGGAAATATCTAAAAAGGGACTTGTAATTAATGAAAAGCAGTTTTCTTATTTTCCAGCTTTTACATATGCTTTTCCTTTGATTATTCCTACTGGTGTGATCTTCACCAAGTAATTTCACCTCCTTTGGATTTGGTTTAATTTCATAAAAACTCTTTAAAATGAAAGGGTTACAGTAGATATCTTTGGAAATATCCAATTCTAAACTTTTGCTCCTATTTTCCTATAGAGTGACCTTGAAAAAGAGCTGTTACATTTATGCATTTCCAGCTATCACATAAACCCATTGGAAATTGGAGGTGTAGTTTTGGAACAACAACTTGGATTTCTAATTGAACACTTTTATTTTTTTAACACCGAAATTATAGATGAGTTCTGCAAATTTATTCAATTCTTCACTTCCTTTTATAACCAAATTTGTTAACTTATTCTTCAATTACAAATCATACCTTGCCAAATCTGTCCCTATATTACTGCTATCATCCAGTACCTTTGGATCTATTGACAGCTGGTAAATGACACTGGAGAAGGTTGTAAAAGCTATGATCTATGCCCACTACATTTTTATTTTACATAGTCTCAACTGGGTGCTGCATATATCAAGGCAGCTTTTATAAATGCTCTGAATCAATTCACTCGAATCAATCAAGACAGAAATTATTCCAAATGCCTTGTTCTCTTATCCCTTTTTACTTTCTTACTTGATAATATCATCAGTTTCAATAGGTTCAATTATGATCTTTGTGCAACTGGATCCCTAATCTATATATCCAGCTACAAAGCTCTTTTCAACCAGCCTCACAACAGCTACTTCTTAGACATTGACTTGTATATCCTATATATACCTTAAACTCAATATATTCAAAATATAACTCATGTTTCCCCTTCAAAGTTTTTGATTTTCTCAACTTCACTATTACTGTAATCATGGATTTAGAACTCAAGTCCTACTTAATTTCTTTTGCACACTCCATAGTTTGTACATTTCATAAATATAATGTATTACTATGTGTATCTGTCAGATATGTTCCCTTCTTTATACTCTCAGAGTGGCCATGCTGATGAAGTCTACCCCACTCCAATCCATTTTCTATTCAACTGCCAGAATGACTTTCCTAAAATGAAGTTAGATCATGTAAGGTCCCTGCTGAAAATCTTTTGACAAAATACAGGACTCATTATTATTAAAAACTCTAGGGAGCAGAAGAATAAATGGATTTTTTTCTTAAAATGATAAGCAATGTCCATCAAAAAGTAGTATCTATCAGTTTATGTAATGGAATAAACTAGAAGCTTTCCCAATAAGGTCATGGATGAAACAAGCATGAGTGTTAATCATCACTATTATTCAAAATTGTACTCAGAATATTCGCTTTATCAATAAGAGAAGGAAAAAGAAATTGAAAGAATTAGAAAAGGCAACAAAGAAACAAAACAATCACTCTTTGCAATTGATATGATGGAATAATTAGACAAACCTAGAGAATAAACTAAAAACTATTTGAAACAACAACTTTAGCAAAGTTGCAAGATATCAAATAAACCTATGCAAATCAATAGCATTTCTAGATACCAGAAACAAGATAGCAGTGAGAGATAGAAAGATAAATTCCTTTTAAAATTATGAGAGATGATATAAAATATTTGGGAGTCTATATGCCAAGATAAACTCAAGAACAACATGAGCACAGTTCCAAAACTCTATTCACACAAATAAAGTCACAGCTAAGCCATTGGGAAAATATCTATTGCACATGGTAGACTGAGTGAATATAATAATAAAAATGACAATTCTACCTAAATTAATCTACTTATTCTTTGTAATAACAGCCACACTAGCAAAAATTATTTTTAGAGATAAAAAACAACAAAATTTATCTGGTTGAACAAAGAGTCAAGAATAGCAAAGGAATTAATAAAAATGAAAAGAAAGGTGGCCTAGCTGTACCTGATCTAAAATTATAAGTTAGCTGTCATCAAAACTGTCTGCTAGTGGCTAAGAAACAAAGTGGTGGATCAGTGGAATTGATTAGATAAACAAGACCCAATAATAAATAACTTTAGTAATCTATTGCTTGATAAATCCAAAGACATCAGCTTTGGGGATAAGAATTCACTATTTGACAAAAACTGCTGGGAAAACTAAAAATGGATGACTGAAACTAGGCATAGACCCTATACTAAGATAAAATTGAAATGGGTACATGATTTAGACTAAGGGGTGACCCTGGCACTATAAGACAGAAGAACAAAGAATAGTTCACCTGTCAAATCTATGAAGATGGAAAAATTTATGTATAAGCAAGAAATAGAGAGCATTATGAAATGCAAAATGGGTAAATTTGATTGCATTAGATTAAGATGGTTTTGCACAAACAGAACAATATGACCAAGATTAGAAGAAGTGAGTGGAATATTCCCTCTTAAGAATTAATATTCTTAGTGAAGTCCTCTCACGGTTAAAAATAATTAAAACAAAGTCAGACTATTACTCTTAGACTATTCTTAGAAGAAAGAGGAAGAAAGACCTCGCATTCCCAGTGAGACACCCTCCTGATTCTGTTAGGGAGGGAAATAGTGGAATAGTTCCAGAGAAGAGACCTTGCATTTTTAGTTAGTCACCTATTTCATGACAGACTGGGAGAACAGTAGACTGCCTCCTCTTGTTTGATGATAAGGACTAAGAAGACCTTGCATGCTCAGACATTAATTCATTTAGATAGACAACAAAAAGTCATTAGATATCTTCTGATATCCTCACCATATGGATAGTGAGGTAATATTCTTTGAAAACATTTTATTCTTCTCTTTGTTACCGGGTAGATTTTCCGCATAAATATTGTAACTCTGAAAACCTTAACCAACCAGGTTGGAAGAGACAGGGCTAGGGAGGGGGGTAATCGCTTTAGGCCATATAATCTTACTTTATTGTCACCTCAGGAAAGCTCCTTGATCTTCACTACCTTTGTTAGACCTGGAGTGTGCCTTTTTCTCGAGAAAAGTCAAAATAAACTTTCTTTTTTGCTCAGAGGAGTCTCTACATTTTTTAGATGGATTTTTATCCCATACAGAAGGAAAGCAAACATTGGGAAACAGTTTATACAAACCAGTGTGTCTGTATACACACACACACACACACACACACACACACACACACACACACACACAGAGAGAGAGAGAGAGAGAGAGAGAGAGAGAGAGAGAGAGAGACAGAGAGACAGAGAGACAGAGAAAGAGAGAGAGAGAGAAAGAACTGAGTCTAATTTATAAGAGTAAAAGTCATTCTTCAATTAATAAATGTTCAGAAGGGTATGAATAGGCAATTTTCAGATGAAATTAAAACTATAGTCATAGGAAAGTAGTCTAACTCACTATTGATGAAATAAATACAATTTAAAATAACTCTGAGGTATCACCTCACAGCTAGAATACTGGTTAATGAGAAAAAAAGTAAGAAATGTTGAAGGGGATGTGGGAAAACTGGGACACTAATGCATGGCTGGTATAGTTGTGAACTGATCTAACTATTCTAGAGAGAAAATTGGAATTATGTCCAAAGATCTATAAAACTATACTTAATCTTTGATCCATCAGTACCACTACTTGACCTGTAGCCCAAAAGGATCAAAAAAAAAGAGAAAAGGAGTCATATGTACAAAAATGTTTATAGCATTTTTTTGTTGTGGAAAAGAATTGGAAATTGAAGGGACATCCTTCAATTATGGAATGACTGAACAAGTTGAGATATTTGAATGTGACTGAATACTTTTCTATAAGAAATCATTAACAGACAGATTTCCAAGTTTGATTATGTGCAGTAGAATGAAAAGGCTAATGCTGGGACAAGACTGATAATGTTCAAGAGGAGAATTAGTAAGTATTATATCTTCTTTGTAACAACTCAGAAATCAGTTTTCCCCACTTCTAAATAGATTTCAACATCCCTTCAAAAATTTCTAAATGGTAAATGAAAGGATGTGAGGAAGCCTTAAGTACCTTCCAGTTTTAAAATCTCATGATTCTAATTTTATAAAACAGTAGTACCAATCTTTTACAAAATATTTTGCTAGAATTATTCAGATAATCAAATAGAAGAAAGGCACCGAGGTCCAAGTTATTTTAATACCTTTAATCCTTTTAACCATTTTAACCAGATTTATTTTACAAGTTGCCATAGTCATTCTCTTTATACTTGGATTGTTTTCATACAACAGATTCACCTTTAGCCACAGCAATACTATTTTCTGCAAAATTTTAACTTATGTAAAGCAGTTGCTACAAGAAGGAGGCTTAACAAATTCAGAAACAGCCATAGATGACAGCCTCTTGATCTCCTTGCCAAGTAGAAACACATAGCCAAGGACAACATCAATTGAAAGAATAAAATCAGTTGTAGAACATTACAGAGGATGATGACAGAAGATTATGATCAGTAGCACCTCATAAAATAGTAAAAAGCAGTGGAGACAAAAATAAGTCTACTGAAAGCTTGGTGTGAATGAGACTAATATAAATCACACCATCCCAATAGCATTTATAGACAAAACTGACAGTAGAACAAGAAACAGAAAATGAAACAGTTTCTATGGTGATCTATTTTCATCGATGGTGTTAGAATCACATTTGGACTCTTAACACATAGGACCTGATGTGCTTTATGAGGACAAATGAAATAGCACTTAAGGAGATGAGATCAAGTATGACCTATGCCAACTGCAAACAGGCAATAAGAACTGACGTTATATCATCTTGAAAAAAAAAAATTGAAGGATTTTTTATGAGACATCTCCAGGAGGAAAGATATCAAAGGAATGAGGAAAATAAAAAAAAATATTCTTATCATGATAAAGTGTATTAAGAGAACATAAAAATTAGAACCTATCTGCTTATTTTCTCATTTTATGTACTCATTATGAAAATAATATATGCGTGTATTAAGGAATAAATGAAAAGAAAATAGGTGACCTTTTTTGAAAATAGCTTTTTTTACAAAAAACAATTTTTATACTCAATTGATAAAAATTTTGAATAATGTATGATCCCTCTCTTATTGTTTTTTGATTACAAACCAAAGCTTATGATTTGATTCATTCTTATACACATTTCTCTGGGGATTCCATCATTCATAGGCTTATATCATAAAAGATATTTGGAAAAAAATTATTCATAGAGAAACCTCTGTTCCAATACCATCTGATTATTAATGACAAATGAAACAAAAAATATAGATAAATAGACTTATCAAAGATTTTCATTATGTCATGGAAGATACTCCATGAAGAATATAATGCTTATTTGCAGGTAACCTCGTGCAAATAGTATCAATTCCTCAGCCTCCTGAAAACCTTTTAAAAATTTCTCCAAAGTCAGCACATGTAGTACCTTCTATAGGAAGCATTTCCTGATCCCTTCCCCTCCTTAGACTCTAATACACTCCTTCCCTAAGTAACTTGATCTTAAATACCATGATTTTTTTTTTTTGTTCTTTTTCGGTACACCTCTCTCTCTCTCTCTCTCTCTCTCTCTCTCTCTCTCTCTCTCTCTCTGTCTACAGATGTTTGTCTGCATCTATTAATATATATATATAAATATATATGTGTGCATATTTCTTCTCATAGAGCAGAAGTTCTTTTAGAGTAGAGATTGTCCTATTTTAAAATATTTGTATCCATGTAATTGGACTTCATGGAGGATTATTTGAGTGTATAGTAGTTTTCCTGTTAGATTTATGGAAAGTGAAGCACTATATGGCCAAAGAAGAGATGAAGAACATCATTAAAAACAAACTAGATAATTTTGATTACATTATATTAAAAAGCTTTTATGTAAGCAAAACCACTGTAACCAAGATCAAAAGAAATGTTGTAAATCGGGAAACGATTTTTAAAACTAGTATTTCTGACAAAAGACTTATTTTTAAAATAAACAGAGAACTGGGTCAAAATTATAAAGAAACAAGCCATTGCCCAAGTGACAGATGGTCAAAGGATATGCAAAGGCAATTTACAGATGAGGAAATCAAAGCAATCCATAGTCATATGAAAAATTGCTATAAATCATTACTTATTAGAGAAATGCAAATTAAAGCATCTCTGAGGTACCACCTCACACCTCTCAGACTGGCCAATATGACCAGAAAGGACAATGATCACTTTTGGAAGGGATGTGGGTAATGTGGGACACTAATACGTTGTTGGTGGAGCTGTGAACTCATCCAATATTTCTGGAGAGCAATTTGGAATTATGCCCAATGGGCAAGAAAAATGTACATACCTTTTCATCCAGCAATACCACTACTGGGTCTATACCCTAAAGGGATTATGAAAAAGGGTAAAAATATCACTTGTACAAAAATATTCATACCAGTCCTGTTTGGGTGACAAAGAATTGGAAATAAAGTGAATGACCTTCAATTGGGGAATGACTCAACAAACTGTGCTATATGTATGTCATAGAAAACTATTGTTCTTTTAAAAACTAGGAGGAATTAGAATTCATGGAAGCCTGGAAGTATTTGCATGAACTGATGCAATGCGAGATGAGCAGAACCAGAAAAAATATTGTACACCCTTACAGCAATATGGGGGTGATGATCAACCTTGATGGTCTTGTTCATTCCATCAGTGCAACAATCAGGGACAATTTTGTGCTATCTGCGATGGAGAATACCATCTGTATCCAGAGAAAGAATTCTGGAGTTTGAACAAAGACCAAAGACTATTACCTTTAATTTAGGGGAAAAAACTGGCATTTTTTATGTAATTTTGCTATCTTTTATACTTTATTTTTCTTAAGGATACGATTTCTCTCTCATTACATCCAAATTAGATCAATGTATACCATGGAAACAATGAAAATACTAACAGACTGCCTTCTGTGAGGGATGGAGGGAGGGAAGCAAGAATAGGGGAAAATTGTAAAGCTCAAAATAAATAAAATCTTTCTTAAAAAAATCAAAAAAAGACCCCTAAAAATGAAAAAAAAGATAATCTTTTACTACTCATTTACTGAGAACTGGTCCTTGTTCTTATATATTTATGACACTTCCCAATGTATTCTTTTTTTTTAGCTTCAATTTTTAATTTATTTTTTATTCTCATTTTGTACAAATATTTTTTTACATTAATAAAATATTCTTGTTTACAAGTAAACAAAATACCCCTCCCCCATGAATATAGATAGACTTGCTTGGGCGAAAAAAGTAAAGGGGAGAGAAAAAAAATTAAAATAAAAAAATAATAGTAACAATTGTAGGTATGGCCAGGTGGCGCAAAGGACGAAGCACCAGCCCTGGAGCCACGAGCACCCGAGTCCAAATCCAGCCTCATAAACCCAATAATCACCCAGCCATGTGACATGCAAGCCACCCGATCCCCACTGCCATGCAAAAACCAAAAAAGAAGAAAAAAAAGACCCAAAATAAAATAAAATAGTAATAATAGTAGGGGTGGCTGGGTGGCAGACAGAGCATTGGCCCTTGAACCAGGAGTACCTGGGTCCAAATCCGGCCCCAGACACCCAAAGATCACCCTGCTATGTGACCCCAGGCAGGCCACACAACCCCACTTGCCCTGCATCCTCTCCCAAATAATAATAACAAAAAATGTGCTTCAGTCTTTGTTCCAACACCAACAACTCTGTCACAGGTGGATCACATTCTTTATGATAAGTCCATCACAAAAGTTACTTCCATAATTTTCCAATGTTGCCATTGCTGATCGAAACTCCCTCCTTTCTTATTTCTCCACTAGCATGTACTATTATTTTCTCTCTCCTTTCACTCTGACTCTGCTGTAGGGTCGCTGAGTGGCACAGCAGACAGATCCCTGGTCCTGGGGCCAAGAAGCCCTGAGCCCCCATACCAATCCTTAGGCCCAGAATCCACCTGGCCCTATGGTCCTGGGCAGGCCATCCAATCCCAGCCCCTTGCAAGAAGTAAAAAAGAAAATGTGTTATATCTGACTATTCTCCCCCCATGATCCATCCTCTCCTCTTTTATTCACATCCCCACCCCTTCCCCCTGCTCCCCCCTCCTTCTTACTCCAGATGCCTATACCCCATTGAGTATATTTGCTGTTTCCTCTCCTAGCCATCTCTGATGAGAGCAAAGGTTCCCTCATTCCCCCTTGCCTCCCCCCTTCCATATCATTGCAGTAGCTCATTGTAATAAAAAAAAAAACTTATTATGTGAAATATCTTGGACTATTCCCCCTCTCCTTTTTCTTTCTCCCATTCCATTTCCCTTTTTTTCCTATTGACTCCATTTTTACACCATATTTTATCTTCGAATTCAGCTTTCTCTTGTGCTTCAACTATAAAAGCTCCCTCTACCTGCTGTATTAACTGAGATGGTTCATATGAATAATATCAGTATCATTTTTCTATACATGCAGTTCATCCTCATTAAGTCCCTCATATTTCCCCCCTCTCCTCCAATCTCCATGCTTCACCTGAGTCCTGTATCTGAAGATCAAACCTTCTGTTCAGCTCTGGCCATTCCAACAGGAACATCTGAAATTCCCCTGGTTCACTGAAAGTCCACCTTTTTCCCCTGGAAGAGGACATTCAGCCTTGCTGGGTAGTTGATTCTCGGCTGCATTCTAAGCTCTTTTGCCTTCTGGTATATTATATTCCAAGCCCTATGAGCTTCCAATGTAGTTGCTGCTAAGTCCTGTGTGATCCTGACTGCAGCTCCACGATATTTGAACTGTGTCCTTCTGGCTGCTTGTAATATTTTCTCTTTGACTTGGGAGTTCTGGAACTTGGCTATAATATTCTTGGGGGTTGGTTTTTTGAGATCACTTTCTCTGGGGGATTCTCTCCATTTCTATTTTGCCCTCTGCTTCTAGAATATCAGGGCAATTTTCCTGTATTAATTCTTTGAAAATGATGTCAAGGGTCTTTTCCTGATCATGATTTTCAGGTATTCCAATAATTTTTAAATTATCTTTCCTAAGTCTGTTTTCCATATCAGTTGTTTTTTCAATGAGATATTTCATATTTTCTTCTAATTTTTCAGTTTTTTGGTTTTGAAGTATTGATTCCTGATTTCTGGTAAATTCATCAATCTCCCTGAATTCTATTCTTTGTCTGAAGGATTTGTTCTCCTCAGAGAGTTTCCTTATCTCTTTTTCCATCTGGCCAATTTTGCTTTTTAAAGCCTTCTTCTCCTCAATAACTTTTTGAACTGTTTTATCCATTTGACCTAAGCTGGCTTTCAGCATGCTATTTTCTTCAGCATTTTTTTGGATTTCCTTGACTAAGCTGCTTACTTCATTTTCATGTTTTTCTTGCATCTCTTTCCTTTCTTTTCCCAGTTTTTCTTCCAACTCCCTCATTTGATTTTCAAAGTCTTTTTTGAGCTCTATCATAGCCTGAGCCCAATTTCTGTTTTTCTTGGAGTCTTTAGATGCAGGAGCTTGTGCTTCCTCATCTTCAGACTGAGTGTTTTGATCCTTCTTGGCCTCATTTGCAAAATATTTCTCAATGGTCTTCCTCTTGTTTCTTTGCTTGTTCATTTTCCCAGCCTAAGCCTGTTTTGGGGGTGCTTCCTGAGCTTTTGGGACACTCCCACAAGGGTCTCCGTGCGTGAGGTTCTGTCCTCCCTCCTGGTCTGTAAATGACCATAAATGCCCCCCTCTGTCACAGGGCCGAGGTGGGGGGGCCCTGTTGTTCTATGGGGGGGCCTAGACTGGGATCAGTGTCTGAATGTGGTCAGAGCCCCAGAGTCCTGTTCCAGGGGCAGAGGACAGAGCTTGGCAGTCTCTTTCTCTTCACTCCCCTCCCTCAGCTCAATGGGCTCATGCCCTGGGGGCTCCTGCTTATCAGCTCCACCTGCTTCTGTTTCCTGGATCAGGGCTGGGGAAAGACCAAGCTGCTGGCTGTGTGACCTGAGGGCTGGGCTCCACCTGTTTGCTCTGGGAGAGGTCCCCTGCTGTTCCCCCACTTTGTGCCAGTGCTCCCTGGGGTGCAGCTCAGGAGACTTCCCTGCTGCTGTGAGCTGCGGCTCCCAGTGCCCTGGTTCTGCCTCCGGGAGGCTGAAGTTCTTGGCTGCCCCTTTGACCCTTGGGAGCATAGCCTTTCTGCTCTTTTCCAGGTTACCTTGAGTAGGAGAACTGCCTCACTGTGTCCCTTTGTGGGTTCTGTCTCTCTAAAGTTTAGTTAGAGTCCTTAGTTTATGAGTTTTTATCAGAGAGCTCCTAAGACTTGATCCCTTCATGTTACCATCTTGGCTCCGCCTATCCCAATGTATTCTTAATATCAGATATTAAATGTACATAATTTTCACTCAGCATTTTCTCACCCTTTAGAAGCATAATTAAGCCTGTTCCTGAAAATAATTCCTTCATTTTTTGAATTTGCTAATGTTATATTTTATGTTTAATTCTATCACCTATGTAGTTAAGAATATTGAATATTTTCCTTATTCCTCTCCAGTTTTTAAACTGCATTCCTTTATATTCAGGATGTGAATTTATTTGAAACTTGTGTTATATGATGTAGGATGCAGACATGAGCATAATTTCTGCAAAATTCTCTTCCAGTTTTTCTGAGGTTTTTGTTGAACCTGAATTCTTTTCCTCCAGTAGCTTGTATTCAGTATAATGAAAATAAATTGCAGAATTCAATTATTTGGTGACTTTATTTATCCACTTTATTTCAATGACCTGTGTGTTTATATTTTCCAACAGGACAAAATACTTTTAGCAATTATTTTTATATGGCATTACATCTGACTTTTAATGTTATCACCATCTCACTCTGGTATGACTTCATTATTTCTATTGAGATATTAGATCTACTCATTTCTATTATACTGGCATTACATTATATGGGGATGTGAATCTCTCTTTTCCTGGAATTATTTTGTTTCCTATTATATTACTGAAGCTATTAACCATTTTGATTAGTTTTTTTATTTATTAACTGAGATTTTCTAAGTAAGTCATTGTCATATTAAAATAAAAAAGAAATTTATCTCCTCTTGGCCATTTTTAAACTTCAAATTTCTCTATTACTATACTTAGCATTTCTAGAATTAGTTCACATAGTCATGGGTAAGAATGGAACTTAGCTTTTCTCCAGTATTTATTAGAAAAAGATTTTTTTAATCATGATTCACATTTCAGATAACATCCTTACTCTTACTTACATTCTCATTGAACTATAAGATGGAAACTATGATCTTTCAAAGAAATTGGGACAACACTTGCCTTTTTTTCCAAATTTATCTCAACCTTTCCATACCTTATAACTCAATAATGACATTTGGTACCATTTACAGTATTTTAAGATGTATTCAGCCTATACCTAGTAACCTTAAATTAATCAATTTTTTCTTAGCACTAATCTAATATCTTTTCACTTTATTTGTTTTTCAGTTATTGCTAATTACTTTATGTTTTATCCTTCTCGTAAAGATTATTCTCCTTGGAAGAGAAAACAAAAGACAAAATAACTCCTGCCATCTCATCACTGTTATTGTCATTATCCCATTCAACCTAAGATGTGGTCCTACTTTCTTCTCCCTCTTCTTACTCTTAATTCTATTATTCCTTCCTCAAAGCAAACAATTTTTTCCTTGCCCTTAGAAGTCAGTCATAATAGATTCTGGGCTCTACCTACCTGATACTGTATTTAAAAGTCTTGTACATTTGACTTGTCTCTGCTTTCATTTCTATACCTATCTTTAAAAAAATGTGAGTATCATGAGTAAATTCTCTGTGACCATAGTACTCTCTTTATTTAGGGTTTCATTCTCTTTCCATGAAAATTATCTTTTTCTTGTGTCGTTGGCGCCACATAAGTCATTTTATCCCTGTCTTCACTTCTCTGAGTATTTAGTTTCTACTTTGTCCCAAATCTAGGGTTTACCTCAGAATATCAAGTAATGGAGCTTTACTACTTGGGAATGAATTGACTCCTCTCTCGATGACTAACTGAGCAGTTTAGCTAATTGGATAAGCAGGTCTTCTTGAAAATATATCAATATCTATATACCTGTCTCATTTTTTTTATTATTACTCACATAGTCACATAGTTGATATCTTTGTTACTTTGCAGCTGTACTATTCAAAATGCCTTGTCCTTACTTCCAGTAGCTTCCTCTCTAATGCTCCCTTAACAAAGCATCTTGTAACCGCAATATTCTAAATATATTCTCTTTAAGCTTTCTGAGCTATTTGCTCATCTGATTTAACATTGCATGCCCTGATTTTGTGCTTTAGCATACAGATAACTCTGTTTGTAGTACACTCCAACAATATATTTTTTATTTCTTTAATACTTTATCTACTTCAGAAACCTTTCATCATGATTGATTTATGGATTTTCACAGTGATATGTATTGAACTTAGTGATATTCTACCAATCATTTTTCAAATGTTCCATAAAGACTCATTTTAATCCTTCCATTTCCATATTCAAAGCATAGGTTTCACCCCCATCAAGATTCTCTGACTCCAAGTAATTATCCCAATCTCATTGAAATAAAATCTCAAAATCATTTTTTAAAAACATAATGTATATTTACATTTAGATGTCTTAGGCTATATGAACTATTTGTGATTTTTTTCTGATTATTTCACTCAAAGTAAATTATCTTTTATTCTTTGGATCATAGATTATATTTTCTTCCACAAAAGTCATATTCCAAGGTTATAGATAGAGAAATATAGATGACAAGTGGTTCCCAAAGATTTTGTCAGTGGAGTTCAGTTTTTGGCAGGTTCTATCAAGCTAGAAAGGTTTAACAAATTATTTTGGCAATAGATGAATCTACTGTCTCAGCACTATCCTAACTATCCTTAAGGATCAATAGATTGTCCCTAGGTGATAATCATTTTGTTCTTTGCAACTCATAAAAAAATAAAAGCATAAAATGTCCATCATTCCTATATGTCTTTCTTTTTACTCCATGAAGAATGGCAGAAAAAGGTGCTAAAATATGATGTATATACATAAAATCACACATAGACACAAACATAATAAATATAGTTTTTAATTTAAATGTGAGATCTTTATCTACTAATTGAGTTGATATACTGCTGGAAAAATTGAACCATAGCCAATAAATATATTCTCACTCTTAAAGAAGTCAAAGAATGAAGAAATTAAGGACTGGACAGTTCAAAGTTTCTCCTCAGACAAATGAAATTTTTTAAAAAGTTGTGTGATTTGTTTCATTGGATCCCAATGAAAATAATATAGAACACATACAAATATTACACAGTTAATTGCAACTTATAAGCTAACATCCCTTTCATGTAGTGAAGATAATTTGGAGAGTAGTCTTCTGAGATTTTAAGAAAAATTTCCAAATTCTGTAAGAATGTCTCAAAACATTTGGGAAGGATACAGGGTAAATCATGTAGTTGAACAGATATGTACAATTAAGTGGTTGACTAAAGTACCTTTCAGGATATCATAATTCCACATAATTCTGAAAAATATTTTTAAAATGGGATAAAATGGGGAAATAGTAGATTGTTAAAAGCTTTCATCATCCTAAGTTATATTTTGAGCAAGAGCAAAAAATCTGGAATGATTTCTGTATACAAGTAATTAGTCAGGTATTAAAATACCACACAGGTATGGCAGTCTCTACCTGACTACACTGTGGGAACATGACTCTAAGGAGAGTAGGCCTACTATTGCCTTATTTTAAATAGCTTTAGTATTTTTAATATGATTGTTCAGCTCCTCTAGAATATTTTGCAAATTATTTCAATTAATGCTTTGGGATTCTTTTGGGAGAGAGCTCAGAGAAGGGTTCATTTTTATAAAAATGTGAAATGTTATGTTGCACACAGAATACAATCCTTCCCATTTTCTATTCAATATGACTAATCATTTATAAATAGACACATGATATAGTGTGATATTTCCAATATTCAGAAAAATGTTTTCCTATAATTTTGATTAGCAAAGGAGTTCTGATTTTGAGTAGGTTAAGTCCCTATACCCATCAATATGGATAGAAAACCTGCTGTGATTTAGGGAAAAATATTCTAGGGAATGGTCTAAAGATCTGAGAGGTTAAAGGATCACTAATAATCAGAGTTACAGGCTTGCAGATTTGAACTCAGATCTTTCTGATACCAAGGTTAGAACTTTATACACTATACCATGCTGTCTCTGAAATATCTACTAGCATCTATATTAGTTCCAGTTATTTTTAACCCTCCCTCTTTAAATAATCTTTTATTTATTAATCCGAATACATGTCTTCAAATTCCCATATCTTAGTGTTCACTTCTTAAACACATTTTGATAGAATCGACCTGAATACATTGTAGAATAAAGGAAAGAAACTGATTCAAAAAAGAGATAATATGTTGATGATAAAAATTTGCATTTATGTCATATTTGGGGGCAATTAGTATAGTGGATAGAGCACTGGACTTGGAGTCAGGAAGACCCATCTTCATGAGTTTAAAACTGACTTCAGACACATCATAGCTATATGACACAGGGCAAGTTACTTAAACATTTCCTTTCAGTGTCCTCAATAATAAAATGTTCTAGAGAAGGAAATGCTCAACCACTCCAGTATTTTTACCAATAAAATCCCAAATGGGATTATGAAGAATTGGATATGTCTACATAATATTTGTAATAAATATCCAGAGAGTTTCAGATGTTTCCTTAGATTTAAATCGACAATTTCAAAAGAATAAATTTTAGGCAATAGCTACCACAGGAAAGATTCAAAAGATGCTAGATTGAATTTTCTACATTTAAAAAAATCCTTGCATATATATCTAAAGATTATAATTATTGTCATTATGATTCAAAAGAAGAAAAGATAAAATGAAAACACCACGCATTTATAAAGCATCTTAAAGATGTAAAGTCTTAGTTGATCTTTATTTGATGAGACTGTGAGGTAGGTGCTATCAGTAGATTAAAAAAAAACAATGAATGCAGCAAAATAATAACACACCTGAGATCAAGTAACTTTCAACATTCTCAGTTAATAAGTCTCTGAGGCAGGATTGAAACTCTTCTGGAATTAAAGTCCGGTGTTCTATCCAATAATGTAGTTTTGAAGTTATTCCAGAAGATGGAAGGACTTAAACTGGAGAACTGAATCTTGATGTCAGGAATCAAAGGTGGCTCCATATAATGATCTCTGCGGAAATGAAACTCTGAGTTGATCAGTTCTGAAAGCCTTATTTTTTTAGCTAAGAAGTTGATTAGTTGTCTATAACAAATGCAATTATTTGAATTTAATGTTTTCTAATTTAAAGATTTTATATTTTCTTTCAGGAAACCATGCTTTGCTAGATTTTCATAAGATATTGCATGTAACCAAAGCAAAACATACCTTTTCATCTTTGTTAAACATTACTCCACTTGTTTTATTCTATCCATTCTGTTCTGTTTTGCTATTCCACACATGACTTTCATCCCTCCCATCCTATGCCATGTGCACTTTTGTATCAGTAGTTTCCTACATGTAGAATATACTCTTACCTCATCTCTATCTCTTTGAATTCCTTATTTCATTCAAAATCTTGCTTAATCATTTGCATTTCCCAGGAAGTCTTTCCTGTTACCCAAGAGACAAATACTCCCCTAAGTCCTAGATTTGTTGTGTATATTTTGCATATGTGTTATGTATGTATATATATATATGTATTTATACACACACACACACACATATATATATATATATATACATATAGTTATGTCTTTACATCCAGTCTTTCCTTATAGAATGAAACCTCCTTGGGAATAGGAAAAGTTTAACATTTTTTCTTTGTATTCTCAGTGCTTAAAGGAAAGTTTGGAGTTGTTGATGAGTTGTTTCAGTTGAGTCTGACTCTTCATGACCCCATTTAAGTTTTCTTGGCAAAGATACTGGAGTGGTTTGTCATTTCTTATTCACTTCATTTTACAGATGTGGAAACTGAGCAAACACAGTGAAGTGACTTGCTCAGAGTTCCAGAGTTAGTAAGAGTTTGAGGTTAAATGTGAACTTAGGTCTTAATGATTCTAGGCTCAGTGAACTACTGAGTCACCTAACTGCCATTAAACTACTTGCCTTTTGACATGGAAACATAATTCAGTAAATTTATAATTATTTCTTCCCATTAGAGAAGTCAAACAGCATCTGTTTAATGTCAAGTAATAAACTATGATACAAATACCTATTTTTCAGTTTATACTCTGATACTTAGTTGTATATAAATAAAATACGTTCTTCATAATATTTATCATTAGCACATCAATGACTTCATCATTATATACATTTAACAAACTCATAATCCTCATCCTCTATTGTTTTTCCATGACTAAAAAGTAATCCTCTATTCTAGTTTCACGTCCTCCAATCCTCTTAACTATAGTGTTAGATATGGAGAAGTGCTGCATTTTTCTTGTTGCTTTTTCCCCTTAAAAGCTGATGGTGATGCTCATTATAAGCTGATACCATGTGTATGTGATGTTTGTTCTTTATTTGTAAAGAGGACCTTGACATCACAGAAGTAATGACATGACAAGCATGTAAACTGAATTTGAGTGAGGGGGTACTGTGCTCAATTTATCCTCTAAAACTAACTGTGTCCAGTGGCCAGATATAAATCAGGATGACTGGAGATGGCCCTGGAAGCGAGGCAATCAGGATTACGTGAGTTACCCTAGATCACACAGCTGGGAAGTGTTTAGTCTGAGGCTAGATTTGAGCTCCTGTCCTTCTGATTCCTAGGTTCCCATGTATATCTGAAAGAGGAAGGGGGTGCACAATGTGACTTTGCTTGGCTCCCTTCTGTCCTAGCCATTCTAGGTTAGTCTGATTGATAGTATCTTAAAGAATTTTTCTGAATCATTCTCCCATTTAAATTTTGGGGATGTCCAACTTGAAATCCAAGCCACCATATGCCTAAGCCAAGAGAACTCAAGTCAAAGTTATGAGGACTTGATGAAGTTCACTTGACACTGAGAATCTTTAAAGTAAGTATGATTTGAAGCTAACCAATCACTGTTTATAATGAAGAGGAAAAGTAGAGGTTGAATATCTGGAAAACAAAGAAGTACTGTTTGAATGAAATGATTTTTGTGAATGCTAAAGGATGCTGAATCATTGCCATGTCAATTGGACACTAGAATTAGTGAAGTGCTAATACAAGATGGCTGAAAATGACAGGGACTCCCCTGAGCTCTCCCAAATCACTTCTCAGTAACATTAAATAATTCTTCAAAATGAATTTTGAAATGTCAGAACCAACAATAAAACCAATTAACAAAACAACCCCCCCCAAAAAAAATAACCATACCAAAACAAAACAGGGTATAATAATTTTCTAGCCCAAAACAACTTAGAAGATAGGCTGGAAGCATCTGTTTCACCAAGATAATTATGGAATGCAGCCCAGTACTGGCGGCAGTCAACATATTCCACACCCTAGCAATCTGACATAAGGCCTTGGGAGTGACTGAATCAGTAGTAACAGAGGCAGCTTCTTTTTTTTTTCCCCCAAAGGTAGAAAAACTTTATTGACTTGGGAAGGAAATCCCAATCAAAAATGATTTTTGCTTTTGTCCTTTGTTAATTCATTTAGACATTAGCTCTTGAAAGCTAAGAGTTTTTTTACTTCAGAATTTATTCTTTATTTTGTTATTTCATTTTTTTCTCTTGGTAGTTACTGTTCATAATCAAACATTTCATAAAGGGTCCTTATTTATTTTTGAAAAGGTTGGGAAACACTGAATTACTAAATACTTATTTATAGTGACATACTTTGAAATTTTTTCCAAGAACTGGTATATTTCTAAAATAAATGCTTAATCGTTTTTAAAAATTTTTTCTTTCTTTAATTTATTTACACATCACTAAAATATTTTGTTTAAGAGTAAACCTAATATCCTTTCTCCCACAAAAATATAAAACCTCATGAAAAATAAAGTAAAAGAAAAAAATGTTTCAGTCTGTGTTCTGATACCATCAGCTCTATCTCAGGTGAATCACATTCTTTATCATAAGTCCATCATAGAAGTTACTTCCATATTTTTCCAAAGTTGTTGCTTCTGATTGTAATTTCCTCCATTCATTCCTCCCACTACCTCTCTCCTTTCACTCTGTCCCTCTTCAAAAAATGTGCTATGGAGCATTCAAGTGGCACAGCAGACAGAGCACTGGCCCTGGGGCCAAAAGGCCCTAAACCCACATCCCCATCTCAGAGACCCATCAACCACCTGGTCCCATGATTCCAGATAGGCCACCCAATCCAAGCACCTTGCATAAAAGTTAAAAAGAGAATGTGTTATAACTGATTATCTTATCCTATGATCTACCCTCTACTCTATCACCCACATCCCCCTTCCCCTCCCCATCCCCCTTCTCTCTCTTTTTTTTAGATGTCTATAACCTATTGAGGGCATATGTTGTTTCCTCTCTGAATCATTTCCAATGAGAATGAAGGCTCCCTCACTCCATCTTGCCTTCCCCCCTTCCATACCATTGCAAAAGCTGCATGAAATATCTTTGTTGTTGTTGATGTTGTTTTGCAAGGCAATGAGGTTAAGTGACTTACCCAAGGTCACATAGATAGGTAATTAGTAAGTGTCTGAGGTCAGATTTGAACTCAAGTCCTCTGGACTCCAGGGCAAGTGCTGTATTTACTGTACCACCTTGCTGCCCCAAGAAATATCTTTTATTTTATTTTTTTTAGGGTTTTTTTTGCAAGGCAAATGGGGTTAAGTGGCTTGCCCAAGGCCACACAGCTAGGAAATTATTAAGTGTCTGAGACTGGATTTGAATCCAGGTACTCCTGACTCCAAGGCTGGTGCTTTATCCACTACGGCTAGAGGCTGGTGCTTTATCCACTACGCCACCTAGCCGCCCCTTGAAATATCTTTTATATGAAATATCTTCACCTATTCTACCTCTTCTTTCTCTTACTCCCAATACATTTCCCTTTCACCCATTGACTCCATTTTTACAATATAATATACCTTGAAATTCAGTTCCCTCTTGTCTCTCATCTATAAAAGCTCCTTCTACCTGCTCTATTAAATGAGAAGTTTCATATGAGTATTATCAGTATCATCTTCCCATGCAGGAATACATGCAGGTCATCATCATTAAGTGTCTCATAATTTATCCTTCTCCTCCACTCTCTATGCTTCACTAGAGTCCTTTACTTGAAGATCAAACTTTCTGTTCAGTTCTGGTTATTTCAACAGGAACATTTGAAATTCCCCTGTTTCATTGAAATTCCATCTTTCCCCTTGGAAGAGGATGTTCAGTTTTGCTGGGTAGTTGATTCTCTGTTGCATTAGAAGCTCGTTTGCCTTCTGGAATAATATATTCCAAGCCCTATGAGCCCCTATATAGTTGCTGCTAAGTCCTGTGCGATTCCTGACTGTAGCTACGCAGTATCTGAATTGTGTCCTTCTGGTTGCTTGTAATAATTTTTCTTTGACTCGAGAGTTCTGGAACTTGGCTATAATATCCCTGTGGGGTTTTTTTGTTATCTCTTTCTAGGGGAGAATGGTAGATTCTCTCAATTTCTACTTTGCTCTCTGCTTTTAGGATATCAGGGAAATTTTTCTGTAGAAATTCTTCAAAAATGAAGTCAAGGCTCTTTTCCTGATCATGACTTTCAGGTAGCCAAATAATTTGCTTTCCTGGATCTGTTTTCCATATCAGTTGTTTTTTTTCAATGAGATACTTCACATTTTCTTCTATTTTTTCATTCTTTTATTGTTGAATTATTGTGTCTTGATTTCTCACAAAGTCACAGCTTCCTTTAGCTCCATTCTATAGCTGAAGGATTTGTTTTCCTCAGAGAGCTTTCTTATCTCCTTTTCATCTGGCCAATTTTGCTTTTTAAAGCATTCTTCTCAATAACTTTTTGAACTCTTTTATCCATTTGATCTAAGCTGGTTTGTAGCATGTTATTTTCTTCAGCAAATTTTTGGATCTCCTCGACTAAGCTGATGACTTCATTTTCATATTTTCTGCATCTCTCTCATTTCTTTTCCCAATTTTTCTTCCATCTTTCTTACTTGATTTTCAAGCCCATGCCCAACTTCAATCTTTCTTGGAGTCTTTAGATATAGAAGCTTGGACTTTCTCATCTTCAGATTGTGTATTTTGGTCTTCCATGGGACTAAAGTAATTGTCTATGGTCAGATTCCTTTTTTGTTTTTTTTACTCATTTTCCCAGTCTATGCTGGTTTTTTGGGGTGCTTCCTGATTTTCTGAGTATTACTGGGACACCTCCTCCCAAGGAACTCAGTATGTGAGACTCTGACTGCTCTCTTAGTCTGTTGAGTGATCAAAAGTGCACTCCTCTGGCCCAGAGTTGTGGGGGGGGGGGGTCCCTGCCTTATGGGGGGGGCAGATTGTGACCAGGGTCTGAATATAGTCAAAATCTCAGAATCCTGTTCCAGAGACAAAGGACAGACTTTGGCAGTCTGCCTCCACTCCCTTACTTTCTGTGGGCTGATCACTCAGGGTACAACTGCTGGGTTCCTGCTGGGTAGCTCCATGGGCATACTTTTATTTCCTGGGATCTAGGCTGTGCTGAGGGCCATGGCCATGCCAAGGAGTGCCACGCTGGCCTGGACTTGCACTTACTCTGGCAGAGGTCTCCCTGCTGATCGTCCAAGTTGTGCTTGGTGCTCCCTGGGTAGTTTGGTGTCCCCAGGTTAGGAAACTGTTTCTGCTGCTAGGAGCTGGTGCTCCCAGGTGTCCTGGGGATTTTCCTGGGAGACCAAAGTTCCTTTGCTCAGGCACGATGCTGCCTCTCTAACTGTGGAACAGAGCCTGTCCAATATTTTTCAGGTCACCTTGGGCTGGAGAATTGTCTCACAGGATCTTTTGTTGGGTTCTGTCTCTTGATAATTTAGTTTAGAGTTGTAATTTTAAGGTTTTTTGAAATATTTTGGAGAGAGCAAATATTTGAATATTTGAAATATTTTGTAAGAGATTCTGTGCTCCAAAAATATTCATAGCATCCCTGTTTGTGGTGGCAAAGAATTGGAAATCAAGTAAGTGTCCTTCAATTGGGGAATGGCTTAGCAAACTGTGGTCTATGTATGTCACGGAACATTATTGTTCTATTAGAAAACAGGAGGGATGGGAATTCAGGGAAGCCTGGAGGGATTTGCATGAACTGATGCTGAGTGAGATGAGCAGAAGCAGAAAAACACTATGCACGCTAATAGCAACATGGGAGTGATGTTCAATCTTGATGGACTTGCTCGTTCCATCATTGCAACAATCAGGGACAATTTTGGGCTGTCTGCAATGGAGAATACCATCTGTATCCAGATAAAGATCTGTGGAGTTTGAACAAAGTTCAAGGACTATTGCCTTCAATTTAGGATAAAAATAGATATCTTATTGTCTGATCTTGTTATCTCTTAGACTATATGTTTCTTCCTTAAGGATATGATTTCTCTCTCATCACGCTCAATTTGGATCAATGTACAACATGGAAACAAAATAAAGACTGACTGATTGCTTTCCATGGGGGTGGGGGGAGGGATGTAAGATTGGAGAAAAATTGTAAAACTCAAATAAAATCTTTAATAAAAAATAAGAGATGCTGTACTCCTGCTGTCAGCTTGGCTGCACCCTTAGAAGTGGCAGCTTCTAAAACACTCAACCCACAGATGTCAAAGGATCAGGCAACTGAAAAAAAGGAGAATTCAGGGTACTCTTTGCTGGTATTGGGTGCAGGACTCTGTTGTGGTACCCATACATGAATCCAGATAAGTATATTCAAACCCTGTAGTATTGGGGTGAGGAAGACTACTAGCATACCAAGATTGTGACTGCAGAGAAGTGGTATCCTGGTCACTGTTTCAGGGCAGAAAATAGTGATTGTGGCAACTCATAGACTAGAGTACAATCCAAAACAATGAATCTCACCATAGAAAACTATTATGGAGACAAAGAAGAACAAAATACAAAATCAAAAGAAAACAACAAAGTCAAAACTGTTAAATATGAAGCTTCTAGGGAAAAAAATGGAAATTGGTTTCAAACCTCAAAAGAATTCCTCAAAGAACTAAAAAAAGATTTTAAAATTTAGATAAAAGGTAGAAGAAAAATTGGAAAAAGAAATGAGTGTGATGCAAGAAAATCAAGACAAAAGAGTCAATAACTTAGTTAAAGGAGATATCAAAAATAGTGAAAGTGTAATACCTGAAAAAAACCCAAAATATGCTTAATTGTTAAAAGAGATACAAAATTCCACTGAAGAGAATCCCTTCAAAAGTAGAACTGATCAAAAAAAGTAACTGAAAAGATGAATTCCTTTCAAAATTGGTCACATGATAAAAAATGTACAAAAATTCAATGGAGAAAAAGATCTTCTTAAAGGTAGAATTAAGGGTAGCAGGATTGTACAGTGGATAGAGCATGAGTTCTGGAGTCAGGAAGATGAGTTCAAATCCAGCCTCAGTTACTTAATATCCTTCTGTGTGACCTTGGGCAAATTACTTAACTCCATTTCCTTGCAAAAATAAAAAAAGTAGAATTGATCAAATGGAAAAAGGCAAAGAAAATCTAACTGAAGAAAACCATTCTTTAAAAATTAGAATTGCACAGTAGAAGTTTATGAATCCATAGATATCAAGAAACAGAAAATAAAATCAAAAGAATGAAAAAACAGAATACGTGAAATATATCATTAGCAAAATAATTAATTTGAAAAATAGAAGATGGATAAATTAAAAATTATTGGTCTACCAAAAAGGTAGGATTTGAAAAAAACTAGACATCATCTTTTAAGAAATTATCAAATAAATGGTCAAAGGATATGAACAGGTGGTTTCCAATCAAAGAAATTAAAACTATATATAAACATATGAACAAAAGGATCCAAATCATTACTGATTAGAGAAATATAAATTAAAACATCTATGAGGTACTACATCACATAAGTCAGATTGGCTAAGATGACAAAAAAAGGAAAACGATCAAACTTGGAGAGATTGTGGGAGGATTGGGATATTAATATACTATTGATGGAGTTGTGAAGTAATTCAACCATTCTGGAGAGCAATATGAAACAATGACCAAAAAGCAAAAAAACTGATAATATTACTTTGTCTAACAATACCAATACTAAGCCTATGTCCAGAAAAAATCATATAAAAATGGGAAAAGTCCCATATGTTCCAAAATATTAATAGTAGTTCTTTTTTGGAGTGGCAAAGAATTGGAAATTGAGGAAATACCCCTTAATTTGGGAATGGCTGAACTTGTTATGGTATATGAATGCTATGGATAACTCTTGTTTTGTAACAAACTCTGAATGGTCAGACTAGAGAAGCTTGTAAAAAATTACCTGTACTGATGCTAAGTGAAAGGAGAAGAACAAGAAAATATTGACATTTTGAGCTGATCAACTTTGATGGATGCATTTCCTCTTAGCTATTCAGAAAGCTAGGGCAACCCTTGAAAACTATTATGGAGAAGACCACCTTTTAAAATTTTCTCTTATTTTTTTCCTTCCTATCTCATGATTTTTTTTCTTTTCACTTTGTTCTAATTCCTCAAACAGAATATGATCAATATGTAAACATGTTAAACATAAGCATACATATACAAAATTCACTGGATTGTTTGCTGATTGAGGGGAGGGGGGAGAGAAGGGGGGGTGGTGGAAGAAAATTGTGTAACTTATAAATATGCATGTGGATGAATGTGGAAAAACTATCATAGAATGTAATTGGAAAAATAAAATAAAAAATCTAGTTAAAAATAAATTATCAGTAAAAACTTTCCCAATATATTATATCAAAAGGGTAAAATATAAATTGAAAGAATTCACTAATCACCACTTGGAAGAAATCATAAAATAAAAATTTCACAGAATATTATAGCCAAATTCCAGACCTTTCAATTAAAGGAGAAAACATTTCAAGGAGTAAAATATTGTGAAGTCACAATCAGGATATCATGACATACAGGCTCTTATACATTAAGAGACTGGAATATAATATTCTAGAGATCAAAGGAACTAACCAAGATTTCCTTTGTTGAAAAATCGAGTATAATCTTTAATGGGGGGGGAATGAATATTTAATTAGAGGATTTTCAAGCATTCCTGAGGAAAAGATCAAAACTGAATAGTAAATTTGACTTTCCAATATATTCTCAAGAGAAGTATAAAAGGTAAACATGGAAGGTAGCCATGAGACTAAATAAGTTTAACATCTTTATATTGCTATATGAGAAGATGATACTTGTAACTCCTAAGATTTTATTCATTATTAGTATAGTTAGAAGTAGATACAGACACAGTATAAGAGTATTAGTTGAATGTGATGGGTTATCTTAAAAATAAACTTATGAGGTGAGAAAGAGGAATGCACTTGGAGAAGGGCGAAAAGGGGAGGTAAAATGGAGTTATCTCACATTTAAAGAGGCCTGAGGAGCTTTTATAATTGAGAGGAAGATATGGGGAATGAAGGGGAACATTTGATTCTTACTCTCACTGTAATTTTCCCAAAGAGGGAATATTATACACATTTAGTTGAGTACAGAAATCTATCTTACCCTAAAGGAGAGGAGAAAAGTTTAAGAGAAAGTTGAAATTACTGATAGAAAGAAAGATAATAGGGGAAGCAAGTAGACAGAAGCAAAATATTTTTTAGGATAGATAGGATGAAGGGTGAGAGAAAGTAGGATAAATGGCGAAATAGAATAAATGGAAAATATTACAGCAAGTTTCTCTAACAAAAGCCTCCTTTCTCAACTATATAGAGAACATCAAATTTATCAAACTAAGGGACATTTCATAACTGATAAATGATCATAAGATATTAATAGGTAATTTTCAGATAAAATAAAGCTTTGTATAGTCAAAAAATCACTTCCTATTTCATGATTTTCTTTCTTTTCAGTATATTTTAAGTCAGTATTAATGAGAGAAATTTAAATTAAACTAACTTTGAGGTTCTACCCCCATTTATCAAATCAGCTACTATTATAGAAAAGGACACTGACAAATGTTGGAGGGGGGATGTGTAAAGTTGAATTGTGAACTAATTTAACAATTCTAGATAATAATTTGGAACCATTCCTAAAGGGTTATAAAACTTCATATACCTCTTGACACAGCAATACCCCTACTAAGTATATTTTCCAAAGAGATATAAAAAGAATTTTTTTTAAAAAAAATGACCTACTTGAAGAAAAATATTTATAGCATCTCTTTTAGCAGTGGCAGATAATGGAAACTGAGGGGAAGTGCACCAATTGGAGAATAGCTGAGCAATTGTGGTATATTATTTTGGTGGAATACAATTGAATTATAAGAAATGATGTTCAGTATGCTGTCAAAAAGATATATATTTTGGCAAGTTCAATTTTTTATAGTTACTGTTTGTGCCTATTTTCATTCACTCAATGTAAGACACACCCACAGTGTAAATTATGAATCAAACAATTAATCATTATATGTGTATTAATCATTTACCATAGGCTGGCTTCTATGCTAGTTTTGTTGACTACAAAGACAAAAATGAAAGTGTCCTTGACTACAAAGAGCTTATTTTACATCAGCAGAAACAGTATGACCATATCTATACAATGGAATATATATATATGAATTAAAATTTACATAAACACATATATATATGTATTTATATATGCCTAAATATTTGTATGTATATTTCTATATTAAATAATTGAATAGACAAAATACAGCTCACAATAGAAATTTTAATCACTGGCACCAGGTGACACCAGCATAGACATCATGTAGGAGATAATATATGAGCTGGGTTTTGAAAGATCCTAGTGAGTCTATGAGTTGGATATAGGAAAGTTTTAGAAATTAATTAAAAAATTAAAAAATCAAGCACTAAAAATAGAAGCAAGATCAGTTTGACTTGACCCTTGATGTATGAATAGTAGTAATATATATAATAATTCAAAAAAAAGCTAGGTTGAATTCATTTTGTGAAAGACTTTTAAGATCAAATTTTCTATCAAATGAAGTGGTTATGTTTTTGTTCCCAAATATCTGGTTCTTAATTCACAGACTCTTCCCTTATCCCCACCCCCACTTTCAGCCTCTGAACTCTACTTATCACTTTAACCATAATTTATGGCAAGTAAATAAGCCTGAATGATTTTATAAATTGGGCTATTCTTCTGTGAATATATTTTGATGCTTATTTCAGTGCCATACAAACCTTTGTCTCATTAAAGGGTATATTTATTTCTCATTTTAGAAGACAGTATTTCACAGGGTACTGCTTTTCTTCATGAATTCTTACTTTATTTTTTGTAATCATTCGATATGCTTCTCAAAACAGATGATAGCTGCAACCTAGTGTAGTGCTAGACTCCCTGTTAGGAAAAACTGGGTTCAAGTATCACAATTCCTTTGTAAAACATGATTCCTATTTGTAAAATATAAATCTTGTTATGTAAAACATAAATCTTTTATTTTGACATGAAATATATCCTAATAAATCTTTTCTTCCTACTATACCAGAAAGTCAACACTTTTAACAGAGAAAAAAAAGGAAAAAAAGATGGTTCAGCAAAATTAATAAGTATATCAATTGCATCTGAAAATATACATGCTAATTCATATCTATAATCTCCTATCTCTGTGAAGAATAGGAGTGGGAAATTCCAGAGTAGAACCAAAATGATGGCAAAAAGTTAGAAGTCTCTGAGACCTTTTCCTGAAATCAATTTAAATGAAGCTTCTAAAAGTTACAGACCCCACAAAAAAGCTCTCAGCTCAAGCTATCATGGAGCAATTTCAGTAAAGGTCTGTCTCTTCTTTGTAAAAAGGGAACATAACCCCAGGGTACACGTGAGATACGAAAAGTCAGTAGGGATCTCTTAACCACAGTCCATTTTTAGGTCAAGACTCAGCAAACCAGCATGGCAGTAGGCCAGCAGGCCAGCAGTGAGGGTCCCAAACCGAACTTGGTAAACAAAATTCTGACCCTGGTACAAGAGACAGGACTGGGGCTGGGTGGGGGTGGAGCAACACATGAGACAAATCACTACATAAGCAATGCCTTGGCATAAAGGAAGGTACAAACTTTTGCAGAACCAACACCTCGGAAAGCATAAGCCAGGGATCAGATCTCAAACATAGAACAAAAAATTTTGGACTATTCTCCTTGTGCTCCAAGAACAGAGTTCAACTATCAAATGAGCAAACAAAAAAAATAACAAAAAAGTGATAATCATAGAAAATTATTATTCTACTAGGGATGATAAAAATGCCATCTCAGAAGAGGAAAGCAGTGAAGAGAAGACTACATGTGAAGCCTTAAAGGATTTTTTGAATTGATTTCAAATCCAAAAAGACCTCTTGGAAGAGCTCAGAAAGGATTTTAAAAAAACAAAGGAGACAGGAAGAATAAAAATGGAGGATAGAAGTGAGAGCAATGAAAGAGAATTATGAAAACTTGACTTCTTTTAAAGAAGTTTAGAAAAAGAATGAACTCATCAAAAAGTACAATTCATCAACTGGGAAAAAAAGAAACACAAAAAAGCTAACTGAAGAAAATAAGACCCTAAAATTAGAATTGAACAAATGGAATCTAGTGATTTTCTGAGACACCAAGATTCAATCAAACAAAACCAAAAAGTGGAAAAAACTAGAAGAAAATGTAAAGTACATCTTAGGTAATATAACTGACCTGGAAAATAGATTCAAGAGAGTTAATGTATTAATTATTGGTCTACCTGAAGACTACAATCAAAAAAAGAGCTTGGAAAACTATCTTTTACAAAATTATCATGAACATTTTCCCAGTGGCCTAGAACTATGAAGACAAAATAATCTTTGAAAAGAATACATCAGTCACATCCAGAAAAAGATCCCAGAAGTAAAAAAACTCAGGACTAGCAATCCTGATTTGAGACAACACAAAAAACAAAAAATATTTTCATTAAAATGGATTAGAAAGGAATCTTCTTCTTCTTAAAAGGTAATATAGGTAATGAAATAATATCACTATTAAACATATAAACAAGCATCCAAATTCTCAGAGGAGAAACTAAAAAATTTCAGGGAGACATAGAAGTCAAACTATAATAGTGGGGGACCTCAACCTCCCTCTCTCAGAATTAGATAAATCTAAACACAAAATATACAAAAAAAGAAGATAAGAAGGTGAATAGTATTTTAGAAAACTTAGATATGATAGACTTCTGCAGAAAACTGAATGATGATAGAAAGGAATACACTTTTATTCTGAGTAGTGCATGGCATATACACAAAAATTGACCGTAAGGCATCCTGCACAATCAAATGCAGAAAGACAGAAATGTTAAATGAATCCTTTTCAGATCATGTCACAATAAAAATTACATGTTATAAAGGAACATGGGAAGATAAACTAAAAATTAATTGGAAATGAAATAATTTTAAAGAATGAATGTATCAAGCAACAAATCACACATATAATAAACAATTTCATTCAAAATAATGTTGACAATGAGACATCATACCAAAACTTTTGGGATGCCTCCAAAGCAGTTTTTAGGGGAAATTTTATATCTCCAAATACTTATATAAATAAAATAGAGAAAGGAGAGATCAGCATGAAGCTAAAAGAGCTAGAAAAAGAACAAATTAAAAATCATCAATTAAATACCAAATTAGAAATTCTGAAAAATCAAAGGAGATATTAACAAAATTGAAAGAAAACTACTGAACTAATAAATAAAACTAAATTTTGGTTTTATGAAAAAACTAATAAAATAGATAAACTTTTAGTTAATCAGATTTGCAAACAAAGAAAACTGAATTACCAATATCAAAAATGAAAAGTTGAATTCACCACCAATGATGAAGAAATCAATGTAATGATTCAGAGGTATTTTGCCCAACTGTCATATCAGCAAATTTGATAATCCAAATCAAATTGATGAAATTTATAAGGAATATAAACTACCCAGATTAAAAGAAGAGGAAATTAAGTTACTTAACCCCATTTCAGAAAAAGAAATTGAAGAAAACATCAATAAACTCTCTAAGAAAATGTCTCCAGGGCCAGATGAATTCACAAGTGAATTCCACAAAACATTCAAGGAACAATTAATTCCAGTTTCATATAAAATAATTTAAAAGAAGAGGAGAATGAATTTTGCTAAATTCCTTCCATGACACCAATATGGTACTGATATTTAAAGCAGGAAGAGGCAAAAAAAAGACAAACAAAATTATAGCTCAATAGCTTTAATGAATATTGTTGCAAAGATTTTAAAGACAATTCAGCAGACCATAGTAAGTTGCTACTAAGATAATACATCATGATCCGTTAGAACTTACAGCATTTATGGCTCAATAGTAGGTAAACATTCAACATAGCTGACCATATCAATAACAAAATGAACAGAAATTATGTGATTATCTCAGTAGATACTGAAAAACCCTTTGAAAGCATCCATTTCTATTAAAAAAAATCACTAGAGTGTATAGGAATAAATGGGGTTTTCTTTAAAATGATAAGCATCAGCAAGATTTATTTATAATGGGAATTAACCATCAGCATTTCCAATACAATCAGGAGCAAAACAAGGATGATCATTATCACCATCACTATTCAATATTGTATTAGAAATGTTAGCTTTAGCATTAAGAGAAGAGAATGAAATTGAAGAAATTAGATTAGGCAAGGAGAAAATAAAATTTTCACTCTTTCTAGATGACAGGATGGTATAATTAGAGAACCCTAAAAAAATAAGTAAAAAGCTACTTGAAACAATTACCACTTAGGTAAAGTAGTAGGATAGAAAATAAACTTACATAAATCATCAGCATTTCATGTATGACTAACAAATCTCAAGAGTAAGGGAAAGAAACAGAGTAATGGTCCAGTGGATTGGAATAGGTTCAAAAGAAATAGTAGTGAATGACTACTGAAATCTACTCTTTGATAAGTTCAAAGACACTTCTTTATGGGACAAGAACTCACTATTTGACAAAAAAACTGCTAGGAAAACTGGAAAATAGTATTGCAAAAACTAGGCAGATAACCTTGGGCTAGTGACTCAACCCCATTGCTTTGCAAAAAAACAAAAACAAAAACAAAAACAAAAAACAACAAAAACTAGACAGAGACCAAAATTGCACACCCTATTTCAAAATGAGATTGAAATGGGCACAGGATTTAGACATAAATGATATACACCAAGAAATATTCTATCTGTTGGACCTATAGAGTAGGGAGAAGTTTATAACCAAAAAAGAAATAGAGAGCATTATAAATTTCAAAATGGACAATTTTGACTCCATTGAATTAAAGTTTTTGCACAAATCAAAACAATGTAGCCAAGATTAGAAGGATTGCAAAAAACTGAGAAATAATTTTCATAGCTAGTGTTTCTAATGAAGGACTCATTTCTAACTTATTAAAAAGAAATGAATCAAATTTATAAGACTACAAATCATTTCCCAATTATAAATTTTGAAAGGTAATGAATAGGTAGTTTTAAGCTAAATAAATCATATATATATATATATATATATATATATTATAAAATATAATATAGAGATAAAATGCATGTAGATAAAATTCTCCAAAACATAATTGATAAGAGAAATTCAAATTAAAACAACTTTTAGGTACCACATCACATCTATTAGATTGGCTAAGATGACAAAAAAAGGAACTATTCAATGTTGCAGTGGATATGGGAAAACTGGGATACTATTGCACTACTGATGGAATTATGTACTGATCCAGCCATTCTGGAGAGCAATTTGGATCTATGCTCAATGGGTAATAAAACTTGCATACACTTTGATCCAGCAACCACTATATTCCAAAGAGATTATAAAAAAATGAGAAAAATCTCACATTTTCAAAAATATTTATGGCAGCTCTTTTTGTAATGGCAAAGAATTAGAAATTGAAATTAGAAATTGAGGGAATGCCCCCCAATTGGTAAATGACTGAGTAAATTATGGAGCATTATTGTTATGTAAAAAATCATGAGTAGCTGGGCTTTAGAAAAGTATTGAGTGAAATGTATGAGCTGATGCTGAATAAAGTGAGCAGAACAAAGAGAACATTGTACATATTAACTACAATTTCTCTTGGCAGTTAAATAATCAAAGGCAATTTTGAGAGACCTATTAAGGAAAATATCAAAATCCATAGAAAAAATAATTCTGAATCAGGAGTAAAGCATACTAGATTCACTTTTTAAAAACTTTTTAAAGTTTTTCCTCTTTTTTTCTTATAGTTTTTCCCCTTTAGTTCTAATTCTTCTTTCACAACATGACTAATATAGAATTATTTTAAACATCATTGTACATAGCCAAGGTTTATCAGATTATTTGCCCCCATGGAGAATGGGGAAGGAATGGGAAGGTGGTAGAAAAATGTGAAATTCATATACTTTCAAATGGATGAATGCTGAAAACTACCTTTGAATACAATTGAAAAAATTAAATAAAATTTCAATTAAATTAAAAGAATGGAAGGAGTGGCAAACTCAGATCACTTATTTGGAATCAATATTGTACATTATAATTATTTCACTTCAGAGTTCAATTTCTTGTTATCCTTTATGTTTACTTTTTCATAGTAATCAGTATATTATTTTTCTTTATCTGTTTAAACCATACTCAATCAGGTCATGTATACTTTTCCAGGGTCTCCCTGGATTCTTTTTGATCACTTTACTCTTTAGAGCAGTAATAATCCATTAACATTCCTATAATTCAATTTGTTTAGCCAATTCTCTAATTTATGACATCCTACTTTGTTTCAAGTATTTGTTGCTACAAAAATACCGTAAATACTTTGAAATATATTTGGCCTTTCTTTCTACATTTGAGTTCCTTAAATTATACACCTAGTCAAAGGATCTTCAGGTCAAACAACATGGACACTTTGATCTCTTTTCTTAATATTACTTTTTTTTGAATTAACAAACATTTATTTTCTCCTCTTCTCTCCTTCCCTTTTCCCTGGTGGAAAAAAAGAGAAAGGAATAAAAAATAATTAGCAAATAGACCTAGTTAAGTGAGACAAATTCTCAAATTTACAATGTCCACAAACGTATGTCTCATTCTGAAGCTAGAGATTATCACTTCTCTGTCAAAAGATGAGTAGCATTCTTTATCATTGGGCTTTGGAATTATTGTTGCTCATTGCATTGATCAGAGTTCTTAATAAAATTGTTTACCTTTACAAGGGTGTTATGATGATATAAATTCTTCTCAGTTCTGTTCACATCCCTTTGCTTCAACTCAAAATTAATAACAGGTTTCTCTAAACCTTTTCATTTTCTTTTAGACCAATAATAATCCATTACATTTGTACATCATATTTTGTTTAGCTATTTTTCTAATTGATGAGGATTTCCTTGGTTTCCAGTTTTGGGTGCCACCAAAAAAAAAAGGAATTTTTAAATATCTTTTGCATATATGCTTTTTTCTTTCTTTGAAATTTTTGACGATATAGGCCTAGTCATTGCATCATTTTGTTAGCAGATAGCTAATTTGCTTTCTAAACATAGCTTGAAATTGATTTCTAAACTGATTGGAGCAAATCATAATTTCATCAGCAATGCATTATACCTATTTTTTTGCATCCCCTCCAACATTTGTCTTTTTCCTTTTTTTGGTCAAATTAGCCAAATTTATGGACATGAGGTTGTTTTAATTTACTTTTAAGGTTGTTTTAATTTATATTTCTCTAATTGTTCTTTCATTTAGTTCTAGATAGCTATATAACTTCTATTAAAGACTGCTTGTGCAAGTACTTTGATCATTTTTCAGTTCTGGTTATTATCTAAGAAACAGATCTTTTATGAGAAACTTACAAATTGTTTCCCTTCTAATATTAGCCACACTGATGTAGTTTGCTCAAAGGTTTTTACATTTTACATAACCAAAATTGTCAATTTTATTATTTGTTAACATATCTATACTTTGTTTATCATGAACTCTTGCCCTCTTCAAAGATCTGAAAGGAAATTTCTTCCTTGCTCCTTTTTATCACGATATAATCTATTGTATTTGTCAATTATCCGTTTTAGAGTTTATTTTAGTGTATGGAATTCAGTTTCGTTTAAACTTAATTTCATCCAGGAGGTTTTCCAGTTTTCTAACAGGTTTTGAAAAAGAAGTAAATTCTTATTCCCATAGCTGGAGTTTTCGAATTTATAGAATGTTAGGTTACTGTATCCATTTGCTTCTATAGCTTATGTACCTTACGCAGTTATGCTTCACTTTTCATGTGCACAAATCGTGCAATAATTATTGAAACATTTATTTCATAGGGTTATTGTGAAGATCCTAAATGACATAAAGTATGTAAAGTACATTGTAATCTTGAATGCTACTATGGAAATGACAGCTATTGCTCTAACAGTTATTATCTGTATCACTCTAGATGAGTATCAACCCCTATCTTTGCATCAGTAAATTATATTAAAATGTAAGTGAAGAATAATTAATAAAATTATAACAAATATGAATAATGCTAATTTATGTTTTTCTGAGTTGATTTTTCTATCCCAAAGAGACTGGTTTTTACATGTTTGACAACAGTAGATTATATCATCTCTAAAGTTCTTCCTTGCTCTACTGCAAAGTATGCAGTCATATGAAAATATATTTCTCTATATTATATAAAAGGACCTGTCAGAAAAAACTTTTCTTGTGGAAACATTCATACCAAGATATCCATGCTACTGATTTTCCTTATTGTCCTACTGTGTAATATAACCATACCAAGGAAAAATGAGGAAAATTAAGATTCAACAAATATTTCTTAAGTAGTCAACCAGGTTAGTCAGGTAACAAAATAGACATTTTAGGGAAAAAAAAACCCTTTTCTTCTGACTTCCTTCACACTTAGGAGGGGGGTATATGAGGTATATAAAAACTAAAATTAAAATTAAAATGCATATGTACATATGCATTTATATATGTTTGTATGTGCATATGTGTATATAAAATATGTATATGTATATATATTTGTGTATATATATATATATATATATATACGTATATATATATATATATATATATATATATACTCTCCCATAAGAATGTACAGAGTACTACATGATATTCAAAGGGAAGAAATGAATTAGATGTGGTATTTGAGTTGAGTTTTCAAGGGTGAGTTAGTAATTAAATAATCTGTGGGTTAGTAGGCAGAGTAAAAGAGTAAGTAAATTCTAAGAATAGGAATATCCTAAACAAAACTCAGAAATGTGAAAAGATTCAATGTGCAAGGGAAACAGTGAGTAGTCCAAACAGAAATATAAATAAATCAACAATTACCAATTCATTCCAATCTGTACAAATATAAAATTATTTTATTTCCTTCTTTTTTATCTCTACTTTCTTCATAATTGCAATTTGCTCGCTTTTATTTCTATTTTAGGCAATGCTCAAAGTAAATTTTCCATCTATACTCTGATGATTTATATTCTGCCATATTTATTGCTTCCATTGCTCATCTTTAGCTCTGTCTATTATTTGGACTCTTTACACCAACTCTTAGTTCAGATTTCCTTTTCACATTTACTCAACACCAACTTTTAAGTTTTCTTAATATGGGATGATTTTCAGGGCTTAAGTTACCATATGATTTTTTTTCCCAATTCAACTTGGGGGTAATGGAGCAAAGAAAGAAAAGAATTGTTACTTTCAGAAATGTCTAAATATTTTTAAAAACTTAGTGGCAGAGACAAGATCTTTTGCCACATTTTAACTTTTCTTAAATAATTTACCACTACCACCAATTGTTTTGGCTACTTTATCAGCATTAATTAGCTTGAATTTCATATGAAATTTTGAAATACTTCTTTTAGGATGTATAATCTATCTGAAAACTAAATGAATTTTCAAAATGTGTGGATCATAAAATATGCAAGTTTCCCAGGAAGTCATAAGATTTGTCTAAGCAGAAAAATTACTGGCCCAAATATAGGCTGATTTATTCTGTAACAAAAGCCTAAATTGGAAGCTTCAGGGATATACAGACATAACCCACAATGCACCTGGTCATTGGGGAAATTTGATAATATGGGTGGAACTTTCTCCTCAAACCCAGCTGCTGTTCAGCTTACATCCTGAAGGATAAGGACTGATCACCCCAGTAATTTTATCCCTGCTACTTTAACTGCAGATGTTATTTTAATTCATATTCACCTAATCCTCTTCAGATTTTACTGAGTTAATTGTCTGCACAATATCCCCCAGGAGGGGCTTCTGCTGGAAAGTGAAGTAGCCCGAGACTCTGTAGTAACAAGGCAGCTTTCATCCCAGAAATTCAAAGAGCTTTATGAGCATTAGGTCACAGATCTCCATAACATATCTGGGAGATAGGATTATCCCCATTTTACTGGTCAAGAAAACTGAGTTTTGTGATTAAGAGACATGCCTAAGGTTATTAAAAAAAATCTATTGGAACTACCAAGAGTCACATTTCCAGAATTTCCCTCCTAATTAATATTTCAAACATTTGAATTTGGGGTAAGGTCAATGTAAAGAAAAGACCCCAAAATAGTGGGAAAAAGCAAACCAAGAATAATTAGGAAAGGGGAGCAGCAAACTAGCCATGGATTCATTGGAAAAACAAGAGAAATTAATGGATGAAAGCAAGAAATTAACCAAATATTGTTTGATGTGACAGTTTTGGAGGAAATGAGATATTGATTTAGATGGCAAATTACATGGGAAATTCTATAAACTTAGAATTTTAGACTAACAGATTTTTTTTCTTTTCTATCTACCATTTCCCAAAATCATAAGTTTCATACAAGTAAGATAAATATAAAGATTTCCTTGTAAATAGTTGAGGGAAAATCCAGATGAAAAGGACATAGTGGAAAATGATAAAGAATCATGTTCTCAATGAATATTTTTCAAAATCATATAATGTGAACAGCATTTTGTTAGTAATTATAAGGTATTATTATTATAAGGTTTCAAATTATAAGGTATCACATAAGGAATAGCTAGGCATCCTGGACATGGGAAGCAATATCTCAACATGAATTATGATCAATCTTTAAAGGGTCCTGAGATGTAGTAATGATTAGTGAAATCATTGATCTTGAAAGGAAAAACACTCCCTCCAGAAGAAAGAAGGAAAGATTCAAGTCAAGGTCTAAGTATAAGGATTATCAACCAAACAAAAATCATAAATTTAGAATAGGGAAGGATTTTAGAGGACATCTAGTTCAACCCTTTCATTTTTTAGATAATAAAAATTAGATTCCCAAAGTTATGACTTGTCCAAGGTCACATAGCCAGTAAACATCAGAGATCTGATTTTAACACAGGTTTTCTTGATTATCCACTATGACATGCTGCAAACTTGGAACAAGTTGTGTCCTGAATCAGTTTCTAGGGAAATTCAAAGCTAAGGATGAGACTCCATTGGATCTTGTTTATTAAGCCAGAGAAGTAATAGATATCAGTATTTACATAATGAAGGATGTTGGCAAAAATAATAATCTGACATAATCTGCTTCCTCACACCAACTCTTTTAGGCAATACTGTGTACTCCCTGACCCTCTTTTGTTTTCATTTATTGGTGTTATGCAAACTATTTCATACTTTTTTCATGTATTCTTCACATTCAATGACATTAGTAATATTTTGAGATTGTATAGTTTGATAGCTTTTTTTTAAGTCATTGTATTGAGCATCTTCTGAAGTAAATAATACCAATAACCATTTGAATCACACAAGTCTTAATTTCTTCCTTTAGGTGGTTTCTCTTTTTTTTTTTAGAAACTAGATGTCTTTAATTTAGTTCTTTCCTTCCATAGATATGTAAGTGAATCTCAGAAAAAGTGAAGTGACTTACCTAAGATCATATAAGTGGGAAATAATTGAGTCAGGATTCAAACTTTTGTTCTCTAACTCCAAATTCTATACTTCCACCCATTTCCTTTACTATTATAATTTTCTCTCTTAAAATGAAATTTGGACCTTTTCCATTATGTTATTAAACAAGTACTCAGGGGACTTAAGATTGGAAAACTTCGAACAGAACTGGAACTGTTGCTTTGAGGAAGAACATATTATCTTGCTCCTTGTCAGAAATTTCTATTTGGTACTTTAGTTACTTTGATTGTGAATCAAATAGGATGATTACAGACTGTGTTCAAGAGGATCCTTTATGAGGATGATTAAAAAGTGGAAAGAGGTTTTGGTCTCTTTTCCTGCCACATTCTTTGTTGAGAAAAATAATATAAGTTCATATTTGTGAGAAATAGAATAGTTTACTTAGTGTTGCTCAACTTTTTAGCAGGGAAGACATTTCTTTCTCTTGAAAAGTGAAAAAAATAGGTGAATCCAGAGGCTTAAAAGAAAACTGGAAGTTTTACCTAAAATAAATCGAACATTCCAATTTTGCACTGGCCATTTCAGGTTTGATCTGGATCCTTGGACTAGCATAGCTAAAATTTGAGAAAATTGAGGATTAGCTTTTATAAATGTTTTAAAACTATATGTTATTAGTTCACTTTGTGATTTAGCTGAATTATTTATTTAAATACTAAAAACAAACAACCTCAGAAAGATGTCAACTTCATTTTTTCAGAAGCAGTTCATAGATTGCTCATAGACCTGAGGTTGAAAAGCTAACCATCTAAAAGGTCAACCCCAGAGCTTACTAAGCTGCAGACAGGTGTAGGATTGTAGTTCATAGGTCTCTGCTTCTTACTACAGAGGAGTCTGCCTTTATCTCAATTAATCAGGAAGGGAAAAGTAGCTATGAAGGGAATCTATATGGCCAACAGGAAACTCAAGGGAACAAAAGGTTCCTGTCTAGTCTTTGTTATATTTAATTAATCAAAACAAAAGGAAAAGATTGAGATAAATTTCTCAATATGGGGTACTGGAGACAATACAGTCACTGTCCAGTGACATAATTGGGAGCAGTGAATATATGGTTCATTGTCTATATTCCTCATGGGAGGTTGAGCTAATATAATAAAAATGACAATTCTACCCAAATTAAATTACTTATTCAGTGCCATACCAATCAAACTACCAAATAACTACTTTATTGAACTGGAAAAATAGTAACAAAATTCATCTGGAACAACAAAATGGCAAGAATAGCAAGGAAATGATGAAAAAAACATAAAGAAAGGTAGTCTAGCTCTACTATAAAGCAGAATTCATCAAAACTACCTGGTACTGGCTAAGAAATAGATTAATGGATCAGTGGATTAGGATAGATTCATAAGAAATTGCAGTAAATGAATCCAGCAATCTACTATTTGACAAACCCAAAGACATCAGCTTCTGGGATAAGAACTCACTATTTGACAAAAATTGTTGGGGAAAACTGGAGAATAGTATGGCAAAAATTAGGCATAGGTTGACATTTTGCACCCTATACCAAAGTAATGTCAAACTGGGTTCAGGATTTAGACATAAAGAGTGATACCATAGATAGATTAATAGACCAAAAATTTTTCTATCTGATCAATGGAAAAGGGATAAATTTATGACCAAATAAGGATTAAAGCAGATTATAAACTGCAAAATGAATGATTTGTCTATAATAAATTTAAAAGATTTTGCACTAATTAAATCAATGCTGCCAAAATCAGAAGAAATGTAGAGAGGTAGGAAATAATCTTCACAGCCAGGAGTTCTGATAAAAGTCTCATTGCTAAAATATATGGAGAATTGCATCAAATTTATAAAGTCACAAGTCATTCCTAATTGATAAATGGCCAAAGGATAAGAACAGACAGTTTTCAAATGAAGAAATTAAAGTTATATGTAATCATATGAAAAAATACTCCAAATAACTATTGTTTAGAGAAATGCAAATTAAAACAACAATGAATTATTATCTCATGTCCACTAGATTAGTCCAGATGAGAACAAGGGAAGGTGATCAATGTTGGAGAGAATGTGGGAGGATTAGGACATTTGATGCATTACTGGTGGAGTTGTGAACGGATCCAACCTTTCTGTAAAGCAATATAAAGCTATGCCTAAAGAGCAATAAAACTGTTCATATCCTTTGACCCAGAAATTCCAATTCTAGGGGTATATCCAGAAGAAATTGTAAAGAATGGAAAAGTCCTACATGTTCCAAAATATTCATAGCAGCTTTTTTGTGTAGAGGCAAAGAATTGGAAATAGAGGAGATACCCATCAATTGGGGAATGGCTAAACAAATTATGGCACATAAATACCATTAATATTATTGTTCTTTAAGAAACCATAAATAGACTCTAGAGAAGTATGGGATGACTTAAATACGGGATCTGTTGCTGAGTGAAGGGAGTAGAGCCAAGAGAGCAATGTACACATCATTATGAGATGAACAGCTTTAATGAGACAACTCCTCTCAACAGTCCAGAGAGCTAGGACAACTGAATTAGACTGGTAAATGGCCTATATTATCCCCAACCAGAAGAAGAAAAACAACACAAAATACACAGAAAAAAAAACCCCTACAAAATCTGATGAACACGTTATAAAAATTATCTCTGATGTATCTCTTTCTCTTAATCCTAATTCCTCATGCCAAAAATTATAATTCGTAAATATGTTTAACAAAATATTTATGCAAAATATTAACTTGAGTGTTCCCTACTGAGGGGAGGGGGGTGGGAAGGAAGGGTGGAAGGACATTTTGTAACTTGGAAATATGCATGTACAAATGGATGAAAATTAAAAAAAATTAATTAAAAAATTTATATGTGAGAAATACTCACCACCACTTGGTATTTTGATTTCTATTCTATTCTACATTGCTGATCACCTATTGGTGCTCCTACTGGTCACCTGTTGGTATTTAGAGCTTTCCTTAATTTTCCAGTAATCACAATAATGATCTAAGCTGTCCTGGATCTCTCCTGATGTCTTTCAAAAACTAGAGACTATCTCAGTAGAAATCTATAACTTCTCTTTTCCTTTTCCTAAAGTTGTACAGCTTTCCCCTTAGCCATCTCCATTCCATCCTTCCTATTTGCAATGTCATCACACCATAATAGGCTATTAGAAGGTACTGGGTTTTCATTCAAATACTGACCATTTATGGTAGCAATATCTGGAGAAGAAATTGGGATGTACATATGAAATGTGTAAAGTTTGACTTTCTTTGAAAGATAAAATACACTTTAGATAGAAAGAACCTTACAAGACTAACATCGATAATAAGCTCAGTGGTAGGAAAGATCCACAGGGACCAATTAAAGTAAAGATGATCCATAAGGGAGAAAACCCCTATTTAAATATAATGACCTGAAATAATAGCAAAGGAAAACAGGATTTCTGGCAAAGTAAGTGACCCTCAGTTGAAATAGATTCTCTTTGATCCCTAGCCTCCAGAAGATTTTCCTTTTTGGGAAAAAGAAAATTCTCAAGTAGATCCAAATATTCAAATAACTGAACCACCAGGAAGACAAATATCAATTTGTTAAATAAAATACAGTCCCATTCTGAATAAACTACCTTTCCTTGGAAAGGCACCCATGGAACTGGCTTTGTTTTCATCAGTTGGAGCTTAGGTATGTGCACTTATTATGAAGCATATCATTCCCTCTTTCCTTCCCCCCTTTCCTTCTTTCTCTCTCCCTTTCTTTCCTTCCTTCCCCTCTTTCTTTCCTCTTTCCTTCCTTTCCTCCTTCACTCCTTCCCTCCTCCCTCCTTCCTTCTTTCCTATCTTCCTTCCTTCACTCCTTCCTTCCTTGTCTTTCTTTTTCTATCTTTCTATCTTTCTCTTTTCTCTCTCTATCTCTTTTTTCTTTTTTCTTTCTTTTTTCTTTCTTTCCTTCTCTTTTTTCTTTCTCTCTTTCACCCCATCTATCTTTTCTCTCTCTCTCTCTCTTTTTCTTTCTTTCTGAAGAAAACTTCAGTACAATGAAACTATTGTATGTGTAAGTTAACTAACACAAAGGTGAGAGCATTTAATGCAAGTGGGATACAGCCTTGCATGAGTAACCTTACAATCAGTTGATTCATCCCATATGTACTATCCAAAGTTTCAGTGACTTCATAATCATTCTCTGAATAATGAAACTGAATAACATTAGTACAGGTTTGGGAATCTGAAGACCACCTCCTTTGTTGGCTGTAGCCTAAGCAGCCATAACTAAAATCACTTTTTATTGCCTAACATATTTTATATACGCAAATTCAACCAATACATTGAAAAATAGGGATCATTTTTCTCAGCTATTCCTTAAACACACTGCTAAACATATTATTTTGCTCCTCTGCTTGGGATTTGCACTATTCAGTAGTTGCCCTTTCAGAATTACATGTTCTAGCATAGGAAAAAAGTTTTTGTCCACGTGGATGGAATTTAGTGAGGTCTGGGTTAATTATGATTTCGGTGGTTTAGAAGGGGGCAGGGTGAGGAATCAACACATAATAAGCAACAATAAAAAGACATCTCTCAAGTTCATTTGAACTGTGGAGATCAGATTATGAAATGTTAAACCATTAAATGGATGCTAATGCACTGTGATGCCTGGAGCTTGTCCAATACTACCTGCAGCAGCTGTCAACCTAATTAAGCCAGATGTATTTTAAATGTAAACGGACCTCCCAGGAGGAACAATAACAGATTTTAGGTCCTTGTGGGGCTTAAGGAACCAATAAGTATAGTGTTTCTGAAGGAAATATCACCCTACCTCACAGATTCTCTGCTCATTAAAGACCATCTTGATTGGACCTATTGAAATTGAACCTGGAGAAGGGTGAATGCTGTGTTCATTCTAAGAGAGGACCATGTTAATACTCACTTTCAATTGACCCCAGCAGTCCTGGGTGATTGCTTGATATTTCATCTTAAAACACACACACACACACACACACACACACACACACACACACATAACACACATACAAAATCTCCTCGTTTTAAGTCCTTGGCTTGTTTAAAAAGTGACATTTAAACAACGCCAAGTTTAACAGCCCTTCAAGTGGATAGAAAAACCATTAGCCAGGAAAAGGGCACCACCAGGTCTTTGGTGTTCTGAATTGTGCAAAAGGTACTGATCCAGACTCATTCTAAGCATAATCTTTTCAACCCAAGGAAATAATTAAAACAGTTTGCAAACTCTGAAATATAAGATACAAAGGGGGGAGGGGAAATACAGTTTTATTCAAATAAAATTGAAAAAACTCTCTAGTTTACATTTTTCCATTCAAGTTATAAAATACCATATCTCCAAAACAGAAGTGTTTGAGAGCCAGACCATTAAACCTAGCCAGGAAAATGCTTCCAGAAAGCTTTTCTCCTATGAAAACAAGCTGCTGAGTCTCTTTGAAACTATGTGCTCTCTGTGGGATATACTGCAAAGCCCTGTCCAATATAAGTACTTCATAAATTGTTAATAATTCTCAGGCAACATAAATTTTTATATCTTGATTATTTAGAACCAAGAATTATCATAATAATAAAAAATATTTGTATGGTATAGAAAAAATGCATCAGGCAGAGACTTTATTTTAAAATTTAAGAGAATGTATTTGTTGTGGCTTAGATCTCTCCCTCTCCTACTAAGTTCTATGCTCACAGAAACCAGTATACATCTTGGTATTTAACCTTGAAAAGGATATTTCTTCTCTGTGGCTCATGGCTCCAACCTGAAATTGCTCTAGGAAAATCTCGTAATATACATAGAGTATAGTATATGTTTCAATTTTCCAAAAAAGATTGATGAAATGATTTCCTAGCTCCTGTAAAAGCAGTAAGGATAATAAATGCAAATGGGGTTTAGGGCAACTTTTATTTTGCTTCACAGATCATAGCAGTTTTACAAACAAGCTTCATTGTGTTACAAAATTATAAGATCATTGATTTAGAGCTGGAACACACACATGCATGCATGCGCACGTGCACACACAACACACACACACACACACACACAAACATTCACTAACCACATTCAGAAAAGTCCCTGACTAAATGTAGAATCAAGTCAGAACCCTGAAAGAGAGCTAATTTGGAGTAACTATCAGAGAAACTCTTTGAAATTCTTTAGACGCTCTTTCCAATATAGTCCCAATATCCCTATTTCTCTCCCTCCCCCACCCAGCAAAATTCTTAGTACTACAATGGGTTTTGGACTCTCTGCAGAAGATCCTATAAAGGAATTTCCTTCTCACTGTACCTGCACTGTGAGTAATTTAATGACTTTTTTCTTGAAATGGTATGCTATGAAGAAATTAATTGGCTGAACTTTTTTTCTCCATATGCTACATCCCCCCCACCCCCAGAAAAGTTCTTTTTACTTAATCAGATAGTAAATTTAAAGATTATAAAATAAATCCACATAAATCACCAGAATTTCTATATATGTTCCAATTTCTTATAATTTTGAGGTTCATAACATTTTAGGCATAATTTTTCAAATAAAATTCATCAGGAAGAGATCAAACAGAAAATTCAATTTAAATATCTATATAATATATAAAATACTTGAACTCTACTTACAAGTAATATTCATAAATATTATCAGTATAATTCAAAAACATTTTTTAAAAATATGTTTTTTTTAAAATAAGAGAGTTTTTAAAAATAAACTGATGCTCATAGGTAGGCCGAGTCAATATAATAAAAAATTACAATATTATCTAGGATACATAACTTATCCAGTATAAATAAATAAAACTTCTAAATGATTATTAAGCTAGATTAAGTGATAACTAACTCATCAGAAGGAACATAAGAAAAAAGAATATTAAGGGAAGCAATGAAAATGAAGAGAAAAGAATCTAGCAGTACTAGATCTCAAATTCTACCATAAAACAGTAACCATAAAAACAATTTGGCACTAGTGGAATTGATCAGGCACAAAAAATAGAGAAATGAATACTTTATCTTTTTTTTAATAGGCCAAAATTTCAGAGATTTGAATAAGAACTCATTATAACAGCATTTGTCTGAGTCAGGAAAACTTGAAAATAATTTGTTAGGGATTAGGTTCAGAACAAAACTCATATACTATACTAAGATATGTTCTAAATTAATATATAAATTTGATAATAAAATTAAGGTGAAAACATAAATGTATTAGAAAAAAGATGGATGAAATTGCCTTTCAGATTTATGTATGGGGAAAGAGGCAAAGAATGACTAGATAAAACAGATAATTTTGATGAAATAAAATTTTTAAAGATTGTATAAATAAAACCAGCTAATTGTAGAAGTTAAAATAACTACAGAAAAAAAGTTTAAAACTTTGCAATATTTCTTTGATAAAATTTTCATTTTTGTGCCATACCAATCAAACTACCAAAAAATTACTTTACCAAGCTAGAAAAATAGCAACAAAATTCATCTGGATCAAAAAAGGGCAAGAATAGTAAGGGAACTGATGAAAAAAAAAGGTAAAGTAAGGTGTCCTAGCTCTACCAGACCTAACACTGTACTGTAAAGTAGCAGTCATCACAACTGCCTGATACTGGTTAAGAAATAGAGTAATGGATCAGTGGATTAGGATAGATTCAAAAGAAACTGTAGTAAATGAATACAGCAATCTACTATTCGACAAACCCAAAAACATCAGCCTCTGGTATAAGAACTCACAATTTGACAAAAATTGTTGGGAAAACTGGAAAATAGTATGGCAAAAACTAGGCAAAGGTCCATATCTCACATCCAATAAGGTCAAAATGAGTACAGGACTTAAACATGAAGAGCGATACCATAGACAAATTAATAGACAACAAAATGCTCTATCTTATCTACAGAAAAAAAGGATAAATTTATTGCCAAACAGAAATTAGAGTACATTATAAACTGCAAAATGAATGACTTTGACTATAGTAAATTACAAAGGTTTTGCAGTAATAAAATCAATGTTACCAAAATTAAGAAGAAAAGCAGAAAGCTGGGAAACAAACTTCACAACCAGGAATTCTGATAAAGGTCCCATTTCTAAAATATATAGATAATTGCATCAAATTTATAAGATTACAAGTCATTCCCCAATTCATAAATGGTCAAAGTATATGAATAGACAGTTTTCAAATGAAGAAATTAAAGCTATATATAATCATATGAAAAAATGCTTCAAATCACTATTGGTTAGAGAAATGCAAATTAAAACAACAATGAGGTATCATCTCACTCCTATTAAATTAGCTAAAATGAGAAAAAGGGAAGGTGATCAATGTTGGAGAGGTTGTAAAATTGCTGGTGGAGTTGTGAACAAATCCAAATTTTCTGTAGAACAATATAGAACTATGCTCAAAGAGCAATAAAACTGTTCATACCCTTTGACTCAGTAATTCCAATCCTAGGTCTATATCCAGAAGAAATTATAAAAACATGGGAAAAGTCCTACATATTCCAAAATATTCATAGCAGCTCTTTCTATAGTGGCAAAGAATTGGAAATTGAGGGCATGCCCATCAAATGGGGAATGTCTAAACAAGTTATGGTGCATAAATACTATGGAATATTATTGTTCTATAAGAAGTCGTAAATGGTCCTTCCTTCTCTAGAAGCATAGAATGACTTTAGGGGATCTGATGCTGAATGGAATCAAGAGAACAATGTACACATAAACAACATTATGACATGAAGAACCTTGATGGACAGCTCCTCCCCACAGTCCAGAGAGCTAGGACAACTGTATTTGACTGGTTATGGATTATGTTATCCCCAACCAGAGGAAGAAAAGCAAATTAAAACAAAACAAAGAAAAAACCCTTCTGAATCTGATGAATTATCACTAATTTATCTCTTTCCTTTAATCCTGATTCCTCATTACTAATTTGTAAACATGTTTAACAAAATATGTATGTAAAAGTCTTAACCTGACTGTTCACTGCTGAGGGGAGGAGGATGGGACAGGAGAGTGGAGGGAAATTTTGTAACTTGAAGGTATGTTTGTACATATGAATGAAAATAAAAAAATATATTTTAAAAATTCTATTTCCAAGATAAATAAGGAACAGTTTCAAATATTTAAGAATCAGGGTCATAACCCACTTGACAAATAGTTGAAAGATATGATCAGGTGGTTTTCCAAAGAAGAAATCCAGGCTACCAGCAACTGTATGAAAAAGGTACTTTAATTTATTATGGGTACCCTTATGAATTGTTTTTCTCTTTTGGAATTGTGCCTAAGATGTTATGAAATTCAAAAATATAAGAAGAAGATTCTTTTTTTGTGGTGACAAAAAATGGAAATAAATTATGGAATATTAGTGTAATATATTATGTTGTAAGAATGGAATATTAGTGTAATATATTGTGCTGTAAGAAATTTTGAAAAAGGTGATCTCAAAGAAGAATAAACAGAACTAGGAGAACAATTTTTATAATAGGGGCACTATAGAGACAAATAATATTCACTTTATAAATGTTTGTACAATTATTGAATTAATACACTTGAATTGGAGCTTTCCTTCTATTGTTTCTCCTCAGATGAGTTAGCCATTAAATTGACTCTGGCATGACAACAAAAAAGACCTGGGGGGTTTAGTAGATTTCAGGATTAAAAGAAATAAAGAATAAGACCTAATAGCCAAAAAGATAATAAGATCTTAGATAAGTTTAGTGTCCAGGATGAAAGTGCTGGTTCTGTAATTCTATGCTTTTATCAAATCATAACTGTAACATTGAGTATAATGTCGTTAGGTACAAATTAAAAAAAAGTGATTGAGTATATCATCAGGGTGCCTTGAAACTAGACCATAAGCAGACTGGATGAAAGAACACGTGTTTTTAGTTCAGAGCTAGCCAAGAGAACTTAGGTAGGACATGGTAGTTTTCAAATTCTACGAAGGTCTGTCATGTGGAAGAGTGACCAGATATGTGCTTGGTTCCAAAAGATAAATGTGGGAGAAAGGAAGTAGAAGAAGGTAGATATAATAACAATTTCCTTAACAGAACTGTCCGATAGTCTAAGGTCATATCCTGTGAAGTAGGAGGCTATGTTTCATTGAAGGTAATGACCTCTTTAGGATCTTATAGTAGCTATTCCTATTTAATTATTGTTAGAATGTGTTAGAGTGACAAAGTGAATACTCAAGTCTCATAAAACAGAAATTCTGTGTTTTTTTATAATTTATAAAATTAAATTATTTAAATTAATTATTTTTAATGTCCTTTCAACTTTATCATTCTAGAAAGATGCAACAAAGATTGAAACAATCACAACTGTGAAGGAGCTTATATTTTACTAGAGAAGAAGAATGCATTTACATAAGTATATGCAACATAAATGCAAAGAAATTAAATAAGTAGTAGTGATAAGGGGAAAGGTATCAGCAGTCTCTGGGGGCGGGGTAGGTATTTCATTCATTCATCCAAAACTAGGTTTTGAAGGAAAAAGGTAAATTCTATGAGGTAGAAGCCATGTAGATATGGGAGGTGAATATAACTACATGGATGACCAGCACTAATTTCATAGTACAGGAAATTGGATTGTAGTGTGTGAAGAAGAGAAGGAAGCCCAACTTCACTGAATCCTGGACTACAGAAAAAAAAATGGATTCTGAGACAGGAAAGAGACTATGGCCATGTTGAAAATTGCTTTGAAGGTGAAGAAGAATAAATATTTTGTCCTGGGGTAGTTGAAGATTATTGAGTAAGAAATGACATAATGATTTCTGCACATTAGGAAAAAATAATTTGGTAACTGTGAGAAATGATAGGAGCTGGAAGAATTGGAAACAAGCATATCAGTTAGGAGGTTATTATAGTATTCATGGTTATGATTAATGAGAGCCTGAAATAAGGTGAATGGATGGATAGAAAAAGTAGTATCAAAGCTAAGATGCTCCAAAGGTAGAAATTACAAGATCTGGAGTAAGGAAAAGTGATGATTCAAGGAAGAGGGAAAGATTGAAAATAATGCATAGATGAGATAGAAGACAGAACATCATTAACTTGGGAGAAAGATGATGTTGATTAAGTAGATGCTACTGCATGTTTAAAACTCAAAAAATGATTCTAGATACCTAAATCTATAAATCCTACATGGAAAGAGAGAGAGAGAGAGAGAGAGAGAGAGAGAGAGAGAGAGAGAGAGAGAGAGAGAGAGAAAAGAAGAAGAATAAAGAAGAAGGAGGAGGAGGAGGAGAAAGAAGAAGAAAAAGAAGAAGAAGAAAGAAGAAAGAGGAGAAGGAGAAGAAGGAGGAGGAGAAGGAGAAGGAGGAAGAAGAGGAGAAGGAAGAGAGGAGGAGGAGGAAGAAGAAGAAGAAGAGAAGAGAAGAAGATAACAGAAGATAGGGAAGAAAAGTGATGAGAAACTTAAATTAAAAGGCCAAGTACAGAGTCTTAGAACATAGAGCCTTAGAAAATACTTATATTATGGGCCAGAAAAGGAAACTGATGAGTTCTCAAAATGGTTAGAAAAGAACAAGGAGAGAATAATTCCATAAAAACCCAGAGAAGAGAGAATATATAGAAAGAAAAGGTTGTCAACAGTCACAAAAGCTGCATAAGTCATAGATGAGAAATTAGAAAAAGAATAAGATTTGCTAAGTCAGAGAAGAAAAGAGGGGAAGAACCAATATGGGAGAAGAGAAGACAGGAAGTTGTCTAGCTTTCCCTGGTTTTCCCCAACAATGATATAAAATCAAGCCTCTAAAAGTATTCTGGAGTGATAGAACCTGCAAAAAGATGGAGGAAAACAACTTAGAATGTCTTCAGTAAAGGGTTATCATATTTAAGTAAAAGGGGAGCAAAGCCCAGAGAAGGTCCTGTCCAGGTAAGTCAACAGAAGGCTCTTTGCCACAGCACAGATCAACAACTGAGGTCTCAAGGTCTTGCCTTAGCAGGCCAGTGGCACAGCAAGCCAGAAGCACAACAAGGCATGACTAGGGTGGACTACTCCAACTCAGTGGGCAAAATGCCAGGACCAGAGGTCTCAGTGCAGAAAGACAATGATGAAGCTCCTGGTCCCCTGTACAAAGCTTAGGGAAAATGCTCCCTATGCCCCAGGAGCAGAGCTCAACTTTAAAAAATAAGCAGAAAGTATAACTATAGAAAGCTACTATGGCAACAGGGAAGATAAAATCAAATACTCAAGAGGACAGCAATGGCAAAATACATATATGTGAAGCCACAAAGTACAATAAGAATGGGTCTCAGGTTCCAATGGTCCTCTTGGAATAATTCAAAAAAGCTTTTTAAAATCAAATAAGAGAGGTAGAAGAAAAATTGGGAAAAGAAATGAGTGTGTAAGGGAATTATGAAATAAGAGTAATCAGCTTGAAGAAGAACAAGAAAGCAACTCCTTTAAAATTAGAACTGGCTAAATGGAAAAAGGAGTAAAAGTTAACTGAAGAAAATATGTCATTAAATATTAGAATTCTGTAAGTAGAAGCTAATGACTCTATGAAACATCAAGAATCATCCAGACATAAATAAAAGAATGAAAACAAAATAGAAAATATTAAATACCTATTTAAAAAACTGACCTGGAAAAGAAATAGAATAAAGATATTTTAATATATATTTAGGCTGAAAGTCATGATCAAAGACTAGGGGAAGGGGATGGATACACTGGACAACATCTTTTAAGAAAATTTCAAGGAAAACTGCCCTGATATTTTAGAAGCAGAGGTGAAATGATCATTAACAGGATCCACCAATCACCTCCTGAAAGAAAAGCCAAAAATGAAAAATAAGGAATATAGTAGTCAAAGTCCAGAATTATCAGTTCCAGGAAAAAATACTGTAAGAAATGAAAAAGAGGGGTGGCCAGGTGGCACAGTAGATAGAGTACTGGCCCTGGAGTCAGGAGTACCTGAGCTCAAATCCGGCCCCAGACACTTACTAATTACCTCTCTTTGTGGCCTTGGGCAAGCTACTTAACCTCATTTGCCTTTCAAAAAACAAACAAAAAGAAAACCCTTAAAAAAAGAGAAAGAAGTGGAAAAGGAAATAATTCAAGAACCAAGGAATAGCAGTCAGGATTAAAAAAAGACTTAACAACTTCAACATCAAAACATTGAGGTATTTGAAATACAGTATTCTGGAAAGCAAATGATCTTGGAATATAAGCATGAATCAATTAACTAGCAAAATTGAGCAGGATCTTTCAGGGAAAAGATGGTCATTCAATGAAAGAAGGGACTTTGTACCTTTTCTGATGAAAAGACCAAAGTTAAACAAAAAAATCCATTTTCAAATAAAAAACAAAAAAAAAGCATAAAAAGGTAAACAGGAATTAAAAGAATATTATTCAGAGTGGCTAGATGGCACAGTGGATAGAACACTGGCCCTAGAGTCAGGAGTACCTGAGTTCAAATCCAACCTCAGACACTTAATAATTACCTAGCTGTTTGACCTTGGGCAAACCACTTAACCCAATTGCCTTGCAAAAAAAATCTAAAAACACCACAACATTATTCAATATAGTTAAACTATTTATATCTATGGAAAAAAATGGTACTTGTAACTCTTGAGAACTATATTTCTTTTCTGACAAAAATATAAACATAGGCAGAGGGTATGGGTATAAGTTGATTTTTATGTAATGAGAAAAAAAATTGAAGGATGAAAATAGAATTGTACTTGAAGAAGAGGAAAGGGGAAGATAGAATAGAATAAATGAAACCCCATGAAGAAGAGCAAAGGACCTGGTGCAATAAGGAAAGAGCTAAACATTGTGTGACTCTTACATCAGATTTGCCTTAAAGATTCAGTTGGGCTTAGAAATTTACCTTACACTAAAGGGGAGTATGAGAGAAAAGTGGGAAGAAAAGGGACCTGAGAGTTGAGAGAAGAGAGGAGAGAAGGGCAGAAATGGGAGGAGAAAGGAGAAATAAAAGGAAGGGACTGATAGAAGGGAGGATAGACTGAGGGAAATGGTGGTTGGAAGCATTAGAAAAAAGAGAGAAAAAATATAAACAGGGAGAAAACAGGATGGAGAAAAAGACAAAATAATCATAACTGTGATTGGGATGAATGAACTCTCTCATAAAAATAGAAGCAGATAGTAGAGTGGATTAAAAACCAGAATCCTGAAATGTGTTGTTTACAAGAAGCACAATTTTCAAAAAATCACTAGAACATTATACACAGTAAAAACAACATTGTATGGATGATCAACTCTAAAAGACAGCTCTTCTCAGCTATACAGGAAAGCAACATGCATTCCAAATGTCTTATGATGGAAAATGCCATCCACATTCAAGAAAAAAATAGTGGATTCAGAATGTAGATCAAAGTATACTATTTTCAAATTTGTTTTTTCTTTCTTTCTTGTGGTTTTCCATTTTTGTTCTGATTCATTTACACAACATGGACAATGTAGAACTATTAATATCATTGTACATATATAATCTATATAGGATTACTTGCTGTCTTTGGTAGAGGGGAGGGAAGGCAGATGGGAGAAAAATATTGAAAACAAAATCTTACAAAAAATGAATGTTGAAAACTATCTGTCTTTGGAAAAAATAAAATACAATTAAATGAAAAAAGAAAACAGAGGGAACTCATTGCAAATGATCTCAATTTTTTTCATTACAGTAAGAAGTAAGATCTTCAGCTAAATAGGCTGAGGTATGGGAAAGAAGAAAAGAAAAGGGAAGGGAGGGAATGGGAAACTTTAAAATAACTTCATATTATAAAATAAGGAATTAGTGAAAGAAATATTGCCTTGCTACACCAATGACTAAATTAAAGTTAGATCACACATTTATAATTTATCCATATAAGGAGGTTTGACTTAGTTCATCTGTCTTCAGTTTCTTAACAGTGGAGGCAAGCAAATGTGAGAATTAATCCTAAACTTTGGTTTGGCAAGAAGAGAACAATGACAAAATAAAGGGGAATTGAATTGGTTAATTATAGGATTGAGATTGTGAAGGGTGAAAATAAAGTCAGAGCAAAGATAGTGACCTCAAAGAAATTAATTGTGAAGGAACTGAGTCAAGACTAAAGTTAGAAACTCTTAAACTCTCCCTGGTTTACCCTCAGAAACAAAATTAATAAGGCCTCTGAATAGATTCTGGAGTGACAAAACTCATAAAAGGACAGAGTGAAGCATTTTCCTGCAAGGTTTGTCTTAAGTAGAGCAAGAGTGTGTTCATGGCATGGAATTGAAATCATTCTGTTCAAGGGTGGGGTGAGGAGTGGACATTTGGAGGTTCTCAGTCACAGGAGAAACATGGAGTAGAGACCCCCTGGAGTCCCCCCTCAGCAGACTAGCTATTCAGTGAGTATGACTGGACTGGACATCCCAACCCAGATAACAAGCCTCTAGCATTTTCAACATGGAAGGCCACAGCCCAGTGAGGAAGCTTCTATGGTTCTTAATACAGAAAGTCTAAAGAGGACTTTCCCCAACTCAAGATGCTTGGGCCATGCCCACACAAAACTCAGAATGAAAAAGAAAAGACAGAGAAAAGTAGAAACTACTGAAAGTCATCATGTAGATAAGTATGGGCAAAACACCATCTCAGAAGAGAATGGCATAAAAAGTTCTACATGTGAAGCTGAAGAGGAGATGATGAATTGATCTTTTGTCCAAAAAAGCTTCTTAGAAGAGTTCAGAAAAGATTTTAAATATCAAATACAAAAACAGAAAAGAAATGCAAGAGAAATTCAACATCTTTCAAAAAAGGAAACAAAAATGACTGAAAAAATGTATCCTTTAAAAATACAAATAGGCAATTGCCAAAAGAAAATAATTCCTTCAAAAAATACAATTGGGCAAATAGAAAAAATAACTACTTGTTTAAAAATATAAAAGGAGATGCAAAAGCTAAGTGAGGAAAATAATTATTTGAAGATTAGACTGGTACATATGGAGTCTACTGATTATGAGACATCAAGACTGAGTCAATCAACATTTTAAAATGAAAACATTAGAAGAAAATATAAAATACCTCATTGGGAAAGCAACTGAACTTGTAAACAAATCCCAGGAGAGATAACTTTAAGATTATTGAATTACCTGAAAACTATGATCAAAATAGGGCCTGGACAACATTCAAGAAATCATCAAGAAAAAAACTGTCCTGTTATCCTAGAACCAGAGGGTGAGATAGTCTTTGAAAGAGTATACCAGTCACCTCCTGAAAGGGATCCCAAAATGAAAATGCCGAAGCATATTTAGTCTAAATGCCAGGAATATAAGATCAAAGAGAAAATCCTGCAGACAGTTAGAAAGAAGCAATTCAAATACCAAGAAGTCACATTCAGGATTACACAGGACTTGGCAACATCCATATTAAAAAATCAAGGACCCTGGAATATGTTATTGCAGAAGGAAAAAGATCTTAGATTACAACCTAGCATCAATTACACAAAAAATCGAGCACAATCTTTCGGGGGAAAAGAGGACATTTAACAAAATAGTTGACTATCAAATTTTCCTAAAGAAAAAAACAGAGGTGAAAAGAAAATTTGATCTTCAAACATGAGACTCAAGAGCTAAATAAAAAGGTAAGCAGAGGAAAATAAAAAGAATGTCATTCAATAAGATTAAACAGGTTTTATCTGAGGATGATACTCAACTCTTGAGAACTGTATCTCTTTTAGAGGGAGTATACTTTGAAGGTATGGACATAAGTTGATTTTTATGGAATAATTTTTAAAAATTAGGACATTAACAAAAAGGGTTGTACTGGGTAGGGAAAGAGGGAGGCAGAATGGGGTAAATTATATCTTGTGAAGAGGCATAAAGGACCTATTACAGTAGAAGGAAAGGATTGAGAATTGCTTGAATCTTATTTTCATTAATTTGACTCAAAGAACCAAAAGCAGGCACTTATTTGGGTTCAGAAATTTATCTTACCCTTCAGGCATTGTGGGGGGATGGGGAAGGGAAGGAGGGATTGATATGGTCAGACTGGAAGAGAGAGGTGCTGTTCAGATGAAAAGTACTGGTGAGGAGGAATAAAGGAAAGGAGAAAGAAAAGTACAGATGGAGGGGAGACAGACTGGAGGGTAATGAAAAGTAATTATAACTATGAATGGGAATGGGATGAACTCTCCCATAATATGGAAGAGGATAGCAGAGTGGATCAAAAACCAGAATCCTACAAAATATTGTTTACAAGAAATATATTTGAGGCAGAAAGATACACACAGTAATTGTAAAAAGACCAGGGCAGAATATATTATATTCCAGATAAAGTGGAAAAAAAAGGAGTAGCAATCCTTATCTTAGACATAGCAAAAGCAAAAATAGGATTTCATTGAAAGGGACAAAGAAGTTTCCTAAAAGAAACTATAGACAATGAAGTAATTTTAATACTAAATATATATGCAAAAGTGGTATAGTATCCAACTTCTTAGAGGAAAAGTTAAATGAGTTAGTTACAGGAAGACATAGAAAGCAATACTAAACTGGTGAGGGACCTTGACCTCCCTCTCTCAGATTTACATAAATCTAACCACACAAAACTCCCCCAAAATTAAGTTAAGGAAGTGAATAGAATTATAGAAAAGTTAGAAATGATAGACCTCTGAGGACAACTGAAGGGAATAAAAAGAAATCTACCCTTTTTTTGTACATGTACCCTACAGAAAAACTTATCATTTATTAGGGCATAAAAATCTCACCATCAAATACAGAAAGGCAGAAATATTAGATGCAACATTTTCAGATCATGTTGCAATAAAAATCATGTGTAGAAGATGTTGACAGAAGAGCCTCTCTTAGGTGCTCTCTCTCAAAATTCATAAAATAAGGACTCTAAATTTTTGAGAGACATAATCCACAGAGAGATCCAGTAAGGCAATTCTCCAGCCCAAGGTAACCTGGAAAATAGTGGAAAGGCTCTGCTCTGTGGGGGTTAGAGGGACAGCTGCTAGAGGGAAGGAACTTCAGCCTCCCAGAGACAGCCCCAGGGCACCTAGGAGCCATGGTACATGGCAGTGGCTGTAGTTTTCTGATTTACACCCCAGGGAGCACCAGGCACAACTTGAAAGATCAGCAGGGGTACTTATGCCAGAGTGAGCTTGTGAAACCCAGCCCTCCAGGCACTCAGCAAATGGGGCCTCAGCAGCTCAGATCCAGTACAGGGAAGTAGGTGGAGCTGGTAAGCAGGAGCCCCCAGGCAACTAGGCCTTGAGTACTCAGCTTACCAGAGAGAGGGGAGTGGAGAGAAACTTCCAAGATTTGTCCTCTGTATCTGGAACAGGACTCTGAGGCTCTGACCACATTCAGATCCTGATCACAGTCTAGGCCCCCCATAGAACAGCATCCCCATGACAGATGGGTGCACTTGTGGTCATTCACAGACAAGGAGGAAAAATTCACAGACCAGAGATTCACACATTAAGATCCTTGTGGGGGAGGGTGTCCCAATAATACTCAAAAGCTCAGAAAGCACCCCAAGACCAAAACTGAACAGAAAGTTTGATCTTCAAATACAGGACTCAGGTGAAGCATAGAGAGTGGAGGAGAAGGGTAAAATATGAGGGACTTGATGATGATGAACTACATGTATTCCTGCATAGAAAAATGATACTGATAATACTCATAAGAAATTTCTCATTTAATAGAGCAGGTAGAAGGAGCTTTGATAGATGAAGCACAGGAGAGAGTTGAATTTGAAGATATATTATAAAAATGGAATCAATGGCTAAAAGGGAAATGTAATGGGAATAAGAGAAAGAAGAGGTGGAATAGGCTAAGATATTTCATATAATAAGATTTTTTTATTACAGTGAACTATTGCAATGATATGAAGGGGGGAAGGTGAGGGGGAATGAGGGAATCCTTGCTCTTATCAAAGGTGGCTTGGAGAGGAAGTAGCACATATACACAATGGGGTATAGACATCTAGAGTAAGAAGTAGAGAAGGGGGACTGGAGGAAGGGGTGGATGTGATTGATGTCAGAGAGGTTGGATCATGGGGGAGAGTGGTCAGACATAAAACAGTTTCTTTTTTACTTCTTGCAATGGGCTGGTATTGGATGGCCTTTCTGGGACCACAGGACCTTAAGGTTGGTAGGTGGACTTGGGGCCTCTTGGCCCAGGGCGGGTGATAAGTCTGCTGCACTGCTCAGCTACCCTACAGCACATTTAAGAAGAGGGACAGAGTGTAAGGAGAAAGAAAATATAGTATATGATAGTAGGGAAGTACGAATGGATGGAGTTGCAATCAGCAATGGCAACAGTGGAAAAATATGTAAGTAGCTTGTGTGATGGACTTATGCTAAAGAATGTGATCCACCAGTGACAGAGCTGGTGGTGTTGGAATACAGACTGAAGCATATTTATTATTATTATTTTGGGGGGAGGGGTTTGCAGTAAAACGTCTAGAGAAAGAACAAATTCTGAAAATCAAAGGAGAAATTAATAAAATAGAGAAAAATGACTCAATTAACAAATAAAACTAATTTGGTTTATAAAAATAAATGAACATTTGGATAATTTGATTTATAAAAGGAAGAAGAAAACCAAATTATTAGTATCAAAAATGTAAAGGATAAACTCTCCATCATGCAGAGGAACTTAAAGTAGTAATTCAGAGCTATTTTGCCCAACTTTATGCCAATAAATTTGATAATCTAAATGATATAAAAATATTATCAGAAGAGGAAATCAAAAGCTTATATAACCCCATTTCAGAAAAAGAAATTGAACAAGTCATCAAAGAATTCCCTAAGAAAAATCTCCAGGAGAAGGTGGATTCACAAATTAATTCTACTAAACAATCAAAGAACAATTGATTCCAATTCTATGTAAACTATTTAAAAAAATAGAAGAAAAAATTCTGTCAAATTCCTTCTACAAAACCAGTATGATGCTGGTACTTAAACCAGAAAGAACCAAACAGAGAAAGAAAATGATAGACCAATTTCCTTAACGAACATTGATGCAACAATGTATCCTAAAAATTTAGCAAAATGATTACAATATGTTATTATTAGGATAATATGCCATGATCACTGAGGATTTAAACCAAGTAGGCAGGGATTGTTTAATTTAAAGAAAACAATCAACATAGTTGACCATAGCAATAATTAAGTTAACAGAAACTATATAATTAAATCAAAAGATGTTGAAAAACCCTTTGAAAAAATACAGTACTTCTTCCAATTACACTAGAGAGTAGATGAACAGAGTTTTCCTTAAAACAATGACTAGTGGCCATCTAAAACTATCAGCAAGCTCTATGTTTAACAGAGATAAGCTCGATTTATTCTCAATAAAATCAGGGGTGAAATAAGTATGCCTGTTATCACCATTATTATTCAATATTGTGTAAGAAATATTAGCTTTAGCAACATGAAATTGAAGGAATTAGAATAGCTAATGAGGAAAGAAAACTCTCTTTACGGATGACAAGATGGTATACTTAGATAATCCTAGAAAATCAATTTAAAAAATCACTTGAGGGATAGCTAGGTGGCACAGTGGATAGAGCACTGGCCCTGGAGTCAGAAGTACTGAGTACCAATCCAGCCTCAGGCACTTAATAATTACCTAGCTGTGTGGCCTTGGGAAAGCCACTTAACCCCATTTGCCTTGCAAAAACCTAAAAAAAAAAATCACTTGAAACAATTAGCAACTTTAGCAAAGATATAGGATATAAAATGAACCCAAACAAATTATCCATATTTCTACATATTACCAACAAAGCACAGCAGCAAGAGATAAAAAGATAAATTGCATTTAAAGTAACTGTAGACAACATAAAATATTTGTGAGCTTATCTGGCAAGACAAACTTAGAAACTACATAAGAACAATTCCAAAATACTTTTCATGAAAATAAAATCAGATCTAAATAATTGGACTAATATCAATGACTCATTGGCAGGCCATGCATTAATACATTAAATACATTAAAAATGACAACTCTATCTCAATTATTTATTCAGTGTCATACAAATCAAACTACCAAAAAAATATTTGATAGAGTTAGAAGAAAATAGAAACAAAATTCATCTGGAGAACAAGAGGTCAAGGATATCAAGGGAATTATGACAAAAAATGCAAAAAAGAAGTGACCTAGTTGTACCAGATCTAAAATTATATATTAAAGTAGTAGTCATCAGAGCTGTTTGGTACTGGCTAAGAAATTGAGTGAATCAGAGGAATAGATTTGTTATAAAAGAAACAGTAGCAAATGACTATAGTAATCTTTTCTGGAATAATCTCAAAATCTAACTTCTGGATTAAGAACTCACTCGAACAAAAACTGTTGGGAGAAAATGGAAAATAGTATGGCAGAAACGAGAAATAGAACAGCATTTCGCACCCTATACCAAGGTAAGGTCAAAATGAGTACAGCATGTAGACATAAAAGGTGATACCCATTTAGAAGAAGAAGCAATAGTTTATCTGACTATAGAAAGGGGGGCTCTTTATGACCAAAGAAGAGATGGAAAACATTATAAACTGCAATATGTATAACTTTGATTACATTAAATTTAAAAGGTTTTGCACAAATTAAACCAATGCATCCAAGATTAAAAGGAAGGCAGTAAGTTGGTAAACAATTTTTGCAACTAGTATTTCTGACAAAGGACTCATTTTTAAAATATCTAGAGAACTGAGTCAAATCAATAAGAATACAAAGCATTCATCATTTGATAAATGGTCAAGGGATATGAACAGGCAGTTCTTAGATGAAGAAATTAAAGCTAACTATAGTCATAAGAAAAAAATGCTCTAAATCATTGATGATTGAAGAAATGCAAATAAAAACAACTGCACTGGTGTATCGTTGGTGGAGTGTTAAACTGATCGAACTTTTCTGGGGAGCAATTTGGAACTGTGAACGCAATAAAACTGATCCTATTCTTTGATCAAACAATAGCAATATCAAATCATATCCCAAAAAATCACGTGAAAGGATCAAAATCCCAAATGTACAAATATATTTATAGTTCTTTTTGTATTGGAAAATAATAGGAAAATGGGGACATACCCTTCCATTGAGGAGTGATTGAACACAATATGGCATATGAATTTAATGAAGTACTAAAAGAAATCGGAGTGGGGGGCCTTCAGAAAAACCTGGAAAGACTAGCATGGATTGATGCTGAGCTAAAGGTGAGGAACCAGAAAAATACCATACATATTAAAAATAACATTGTGTGATTATGCACTATGATGGACTTACTCATCTCAGCAGTAACATAATCAAATACAATTCTAAAACACTTGTAATGAAAATCATTCACATCCAGAGAAGGAACTATGAGTCTGAAATCAGTCCAAAGCTTACTATTTTCAATTTTTGAAATTTGTTTTAGATTTTATGTTTTTTCCACTCTTGTGATTTTTTTCCTCCTTTTTGTTCTGATTCTTATTTCACAACATGATTAATATGGAAATATATTTAACATTATATATGTATTACCTATATTAGTTTGCTGGCAGTGGAGAGGGCAAGAAAGGAAAGGGGGAAAAATAATGTAAAGCTCAAAACCTTAACAAAAAATGATTATTGAAAACTATCTTTGCCTGTAGTTGGAAAAATAATTAAATATATTTTTAAAAAAGAAAGTAATAAAGTGAAGAGAGATGAGAGGTCAAATAATAGGTTTGAGGTAGAGTGAGTCATGAGTTGGATAAAAGGATGCTCTGGTTAGGTAAATAAAGAAAAGCAACTACACTCTAATACTTTCTTTTTGCCCTTTGGCATGATCCAGTCTTTAATAAAATTACAGCCTAGCTTCTAATTCTATCAGCTTTTTGTTTTCTCCTGTAAATAAACCATGGGAGCTATAGTCTGGTAAAATACTGTGAAACTCAAATAGAAACAAGACCTTTAAATATCCTTATGGATATACATTGACTGAGAAAAAACACAATGACATTATCTATGCTTATTATATTATTATTTTAGTGAATTTTTTCAATTACATTTGAACCTGGTAAAGGCACCTGCAGGAATTTTGTGGCAAATTTAACTCCATTTTACTAGAGGTCTTTGTTAAATTCTCAAGGGCTTAGAAGGCAATCCATCAACTGAAAAAAAAAAATATCCTTAATGAAAAAGCAATTTGTTATTTACAGAGAACACCTTAAATGTACTTTGAGAAAAACATAAAAACTAACTCCTTCTCAGCTTTTTTGTAATTTCTGGTAGCTATTATGTTTTAGGTTTTTGCAAGGCAAATGGGGTTAAGTGGCTTGCCCAAAGCCACACAGTTAGGTAATTATTAAGTATCTGAGGTTGGATTTGAACTCAGGTTCTCCTGACTCCAGGGCCGGTGTTCTATCCACTGCACCACCTAACCACCCCCAGCTATTTTTCAGTATGAAAAAAATTCTCTAATTTTTCTTCTATGCTTACTGAATCTAAGGAGGCTTAAAAATTTATAAAACAAAAAAATAAGAGATGTTGATTTATTTTGAGGCTATACTCTAGAAAATCTAAGAAATGTAGTTCTCACTTTCTATCACACCCATTTGAGATAAATTAATTTTCTGTAGGATGTAAGTATAACAATAGAAGAATTGAAATTAGTGATCATAATTGTTTAGCTATTGTCCTTCCTGAATTGGTTTTATAGAGATTTAATAATTTGTAGATTCATACTTATTACTCTTGGAAAAAATTAATTTGAAGTTATAAGTCTAGCCAATTAATTTAATTTTCCACATGAAGACAAAAACTAAAATTAAAAAATCACAATATTGACAATTAAACCCTCGATCTTTATTCTCCCTACAGTTACTAATAATTATATCAAATTTATCAATCTAGATCAGTCTAGAAATTCCTAATTCAGGTACTGAGTAATAGATGTGATAATATAGCTCATAGATATACATTGCATATGTTTATATATCTTGTGAATTATTTATGGCAACTTTTGGGTTTTATTTGTTTTTGCAAGGCAAATGGGCTTAAGTGGCTTGCCCAAGGCCACACAGCTAGGTAATTATTAAGTGTCTGAGACTGGATTTGAATCCAGGTACTCCTGACTCCAAGGCCGATGCTTTATCCACTACACTACCTAGCCTCCCCATAACTTTTTTTTTGTAGTGGCAAAGAATTGGAAATTGAGGAGATGCCTATCAATTGAATTATTAAACAAGTTATGATATATAATTATGATGGAATACTATATGATATAAGTGCTATAAGAAATGAAAATCAGGATGATTTCAGACAATCTTGGGAAGACTTATATGAACTGATGAAAAGTGAAGCAACATGAAAGGTGATGTAATGATTATGATAAAATAAAGCAACTGGAGCTCTATGCTGAGGTGGCTCAGCAACCATGCTTTATCACAATCATCATCTTTCATGTTGTTACTCTTAAAACCCTCAGGTCATTTTCCAACTACTTCAACATCACACATATCAGTCTACATCCTGCTTCTTCATACCTCTCAATACCTCATTGAGAGGAATGAGGAATCACAATTTCTCTCCTTTACAACATTACCCATAAGAATTTTTCTACATAGTCAATAACTATATGATTCTATCTGGAGCTTTCAACACTTCAAGCCAATCAGTTTCATTCTAATCCTCTAACAGTTTTGACCTTTTAAATGGAAATCAGATGGTGCTTAGTAAAGTATGAGTCTTTTAATTTCAGAATAAAGGGTGGGGTTAGTCATCTTTGATCTGATCTCCTGATTCTCAATTAGTATCTTTTTTTAAATCATTATCACTTGGAAAAACTCAGATTTAGCAGAAAATTTAGGATCAGTATGATTGCAGGATTTTCTTTGATTAGGAAAGAATATACAGAACAATGTATACAAATTTTAAAAAGTGGTAAAGAAAACTAAGACCTTTTTTTTTTTAAACAGGGATGAGATTAAACTGAAACCCAACAGAGCCCTCTTTAAAATGAAGGATTTAATGGATCATAGACTTTATGACTGACTTCTGTCGCCACAACATCTTCAATAAAGCCTGTTATTTCATAACATCTTTGCATACAAAAAGAGGAAAAATGATGTATCATAGGGAAAGGAATTTAAATGGTATAAACCAGATTAAAATTTCTTTTCTTATATGAAGACCTTCTCAGTTTGTCTCCACCAGAATGAATGATTTTTAAAGTCAATATTTTTCAATTAGAAGGTAAAACCCTATTTTTTATTTGAATGAAGATTAAATTTATATAAAAAAAGAAATGGAGGTAAAATGTAAATAAAATGCTCTTTTAAAAATAATAAAATACTTGTTCATTGTTAAAAGCATTACAGATATTATTTAAATATACTTAAGTTAATAATTGAAAGGAAATCATTTCTATTATAAATCCTTTTTAATTTAGACTGTACAAATTAGGAGTTTAGGAGCTTTCTAAAGTCCCATAACCACATCACAATCTCATCATCTAGAAAATTACATCAAGTAATATTTGGGGGTGTCAACTCTATAAAGTTATGCTTGTGGAGAGGAGTAGGGGGGTAGAGCACTCAAAGCAGTCACATTTAGGTTATAGCATTTGATGCTCCTGGCTTTGGGGGTCTCAAAAAAGACTCTCTTGATCAAAATGAAATGGAAATAGAGGCTAAGAAGGTCATGTATTGATTTAGTTTTTATAATGTAATATAATCTAAGTTTTATTATATTTTTATTTATTTTGTTAAACATTTCCCAAATACATGTTAATCTACTCAGGTTCCATTTGGGAATATTGCAGGTCATGACCACAGGGTGTCTGATTATTCTGCTCTAAGTTACTCAAAAGTATAAAAAAAGACTCCAAGGAGAGTTATTACACAACTTAAAAACATACTTTTAATCAGTCGTTCATTCCAATGGCATCTATTTTCATCATATTTATTTGAAATTGTTTCATTTTAGCAAACCAGAACTGAAGGTTTTCTGTGTTTTTATTTCCCCCAGAGTTCCTCATTAGCTGAGTATGTATCTAGTGTTTTTTTTTAAGTAGATGCTATGTGGGCCCCCTTATTTTAGGTATTTTACATCAAAGGCAAGAGACGCCTGCATGTGGGCAGGGCTTTCGCTTCTGTTAACCACCTGTTATAGAAGCTGATCTGGGTGAAGATCCAGTTTTATTTTCTTTGGCCAAACGTGGAAAATGTCAGTACCTGAGATCCCTGGATAGCAGCAACACCGATTCTAGGGAGAACAGTGTGTCTCCCTAGACATTGTAACCTCTGATATACATCTGATTATGATTTAAAAAAAAACCCAACAATAAACTGCTTGATACTTAATTTTGATGTGCTCCATAAATTTACTAAGCATTTGGAATGGTCTGTACAATAAAAATTGATTATGGCCTAAGGGGAAAAAAGCTATTCTGGGAAAAGGCTATTCCTGAGACATAGCATTTCAACCAGATTATTCAATAAGAAATAATTTAGTAGTTAATAGTAATTATTTAACAGTATTTTGATATTAACAATAAGAAATAGAATAGCAAGAGGCAAAGAGAGTTAGCCTTCAAACCAGGAAAACCTTGGTTTCAATCTAGTCTTTAAAGATTCTTTCTGTGTTATCTAGAGTGGAATCTTTGACAGGTTCCATAGTGGTAGAACTCTTCAAAATAAGCAAAACTTTGGCAGAACTCTCATAGCAACATTCTGTAAATAATTGTTTTTAACTATTAAGAAATAACATGAAGTTCATTAAAAAGAAAACACTCAAGATATTTGAGAATTTCTTGCACAAGAATGAGAAATACTGTTTTAGGTAATTCTCTAAAATTATAAATTGATGAGAAAGTACTGACCAGCATTAGTAGAGGAAATTTCCTTACCTGTAAGTTCATGAAAATAATGAATTCGTAAGTATAGTCTTTTTTCCTAACCCTGAGAAACATGGATAATATAAAAATTAATAGTAAATCCATTTATTTAATAAGTATTTTTAAGTATACAAGCTCCTAAGTGTTTTGTTGGATGCAAGGCTTAGGAACTGTCTGTGCCTTCCAGAAGTTTGCAGTCTTGTTCAGTTCTTATTGATCTAAGTATCTCTTATAACTGAAGCATAGAATCTTAGTAGAAAATGACTTCAGAGATCAGATGTTTGGGTTTCAATTCCATTCCTGCAAGGTTGTCAGCTCCATTCTTCTGAAGATCTTCAAAAGCATTATTATATGTCGATTTTCCATGGTAGAGGTGTTTCAAAATGGTTTAACTTCATCATGAATTTGTCCTTTACAAATGAGTACATTGAAAATTGATTCCCCAAGACCTTGACCTGAAGATAAAACATGGGAAGGTCAAGTTGAATTTCTGGGAATATTAAATTAAATAATTGCATAAGTCACATGTACCAGTCCCTTTCTGTGTTTCTATGGAAAATAAATATAGCCTAAGTTCAGGAAAATAAATGAACTAAAACTGATATCACAATACAGACTACAGCAAGGATAAGCACATTTTCTCTGATATAATCACTTGATATTAATGAATCTTACTCTTTATATACATATATATTTAATTTTTAAATTTTTTTTAATTCTCATTTTATACAAATGTTTTCTTTTACATTAATAAAATATTCTTATTTAAGAGTAAGCAAAATACCCCTCGTCCCCAAGAATATAGACTTGCTTGGGTGATAAAGTAAAAGGGAGAGAAAAAAATTAAAATTAAAAAAAATAATAGTAATAACTGTAGGTATGGCCAGGTGGCACAGTGGACGAAGCACCAGCCCTGGAGCCATGAGCACCCGAGCCAACATCGAGCCCTGTAGACCCAACAATCACCCAGCCATGTGACATGCAAGCCACCCGATCCCCACTGCCCTGCAAAAACCAAAAAGAAGAAAAAAAAAGACCCGAAATAAAATAAAATAGTAATCATAGTAGGGGTGGCTGGGTGGCAGACAAGGCATTGGCCCTTGAGCCAGGAGCACCCAGGTCCAAATCTGGCCTCAAACACCCAAAGATCACCCTGATATTGTGGCCCCAGGCAGGCCACCCCGCCCCATTTGCCCTGCACCCTCCCCCAAATAATAATAATAATAATAAATGTGCTTCAGTCTTTGTTCCAACTCCAACACCTCTGTCATGGGTGGATCGCAGTCTTTATGGTAAGTTCATCGCCAAGGTTGCTTCCATATTTTTCCAATATTGCCATTGCTGATCGCAACTCCCTACTTTCTTATTTCTCCACTAGCATGTACTATATTTTCTCTCTCCTTTCACTCTGACTCTGCTGTAGGGTCGCTAAGTGGCGCAGCAGACAGATCCCTGGTCCTGGGGCCAAGAAGCCCTGAGCCCCCATACCACACCTTAGGCCCAGAATCTACCTAGCCCTATGGTCCTGGACAGGCCAATCCCAGCCCCTTGCAAGAAGCAAAAAAGAAAATGTATTATAATCTGACCACTCTCCCCTGATGGTCCATCCTCTCCTCCTTTATTCACATCCCCACCCCTTCCCCCTGCTCCCCTCCTCCTTCTTACTCCAGATGCCTATACCCCATTGAGTATATATGCTGTTTCCTCTCCTAGACACCTCTGATGAGAGCAAAGTTTCCCTCATTCCCCCTTGCCTCCCCCCTTCCATATTATTGCAATAGCTCATTGTAATAAAAAAAATCTTGTTATATGAAATATTTTGGCCTATTCCCCCTCTCCTTTTTCTTTCTCCCATTACATTTCCCTTTTTTTTCTACTGACTCCATTTTTACACCATATTTTATCTTCGAATTCAGCTTTCTCCTGTGCTTCAACTATAAAAGCTCCCTCTACCTGCTCTATTAACTGAGAAGGTTCATATGAGTATTGTCAGTGTCATTTTTCTATGCAAGGATACAGGCAGTTCATCATCATTAAGTCCCTCATATTTTTCCACTCTCCTCCAATCTCCATGCTTCACCTGAGTCCTGTATCTGAAGATCAAACCTTCTGTTCAGCTCTGGTCATTCCAAAAGGAACATTTGAAATTCCCCTGGTTCACTGAAAGTCCATCTTTTTCCCTGGAAGAGGATATTCAGCCTTGCTGGGTAGTTCATTCATGGCTGCATTCTAAGCTCTTTTGCCTTCTGGAATATTGTATTCCAAGCCCTAGGAGCTTCCAATGTAGTTGCTGCTAAGTCCTGTGTGATCCTGACTGCAGCTCCACGATATTTGAACTGTGTCCTTCTGGCTGCTTGTAATATTTTCTCTTTGACTTGGGAGTTCTGGAACTTGGCTATAATATTCCTAGGGGTTGATTTTTTGGGATCTCCTTCTCAGGGGGATCGGTGGATTCTCTCCATTTCTATTTTGCCCTCTGCTTCTAGAATATCAGGGCAATTTTCCTGTAGCAATTCCTTGAAAATGATGTCAAGGCTCTTTTCCTGATCATGACTTTCAGGTATTCCAATAATTTTTAAATTATCTTTTCTACGTCTGTTTTCCATATCAGTTGTTTGTTCAATGAGATATTTCACATTTTCTTCTAATTTTTCATTTTTTTGGTTTTGAAGTATTGATTCCTGATTTCTGGTAAATGCATCAATCTCCCTGAATTCTATTCTTTGTCCGAAGGATTTGTTCTGCTCAGAGAGTTTTCTTATCTCTTTTTCCATCTGGCCAATTTTGCTTTTTAAAGCATTCTTCTCCTCAATACCTTTTTGAACTGTTTTATCCATTTGACCTAAGCTGGTTGTTAGCATGCTATTTTCTTCAGCATTTTTTTGTATTTCCTTGACTAAGCTGCTGACTTCATTTTCATGTTTTTCCTGTGTCTCTCTTCTTTCTTTTCCCAGTTTTTCTTCTAACTCCCTCATTTGATTTTCAAAGTCTTTTTGAGCTGTCATAACCTGAGCCCAATTTCTGTTTTTCTTGCAGTCTTTAGATGCAGGAGCATGTGCTTCCTCATCTTCAGACTGAGTATTTTGATACTTCTTGGGCTCATATACAAAATATTTCTCAATGGTCTACCTCTTGCTTCTCTGCTTGCTCATTTTCCCAGCCTGGACCTGGTTTGGGGGTGCTTTTTGTGCTTTTGGGACACTCCCACAAGGGTCTCAGTGTGTGAGGCTCTGTCCTCCCTCCTGGTCTGTAAATGACCATAAGTGCCCCCCTCTGTCACAGGGCCGAGGTGGGGGGGCCCTGTTGTTCTATGGGGGGGGCCTAGACTGGGATCAGGATCTGAATGTGGTCAGAGCCCCAGAATCCTGTTCCAGAGGCAGAGGACAGAGCTCTGCAGTCTCTCTTCACTCCCCTCCCTCAGCTCAATGGGCTCATGCCCTGGAGGCTCCTGTTTATTGCCCCTGCTTCTGTTTCCAGATCTAGGCTGTTGAAAGACCAAGCTGCTTGCTGTGTGCCCTGAGGGCTGGGCTCCAAGTGCTTGCTCTGGCAGAGGTCCTCCGCTGTTCCCCCACTTTGTGCCTGGTGCTCCCCAGGGTGCAGCTCAGGAGACTTCCCTGCTGCTGTGAGCCGGGGCTCCCAGCGCCCTGGGGCTGCCTCCTGGAGGCTGAAGTTCTTTCGCTCTGGCGGGCCACCCCTCTGGCAGCCACCCCTCAGACCCTGGGGAGCCGAGCCTTTCTGCTCTTTTCCAGGTTACCTTGAGTAGGAGAACTGCCTCACTGGGTCCTTTGTGGGATCTGTCTCTCGAAAGTTTAATTAGAGTCTGTAGTTTCAAGTTTTATCAGAGAGCATCTAAGACTCGATCCCTTCTTGTCACCATCGCCTTCTTGGCTCTGCCCTCTGAATCTTACTCTTGTTAAGTTACTGTCATAAAATCATAAATATAGATCATATTAGAGGTCATCTAGGTCAATACCTTTACTTTACAGATGAGGTAATTGAACCTAGGTAATTTACTCAAGACACATAGGTAATAATTTAAATTCTTCAATACCAAATGAATTTTAATTAAAAGCTGATTCTTTTTATACGTGCAGATTAGCTTAGGAGTGTTGCATTCCATATTCTTTTTTTGTATTCCATATTCTATATCATTGGACTTAATTTCTTTATAGTTTGAAGCATTCAAGTGTGCTTCAAGGATTCAAATATCAAAGTAATAAAGTATATTCTTATTTTTTGATAGACATGACGGAAATGACCAATGATAACACTCACTACCATATTTTAACATTCACACAAAGGCAGGTAGGTGGCAAAGTGGACAGAACACTGGCCTTGGAATCAGGAGGATGAGTATTCGAATCTAGCCTCAGATACAACACTAGCTGTGATACTTTGGGCAAGTCACTTAACCCTGGATGGCTTCACATCCAGGGCTATCTTCAGTCATCCAGTCATCACATCTGGTCACTGGATCCAGATGACTCTAGGCGAGAAAGTAAGATTGGAGACCTAGCAACCTCCCCCCACACTCAAATCCAAATCATGTATTTGTCATGGCCATCATCTTCCTGATGTCATGATCTTCTTCAAGCATGAAGGACAAACATCATCATTAACACTCACTTAGGAGCAATTAAATCCAATTAACCTTATTGACTTCATAGCCTTCTGAAAAAAATTATTTGATATGAACATATGCTTAAATATCATATTCTAAATTTAGCAAAATAATTGATGGTCACTAACACTTTATTAATTAAAACAGTTTATGAATATTAACTCTCTTCATCCTTATTTGGCTAGGACAAATATTTTTACCTTCATTTTATATATCGGGAGAGAAACAAAGAATTGCTAAGTGATTTGCTCCAGATATCAAAACTAGACAATGATAACATCATGCTCAGACTCAAATTTTTAGGATTATATATATATATGTGGTATTGGAAGGGCCCACAGAGTCTACTAGGTTAGTGCTGCAAAATAGAATTGTAGAATAAAAAAAATCAGTGCTTCATCTCTAATTGTATCATTTTCCTCAAAGATTCAAAGGGATTCTTCTTAGAGGGAATAAGGGAATAAATATTTATGTAGTGTCTATTATATACCAGATGATATGCTAGGTTTTTTTTTAAAGTATTATTTCATTTGATTTTGAAAAAAATGCTGAGAAGTCAGTACTCTTATTATTTTCATTTTACAGTTAAGGAAGCTAAGGTAGAAAGAAATTAAGTAACTTGTCCAGGTTGAAAGAGTAAGTAAATATGTCTGAGGTCAAATCTGAACTCATGTCTTCTTGACTCAAAGCCTGAAGCTCATATCCACTGCTCAGCAGCTGCCTGGTACCAGAAAGTAATCTATGTTCTGGAGGTATTGTTAGTTTTCAAAAATTAAGTTGTCTTTGATTACAAGGGAAACAGCAGAAATGGTGGTTCCCAGGATGAATAGTCAATAAGTGTGTACTTTCTTGATTTTGTTACCTCATTGGTTTCTCAAATGTGACATTGGTCAGACTTCTAAATCTGTCATGTAAAAATAATATTTTTCCCTAAAAACTTATCAAAGTAAAGGCTAAGGTTACAATTATTGGCCAGTTGCTATTTTATGAAATGCAGCTGTTTTCTGTTATTTCATAGCAATGGCCAATCACTGAAATATTTTGAAATATGTTTGTGTGGGTGTGCTTAAATATGCTTAAATATGTATGTATACACACACACACACACACACACACACACACACACACATATTTTTCCCCTCTCCAGTGGAACATGACTTTGTGTTTTTTAACCCTGGCAAAATTTCCTTATTATAAGTTCTCAATGCTCTTATCTAAATTATTTTCAAAATTATTTTTGGAAACTAAACATTAGAAAGCACAATAAAGAATTGAAACTGGTCTCAGAAAATCTTGCCAGACAAAATCTCACTGCAGCCAAAGTCAGGGCAGCAGATTCATGTGTAATCAAGGTAAAATACCCTTGTTAAGACACCCTCAGGAAAGAATTGAATTCAGGTCTGCCTCTGTTACAAATGTGAAACTCTTGTTTCATGCCTTAGAAGTAGCATAGTAATGCTAGAAAGTTATTTTGTGCAGCTAAGATCAAAATTATTTCCTGAAAATGGGCCTTGTAAGGAACCCCCAATCCTCTTTTACAGATCAAGTAGAAATTCCAGGTATTTGTCTTCAGCCTTCTGTTTAACTGCTCAGTTATCTAAACACAAGTTTTTCCCGAAACAGTTTAAAATATTCATGTATGAAAAATTGAAATAAATAAAGGTACATAAGAATGTAATAACAAGTTGATATTGGAAAAAATGCTTAAATAAATAATCTAAGCTTAGGAGTCTTTCAGAATCAAAACTCAATGCTATGGGAAAGCAGAGACAAAAATGTTCCTTCACTTTGTGTTTGACTCTTCTGGTATGTACTCTAATATCCTTTCCCAAAGCTCAACAATAATGACATATTTATTTAAGCTTTCATGAAGATAGTTTTTGGTCATCATTGGTGGTGATGACTTATGGGCAATGAGAAATATCTTAAAATCATATGGTTAAGAAAGAAGCTTGAGAGGTCATATAAGCTGTATAATTTATCTTGAGGCAGTACTATACCTTTTTCATTCTGTTTTTATAGACAGCATGCTAAATGAGAAGATTCTACTTCTTTCCTTCCAGTCATAGCTCTGAAATAACATACCCAGATTCTTTTTAGGCCAGGTATCTGGAGATAAAAAGTATAATAGAAAAGTGTTACTGAAATACATAGATATATCTATACACATATATGCAAATTTTATGGAAATATATGTGTATACACATGTGTGTATTCTATCCTCTGAGAATGCCCCAATTACTTAAAATGAATTCTTTAGTGAGGTCATGGGGCAGGCTATATAGTTTTGAACATTTCTTTCAATACATTTTCCATGTTGTCTCTTGATCCAGAGCTAATTAAAATGAACCAGAAAAAATAAAACTCTCTTTGAGTTTATATGCAAAATTTCCATCCTAGGTCACCTGTTCATTAGCAATTAAAAGACACTACCTTTCAATTCAATTCAACAAACATTTAGTTAAAAACTAACTATAAGCCTAGTCTTTTACTAGGTATGTTGGATGTTGGGGAAAAGAAGGCAAAAAAAATGATGAATGAGCAGCTACTATGTTTCTTTTTTTTTTGGCTTTTATTCTTTTTTTTCAAATTTTTTCAAATTTTTTAAGGATATAGATTTATTTTTTATTATTACAATAATTTTGTTATAAGAGTAAGCATAACCCCCCCCCCAGAAGGTGAGAAACTTCAAGGAGAGAGAGAGAGAGAGGCAGAGAGAGAGAGTAGAAAAAATGTACTTTAGTCTGTATTCAGATTCCAATGGCTCTGTCTCTGGGGTGAGTTGCTTTCTTATCATAAGTCCACCAGAGAAGTTCCTTCAATATTTTTCCCACTGTTGTTATTACTAGCTGTATTTCCCTTGACTCTATTGTGCCCCACTCTCATTTATTCTGTTCTCTCTCTCTTTACATCCTGACCCTGTCCAAAAGTTTGTTGTATGTGAGTACCCTCTCCCACAATCTTCCCTCTCTTCTATCACATATTTCCCCTTCGCTCCCCCCATTTGCCCTTACTCTATCCCTGTCTTCTCATTTTTCTGTAGGGTAAGATACATTTCTATACCCTATTAAGTGTGTATGTTATTTCCTCTCTGAGTCATTTCTTTTGAGAATGAAGGTTTACTCATTCCCCCTTGCCTTCCCTTCCCCCATTCCACTCCATTGAAAATGCTTTTTCTTGACTCTTAAGTGAAAATTTTCAGCTTCTTTATCTCCTTTCCCTTCCTCCCAGTATTTTCCTTTATCACCCATTGACTCCATCTTTTTACTATATTATACCATTATATTCTGCTCCTTCCTGTACCCTGTCTATATATGCTCCTTCTAACAGCTCTTATAAATGAGAAAGTTCATATGAGTTATCAATATCTTCTTCCGATGCAGGAATACAAATAGTTAAATATCATTAAGTTCCTCATAATTAGTCCTTCTCTTCCATCCCCTCTGTGATTCACCAGAGTACTGTACTTGGAGATCAAACCTTCTGTTCAGCTGTGGTTGTTTCAACAGGAAAGTTTGAAAGTCCTCTGTTTCATTGAAAATCCATCTTTTCCCCTGAAAGATGATGTTCAATTTTGCTGGATAGTTGATTCTCAGTTGTAAACCAAGATCTTTTGCCTTCCAGAATATCATATTCCAATCCCTATGAGCCTTTAATGTATAGATGCTGTCAGATTCTATGTAATCTTGACTATGGAGCCTCAGCAGTTGAATTGTTTGTTTCTGGCAGCTTTTAGAATTTCCTTTTTGATTTGGGAGTTTTGGAATTTGGCTATAATATTCCTGGAAGTTTTTCTTTTGGCATCTCTTTCAGGAGGTAAACGGTGAATTCCCTCAATTTCTATTTTACCCTCTGCTTCTTGGATTTCAGGGCAATTTTGCTGTATTATTTCTTGAAAAATGATAGGCCCTTCTGATCATGGCTTTCAGATAGCACAATAAATTATTTCTTCTGCATCTGTTTCAAGATTGGTTGTTTTTCCAATGAGATATTTCACATTTTCTTCTAATTTTTGGCTTTTTTGGAAGAGTTTTATTTCTTCCTTATTTCTTGCAAAGTCATCAATTTCTTTTAGTTCCATTCTGCATTTGAAATAGTTATTTTCTTCAGAGAGTTTTTTTTATCTCCTTTTCCAGTAGGCCAGTTCTGCTTTTTAAGGCATTCTTCTTATTGATTGGCCTTTTGTTTCTCTTTTTCCATTAGGCCTAAAATAGTTTTAAAAAATATTATTTTCCTCAGTATTGTTTTGTATTTCTTTCACCAAGTTGTTGATTTGATTTTCATGATTTTCCTGCATCACTCTCATTTCTCCTCCCAATTTTTCCTTCACCTTCCTTAATTGCTTTTCAAAGTCTTTTTTGAGCCAATTTTCTATTTCTCTTGGAGGTTTTGGACAGGGAAGCTTCCATTTTGTCATCATCTGAATATGTGTTTTGATCTTCCATGGGACTAAAGTAATTCTCTGTGGTCAGATTCTTGTTTTTCTGTTGTTTACTCATTTCTGCATCCAAAGACTAATTTCCAGCACTTCCAAGACTTTGGGTTTTTTTTTGGGGGGGGGGGCAACCCACTGGGACCTTTATTCCTCCAAGGTCTTATGTTCTCTTACCTACACTTTGATATGTAAATGACCATAGCACTTCCCTCTGCTCTGGAACTGTAAGGAGGAGCCCTGTTCTGTTATGTTAGTATGGAAGCCCAAACTGCAACCTGGATCTGGGTGTGGTCAAACATCATAGTCCTGCTCCCAGGGAGATCAGAGAAATTTTTGCAGTCTCCTCTGACCCTCTTACCATCTGTGGGCTGTATTCTGGAGGTGCAGGCTTGTTTCCCCCATTCTCGCTGCAGGTTCTGCACCTGGTGCTCCCTCACTCCACACTCATTCTGGTGTAGCAGAATTCTCTTCCTTCCCCCTCCAAGCTGTTCCCAAGCTGTGACTGGGCCTTTTTCTAACTCCCGGTCTTGGTGAGATACACCTTTCCTGTAGAACTTCTAGGTTGTCTTGGACTGGGAAAATGCATCACTCAGTCTTCCTGTGGGTTCTGCCTCTCTAAATTTTTGCTAGACTCATACTTTGGCAGCTTTTGGAGTTTTGAGAGGAAGGAGCTCCTGGGAAATGCTGCCTTCATGCCACCATCTTGGCTTTGCCCCATCCCCCCAGTTATTATGTTTCTTAAAGATTTGGCTACTCTTTCAAGACTAAAAACATGATCAGTTCATTGGTAGAGATGTCCGTGGAGACTAACATGAAGTAATAGTTACTCTATTTTATTTTTATTTTTAATGTATACTTAATATAATTTTTAATTTTTTAAATTACTTTTAATTTAATTAAATTTACTTTTAATAATGTTTTAGTTATATATTTTTTATTTCATCCAAGGAAAGGATGGCTAGATGATTCTACTTATTTTACTTATTTTAATTTTGGTCTATCAATGAGTACCCTTCAATATGGTATCATAGATCTCTGAACCTCAAATTCCATTTCTTGACCCTTACATAAAAGTTTTAATAAGACATAAATATTGTACAACAGTGCATGGTAAATACAATAGAGACACATGAAGTGCTAAGTATAGTTCAAAAGCAAATGTCATTATCAAATGTTGGATTATGAAATTCAAAGAATAAGTCAAATTTTGTTTGATCATTAAATGATGGGTTGGATTCAAAACACAAAGAACAGATAGACTTTTGGAGGCATGAAGAACAAAGGAAAACAGAATAAGTAGGGAGTCAGAAAATCATACAGTCTAGTGAGAGCATAGTATAAGTGACATTAGAAAAAAGAGTACAGTGAACAAAATTTTATTGAGTCCTGAATTTTATTCAGTAGGCAATAGTGTTCATTGAAGTTTTTCTTTGTTTTCCAGAGAGAGAAAAAAGACCAGATAAATCTAAATGTAAAGAAAAGAATATTCTGAAAATAATAGATGTTTATGTTGACAAAAGGTAAACTCAAAAATATTGAATATTAGAAGTTTTTATATTCATTTATATAGTGCTCATAAAGTTTTCCTGAGGCATGTTCTTTGTTTCCCTTTGAGGATTGCATTTTTTTATTAGCATATTGAAATGGAATTTCTCTCCTCCTTAAGAGGTCATAGTCAAGGGGTGGCTAGGTGGTATAGTAGATAAAGCATTGGCCCTGGAGTCAGGAGTACCTGGGTTCAAATCTGGTCTCAGACACTTAATAATTACCTAGCTGTGTGGCCCTGAGCAAGCCACTTAACCCCATTTGCCTTGCAAAAACCTTAAAAAAAAAGAGGTCAAAGTCAGTCAATCAGTCACTAAACTTTTATTAATCCCCTACTATGTGCCTGATACCTTACTAAACTCTGTTACAAACAGAGGCAAAAGACAATCTCTACCCTCAAGGCTGGCCTCAAGGAACTAACAATCCAAGGAATTAACAATCTAATGAAGGAGAAGATATGTAAACAAATAAGTATAAACTTTATACAGGATAAATAGAGGATAACTGAAAGTGGGAAGATATTAAGATAATGGGACTTTCTATGCTATGATGCTATGATTTTAAGCAATTCCTTAATAAATTCATTGTCAGTAAACAGCTTTGATTTTTTAATGTTAAATTTGTTACCATAAAACTTGTGTTGACTGATGAATTAATTTGAACAGTTATTTTTTGAAAGTTGTTATTGAAATATAAGATTTTTTTAAGATCTAATATTTTTCTTTATTCAACACACATTGAAAATTATTACATTTGGAAGGCATTTGAAACAATGCTATTTTTTAAGATATTAATTTATTTTATTTTTCAATTTTTTTCACCCAGCTACATGAAAAAAACAAGTTTCAACCAACACTTCCTTCCATAACCTTGAGTTCCATAATGGTTTTTCAAACTTTAATCTTTGAAAAGGGATAGATACCATTTCTCTGTTTATCAAAGCTAGCACTTTATTATTAACTTCAACACAATAATGTTATCAGTCTATTTTTTCTTTTTTTAATTGAGATTTTATTTTTCCAAATACATATTGTGAAAGTTTTTCAATATTCATCCATATACATATGTGTATTTTTTAACTTACAAAGTTTCCTTCCACCCTCCCTTCCCACCCCCCTGCCCTTAGCAACAAATAGTCAGGTTAACAATGTTCAAACATATTTTTGATAAATATGTTTATAGAGTAGTCATTTTTGGTATGAGCAATGAGGATTAAAGGAAAGATATACATAAGAGATATGTTTTTAAAGTGTTCATCAGATTCTGAATGATTTTTTGTTTTGTTTTGTTTTTCTGCCTTTGGATGGGAATAGCATTGTTCATAGCTGGTCTAGTGCAGTTGTCCTAACTCTGAACAGCTGAGAGGAGTTGCTTCTGTCAAGGTTAATCATCTCACAAGGTTTCTGTTAATGTGTACATTAGCCTCTTGGTTCTTCTCCCTTCACTACTCTTCAGATCCTGTAACTCATTTCATGCTTCCCTAGAGTCTGACCACTTATGGTTTCTTATAGAACAATAACATTCCATGGTATTCATGTAGCATAAGTCATTACTCAATTGATAGATATACCCTCAATTTCCAATTCTTTGCCACTACAAAAAGAGCTGCTATGAATATTTTGGAACATGTGGGACTTTCTCTGTTTTTTATAATGTCTTGTGGATATAGACATAGAATTGGAATTGTTGGGTCAAAGGGTATGAATAGTTTTATTGCTCTTTGGGCATAGTTCCACATTGCTCTCCAGAATGGTTGGATCCATTCACAACTCCACCATCATTGTCCCAGTTCTCCCACAACCTCTCCAACATTGATCATTTTGCCTTTTTGTCTTCTTAGTCACTCTGAGAGGTGTGAGGTGATACTTCAGAGCTGTTTCAATTTGTAATTCTCTAATCAATAATGATTTGGACCATTTTTTCATATGATTATTTATAGCTTTAATGTCTTCATTTGAAAATCCTTTGACCATTTATCTATGGGGAATGACTTGTAACCTTATATATCTGATGCATTTCTCTTTGTTTTAGAAATGAAACTTTTAACACATCTCCTAGTTGTGAAGATTGTTTACCAGCTTTCTGCTTTCCTCTAATTTTATATTTAATTGATTTTATTAGTGAAAAACTTATTAATTTAACATAGTCAAAATCATTGATTTTTCACTTTGTAATGTACCCTATTTCTTATTTGTTCATATATTTGTCCACTTTTCATAGATCTTGTAGGTAGAGTTTTTGGTCTATTAATTTATCTATGGTGTCACCCTTTATGTCTAAATTCTGTAGGGTATGAGATGTGGGCCCATGTCTAATTTTTGTCATACTATTTTCCAATTTTCCCAACAATTTTTGTATTGTTAAGTAAGTTCTTATTAGTGAGTTCTTATCCCAGAAGCTGATGTCTTTGGGTTTGTCAAATAATAGATTGCTGGAGTCATTTACTGTGGTTTCTGTTGAATCTATTCTAATGGACTGATCCATTATTCCATTTCCTAACCAGTACCAGGCAATTTTGATGACATCCACTTTATGGTATTGTTTTAGATCTGGTAGAGTTATACCAACTTCCTTTACATTTTTTCCAACAGTTTTCTTTCTGTTCTTGACCTTTTTTTGCTCCAGATGAATTTTATTACTATATTTTCTAGTACAGTAAAATTGTTACTTATTAGTTTGATTGGCATGGCACTGAATAAGTAATTTAATTTGGGTAAAATTCTCATTTTTATTATAATAGCTTGACTTAACCATGAACTATTCACATTTTCCCAATTATTTAAATCTGACTTTATCTGGGTGAGAAGCACTTTCTATTTCTGTTCATTCAGGTTCTGGGTTTGTCTTGGAAAGTAGATCCCCAAGTATGTAATGTTGACTACAGTTATTTTAAATGGAATTCATCTTTCTATCTCTTGTTCTTAGACTTTGTTGTTTATATATAGTAATTCTGATGATATAGGTGGGGTTATTTGCATCCTGTTACTTTTTTGAATTTGTTAATTGTTTCAAGGAGTTTTTCAAGATGATTTTATTGGGCTTTCTGCATTTGATTATAAGGACTTTGTGCCCTAATGTATGGTCAATTTTGATATAGGTGCCATGTACTGCCAAGAAAAAGGTGAATTCTTTACTATCCCCATTAAGTTTTCTCCAGAGTTCTATCATATCTAAATTTTATAAGATTTCACTCACCTTCTTAACTACCTTCTTGTTTATTTTGTGGCTAGATTTATCTAGTTCTAAGAGAGTGAAATTGAGGTCCCCCATTATTAAAGTTTTACAATGTCTCTTTGTAATTCACTCAGATTTTCCTCTAGGAATTTGGAGACTATACCATTAGGTGCATACATTTTATTAATGATATAGTTTTATTACCAATGGTACCTTTTAAAAAAACCTAGTTTCCTTCCTAATCCCTTTTAATGAGATCAATCTTTGCTTTTACTTTATCTGAGATCAGGATCACTACCACTGATTTTTTTTTCAGCATAATATATTTTGCTCTTTTTACCTTTTACCTGTATGTATCTCTCTGCTTCAAATGTGTTTTTTGAAAACAACATATTATGGGATTATGGTGTTTATTCCATTCTGCTATCCACTTCCATTTTATGGGACAATTCATCCCATTCACATTTAAAGTTAATATTACTAATTCTGTATTTCCTTCCATGCTATTTTTTCTCAATTTATATTTTTCTCTTTCTTTCCCTCTTATTCCTCCTCACCAAAATGACTCCATTTCCCCTTTAACCTTTCTTTTACAGTTTAGCTTTCAGTTTATTTTCACTTATTTATTCACCTTCCCTTTTATCATTCCCTTCTTCCCTTCCCTTTCACTTTCTGTTCCCCCTTCACTGTACATTAGGTTAGATTTTTAAACCCAAGTGAGAATGTATCTTATTCCCTCTCTGGGCCAAATCAATTAAATAGAATTTACTCAGTTTTTATACTCTTCCTTCTTTCCCTCTTAAATTATAAATCTTTGACCTTCTTCACCTGGTGCTATTTATCACTCAAGTATCATCAATCACAGTTGGATAATTTGATTACTTGATAAGCTCAAATTGTTATCAAGGAATCACCAGAGATTGATTGCTTGATTGCTTGATAAGCAGCATTGTCTCAAATTACATCAAATTATAATTATAAACATTTTTACCATCTCCCCTTTTCAGGAACTCTCCAAGGAATGACAATCCTCCTCAGGAGTCAAAGCATCATCAAAAGCCAAATCATTTCTTGTGCTATTTGTACCTATCCACCCAGTCCTATTTTCTCTCACACTTTATCCCCCCACCACATACATCCAGGAAACTTAACTCCTTGTTAAGTGAAGCAAGGATTAAGTCAAATCCTGAATTAATTTACTACAAAAATCTTAAAGAGCTCTAAATACTGGTAGGTTCTGAAAGTCTCACTTAAGAACTTTATAAATTATTCTAAGTTTTGGAAGACACTGACTCAGAACTTGCAGTTTTTATGCCCTTAGAAGAGCATGCTAAACTTTTTTGGCAGATCAGAATTAAAGTGGGTCAAAGGATAATGAGACACTTAAGTTTCAAGTTAATCCCACCCCCCACACACACACTTTTCATCAGAGTTTTTTGTCTCAAACAAAGTGATGTCTGATTGAACCTCTTCAATGGAGAGACAAGACCCAACTATACCCACCTCTCCAATTATATTCAACTCTAATTATCCTAAGAAAAGTAACCCACCTCTCCAATTATATTCAACTCTAATTATCCTAAGAAAAGTAAAGTTCTCAAGAATTAGAAGTATTATATCTTCCCTTTTAGGGTTGTATACAATTTGTTGGTCTTGACCAATATTTATTTTGTTTCATTTTGTTTAGTTTTTTTCTTCCCCTTTTCATTTATATTTGTATGCAATTCTTGAGTTATTGAATTTTCTGTTCAGTTCTCTTCTTTGAGTAAGAAAATTCACAAAGTCCTCTATTTTATAGAACACCTATCTTTTCCCCTGACAGTATAGGTTGAATTTTGCAGGGTTGTAAATTCTGAGTTGTAATCCCAGGTCCTTTGCCCTCTGATATATAGAATTCCACATCTTCCAGTCCTTCAATGCTAAGGCTGATAGGTCTTGTGTGAGTTTCTTTCACTTGCATTTAAATTGTTTTCTTTTGGCTGCTTCCAGTATTCTCTCCCTTATAACAGTGTTCTGGAATTTGATTATTACAGCTCTTGGAGTTTTGTTCTGGGGTTTCTTTCTGGAGGATTTCTGTGTATACTTTCAGTGGTTATATTGACTTCTTGTTTTAGCAGATTTGGACAGTTTTCCCTAATAACTTTCTGCATGATGTTATCCAGGTTCTTTTTTTTCCTAATAGTCTTATGATTCATAGATTATCTCTCCTGAATCTATTTTCCAGGTTGTTTGTTTGTTCTATAAGGTACTTTATATTTTCTTCAATTTTTCAAGCCTTTTGTTATTTTGTTTGATGTAATCTTATAGTCTCATAGATTCACTGATTCCTCTTTGTTCGATTATAATTTTTAGGGCTTTATTTTCTTCAATTACTTTTTGTGTTTCCTTTTTTAAGATGATGAATTCTCTGGTCAAATCTTTCATAATTTTTCCTTAATGACTTTCATTCCTTTTTTCCCCATTTTTCTTCTTCCTCTCTTCTTTGGTTTTTCAATTCTTTTTTAAACTCTTCCTTAAACTTTTGGATTTCAGTCAGATGAAAGATTTTTCTGGAGACTTCCCATGTAAATAATTTTTCATTGATTTCTTCTTCCAAATGGACTTTTTATCATCTTTGTAGTTTTCTATAGTGATTTTTTTTTGCTCATCCTTGTTGCTTTAGCTCTACTCCTGGGGTATAGGGGTCATAGATCCAAGCTTTCTATGATGACACTAGGACCCATCAGTACATTTTTCAAGAAATGTTCTATTTTTGTCTGCTGATTTTCTTTTCCTTTTACCAGTTTCATTTTTAGATGCTGAAGAAATCATGCTGAAAAATGAATTAGAAATTTTAAATTTTTGATCCCAAGTTACTTGATACTATATATTTACTTTATTGTTTTAATTTTAAAATTATTTCTAATAATATATATTAAAATATAGAAATAGATTTTTTTAAAAGTTCAATGAAAGAAAAGAAGCACAAATATCTCATGGATGTATATATCTTTATATATATATATATATATATATAAATAAATGCAGTAGACATATAGTTTTTTTAAAAAAAAGATATATTTTTAATGGCATATGTAATGGTAGTGGTCCTTCAGAAAAGTAATGCATGGCCATTACTGTGTAACTGTTGAGGTTTACCAAGTCTGTGTTTGAAGGAAACACATACAAGGTAAGCCACATATAAATTTCATGGATCTCCACAAACCAATTTATTATCCATTTATAAAATGAAACACATACTTACATAAAAACATGATGATATAGTAAAACATAGTTGAGGACTGTCCTTTTAACTGGGATTTGCATAAAACAATAAAATGTTGTCAATAACACAAGAACTGCATATATTTGATACAGAATAATTGCCATGTGTTACCCACCAAATCAAATGGAATGAACAGGAACTAACATTATGTGGTGTTATTTTGATTACAATTGATTTTTTCTTGAAGTACTGGCACCTTCCCTCCTACCTATCCAAAAAGTTATCACCTACAGATTCTGACCACAACAGTTACTCAATCCATCCATTATTGATGCTTATCGTCATCAATGCACTGAGGGAAACATTATATAGTTTGTAGAACTGCACCATTTACATTTACATAATATAAAATATATATATATATATATAAATGTATGTTAGTTTTTAACTGTATAGAGGAAAAATAACAAATTCATCTGTCAGAATTATGATGAATCATGTCATGTTTTTTAAAAAATCACAATTCTTACATGCAAATACTCTCTAACACTGTTATACAGACTTCTCTTAGGTTGCATAATATTAGTTACATTAATAAGCAGAACTGTGTCAGTTAAAATTTAAGTTGCTCTGTAATGCTACATTAGTACATATGTTTACCAGTTTCTTCATCCATTTATGCAAGGCAGGCTTCAAGAATAGATTCTGAGGGCTGCATGTGACTCATGGGCCAAAGGTTGGACACACCATATTTAAGGCATGGAGTGGGACACTGGTTATTCTTTCTGATGAAAAGAAAGGACAGTGTTAATGTAATTGTAAATTAGGTAGAAGCGGTAAACTTCGAAAGTCTAGAAAGTTAGGAAGGGCCCAAGTTTAGAAGGACTTTAAAAGTCAAAAATGTCTTTTTGAAAAACATCTGATCATGTTAGACACTTTTAAAATAAATACATTAAATATTTTCATTAATTCACTGAAACTTTCATTCTTAATTCATGGGGGGAATGATGGATATATAATTTTTTTTAATTAAGAATTTTGAAAAATATAGAAACTTAATAACTATTCTCTTTTCAAGCAATTTGAAAGACAAAGTTAGCAAATATTGCATATACATATATAAGTATGTGAATATCTATATATATCTATATCTATCTATCTATCTATCTATCTATATTACATAAAGGGAACATTTTTAAGGGTCTCTGTAAAGCAGTCCTCCCCAGATGGATCAGATATCACCAATATTTTTATTGAAAAAAGATAATAGGGATACAAATTTAGTCTGAAGAATTTATCAAAATTCTTTTGAAAGAAAGAACAAAGACAAGTCAGGGGTCATATATCAATGCTGATGAACGGTCTAGAATTAAGAGATTTAAAACCAAGTTAACAATGTTGTCAATAATTTATAAGAGGAACATCATACCTGTGACCCTTTGAATTGCCTAGGGCACTTTTTAATCATTGAGCTGTAAAAGACATATTCTACTCTGTTTCTGACAAGTCCAAACCTGAAAGCTTTGCATCTAAGGAGAAGATGCAGATGAGTCATTAGTTCACATTATATGGAGAACAAATCCCTTTGTAATTACCCAGCACACTTGTGTTTCCATTTATGGATAAGGGAATGAAAAAAAAAAATTACAGTCATTTGCCAAATAGGTTAACAAATGCTTCAGAAACAGGTCCTGAGAAAACAGGGATTTTGTTTGAAGGTAAATTCCATGGCTAACCATCTGTCAACATGTAATAACAAGCCAGTATCAAATGAAAGAACTGATAGGAAAAGCAAACCAGGTTCCTTTCTGGGCATTTTTCTTCAAAATAGCATACTATCTACCTGTATAACAAATCTGAAGTCTATGTTATGAAAGTCCTAGTATCCTGATATTACACATGAAAGAAAAGAGAAATTCACTTTTCATCCAAGAAAGCTACAGTATATTGTAACATAAACCTTAAGTGAGACTCATAATGTTTCATTTGTCTTCCCCTCTATTCCTTTCCTCTGTCTTTTCCTCTTTCCTCCTCTGATGATACCATCTCTTATAAATAAAATATGGAGTCCGGCAGTCCATTATGAGTTCTGGTGGCATGACTGCCTATAAAATTGGGTATGGGGCGGCTAGGTGGTGTAGTGGATAAAGCACTGGCCCTGGAGTCAGGAGTACCTGGGTTCAAATCCGGTATCAGACACTTAATTATTACCTAGCTGTGTGGCCTTGGGCAAACCACTTAACCCCATTTTCCTTGCAAAAAAACCTAAAAAATTGGGTATAACTGTAAAAGTAGGCAAAATTAAATAACTTTAAATATTTATATGTGCTTATTTTATCTTTCTCTGATGAAGTTATAGGGTTATGAATAGAGCAAGGAACTGGGAGAGATAAGATTGAATTTCTCTTTGATTCTGTTAGTTATTTTTATGACCTCTAATATATCTTATGAGTGACATTTTTTTCACTTAAACTCATTTTTAGTGAACAAGGTAGTTTTTTATTGTCTAAAATTTAATTTAAAAAACTGTCAAGAACTGAAAATATTTATATTGAGTTATTTCTGTGGAACCTGGGATATTAACAAATTAGTCATGGAGAGTAATTAAAAAACAACCTTTATTACCATACACATAAGGTAAAGTTATTTACAACTTTAAAGTATACTATAATTTAATTATATATATCTTTATAATTTGCTTTATACAAAGCTAATTACTAAAGTTGCAGATATTATTTGAAGTCACAAATGCATTACTTTCTTACTTGAACTTAAGATTTGCTGAAATGAAATTTCCAGTTATATTTTACCTGTTTACCTCAAAGATTCTTCTTTCCTCAAATCATCTATATTAATAATAAACTTTTTGAACTGAGATTAAGCATTATAGTCCATTGTGTCTGAAATGTCTTGCTTCTTTCCTTGACTTTACTTCTCTCAGTTACAAGTTTCCTTCTGGGATGATCTTGATTTCCACCTACATAGTGGAGACTTCCCTGAGAAATCCCAACTTTTGGTAATGGCTCCTGTATGTAGCATTGATTTTGGGGGCTTGTTGTTGGTTGTTGTTGGTAATTTGCACAATACTTACTGGTTTTTATTCACATTCCTGTTTCTGTATTTTGTCTTTTTCAAATATATGGAATTCCTCTTGAAAATAAGGATCCTTTACTGCTTCTTTGATTCTCCAGTTTCTAGCAATGTTTCCTGAACAAAATACTTCAATTTTACAGTGTTTGAAAGTTCCTCAAAGAATTATTTTTTAAACAATGCCTTAAAGTGGGTGATAATATTTGATTTATTTTGGAGGAGCTAAAGTGTCCCAGTAGATAGAATGTCAGAACTAGAGTCAGAAAGTTTCATGAGATCAAATCAGACCTCAGATATTTATTACCTGAGTGACCCTGGACAAATCATTTCACTCTATGTGACTGGAATTCCTTATCTATAAAACGAGCTGGAGAAGGCAATGAAAATCAAACTGGTACCTTCACCAAGAAAACACCAAATGGTGTTATGAAAAGTCAGACATGACTAAAAAGAAAATGAACATTGGTCTCTAGAGAAGCATAGAATGAGTTACAGGATCTGATACTGACCAAATGGGGCAGAACCAAGAGATCAATGTACACATTAAAAACAACACTGTGGGATGATCAACCTTGATGGAAGCAGCTCCTCTCAGTAGTTTAGAGAGGTAAGACAACCATGTTAGATTGGCTATGGACAATGTTGTCCCCATCCAGATGAAGTAAAACAAAACAAAATGAACAAAAAGCCCTTCAGAATCTGATGAACACTTTATAAAAATAATCTCTTATATATCTCTTTCCCTTAATCCTAATTCCTCTATAAATATGTTTATCAAAAATATGTATGTATAATGCTAATCTATTTGTGGCTGAGCAGAGGGGGATGGGAAGGGAGGGTGGAAGGAAATTTTCTAACTTGAAAATATACATATGTATATGGATGAATGTTGAAAAAATTTTCAGAACATTTATTTGGAAAAATAAAATATCAATAAAAATAATTTACAAAAAAGAGCAACTGAATAGCAACACCAAAATGAGATAATATATGTAAAGTATTTTATACACTAAAATATCTTACATAAATTTTATCATTACTATTATACTAATATCATATGATATTTTATGTCTCTTGATATTGCATGAATAGCAGTAGAATATGCCCACCATTACTCTTCTTTCTATCTTGCCAAATAATCACTCCACCTTTTCAGGACCTAATTTTCTCTGACGGTGATTTTATGCCACTTCTGTTCTTCACTAAAAGTATATTATGACCACTTATACCCACTCTGTGTCTTTCAATGGCTTTTGAGATTATCCAAAAGTTTAATTCTACTACTACAATTACAAATATAACTACAACTATGACCAAATATAACTAAAACTAGCAAGCATTTAAGTTGAATTTTGAGATTTGCAAAGTGTTTTTACAAATATTATTTCATTTTTATCCTCATGAGAATTCTGATAAAAAGTATTTTTATTATCCTCTTTTTATAGATTAAGAAACTGAGGCAAATAGAAATTAAATGACTTCCTCAGGGACTTATATTAACTGTTTGAAGTTAAATTTGAATTCAATTTTTCCTCATCCCAGGGTCTAGCATGACTGTACAATATTAGCTCACAATTATACATCATTGGAAGAACAATAATGTTAAAAAGTTGGGCATGTGAGCTGGAATCTATTAGTATTTTTAAATTGCCTTTTGGGGTAAAAATAAGATATAAATTTTTCTCCACACCTACTCAAGAACTATTAAGTCCTGATTTTTAAATATAATAAGAATTGGCCTGTCATTTTAAAGTCTGTCACTTGTCAGCAGTGATTTGTCTATTTGTGTAGTCATTTTACAGCTGCTTTTTTCCATAGTTTTTCTTTTTTTTAAAGTGTATGTTCCACTTCCTTTTATAACACATCTTGGTCTATATGGAGACATAAGTGGTTAAAGAAGTTTTCTAGGATATTAGGATAACTCCTGTGAAAGATTTATGGGATGATGTGAAAAAAAAATGACATGGAGTGACACTTCAGAGATGGGTTGTAACCAATGCTGTTGGAGACAAAGGTCAACTATTAAAGATCATGGATCATGAAACTTTAGTTCTTTAAGACTGATCATGAAGTTCAGTGCTTTTCAGTGGAAACACATTTTATTTTGAGTTCAAACTCACCAATTCACTTCTATATTAAATTTTCAGTATGCTCTTTATAACAATCCTATGAGATGGATTATCAAAGTCTTATTTTTTTTTTGAATGGGGTTAAGCAACTTGCCCATGGTCATAAGTTGGGTAATTATCAGTTGTTTGAGAATGGATTTGAACTCAGGTCCCCTTGATTCTAAGGCAGTGTTCTATTCACTGCACCACTTAGCTAAGCAATGTATTGTTATTAATAGTATGTAAATGATAAAGCTGAAGTTACAATTTACCCAATGTTGCGTAACTCCTCAGGAGCAGAGATATTTGGGCATACTATAAATGTTTATTGATTCAATTCAATGAAAAAGCATTCCTTAAGCACCTAATGCCAGCAAAGAGTTATACCATGTTACAATAGGGTAAAGAGTTGGTCTTAGAATAAGAAGGAACTGTCTTCAAATTCAACATATATATTTCCTCATGTATAAGTTGCACCCTTTCTTGAAAAATTTGGGATCTAAAAACTAGGAAAATCCAATACAGTTGTTGTAGATTTTTTTTACTTGCATTTCCCAATTTTTCACAATTGTTATCTTTGTGCTCATTGTTTCACATTTGTTACCTGTATATCAGGTTATGTTTTGCCATGTTCTGCCCACATATGACTCAGAAAAGATTTTTGTATAGTGCCGAATTCAAGTTCAGAGAGATCCAGTTTGCAAAAGTGAATGGGAATCCTGCTTCTGAATATCAGTTTGTTCCTCTCAGTTTGTTCCTCTATCAATTGAGAAATTAATCCAAGACTGGTTACAGCAAGAAGAAACCCTCCTGAAAATGCCCTGACAGAAGAAGACCATGAGAGGCAAGCCAGTAGAATGGCCTGATTTAGAGTGGGGACTGAAGAAATGGATTGAAGGGCAAAGTGCCAATGGAATTCCTATGTCCACAAAGATGGTTTAACAGGAGGCCAGAAGAATAGCTGATGAATTAGAATTAAATGATTTCAAAGGAGGACACTATTTTATTGGTGCTTCAGGTTCATGAAATGGAATGGACTAAGCATGCATACATACACCAGACTTGCTCAAAAGATGCCTGAAAACTATGAGCAGAAAGTCCTTGAATTTCATGATGAATAAAACTTCATTAATTTTTGCAATACATTTTGTATTCAAATTTCAGGTCCCAAAATTATGGTGTGTATTATACTTGGGGAAACTATAGTATCTCACTTAGATGACCCTAAACAAGTAACTTAAATCCCAAGTGCCTCCTATGTAACTCTTAGCACAGTAGGTGCTAATCTATTTAATGGTAGAACTTTCCTACCTGAGAAATTACACATATCAATCAAATCAAAGACTCAAAACAAAGCATTTTGTCCAGTCTTAGATATACAAAAACAAAAAGAAAATAATACCTGCTTTCATTCTATTGTTGATTGTTTAGTGGTATTGAATCTTTGATGACCCAAGAAATGGTGATGAAGATGAGGATGAGGATATTGATGATGATGCAGATGTACCAATTAGAAGATCTGAGATCAAATTACATATCTGATTCTAACTACCAGTGTAAACATGGACAAATAATTTAACTTGTTTAAGCCTTAATTTCTTCTTCCAAGGAAAAAAGGAACTTGGATTAGCTGAAGCCTGAGGTCCCTTCCAGCTCTAAATTAAAGATTTTTTTAATCCTCTTTGAGCAATAATGATACTTAATTTTTGTAGTACTTTAATATTTCCAGTATATATTTTTATTTGTGCCTCACAATAACCTCATAAATAATATGTATTTAGTGACATAGAAACAGGTTAAAAGAGGTAATTTGATTGCCTCAGGACACATAACTGGTAAGTGTCCAAAGCAGGAATTGAACTCATGACTTCCAGATGCCAAATTCACCACTCTATCCAGGAGGTCACCTAGCTTACCATTAAAATCTATCACTATTCACACTTAGACAATTGTTTCTAGTCATATCTATATCTATATCATCTATATCTATATCTATATAATCTATATCTATATCCATATCTATATTCATATCCATATCTATATCTATATCTATCTCTGTCTCTATCTCTATCTCTATCTCTATCTCTATCTCTATCTCTATATCTATATCTAATCTCTGTCTCTGTCTCTGTCTCTGTCTCTGTCTCTGTCTCTGTCTCTGTCTCTATCTCTATCTCTATCTCTATATGCTTTGTTGTACCTTAGGAAAATTATGCCAAGTTATATTCCGTTCATGGCTTCTGGCCCTAGAATCTTCCATGGAATGTCACAAGATCTCCTTATTACTGTAGTTTGGCATCTGGATTTCTAATTTAGATGAGAGACGTGCAAAAAGCTATGGCACCACATCTGAAGAAGTGTGAGTACACTTTTTTCCCCCAAGAGTCAATCATGATTTATGAGTGCTAAACTGCTTCCTGATCCCTTGTTTGAAAACTGGCCACCACAAAAATGGAAGATATGTAGATCTTTAGATCTACAAGACTTGGAAAATGGAACTGTCTTAGTGGATTAGATATTTGGCAGTAAGAGGTCTGTCAGCACCTCAGGTGTGTAATACATTTTAAATTTTGAAGAGGTTCATTTGGAATCTGTGAGAATTCATACTAAAACATTTCATTAGGTGGGCTGAGTAATAGTGTTATGAAAAGAATGATATTACCTGGATTGATTTTTAACATTGTCACTCCAACATTCCTAGCTAAATGAAATAGGAATGGATGTTTGTCCATAAATCTAATGAGCAACAATAATAATTTTATTTTGAATGTTCTCACTGTTTCTGGAAAACAGTGTATTGGATGATTTTTTTATTTTAACCAGACAAGGAAAATTGAATGGTTCATGTTAGAGATTTTGGAAATGGAAAAGTATAATGTATATTCACATGGGTTGTAGCTTTGCTTACAATGAATAACTTTTCTATATTTAAACATCTGCATTTGTTAGATAGCTGTTCAGAATTCAGACTCTCCTCCCAGACTTGATGGCTAAGCTTCCAGTAGTTCAAACAGCTTGTCTATCTACAATGTACTCTTCTAAATAGCTATAAAACTTTCTCACTTTTAATAATGTTTTAAAGAGGATATGTATTTAGCATTTGGAAGTTAAATTTGGAATTCTAGGAAACTCTCCTCCAACCAGTATCCTGACCATCTTGAGACTTGTTGCAAATATCAGAGGGTTGTTAATCCCTTACTCTATTACCTGCCACATATTGGTAAGAGTTGTTTCATCTCCAAGATACCAAGTGATGGCTTTTATGACATCAGAAAAGACAGGTATGGAATAGAAATTATACATACAATGAGTGAGGGAATTGGGAGCGTAGACATCTGTCTGAGTATACATCTCATCTTCTATCATAATTTTCCCCCTAGAGATCATAAGGATCACCCTACCTGATCCTCTTCTTATCATTCCTTTATGTCTCATTAAAAGTGAAAGTGACCCCAAACTCATTCCTTGGCTTCTCCCCTTCTCATCTATCAATGAAATATTGGAATTGCCATTGACAAGAAGTTCTATACTTAAGAAAACTTTATATGAACGTAAGGGGAAAAAAAGACCCTTTTGTAGTGATCCAGTCCTTCGTATACAGTATGCTTATCTATCCCAGAAGCAAGTTTCTAAATGTTTTTTTAAAATGAAAAAATATTTTTTGATGACTATGCTGAGTAATATGATTTTTTTTAATATGAGAAAGTCAAATTAGCTTTTAACTTTGAACAGGTAGCTGAAAAAAGCCTCATATTTTAAACTATTGATGAGTAGATTTTAGAATTCAATCATTTTATTATTTCTAATACTTATCTTTAATTTACATGTGCCCTAAGATATGTTTATTCTTATCTAATTTGGTTAATTACATAGTACTTTATATATTTTTGGTATTCAAGGGAAAACATAACATTAGTACAATGGTTATTTGAGTTTATGGCCTATCACATTGATGCTCAATTAATCTTCCTAAAACATGTGAATCTGGCTTTTGTTTTTTGGGGGTTTTTTGGTTGTTGTTTTTAGGTTTTTGCAAGGCGATGGGGTTAAGTGGCTTACCCAAGGCCACAAAACTAGGTAATTATTAATTGTCTGAGGCCAGATTTGAACTCAGGTACTCCTGACTCCAGGGCTGGTGCTCTATTCACTGCACCACCTAGTCATCCCAAAATATGTGAATCTGAACTTATTTACACACACACACACACACACACACACACACAATTCAAAAGCCACCATCAATTACTTTTGTATAGGTCAGGTAGACTCACCCTTTTATTTCACATGGGAGGAGAACTCAGAAAGGTTTCATGCTGAGAAAGCATAAGTAACTTACTTAAGATTATTATATAGCAGACAAATAGCATAGCCAGAACGTGAACTTTAATCCTTTGAAACTGAAGTTCACATTTAACCTGGTATTCAAAGTCCTCCACTTTCTTTTTCAAATCTAAAATTCCATGTTTATTTCTTCTATGGTCTTTTTATTCTAGACAAATTGAAGGATTCATGATTTTTTAAATATATTCCTTTATTTACCAACTCAAATAATTTAGTCAGTTCCTAATACTGGATATGTTTTCCCCTTTCCTTCCTTTTCACCTTTAAGATTCTACTCATTTTCAAAGTCCATTTCAATTGCTACTTTCTTAATGTAATTGTACATATAAATTGTTGCCCTCAGAGGCCTTCACACAAATATATAAAAGGTGGCTACCAGAGGGGTAAATTTGACCTCAAATGTATGACGAAGACTTGACCAGATGAGGGGGATACATGTTGGAAATCATTCAGGTGAAGATCAATGGAAACAGAAACAAAAGTGATTATCATTGGCAGTATTACAGACAGATAGAAAGAGGAAATGGTTGAATGGTTAAGGAAATATAAACATGTCACAGAGGGAAGATAATATAGAGTTGAGAAACTTCATTCATCCAGACATCTGCTCAAACTTTCTGCCAAAAGCAGTAATAATTTCTTGAATTGCCTTAATGATAACCTGAGTGTCTGTTGCCCTCCACAGAAAGTTAGGAAAAAAGTAATGTCTTAGAGGAAAATAATTAGTTTTATATTTGACATAATGATTTTTAAATGTTTATGGGACATTCAGTCAGAAATTTTCAGGAAATGATTGATAATATGGCTCTGGAATTCAGAAAGGAAGCCATGGTTAGTCAAATAGATCAGAGCATTACATGAAGAATTTAACACATAGGATCCCTGAGAGAACTGTTGAGTATACTGGTATATGGAATGTGGGACATGGGCAATGGAAAAGCAAAGAAAATAGCAAGTAAGTAGTGACCAGACAGGTTTGTACAAAAGCAGGGGAGAGCAGGGTCATGGAATCCTTAGAGGAGAGAATATACAGGAAGATCATTAGTTTCTAATGCTGCAGAGAGGTTAAGAAAGATGCAATAAAAGAACATCAGTAATGCAATTTATGGATCTCTTAGACTTTGGAAAGAGCAGTTTCAATTAAGTAATAGGGTCTGAAACTAGACTGAAAGTCTTTTAAAAGCAAACGAGAGAAGAGGAAATATCAATGATTGCAGATACCTTTTTATATAAAGATTGATTGGATTGTGAAAGAAAAAACATGACCTTTTTGTCAAATTATAGAACATATGAAGATATTGCAGGCTAGTTCCAGTCTAGAATATAATCTTTCTGAAATCTATTTCAGCTTCACATGATTTGGGGCTCTGGTAAAGTATTATGCCTATTGGCCACAAAACCACAAAAAAAATGACTCAGGAGTTACTAAGTCAGAACTGAATGTTCTTACAAATAATGCAATTTGCTCATTTCTATTTTTTTCCCTTGGCATCTGTAAATTAGGGAAGTCTACTTTGAACTGCTGAATGGAAGGATAGCTGGTTGCTTGCCTATTGCTTATCCTAATAAGGAATGATTTAAAAACTGCATTTGTATTGCTTATTCATGGTTAGGAATCTCTTGGGTGAAATTTTGAGAATACACAGTATATAGAATACTGACTTGTAATCAGGAAGACTTGAGTTCAAATATGGCCTTAGAAACTTCTTAGTTATATGATGCTGGGCAAGTCACTTAGCTCTATTTGCCATAGTTGCTCCATCTGTAAAATGTGCCACAGAAGAAAATGGCAAGCCCCTCCAATATTTTTTGCCAAGAAAATGCCAAAAGAAGAAGACTCAGACTCAACTGAAAACAAACAACATGTTTAAAGACTATGGAGGAAATTTTTGTCTGACTCTACAGTTTTATTACTTTTTAGGTGAAAGGAATTCCCAAACATATTCTGTTTGCCTTACATGGAGAGGGAAACTTGGAAATTTTTGTTTCAGACTTTTCATTGTATTACTTTAAATACTAAAATTCATGGGAAAGTTTTCACAAAGGTAGTGTAATTTTTCACTTAAGGATGAAGGGGAAACTATTTCTAGTGTAGTATGTAATCCATTTAGAAAGACCCTCAAAATGTTCTGGGTGTTCAATAGAGATCTGCCTCTAAGGAAGGAGAGTGACATGATTTTTCTTTCCATTTTTTCTTTTCTTTATCGTTTTGGGTTTGAAAGAGGATTTGATAATCACCTAGGCAGTCAGTAAACTATGAAAATTTTATAAATCAATATAATTTGCTATATATATTACCAAATATTTGGAAATACACAAGAATGCTTTGGTCTTGATTGACCTGTGCAGCATACACTTCCTAGACCCATATCCATCCCCCTTTTCTGGCGATTCTTGAGTAAAAGGCAACCAAGAAGGCATTGGAAATATACAACAATTGAACATCAGCAAATCTCCAAAAAGTCCATGTGATAAGGGTCTATGTGATAAGGTCACTGAACCTCAGTAATGTTGGTTTTTCTTTTTTCAATTTTTTTCTTGACCTTCATCCTCTAAGAAGACCATGATATCAGGAGAGGTGATAACATGATAAGCACATGAATTGGATTTGAGTGAGGGGATGCTGTGCTAAGTCTCCAACTTCACTTTCTCCTTATCTGGGTTCAGTGGCCAGATATGAATCAGGTTGAGTGGAAGGATGTGAGGCAATGAGGGTCAAACTTCTGAGTTTTCCTTGACTCCAAAGCCAATCTGCTATCCATTGTACCTCCTAGCTGCTTCTCAGTGAACTGTCTTGCTCTCTAACATGGACTCAGTAGGTCCCTGCCTCCAAGCACAGGATAAGACCCTCTTAACAAAATTTTAAAAATCCCTACTCTTTGAGCTAAAGTCTCTCATCTATATGTCCTTAATGATCTCATTTTCACTCTTTTGAACTATACTGCAAATTTATACATTCCCAATTACCTCATTTCTCTAAGAATTGAACTTACATTAACACTGACCCTCCATCCCATTGTTTAGAGCTATCTAAACTACTTGAGAACCACCTATATGCCCCTATTCCTACCCCATTGTTTTTTTTAGTTATCAAAATATTTTAAATTATTTTTTTAAATTTTCTTTAATTTATTTACACATTACTAAAATATTTTTGTTTAAGAGAAAACAAATATCCCCTCCCCCACAAAAATATAAAACTTCTTGAGAAATAAAGTAAATGAAAGAGAAAAAAATATGTTTCAGTTTGTGTTTTCATATCATCAGCTCTGATTCAGGTGGATCACATTCTTTATCATAAGTCCATCATAGAAGTTACTTCCATATTTTTCCACATTTGCTGTTGTTGATTGTAATTCCCTCCATTCATTCCTCCATCTACATACACTATCATATATTATATTTTCTCTCTTCTTTTACTCTGTTCCTCTTCAAAATTGTGCTGTGGGGAACCGAGTGGCACAGTAGATAGAGCACCAGTCCTGGGGCCAAGAATCCCCAGGCCCACATCCCACCCCAGAGACCCATCAGGTACCCTGGGGCTGTTTCCCATGGTCCCTGACAGACCACCCAATCCCAACACCTTGCAAAAAGTAAAAAAGAAAATGTGTTATATCTGACTATTCTCTCCCATGATCTACCCTCTCCTCTATTACCCACGTCCCCTGTCCCCCTTCTCTCCTTTTTCTTCTGGATGTCCATACATTATTGAATGTGTATGCTGTTTCCTCTCTGAGTCACTTCTTATAGGAATGAAGATTCCCTCATTTCCCCTCACTTTCCCCTCTTCCATACCATTGCAAAAATCTACATGAAATATCTTTTATATGAAATATCTTAGCCTATTCTACCTGGCCTTTCTCTTACTCCCAGTAAATTTTCCTTTCACACAATGATTCCATTTTTTAGGGTTTTTTTTTTTGCAAGGCAAAAAGGGTTAAGTGGCTTGCCCAAGGCCACACAGGTAGGTAATTATTAAGTGTCTGAGACCGGATTTGAACCCAGGTACTCCTGACTCCAGGGCAGGTGCTTTAGCTACTACACCACCTAGTCACCCCAAACAATGACTCCATTTTAACCATGTATTATATCTTCAAATTTAATTCTCTCCTGTAACTCATCTGTAAAAGCTCCTTCTACTTGCTCTATTAAATAAGGCTTATATGAATATTATCAGTATCATTGTCCCATGCAAGAATACATACTGTCCGTCATCATCAAGTCCCTCATAATTTACCCTTCTCATGCTCCCTCTTTATGCTTCACCTGAGTCCTGTACTTAAAGATCAAACGTTCGGTCAGTTCTGGTCATTTTTTTAAGTTGTTTTTTTTTTTTTAAGGCAATGGGGTTAAGTGGCTTGCCCAACACCACACAGCTAGGTAATTATTAAGTGTCTGAGGCCAGAATTGAACTCAGGTACTCCTGATTCCAGGGCTGGTACTCTATCCACTGCACCACTTAACTGCCCCAGTTCTGGTCATTTCAACAGGAACATTTAAAAATTTCTCCATTTCATTGAAAGTCCCAACTTTTCCCCTGGAAGAGGATATTCAGTTTTGCTGAGTAGTTGATTCTCTGTTGCATCCCATCACATCCCATTGTAAGGTCTGTCAAACTACATAAAACCTGCCCATATTCGCATCTCATTTTTAACCTTATTGATACCTCTTAAAGACACTAAGGTGACCCCTTGAGATGAGATCAGTCTTTTGTTGCCCATTCCTAGTCCCTTTACTAGCACCCTCCTAATTCCCCCTGAACTGTTGTTTAGCTGAGTTGCAATACTGTTATAACTGTCCTTGCATTCTTTTTTTTTACTTTGCTAAAATCTCCTTAGGGGATCAGCCCAGAAATAATAATCTTTCTAAAACCTTTCTCTACTTTCTTTCTCTTAGCTTTTGTTAGATTTCCTTAAGAGATCTAACCCTTATTACTGTTTAATTTCTTCTTTACTTGTTACTTATAAGCCACAGTAATATTTAATAAAGTAAAGTAATAAACTTTCATGTTCCTCCACTTTCAAATCAAGAGTTTATGTGTGGAATTCATTCCTAACTTTTCCAAGAATCTGGCACTCTTTCTTATCTTCATCATATAGACTTGCCAGAAGTACTATAGTTGATTTGTTGGAAACAACATGTTTAGCTAGTGGAAAAGCATAATGGAGAAGAGTTAACACTTCTACCTCAATTAAAATTTAATCCAGTGAGAGAAATGATTATTAATAACCAATGATTTGAGAGTTTCAATTTCCCTTTTTTATAAGATCTTCATTTTAAAACTCATTCTCTGAAGGTTGAATTAACATTCTCCTCCATATTGGTCAGACCATTATCGAATCTTATAAGGAATTTAATCTAGGGTAGCAAAGTCCATTGTGCTCTACTCAGGTTTAGATGGGTATAAATTCTTTGATTACATTGTCCAAGGGCAGTGGGGATATATATGTGTTTAATTCAGAAGAAATGTAATAATAGAAGTCTTTTGTCAGAATTGCTACAACTCTAATTTTAGTACTCATTCTCTAATTAAAGTGGTGCAGTGATAGAGTACATATCTTGGAGTTGGGAGGACTTGAGTTCAAATCTGGCCTCAGATACTTTACACTCACCAGGAGTTTGACTTTGGACATGATTCTTTTTCATCCAGGGCTATCTCTAGTCATCTTTAGCCATATCTGGTCACTGGACACAAATGATTTCAGAAGGGAAAGTGAGGCTGGTGACTTAGTGCATGGCATAACCTCCCTGAGGTCATGGTCTTCTTAGAGAACAAAAAACAAACAAACAAACAAACAACACCAACACCAACAATTGTGAACCAGTCAGTTTGATTGTCACCCTCAGGAACACTAACTCTTCCAAGGTAATATAAACTGTGACTCAAATGCCATGATTGTCTTTTGGGATTGCCTTTGACGTCTTTTATTAATAAATGCTAGTATTATTAATAAGATAACGGATTACCCAGAAACTGTGTTTTTTTAAACTTTTTTAAACATCACATTATCCAGAAACAGAGTTAATTAGGTTTTTAGAGAATTTTCCAATAATCCTAACACAATAAGTGTAGAGGACTAAAACAAAATCAAGATGGTGGAACAGAGTGAGCATTTTTGCTAACTTCTTTCAACATTCCTCTCTAAACAACTTTTAAAAAGCATGCCATGCAAATTAAAACTCTGTGATCACCTCATATATATCATATTGACCAATATGATTAAAAAGAAAAATGTTCAGTGTTTAAGGGGATGTGGGAAAATTATCACCCACATTGTGTTGGAGTTTGAACTGGAACTCTGGAGAGACTTTAGGAATTATTCCCAAAAGACAAAAAACTGGGCATACCCTTTTATCTAGCAATATCACTACTAGGTTTGTATCCCAAAGAAAGATCATTAAAAAAGGGTAAAAAGCCCACATGTACAAAAATATTTTAGCAAATCTTTTTGTAGTAGCAAAGAATTAGAAATTGTATACTAATTGTATACTAATGTTATGAAATACTATTATTCTATAAGAAATTATGAGAGACAGCAGTTCAAAATAGCCTAGAAAGATTTGCATGAACTAATGCTGAGTGAAGTGAGTGTGATACAAGAAATTATGGGCATAGGAAATATTGTATTTGAAAACAAATTTTGTAATCTTTTTGCAGAGTTAAAACCCTGTAATCTTACTGATTCTTATAAGCTCTCCATTGTTAAAACACTTCTTGACTTTCATTTTGATCTTGGCCATCTTCTCACTGATAGGTCAAACTAGATGCTAAGTTATGCAGGTGTGATAATCATTTTAAACCCCAGAAAATGACCTGTTGGACTTAGAAGTTGTGCCCTTTGGAATAGTAAATACCAATGTATAGACCATCACTCATGCACAATGAATACTATCTTGGCCACTCCTTGAAGGGCCACCCCTGTGGCTTTCATATTGAAGAGTACCTGGAGACAGGTACTGAACCACTGTCCAAGTGCCACCTTGTCCAACCCACTATGGAAGTGCACTTAAGTGAAGAATCCAGGAAGAGGGCTCTCCTTTCCTGCTTACAAGATGGTCTCGAACTCTCTTCTCCTCTCCTCCCCTCCCCTCCACTCCCCTCCCTTCCCCTCCCCTTTCCTTGTTTTTCCTCCCTTATTCTCAGGCAGTCTCAATCTTAAGGCCTCTTCTCTAATGCCTGGGTTTCATTGGAATCTCAGCCCAATTACATCTCCAGGCTGCTTCCCTTTCACTCCCTCCATCAGACATTTTTCCTAGTTCTTTGTTATTCATCCTGTCCTCCAATGATTTACCTGCAGCTCATTCTCTCTTCAGTAAAAAGGTTTTAATCTATGAATTTTGCAGGTTTGTTAAATAAATCCTGAGCTATTTCAACTCTAGGGCTAATAGTGAATTCGTTTACTTTTACGAGAGTTCTCAGTCTTTATTGGAGGCAGTAATTTCTCTTGTGACAAGCAGAACCAGAACATTATACACACTAATAGCAACAATGGATGATGATCAGTTATGACGGACTTGTTCATTTTAGCAGCACAATAATATAGTCAATTCTAAAAGACTTGAAATGGATAACAAATACCATCCAAATCCAGAGTAGGAATTGTGGAGTTTAAATACAGATCAAAGCTTACTATTTTCAATTTTTAAATGAAGTCTTCGGTATTATGTTTTTTCCCTCTTAATTTTTCCCCAATTTTGACTTAATTTTTCTTTCACAATATGATGAAAATGGATCTATTTTTAGCATAGTTATTCATATATAGCCTATATTATTAGATTGTTTTCTGTCAGGGCAGGGAGGGGGAAGAGAAGGAGAAAAAATGTAAAACTCTAAATTTTAAAAAAATTATTGTAGAGATCAAAAAGCACACCAAATCAAATTCTAAACAAGATAACCAAACATTTCAGTGAATCCATTTTTTCCCCAGTCAAGGGGAATTTAGTGAGAGAGAAAGAAGTCTGTGGACACTGGGATGAGGCTGTCTTGGAGCAAGGGGAAATGGTAACATCAGGTGGTAGTAGGATAGCAACAGCAGATTTTAATATTACCTAAACTAGGGAGAAGAAAAAATGATAAACTATAGAAAAATTTCACCAATGAATTATTTTCATAATATAAAACAAAATATTAGAAAGGATATTATTGAAATTTATTACAGATATCATTTTCTTAGACTGGAGTAGATTTATACCAAGAATGACGAGTACCATATTAGAAAAATAACAAACATAATTGGTCATATTAACAAAATCAAAAAATCAAATGATTATATCAAATGATAAAGAAAAGGGGCGGAGCCAAGATGGTGACAAGAAGGGATCCAGTCTTAGGAGCTCTCTGATAAAAGTCATGGGCTAAGGACTCTAACTAAACTTTTGAGAGACAAAACCCACAACGGGACCCAGAGTGGCAGTTCTCCTACTCAAGGTAACCTGGAAAAGAGCAGAAAGGCTCTGCTCCCCAGGGTCAGAGGGGTGGCCAGCCAGAGGGGTGGACTGCCAGAGCTAAAGAACTTCAGCACTGGGACCCGTGGCTCACAGCAGCGGGGGAGTCTCCTGAGCTGCACCCCGGGGAGCACTGGGCACAAAGTGGGGGAACAGCAGGGGACCTCTGCCAGAGCAAGCACATGGAGCCCAGCCCTCAGGGCACACAGCAAGCAGCTTGGTCTTTCAGCAGCCCAGACCTGGAAACAGAAGCAGGTGGAGCTGGTAAGTGGGAGCCCCCAGGACATGACACCATTATGCTGAGGGAGGGGAGTGAAGAGAGACTGCAGGGCTCTGTCCTCTGTCCCTGGAACAGGACTCTAGGGCTCTGACCACATTCAGATCCTGATCCCAGTCTAGGCCCCCCCATAGAACAGCAGGGCCCCCCCATTTCGGCCCCGTGGCAGAGGGGGGCGCTTATGGTCATTCACAGACAGAGAGGGAGGACAGAGCCTCACACACTGAGACCCTTGTGGGAGTGTCCCAAAAGCTCAGGAAGCACCCCAAAACTAGGCCCAGGCTGGGAAAATGAGCAAGCAGAGAAACAAAAGGAAGACTATTGAGAAATATTTTGCAAATGAGCCCAAGAAGGATCAAAATACTCAGTCTGAAGATGAGGAAGCACAAGCTCCTGCATCTAAAGACTCCAAGAAAAACAGAAATTGGGCTCAGGCTATGACAGAGCTCAAAAAAGACTTTTGAGGGAGTTGGAAGAAAAACTGGGAAAAGAAAGGAGAGAGATGCAAGAAAAACATTAAATGAAGTCAGCAGCTTAGTCAAGGAAATCCAAAAAAAATGCTGAAGAAAATAGCATGCTAAAAAACAGCTTAGGTCAAATGGATAAAACAGTTCAAAAAGTTATTGAGGAGAAGAATACTTTAAAAAGCAAAATTGGCCAGATTGAAAAAGAGATAAGAAAACTCTCTGAGCAGAACAAATCCTTCAGACAAACAATAGAATTCAGGGAGATTGATGAATTTACCAGAAATCAGGAATCAATACTTCAAAACCAAAAAAAGTGAAAAATTAGAAGAAAATGTGAAATATCTCATTGAAAAAACAACTGATATGGAAAACAGACTTAGGAAAGATAACTTAAAATTATAGGAATACCTGAAAGTCATGATCAGGAAAAGAGCCTTGACATCATTTTCAAAGAATTACTACAGGAAAATTGCCCTGATATTCTAGAAGCAGAGGGAAAAATAG